>NC_035109.1:30121189-31371189 GCF_002204515.2 Aedes aegypti
TAAGATTTCAAATATTGTCAAAGTAGTTTCGATACAATCTGTTACGTAATTGATTTTTTATTAAATAATATTCCATAAAATTAACCTAAACATAAAAAATAAGTGTTTTTTTGTTTCAAAAAAAAAACTACTTTCAATGGAAGATTTCTAAAGTCCCTTCTATTAACCATAATGGTTTTATCTTTATTTTTTAGCAAGAGGTCTCTTGCTAGTTCCTATTTTAAAGACATTCAGTCGCTACCAGTCATTATTATCAGACATCTATAAACTACAAAACATGAAATATCTGGGACACCAACAAGCCATTCGGCATTCTTGTAAGAAATAGCTATTTGGTACCGACCTGATCAAATTTGCCGCGGTGATCAATTTGACCCCGGATTACGGTAACGCAATCTCTTCCGATTTATACTTATGTTTCTATTTTCGGTTCGCGGGACAACGATACGGAAGTACTATTTTCAGTTTGATTGTTTTTTGTTTTTATTTTTACACACTTGTCTCCCTTCTGACGACGAAATCTGGCTGAAATCGGTCGAAAAAAGTTTCCATTACGATTAGTGTTCGAATTCAAAACCCCTTTCCTCTGTCTCTCTCGTATCACCCCATCCACCCGGTGTTTGTCATCACATTCCCAAGTTTGTTCACGTTATGTTTTTTTTTTCTTCTCGATCATCGCTTTATTCGGTAGCAAAACAACAACTGAGATTATGATTGGGCGCAAAAATAGGCACCGAAGCACAACAACCGATCTGTGGTGGGATGATCGTTTCCGATAGAGATCATCACGGGGATCTTACACAACATCAACAGTCGGAACTAAGCGTGAATTTGAGTGCGTGGTGGGCTGAAGTGTGATGGGTTCTCGAAAACTAGTTGCAGTTTTACTTCGCTTTGGATTTGGAACTCATCTATATTAGTTTGTTATTTTTACGGAATAGTTAAAACTTTTCTTTGGATTTGCCTTAGAATGACTCTAAGCTTATATCTTAAAGGCCGATTCTCTTAGGATTTCTATTTTTATTAGAGGACTCTAAACGTAAAATATTCCTTCAGGTTTTTTAGTAATGTCACAAGAACTTCATGGAAATGCCTGATCAAATCCTTTGAAATTCTGCATGAATTCGTTGAAGAATCATTGAAGAGAATCTTTGTTCAAATCATGGAGGATCGAACTAAACCTACACGGTTTTTTCACACATTCTTGAGAAATCGCTTTCAGTGAATCTTCCAGAAATTCTTCATAGATTTTTGTACTAAGATGCTTACAGCAATCCTTCAAAAATTTCCTGGCGATTAGCAATTCAATGCTGATTTCTTCTATAGTTTCCACTGGAATTGGTCTGAAAATTCCTAGGGATTCTTCCAGGATTCCCTCCAAAAAATCATTCGGAATTTCCTTCATAGATTCTTCAGATAGTTCTCTCATGTTAAAGTAATCCTTGCAAAATTTCCGTCAGGCAATAAGCAAATCAATGTTGATTTCTTCTGTAGTTTCCATTCTTGAAGTTTCTCAATGATTCTTCCAGGATTCCTACCAGAAATTCCTCCACAGATTCTCTGATCAATGTTTTAAGATTTTCACAGGAATTACACCAAAGCTCACTCCTAAAAATCCTCTAGAAATGCTTCCGGAATTTTTGCACCGTTTTCTCACGTACTTTATCAGGGATCTTACAGATGTCGTTTTTAGAATTTCTCCAGGATATTTTCAATAATATTTTCCTCATGAATTTCCTTTAGGAATTTCATACAAAGCTTTCTCTAGAGATTTCCGCAGTATTTCATCAGGAGATTGATTAAATAGACTTTCAAAATTTGTCAACTAAAAATCATTTGAAATTTGGTAATTCCTACAATTATTGCTATAAGGTACCGTGGGGTAAGTGGATACAGAAAAATCAATAGTTAACTTCATTGTTATGTACAGCTAACGTGAATAGTTTAACTCAAACTTTTTTCTGTGGATAACAAATAAGGGACTATTGTACTTCAAATCGTCATTTATTTCGATTTTTCTGATTGTTATGTATTCAAGCATGATTATTCAAATAGGCGTAACTAACAATCGGATGGATTCGAGAAAAACGCAATACAATATATTGTTAAGCATTTTAAATCCTATTTAAAATGTTTTGCATTTTTTCTATTACTGTATCTACTATACAGGGGATAGGCAAAATGATTGAGATAGGCAAAATTTTGCCCAAATTCAAATGCTTATAACTTTATGAAAAATGAATGAAATTGGATGCATCTGGAAGCAGTCGACGGCAAATTTGGTCCAGTTTTAGGAACTTCCTTGGTCATGCATATTGGCCACTGGACACCGGAGATGTTCCGGATTTTCTGAGGTCATGTCCAAATGTCATTTTTTCTGTCGCTTGTATTTTTGTGCGGTGTAAAGTTAGATAGATGTTTGCAATTTTCCTAGAAACTAGAACTAATAGGAAGTTGAATGCCACCGGACGCATTAAGATTGGTTGGAAATCTTCAGAAATATGACCATTTCCGTAAAACTGGTTCCGGAAAGCATGGTCAGTCATGTTTGTATTTCCAATCATGTAAATATTATCCGGAGCTATATCCAAGTGGACATCAACCTTAAAAATGATGTTTCCTGCAGCGTAATCAGAACCATTAGATGCACAGACCACTCTATAGAAGGTTCCAGGTGCCCAGGGGGAAGTGGTCAATTAGGAACATATCCGGAACCATATCAATATGGGCATCAAACTTCATTATTTTCAAAGGTTATGCTTTCCGAAGCATTTCCAGCACCACCGGCTGCCATGACCACTTTATAGTAGATTCCAGGGGATGTGGCCAATTCAAAACATGTCCGAAAACACATCAATATGGGTAAAAACATCAAGATTTTTGAAGGTGATGCTAATAGAAGTATTTACAGCGCAACTTATTTATATGACCACTGTATAGTAGGTTCCATGGGCCCTGGGGGATGAGGTCATGTTTCGAGTTGGCCACATCTCTAGGAGCCCCTGGAATATACTATAGAGTGATTATTATATCTTGTGGTTCTGAAAATGCTCGCCATTTTACAAGTCACATGGATCTTACTGTTTATGGTAGAATGTGATTCTAAACAGATGAACGGACATGTTCCGAATTGGCCACATCCCCCGGGGCACCTGGAACCTACTATAAAGTGGTTATGGCAGCCGGTGATGCTGGAAATGCTTCGGAAAGCATAACCTTTGAAAATAATGAAGTTTGATGCCCATATTGATATGGTTCCGGATATGTTCCTAATTGACCACTTCCCCCAGGGCACCTGGAACGTTCTATAGAGTGGTCTATGCATCTAATGGTTCTGAATACGCTGCAGGAAACATCATTTCTAAGGTTGGTGTCCGCTTGGATATAGCTCCGGATAATATTTACATGATTGGAAATACAAACATGACTGACCATGCTTTCCGGAACCAGTTTTACGGAAATGGTCATATTTCTGAAGATTTCCAACCAATCTTAATGCGTCCGGTGGCATTCAACTTCCTATTAGTTCTAGTTTCTAGGAAAATTGCAAACATCTATCTAACTTTACACCACACAAAAATACAAGCGACAGAAAAAATGACATTTGGACATGACCTCAGAAAATCCGGAACATCTCCGGTGTCCAGTGGCCAATATGCATGGCCAAGGAAGTTCCTAAAACTGGACCAAATTTGCCGTCGACTGCTTCCAGATGCATCCAATTTCATCCATTTTTCATAAAGTTATAAGCATTTGAATTTGGGCAAAATTTTGCCTATCTCAATCATTTTGCCTATCCCCTGTAAGTTGAAAAAAAGAACACTGTTTCTAACCACTATTAAACAATTCGGATTTGTTTTGAATTAGATTGAAAAACTGGTAAAATTATCGAATAAACCCTTTTGCTTTGTGCTGCTCACATACATCTTGATGGTTCGTCGATATTATACCTTGATTGATACATACACCTTGCTTGATGCGTCGGTTTGACAGTTCGTTTTTCACATGCGTCACGTCATATACACCAGTATTGTTTTGTAGTTGCACATACACCGGTTTGCAAATTCCCATAAAACTTAATAAAGTTAGTCATTTCGTCAGTTTTTACGTTCAACTATACAACGAATATTGGTTTCCGAATGTTTCCAATTTCATCTTAACTAACAGGAGCACCTGACGGAGCCGTGAATAAGAAAAGTAGATGGTGAACAGTTTTTGTGAGAAATTTGGTAAGAAATATTGTTTAGAACCGAATATTGATGGAGTTCCACATCAGTTTGCCGACGCGTCAGCTAGCTGCAGCTGTGGAAATCCGAATTTCTCGATTTCCAACATGTTTAGTGATTCCCAAACAGTATTACGTATCTGCTGATTAAATATTTTGTATTGATTCTGCATATAGGTCGCTTTACTATGAGCATATGTACGGTGTATGTGCTAGAATGAAAAATGTTGACAGTTGAGTCGCTCTAGAAACGTAGGGTGTATGTAGCCAAATTAAAACACTGAGTAAAGTGCACATAGGGCAGAATTGAAATTTATTTCAAAAAAGCGAAAAATGGTTTTAGGAATACTTTTGTAGGCTCAATATGTAGATTACGCGTTTGTCAAGCCCATGCAAAGCAAATCTCGATTTGTTTATTTTTGCAGATACGTCGGATTGAAGAATTATGCTTGTATTGAGAATGAGAGACTTAAAAATTTGCGCCAAATGATCCACTTGCCGCACCATGGTGGGGTAAGTGGATCACCATTAAAAAAAATCTGTTCTCGAAACAAATGTAGTATGATTATGTTTATTAAGAATGATATTACCCTCGCACTTGTTTTTAGTGTTAGTAATAGGGCTGGTAGCAAGTCACTTTTTAGTGACTTGGTCACTTTTTTCGACCTGGTCACTTAAAAGTCACTATTTCCAACAAAAAGTCACTAAAGTCACTTTTTTCAGAAAAATGGTCACTAAAGTCACTATTTTCGTAATCTGCTGAAAATTAAATTTAAGGCTGGTTGGGCTTTTCAAACTCCATCAATAAGAAATTGATATTTGTAATATATAAAGACAAATATAATGTGATTGGGAAACGAAAGTGTCAAGAAAATAGGGAATCCTGGCTAGCTTTATGGAAGAATTCAGGTGAATATTTCGTAAACATTTCCCAAAAAAAAATGACAATATTTTTCTGAGAAAATTTTTGTAGGAGATTCTGGCAAAACTTAGGGCAACTTCACCGGTGGACCAAATCACAGGTTTGGTTCAAATTTTTGGACCATAGTAAAGAATTGAGCTTGAACCGATGTTGCAAATAAAGTTACAATTTTATTTTATACCAGTTTTCAGGTCTATATTTTGGAACAGGCAGGCAGCCTGGTATATTTTTGATCGGATTTGAACCAAGATTTTAGCTGTTTGATTTAAAAAGGAAAGCAAACATCAGGCTATTTTTCCGGGGAATCAAAGAATTTCTACGAGAATACATCTAAAGATTCCTCAACGAAGTTCTCCAATAGAGTACTCCAGGAGCTTTTCCAGAAATTCTACCGAAGTTATTCCGATGTGTCTAACACAACTTCCACCAGGAGCTAATCCATGGATTTCCACCAGTAGTTTCTTCTTGGATTTATTACGGGGACTTCTTTCAAGAATTCATCCGCGGATTTGCTATAGCAAAACCTCCGGAGGTTTCCTCCAGGAATCTTTTCGGGTATTTCCATCAAAAATTTCTTCGTAGATTTCGTCCAGAAATTCTTCCAGGAATTTACTTCAGAAAATCTCTTAAGGATTTCCGCCAGGAATTCTTAGAATATGTTTCTAAGAAATCCTTCGGGAATTTTCTCCAGAAGTTTCTCAGAGGCATTCCAATAGCAATTCAACCGGAGATTTCGTCCAGGAATTCTTCTACAAATTGCTTCGGGGATTTATTCAGATAATTTATCCGAGAATTTTCCCAGGAGGAGGATTTTGTCCAGAAATTCCTCTGGAGATTTCCTCCAGAAGAAAGCAAATTTAAACCGTTTATAGTGATATCAGTGGCGATTCCCAAGCGTCAAATATACTGTTAATAAATTTTAGCAACACATATGCGGTTTCAATCGTTTACTGTTTGTTTACAATGTAAGTACTAGATACCCCCATTGATTTGACCGCTTTTATTCTAAATTAATGATTAAACAGTCATTTAGCTCATGGAATGCAATGAAGTCAAATGGAACGTTGTGAAACGAAATGCTGAATCAAAACAGCCAGAAGACTAAACAGAAACACGGTTTTAAGTTTTTTTTTTTTTTTTTTTGTATGGTATTCAGTTGGAGCTGCCTGACAGCTTAACTTGTCAAGGCTGAACCCTCGGTCTGGCTTTTGCCAAGTTTCCCCTCTACCAGGACCAATACTCAGACGGACTAGGCAATGGCGCCCACATGAACACTGTTTTTTATTAGTATTGTGACGTGGTAGTTTTTGAAAAGTGCCCATATTCCCTTGCTTCTGAGAAAAGGAAGCATTGTGAAAATCAGCAGCTCCATCACAATTTGTTTGAAATAGTTGTGTAGTAGTGTCATTACTAATACTGTCTAGTCGAAATGGTTTTGAATAATTTGTCATTCAAGTGCTATTCTGATTACTCCTGTCTTTTACGTAAGATTAGAGTCTTAAATGTCAAATGTCGTCAAGTTTTAACAAAATTAGGCTGTTTAGTAGTAGTTCTAGTTAATTTTATTTTTTGTTGTTAAAAGTGTTTATTGGTCATTACGTTCATATATCCTTAAAGAAAAAAGTCGCTTTCCTTGTCTGTTCAACAATTTTTCGAAACTAGCAAGTGTACCCTAATGATCGATCTCAGCGTCTTACTTTCCATAGTCATTTTATAATGAATATTGAAGAGTAAAGTTACCTTAGGCTTCTGTTACAGTCTCCTACAAGATTCACTTTTCGGTGGCAAATGCAATGCTTCACAACGCCTACTTTCTACTTGTAAATTTTGCGAAAATGAAGCTGGAATTAGATTATTTATACCGTTGTTACAAAAGAGGTATTTCTTTTTATGGCAATGTAAAAACCATATTAAAATAATATTGTCGCCACTTATTTCTACTCAGTGAATCTACTAGTCATTTTCCTAAGAGTTCCTAAGTATTCCCTACGTCATATATGATAACGATGTATCTAGCTAGCTAATAGTAAGAGTGGCTACGGATCATTCTGGTTAGCAAAAGGCAAACTGAACGTCACCAATAGTATTAATGTCCACTTCGAATAGATTCATTATTTGAAATGGGCATCAATTCTATCAATGACGCAGAATGTCCGTTGGATCACATCCGAGATATTATTGCGTCTATGCCATATGAATTATGACGCGGCTTTAAGCAAAAAGTGCCAAAATGTGATACCACCACTACAGGTTACGCCTTTGGTTTCCATCATATGGGCTAATGGATTATGCCCTCCCATCGCGGCAAGGTCGCATAACCAAGGGGAGGGTGAAACACGGTTTTAAGTATTCAATTTCAAAATTAGTCATTTTCTGGGTCGTAGAACATATAAATCCTGTAATCTCACGAGTTTTACGATATGATTGTTTTCAGAAGTTCATTTATTTGAACGTTCCGTTTAATTGTAGATATTAGTGTTATAAGTGTTCACTTAGAAGAAAGGGTTTTAATTTTACAGAAATACTGCCACAAATTTTTCCATTGTTTCAGTTTTTCTGCTTGTTTTAAATATTTGATAGGCAAGAATTTTTTTTTCAGACTGTTCTGAAATTCATCAATTTTTTATGAATAAGTTAAATCTTAAATGTACCATCTTTCTGAGCAATCAAGGCTTATCCTGGACAGACAAATGTTAAGAAACATTTCCAGCCATTAATGCTGTTCTTTACATTCTAAAATTACCCAATATGTGCATTCGTAAATATCAATATAGAACGTATTTTCGTTTCTGGTTTATTTATGACTAATACTTTTGGTTGAAGTCACTTTAAGGTCACTTTTTGGTCACTATTTGGTCACTATTTGGTCACTATTTGGTCACTATTTTGATCATTTTGGTCACTAAAGTCACTATTATTTTGGTCTTTGATTGCTACCAGCCCTGTAGTAATGAACATTTTATTAATTTAAAATTAAAAAGTATCTTTATTTAATCAAAATATAATAAAAAGTATGTATATATTAGTTCATACTAATTAGAACAAAAAAAAAAAAACATTGTAACTAGAAAAATTTGGAGAAAATTCATCCATTTATACGCATAAGTTATACAGAAGTATTGTAGGATTATTCCTAACGATATTTTCGAAAAGCACTCTTGGTTTAAAAATATTAGTTACATTTACTTTTGAATAACAAACTGAAATCCTTCTGTTTTATTTATGAATATATGTGTATCATCTGTCTAGAACAATTTATATGGTCAAATCATGTACGAGACTATGCTTTCGATTGGAAAATTAGTTTATTTTGCTCTTTTACAACTCAGCTTAGATAAACCATGAAAAGTTCGTGTGAATTTTGAAATTATTATTCTTTTTATATTTTTTTTATACCAGAAAGGTTAAAAAAAAACTTTTAGGTGGATTAATTCAAATTTTCTAAGGTCAATTTAACAAATTCAAGCTGGGAATGGAACAAAATAAAAGAAAACAACATTTGCGGGTACTAAAGCTTATTAAAATTCTCCTAAGCAGTCTGCCAATAAATGATAATTATTCTTGATCCACTTACCCCACCCCACTAAAAAGTAGGGGTAAGTGTACCATGTCCAATATATTTGTATTTATTCATAAAAATGACATATTTTTCATTGTGATTCATTCAATTGGAACTGAAATCCTCACCATGTGTCGAAACAAATAATAGAATTTGATTTTAGACAGAGATACAATGGATTTTTGATTGATGGAAAAAAAATTTCAAATTAATAACTTTTTGAAGCTAACAAGTTTGCTAACTAACACAAAGTGTACGTGTAGTACCAGTTTTGCAATAGTATCAGTGTGGGCGTAAGCATATAACCTAAAACGAAGCAATGGTGCGAAAACATTCAACATATCCAAGTATTTAGGCTTAATATTGACAAATGATCCACTTACCCCACTGATACACTTCCCCCACTGTACCTTACACTTTTCTCCAAGATTTGTTTTACCAGGGTTTTTCAGAGATTCTTCCCGAAAATACTGCAGGATATTTGTTTATGGCAAAAATACACGCAATCACGTCGGAACACTTCAAGAACTTAATTGAGGAAGAATATGAGGGACTTCCGGTAATCCGCTGACTCGTTCTCAAGCCAATTCGTGTCATAAAAACAAATGACCGAAAAATATCCGGGAATTAGAAGAACACCCCGGGAAACCAATCCTCGAGAGATTTTTTGAATAATTTCAGGAGGATTTCCGAAGTGATTTTCAATGAACTTCCGGGAGAATCCTAACGAAATTTATTTCTGGAAGTATACGAAAGAGTCATCTCAGAAAGATTCCAGAAGAATCATTGTGGTAGAAGAATCTCAGGAGGATTTTTGGAAGAATCATCGATAAATAACCTGAAAAATTCCAGCAGGATTTCTGGGAGAATCCAAAAGAGATTACGCAACAAATCCCAGAGCGTTGCCCAGAAGAATCATCGAAGGATATTCCGAAGAATTTCAACAGGATTTTCGAAAGAATTCGAGAAGATTTACGCAAGAATTGCATGGGCATTTACGAAAAAATCCCCAAAGGTTTTGTGGAAGCTGCCCAGAAGGATTTCTTGAAGAATCTCAGAATGTTTTTGAAAGAATCCTCGAAAGACGTCTTGAAGATTTCCAGCAGGATTTTCGGAAAAGCTCCAAAGGGAAAGTCCTAGAAGGATGTCCAGAAGAATCTATAAAGTAATTCCAGAAAAGCCCCATGAACATTTTCTAATAATAATAGTTCATTTATCTATCTTTTGATAATTACAATTTACAAACAAAAATAAAAATACGGAGTACAAAAATCATCTTATTATCTATATCTATTTTTAATCCAAATTGAACATTTCCTTCTAAATTCAGCGATACTTTGTGCGTGTTTAATTTCACTTGGCAATTCATTAAAAATTCCTATTTCTCTATAGTATATTGATTTTTGTGTACTTGTCGTAGTAAACGGCACAACATATATCATAATTTCGTCTAGTTTGATGCATATGAATATTTCGTCCTCGTTCAATAATATTTGTCAAATATTCTGGCATTTGGTTATTAGGTAATTTGAAAATAATCGTCAATACATTGAAAACAATACGTTCTTTCACTGATAGCTACTGCAAAGCATCTAACATTAGACTGGCCCAGCTTAGTATGGGAGAAAATTAAAGTTGTATAATTCCACGGGTCACCCTCCAGGATTATTCCTTAGAGTTAGAAGAAGCCTTCCTGAAAGTTTCAGCTCATTTAGTCGTTCCATGAGCTGGCGCATTTGAATTGAAATTAATATGAAATTTCCAGCTCAAACATATGGGTTTCAGCACTTCATCTACTGTTTGGTTCAGGAAGATCGTTGGTCGTGTTCAATTGCACCCAGAATGTTAAAAACACTACTTGATACCATAGTGAACAATATTGTAGAAGATTGTATCATGATTAAAAATGATAAAGTTGGTGTTTTAACTATTTGAAGCAGATTTGCTAACCTCATGCTATACTGCTTTGTATTTCTTCAACATAGCCACTAAGCGCATCATAGCCACCTATGACGCTGGGCGAGCTGATGCACAAGGCGCATGCATATATGTGATTGCACGGGAGGCTGATTCAGCCTAACTTTCAATAACTGAAAAGTTAATGAAAACGAGCTCAAATCCAGATACAACCTTCTGCAATTATGTTCATTAGGGTATCAACTAGTGTATTTGTAATTCTGGGCTCAATTGAACGCGACCAACTAGTATACGGAACGAAAAAGTGACATTGGGTCAATTCTCTATATATTTGAAACGAATATCCCAAACAAACTACAAATCGAAAGCGCCAGCTGGTGGAGCAACCAATCGAGTTGAAATTTTTTTAGAGCTTTTCTCTTACCCTAAGGATCATATCTAGGGGGTGCCCCGTTGAGTTTTGCAACATTTTTGTTTTAGGGCCAGTCTAATCTAACATTCCTAATATGGGCGTGTATTTGCTGCAACTCAAAATATACATTATATATATTATGGTTTTTAGTGGGTATTAAAATAGACCCTTGGCTGATATTGCTTGAAATTCTTAGTAGAAAGCTAAACAAAAAAAATAATAATTGCAATTTTCTTGCCAAATATATTTTTTTGAATTCATGATCAAGAATTCTGTTAGGAGGATTTCTTTGATTATTGATCATATTGATTCTTGGTGAAGCCTTATCTCGATTACTAATTGGAGTAGTCCTTTATCTATGATATAGGTCATATGAGGTCTTATTTCTTGAATTATTATTCTATCTATTCATGACTAGCTCTTGATTGGATACATAAATAGCGAGGTCTCTTAAGTATTCTTAGGCAGATTTTAGATTCACGCAATTCTTGGAAGATGCAATTTTGGATTTATATAAAAGTGTTAGCCAACTTCACAGGAGATCAAAAAAAAAAAAAAAATTGGGGATATCGTTTCTATCAGTCTCTCCTTGGATTCAACATGAGTTCCACCAGGTCAAGAATTTATCCAGGAAGGGCCATATCTCACGCATAGTTTCGAAGGCATTCTCAGACGGTAATAGTTTAACTATTGAGCTTTGCTCCTTTATGGAAATATAGTCTAAATTTAGATACACAGAGCAGAAATTTGTTCATTTAATTTTGAATTCTCTCTGAACTGTCTATGAGTTCTAGTGGGTGGACGATCTTTAGATATTTCAACAAATAGGGTAAATCGCTAATTGTTGAACACGCCATAAGGAATACACGGACTGTTCAACAATAGGCGACGTTTTTGCCGTTCAACATTAGGCGAATTGCCCTAGTTCATATAATTTGCCCAAAACGTTTGTGATATTTAAACCGCTTGAAGCTTATAGCATTTTATGAATATAATTAAAAATAGTTGATAAATAAGTTTGTTAAAGCCCTCCAAATTTGTATGAGAAAAAAATTAAAATATCAAGTCCAAAGATCATTTACCTTGATATATTTCTGAAGAAATTTCTAGATGGACCTCTAGAGAAATTTTCGAAAAATTGCTGGAGGAATTCTTTAAAGAATGTTATATAGAACTTTCTGAACCAATATTTCTAAGAAACACTGGAGAGATTGCTGGAACCTAGTTGAATTTACGTAAAAATAATTGATTAAATTGCTTTAATTTCTTAAGGAGTCCTTTAGTTTCATAGAAATGATTGACTTGGCGTCAGCATCCTGTTGATCTTTTAACACCGTATAATTTTGGGCTTAGTGCTAGATAGTGCTTAGTGCTGATGATCCGAGTAACTTTCATGGGTTTATAAAGGTTTTGAGCCAACTTCAATCTTCTGAATCTCGGTCTTATGTGTAACTCAAAACGTTGCAAAGGAGTGCTTTGCTATTTTAATTTTCAGTGAAAAATTAGTACAGTAAACTAAGGATTTTCAATCAAGTAGATTATCTTGAGCGGTAAATCAAAGTATAAAGTATTTGAAAGATCTAATTAAATCATAATTTATCGATTTCAAGAACAGTTTACACACTAACTAGTCGACCCGCATGTTTGTTGTTTTGGTGAACATTATCTCAATCCAGTTCTTCCGAACAGAGCCTCCGTCTCCACCAAACCTCGCACAAATTTCTATTGCCACCGGCATCGTCACGCCGCTATAATGGCCCGTGTTGCGTCTTTATCGTGTTTTCTTTTGCTGCTCATGAGGTAACTGTTTTTTTTTTGTTTCTTTCGCTTTTCAATCTTCCTATTTTCAAGATATCTTCCCTTCACCACACACTCACTCCTTTTTTCCACGAAATTACCCACTGCATCATCATCGAGTCGGGTATCAAATGATACACACAAACAGTCATCGCCCTTTCTCTTGTGTTTCTCGCTCCAAAACACCCACTTTTTCCCGTCGCCATTCGCAAGTTTTTTTTTTTGTATTCGACTCTTCCATGGAATCGACTCTATGACGACGTGATGATCATCTCTAAATCGAGAAATACACACGTCGCCGCACATCTCCCCATCGAATTATTTAATCCAATTCTTTCTCGACAGCAGCACAGATTCTTCTCGGTTGCCATTGTTGGATTGTTGCTTTTCTTTTGGCCATTATTTTCTTTCGGATTCCTTTAAGCTTGAATATTGTTCTCCAGCATTTTTCTTTTCATGTAATTTGCCCATAGCAGGCAAATTTGCCACTATCGATTTGCACGAACGACTTGTCTAAGCCTTTCTTAGGAGCGTTTTTCTCCGCATGAAAATCTATATTTTATAAGTACATTTTTTTTAAATTGATTTATTGGCATCAGCTTAAATCGTATTCCTCCTTGAAATGAGCGTTATACCTTTAGTTTCATTACCGATTGTTCGTTTTGTTCTGTCCAATCTGTAAGCAACAAATTAAGTCAGTGTTGCTGTGCTACCGTTCGTCTGTCGTCATCGTTTTTCCATTGAAAGATAACTTGACCAGATTAGTCGTAGTCTCTCGGTAACGCTCCGGTGCACCGAGTCGGATCTCTATTCGCTATTTCCTCCTTTCTTTTCTTGTTTGGAATGAAGACTAAGAAGTAACACCATTGCAGTTGATTAATTGCCAGATTGCTGCTGCTACGCTGGATGTTGGATTGCTATGAATTAAGCCAAAAGGTTGGATGAACCTTTTTCGGTCTTATTCTTGGCTTTTCAACTAAAAAAAAAGTTGGTCAGATACCGGAATTGATCCCGGATGCTCAATGCGTTAGCCGGCTATCTTTGTCTTACACCATTCTCACATCTTAGATAAATTTAAATGCATCAATCATTTTGACATCAAAATCGATGTACAAATTTTTCTTATTCCTTTTTTTCCGTAATATACTGTCGCAAAAATTTGACTTGAGTTCCCAATCCTATCGACTGACTTTAATGGTCATCAGATGTCAATAGGAGGAGGAGGAGGTTGTACATGGCAGCAGCCAGCCAACGGTTGCAAGCAATTTACGACCGCTCAAAGATGGTTCTAATTAACCGCCCAAGAGTGTGCTGTCGGAAAACGGAGAGTATCTTTTCCCTCCCGCTCCACAGAAGAGACACATTGTACGTACTCACTGTGGAAAAGAAAACGTGAAGCTTTACGTTGTTGCCGTGACCAGACGACCGTGTTTGTTGGTTGGTGTGCCCGGTGGAAATTATCTAAATTAGTGGTTTTGCTGGTTTCGTCGGGCTCGCCCTCTTTTGGGTCGTTGTCGCTATCGTTGTTGTACGAAAGTGGCAGTTTCAAACATCCGGCGACTTGAAATGGGGTGTGTTGTTTTCCGATACGAATCAGTGAAAAACTGGATTCATTAGTCAATGTCGTCAGTTGAGTTGCTTGTGCTGTTATTTATAATCAAACAATTTCATTATTAAGCTTTGTATTGTAATTTTTAATTTTAATCTTGTAATTTTTGTAGATGAGCCAAGTGATTCTTTCGAACCACTCTTTCGGTAGTTCTAATTGTCTGTCTATACAGATATATCACCGATTTCTCCAGGGCTGTCTTCATGATCACGTCCGCTTGGATACATTCAAATAGGAAATGTAGGGTCAGGCGGGGCAAGATGAGCAAGATGAGGATAAGAGCGATTTAATCCTACTTAAACGTTCTTATTTTGGTAAAATTGTTAACCGAGTTCCTTTTTGATCTTTCGACGTTGACGCTTGCTCCTGGGCAGTGCGTCAAGAAAGCCCGAGCAGTCGTCAGTTGTTTTCCCTCTCGGGTCGCGCACCTGTTTTCTCTGAGTGCTTTTATATAGCCGAGCAAACGAGTGAAGCTGAAAGTGGATTGTTGCTGCTCAAGGATGACGGATCAATTGGTGAGCTCGTTTCATGCTACTATTTCTAATCTTTAAAATATGTATGACTGCACCTTTACTCGTTACAACGGTGAGACGTAAATATGATTTTTCAACAAACTATGAAAGGTTCGTCACTGTGAGTGTCGACATAAACTCTGATTCATAAATTATTTATGTCTTAATTTTATTTTTTTTCAAAAAACCTTCTTTCTTTTACCTTTATTTTTGTAATTAAAAAAATAACTTTGAATGGTTCGACACTTCGAGTGTAGACTTGCGAAAGGTTCACTTTATTCAACATACTTTGAAAGGTTCGTCACGTCAAGTGTCGGCATAATTTTTCTCTACATAGATATTGTTTATATCAAATGAAAATATTATATTCACATATTAGCATGTTTATATCTCACCAATAATTATTTATCATGGTCTAATCGCTTATCAAAGTGAATCCTGTGACCCAACGATCCTCCCCATTAACAAACATCCCTCCCAGTAACCTTTGTGGAGATGCAGAGGCAAACACGGTCTCCAAATAGCAAAGGTTACACACTAACATTCCTTCCCCCAATCCCACCTGACTGCAAGGACGTGGCCGGCGCCGTTATTGACAATGTAAATAGAGGCACTGAATTATGCACACTGAAGAAGATTATGGCCAATCCCAGCCGATCTTCTAGTTGATTCTTTGTGCATTTTCACTGACTTCGGTCAATCACGGAATAGCAACCATTGATATGTGTAGTCAATCTAAGCTAAGCTAAGCTAAGCTTATTTTGGTAAAATTGTTAACCATCCTCATCTTTTACATTATTACTTTGACCTCCAACCATTAAAAGATTCAAAAAGTTATAAATAGTTTTTCAAATAACACGTTAAAAAGTAGCTTTTTTATCATCGGTCAAAAATACTCCGGGGCAAGATGGGCACCCCCATAAAATGATAAAATTTACTAAAGAAAATTATTACTTTTCAATGCTTGTAATATGCGAAGATATTATCTTTAATATCTGATTCTGAGCTTTTATAAAAAAAAATAAAATAAATTACTAACATTTTACTTAAAAAAATGATCAAATTTGTTGTTTGTTAATATATTTTTTAGTAAAATAGTTTTGTACAAAGCGGATACCGTAAGTCAAGCCCACAGTTAAATGTGATTCTATAATTTCACACTTTTACTTAATTTTGAGCATGGTGCTCATCTTGCCGCAAGGGTGCAAACTTTTTGATGTAATCAAAACAATTGAAACATTTTTGTAATTATATAAAAGTTTTGCTCCAGATTGTCTACAAAAGATTGTTCTATAGCAATATGGCCAAAAACATATGAAGGAATTTGTTTACGCAACAAAAATGTCCCTTTTAAATGTTCAAATCTTATATGAAATGGGTAAATTTTTGGACTTCTGTGTATTTTTGACAATATTTACGCTGTGTTGTTGTTTTTTTGTTTGAAATTTGTGGTCGTCAGATCATTTTAAAGATATTCATCAGAACCCCAAATATTTTTTTGATGAACTTCGGTAAGAACGACACAAACAAGGGGTGCTCATGTTGCCCCACGTTCCCCTATCCAGTCTCCCGATGTCTTGAAAATCCGTGTCTATGTATTGAACGCCATTCAGCTGACCGTCGATGTGATGCTTCCACCTTTCAATGAACTTTTTTTTTCTATCTTTATTAACGAGATTTTTAGCCCTGGGCTAGTTCATCTCGGGTTTCAATGAACTACTTCACACGTCCAAGCGAAGAATATGAAGATATCTACCTTATTTCATTTTTCTCGGAACACGAAAAGGTATCCTTCTTACTTGATATTACGTCCTCATTGGGACAGAGCCTGCTTCTCAGCTTAGTGTACTTATGAGCACTTCCACAGTTGTTAACTGAGAGTTTTCCGTGCCAAAGTAGCCATTTTTTTCATATCGTTATCGTGGGGCAGGTACGATGATACTCTATGCCCAAGGAAGTCAAGGAAATGTCCATTACGAAAAGATCCTGGACCGACTGGGAATCGAACACAGACACCTTCAGCATGGTTTGCTTTTCAGGCTCTAACCACTCGGCCACGGAAAGCCCCCTTCGAGTAATCTCCCCAATAATATCCATTCGTTTAATTCTATTTTTCGAGATAAACCTTAATGCTGACCATTGTTGTACCACTAAAAGTCCTTCATTATAGCTTCGAGGAGACACGCCGTTGACAACAGCCCACATTGACGCGGTCTTATATCCCAGATGCCAATTCCGATTCTATAAACCCAAAAATGAAGTAGATTTACCATAACATCATTACCATAAACACAGCGCCAAGCAAGTTCGCTACTCTGTAACTAACCATCGGACGAAAACTCTTGATGTCACGTCCCGATGTTGGTGTTTGCGGAATATTTCACTTCTATTGCGTCGTCGTCGTTGAAGACGAGTAGGTACGATAACGTTGTGACCGTCACCGGTTTCGTAGCTATTCTGGTACTTCTCGGAACGAAGGAAAAAGTCGATAAATATGAACCCTTAAAAAAGTTTTTCGCACCTTTTGCTTGGAGGAGGGTGCTCGGTTTTCGTTAGGATATATTGTTTTTTTTTTTTGCTGCACTGATTGGTGATGGGCTTCCAGTTAGGCTAGTGAGCATAGATAAAGATTATCAATTCGGAGACAGTGTGGACTCGAATGGGCTATTGTCATGATTTGTCAAACAATTTATAATTTTATGCATTTAAAGAATAAGAAAGCCCTTGTGAAGTTAACTTGTTGAAATGTACACAAGAATACTAAAGTGAAGAAATATGACAAGTTTCAGTAAGAACGTAGAGCCATGATTATGAAAAACGAACATTTTTGGAGTCTTGTTAGGCGGTGAAAGATTCCATGTTTCTTCGAAAAACTTGAACTTGAACTTCGAAATTGAATTCATTTTCTATTGGTGAATGTCCCCTTTTTGTCAGGTTGTGTCACATATTTTAAGGTTAAGATAAAACGAAGCCGCACATCGACTTTTAATGGAAGAACTCTTGAAGTTTCTTTTTTTACTAAACTGACCTCTAAAACGATTAGGTCCCATTCACAAATTTCTGACCGACAAAATAAAAAAATAAATAAATAAAAATCAATTATGCTTTTCGGCTACGCGAGAAATTGCGCCTTTGCTAGTACAAGCTGTGTTAAAAAGATAATTATTTTTGCTAAGTCATGTACCCAAAATATCCCGACCTGACAGTTAAAGTTAAACTAAACATAAGACTACAAACGACAACAATATTTACCCCCTGAGGAAGACACAATTCCCGTGTCGAGACGTCGGGCAAATAAATAAGCCGTTGAAAAATTAAGACTGCGTAGCCGAAAAGCATAATTGATTACAACCATATAGTCGATTCCCCACCAGCTCATAAATAAAAATGTCAGAGCGAGATTCGAACCAAGAACCTTCTGATTGAGAGCCACGTACTCTACATCACAACCAATTCGACGTGTTGTATTATGGGCGATCGATACGAATCAGTTGAAGCAAAGCGCACCGTTTAGTGCATTCACTCTGGATGTTACGCTTAAATCATGATTAGGCGGCATCCATTAATTACGCAACGTTAAAATTGGAAATTTTCGAACCCCCCTCCCCTCCGTAACGCTTTTTGCATGGAAATTTGAAAATTTTTGTATGAGTCGTAACGCTCGAGCCTACCCCCTCCCCCCCGTCGAGCGTTACGTAATTTGTGGATGCTGCCTTATGACTCCCTGTATTTGTGATCCTGATATCCTCCACACCAATTTTGACTTGTAAATCAGATTTTTTCCGTGTAAAATTAGAGAGAATTTTCCAGGAAATCTAACTGTTTTCAGTAATTTCCACAGGGAATGCTCTGAAAATTTTTCTAGATAATATTCATGAATTTCCTCGACAGATTTTTTTCTCAATTCTTCTCCTAATTTCTCCAGTACTTACTCAGAGTTGCTCGCTGTCTCTATCAAGGCCTAAAATTTGTTGATTTTGACTGGCCGACTGCGATAGGTACAACTCAGATCATTCTGTATACCATCAACATCATGCTGGTTATTCCATCACCAGTCTACTGATGGTGATAGAATATGGATATTAGAGTGGTTCAAAAAATCGTTTTTGCTCCACACCGCTCATTCGATTCTAGATCAAATTCTGAGTGTTCTCCCAAAATTTGAGCTCATTCGGACGAAAACTGAGACTGCCCTTCAAAGTTTATATGGGAATTACTATGGGAAAAGCAAGCAATTCATTCAATCGGTCATAGTGTTTGCCCATGTGCTCTTGGGAATTAGTGCTACGTTGATACTGGGAGATACATTCATCAGCTACAACTTTGCCGAAGACCGTTTTCAAATCGGACACCTCAGTAATTAGTTATTGATTTATATCCACTCACAAATTCTTCAGCAGTGCTCATTTAACTTCTAAACAGGCAACATTGCTGCACCTGGCGCGAAAGATAGCACGCACAAATCATGGCTACTATGTTTTACTGCATATATCCAGTGATGTCTGCAGAACAGTCCAATAATTATAGCCAAAGTTTTACCACTCATTCAAAAATCAATAACTAATTACTGGGGCGCCCAATTTAAAAACGGTCTTCGGCAAAGTTGTAGCTGAGGATGTATCTCACAGTATCAACTTAGTTCTAATCTCCAAGAGCACATGGACAAACACTATGACCGATTGAATGAAATGCTTGGTTTTCCCATAGTTATTCCTATATAAACTATAAACGGCTTGTGCAGTCTCAGTTTTCTTCCGAACGAGCTCAAATTTTGGGAGGACACTCAGAATTTGATCTAGAATCGAATGAGCGGTGTGGAGCAAAAACGATTTTTTGAACCACTCTAATGGATATCACTAAAAGGTTGAGTCTTAAATTAAGCTAATAAAAAGGCAACTTATCAGTACGATATTTTTGTCAGTGATGTGGATAGATGGCAACTATTTGTTGGTCACCGAAAAACATTAATAGCTAGGATAATTACCACATGATCACTCATTTTGCAGTGATAATGATTTAGAGTCGCTACACTTTTGTTGGTTGTCAAATCAAAATGATATTGATAGTTCGATAGTGATATTGATAATTTTAGGCCATCAGCCATCAGTTGACTGATATTGTGCAACTCTGGTAGATACTTTAACATATTTCCCAAAGTTTCCTAAAGTTTTTTTTAAGAAAATTCTTGAAGGTCTATTTTATTTTTTTTTTTCAAGTTCTTCAAGAATCCCTCAGCAACTGCCTACGCCAATTATCCTAGTTTGCCTCAGGAATTGCGCTCTAATTTCTATAGGGATTATTCCAGGAAATTCATTAGGAACTCTTCCACTTTCCTATTTTATTTACTTTTGCAGTTTTTTTTCTCGAGTAATTGCTCTATTGAAACATCATGGATTACTCAAAATTTCGTTTAAGGATTCACACAAGCAATAACTACAGCAATTATTCTGATCATTCCCTCGCAACATTCTTCACTGAATGCGTTCGACGTTTTCCTAACAATTGCTTCAGACAATCCTGTACGATATTACAGACCCGCCCGCCTATTAAAAGCATTCCTATAACGCGCACTCCTATAAGACACACTAGAGCGTTATATTTAGGATACCCAATGCTTATGGGAATTCATCAGTTTGGGGGTGTTTTTTTTTTTTTTGTTTTTTACAAGGGGGAAATCTGCAAACAGATCCCCTGAGAAGATAACTCAGGGAATGCGGGGATGACGCACCAACGACGACCCGCTAAAACCAGCCTATGCACTGTGCATGAGCAATTCATTTAGAATTGCTCAAGTGGTGAACAGTGCATCGACATGACCCTTGGACTCAGACCCTCATCTCCCCGGAACCACCTTACGGTATTTCTTCGGGAAGGGACCAGTGCATATAGCACAACACGTGTAGCAGAAGTAGCCTAGGCAAACTGCTTCTCCTAGCCGACTTAAACAATGTTACAAGGGACCAGCCTCGGCAGGGCTAATCCTCTGCAGCCAACTCTTGGTCGGCGCGCCATAGACGCTGCAATTCTAACATAATGTGAGTGACAGCCGTAGTTACTGCATTCCAGCACTCGGCATCCGCACACATTCTCTCTATAATATTGTCGGGGGACGTGTCCCCTCCGCATGTAGTGAGCATGCGACCTCTCACAACAGTGAAACGGGGGCAATCGAACACGACATGCTCCGCTGTTTCCTCTACACCAGCACAATTGGGGCACGCAGGAGATTCTGAGTGCCCGAACCTATGCAGGTACTGTCTATAGCAACCATGTCCTGACAGAAACTGCGTCAGGTGGAAGTTCACTTCCCCATGCCTTCTACCATACCAATCTGACACATTTGGTATTAGCCGATGGGTCCATCTACCCTTAGTGGAGTTATCCCATTCCTGCTGCCAGCTTCTGAGCGTTTCCTCTTTACACGTGTCGCGGACTCCTCTGGTACCCCTTTGGTTGAAGCATTGAACATCTTCCTTGATGATGAGCCCGATGGGCGTCATCCCGGCTATGATGCACACGGCCTCTTTAGATACCGTCCGGTATGCACTTGCTACTCTTAAGCACATTATCCTGTACGTGCTTTCCAACCGCTTTAGGTTTCTTCTTGTTCTAAGCGCTTTTGACCAGATTGGTCCTCCATACCTTAGTATGGATAGCGCCACGCTTGCCAGCAGCTTGCGTTTGCTGGCAATTACAGCAGAGCTGTTAGACATCATCCTCGAAAGCGCCGCTATAGCCGTAGATGCCCTTTTACAGGCATATTCAACGTGGCTAGCGAAGCTCAGCTTGTCATCGATCATTACCCCAAGATGCCTAAGGGATCGTTTGGACTCTATGGTGCAATCACCTACCGAGATAAGCGCCCGTTGCTCGGACTTGCGGTTGTTGACCACCACCACCTCAGTCTTGTGACGGGCCAGTCCTAGTTTCCTAGATTTCATCCATTCCTCAACCAGGGAAATAGAGTGCGCTGCTGTCAACTCTACTTCCTCCATCGATTCACCATAGACCACTAGGGTGATATCGTCGGCGAAGCCAACAATCTTAACACCCGTCGGGAGGGGCAGCCTCAGTACGTCATCGTACATCGCATTCCATAACAGCGGGCCCAAGATTGAACCTTGAGGTACTCCCGCGGTAATTCGAACGCTTTTCTGCCCCTCCTCTGTGTCATACAGTAGAATCCTACCATCAAAATAGCTTTCTAGAAGCTTACACAACTGCACCGGTACCTTGAGGCGGTGAAGCGCGTGTGCTATTGCTTCCCAGCTTGCGCTGTTGAACGCATTCTTCACATCCAGAGTGACAACCGCGCAGTAACGGATGCCGCTCCTTTTATGCTCGATTGCCACCTCAGCTGTCTGAACGACCGACTGGATGGCGTCCAGAGTAGATTTACCTTTTCTGAATCCAAACTGGTTGTTGGACAGGCCGTCCGCACTCTCCGTATACGGTACTAGTCTGTTGAGAATCAACCTCTCCAATAACTTGCCCGTCGTATCTAGTAGACAGATAGGTCTATACGCCGACGGATCACCTGGTGGTTTCCCCGCCTTTGGTAGTAGCACCAATTTCTGTCGCTTCCATACATCCGGGAAGATTCCTTGATCAATGCAGCGTTGCATCGTGGTTCTGAACATGTCCGGATCCGTGTTCACTGCCGCTTTTAAGGCAACATTCGGGATACCATCGGGTCCCGGTGCCTTGTTTGACGCGAATGATTTCACGACTTCTGCCAGTTCTTCGTTCGTCACTCTCGCCACTTCTTCTTCTTCATCTGCCGCATACGGCGCTGGGGGCCATGGGCTTATGGGATGGTGCGGGAAGAGTACATCGATTATCGATCGCAGCAACTCGGGCGATTTCTCTTGGGGCGCTATGGCTCCTTTGGTCTTAGCCATTACCACTCTGTAGGCGTCACCCCATGGACTAGAATTGGCACTCTCGCATAGGCTTTCAAAGCATGCCCGTTTTCGACTCTTGATTTCCTTTTTGAGAGCCAACTTTGCCTCTCTGAATGCTGCACCGCGTTCCTCTCTTTGTGCTTCTGTGCGTGCGCGTTGCATTCTTCGTCTAGCCCGAAGGCAGATTGCTCGAAGATTTGCAATTGATTCGCACCACCAATACACCGGCGGCCTGTTCTCTCTAGGAGGTGCTTTTCTCGGCATGGAAGCATCACACGCTCGTGATATCACAGCAACTAGCTCTTCACCGTTTAGGTCCAGAGTGTTCCGTTCGCGCCTCAGGGCTTCAGTGAATACTTCGCCGTCGAAGCGCGCTGTTTTCCATCCTCGGGTTTGGGTCGAGTTACATCGCGCCGCCTTCCGCCCGCCTGGTATTATACTATAGCGAATCGATTGATGATCGCTATGAGTATAACCATCATCAACGCGCCAGTTCATGGTACCTAAAAGGTTAGGACTACAAAACGTCACGTCGATAATCGATTCTGCACCATTTCTGCGGAAGGTACTCACTGTACCCACATTTGCCAGCTCTACATTTAAAGCGGCCAGGGATTCCAGCAATAGTTGGCCTCTTTGATTGGTACAGCGGCTACCCCACTCCACTGCCCATGCATTAAAGTCGCCAGCTATCACTACTGGCTGCCGATTAGCTAGTTCGGCTATCATCCTGTCGACCATGTGGGAAAATTCCTCAATCGACCACCTTGGGGGCGCGTAACAACTGCAATAGAACACGCCGTTGATTTTTGCTATCGCAAAACCGTCATTTGAGCTAGAGACTACTTCTTGGATTGGGTATCGTCCTGTCGTCCCTATAGCTGCTAACTGTTGAGACCTATCCGCCACCCAATTCCCGTTGTTGGCTGGTATGCGGTATGGGTCCGATAATAACACCACGTCAGTCTTGGTTTCCGAGACTGACTGCCAAAGCAGCTGCTGGGCTGCATCACAGTGGTTTAAATTTAACTGTGTTACTTCCGTTTTGGCTGCTTTGATACTCCGCTTGTGCCCGGACATTTGGGTCCGCCCGTTAAGTGTCCGTTGTCTGCTCTGTCGACACATATTAGGCACTTAGCGATTTGCTTACAATCGCTTGCCCTATGGCCTTCAGCGCCGCATTTTCTGCACATCTTACTTCTGTCGGGACCATTGCAATTCCACGACTTATGGCCCTTCCCGAAACACTTGAAGCAAACTTCAGGAGGCTGTTGTATGCTCAGCCGGCAAACCGACCAGCCTACCTTGAGTATGCCCAAGTTCTTCGCTTTGTTGGCCTCTGCGACCGGCAGCCTGATCGCCGCCACCTGGGTGCCCTGCGGGCCCTTTCTAAGGTGGATGGCCTTACTGGCTACGTCGATGTCACACTGCTCTTTGAGGGCAGCCGAGACCTCCGCTGCATCGGTGACCTCATCCAGATTTTTACACTGGAGAGTCGCTTCAGCAGTAAGGGATCTTACATCAACCTCGTCACCAAGTACTTCTTGTGCCAGTTGCTTATAGACTGCACCCTTTTCCTTGGCGTCCTTCTTTAAGACTAGGATCATTTCACCAATCCTAGTTCGCCTTATGCTTCGCACGTCTGCGCCCAATGGCGATAGCTTCTCTGTGCTTCGCATCGCCTTCAGAACCTCGGCGTATTTTGCTTCCTCCGTTTTGATAACGAGGGCTTCGCCTAAATTCCTACGTTTCGCTGTTTTCGGTTTAGCGCTCTCCTTGGGCTCCGTTTTCGGTTTCCTCTGTTTTTTCTTATTTCCAACTCGTATCCACGGGTTGCTGTTGCCTTGCGCCCGTGGTTCCTGTGGATGCATTGCCTGGTTCCGGTTAACCCGTGGCTCCTTTTTCTTGGCTTTCTTGGCCTTAGGCTTGGTGTTGGCCTCTCCTTTGTTGCCATGTCCTCTTGATCGCGGGGCTTGGCTCGTGCCAGCTTTTCCGCTCTGGAGGACGGCCGCGTAGGTCACTTTTCCCTTAGCAACCATACGTCTTTTCGCCACGTATTCATCCCCGGAAGCTTCCCTCTTCCGCATCGCGTATCGAATAATATCATCAGATATATTCGCGTTGCCTGTGAAGGAAAACACTTCGGTCTGACACGACCTAGTGTCTTTTTGGCCTTCTACCTTGCCAAGTTGTTCCTTGGCTTTCTCGTAGTCCTGCTTTGCAGCTAGGACTGATTGTCGCAATTTCAGTAGACTTGTTTTCAAGTCTTTGCTGATATTTGTTTTGCTCTTAACATACTCGATGATGACATCAAGTTGCTCAGCAGCTACCTGCATTTTAGGGAGGTACTCCCTATTGCGATCCATGGCCTCGATTAGTCCCGGGCCATCGGTCACCACACATGTTGCACTGGAGCGGCCAGTGCCTGCCGTCGTCACAGTATCTAGGCTTTTGCCCACACTGTTTTCAATAAAGTTGGTCGCCTCCTTCCTTGGCGGGAACCTTAGCCGGTTACTGATAGGTCCAGAAGCCTCTCCTTCACATTCCGCTAGTTGTTTGTTTTGGTTTATCATCTCTTATGGGTCCCCCTAAGAGCCGCTATCCATCTCCGCTGGAATAGTCGCCTTTATAATCCCATGGTTATCTATGCAAGCAGGGAGGCCATGCTAGGGTTGACATAGTCCTTTATGGGGTACTATGTTCAGAGCCGGATCGGCGCAGGTCAGGTAATGGCATCTGAGCCTACTCCCGCCCAGTTGGAACAACCAGGCGACGGATTTGGAACGTACTCTAAGGCCTGCCACGGTTTTACGGGACGGGGGCAGCCTGCGCCATTAACCCACTCGCCGTTTCGGGCCAGTGTCACCCGACCCTACTAAGGGAGTAGAATGTCGCCGCTGTCAGCCTCAAAGCATATTATCTAGTACATATGCCGTTACTTGTCCTTTGTCGTGCGCTGCCAGTATACATAATTGGGGCCGTACTGGCGTTGGTCCCAATGTGCTCGAAGCACTCCTACTCGTAATTCCATGCCTTGTCCGTTTGTATCGCGACCAGTATGCCATAATCAGGATCTCACTGGCATCAATCCTGATGTGCCGGTTGGCACTCCTGTTAGTTTGGGCTAGGGTACTTTAAGCGGCACCGGTCGCTGTGACAGAGTTGCATTCGGATTTTTGTGGTTTTTATGAAGGTTCATCAGAGCCCACTGCGAACTTCACCACATCCTGGGCAACTCCCCAACTCGCAGAGGTCCTGGGGGGGGGTCCGTTAAGCCCCTGGACTTTCGTCCCTGCTGCCCCAACAAAAAAAAAAAAAAAAAACGCATAATGCGAAGCCATAAGGGTGAAAAATTTAAACTAATTTACAACATCCTTATAATCCCACCCTTATTTAGCCTCAGGTTTGAGACTGAAGAAGGGAAGCCGATTGTCTCGGAGAAACACAAGGTCACCTGCACCATTGCTCCGGGTAGCACAGGAAGGGCACAATACTGTAGAGGGCGCCCTGGTACTCCACAGGCTCCGTTTGCGGTTAGGTTTTTTTAGACCCCCCTAACCATTCATTCTTAGGCACGGTAAGCTTAAAGCGACATGAATTAGGGGTCACCTGTGAGATGGACTTTTACCACCGGAACAGGCAGTCCGTAGTGTTAATTCTTAGCCAATTGAAACAACCGCTACCGACACTACACGGCTATCTAGGCTGTTCGGGAAAAAGGAAGTTAACATTGATGATTAACTCCTGACGTGCCCAAACAGCCGTGAGAAAGTTTGGGGGTGTTGTTGAATATCAAGTACACCGTGTCCAATATATTCTCATACACTTTTTCTTTTCTTTGGTATAACTTTACTGAATGTAGGATAATTCAATATTGTAGTATTTCATTGTAGTCTGGTAGTATTATACTTACGTAGAATAGCTTGTTTTATGAATAAGAAAAAATAATTGTTATGATAAGTGATTTTTGTCAGTGATGTGGATAGATGGCAACTATTTGTTGGTCACCGAAAAACATTAATAGCTAGGATAATTACCACATGATCACTCATTTTGCAGTGATAATGATTTAGAGTCGCTACACTTTTGTTGGTTGTCAAATCAAAATGATATTGATAGTTCGATAGTGATATTGATAATTTTAGGCCATCAGCCATCAGTTGATATCACTGATATTGTGCAACTCTGATCTACTAGATACTTTAACACATTTCTCAAAGTTTCCTAAAGTTTTTTCTAAGAAAATTTTTGAAGGTCTATTTTTTCAAGTTCTTCAAGAATCCCTCAGCAACTGCCTACGCCAATTATCCTAGTTTGCCTCAGGAATTGCGCTCTAATTTCTATAGGGATTATTCCAGGAAATTCATTAGGAACTCTTCCACTTTCCTATTTTATTTACTTTTGCAGTTTTTTTTTCTCGAGTAATTGCTCTATTAAAACATCATGGATTACTCAAAATTTCGTTTAAGGATTCACACAAGCAATAACTACAGCAATTATTCTGATCATTCTCTCGCAACATTCTTCACTGATTGCGTTCGACGTTTTCCTAACAATTGCTTCAGACAATCCTGTACGATATTACAGACCCGACCGACTATTAAACGCATTCCTATAACGCGCACTCCTATAAGACACACTAGAGCGTTATATTTAGGATACCCAATGCTTATGGGAATTCATCAGTTTGGGGGTGTTGTCTTCGGCGGAGTTTCAGAACTCAGAGTACGATCTACCTTTAGGAGTTGAGGATCATCCTTTTAGTTGAGAACTTGGCCGGTAGGGGCGCTTTTTCTGACTTGCATATACGAACCATGAAGGATAGGAATGCAACATTTGTAACATATGATATCTCTAGAACCTGGTGTTTTGGAAGGTTGGTGTCTTCGGAAGAGTTGTTCAGTAGCTCAAGGGCTGACATGCGACGGCCATTCTGATACGGAATTACGCCAACAGGCGGCGATAGTGAGCATTGATTTTTTTGTTTTGCTAATAGCTCAGTAGTTTGACCACTTAGAAAGATGGCGTCTTCGGTAAAGTTGTTCAGTTTATTTATTATCCGTTGGAATAATAACTGCTCGAATGCTTGAAATCATCCTAAACTGAAATCCCAGTGAAATCGAAGGAAGAATCACTGGATTCATTTCTGGAGAACTTTGGATATTTTTGAGAAATAAGTAGAATCCTCAAGAAAACACATATAGTGGAATATCTATAGTAGTTTATGGAGTAATTCTTAAAAACAAAAAAATCGTTTATCACGTTATTTATTCGTGGATAATTTGATCGCCGTGAATTTCGCAATTACCTTCAACCTCAAGTCTGCATAGTGGGTCTGGCCATTTTTATACTTGTATCATATTTTCGATATGCTGCAAATATTATTGCTGACAAGAAAATACTAGAACAAATTCTGGTGTTTTCAGGATGATTTTCAATGTTGGCTGTGTAAGCACTTGTATTAGATTAGATTATTCTTAAAAAATAGGGTTTTTTTTCTTGGAAATATCTAGGACAAACTTATAGATGAATTCTTTGCGAAAGCTGGTTAAGAAATCTTTGGAGTAATATCTGAAGTTTCCTTGGGCAAATATTTGAATTATCCATTGAGAAATGTCTGACCGGACATCTTGTAGTGGCAAACCTGAATGGGAATCCATTCGCTATGTGGCGCCAGCAACAAAACTATCTTCAATCTTTCAGATCGCAAGATCATGATAAGCTACAAAGTCGTTCAGCAAATTAAGGTTTACCGGACTGTATTCATGCAAACATGATTGAAAATTCATCCGCTAAGTGGCGCTAGTAACCTTTTTTCCATATATTTTTGTCTCGAGATTATGAGAGTGCTTTGCGAAGGCCCAAGCTGTCCGATTCATTTTCGCGCGCTCGGGGTGTTTTTTCGCTGGCTTCGTTCGCTTGCTTAGTGCTTTGCGAAGGCCTAAGCAGTCCTATTCGTTTTTCGCGCGCTCGTAGTGTGTTTTCGGTGGCTTCGTTCGCTTGGGTAGTGCTTTGCGAAGGCCCAAGCTGTCCGATTCATTTTTCGGAGTGTTTTTTTTTGAGTTAGCACTTCATTCGCGCGCCATCGGAGTTATCCAGGGTGTCGACTATCTGGAAAAACCTGGAAAGTCAGGGAATGTCAGGGAATTCAATTTTTGACCTGGAAAGTCAGGGAAAGTCAGGGAATTTCACTTGAGGTCAGGGAAAAAATATCAATACTGCAACATCAAACGAGTTGATTGTCTGAAAAGTTATTGTTCAAGCTAAGTCAGCAATACGATATATGCAATAAAAAGGGTAAACAATCTATCCAAATAGCAGTTAACCAATGAGGAAATGCTCTCATGCATAATAGAGTAAACTGTACTTTACTGCTTGTAAATATCCTCAGAATTCAAATTTTCTGAATTAAAAACCATCAACAGTACTCCGAACAACTTCTTTTGTTATGTTTCCTAGATCAAATCATTGCCTAGTTTGGCGCATTTTGCTCAAAATCTTGAAAAAATGGAGCCCAATCCGTCAAATTATGTCAATCCTTACAAGTTTGCTCAAAATATCCAAGTAGAACTGGTGAAACTAAGTATAGAGAAAAACCAATAAGGATTCTCGTATTTAAGTGATGATGAATAAAAGCCTATAATCTTAAAATTTAAAAAGCATAAATCTGATGAATCAACCAATATTTGTTTCCGATTCCGTTGCAAATCAATCATCTTTTCATTGATAATAATGGCTACATAATAGATACTACATAATGGCCTACTTGTCCTACAAAAAAAAAACAATGCTGAAAAGTGGCACTTTTCAGTACTGTTTGGGATGCGTCAGCCAAACATCATAGTCTGTTCTGCCATAGCTTCTAATTTTATATGTGATGTGCGATCCAGATACAAGACTGGTGATATTGTCGGCACCAGGGTTGTTAACGTTAATCAACGATCAACGCCGCTAACGTTGATTTTGCTCTGGATCAACGCAACGCCGTTGCGTTGATTTTCATGGTTGTTAGCGTCAACGTTAACGAGTTTGCGTTGAATCAACGTCAACGATCAGCGCTAACCAAAGCGTTGATCTTATGATCCGTACAGGTTTCTAGAGAATGTTTCGAAGCATTGATAAACAACACGTTTCTATGCTGATATCCCGTATCCAAGGAAAATTGATTAAAAAATCTAAGTTCACTGTGCAGAGCAATGATTTGGCTTCCAACAGTCAGCCTCTTTAAACGTCAGAAACTTTGCTTGGAAGAACTTTCATTAATTGCAAAGATTTTCCAAGCAATATATTGTATCCTCTCATCGTTCCAGCCCCCACAGCAATGGGCAAAAATCGTTGCCAGAAAGCGGCTTCCTTTGCCTCCATGAAGTACACGGCATCCTTTTTTCTACCCAGCAAAAAAATAAAATGTTTCTGAGTGACCACCCCCAGGATGACCCCGATCTCCCATTTTCAAATACAAGTTGCCAAAACTTAACGACAGACAAAAGTTTTCATTTAAATCGAAACTGGCAATGGCCGTGGAACAGATTTTCTTACTTGCAAGACTGTGGAGCCCACTAAGAGGAAGTCTGTTAACATTCCAGAAAAACTGCAATCAGATCACGCATATTTGTCTTTCAAGGACATGTCATGTTTCAGAGTTACTTATTTTTAAATACATCACATGACAAAAGTTATTAATTTTTTTAGACATCAAAATCTTCGTTAACGTTGAAAATAACGAAGTCGTTGACGTTAAATCAACGCTGTACGTTAACGTTATCGTTAAATCGATTTTCGAACGAATCAACGCAACGTTAATCGTTTCTGGTAAACGTTAACGAATTAGCGAAACGGCGTTAATCGTTGATTAACGTTAACAACCCTGGTCGGCACAATAAAAAGTTAGAATAAATTTCTCTCCGAAGTTAGATTTTTCTCAGAAACTATGCGAGATACCTAACTTCGGAAGTGGTGCATTCGATTCGCATCCGGATGCGCTCTTATACGCCCTACTTCCGAAGCAGGGTATCTTGCATGGATACCGAGAAAAATCCATTTTAGGCGAACTGCATTTTCAGACCGATCTGACAATACTTGTTTGGGAACGGATAGTCCAGCATTCGTAGAGGTGGCAGCAGAACCTGCTACTGCACGCACCTTTTCTGTCTTCCAATAGGGAATATGGGTCTATATTATGTGATCGAGAAAATTTGTGACTCGGTGTACAAATCGTGCTGAAAAAATCATCATTTTGCAACTTGTTGCATAAATAACTAATTTGAAAAAAAAAAAAATGGTTACTGGCTGGTGGTGATCAATCGATCAGGTGTAGCTTCGTTGCATCTTCATCTTAAGAATATTTAGATTAACTTCTTGAGGATAAAACTTAGGTGTTATTCTTATCGGAATCCTAAAATATTAACTAAAATAAATTACTTGTAACTAACCATCGTGTAGCATTATAGAAAGTATTCTAATAAAAAAAAATGAAACAAATTTAGTAAAAACTCTGTGATTCCTGAAAAATATCTTTAGACGTATTCTTGAAATAATCCTAAAAAAATCAAAATTCTTTTCTTGGAGAAATTCAAGATTGAAAGAAATACTCTAACAATATTTAGAAAACCCTGGGGATAAGGAGCTTCTAGGTGAAATTATCATGGAGAAATATTGAAGGAATATCTGTAAAAAATATGTTTAGGAATTTCAAGAGGAATTTCTGAGAAATCTATGTGGAATTTCTTGAAGCCATTCTCCAAAAAAGTTCATCGGCAATGGCTAGAAAAAGTAATAGCTAAAGTTTAGGATAAATTGCTTACACTTAGAAAACATCGTGGATGATCGTAATAGTGTTGCTTTTATATAGAGAAGTTGTAATCAGGTATAATCAGGAAGGGGTTCAGAATTGTCGTTTATGCCTGAAATTTGTGAAATTATATTTGTGGTAGTTCAGTAGCCGAGCACATCTTCGTTCAATTGCTCAGTTTTAGCATATCAACTTGAATAAACGCTAAAAATATTATCTGACAAACATATTTCAGTAAAGTAAAAGCTTTTGTTCAGTTCATTCATACGACCTATAACATAAAGTTTACATCATGCAAATTATCGGATATATATCTTTTTGTACAAATCGTACTAATTTCGGATCAAATTAACCAATTGAGTGGTCTGGAATTTTTCTGGAAAACGACTGGAAGGTCAGGGAAAGTCAGGGAATTTTATTTTCAAAATTAAGTCGACACCCTGTTATCCCTTCCCCCGATTACCGTAAGGATGTGGCCGGCACCGTTATTGACATTACTAATTTCAGAGTCCTCGAAAATGTACATTGAAGATGGTATGCTACTCCCAAGCTACATCTGTTGGTTCCCTATACAATTTCGTTGATTCTTGTCAATCACGGAGTAGCAACTACGAATTGTACGGTCATCAATACTCATGCTCATATATTTTTGAGATTCTGATAAGTTAAAAGGATGGTGTTAGGAACAAGCAGATAGTTTCCCACTTTCACGAACCTTCTATTTTATCAGGATCTTGAAAAATAGAAGATTAAAGAAAACTTTCGGCAATTTATGAAAATTTCATCAAATTTAATCGAGAAACAAAAAAGTTATGCACATTTTAGTGTGTTTTCCACTTGTGAGAAGCATGTATGGATAAAGGTTAATCTACCTGGTATAACTGTGATATTATACTATCAGCGTATTCTATCTATATTCGCAATAACGATGTCTTCCACAAAAACCAGTAACGTGAACCTCGTTCCAGAGAAAGGCACAGATCAACGTTCAAACTGCCGACTGATCTTCAATCAATCACTCTTCACCCGTCCGGAGGCGCAATTTCAAAGCATGGCACGCCCCAAATAGCGTTCTGACCTTGCTGGAAATCGACACTCGGTAACCAAAAGAGCCAGACCGAACCAGAGCAACGCCGACAAACCTTAACCCAAATACCACGAACCGAAATTACAACAACCAACCCCAAAACGAAAGCACTGCCAGAGCCAGAGTCATCACATTCAAAGTCAATCCACCCGCTTCCGAGTGAATGCTCGTTCCTTTCTCAAGAAACCGACCATCCAAACCTCCGATTGGAAGTTGATTAATTCCAAGAGCGCTTCCTTTCGGTTCCTCGTCGTACATCCACTCCGAGAGCACCACAGGTGTATACGACGAGATATGGCCATTACAAAACGGTCCGAGGAAATAAGAGAGAGAAAGGGGGATGCCCCGGCATGTCGTTCATGGTCAAGTGGTTTGCTGTTCCAGTTGCATAAATTGGAATATCTTAGCTCGGGCTCGAGAAACGCAAGAACCATACGGCACCATCACCGCCGCCAGAGCATACCTGTAATCAACGGACCGACCGACCAAACGATAATAATCAAACTAGAAAGCGGGAATGAGACGTCGCTCGGCTCGGGGCAGCTACAGTCGCCGTCACTGAAAAGTGCCCACTTGCCCAATCAGAAAAATCGGCGAAAATCTCATGTCGAAACGAAAAATTCTCTCGCAGCAAAAAAAAAAAAACATTTTGTTTTGAATCGAGCCTATTCAAAAACATTTTATTGTAGCTATTTAAGGATTTTTGGATGCGTTTTGTTTGTGGATTAACAAACTCCTAATCAAAAATGTTCACTGTTCAGTTGTTCTGTTTTATGTAGTAAAATAGGTTAAATCAACCTCTAGAGAGTTTTCCATTATTTTGATTGTTTTCTACAAAGTTGTTTGCCGTACAAAAACTCGTAATTAAAAAAAAACTTCTGTTCAAATAGTAGTTTATGCGTCTTACCATTAAGCCTCTTTACTTTATAAAAGAGAGAGAGTTTCTCACACATATATAGAGAATTTCCCATTTGGACATGCCGTTTAAACAAAGCAAGTGGGAACTTTATTTTGGCGGTGACTGTACGTGTTTCAAGAGTGGCTCAACCTGTTGCAAGAAGTTGGACCCGTTGGGAAGACCAACCATGCCGAGCACACTAAAAAAAGAGTTGACAAAAATCAATAATTTACAACAGCAGGCCCCCTCCCTTTTCTTTTCCCTAATAATAATAATAATGGGGAATGAAGAAGCCCAGTGCGAGCTTTGAGCGACGGTAGCTTGAGTGCCTCGCCGTAGTGCTTTAGTGTGAACACCAGAAGCAAGGACTAGGGCGTGGGTGGAAGTGAGTTATGCTGGCACCTATTTTTTCATGCCAACACGCGCCAGGATTTCTTCGCTGTCGTCGACCATTTTTCTGGAACTAGAAGTGGGATGGGTAAGCGAAGGCATGAGGCGCGAAATGCACTGGTGCCTACCGTGAACCTACTGCTGTGCCGAGGTTTGCTGGTGGGGGTCGTCACTAGTTGCTCTCGACGCGCAAATCAATGCAATTGAGGAAATCGAATTCTAATTGAGAGGCGGCTTTTGGCCGCTCGCTTCGAAAAAGGGTGGATTTCCAGTGGTGGGCAGTATGAACCACGTAAAAATACAGTCGTATCGATTATATGAACTTGCTGGATCATGAAGTTAAATTGTCACAGTACATAGTGCCTAAAGGCAAGACAAAATCGTGGGGATACAAAAACAATCATCAAAATTGCATGAAATTCTTTCGGGATCACTTTCGACATTCCTCTCAGGATTCCAAAGAAAATACTCTCAGGATTCCGAAGGAAATCCTCACAAGATTCCGAAGGAAATCCTCTCAGCTTTCCGAAGAAAATCCTTTCAGGATTCTGAATGAAATCCTCTCAAGATTTCGGAGGAAATACTCTCAGGATTCCAAGGAAAATACTTCCAGGATTCCGAAGAAAACCCGCTTAGGATTCCTAAGGTAATTCTCTCAGGATTTCGAAGGAAATGCTCACAAGATTCCGAAGGAAATCCTCCCAGGATTCCGGAGAAAATTCTCTCAGAATTCCGAAGGAAAACCCCTTAGAATTCCGAAGGAAATCCTCTAAGGATTCCGAAGGAAATCCTCTCAGAATTCCACATGAAATCCTCTCAGGATTCCGAAAGAAATCTTCTTAAGATTCCGAAGGGAATCCTCTCAGGACTCCGAAGGAAATCCTCACAAGATTCAGAAGAAAATCTTCTCAGGATTGAGAAGGAAATTCTCTCAGAATTCCGAAGGAAATCCTCTCCAGATTCCACATGAAATCCTCTCAGAAATTCAAAGAAAATCCTCTCAGGATTTCGAAAGAAAACCTTATTAGATTCCGAATGAAATCTTTACAGGACTCCGAGAAAAATCCTCTCAGGATTCCGAAAAAAATCTTCATAAAATTCCAAAGGGAATCCTCACAACATTCAGAAGGAAATCCTCTCAGGACTCTGAAGGAAATCCTCACGAGATTCAGAAGGAAATCTTCTCAGGATTCCGAAGGAAATTGTCTCAGAATTCCAATGGAAATCTTCAAGTTTCGAAGAAAATTCCCTCAGATTACAAAAGTGTTGAACGAGAAACATTCAAGATTTCAACCCCTCAGAATTTTTCCTTCAAAATTCCAAATTTCGACTGACGTTTTTTCAGGATTTCAGAGGAAATCCTCTCAGGAATAAGAAGAACTCCTATCATCAGTATCTACCATAAAAAATATCTTCATCATCCATTGACGTGTTCGAGCGACATTCAAATTACGAAAGTAAATAAAACCTCACCCCTTCCGACCAAAAACACGATCTACCGATTTATCGGAAAGCCGAGCGAGAAACCGTTTCATCTGGTCGGTTGTCCTTCGTTCTAATTGACACCTTTGTAGCGAGAGAGAGAGGAGATTCAAACGTCTGCCAAAATGTGTATACCGCTCTCAGCGAGTTTTACGAATCGAAACAGGTACTACTGTACTCTGGTGATGATAATTGGAAAGGGAAGTTATTTTTGGAAAATTCAATGTGCGCTTGCTGCGAAACTCACAGCGGATCAAAGGCTGCTTGTGATATGCGTTGGTGTGTAACGATAATAATTGTGCAATGTCAAACGGTATTCGGGCGAGGGTTTGGAAGGGTGAAGTTTATTTGAGGCACTATAAAAGTCATCAAAACACGAGTGAATAATTTCTTGGGAGTCATTTTCTTCGGTCATCAGACTGGTGCTCGTTTGGTTGATTGCCTTTGATGGGCGAGCGTTAAATATTGAAGCATGCCAACTTGTCGTTAGAAATACTGGAAAAATGTCATTAGGAAACTAGAATTGGATTAGTGGTATGTTTCAACAAGCTTGAGAAACCATGCTAAGGAATTGTAATGTTGAACGAACTATTAGAATACTGCAACATTTTATAATAATCTATGAAGATATTTCGGAACCAATAGGACTTCTTCAACTGGTAAAAGGTAAAAAGCTTCAATTGATACTAACATTCCGAAGAATTTCCCTTTAAGAAAATATTTAATTCATTACACGTGCGTAAAGATTTTCAAATTCTGAGTAATATTATAAAAAAAAATGCATGTGCTGTGTTGGATTCGAACCCAATACTCTCGAATGTTAGACGAGTGCTTTACCAACTAAGCTACTAAGTCTCTTGATAACTTCGTTTTATGGAATTCATAATTCATCCAGTACGCTGCGTGAGTGTAAGCTAAATAATCGACTGAATGTACCAAAATGTTTAAAAGCCAATCGAACAAATTCCTCCGACATTTCGTACAACCTCAACCATTTCAACTTGTCAAGAATGTCATCCAAACTTTTCCTCCAATGGAAAGTTAGTCTCGCGCAGCACCTTTTTTTCTACTCACTTCCCCTTTTCCAATTTTCAACCTTCACCTTCGCGGCCAAATAGCATCGGATCGTTGGTTCTGTACCGCCCCCAGTGACAATCCGCCGCGTACTAGCGCACTTTCCATCAACCGGAAGGAAACATTTAAATTAGAGTTCCTTCGGTGCGCTTTGGCCAAATCGCAATCTGCGTGTGCAATGGCTCCTGCCCCCCTCCCTGTTGAAGCTCCCTCCCCCACTATCAAAAGGAAAGCAATTTTCCTGTCGCACCATTCGGCTTCGCTTGTCACACACTTGCCACGGCTCCAAGGGACGTTATATCTCCGGGAGAAATTCAGTCAGACAGGGCTGGTAGCAGGTCCACGCTTTAGAGACCTCTTCAGAGTCTCTATTTTAGCTAAAATACGATCTAAGGTCATTTCCATTATTATGCTTGCAGTGAATCGTAGTGCAACGTTCTAGAGACTACAGAGACATTTTCATTCATTGTATCTCATAGGAACTGCTTTAAAAGTTCTACCTGCTTCAACAATTCTTCAAGAAATCCCTCTAGGAATTCCCCCAGCATTTCGTCTTAGGATTATTCCTGATATTTTTCCAATAATCTCTCAATGGATTCTTCAAAAGTTCAACAATAAATACAATGGGATTCCGTTTTTGTCATTTCAACATATTTTCTCAGGTATCCATGAGTCTGCCGGTAGGTAAACTTTTAAACAAAACACTTTTCTTTTTTAATTTGAAACAACGCGGTAGTTTTTTTGGGTCTACAAAACATTTTGCCACTTAAAATTTTTCAGAAAAAATGAGCAAAATCAATCAATAAGCGAAATAATACGAGGGGTAAAATAAAAGCCAGTAAAACAAAATGTATCCGTTACATTACTGAGTTTTACTGCTTGTTTGTGTTATGAGTGTGTATATTGAACTATCTGTGTTGATTATTTGAATCAAAGTTCTCTTTTTTGTTGAAGATTCTGTATGTCATCCGATTTTCTAAGAAACTATTAGTAGTGCTCTGACTGGAGTATACAACGTGCCGTGTTTAGATATTTAATCCAGGATGTGAGCCATTCAAAATTATCCAAATGTTTCTTACGAGATTCTAAGTAACACCCAGTTCCGAAACGCATCCTGGATAGAGTTTTCAATCCCGGAAACATTTCCCGGGAAATGATTTTCTGTTTCCCGGGATTCCCGTATTTCCCGGAATTTTTGTATTATCCGGGAAGTTCTATTAAAAAAAAGGATTGATTATCTATTTTCAAACAAAAAATTCGCCTTCGTTAGCCGAGTGGTTAGAGTCCGCGGTTACAAAGCAAAGCCATGCTAAAGGTGTCTGGGTTCGATTCCTGGTCGGTCCTGGATCTTTTCGTAATGGAAATTTCCTTGACTACCCTGGGCATAGAGTATCATCGTACCTGCCCTTCCACACGATATACGAATGCGTAAAATGGCAACTTTGACAAAGAAAGCTCTCTGTTAATAACTGTGCTCATTGAACACTAAGCCGAGAAGTAGGCTCTGTCCCAATGAGCACTTAATGCCAAGAAGAAGAAGAAGAAGTAGAAGATCATTATAAGCAATAACCTCACTAGATCACTACTTATATTTCGATGTTGATTTGTTGTTTTCCGAAATCAAATAGTTGTTGATTAAATGTATATTTTTTGACCATATGTTTTTTCTAAAAATGATTATAAGCTATACTGAACAAAAGGATTTTTCGAGGGATCTTTTCCATGAATTAAGTAGGATTATAAAATTTCCATGAATGCAAAATTCACAATTTTCAACATAAGACTCTAGTTGGTTTTTATTCTAGTGCTTGAAGGGATTGATTCAATTTTGGTAAACATTATTTGAAATTCATACAAATTGTCAACAATAAGCTCCTCATAGACTTTTGCTCAATGTTATAAGCTTTCTTGTTTTGAATTCTAACGATTAAAACGAAACCAAAAGATTTTTTTAGACACTCACAGAAAAGAGTAGAAACAAGTACAGATATACTGGTATAAAATATATGTACATAAAAAACGAATAACGTAAAAAAGTAAATTTCATCAAATTTGCTTTATTTTCACGTTTTTTTTTAATTTCCCGGGATCCCGGGATTTCCCGGGAAATGGCAATTTTATTTCCCGTTTCCCGGGAAGTCAAATCTCGGGAAAATTGGAAACTCTAATCCTGGAGAATCCTTTTGGGATCCTAGTCTTTTCTAGTGGGCTTCTGGAATTTTTCAACGGATTCTTAAGGATACTGAGTGGATTCTGGGGATTTCTAGCAAACTTTGTGGGTTTTCCTGCGGTATTCGTAGAATGTACAATTAGATACGGGGGTGCAGCGTGAAACCTAGGGTTTCCAAGTAAACTACACCCGATTCTGTTTTTGCACGTTTTTTTTACACGGCCGTGCAAAAAAAGTTTTCATACAATTTTTTCCGCCAAAACTTTATTTTTGCATGAAACGTCGAGAAATAGTGTTACTTTTTTTTTGCACGGTTTTTGACATTTTGAACTGAAAACTTTTTTTGCACGGTACGCATCTCCCGTGCAAAAACAGAATCGGGTGTACTGAGATTTATAGGACGTTCAGTGAGTATGAGGATTGCAAATGAGGAATAATAGACTTCTGGAAATTTACATCGAATACTTGAGAATTTCCAGCAATATCGCAGTGGAATCTTAAGAATCTTAAGAATCTATAGCGATAGCCTCAGAATTTTTAGTGAGCTCTTGGGCATATGTCGAGTTCTATCGGAATCCTATGCGAATATCTGATAATTGTAGACGGGATCTTATGGATTTCTAGTGAGATGCTTCAGAGTCCTAGATTGTTCCTGTGGATTTCGGGTTTCATAGCGAAATCCTGTAAATTTCAATTGATTTCATATGGCAGATTTATGACATATATGTCTGTAGCTCATCTTATAGAACACATTTGAAACTTATATGATAAGAAGCTTATTTGTGTATTCTACGAAATTACAGTTTATAATTATCGATCATGAAAACTTTATCCTGTGGTCCGGTTGCAGGTTGAACACCACTGTTGTACACCCCAACCTCTTTTTACGACCGTTATCGGGGGGTTATCGGGGTCGTAAAAAAATCGGTCGTAAAAAAATCAGGGTTATAATTATGTTTTTGAAAAATGCAACGTCTAGATGCGGAAATACTGATTCGACATGTTCGGCAAAGTTGAAGCATGGGTTGAGAACTTTCCAAAATAGCCGTTCAAGTTTTCATATTTTGGTAATAGATGGCAACACTGCTCGATTGTTATCAAAAGAGCCAATTTTATGGGGGTGTGATATGCAAATACCGAACAATTTTAAAGATAACGATACCGTATGTTCACCAAAGTTGAAGGAAGTGTTGCGTGCCATACTGTAATCCAGTTTTTCATGAAGGGTTCAACATTTTTTTCGTAGCTGGCAACACTGCTTAAGTGAAATTGCGCCACCAGGCAGTACAAGTGTGCATGCAACTATTGTTTTGCGGATATCTCAGGATCCTGACCACTGACTATCCGCAAACCAAAAATTTTATGCTCACTAGCGCCGCCTGGTGGCAAAATTTTGAATCCATAGCTTCTATAATGATAGTCCTTGAGCTACTGAACAACTTTGCCGAAGACGCCATCTTTCTAAGTGGCTAGTATCCTAAGATAACCGCAAAACAAAAGTTTCATGCTCACTAGCGCCGCCTGGTGGTAAAATCTCGAATCTCATAACTTTTACAATGATAGCCCTTGAGCTACAGAACAACTTTGCCGAAGACGCCATCTTTCTAAGTGGCCAGGATCCTAAGATATCCGCAAAGCAAAAGTTTCATGCTCACTAGCAGTGCTGGGAATGGTAATAGTAGTAGGCTTGAATTTCGCGAAAATCACGTGGCTTTACCAGTACAGTAGTTCAAAAACGTGAATCTCATCGAGTAGCCTATGTTGGGTGCATGAATTTTCTTAATCGTTAGTGTCCAGGGATTGAATCCTGAGAAAATTGAGAGAATGTCTCACGTATCGCTCTCTGTAACTATCATAACATGCTGCACATTATGAGAGACTGTTTATCGTATACTGCTACAAGTTTGATCAGATTGGGGGGATAGTAGTGCATGATAAAACCCCTCTAAACATGCTCCAAGCCTGGGGGACACTGTTGTTATTGGAAGTTCGTGGATTGTTTATCGTGCCAGTAAAGAAAAACACCTATCCCCAACGGTAAACAAGCGAGAAAAATGGATTTTATCATCGCTCTCTCGTTGGGGCTCTCGCTCGCTGCTTCCATTTATCAGACTTGTTACACCTTGCGATACAATGACGATCGTGGACCGCAACAGATGGGATGTTTTTTTTTGCTTGCTTTGATCGTGCTTCTGCAACGCCTGTTAGTGTCATTGAAGGCTCTAAATGCGGGAAATGCAGCGGGAAATAGAACATTTTTCTACAGTAATTTTGGGTTGCCCTTAGCAACGGGTGTTTTGCAATTTTCAAGGCTTTTTGCCTACAGCAGCGATGGGCGTGAGTTTCACTGGCTTCGCTGACTGCGATTGGCTTTGTTTAGCTACTGTAGTATCTGAATTTCAGATTTTTTCCAACCCTGCTCACTAGCGCTGCCTGGTGGCAAAATTTTGAACCTCATAGCGTTTATAATGATAGCGCTTGAGCTGCTGAACAACTTTGTCGAAGACGCCATCTCTCTACACGGGTAGAAATCAGAATCCAAAAACAAGATAATGACTCATGATATCATGATTCCAGCGTGTTTTCGTCTTATGAAAATACACCATGATTTGGACTCATGATATCATGAGCCAGAATGCCGTAACGCAACACACGCGTTAGGTTTTTGTAGCTGATTGCTCGGAATCATGATTCAAATGCCAAAAAAGCTGAGTCACGCATCCGTTTATGATCGACGAAATAAAAAAAAAGTTAAAAATAGCATACATTGAGATTCGAGCCAAGAACCTTCCGATTGTGAGCCACGAACTCTACCACTCAACCGCTCCGTCATCTTGAATTAAGAGTGATCGATACTAATGAGATGAAGCAAAGTGCGCCGCTTAGTGTTTTCACACTGGTTGTTACGCTTATGAGGAATCATGATTATGACTCCAGGAATCATGATTTGTGATCCTGATACTATGACCTAACCAATTTATGAATTTCATGATTTGTAAATCATGGTGTGGGGATCAGATTTTTATCCGTGTAAGTGGTCAGGATCCTGAGCTATCGGGAAAACAAAAATTCTATGCTCACTAGCGCCGCCTGGTGGCAAAATTTTGAATATCTTGGCTAGAATAATGATAGTCCTTGAGCTACTGAATAACTTTGCCGAAGACGCCATCTTTCTTAGTGGCCAGGATCCTGAGATATCTGCAAAACAAAAGTTTCATGCTCACTAGTGCCGCCTGGTGGCAAAATTTTGAATCTCATAGTTTTTATAATGATAGTCCTTGAGCTACTGAACAACTTTGCCGAAGACGCCATCTTTCTAAGTGGCTAATATCCTAAGATAACCGCAAAACAAAAGTTTCATGCTCACTAGCGCCGCCTGGTGGTAAAATCTCGAATCTCATAACTTTTATAATGATAGTCCTTGAGCTACTGAACAACTTAGTCGAAGACGCCATCTCTCTAAGTGAGCTATCCGCAAAACAAAAGTTCTATGCTTACTAGCGCCGCCTAGTGGCAGAATTCCGCAATTGAATGACCACCATATGTTAGCCCTTGAACTACTGAACAATTTTGCTGATTTTCATGATCCTCTATTTTGAATACTTTTTATGATAATGATCATTTATAAAAACGGTCGTTAATCTGAATTTCGGTCGTAAAAAAGTGGTCGGAAAAAGAACCGTCGGTAAAAAAACGGTCGTAAAAAGAGGTTGGAGTGTATACTGTTCTGAAATCATTTCTCTATGAATTTCCCATCCATGTTTCTATGAAAATCCTACCAACATCTTATTTAATAATCTCTTTTTAGAAAGCCATGTTTTTGTGTACATCAATTTATTGTCGAATTTGACGCTAGGGCTTATGTTTCATGTTCAATCAAATAAAAAAATTTCAGTTTTGTGTTACCCAGGTTCAGAACATTTTTTTAAATATGTCTTTGTGAGAATACAGAAATACGTTTCATCGTATTTCGTATTCATATACAGTTTTAAGGGAATGTTTAATTTTTTAATAAAGAGCACTTATGCGAATATTGTTCCTAGATCGACCATACATACAAATTATTCACATAAAGCTTATGAAAATCATTGAAGACATTTAAAGCATACAGAACGTCGGCCACGATTAAAATTACGGATCTTAAGATTCATAGCATAGTCCTAACAATATTTAAAAAAAAACAATTATTAAGAAAAAAAGGGTTCCGTTCTTGGCAACTTAAAGCTTTTCGACTTTGTTGCCGAAACGGAATTCCACTGTACTAGAGTAATTATTCCAGTGATTACTCCGAGGAGCAATCCTACACAGATTTCTCTCGGAGATCCTCCAGTATATTGTTTAGAGATTAGATGATATCACAATATAACAAAAGTAACATTTTTGCGTTCTTTCAAAGATCCTTTCATGAGTTCATTAAGGTGAAGATGCAACGAAGCCAAACCTCAAACTTTCAAAAGCACAAATCTGGAGAACCCAACATCCGTTCAAGCTGAAAACTTAATCAATTGGTCACCGCCAGCATGTGACCAATAGATTAAATTTTCAGTTCAAACTGACAATTGATTCTTCAGATTTGTGCTCTTGAAAATTTGAGGTTTGGCTTCGATTTATCTTCACCTTAAGGGTTACTTTAAAACTTACAGAAGTTTCATCAGAAGTTATTTTTGGATTTCCTTAAAAGTTACTTTCTTGGCATTCCTGAATGATAATTTTGGATGAAATTCTGTAGGGTCTTGAAGGAAGTCCTAGGGCAATCGATGGGAGAATCAAATTTATAAAATAATTCTCGGAGTTTTTTTTTTTTTTTTGAGATTATTTCTAATAATTTCTGGTTGAATTCTGAAACGAGATTCTTAGAGAGTTTCATCAGGAAGTTCGCAACAGAATCATCAATGAACTCTTCAAGAAATTTTCGATGTAATATATGAAGGAAATTTTATATAGATACCTGAATTAATTTTTGATGTGATTCTTAGAGGAAGTCGTAGAAATTACATACAGTAATACTTGAGGAATTTAAAAATACATTCTTAGAGAAACGTTTTGTCAGATTTTCTAAGAAACCAAACCTTTTATCTCTTGGTTCCTGCTAGTTTTCTAATCCTCTTCTCACTCAATCGCTACCAGCCCTGGTCCGACGGCGATGGAAAATCGAAACACCCGGTTTGACCTTCCTCGGAAACTACTGCATGCAAATCCATTCGTCCGTTCATCCATCCATCTGTCGGCTAGTTTTCCCTTTGGCTGTGTTGGCTCTCTCTCTCACACACACATGCACCCTACTATTTATGCACAGAAGGAGGAGGAAAGGGTGGGAGGAAAAGTTTTTCGCCTCCGTGGAAAATCATTGCTCGACGAGGCGTGGACGAGTCAAGTTTGCTCGTGTTCCACTATAAATAATTTAAAATTTAATTCTGACTCATGCCTGAAGAAGAAAGGATGGCAAAGGGTTGGGGGTAAGTAAGGAAATATTTACCGCACTCGCACCGAAGCGCAACTGAACCAACAAACATAAGCAAACGCCGCTGGAGTGCACTTCGGTAAGGCTTCCATTGGTGTCGCATGATGGAAAGCGGGAAAACGCATGCTTTTGGGGTTTCCTTAGCATAACGCGATCGGCGTTGTTTGCATGGAAGGGTTTCAAATTATTTAAGTTAAATGAACTAGCCTGCGTGCTGACAGTTCGAAGTGAGTTTGTTGAATAGATCATACCAGGGTTCAGGATGAATCTCTTAATAAAGAAAATAAAATAAACATAAAGAATTAAAAACAACACATAAGAACTCAATACAAAATTCTCTACGGATTCCGAGGGAATCCTTGGAAACATATTACTCAATTTTCTGAGGAAGGATTCCCTTCGGAATTTTGGAAGAATCTTCCTTTTAAATCCTGAGAGGATTTAATTCATAATCTAGTCATTTAGTTTGAAATGCCGTGGTTGATTTCCTACGACTTTCTGTCAAGGAATAGTCTCTTTGTTGGTGAGCTCGTTTTATGTTATTTTTGTAATTTTTGATACAATTTAACTCTTGTCAGAAAAAAACTCTACTGATTCAAAACACAGGCTCAGTAAATCTTTTTTAAGTTATATGCTAAAATTTTTACCAATCGCGAGGGTTGCATTAGAAGAGAACGGTTTCCAAAAGCTAATATAAGTATTTGACGATACTATTTCGATCTCGTGAAATTTCCAATGCTTTCTTCAACGAAATTCGTCATATCTCGAAAGAAGTCTTAACGTATTCTTTGAAATTTGTAATCCAATATGATGTAATAATTTAGATGCAATGCTTGGATCATGAGCCAAAACTTTTCACTGAATTTTCACTCGACTCCACGATGTGCAATCCACCACTTGTGATTGTCTCAACCACTCTTCCCGAACCAAATGAACCGAACCCATGTCGTTCTCGCAGAACATCGACGCAAAACTTTGTCCATAATCGATTTCGGAAAGTTTCGCCGATCGACTGGACCTGGCGCCCTTCAAGTTCTCACTTTTCCTCGCTGGAAAAACTTTTCCCATCAATGATGCTATTCGTTTCGATTTTCGTCTTGAATTTCAGTAGCAAGGGGTCCTTCCATTCGCCCTAGGAGGGAATGACCCCACCGTGTCGAATGTACCACCAATCTTCAGCTAGGGAAGTGTTCTAGTCAGCTCATTCGGGAAATCATTTCCGAATCAGATATTTGCACCCAAGTCTTATGGGCTCAATAAATGACTTGCTAATCATAGCCTCCGGGCCGATTTAGCACCCCGTTCTTCTGTGTTTGCTCTAATTTACACCAGAAGACGTTATAGTAGCTCTGGAAGTTGGCTCGTTACTTCTCTCCGCTTGAACCGGTCAGCAGTCAGTGTTGACGAAACTAGGCTTCACATGTATTCTGCGGAGAGGACGACAGGCGACGGAAGGCCAAAGGCGGGAGGGAAACGATGAAGATGATGTTGATGTATCGCCCTTATAGTAGTTTGATTCAACTAGCAGTCTGTGTGTACACATGGAAGTACAGTCAACTCTCTACAACTCGATTGTGAAAAAACTATCGAGTTAGGGAGATATCGACCTTCAGCGCAACTGCGGTTCAAGGGACCATCGAGATAGCCATAAAAACCAACTTTTACTATGGTTCTGTAACCCGACATCGAGCTACGGAATATCAAGTTACGCAGAGTTGACTGTGCAGTTAGTTATATGGACGTGCAAGATTTGTAAGGTGCGATAACAAGCTTGTTTTACTTCGAACGGCGTTGAGCTCGTGAATGATTGCTCGCTCGCTACATGCTGCCCTGACACTCTCAATTATTATTGGATTGGATTGAATTGATGCACCGGAATGGCTGGCAGTTCGCGAATCGGTACTCCTACACTGCTGTGATGGGGTTTGTGACACAGGGTTGGATACGGGAGTAATGGGGTTGCAGAGAAATTTGCAACACAACTCAATTTGACATGCGATCGAGATGTTCCCGTGAAGCGGAAAATAGGTTGTTTTAGGTTTATACTGCGAAGAGACCTGAAAATGGGATTTTTTAATTTTTCTTCTCCGGTTTATATGATTCTAGTTGAGAATTTCCCTCGAAATCCTGAGAGGATTCCCCTAGAAATATTAAGAGGATTTCCCTCGAAATTCTAAGAGGGTTTTCCTCGATATTCTGAAATAATTTCCCTAGAAATCTTTATATGATTTCCTTCGAAATTATGACAGCATTTCCCTCAAAATTCTGAGAGGATTTCTCTTGATATTCTGAGAGGATTTCCCTCGAAATCCAGAAAGGATTCCTTCGAAATCCCGAGAGGATTTCCCTCGAAATCCTGAGAAAATTCCCTCGGAAACATGAGAGGATTTTCTTCGAAACATTGAGAGGATTTCCCTTGAAATGTTTAGTGGACTACCCTCGAGATCCTGGGAGGATTCCCCTCTAAATCTTGATAAGATTTCCCTCGAAATGTTGAGAGGATTTCTCTCGAAATCCTGAAAGGATTTCTCTCGAATTGCTGATAGGATTGCCCTCGAAATGCTGAGAGGATTTCCCTCGAAATCTTGAGAGGATTTCCCTCGAAATCCTGAGAGGGTTGTCCTCGAAATCATGATAGGATTTCCCTCGAAATATTTAGATGATTTCCTTCGAAATCCTGGGAAGATTTCCCTCTATATCTTGATAGGATTTCCCTTGAAATCTTGAGAAGATTTCCCTCGAAATCCTGAGAGGATTTTCCTCGAAATCCTGAGAGGATTTTCCTCGAAATCCTGGGAGGATTTCCCTCTAAATCTTGATAAGATTTCCCTAGAAATCCTGAGAAGATATCTCTCGAAATCTTGATAGAATCCTGAGAGGATTTCCCTCGAAATCCTGAGAGGATTTCTCTCGAATTTCTGAGAGGATTTTCCTCGAAATGCTGAGAGAATTACTCTCGATATTCTGAAATGATTTCCCTCGAAATCTTAATATTACATCCTTTGAAATTATGAGAGGATTTCCCTCGAAATTATGAGAGCATTTCCCTCAAAATCCTGAGAGAATATCCCTTGATATTCTGAGAAGATTTACCTCGGAATCATGAGAGGATTTACCTCGAAACATTGAGATGATTTCCCTCGAAATATTTAAAGGATTAGCCTCGAAATCCTGCGAAAATTTTCATGGAAATCCTGGGAGGATTTCCCTCTAAATCTTGATAAGATTTCCCTCGAAATCTAGAGAAGATTTCCCTCGAAATCCTGAAAGGATTTCTCTCGAATTGCTGAGAGGATTTCCCTCTCAATCTTAATAGGATATCCCTCGAAATCTTGAGAAGATTTTCCTCGAAATCGTGAGAGAATTTCCCTCGAAATCCTGAAAGGATTTCTCTCAAATTGCTCAGAGAATTTCCCTCTAAATCCTGAAAGGTTTTTCTTCGAAATCTTGAGAAGATTTCCCTCGAAATCCTGAGAGGATTTCCCTCAAAATCGTGAGAGGATTACCCTCGAAATCCTGAGAGGATTTCTTTCGAAATCATGAGAGGATTTTCCTTGAAACCTTGAGAGTATTTCCTTCGAAATCCTGAGAAGTTTTCCCTCGAAATCTTGAGAAGATTTCTCACGCAATCCTTAGAGGATTTCCCTAGGAATCATGAGAGAATTTCTCTCGAAAGATTTAGAGGATTTCCCTCGAAACATTTAGAGGATTACCCTCGAAATCCTGGGAAAATTCTCCAAACCCTGGGAAGATTTCCCTCTAAATCTTGATAAGATTTCCCTCGAAATCTTGAGAAGATTTCCCTCGAAATCCTGAGAGGTTTTCCCTCGAAATCCTGAAAGGATTTCTCTCGAATTGCTGAGAGGATTTTCCTCTTAATGTTGAAAGGATTTTCCTCGAAATCTTGAGAGGATTTCCCTCGAATTCTTGAGAGGATTTTCCTCAAAATCCTGAGAGGGGTTCCCTCGAAATCCTTAGAGGGGTTTCCTCGAAATCCTGAGAGGATTTCCCTCGAATCGCTGAGAGGATTTCCCTCGAAATGCTGAGAGGATTTCCCTCGAAATCCTGAGAGTATTTTGCTCGAAATCCTGCTAGGATATCCCTCGAAATCCTGCTAGGATTTCCCTCGAAATCCTGCTTGGATTTCCCTCGAAATCCTTAGAGGATTTCCCTCGAAATCCTGAGAGGATTTCCCTCGAAATCCTGAGAGGATTTTCCTCGATTTCCTGAGAGGTTTTCCCTCGCAATTCTGAGAATGATTCCTTCAAAATCCTGAGAGGATTTCCCTCGAAATCTTGAGAGGATTTCCCTCGAAATCTTTAGAGGTTTTCCCTCGAAATCTTGAGAGGATTTTTCTCGAAATCCTTATTTGATTTCCCTCAAAATCCTGATAGAATTGTCCATTTCCCTCGACTCCTGAGTGGATCTTCCTCGATCTACTGAGAGGATTTCACTCGAAATCCTGAAAGGATTTTCCTCGAAATCCTGAGAGGATTTTCCTCGAAATCCTTATTTGATTTCCCTCAAAATCCTGATAGAATTGTCCTCGATTTCCTGAGAGATTTTCCCTCGCAATTCTGAGACTGTTTCCTTCAAAATCCTGAGAGGATTTTCCTCGAAATCCAGAGAGGGTTTCCCTCGAAATCCTGAGAGGATTTTCCTCGAAATCCAGAGAGGGTTTCCCTCGAAATCCTGAGTGGATTTCCCTCGAAATCCTGAGGGGATCTTCCTCGAAATCCTGAAAGTATTTCCCTCGAAATGCTGAGAGAATATCCCTTGAAATCCTGAGAGGATTTCCCTCGAAATCCTGAGAGGATTTCACTCGAAATCCTGAGAGGATTTCTCTCAAAATCCTGAGAGGATTTTCCTCAAAATCCTGAGAGGATTTCACTCAAAATCCTGAGAGGATTTTCCTTTGTCCTTGTCTTTTATTTCGCTCGAGATCCAGAGAGGGTTTCGCTCGAAATCCTGAAAGGATTTCACTTGAAATTCTGAGAGGATTTCCCTCGAAATCCTGCGAGGATTTTCCTTCAATCTTGAGAGGGTTTTCCTCGAAATCCTGAGAGGGTTTTTTTTCGAAATCCTGAGAGGGTTTCCCTGGAAATCCTGAGAGGATTTCCCTTGAAATCTTGAAAGGATTTCCCTGAAATTTTGAAAGGATTTCCCTGAAATCTTGAAAGGATTTCCCTGAAATCTTGAAAGGATTTCCCTCGAAATCCTGAGAGGATTTTCCTTCAAATCTTGAGAGGGTTTTCCTCGAAATCCTGAGAGGGTTTCACTCAAATTCCTTAGAGGATTTTCCTCGAAATCCTGAGAGGATTTCCCTCGAAATCCTGAGAGGATTTCCCTCAAAATCCTGAGAGGATTTCCCTCAAAATCCTGAGAGGATTTCACTCAAATTCCTGAGAGGGTTTTCCTCGAAATCCTGAGAGGGTTTCCCTCGAAATCCTGAGAAGGTTTCCCTGGAAATCCTGAGAGGGTTTCCCTGAAAATCCTGAGAGGATTTCCCTCGAAATCTTGAAAGGATTTCCCTGAAATCTTGAAAGGATTTCCCTCGAAATCCTGAGAGGATTTTCCTTCAAATCTTGAGAGGGTTTTCCTCGAAATCCTGAGGGGTTTTCCCTCAAAATCGTGAGAGGATTACCCTCGAAATCCTGAGAGGATTTCTTTCGAAATCATGAGAGGATTTTCCTTGAAACCTTGAGAGTATTTCCTTCGAAATCCTGAGAAGTTTTCCCTCGAAATCTTGAGAAGATTTCTCACGCAATCCTTAGAGGATTTCCCTAGGAATCATGAGAGAATTTCTCTCGAAAGATTTAGAGGATTTCCCTCGAAACATTTAGAGGATTACCCTCGAAATCCTGGGAAAATTCTCCAAACCCTGGGAAGATTTCCCTCTAAATCTTGATAAGATTTCCCTCGAAATCTTGAGAAGATTTCCCTCGAAATCCTGAGAGGTTTTCCCTCGAAATCCTGAAAGGATTTCTCTCGAATTGCTGAGAGGATTTTCCTCTAAATGTTGAAAGGATTTTCCTCGAAATCTTGAGAGGATTTCCCTCGAATTCTTGAGAGGATTTTCCTCAAAATCCTGAGAGGGGTTCCCTCGAAATCCTTAGAGGGGTTTCCTCGAAATCCTGAGAGGATTTCCCTCGAATCGCTGAGAGGATTTCCCTCGAAATGCTGAGAGGATTTCCCTCGAAATCCTGAGAGTATTTTGCTCGAAATCCTGCTAGGATATCCCTCGAAATCCTGCTAGGATTTCCCTCGAAATCCTGCTTGGATTTCCCTCGAAATCCTTAGAGGATTTCCCTCGAAATCCTGAGAGGATTTTCCTCGATTTCCTGAGAGGTTTTCCCTCGCAATTCTGAGAATGATTCCTTCAAAATCCTGAGAGGATTTCCCTCGAAATCTTGAGAGGATTTCCCTCGAAATCTTTAGAGGTTTTCCCTCGAAATCTTGAGAGGATTTTTCTCGAAATCCTTATTTGATTTCCCTCAAAATCCTGATAGAATTGTCCATTTCCCTCGACTCCTGAGTGGATCTTCCTCGATCTACTGAGAGGATTTCACTCGAAATCCTGAAAGGATTTTCCTCGAAATCCTGAGAGGATTTTCCTCGAAATCCTTATTTGATTTCCCTCAAAATCCTGATAGAATTGTCCTCGATTTCCTGAGAGATTTTCCCTCGCAATTCTGAGACTGTTTCCTTCAAAATCCTGAGAGGATTTTCCTCGAAATCCAGAGAGGGTTTCCCTCGAAATCCTGAGAGGATTTTCCTCGAAATCCAGAGAGGGTTTCCCTCGAAATCCTGAGTGGATTTCCCTCGAAATCCTGAGGGGATCTTCCTCGAAATCCTGAAAGTATTTCCCTCGAAATGCTGAGAGAATATCCCTTGAAATACTGAGAGGATTTCCCTCGAAGTCCTGAGTGGATTTTCCTCGAATTCCTGAGAGGATTTCCCTTGAAATCCTGAGAGGATTTCCCTCGAAATCCTGAGAGGATTTCACTCGAAATCCTGAGAGGATTTCTCTCAAAATCCTGAGAGGATTTTCCTCAAAATCCTGAGAGGATTTCACTCAAAATCCTGAGAGGATTTTCCTTTGTCCTTGTCTTTTATTTCGCTCGAGATCCAGAGAGGGTTTCGCTCGAAATCCTGAAAGGATTTCACTTGAAATTCTGAGAGGATTTCCCTCGAAATCCTGCGAGGATTTTCCTTCAATCTTGAGAGGGTTTTCCTCGAAATCCTGAGAGGGTTTTTTTTCGAAATCCTGAGAGGGTTTCCCTGGAAATCCTGAGAGGATTTCCCTTGAAATCTTGAAAGGATTTCCCTGAAATTTTGAAAGGATTTCCCTGAAATCTTGAAAGGATTTCCCTGAAATCTTGAAAGGATTTCCCTCGAAATCCTGAGAGGATTTTCCTTCAAATCTTGAGAGGGTTTTCCTCGAAATCCTGAGAGGGTTTCACTCAAATTCCTTAGAGGATTTTCCTCGAAATCCTGAGAGGATTTCCCTCGAAATCCTGAGAGGATTTCCCTCAAAATCCTGAGAGGATTTCACTCAAATTCCTGAGAGGGTTTTCCTCGAAATCCTGAGAGGGTTTCCCTCGAAATCCTGAGAAGGTTTCCCTCGAAATCTTGAAAGGATTTCCCTGAAATCTTGAAAGGATTTCCCTTGAAATCCTGAGAGGATTTCCCTCGAAATCCTGAGAGGATTTCACTCGAAATCCTGAGAGGATTTCTCTCAAAATCCTGAGAGGATTTTCCTCAAAATCCTGAGAGGATTTCACTCAAAATCCTGAGAGGATTTTCCTTTGTCCTTGTCTTTTATTTCGCTCGAGATCCAGAGAGGGTTTCGCTCGAAATCCTGAAAGGATTTCACTTGAAATTCTGAGAGGATTTCCCTCGAAATCCTGCGAGGATTTTCCTTCAATCTTGAGAGGGTTTTCCTCGAAATCCTGAGAGGGTTTTTTTTTCGAAATCCTGAGAGGGTTTCCCTGGAAATCCTGAGAGGATTTCCCTTGAAATCTTGAAAGGATTTCCCTGAAATTTTGAAAGGATTTCCCTGAAATCTTGAAAGGATTTCCCTGAAATCTTGAAAGGATTTCCCTCGAAATCCTGAGAGGATTTTCCTTCAAATCTTGAGAGGGTTTTCCTCGAAATCCTGAGAGGGTTTCACTCAAATTCCTTAGAGGATTTTCCTCGAAATCCTGAGAGGATTTCCCTCGAAATCCTGAGAGGATTTCCCTCAAAATCCTGAGAGGATTTCACTCAAATTCCTGAGAGGGTTTTCCTCGAAATCCTGAGAGGGTTTCCCTGAAAATCCTGAGAGGATTTCCCTCGAAATCTTGAAAGGATTTCCCTGAAATCTTGAAAGGATTTCCCTCGAAATCCTGAGAGGATTTTCCTTCAAATCTTGAGAGGGTTTTCCTCGAAATCCTGAGAGGTTTTCCCTCAAAATCGTGAGAGGATTACCCTCGAAATCCTGAGAGGATTTCTTTCGAAATCATGAGAGGATTTTCCTTGAAACCTTGAGAGTATTTCCTTCGAAATCCTGAGAAGTTTTCCCTCGAAATCTTGAGAAGATTTCTCACGCAATCCTTAGAGGATTTCCCTAGGAATCATGAGAGAATTTCTCTCGAAAGATTTAGAGGATTTCCCTCGAAACATTTAGAGGATTACCCTCGAAATCCTGGGAAAATTCTCCAAACCCTGGGAAGATTTCCCTCTAAATCTTGATAAGATTTCCCTCGAAATCTTGAGAAGATTTCCCTCGAAATCCTGAGAGGTTTTCCCTCGAAATCCTGAAAGGATTTCTCTCGAATTGCTGAGAGGATTTTCCTCTAAATGTTGAAAGGATTTTCCTCGAAATCTTGAGAGGATTTCCCTCGAATTCTTGAGAGGATTTTCCTCAAAATCCTGAGAGGGGTTCCCTCGAAATCCTTAGAGGGGTTTCCTCGAAATCCTGAGAGGATTTCCCTCGAATCGCTGAGAGGATTTCCCTCGAAATGCTGAGAGGATTTCCCTCGAAATCCTGAGAGTATTTTGCTCGAAATCCTGCTAGGATATCCCTCGAAATCCTGCTAGGATTTCCCTCGAAATCCTGCTTGGATTTCCCTCGAAATCCTTAGAGGATTTCCCTCGAAATCCTGAGAGGATTTCCCTCGAAATCCTGAGAGGATTTTCCTCGATTTCCTGAGAGGTTTTCCCTCGCAATTCTGAGAATGATTCCTTCAAAATCCTGAGAGGATTTCCCTCGAAATCTTGAGAGGATTTCCCTCGAAATCTTTAGAGGTTTTCCCTCGAAATCTTGAGAGGATTTTTCTCGAAATCCTTATTTGATTTCCCTCAAAATCCTGATAGAATTGTCCATTTCCCTCGACTCCTGAGTGGATCTTCCTCGATCTACTGAGAGGATTTCACTCGAAATCCTGAAAGGATTTTCCTCGAAATCCTGAGAGGATTTTCCTCGAAATCCTTATTTGATTTCCCTCAAAATCCTGATAGAATTGTCCTCGATTTCCTGAGAGATTTTCCCTCGCAATTCTGAGACTGTTTCCTTCAAAATCCTGAGAGGATTTTCCTCGAAATCCAGAGAGGGTTTCCCTCGAAATCCTGAGAGGGTTTCCCTCGAAATCCTGAGTGGATTTCCCTCGAAATCCTGAGGGGATCTTCCTCGAAATCCTGAAAGTATTTCCCTCGAAATGCTGAGAGAATATCCCTTGGAATTTCCTCAGAGAGGGTTTCGCTCGAAATCCTGAAAGGATTTCACTTGAAATTCTGAGAGGATTTCCCTCGAAATCCTGCGAGGATTTTCCTTCAATCTTGAGAGGGTTTTCCTCGAAATCCTGAGAGGGTTTTTTTTCGAAATCCTGAGAGGGTTTCCCTGGAAATCCTGAGAGGATTTCCCTTGAAATCTTGAAAGGATTTCCCTGAAATTTTGAAAGGATTTCCCTGAAATCTTGAAAGGATTTCCCTGAAATCTTGAAAGGATTTCCCTGAAATCTTGAAAGGATTTCCCTCGAAATCCTGAGAGGATTTTCCTTCAAATCTTGAGAGGGTTTTCCTCGAAATCCTGAGAGGGTTTCACTCAAATTCCTTAGAGGATTTTCCTCGAAATCCTGAGAGGATTTCCCTCGAAATCCTGAGAGGATTTCCCTCAAAATCCTGAGAGGATTTCACTCAAATTCCTGAGAGGGTTTTCCTCGAAATCCTGAGAGGGTTTCCCTCGAAATCCTGAGAAGGTTTCCCTGGAAATCCTGAGAGGGTTTCCCTGAAAATCCTGAGAGGATTTCCCTCGAAATCTTGAAAGGATTTCCCTGAAATCTTGAAAAGATTTCCCTCGAAATCCTGAGAGGATTTTCCTTCAAATCTTGAGAGGGTTTTCCTCGAAATCCTGAGAGGGTTTTTTTCGAAATCCTGAGAGGGTTTTCCTCGAAATCCTGAGAGGGTTTTCTTCGAAATCCTGAGAGGGTTTTCCTCGAAATGCTGAGAGGGTTTCCCTGGAAATCCTGAGAGGATTTCCCTGGAAATCCTGAGAGGATTTCCTTGGAAATCCTGAGAGGATTTCCCTGGAAATCCTGAGAGGATTTCCCGCGAAATCTTGAAAGGATTTCCCTGAAATCTGGAAAGGATTTCCCTGAAATCTTGAAAGGATTTCCCTGAAATCTTGAAAGGATTTCCCTGAAATCTTGAAAGGATTTCCCTGAAATCTTGAAAGGATTTCCCTGAAATCTTGAAAGGATTTCCCTCGAAATCCTGAGAAGATTTTCCTTCAAATCTTGAGAGGGTTTTCCTCGAAATCCTGAGAGGGTTTCCCTTGAAATCCTGAGAGGATTTTCCTCGAAATCCTGAGAGGATTTCCCTCGAAATCCTGAGAGGATTTCCCTCAAAATCCTGAGAGGATTTCACTCAAATTCCTGAGAGGGTTTTCCTCGAAATCCTGAGAGGGTTTCCCTCGAAATCCTGAGAAGGTTTCCCTGGAAATCCTGAGAGGGTTTCCCTGGAAATCCTGAGAGGATTTCCCTGGAAATCCTGAGAGGATTTCCCTGGAAACCCTGAGAGGATTTCCCTGGAAATCCTGAGAGGATTTCCCTGGAAATCCTGAGAGGATTTCCCTGGAAATCCTGAGAGGATTTCCCTCGAAATCTTGAAAGGATTTCCCTGAAATCTTGAAAGGATTTCCCTCGAAATCCTGAGAGGATTTTCCTTCAAATCTTGAGAGGGTTTTCCTCGAAATCCTGAGAGGGTTTTCTTCGAAATCCTGAGAGGGTTTTCCTCGAAATCCTGAGAGGGTTTTCTTCGAAATCCTGAGAGGGTTTTCCTCGAAATGCTGAGAGGGTTTCCCTGGAAATCCTGAGAGGATTTCCCTGGAAATCCTGAGAGGATTTCCCGCGAAATCTTGAAAGGATTTCCCTGAAATCTTGAAAGGATTTCCCTGAAATCTTGAAAGGATTTCCCTGAAATCTTGAAAGGATTTCCCTGAAATCTTGAAAGGATTTCCCTCGAAATCCTGAGAGGATTTTCTTCGAAATCCTGAGAAGATTTCCCTCAAAATCCTGAGAGGATTTCACTCAAATTCCTGAGAGGGTTTTCCTCGAAATCCTGAGAGGGTTTCCCTGGAAATCTTGAGAGGATTTCCCACGAAATCTTGAAAGGATTTCCCTGAAATCTTGAAAGGATTTCCCTCGCAATCCTGATAGGATTTCGCTCGAAATTCTTATAGAATTTACCTCAAAATCCTGATAGGTCTCTCTCATAATACTGAGAGGATTTTCCTCAAAATCCTGATAGAATTTCCCTTTAAATCCTGAGAGATTTTCGCTCGCAGTTCTAAGAATGTTTCCTTCAAAATCCTGAGAAGTTTTCCCTGGAAAAATTGAGAGAATTTCCTGAAAGGATTTCCCTTGAAATCCTGAGATATTTTCCCTCGAAATCCTGAGAGGATTTCGCTCGAAACCCTGAAAGTATTTCCCGCGAAATCCTGATAGGATTTTCCTCGAAATCCTGAGATAATTTTCCTCGAAATCCTGAGATAATTTTCCTCGAAATCCGTGGAGGATTAACCTCGAATTCCTGATAGATTTTTCCTCACAATTCTGAGAGGGATTTCCGTCGAATTTTCCTCCAAATCATGAGAGATTTTTCTTGAAATCCTGAGAGAATTTCCCTGGAAATTTTGATAGGTGTTTCTTCAAATTCCTGTGAGGATTTCCCTCATAATTTTCCTCCAAATCATGAGAGATTTTTCTTGAAATCCTGAGAGAATTTCCCTGGAAATTTTGATAGGTGTTTCTTCAAATTCCTGTGATGATTTCCCTCATAATTATCTGATAATTTCCTTCGAAATCCTGCAAGGATTTCCCTTGAAATCTTGAGAGGATTTCCCTCGATATTATGAAAGGATTTCCCGCGAAATCCTGAGACGATTTCCCTCGAAATCCTGAGAGGTTTTTCCTCGAAAGCCTGAGAAGATTTCTCTCGCAATCCTGAGAGGATTTCCTTGGAAATCCTGAGAGTATTTCCCTCGAAATTCTGAAAGGTTTTTTCACGAAATCTTAAGAGGATTTCCCTCGAAATCCTTGGAGGATTATCCTCGAATTTCTGATAGGTTTTTCCTCCCAATCCTCAGAGAATTTCCCCCGAAATCCTGGAAGGTTTTTTTTTTAAATCTTGAGAGGATTTCTCTCGAAATTCTGAAAGGAATGCTCTCTAAATCCTGAGAGGATTCTTCTCGGAATCCTGAGTCGATTTCCCTTGAAGTATTTTTTTCGAAATGTTAAGATGATATCCCTCGAAATCGTGAGAAGATTTCGCTCCAAATCCATCGAATTTGTATATTTTGGACGCATTTGGACAGTCGGCGAAAAAAGCTTTCGGTTAACCATAGACCTGCGGAAGTATTCGTAGAACACTAAGATGAGGAACATCTGCCCTAGTTGTGACGCATAGAAGGTATGGCAGAAGAAGAACGGTTTAGCCCCATTATATTCATTTGAATATCTTTCTTGAGGATGGATGAACTACAACCGGCAAGCTGCGTTCCAGTTCAATCGACAACACGTTTGTCTACAACAAACATTAACAAAAAAAAATTTCGCGACACAAAAGACACACGGTGGAATTCATCTCCCATTCATCGCCACCCACATTCAGCATATCATGGCGGCAGCCAGTAGTTTTTCCTCAGCCGGTACTACCGGCATATTACACGACCCTCAGCGCAAACGCCCGCCCATTGTTGGCCGTTCGAATGCTTCACGTGTGTCATTTTCAGCCTACAACAACTAACCTACTCGTGCACCACATCGCACACACCGCAGGGGGTATTGTACCCTCGGAGATGACCTATAAAATCAGAACTCGCACAGATGTTGCTACCGGGCTGCCCTAGCAGGGCTGGTGGTGGGTCACTTTTTTCTTAGTGATTCGGTCACTATTTCCAACCTGATCTGATGATACAGTCAGTTGGGATAGGGAAGAAATGTGCAATGTTTGTTGCTTCTAGAGACCGAGAATACCTCTGCATCTCCACAATCACCACGGGAAGGGTGCTAATTAGAGAGGGAGGATAATGATCTGGGGGTCACATTTGATTGGTGATCCTTATTTGTTATTTTAAGCATGAAACGAGCTCATCAGTTGACAAGTAACGTCCTCGGTTGAATACGAAAATCTCTTCGCACTCGCACAACGTGAACTGGACACGATTGATCTTGTTTCCGTGGGGTGGAACAGGAGCTTGTAACGGTATCAGAAAATCACACTCTACTTTGTTTCGCAGATCTTTGCTATCCTAAAGACTAGCTAAGTGTGATTGAAATTGAATTTCAAGTTTGAAAATATGATTGCTAGCTGCCTTTCTGTAACAATTAAAGTGAATATTTCATACACATTGCTTACGGAAAATCTGAATTTTTTGTCGGGATTCCGAAAGTTTTTTTTTATATTATATTATATTTTTGCAGCCTGTCCACTACCAGCCCTGCCCGAGGTGTGAGACCCGTGTGTTTGTATAAATGGGAAGCATTAGAATGTTTTTTCCGCATTCAATTGATCCACCAGTTCAGTCCAGTTCCTCGATTTTCCCTTTGCTGCTCCCTCGCCACAATTAGTGTGACGTCAATCGAGCAATGGATGGCGGGAATGCTGGCTGCAGTTTTGTGAATTCGCAGCGTTCCGCTTCAATTGATCACGACCGACAGGCGTCGACATCGGGTGTCAGTCGCTGAAATTAAGCACGATTGAATTACTTCAAATGAACTGCGAGTTATTGAGCAGTTGTGAAGTTTTCTTTGAAAAAAAAAACATGTTGTATGTACAGTTTCGGACCAAACATTTGCAAGTCTGAGTTATTCATGGACCGATTTGAATGAAATTTTCACAGCGCATCTGATTCAGACATAATAACATATATTTTTGAGGGATTTTTCCAATCATTAGTAGTTTGACATTTCCATCGTTAGGAAAATAACACTTCCAAGCAACCATTACTGAACATATTCCCAGAAAATTGGACAAATTTGCGTCAAAGTTCGTCACACCCAACTTCGACGTTGTAACTCAATCAAAACTGTCGTCCTCCCAACGGAACCGCAGCAGGAAAAATGGTGATTTTCCACCGAACGAAGGCATCTCCAGAGAGCGAGAAAGGAACATTGCCTGAACAAATGGAGGTAAATTTCACCTTCCTGGGACACAAATGGCGAATGACGGCCCAACACCCACTACAAGGCCCCGGTCGGTGACAGCAACCAGAATTCCTCATCAATTTTAACGAGCCAATGTGAAACGATATTAACTGCACCGGGTTTCGCACCGGTTGGCGAGTATTCAAAATTTGGTCGTCACACAGGAGAAAAAAGAAAACATTACAAACGACAAGTGGCAACATCCCTTGTCAAAATATTTCCGTTTTCGTCCTTCGCAGTAGCAGCGGACACTGAGATGGGATGCCTCCGGTCGTAGACGGTTCCGACACAGGATTATAAATTGAAATATAAGCATTATAAATGGAGCTGACACTGACCTCGGCGGGATATCTGCAAACGACCCTGTTGCGACTGAAGAGGTTGTTTAAGGAAGCGTTTTCTTTACGCTCTGATGTTTTTCTGAGGATTTTGAAGGAAATCCTTTCAGATCCTTTCAAAATTCTCTCAGGATTACGAGCGGAAATCTTCTCAGGACTTTGAGGAAAATCCTCTCAGGATGTCGAGGGAAATCGTCTCAGGATTTTGATGGAAATCCTACCAGGATTTCGAGGGAAATCTTCTCAGAATTCCGAGGGAAATCCTCCCAGGACTTCAAGGGAAATCCTCGCAGGATTTCGAGGGAAATCCTCTCAGGATTTCGAGGAAAATCCTCTCAGGACTTCGAGGGAAATCCTCGCAGGATTTCGAGTGAAATCCTTACAGGTTTTCGAGGGAAATCCTCTCAGGATTACGAGGAAAATCCTCTAAGGATTTCTAGGGAAATCCATTAAGGATTCGGAGGGAAATCCACTCAGGATTTCGAAGGATACACTCTCAGGATTACGAGGGAAATCCTCTCAATATTTCGAGGGGAATCCTCTCATGATTTCGAGAGAAATCTGCGGATTTCGAGGGAAATCTTCTCTGGAATTTGAAGGAAATCCTCTCAGGATATCGAGGGAAATCCTCTCAGGATTTCGATGGAAATCCTCTCAGGATTTCAAGGGAAATCTTCTCAGAATTTTTAGGGATATCCTCTCAGGACTTCGAGGGAAATCCTCGCAGTATTTCGAGGGAAATTCTTTCAAGATTTCGAGGTAAATCTTCTCAGAATTTCGAGGGAAATCCTCTCAGGACTTCGAGGGAAATTCTCTCAGGATTACGAGGAAAATCCTCTAAGGATTTCGAGGGAAATCCATTCAAGAGTCCGAAGGAAATCCTTTCAGGATTTCAAGGGAATTCCTCTCAGGATTCCGAGGGAAATTCTCACAGGACTTCAAGGAAAATCCTCTCAAGATTTCGAGGGAAATCCTCTCAGGATTTCGAGAAAAATCAATTTCGGATTTCGAGGAAAATCCACTCAGGATTTCGAGGGAAATCTTCTCAAGATTTCAAGGTGAATCCTCTCAGGATTTCAAGAAAAATCCTCTCAGGATTTCGAAAGAAATACTCTCAGGATTTTGATGGAAATCCTTTCAGGAATTCGAGCGAAATTCTCTCAGGATTTCGAGAGAAAACCTCTCAGGATTTCGAGAGAAATCCTTTCAGGATTTCGAGAGAAATCCTTTCAGGATTTCGAGGGAAATCCTCTCAGGACTTCGAGGGAAATTCTTCCAGGATTCCGAGGGAAATCTTTTCAGAATTTCGAGGGAAATCCTCTCAGGATTTCGAGGGAAATACTCTCAGGATTTTGAAGGAAATACTCTCAAGATTTCTTTTCAAGAATTCGAGAGAAATCCTCTCAGGATGTCGAGGAAAATCCTCTCAGGATTTCGAGGGAAATCCTCTGAGAATTCCGAGGGAAATACTCTCAGGATTTCGAGGGAAATCCTCTCGGGGCTTCGTAGAAAATCCTGTCAGGATATCGAAGAAAATCCTTCCAGGATTTCGAGGAAATTCCTCTCAGGATTTCGTGGGAAATTATATAAGGATGTCGAGGGAAATCCTCTCAAGATTCCGACAGAAATCCTCTTAGTATTTCGAGGAAAATCCTTCCAGGATTTATTGCGAAATTGTCTCAGGATCCTGAGGGAAATTCTTTCAGGATTTCGAGGAAAATCCTCTCAGGATTTCAAGGAGAATCCTTTAAGGATCCGAGAAAAATCCTCTCAGGATTTCGAGGGAAATCCTCTCAGGATAACAAGGGAAATCCTCTAAGGATTTAGAGGAAAATCCTCTAAGGATTTAGAGGAAAATCCATTCAGGATTCCGAGGGAAATCCACTCAGGATTTCGAGGGAAATACGCTCCGGATTTCGAGGGAAATCCTCCTAATATTTGGAGGGGAATCCTCTCAGGATTTCGAGGGAAATCCTCTTAGGATTCCGAGGGAAATCCTCTCGAGAGAAATCCTTCCAAGATTCTAAGGGAAATCCTCTCAAGATTTCGATGGAAATCTTATCAGGATTTCGAGGGAAATCCTCTCAGGATTTCGAAGGAAATACTCTCAGAATTTCGAAGGAAATACTCTCAGGATTTCGAGGGAAATCCTTTCAGGAACTCTAGGAAAATCCTCCCAGGGTTTCGAGGGAAATCATCTGTGAATTCCGAGGGAAATACTCTCAGGATTTCGGAGAAATCCACTCAGGATTTCGATGGAAATCCTCTCAGGGCTTCGAAAAAAATCCTGTCAGGATTTCGAGGAAAATCCTCTCAGGATTTCGAGGAAATTCCTCTCAGGATTTTTTGGGAAATTATCTAAGGATGTCGAGGGAAATCCTCTCAACATTCCGACAGAAATCCTCTTAGGATTTCAAGGAAAATCCTCTCAGGATTTCGAAAGAAATACTCTCAGGATTTTGATGGAAATCCTTTCAGGAATTCGAGCGAAATTCTCTCAGGATTTCGAGAGAAAACCTCTCAGGATTTCGAGAGAAATCCTTTCAGGATTTCGAGGGAAATCCTCTCAGGACTTCGAGGGAAATCCTTCCAGGATTCCGAGGGAAATCTTTTCAGAATTTCGAGGGAAATCCTCTCAGGATTTCGAGGGAAATACTCTCAGGATTTTGAAGGAAATACTCTCAAGATTTCCTTTCAAGAATTCGAGAGAAATCCTCTCAGGATGTCGAGGAAAATCCTCTCAGGATTTCGAGGGAAATCCTCTGAGAATTCCGAGGGAAATACTCTCAGGATTTCGAGGGAAATCCTCTCGGGGCTTCGTAGAAAATCCTGTCAGGATATCGAAGAAAATCCTTCCAGGATTTCGAGGAAATTCCTCTCAGGATTTCGTGGGAAATTATATAAGGATGTCGAGGGAAATCCTCTCAAGATTCCGACAGAAATCCTCTTAGTATTTCGAGGAAAATCCTTCCAGGATTTATTGCGAAATTGTCTCAGGATCCTGAGGGAAATTCTTTCAGGATTTCGAGGAAAATCCTCTCAGGATTTCAAGGAGAATCCTTTAAGGATCCGAGAAAAATCCTCTCAGGATTTCGAGGGAAATCCTCTCAGGATAACAAGGGAAATCCTCTAAGGATTTAGAGGAAAATCCTCTAAGGATTTAGAGGAAAATACATTCAAGATTCCGAGGGAAATACATTCAAGATTTCGAGGGAAATACGCTCCGGATTTCGAGGGAAATCCTCCTAATATTTGGAGGGGAATCCTCTCAGGATTTCGAGGGAAATCCTCTTAGGATTCCGAGGGAAATCCTCTCGAGAGAAATCCTTCCAAGATTCTGAGGGAAATCCTCTCAAGATTTCGATGGAAATCTTATCAGGATTTCGAGGGAAATCCTCTCAGGATTTCGAAGGAAATACTCTCAGAATTTCGAAGGAAATACTCTCAGGATTTCGAGGGAAATCCTTTCAGGAACTCTAGGAAAATCCTCCCAGGGTTTCGAGGGAAATCATCTGAGAATTCCGAGGGAAATACTCTCAGGATTTCGGAGAAATCCACTCAGGATTTCGATGGAAATCCTCTCAGGACTTCGAAAAAAATCCTGTCAGGATTTCGAGGAAAATCCTCTCAGGATTTCGAGGAAATTCCTCTCAGGATTTTTTGGGAAATTATCTAAGGATGTCGAGGGAAATCCTCTCAACATTCCGACAGAAATCCTCTTAGGATTTCAAGGAAAATCCTCTCAGGATTTCGAAAGAAATACTCTCAGGATTTTGATGGAAATCCTTTCAGGAATTCGAGCGAAATTCTCTCAGGATTTCGAGAGAAAACCGCTCAGGATTTCGAGAGAAATCCTTTCAGGATTTCGAGAGAAATCTTTTCAGGATTTCGAGGGAAATCCTCTCAGGACTTCGAGGGAAATTCTTCCAGGATTCCGAGGGAAATCTTTTCAGAATTTCGAGGGAAATCCTCTCAGGATTTCGAGGGAAATACTCTCAGGATTTTGAAGGAAATACTCTCAAGATTTCCTTTCAAGAATTCGAGAGAAATCCTCTCAGGATGTCGAGGAAAATCCTCTCAGGATTTCGAGGGAAATCCTCTGAGAATTCCGAGGGAAATACTCTCAGGATTTCGAGGGAAATCCTCTCGGGGCTTCGTAGAAAATCCTGTCAGGATATCGAAGAAAATCCTTCCAGGATTTCGAGGAAATTCCTCTCAGGATTTCGTGGGAAATTATATAAGGATGTCGAGGGAAATCCTCTCAAGATTCCGACAGAAATCCTCTTAGTATTTCGAGGAAAATCCTTCCAGGATTTATTGCGAAATTGTCTCAGGATCCTGAGGGAAATTCTTTCAGGATTTCGAGGAAAATCCTCTCAGGATTTCAAGGAGAATCCTTTAAGGATCCGAGAAAAATCCTCTCAGGATTTCGAGGGAAATCCTCTCAGGATAACAAGGGAAATCCTCTAAGGATTTAGAGGAAAATCCTCTAAGGATTTAGAGGAAAGTCCATTCAAGATTCCGAGGGAAATCCACTCAGGATTTCGAGGGAAATACGCTCCGGATTTCGAGGGAAATCCTCCTAATATTTGGAGGGGAATCCTCTCAGGATTTCGAGGGAAATCCTCTTAGGATTCCGAGGGAAATCCTCTCGAGAGAAATCCTTCCAAGATTCTAAGGGAATTCCTCTCAAGATTTCGATGGAAATCTTATCAGGATTTCGAGGGAAATCCTCTCAGGATTTCGAAGGAAATACTCTCAGAATTTCGAAGGAAATACTCTCAGGATTTCGAGGGAAATCCTTTCAGGAACTCTAGGAAAATCCTCCCAGGGTTTCGAGGGAAATCATCTGAGAATTCCGAGGGAAATACTCTCAGGATTTCGGAGAAATCCACTCAGGATTTCGATGGAAATCCTCTCAGGACTTCGAAAAAAATCCTGTCAGGATTTCGAGGAAAATCCTCTCAGGATTTCGAGGAAATTCCTCTCAGGATTTTTTGGGAAATTATCTAAGGATGTCGAGGGAAATCCTCTCAACATTCCGACTAAAATCCTCTTAGGATTTCAAGGAAAATCCTTCCAGGATTTATAGCGAAATTGTCTCAGGATTCCGAGGGAAATTCTTTCAGGATTTCGAGGAAAATCCTCTCAGGATTTCAAAGAGAATCCTCTCAGGATTTCAAAGAGAATCCTTTAAGGATTTCGAGGGAAATCCTATCAGAATTTCGAGAGAAGGAAATCCTCTCAGGAGGGAAATCTTTTCAGGATTTCGGGAGAAATTCTATCAGGATATCAAGGGAAATCCTCTCAGGAATTCTAGGGAAATCCTTCCAGGATTTCGAGGGAAATCCTCTCAGGACTTCGAGGGAAATTCTTTCAGGACTTCGAGGGATATTCTCTCAGGGTTTCGAGTGAAATCCTCTCAGGATTTCGAGGAAAATTTTCTCAGGATATCGAGGGAAATCCTCTACGGATTTCAAGGGAACTTCTCTCAAAATTTCGAGGGAAATCCTCTCAGGATGTCGAGGTAAATCCTCTCAGGATGTTGAGGAAAATCTTCTTAGGATTTCAAGAAAAATCTCAGGATTTCGAAGGAAATCCTCTCAGAATTTCGATGGATATCCTCTTAAGATTTCGAGAGCAATACTCTCCGGATTTCGAAGGAAATCCTCTCAGTGTTATTAGGGAAATCCTCTCATGATTGCGAGGAAAATCCTATCAGGATTTCGAGGAAAATCCTCTCAGGATTTCGGGGAAAATCTTCTCAGGATTTAGAGGGAAATCTTCTCTTGATTTCGAGGAAAATCCTCTCAGGATTTCGAGGAAAATCCTACCAGGTGTTCGAGGGAAATCCTTTCAGTATTCCGAAGGATACTCATTTCGGGATTTCGAAGGAAATCCTCCCCATATTTCTAAGGAGATCCTTTCATGATTCCTAAGGAACGCCTCTCAGGATTCCGTGCGAAATCCTCCCAGAATTTCAAAGGAAACCCTCTAGGATTTCGGAGGGAATACTTCAGGATTTCTAGGGAAATTCTTTGAGGATTTCGAGGGAAATCCTATCAGGTTTTCGAGGTAATCCCCTCAGGGTTTCAAAGATAGTTGTATAAATCTCCCAAGAGAAATAGATCGTTTCTTTAGAGTCGTCCATATGAATTTTAAAATAAAATCAGAGAACGTGGAAAACAACAAGTCAAATATTTGGAATAATCAATTTCCCAGAATGCATACATATTCACGTTATATTCAGATACTTTTTTCAAAAAGTACTCTCCCTACGGATTCAAAATCCCTCATTTATTCAAAGCAACTGCTTTTCTGTTTCAATTTTCCAGCCCATCTCACCACCGGTACAAACCGAAGTCTGCTCGTCTGTTCTCTATTTAGTTAGGAGAAACTTATTCCATCCTTCTTGGCAGATTGCCATTTTAAACTTGTTCCCTCGACACACATTCTCCTCTCACTGTGGCAGAAACGATCGCATGTGAAAAAGTTCTCACAGCAGGTGTAAGTTTTATTCGGAATCAATCTTTCCGCAAGGAAAAGTTAACCTGTCGCCCTGTCTAATTGATTCCGTTTGGGGTTTAAATCGGGTGAAATTTCTGGCAAACTGGGTCAGGAAGAAAATTCAAGTTTTCAATTACTCAAGATAACCACCTCCATGATCAAAAAGGACAGCTTCAAAGGAACGGATTGTTGTGTCACTGTCACCCAAGTGGGAAAAGCCAAACCCACGACCATGAATAAAAACAAGGTCCCGGAATTGCTCTTGCGTTTCGTTTTCCATATGGATGTGGCATCACATACTCCGATGCGGGAAATGTGTTAATCCCAAATCCACAGACAGAATTCGGGGTTTTCTTTGCACAAAGTCATCGTTTTCGTCGTCGTGGGTGAAAATCAATACACTTTCTTTGCGTTAGCAGGCGAGAAAGGGGTTCCTTCCTTACGCGGCATAATATGTAAATTTTGGTTGTTTGTTCAACTGTGTGATAAGCTGCGTAATAATGATATAGGTCCCGAGAATTTCGTTGAATTTTACATTGCGCTGTGTAAACACATGAGTTTCCAGGTGCGAAGTTTTCATATGGGATTCCAAGCAAATATGATGGAAAATGATAATGGGGTAAAGTGCTTCTTGCAGGGATGGTAGTAGGTAGGCTTATTTGAAGGATAAGTTCATATGTAATTTAAATTTATGTCACTTTACTTTCTATAATATGTCCGGCACATATGATGTAAATTTACATGATTTTTTTTCAAGTTCAAGTATCTCATGTTATAAAGAAAATATTGTCATACTGCTTTGAAGGATGAATTTCATAGATGTAGCGAACACGATATCTATCCACAAGTCATCGCTAGGCCTTCAGCTGTAACAAAGTGCTACAAATTCATGTTGACTTGTGTAACACTTGGGACCGACGACGACATGAAGGAACCCAACGCAACACCCTTTTTTTCGCACAGGCCTTGCCGGTCACGGGGCCGGAGCCAAGAAAATTCAATTTCCTCTGCATCCTACCAACAAGGAAGGAGGCTTTCGATTGCTGGCCTTGACGGCGGTTACTGTCACGTGGAAAGATTTTTTTTCCAATCCAGTGTCGTAGGGTAGATGCATCGGTATTCAACACACAGGAATACATATCGTTTTACGACACAATTTTTTTTTTGAAAAAATAATAGAAACAAATAATTTTGTTTAAAAATTTTTGCTCCTTGCACCTTATTTCGCTATGGTGCTCCTAGATTCGTCACCTCCCATAAGAAATCAAACAATGGGCTAATTCAGCAATCGAAAGTTGATAGTATGGCGAATACTGAGGCAGTATTCGACACCCCAAGTTTCGAATGAAGTATGAATATTAATAGTATCCATTATTGATATTCATATTTCTTTTTGATAATCTCATCTAGACATTTTTCAAAAACAAGGTTGGGAAGTAACTTGAAGCATGAATATCTCTATTCCCGGCCACGATATGCGACACCCCAGATTTTAATACAAACAAATTTTGTGACCAGTTCTTATATTTAAAATTTGCCGAACATTGATTAAAAAGCTTTTGTTTAATGTATTGACAGTATTCAAAAGTCTTTGGTTTAAATAAAAAAAAAACATCGAGTTGGCTAATACTGGTACACCCACCCTACCAAAAAGGGGAATCCTGGTGAACTCTCGATAATTGGCCTCCCCTGGGGTGTCGCCGGGTCGTTCCTTCTTCCGATCATTGTTCCGCTGTGCTGAATGGGTCGAACAACCACCAAAACGAAACTCGCTCATTATAGGACGATTATTCGCCATGACGAAAGGTGGCAAAAATTGTGTCCTTTTTGGGGCGAAAAGGAAAAAAATAAAACCGGATGCCTCATTTCCTTTCTTATGAAATCGCATTACCTCAACCATTATCGTTCGGTTGATGAGCAACTCAAGGACGACACACCTTCGTGGCAGAACCGGTGTGGTTTCAAGTCATCCATGGGGCTTGCGTTGCCAAGAAAATTGCATAGATAAGATGATGAAATTTGACGTTGAGCGTCTTCTTCTCTCTGGCGACATCTTTCCAATGAGCCCAAGGGAATCAAAGTTCTTCGATCAATTGCGAAAAGAAAGCGGACTTTAATGAAGATTCGCGTATTCGGTGGTGAGCTCGTTTCATAAATTCTTTTTCTAACGGAATTAGACTTAATGTGTCATTCCGGTTTTATCAGGCAGCTCTCCTATAAAATTTGTAATTTCGAGCATCCATGATCATTTATGATTATATGCAATTAGTTGCACAGTCAACTCTCCATAACTCGATATTGAAGAGACCATCAAGTTAGGGAGGTTTCGAGTGCAACTGCGATCCAATGTTGCATCGAGGTAGCTATGAAAACCAACTTTTACTTTGGTTCTCTAACTCGATATCTAGATACGAAATATCGAGTAAGGGAGAGTTGACTTTGGTTGATTGAGAGTTGATCATTGGATTAAAAGTTTCCTTAAAACAATACCATAATTTACGAATAAGATTTTGAAGTGATACTTACAAATATTTGGACATAATCATAGGCTTAGACTCTGAATTAGAGAATAAAGAGAAGTTTTTTTATCAGCATATGATTGTTTTTTAAATACATTTTTCTACGGAATATTTTTGAATTCCTCCTGGTTTACTTCAATAATTTCTCCAGGGATTTTTCAGGAATAGTTTCTATTACAAATTTTATCTTAATTTTCTTCAGGGATTATTGCGATATTTTTTTACATATTGTTTCAAAAATTCTTCTAAAAAATCAAAAGTTTTAAGAAAACTCCAGGTTGGCTGTAGAAATTATTCAGGGATTCCTGCAAGAACTGCTTCAATAATTGCCACACACAAGAATTCCTTCAAAACATTTTCACAAATTATTTTCAGAATTAACTTGTAGAATCACTTCTGAATCTTTTATGTATTCCTCACAAATTTCCCTGGATACCAAGAAATTAAGATATTTGGAATACAAATATAGTTCTAAGATGGGCTATGGGTTATGGCTATGGGCTGACATGTTTAAATTTCTCCTTTCGTTAACTTGAAGTTCAATCCATTTTTAATGTAAGCACCCTTAAGATTTTTGGTAATATTGGTGGAAAAGTTAGTTAATGTGAAGATGAATCGAAGCCAAAATTCATATTTTAAAGACCACAAATCTGGGGAACCGAACATCATTTTGAGCTGAAAACTTAATCGATTGATCACCACCAGCATGTGACCAATCGATTAAGTTTTCAGCTTAACCCCTCTACCGTCAGCTTCATTTTTTCAGCACAAAAAAAATATTCAAACAGCGATAACTTTTTCGGTTTTTGATGTTTTTGTACCATTTTTTTACAAGCCCTCAAAAAACTCTTCTATTTTAAGAATTTGTGTCGATATTGATCATACGTCACCTAAATCCGGAGATATTAAAGAATTGCTTGGGGGACCGACGATTTTCTATAAACTACGTAAATATCTCAGACTACAGATTTTTTTTGTCATGTTCGGTCATTCACTGTTCGAAACAATACTTCCATGAGAGTTTGTTGTGAAAAAATGAAGCAATTTGGTGCAACCGTTTTGGAGTAATGAACATTTATGTGTTTGGTACCAATCTGGCCGCATCTTCTGGAAGATCTTGAAAACTTCAAAAAACATCTTTTTGTAATTTTCTGTTTTCTTGAAGACAACTCAACCGATTTGTATGATTTTTTCAGAAAAGCTCCTTATGACCTGACATTGTGTAGCCCACATTTTAGTTTTTTGATAGATTGAATAAAAACAAAATGGCACCCAAAGAATTTTTGTATGGAGAATGTCGGTCCCCCAAGGAACATCTGAATATCTTCAAAACCATATGACTAATGATCAATATTACCACACACTCTTAAAATAGAAGAGTTTTTTGAGGGCTTGTGAAAAAATGGTGCAAAAATATCGAAAAACATAAAAGTTATCGCTGTTTGAATATTTTTTTCTGGTGAAAAAGTGAAGCTGCCGGTAGAGGGGTTAAACGCATGTATTTGTGCTTTTGAAAATTTAAGGTTAGGCTTCGATTCATCTTCACCTTAAGCTTAAGAAATCTGTGGGAAAAATGATATTTTTGTTAGGAATTGAAAACAATTTTTAGGTGAGGTTTAAAAAAAACCCCTAGACGATTTTTGGTGAAAATTGTAGTTCTAGTTTGGTGAAAATTGTAGGTCTAGTTCCCTTTTTTGACAGGATATGGAAATTCTTGTAGAAAAACTAAATTGGTGGAGTTATTTCCTGCGGAGTTTATGGAAAATATTTGACCATTAGAAATTTCGGTAAACCTTCTGAAGCATTTACTGTGCAAATCCTCATCTTTGTAATAGATTTTGGTGAGGAACATCTCTACGATTGTCTTTACGTTTTCGTCCAGAAACTCCTAAAATAATTTCTTCGCCGTTTTATCTGTGCATTTCGCCAGAAATTTAATCAGATATCGATCTAAGAAATCCATAGAACATTTATCTGCCAATTTAGTGAGATAATATTTCTTAAATAGCTGAATTCTGAATTGTAAAGAATTGTCCAGTATTTGCTTTGCAGCTGAGCAGCATCCTTTGTTCCAGTTGGGACGTAAAGCTAGAATAAAAGTGCTGACCCATTCCGAACTTAAAACTTGATTGTTCAATCTTTTGAAACAAAAACAAAAACAACGGCCTATTTACGACCAAATTGATTTTCCGATGGGAGTTACAGGTAGTGGCTTTTAAATTGGTGAGCTCGTTTTATGCTATTTTTAACGCCAAATTGAAAAAAAATCATTATTTGAGGATTTGACCATGATGATGGTGCACTATTGAGAACGCAATTATCAACTGCGATGGACGAAATCTCCTTCATTTTCTTGGAATTACGTCCTAAGGCTAAGCATTTAGAAAATCGTTCATTTCATAGGGTTAATACCATGGCTCAACTGGTTTTTGTAGCCTATCTCAATCAGCTTTTTTCTCAGCTTTCAGATGAAAACCGAAAGAACCACCCGTTAGTTCTAGCATATACTAGCGATCAGTGACATAAAATTGGAATTCTAACGATGGGTGTCGATGGCGGCCTGGATTCAGCGAGAATTGCTCCATCGTAATTTTTTTTCCCATGCAACAATTACGTTCTTTATGCCTGTTAACTTTTCCGATTGTTATCTATGAAGTTGTCTGTTGACATACCATTGAAATAATTGTCAAGCTTCTAACCCACATCAATGATTTGTGTGACCCCTGAGAATTACTAAATTTTTCCGCTTTGAATTCTATGCGATTCAATTGGGCTGGTGTAACAGGTTGTTTATCTAAAGGCATTCCCCTTTCCAATAACTTCGCTAGTCCTTTGATCTTCGCAACAAGGTATCTCATCCTAGGTCAAGTCAATGAATGCGCTTCAATTTTTTTCAGCAACAAATTTAAATTAATTCCCCACAAGCTGATCCTTTTCTCCAGCTCTATTTTCCCATGAATATTCATCGCCTACCCCTTCCCCCCTCAAAATAATCCGATTAACTGTGACCCAGATTACCCGACCCAATGCACCACAGTGCCAGAATTCTGTCAACTCGGATTGACATGCAATGCCCTGCTCGTTCTCTTCCGATGTGGTCCGTCGTGCTGAAGGTCACGTCGCACAGAGGTTCAGTTTTCTGAAAAGCTGGTAAAAATCGATCGATTTTCAAAACGGCCAATAACAGCTTCCAAATCATTCATTGGTCCCTTGCACAAAACGGCCAACGGAAGCATCTCTCTCCATTTCAGAGAGCCCACAATAGGAAAATTTCGCAAACTGTCATTGGCCTTAGCATGGTGAGAGGCTCATGACTATATCTTTTTCGTTTGTTGAAAACCAAAAGGTTCAAGCCTCGGGCCGATGCACGCTAACAAAAATAAACTTGGCCTATAAAATACGCCAATGCTTGGTTGAAAATCAAAAATAGTCTAAGCATTGAAACTCATAATTTTGGCCTCGTTTTTAGCAGTTTTAAGAACAAAATCGATAACGTGTAGTTAAAGTGAATCGTCGCCAACTAGCAAGAAATCAGATTGATCGATTTACAATTACATACAATTTTCTCAGTACTAACGATCTGAGGATTGGCCCTTTTGAATTGTTACGCGAGAACTGACTTTCAAAACAGGATTTTTCTTACAAACTTAGAAAAAATAATTTAAATTTACTTCATATGTCGGAGTATTAAAGCAAGTAAAATGACGTAAAATTAAGCTACAAATCATGTAATTTTTCGTCATAGTCAACTTAATATTGTTTGTATTACATCATTTTTCAGCTACTTTGGACGTAATTTCACATGAATGAAGCATTTTTAAGTGCAACTACTTCCAAACATTTTTTCATTGAGTTATATTCGTAACATGAAACATACGTCATGTATAATATTAGGTTTTTCATAGTATATAGCTCTACAAAACCAATATAAAAAAACTTTATGATAAAATAATATTGCTGACTCTATTATTTCATTTTATACGGATCTTTGTTTGTAGCTGATCGCCTATTGGTAATCCGACCCTATTTTGATTGCCCCAAAACTCGGTAATGTTTAGTTTTCAGCATAAGCTTTTCTAGTCCGTAACACATTTCTACCTAGATTCAGCATTTCGTGATGTAAGGCAATACACATGTCGTTAACCCTAATAAATGAACATCTTTTATTCTAGGAATGTCAACTTCTCCATGTCATGCAACTCGTTCCCTGCGGAGATGTCTTGCTCAAATAATCTTTTATTCTATTGAATCAGTTAGAGATCCTCTTGTCTAAGTTTGCCTAAATATTCTTTTTTTGTTGTTAAAAAAGTTGAGAGCCTTAAGTTGTCATAAATGTTTGAAAATCAACAATTTTCTTAAAATCCAATTCTATGAAAACCACTAAGTGGTGACTATGGCTAAAATCGGGTCTGCAACCCGCAATACTTCTAGAATCTAGCTTAATATTTAAAAAAGTCCTAACTGCAAAATGTAAACAATTTTTCATTATTCGTATCAATTTCTATGTAAACTACCTCTACATATCATCTCAAGCATACAAACGCGTTTTATTGAAATTTTAAAAGGGTCAATCTGATAATGATAAAGGTTATATGATAGTCGAGTCTAGTACACGAAACTGAAGACGGTCTTACAGTTGAGGTCGAAATACGCGTATCTGTCAAAGGATACAAATTCTAGTGGAATTAAATGGCACGGTGCTGAATTCGGGTTTTCATCTGCTTACAAAAAAAAAAGGCCTAGCAGAAAATTTCCATGAAAATCAGATGAGCCATTTCCCACTTTTTTTTTTCTTTTTTTTCTTTTTCAATATTTCGATGACTTTTTCAAATAAACGTAAGTAACTCTCATACGGTTTTGAAAAAGTTAATTAAGAAGAATCACAACCTATCCTCTAAAACTGTTTTAAAGATCAATTTCATAATATTTTTTCGCCTTTTACATCGCTTAAATTTTACATACTATCAGCTCGCGTTCTAAAATTAAGTAGTTTCTTATATTTCCCACGAAAATTTTATGACAAATTGATAACCCGTTTTATTCAGTAACCTGCGACGTTTTTGTACCAGTATAAAATCGTCGCAAGTAGTGTTTTGTTTTGATTCGTGATTAAGTCACTTTGTCTCTCCATACAACAAAAATAGCGATAAGGTTGCGAAAATGCTATCGGAAATTCTTTTGGAATATTTTAGAAAATCCTTCTGGAATTCATCTAAAAAAACCTCTGTAATTTTCTGCCTCAATATTCTTATAATATAATACTTCTGGGACTCTTCCTGAAATTCTGTTGGAATTCTTCCGGATATCTTTGGAGGGATCTTTCGGAAAACCTTATGGGATTTTTTTTTGGAAATCTGTCTGTTTTGAAGATTCTTTCATAAGTTCTTCTAAAATTCCTTCTGGGATGCTTCTGGGCTTTCCTCCCGGATTTTTCAAGAAATCTTTGTGTGATTATTTTTTCGAGTGTCTCCCTAGGATTCTTTTGGGAAATCCTGCTTCATAATATCTTTGAAAGATACTACCGGATATTTTTTCTGGAATTATTCCTGCTCTTACGTAAAACCTTTTGATATTTATCTGGAAATACCAAATCATTCAGATATTGTTCACGGATGCAACCGGAAGTTTTAATGGGATTCTACCGTGAATCGTTCTGGTATTCTTGCGGTACTAACATTGGGATTCTTCAGACAATAATTCTAGGACTCTTCCGCATATCTTTCATGAATTCTTCTAAAAACCCTTCTGGGAATTTCTTTGGGATTGAAGATGGATTTCCGGAAGAGTTCTGGGATATTTTACGAAAGAATCGCAAAGACATTTCTGAATGAATTTTGGGGGTTTTCTGGAAAAATTACTTATGGATTTCCGTAAAAATCTGAAGAGTCCCATGACGATTTATGGAAGAATTACAAATAGGCTTTTGGATGTATTTCATAGTGAAATCCAAAAGAATCCCAGAAGTTATTTCGGAGGAATCCTTGTAAGATTTTTAGGAAATTCCCAGGGATTTTGGAAGATTTCTCTAAGAAATCCGGAAGAACTCCAGAAAGATTTACGGAAGAACAAACTGAATTTCCGGAACTATTTCAGGGTAACTTTTAAAAGAGTATTAGAAAGATTTCCGTAACAATCTCAGTGGTATGGTTTAAGAGTCCCGGAGGGCTAAGGAGTGTATCGAAAAGTAGTCGCAAACATTCAAAACGGTATATCCCAGAGCATAGTTCATTTTTTTTAAAAGCTTTTCTCTCGCAAATCTTCATCTTGTCATCAAGTATTGAAGCATCTAAAAAAATATTGAATAATATGCAGTCTTAATATAAATACAACAAGGTTCATAAATCATGGAAAATAAAATCTTGCACAAAATTACATTTTTGAAGTGTCTTCTGAAGATTCGATGATTTGTATTGAACAAAATATTTATCAAACAAAATAGGATGAAAAGCTTATTCTATCGGAAAATATGTTTACTTCACACAGCACTTAAAAAGAAATTTAAAAAAATAAATTATTGCTCTTAAAAAGCTCAATTATTGGAACAAGGTCGGTTTTAGAAAGTCACTTTTGTTCAATCAACTTTTGAAGCTCTGTCATATACAGCGGTAATTATATAGAGTAACATTTTTTTGCTTACGTTACTTCATAAATATGCAAAGAAACTTTTCCAATCAAAAAACATTTTTTTTATTCGTTACAATCATTGGATATTACCATTAACGTATAGAAAGAAAAAAATAAAAACGAGGTCCTTAAAAATCGACTTTTTTCGATTTTTGTATTGGCTCTCAAATGCTTGTTAATGAATTTTTCAATATATTTTCTACACTATGTCATGAGAGTTGTGGCACAGAATATATTGGCATAAACAAAAACCATTTTTTCTTAAAATTTAACACATTTATTAACGTATCATTTTTTTCAGAGGTGTGCAAGATTTTCATCGACATCTGCTAGTAATTTGCAAAATTATCATACAAAATGCCACTTTATTGAAACAATACCATCGCATCATAATTTTTAAAAACATTGTTAAGCATTTCTGATCAAAAAATTGTTTGTAGGTTCAACCCATTATTTTTGAGGCTGCTTTGAATGTTTGTGACTACGTTTCGATACACTCCTTATTCGGAAGTTTTTTTTTTAATTACTTGATAAATCACAAAAAAATCAAGAACATTTCCCGAAGAATCACAAAAAGATTGTTTCAGCATATCAGAATTCCAAATGGATATTCGAAAATTTCCATGAAAGATTTCTTGCAAAACTACAGCAGGATTCCGTTAGAATTGAAGAATAATTTCCAGAACAGGGCCAGGAGGATTTCCGAACAATTTCTGAGGAGCTTTCCAAACAATTTCTGAAATAAGTTTTGAAAAATTTCGGATGGATTTTCATAAAAAAGATTGTTAAATAAATCCGCGAAAGATATCTGGAAGAATTTCCGGACAGGATTTCCGAAAGTATTCCATAGGGATTTGCGGAAGCATTCCAAGAATTTGAACGATATATTCTGAATTTTTATTATAGTTTCAGACGAATTTCCGGGAGAATCCTAGAAGAACCGGAACAATACTGAAAAAAAAAGTCCCAGGGACTTTCATGAAAGATGGTTTTCTGAAAAAAATTCAGATGGTATAATGTAATAATTTTGGATTGATTTCCGGAAGAAATCCTGAGGGATTTTTGTAAGGAATCCGAAAGATTTCTGGAAAAAAATAGAAGGATTTCCGAAAGATACTAAGAGGACTTTCCGAGAGGTTTTTGGAAGAATTCCAGAAGGGTTTTCTGAATATTCCCACAGGGATTCTATGAAGATTCTCTGAAAGATTTTCTGAAGTATCATAAATAAATTGCAAGAGGAATCCCAGAAGCATTTCCAGAATAATCCAGAAAGGATTTATGGACGGACCCATCTAAGATTGTTTTATGAATGAGCAATAGAGGGATTTCCTGATAAATTTCAGAAGGATTTCGTATAAAGGATTCCATGAGGATTACCGGAAGAACTTCAGAGAGATTTTTGGGATAATCCCAGAGAAATTGACGGAAAATTGATGAGGGATTCCAGGAAGAATCTCAGAGAGATTTTCCGAAAAATCCCAGGAGAGTTTTCAGAACTTCTTGAAGAATCCCGAAGATCTTCCAGAAGAATCACAGAATAAATGAAATTTACTTACGTCGTTTTGTAAATCCGGAAACTAAAGGTTCTAAAAGTGATAATTCGAGTTGGTTTAGAGCGGATTTCGAAGAATTTCATCTGTGAAACACGTATAATCGATAAAGTAAGTTTGTTAACTTTTCCGGCTTAAGACTCTTAGAATAAGTTTTTGAGATTTATCCGTTATATTCTGTTTTTCTCACATGATCATTTGATTTTGTTCAAGAATTATACAAATTACTCCAATAATCAATAAAATTAAAAAAAACTGCAAAAGGACCCAACAGAAACCATGTTCAATCAAAGGGCTTAACTTGTTTAAAGACTCCTAAAAGGGCCAATCTGCCGCTGATGCTGGAATTTAATCATTTTCACGAATTATTGTTTTATTTGAGATTCAAACTAATAGACTATAAGAAGTGTGGAACACTAGTGAAAAAGTTAATGGGCTCGAAATAGGATTAATTAGTATTTTCAGTACCAAACCACTACCATGTTAATTTGAAAATTCCTCAATGTTTATATTTTGCAGATAGGTCCTTTTAAAATGTTTTTCTATATTTCTCGAGACAAAAACTTGTAAAACATTGAACAATCTTCAAAATCTGAGCCCCTGTGCATCGTAAGCCGGCGATACTCCAATAAGGAGCCCACACTTTTCCCATTCCTTAAAAACAGGAGGCTATTTTTATTCACGTGGCACAAGGAACTCAGCAAACCCAGAAGGGAGTGGGGGTGGCATTTCCCTTGATTTCTGATTTCCATCTGCACTCGTGCAAACGTGCGGTTTTCTAGGTACCGTGAAGCGGGGTAATTTTGATCCGAAATGACCATCTTTGTTAAAAAATTATGTTACCATTTTTGGTAGAAACATTTTCAATCATGAATGTGCTTCCCTTTTTTATATTCATGAATTATAAAAATTAGATTTTTTCCTAAAATTGAATTTTAGTAAAAAGTTACTTTTTCAACTTTTTCTTTTTAACAGATGACGCTACCGATGATTCATGCCTCACTGAGTTATGCAAATGATATCAGCAAGGAAAATTATGTTTTTACTCAAAGTGACATCGTCAAAAACGATTCCGTTATCAACATTTTCAAAAGTATGTTTTATTCAGCAAAATTACCGAACAACTATGAAGAATGCAGAATTTCCTTAGGAATTTGCCTGCCTTTAGGCGTATTTCGCGATTCAAAGTGAATCAAAAATCACTCAGAACGTTTTTCAAACAAACTTCTGGGCAACAACATACAGTGTGCAGTGTGTGTAATATATGTGTTTTAAATAAAACATCAATTTCAAATTAACTTTATAGGAAATATAAAAAAAAACTGATCAAAGTTACCTCGTTTTACGTTACATTCGTTTATTTGTGGAAGAAAACAGTAAATAAATTGAATAAAGCCACACTCTGTTCCTTTTTTTCTGTCTCTCTCTACTGGTTCTTGACATTGTAGGTGGTTGTTCTATTCTTATCGATGGAGTGTGGGAGTATGTTAGTATGTGTGTGTGCGTGGAGGCAAAGAACAATTTCCGCCAGAATTAGGTTTGTAGGTTAGGCAAAAAGGTGACGTGCATGTTCCATTTATGAGGGACCCGTAGTGTCTAATGGAGTCACGTCACGGAAGGCAATTGGGGTTGGGGCAGCGATTGCGATCTGATGGTGCGATGGCTCAACATTAGAACATCGGCAGGTGATAAGTTTTTCTTGAGGGAAAGGAAATGGTTGTGGCTAAAACTGTTCTTAATGTCACGATGGTTTATCTTTAGACTATGAAGAATATGAAAAGTTTAAATGCTATTTTTTCTGAACATATGCTGGAGATTAAAAAGTCGTTATTTTTTGCAGTTCGTTAGTTTTTTGAAAAGCCCATTAGTTTAAGGAACGTTTAACAGAATGATAGATTTGTCTTTTCTTTAGCACACTGCCCATAAAAGCATAACTGTCCCATATGGAATTGCTATCGAACGAGAAATCTATAGATGAAGTTAAATATCTTGTCGTCAAAAAACACCAATTTAGCGTCGACAATGCCAAAATAAATGCCCAGCAGAACATCATCGTGTTCAATACTTAGCGCTCAGATGTATTTTGAGTAGTTTCTCACGGAAATATAATTATAAAAGCATAAAAATGAAGAAAGTTCTCTTATGCCTTTATTTTATTGCAAGGCAACAAAAATAAAGCCATATCAGGCTCACCGCTCAGAACGATGAGCAAAATTTTGGCTAATTCCAAAAGCTCATAACTTTATGAAGAAAGGATGAAATTCAATGCATCTGGAAGTAGTCGGCGGCAAGTTTGGTCTTGTTTCAGGAACTTTCTTGGCCACCTGACACCAAAGATGTTCCAGTTTCTCCGAGGTCATGTCCAAATGGCATTTTTCTGTCGCTAGTAATTTGTGCAGGGTGAAGTTGTATGAGTGTTTGCAATTTTCTTAGAGACTAGAACTAATAGGAAGTTGAATGCCGGAAAACGCATTTAAATTTGTTGAAAATCTTCAGAAATATAACCATTTACGTAGAACTGGTTCCGGAAAATATGATCAGTCATGTTTCTATTTCCTATCATGTATTGTATATACTATCCGGAGCTATATCCTAGTGACCTTTAATGCTCAACAATACATCATTCAATCATCAGCAATCATCCAAAATGAAAACCCAGTTTTTCGTTCAATTTTAAAAAACTTCATGAACATTGCTTCAAATTTGAGCGAAAAAAAAAACTAGTTTTAAAATTTTTTAAAACGATGATGGTTATTTTCCTCTTATACTTCAAGATGATGCTCCCGGTAGCATATTCATAACCTTTAGACGAATTGACCATTCTGTAGTAGGTTTCAGGTGCCCTGGGAGAAGTGCCCAATTAGGAACATGCTCTGAACCATATCAATAAAAGATTTCTAAAGGTGATAATTCCGGAAGAATTTGCAGAACCACCGACTGCCATGACCACTCTCTAGTAGTATCTAGGTGCCCCAAGGGATGTGGCCAATTAAAAACATGTCCGGAATCACATCAAAATGGGTATCAAATATCAAGATTTTAAAAGGTGATGCTTCAGAAAGTACTTCATAAACCTCCGGCTGTCATGACTACTGTATAGTAGGCTCTTCTGAACGATTCTTGAAGAGCACGGGTGCAATGCCATCCGGTCCTGCTCATTTAAATGCATCCAGGTTTTTTAGTGCTGTGAGTTTCTTGTTGTGATAGTTTTTCAATCTGAGAGTTTTCTTTGCCAATCAACTGTTTTCACATTTTTATAACGAGTGGTACGAAGATATACTATGCCCTGTGAAAGCAAGACAATGTTCAACCCGAGTAGATCCTCGTCCGGACTTATATGCATTCTTACCACCTTCACCATGGTCTGGATGAAGAGATGTGCTTCTCTCACAATAGCTATTTCAGCTCCATTGTTTATGCAACTTCAATTATTTGATTGAAATCTAATTAATCATCAATATTGCAAATGAAATACGGTAAATTAGCTTTCGTAAAGTTTGAACGTATTCAACCCAAGACTAGCTGACCACATCGACATTGCCGCCAGAAGCGGTTCTGCTTTTGGGCGCGGTTTTTGGTCATGTTACAATATTCAGTAAGACACTACTGTTCTTATGTTAAATATAGAGGATATTCTACATTACAAAATGGAATGAATTGAATGTATAAATGATGCTAAATTTCAATCAAAATGTGCTCGCGATAAATTTGTATCGCAGATATTTTTTACTAAAGAATAATTATACTTTTTGCAGGCTGATCTATATAGAGACTGTTATGCCTTTATTTTTCAATATGGGACAGCACTGGTTTGAAATTTTTTCGCAATGTTTTCGAACAAACTGATCAATTTTATGTGTGCATATAAAAATAAACATACAAATATGCGTAGCCCTCCAAAAAATTTTTTTTGGAGGAAATCAATATGGGACAGTTATGCTTTTATGGGCAGCACACTTATTGGAGAAAATGGTGAACTCACTGGAAAACACAATCTAGTCTAAACCGTCGTGCCACAGTCATAAATCCCTGATGTTTTGCTTAGTTGCATTTATATTTCATTTTATAGCTTTTAATCTTGTTTGGGTTTTGCCACCGAAGCATCTGTGCTTTCCATTTCTTCGCTGCTCATATCATGTTACATCTCTCTAGGCATCATTCTACAACAACCATAAAGCCCTACTTCTTTCTAACTAAACTGTGGCCCGAGATTCTATTCCTAACACACCCTGACTGCAAATCGGCTCAGAGCGAGAAAAGTCGCATGAAGTTTCAGCCCCGTTTTCGTTTACTGTTTTAATTTTAGTTTCATTCAATTCTCAGTATCGTTTTTATCGCTTGGGGGCTCAACTTCGCTGCAGTGTCGCCGTCGTTGAACTCCGAACGACAGCAAAAGTCTTCTATCGATTGTTTAATTTTTCAAACTTGTTTCTTTTCTCTCTCTTTTTTCTCTCTGCTGCTGCTTTGTGCCATTCCCGCTGGATTGATGTTTTTCTCGGTTTCGATGAAAACATTGCAATCTTATATCGACTCACTTAAAACCGCCTTCCTTGAAACTGTGTGCGCGTTTGTCGTGTCTGTGTCGGTGGACCCCTCGCCTCAACTGCTGGATTGATCTAAACTTCTTGAACTCTTAAAACATCACTCACTCAACTACTACTACTCACTACTGACAACCTTCAATCAACAAACATCAAACAACAACAACACATCAACTGATCTCCATCCCAAATCAGCACACAAACTGCAACAGCAACAGACACAGGAAACTAGGAAAAAAGGGAAACTGAAAGACATATTCTCGTCAGATAAGGGTCAGTTGATACGCTCTCTCCTACCTTTTTTGCGGAAAGTTTGTGCCAAAGTTTTCGGTTTTTGTTTAGTTTTTTTTTTGCCGTCTATGCTAGTTGTAGCCGGAGTTAGCTGCTCCAGTTAGTAGAAAATCGAAATTTTAGCCAATTGCTCGAACCGATAGTCGATTTCAACAATACAACCCCTTCATCCTTCATCATGAATGTGTGTTACTCAGTAGTGCCTTCCTAATCGAGACCTAACCTCTATCGCTCTGTCTCTCCTTGTGTTTTGTTTGCAACTTTTGAACACAATATTTCCCATGTTGATTTCGTTGTTTTCTCTGTAATTGTTTCCTAACTTGAAATGACTATGTGTCTTTCTATCTAATGATCCCACTGTCCTTTTGTTGTCTGTCTGGAAAACGCTCCTTTCCATTGAATAACTGCGCCGCACTGTGTTCGCTTGTATTTGTGTTATCTCTCTTTTCCCTTCAGAAAATTTTGCGTTATTGTTAGATAACAAGAACAAAGATACTAAATTGAAATGTGAATGTTTCCATGGTTTTCGTAGAAAGCTAGATATTCGTCCAAGTTATTTTTTATGGACTTTATTTGTAATATACTTTTTGCGGGTACCGTTTCGATTATTACTGATTTTCCGATTATTTATTTACCCAAATCGCGATCCACGTTGCATGATAAACATATAAAATCGATCCAAGCAATGACAAATTTATTGTATATTATAATAATGAAAGAAATGGGACGTATCGTCTAATCTATTATAAATCATCGTAAATACACGGTAGGTGAAGACAAAGTAAATGTTTTGAAGCTTGAAGAATACAATTACAAGTTCGGGAAAGACTTCCAGCGAGCAGGAGTCTTAGTTTTTCCTAAGAAGTCCGGGGCAGTGCTGGGAATGGTGATAGTAGTAGGCTTGAATTTCGAGAAACTCACGTGGCTCTTCCCAGTACAGTTGTTCAAAAACGTGAATCTCATCAAGTAGCCTATGTTGGGTGCATGAACTTTCTAAATTAGTAGTATCATTCAAGGCTCTAAATGCGGGAAATGCAGCGGGAAATAAAACATTTTTCTATAGTAATTTTGGATTGCCCTTAGCAACGGGTGTTTTGCTACTTTCAAGGCTTTTTACCTACAGCAGCGATAAGCGTGAGTTTCAATGGCTTCGCTGACTGTGATTTGCTTTGCTTGGCTACTGTAGAGTGAATTTCAAGATTTTTCCCAACCCTGGTCCGGGGTAACTGAATGTTTTACTGTAATGTTTTTAATGTAATTTTTTGAAACTGTTTCTTCTTTTTCTGTTTCGTCTTTTTCAAAACGGTTGATACTTCCACAGTTATTAACTGAGAGCTTTTATCCTTACGGCTATTTAGAATCTGTCATGGAGTATGTACAAGAATTTTAAATTCGTTTGCTTATTTAAAATCTTGGTTTTTAAAGACAAATTCAGCTGGAATCGTGATAATCGTACGAATTTAAATTTAGAAAATTAAATCCCTAAATTTTAATGAAAATATAGGATTTCATATCGAAAAGTACTGCCGAAAACTTTCAAAATTCCTGTATCCTAAATCTCAAAATCTCTGGAACTTGGAATCAACAATCACAATTTTGTTTGAAAATTGATTAAATCGTTTGGGTCTCGGTGCAAGTGAGACCGACGCTTGAGAAAAAAAATCTTTTCCAAGATTGTTGAGAAGAAAGAAGTTGCTTTCTATATTGACCAGCTGAGGCTGTCTTGGTAGTGTCATTCTCAAAACACACCCAAGCCGTTCCCATAGGGGACGTTAGCCACAAGGAAAGATGTTTCAAGTAATACTGTTTGTTTGTTTGTTTGTGTATTTATGACACTTAACACCAGAAGGGTGCATTCGTGTCAGACTTTAAAATTGAATTTAACAATTCACATTACAATTTTTTGAACAGTTCAGTATCATGTAAAAATTTCAAAAGTTTCTTGATGCTGTCTTCTTCATTACCAAGAGCCTCTCGGAGATTTGCGTCGATGTTGTTTTCTTGTCGTTCTTGCTCGTACTTCCGGCATTCAAGAATTATATGCCGCACGTCTATAGTCGTTCCACAGCACTCGCAAGTGGGCGGAGGTTCTTTTTTCAACAAAAAGGTGTGTGTGAGTCGCGTATGGCCGATTCTCAGTCGAGATAGCACACGTTGATCGGCTGCGCTACCGTGATCTCTCCAGCGAACTGTGTCAGGCTTCACTTCAAGTAATACTGTTTCATATGGTATGCCCTCTTCAACATCTAATCCAATTTCTCTCGCCGTTCCCTTACGGTACCTTAGTATTCATTGCTTTCTTCTCCATGCTCCCTCTTACTTCGAGCAAAATAGACCGATTTGCAGATAAACAAACTCAAAAAAGATATTACTTAATACAATTTTACTCCTCGTAAGTTTTCTGGAACTCTGTCATAAATTTTGCATAAATTTCGTCAAAGATTATTCCATTAAGCTTTTTCTTGTGGAGTTTTTATATAGATTCTTGATGAAATTCATACACTATTATTATCAAAAGTTATTTGAGAGATATCTCTGAGAAAAATTAAAAAAAAAACATGAACAATTTCTTAGTAAAGCTCTTTATGACATACCATCTAGGTTTTTTTTTTAATAAATTCCAAGAATCTAAGAATTCCTTTCAGATCATCAAAATTCTCACTGAGATTAATAAATAATTGTTTCGATAGATCTCTTCAGCAACTTCTCCAAAGTAGTAACAATCAATTCTTTTAGAAATATTTCAGAAATTCTTGCACAAATTCCACCATAGATTTCTACACGATATATTTATGTTCCTTGAACAACTTGAGGATTCTAAGAAGCAATATGTTGAGAAATTTCAGACTTTTTCCTTCCGTGTTGGTCACAGAGATCGCAGAATAAATTCTTGAACATATCAATGCGAAACGTTTTAGATGTAATTCCTGTATGAAAATGAATGATATCACTTAAGATACTTTCTCATTCGCAACATTTATCCGTAGGTACTCTTGAAAGTTTACGAATTCTATATAATAATTTGCGAGGAAGTTCTTCAGAAGTCCTTAAAAGAAATCCAGGGAAGACTTTTGAAATTAAATTCGAGAGCAAAATTCTAAGAATTGTATAGATATTTTTTTTGCAGGAATCGCCGAAGAATATTTTTGTGTAATACCTGGGGTAATTCTCAGAAAAATCCGGGATAAAATGCTAAAAAATATACATAGGAAAATTCTTAAACATATTCCAATTCTTGGAGGTATTCTGCAATGTTTTTTGAAGAAGCTCCAAAGGTATTTCCAGGGAAATTCCTAGGATAGTAACCAGAGACTGTTCAAAGCCAATTACTCCTGGAGCAATTTCTCGGGGATCCCCTGCCTTAGGCAATGCTTCCTAGCTCCTATTGAAATTCCTGGTCAAATCCTTGAAAGATTCATGAAAAAATCCTAGTAAGAATACTTCGCTAATCTTTTATGTTTCTAGTGGAATTTGCCAATATGATGATAAAGAATTGTGTTTGGTGTTAATTCTCATAGGTATCTCCGATTTTTTTAGGGGGCCTAGGGCAGGCCTGCCCAACCTTTTTGAACCGTGGGCCAAATCACAGGAACAATTTCATGTCGCGGGCCACATTTTTAAACGCACAAATATTCGCATGAAATCTGACAAAAGTCATCAAATGAAATTTATAAAATCTGACAAACATCTGTGAATAAAATAAATTTTATTTAAAGTTATCAAAAAAACAGATAATTGATGCTAAGAATTTTGAGAATATTAAAGGTGTTCCTTTCAAAATTAAATAATCATCCAGTTCAGAATATTTTGAATAATCTAGAATTTTGGATCTTGTGTGAAAATGCCCAGGATTTTATAAAAATAATACTTTTAATTCTATCAGAATCCGACCTAGGATTCATTCTCAAATTTCATAGCGCCGAAAATGACCAATTTCGAAAGCTTGGAATCTTTAAGAGTGGTAAACAGTAATTCAAACCTGCTCAAAATTGTATTACAAATTCGCTAAATTTTTCAAAAAAAGTTACATAGCGTTGTAATCTAGCCCAGAATTTCAGAAAATTATGTATTGAATTCGTTGAAAATCTTGGCTAGATGTCCTTATAATCCTGGTGGAATTTCTGTGAGAATCTTGCCAATGTTTTCCATCAAAGTCGAATCCAGAATTATTATTTTTTTTTTTTTTTTTTATAAAAGTACGTTTATTGTCGATTTTGTTTAGATAAAAATTATACAGATAATAATTTATTAAACTCCGACTTGAAAAGCAAAATTTAGTTCATCAGAATCTACCTGACCATTGCTATTATCAATGAAGGTGACGTAAACGACTAAGTGCTTCAAAATTAAAATTCTATTTCTCGTCGATAACCGCTCCAATGATGGTCGTATTAGTTCACCGCAGTCAAAAAAACGTCGATCTCCTGTTGTGACTGCCATCAGTTTTTGCCGCAACAGTCTGCTTGCTTCATGCACTCTAGCACAATCAAAAAATTTGTGCTGTAAAGTTTCAACTGCCGTACCACAGTGCAGACACTGATCCCCGTCCGATCGTCGCATTCTATACAGAAGTCGCCGGTGTGTTACCTTCTGGTTTACCCACAAGTAAAGATTGCTCTTTTCAACAGATGAAAGGCCACGCATCGAAATGTTTTTCCAAACTCGAGTCCAGTTGCTGTTCGCATTCTCCAATTCCACTTTCGGCCTATCCGTTCTCTCGATGAGGAATTGGTTGATTAGATCGGCGGAGGGGTGTTGGCGGATTTGGAAGGGGAGAGTGGGATAACTGTTCAGGATAAGCTTAATGCAAGGAAGATCAGAAATGATATTTGCTTGGGGGGGATTTACTTGGTGAAGGAGGGAAGAAAAGTAGGGAAGGGATTCGATCTCATGTAAGTGACGGTTGATTAATAATGACTTACATTTGAATGTTGGTAAGTGTAATTTCAATCCTCCATCCTCTTTTTTTCGTGCCAACTGTTGCATGGGGACGTTTGCTGTCATTCCTCGAAAAAGATATCTCCGCATAGTTGCAGTAAGTTTAGCAAGATGTGCCGCCGTTGGCGCCAACTGGGCGCCAATATACCACATCTTCGACGACAGGAAGGTGTTCAGCAATGTCACTTTCTGTTGCAGTGTTAAGCCTCGCATTGAGTGAAGCCATATTTGTCGGGTAAAGTTAGCTACCAGAGTGTCCCAGTTCAGCGAAACCATTTCCCGCACTGAGTTGGAAAAAACTACACCGAGTATTTTCATAGTATTATCAGTGCGAAGCCATGGTACAATCAGCAGGTTGTTTAGTACACCAACGTCAATCGCGATGGTTTTGGCTTCATTCATTCGTGCTCCAGATACTCGACCAAATCTCCTGAATAGATTCCTCATTTCATTGATCTGGTCTATACTGGTGACAATGGCACTGATATCATCAGCGTACGCAACAACTAGATCTCCTCCACACACTTGTTCCAATCTTCGTAGAAGAGGGTGAAGGTAGAGAACGAATAAGTGCATGGATAGAGGATCCCCTTGCCGAACCGATCGTTGTATCGGAAATGATGCCGAAAGATGCCCGTTGATTAACATTCGAGAGGAGGATGCTGCTGCAATGTTAGATAGGAGATCAACCAATGCTGTGTTGATGCCCATATTACGCATCGTTCTGAACAGAAACGTGTGGTCCACCCGATCAAACGCATGATCTAAATCGAAGCCGATCAGTTTAGCAGTACGTCGGTTTGCCTTCAGCTGCGCTATTTTATCCTTTATGGCGAGTGTAGCTTGAAAGATATTTTTCCCATCGTTTGAGCATTTTTGCGAATCGGTTAACACGTTGTGTGTCCGAAGCACATTTTCGAGCCGATGTTTCAGGATACGTGACAGGATTTTATAATCAAAATTGATTAAACTGATTGGTCGGTAAGAACGAGCGGTGTCTCCCGCCCCTCGTTTCTTTACCAACACAATCACCCCATCCATAAACTGAGCGGGGAAGTTTGATCTAAGGGCTTCGTTCATGATTAGATTCAGCTCACGATGAATCACATCAAACGCCCGCAGGTAGAACTCTTTGGGTAGGCCGTCGGGGCCAGGAGATTTTCTAGATGCGCTAGTTCGGATTGCTGTTAGAATATCGCATGTTGTGATGTCATCCATGCAGGCTGTGTTTGTGTTGTCTTGCTCAGGGATGATTCGCTCGCAGTCAAACGTACCTCCTGCTTGCTCCTCTTCCACCGGTTCGCGTGCATACAAATCGGTGAAATATCGTACCATTTGGTCCCGAATCTCATCGGGATCGTCGATCACTTCGTCTCTTTCGTTGCGCAGCTGTTCGATAGTTGTTTTGCGCCTCGCTCTTTCTCCGAGTTGGAAAGTGGATATTGGTTCTCCGGCGACAAAAGTTTCATTTATTCGGAAGAACATTTCCGAAAACCGTCGCTGATGCGAAAGCATTTCGGCTTTCACTTGGTTGATCGTGGTGAGCATTGCGCGGTTGTTGTGGTAGCTATCATATGCTTGCCGTAGTCGCTCATATAGCCGCTGCTGTTCACGATGAAAGTCATCGAAAGCAAGTTTCGATTTCCATCGAAAAAAGGATTGGATTTTGGGTTTAGCACATGACAGCCACCATTCCATCCACGATGCGTAATTACGACGCTGGCGAGTCCAATACTGCCATCGTGTTTGCAGCTCGTTAATGTTTTCTGTTGTGAGGACATGTGGGCGGAGGGACCAGTAACCTCTGCCAGGTATTCTGTCAGGAAGAGGAAGCAGCATTCTCACTGTAACTGCTTTGTGATCCGAGAAGCAACATACATGTACACATGTTGTTCTCAGATGTTCTCGCAAGCTGTCGCTGACATAGATTCGGTCGAGCCTGGACGACGAATTGTATGAAATGTATGTGTGGCCCGGCTCGCGTGATCGAAGCCGTTGCCAGACGTCATGCAGCCGAAGTTGCTGTATGGTATTTTGAAGTGCGGGGCTTGAGTTTGGCCCTGTCGCGTCGGATTGCCGAATCACGCAGTTAAAATCTCCACCGAATACGACATGATCGGTGCGGTGGCGGAGATAGTATGCGACAGTGTTGGTAAAAAAACGTTCGCGTTCGGCACGAAGAGCCGAGCCTGACGGAGCATACACGTTACAGAAAGTAGTGTTATGGACACGTAGAGCAAGCAGACGTCCATCCAGGCTCTTCTCGATGTGCGAGAATTTAATGTGCTCTTTTAGAGCGATTGCTGTTCCTCTCCTTGCTTGATCCACGTTACAAACTACATTGTACCCAGGCAGGTTGAGTTGTTCGTTCTCCACTTCTTGCAGGAAAACAATATCGAGTTCGACAGAGCGGATGAACGTGCGGAGTGCGTTTATTTTTGTTGGATTGGTGATCGTGTTTATATTAATTGTACCGATATTCACACTAGTGTACTCCATTATTGACGGATATCATCCCCGGAGGCTCGGTCATGTTCGTTGGTGCTTTCGTTGTTGGATCGCAGCTTCTTTCCTGGTGGTGATGATCGTCTCGTTCGTAGTCGTCGGTTGCTGCTGGATTGATACGATGCTTGCGAGCTATCCGTTTCGTTGCCATCAGCTCTTCGCAATGTAGTGAAGCTGCCAATCGGGGTTGGTGTCGGTGGGATTTGGATAACGGGATGTACTCCGGCAGGTTTGGCTGCGGGAGGAGCCATGTCATACGTTTGCTGTATGTTTGATGGAGATCGGGTCTTGTTCATAGGTGTTGGTTGAATTGGATTGCTCGGTTGTGGTTTTGGTTGGAGGTTGTTCGGCTTTGCCGGTTTTCTGAGCACTTGCTGCTTCGCAACGTTGGCATACGACTGGTCTGCTGATAGCTTTTGTACCAACAGTTTTTTGTTTTGTACACACGGAATACCGACATGTACAAACTCTAGGCAGTGCAAGCATGTCTGCCGCTGCCCCCTGTAACCTACCGCCGTGTCTTCTCCACGAATTGTCACGAGGGAGGGAATGTTTCTCTTCACCACCATTCGAGCGATACGCACACCAGTTTTAACGCCACCGAAAACGGAGCGTTCATCCCACAGGAGATCGCGGACGTTAAGCACATCGCCGTATTCGGCGAGAAACTCGGCGATTTGGTCGTTGGATATGTCGTTGGAGAGGTCGAACAGACGCACTTCCACTGCCCCGTCCTCCATCATGATCCGCAGTTTGTAACTCTTTCCGTCAAACACGAAATCGTGCTTGTTGTCGTGCTGTTGGACGATCGTCTCAGCAAGCTCTAGGCTGTTGACCTCCACGAAGGTGCACCCGAGTCGCTTACTCGGCTGGAGAAGAAGCACATTTTCTCGCGTGAGGCCGAGTTCTTTCCCAACGAATTTATGTATTTCATCGTGGGAAAGCTGCTTCGGAAACTGCGAGTAGTCAACACGGAATGTGTTTTCGCGGCGCGGCATCGCGAAAAACGACGACGCGGTTACTGCGAAACACGGCACTAATAGCAACGGTGTCAATAACTGACAAAAACGTACGTAATAGTCTGTGATCGACTTCCGATGATCGCTCTCTATACAATCGACTGATCGGCTCGGAAGTTGAGCTCTAACTGATTATTAAAATCCTGTTCAAGGTTTAGTAAAAAGCCCGTATTGTTTATAATATTTTTCAAGGATTCTGTGAGAATATTAGCCTATGAAACAGTGCAATCATGTATGAAAATTTAGCCTTTTGAACATAAGTTTTGTTCAGGCTACATATTTTTTATGTTATTCACAGAATTTGAGAATTGGAGTTTGAATCATGCATAAAATTAAATATATAAACAAAACAATCAAACAAAACAATTTGCCTCGAGCTGAATTTCCCCTTAATAAAGAGTCAATCAATCAATCAACAAAACAATTTAAATAATTACATAGCTAAAATATTAGGTTGAAACTCAATTGAAAACTAAATAGTCGTGGTATGATGTAACTTTGGGTTTGTAGAATAGTCAACGGGCCAAATATGAGAAGAATCTTCGAACCCTCCGCGGGCCGCACAAAATGAGGTCGCGGGCCGGATGCGGCCCGCGGGCCGTACGTTGGGCAGCCCTGGCCTAGGGTCTAGGGTTGCATTTTATAAAGGATTTTCAGAAAAAAAAATGTAAGTAGATGATATTTTTGAAGGGAATAAAGGTTATGATGTTCCTAATAGATCTCCAGATTATTATCAGGAACAACTTCTCAAGGAATAACTAAAACTTCCTATAAAAAAAAAAAAACTGGACGAATTTCACAAAAAAGGAAAGAACTTCTGAAGTGATTGCTAAAAATAATAGAAGAATTCCAGAAGAGGCTATTTTTCAAAACCATTCAGAAGGTGCCATCTTAGATAAATACTTCGAGAAATCCCTATGAATTTCGCAGTGAGTTCTTTGCTAGATCTTTTGTAAAACTTGATGGAGCAGCTCCTTGTATTTTAAAATACAAATTCTGGAAGGTTTCTAAAGATGAAATCCAAAAAATACCTTGAGGTTTGACTGACGATTCGTTGGTCAAATTTTTTGACGTATTTTTGAGGATATTTCTTGATGAATTCATATTAAGATAACTTGGCAGATCCTTGGCATTGATCTTTTGAGTTCCATATTAGATGGTTGGAAGATTCCTTCAATGAAATATTGTAAGATTGTTGGCAGAAAATAAGACAGCACCATCTCCAGAAAGCTCTCAATAATAAAACAGGATGCAATTATTTTATAAATATTAACGCTAAGAATAATTTTTGAGAAGTTTAAACACAATATTAATTGTCTATGACGAAAACTTTGCCATCGACCAGGGAGGGACGAGGCAACGCCAAATTCTCTATATGATTACTGATATTTGACAGAAGTCTGGAGTGGTGATTGATCCTTTGATCGAGACGCTTGCTCCTGCAGGGGCGTGCGATGTGGTCTAGATCAATCTTGTACGTTGTGTTCGTGTAAAAATGTGATATCGCGGATCGCGAATTGCGTTAGGAGTGTTTGATCTTTTCATCGTTAATCGAGTAATATCGCGGACCTGATTAGGCGTGAATCATAAATCGCATCACCAACTATTGGTGACTCCTAGATCCTTACATTATCCCACTACCTTAGTGTCCTTTCCATGACAACTGTGGAAATGCAGAGGTATACACGGTCTCTAGTAACAACAGTTGTCTAATTAAAATTATCTCTCTTCCCCGATGACCACAAGGACGTGACCTACGCCGTTATTGACTTTTAAATTTTGAGCACTCGATTTGTGCACATTGAGAATGGTTTGGAACTAAAAACCTCAAACTTCATGAAATTGTTGGAGGACCATAATTTGCGCACATTTTGGCCTGATTGAGAGCCATATAAATCAGTGGTATGCTTAGCATTCTTAAAACCTCGTTTTACGAATTGATTCAATTCGCGTACCAATTTAATTTACGAACCGTAAATCTAGTTTGTATATTGAGGTTACAGTGTAATATATATTTTTTTAATAATACTAAACAAATAAGCTGCAGGTACAAGTGCAATACTGTTAAAGGCAACTTCTGTGAATTTCAGTACAATTTACTTAATGGAGATCCTGAACTTTTCAGTTTTGTAAGAACTGCTGCGGAAATGTTGGAATAAACTGACAAAGTTCTTCGCTATGACTGTGGAGGATTCTTGCCTTAACCCCTCTACCGGCAGCTTCATTTTTTACCACAAGAAAATAATTCAAATCGCGATAACTTTTTTGATTCTTGGTATTTTTGCACAATTTTTTCACAAGTTCTCAAAAAAACTCTTCTAGTTTTAGAATCTGAGCAAACATTGATCATTGGTCATCTTGATCCAGAGATATTCCAAAATTCCTTGGGGGCCGACGCATTACCATAATCCACGTATATATCTCAGGCTACAGAAATTTAATCGTATTCGGAAATTCACTCTTCGGAGCAATACATTAATGAGAGTATGTTGTGAAAAAATCAAGCAATTTGGTGCAGCTATTTTTGAGTAATGAGCATTTATGTTGCTGGTACCACGCCGGCCAAATAAAGATCTTCAAAACTTCAAAAATCTTCATATCGTAATTTTCAGATATCTCTTAGAATACTTAACCGATTTGTATGTTTTTTTCAGAGAAGCTCCTTATTACATGACATTGTAAAGTCCATATTTTATTTTTTCGATAAATTGACGTAAAACAAAATGGCCGCCAAAGACATTTTATTTGGAAAATGTCGATCCCCCAAGGAAAATTGAAATATCTTTAAATCCAGATCACCAATCATCAATATCGACACATATTCTTAAACTAGAAGAGTTTTTTGAAAACTTGTGAAAAAATGGTGCAAAATAACTGAGAAACAAAAAAAGTTATCGTGATTTGAATTTTTTTTTTCTTGTGGTAAAAAATAAAGCTGCCGGTAGAGGGGTTAATTTCCAAACTTCTATCTTCTGAAAGAATCGTGAAACAGTTTTTGCTAGAGGATCGGAGGAACTTCATGATCCTATGCCAATGTAATTTTGTATAATTAGGTATGTTTGGATTTATTCCTTCAAGGAAAAAGCACAGTTGTCGAATAATTTGTTTTGTAACAAGAGCCAAAGTAATTTCTGGTGAAACACTTGAAGGAATAGTAATGGATATATTTAATAAAATCCATGGAAAATGTTTGTAACAACAATAAAACTTACAAAATATCCTAATAGGTGTCCTGAATGGCATTTAGATTTTAAAGTTTTGCACAAATTCCTAGCAATAATGATTTTTTTTGTAAAATTTTAATTTGAAATGTGTTCTTTGAAACAAAACAAAATTGAATCCTGAGAATAGACCGATACCTAGAGGAAAAGTCGCTATGCCTCAGAACACTTACAAAAACTAAACAATTTAGCTTACATAAAAGCATCACCGTTACCCACTATTTTAACTACTGTTTGGCTTCGTTGGCCGTCGTTTTTCAAGTTCGAAGGCTTCCCTAACCACCGTAGTCGCGTTGCCATTCGAACCGCTCATCAATCCAAACAATAAGGTGACCTTCGGCGAAATTGTCTCCCGAAAGCAAAGCCCAGGTTGAAACCGTGCCGCCTGCCGTCTAAACCTGTTGCTTGTTTCGTTCGAATTTCAGCCTTCTAATGGATTCATAATTCCATTTTGTCGTCGCCCCCTCGCAAAGTCCGTGGCTACCCAATGCCTGATGTAGGCGTGTTGCGTTCCCAAGCTCTGATGGCGAAAGAATCGCTTTTTTACGCACTTTGTTAAAGCCCTGGAGAGTTTGCCCCGATCAAGAAGGTGTAACAGAAAAATAACTAAATTATTTCAGAATTTTTTAAATAAAACAACATTTGTTATACATATTTAGATTATTTTCAGATTACCAAAGTAAAAACACTTTATAAATTTATCTTAATCACTTCAAAAGTAGCTATGATTATGAAAATATGCACGATATTTAAATTTACATCATAATTATATATCAGATTTGTAATAAATTTTGGTATTATTATATCCTTTGGTCCCGACAAACGACGTCTTCCCATACATAATGACAGATTTGTTTATCCCGTTTTTCCTAAAGAAATAATTGTGTGAATCTGTTGACCCGCTTTCACGCCATTTCGTGACATACAAAAAGCTTTCCATTTTTATTTATATAGTTTTTGTTTGAATATAGATAAAACTATATCATGGTCTGTTAAAATTCTCATTAAATCGCTCGAATTTTTGTTATTTTAACACCTAACCAACAAAATTTTATAACACATCTTGTTATAAAATCTTGTTATCATGTTGATATCCCGTTCTGATCGGGCCAGTTCCCGAATGACACTAGACTCGCGCTGTAATTCCCTTTTACGCCTCCATCATCGCCAAGAAGACGCTCTCTGGGCGAAGCCGTGGGTGTGCTTATAAGCGTTTCTCTTGTGTATTTATCGAGTTAATCCTATTAATGTAATCGTTTTCAGTGTTTTTCGATGGATGCCGGACAAGTGTCGAAACGGTGTCAAAAGGAAGATTCTGGGGGCATTCGTGCCTCAATTGATGTGATGTTAATCAAAGAGACAGCGAAGACATTTAAAAGCGAATCTCGATCACTTTTTCATATCGACGTAAGTAACTTTCATACGGTTTTGAGAAAATTGATTTAGAAGAATCAAAGCGTTGCTTCTAAAACTTCAACTTCAAAATAAAAACCATTTTTCGAATGGATTTTCTATCGTTTTCACACACATATTTGATGACGAAACGATAGACCGTTTCGTTCGATTACTTACGTCGTTTTTGTACCAGTATGGATCGACTCAATTAGTGTTTTGCTCTTATTCTTGCTCACGTTGTTTTTTTGTTTACATTTCAAAAAACTGGTCGATAAAATCGGGTCACCTTCTTGTTATTAATTGAACTATTTCTTTTCACTTGGTTCCTCGTTTTGGTCTCTTTTTGGTTCCTGATCGGAATCTTATTGGTCTCTTTTTCAAGCATGAAGTATCTTAAGTCCCTATTTTGATCGCTACCAGCCAATAATCTATAACTCAAATAAAATGTTTTGTTTGATTCTACAAAAAAAAAAAATCTGTTAGGAAATACCGATACCGGCTTAAAAATCAAACTCACAAAACCTGTTAGGTACTCGTTGAAATGATTCAACGCTACACTGATTACAGCGAATGTCGATCAATTAAGCAACTGAGGTTGACACGAAGTCAATTGAGCTCAGGACATTATGACCTTCGTCACTGTATTCCGAAAAGCAAGTGCCGCGATATCGGTTGAAAATGTGCCACTCATTCCAAATACCACGGCCGACCCATTAATGGGATGGTGCTTCCGTTGGCACTTTTTGCCATTGTTGCCAGTTGTTCGTCAATTGGGGCGAGTGGGCATTTTCCCTTTTGTTGGGAAGGAGGGCTAATTTCCCGTCGATGTCCTTTTTGAGTGTCCTTCTATTCTAGCGGCTATGCGTAATCTGTCTCCTCTATTGTTGACTTAGGACTCATTTTGTTAATTATTCTCTTCTCATCTAAGTTGAAATTAGTTTCGTAACCGATCGTTTATCGCTATATCTTAATTGTTTCCGTAGGGATGAAAATTGGTTGAACCGTTCCAAGCTAGTCAGTAGAGTTGTTAGTATTTATGTGCTAGAAAATGCATCTTATTCATGTGTTCTAAATGTTTCTTTTTCATTGCAGGTAAGCTCAATTTGATTTCTTCACAATGATGGGTGATGTACATTTGATCTACGGTTTAATAGATTCAACGGTGGTAAGTGACTGAATTCATCAACATTCATTAGCTCTAATTTTCAAAATAATTGTCTCTTCTAATTAGTACTTGAAAGTTTAACTTATATTTCGCTTTAATGATTACTACACGAATTTTCATCTCTCACAAATTCTTTGCACGCTTCAGACTCCTGGAAAGCCTATTCCAGTCACGATTGTAATCCATTATCCTCATTAGGAATGAAGTGGGCTACAAATTCAATTCAACCCCTTCCTGATGACAAGCACGCAAACCCGCGGCAAATCTTGCTCGGTTATGGGTTAACATGTCGCGGTAGCTTCTTCTCAAGAACGCACTGTTTCGTAAACTCGCAGAGCTGTGTTTTCGCGCGATGAATTTAAATTTTAAATCTTAATTACTTACCTGGCCGGTGCTGTCATAAGCTATAATCAACTATTCATCATTGAAGGGCCTCTCGGTTTTGTGGAAATGCTGAATCGCTCAATTGTTTGTTGGCCTCAAATTGAATCTGGAAATTGGACTTTCACAAACCATGTAAATTTGTGCAGAGGGATGTCATTGATTAAAGTACTAAATGATTACATCGGTTGCCTTAGATTTGGATTTAGATATGTCAGTTCCCTGAAGAATTTCAAATAGTTCAATTGATCGAATTAGAATGCGTATCAATAAACTTTTCTTTACCAAGATAGCTAAAAGAGCAAACATGATAAAACCGCGCTAACTCTGCGCTAATGTTTGCAATAATGCATTAAAGAAACTTCCAGCAAATCGCTGTTTAAAATCATGAAAGAATCTGCAGATATATCTCTAAGAGCATTTTTAGATGTATTCCTGGAGGCATCCATGTAGTTATGCACGGAAGAATCTCTCGAACACCGTACATGAACAGAGTATTTCTTTCCTAGAAGTACTCTCTATAGAAAATTTTAGGTGTAATCTTCGAAAAAATATCAGAGTTATGTTCAAATTAATGAGGAACTTTAGTGAGAATTCGTGTAGGAATCTCCAAAGGAATACCTACTTCAAGAGATGTACAAAAGAAGAATTCCATACGAATCCCCGAAGATATTCCTAGAAGAACGAGAATCTTCAAAAAAACCCCTCAAATATTTTTGATAGAAATTGCAATTTTAATTTCGAAAGTAACATACACATGAATTCCCGGAGGAAATTGTCGGGAAACTGTCAAGAGTTTTTTTTCTTAAAAACTAAAAAACATAACTTACTAAGACAGCCATTCCATGTAAAACCGATCTAGTGGTTCTCCGAATTCCGTGCAAATTTGCTATTTTGTTCCTTATCCAAAATAAGGATACACGTATTTTTTGGATTTTTTTATTAGGGTGACCATTTCCGAAATAGGGTGACCAGAAAAATCGCGATTTTGCAAATTTTTTAACTAAAATTATAACTTTTGAACCGTTTGACCGATTTTCAATCTTTTTAAAAAATATATAACTTTTGAACCGTTTGACCGATTTTCAATCTTTTTGAACGAAATGAAGGCTAAAGATTTTGACTTTTCGGGAAAAATATAAAATTTCACAAAAATTGTGTTTTTTACATGAAAAAACTCAATAGTTTCCGTTTTTTCGTGTTTTGAAGGCGTCGGGACCAAAGGGGCTATTGCTGCTCTCATTTTTTTCTTAAAAGTTCAGAAAATTTTACGTAAACTGTCAAATTTTCAGCGATGTATGTTTTTTAATTTTTGAGATATATTTTTTTGAAAATAAAAAATCAGTAATTTTTCATCGGCACACACTGTAGATCTCAGCGCATTAGATTTGTAATGTTTAAAAAAAAATCATAACTTTGGAACAGCCCAACCGATTTCCAATCTTTTTTTATGGAATGAAAGCTTAAGGTCTCAACTTTTCAGAAAAAATAGAAAAAAATGGAAAACTTTGAAAAAAAAAAATTACATTAAAATAGATGAAAATTTCTAAAAAAACTAGAAATTTTTATATTTTTTCACGTTTAAACATATTTTTATCAGATTTTTCAATTTTGTCTGAATAGTTGAAATTTTAAGCTTTCATTCCATACAAAAAGATTGGAAATCGGTTAAGCTGTTCAAAAGTTATAATTTTTTTTAAACATTACAAATCTAATGCGCTGAGACCTACAGTGTGTGCCGATAAAAAATGACTGATTTTTTATTTTCAAAAAAATATATCTCACAAACTAAAAAACATACATCGCTGAAAATTTGACAGTATACGTAAAATTTTCTGAACTTTCAAGAAAAAATGAGAACAGCGATAGCCCCCTTGGTCCCGAGGCCTTCAAAACACGAAAAAACGGAAACTATTGAGTTTTTTCATGTAAAAAACACCATTTTTGTGAAATTTTATATTTTTCCTGAAAAGTCAAAATCTTTAGCCTTCATTTCGTCCAAAAAGATTGAAAATCGGTCGAACGGTTCAAAAGTTATAATTTTTTTTTTAAATAAAAATTTTGCAAAATATGTTTTTTGGTCACCCTATTTCGGAAATGGTCACCCTAATCAAAAAATCCAAAAAATACGTGTATCCTTATTTCGGATAAGGAACAAAATAGCAAATTTTCACGGAATTCGGAGACCCACTAGATCGGTTTTTCATGGAATGGCTGAAGAAATACCCAAAAAGCACATACCATTTACATATTACGGTATAAACGGATTTTTTGCTACGTCCAATTTATCTGGGGATCATAATTCCTAAATATGGTAATATCCGCCTCACAAAGACATGTTCATTGAATGTTTGAAGGCGTCTGCGATTTTCCTATTTCCGCCGTGTGTTTTTTGAATCGAGAGACCGTTTATTCCCACGTAAACATTTCTACACTAGAAACAATTGATTTCGTGAACATCAGCCTTGGCTTCCTGAACACTCCCGGTGTTGGCTTCCTGTTGATTTCGAAGTTCAACGTATTCCTGAAGACTTTCGTGAGGAATTTGTGATGCAATCTTCAGACGAACTTTAAGAGAAATATCCAAAGGGATTTCGGGACATTACTGAGAAACGTCCAGAAAGGATTATTCGAAAAAATATCCATAAAAATGCAGGACGTAAATCGATAAGCATTTCTTAAGGAATGTCCAGCTAAATTTATAAAAGAATCTCCAGAGAAATTTTTGGAAAAAAAAAACCAAACAATTTCTGAGAAGAAATCTTGCAAAAATAAATGAAGGATTACTATACAAATCTTCTAAGCAAATTCTGGAGACATTTCATAGAGGAAACGCCATTAGATTTTTTTTGGCATTTTTTTTAGACAAATACCGAACAAAGTCTAGTAGATTGACTAAAAGAAATTCCTGGAGAGAAGAAAACTTTTCCATATATACAAAAACGAGAATGAATTCCTGAAAGGGATCTCCATAAGAATTCCTTAAATAGATTACGGAGAAATTCCTAGATGAATATGTGGAATTTTTGGATTATTCTAGAAAAAGAGGCAAAAGAAGGCAAAAAAAGGCAAAAAAAGAGACAACTTCCTAGTAATTTGTGAATGATTTTCAAGAGAGAACAACACAAATAATTCCCCTTTCCGGAGGATTTTCTCAGTGAGTTTATTGTAAAAAATCAGGAGAAATTTCTAGAGGCGCTTCTGGATGATCTTTTGAAGACATTTTTGAACAAAATTCTTTGGGAAAATCTTGAGAAGAGTTGGTGGAGTAATCCAAGTTCAACAATCTAAGTCATTTTTAGCGGCAGTTTCTGGAGACTAGAAAGATCTTGGATAACAATTTAGAGCAATTTTTTTAGTAGTCTCTGTACTAATCATATAAGTTAAAATCGCCAGCGCTGCGGAAAGAGCCGAATTGGAAGATTAAGAACATGTAATGAAAACATTTAAAATGCCAAAATCAAAATAACAAAACCAAGATTGAAAGGCCCTTGGGCGACTCTTATTAGTTGTAGGATATACTTGAAGACTATTGGGGAAATTTCAAGAAAGTTTATTAGGCGAGTTATCTAATTAATGTACAGAAAAATCTACGTTCGATCCAAAAAAAAGTAATGCTCCGGGTAGATTCGTTGCGCATTCCCGTAAGAATTTCCACAGGAACTTCTGCAGATTTACCCAGAGTGATCTACGGAAAAAATTTTAGAAGCGGAATCCTCAGAGTAATTCCAAAGAGAAATATCCGATGCAATTTTCTGACTCATTTCATGGAACGATGTTTATAGGATTGCCAGAAGGATCCTCGGTAAAAATTGATGCAATCCTTACAAGAATTAGTCGGAAAAATTCATTTAAAAAACTGTTAGGGATTTTTTTACGATGTCTGTAGAAAAACCTGTAGTTATGCTCAAGCAGTAAAAAAACTCTCGAAAACTTATTCAAACAGTCTCAAGTGAGAAAAGTAAGAAAACTTTATCGATGCTCAAGCAGTAAAAAAACTCTCGAAAACTTATTCAAACAGTCTCAAGTGAGAAAAGTAAGAAAACTTTATCGATCCTACGTGTTTTGCGGACGATATGCTACACATTCCGCTCTAATCCAACTCGATTTTTCACTTTAGTAATGCTTAATTCCCGGATTTACAAAACGGCGTAAGTAAGATTTTCAACTTTCGCTACCTAACCACTACTTTCACCGCTCCGTTATATGGAGAGACAAAGTGACTTAACCACGAATCAAAACAAAACACTACCTGAGTCTATTTTACACTAGCACGCCAAAACGTCGTAAATAACTGAACGAAACGGCTTATAATTTAGTCATATTTTTTTTGGAAAATAATAGAAATTACCTAGTTTATGAACGAGAGCTGATTGCAAGCAAAATTTTAGCTATGTGCACGGTGAAAAAATGTTTAAATGGTTCATTTTCAAACAGTTCTAGAAGATAGGTTGTGATTCTTCTCAATTAATTTTCTCAAACCTGTATGTAAGTTACTTACGTCGATTTGAAAAAGTAATCGAGAAATGTACCTAATATCACCTCATTTTTTATGCACATGTGTTGTGAAAATTGCATATAATCACATCCAAATTATTTTAATACATACATCGAACGTTGTGATCGGTTGATTTAGATTGTTTCATCTATTTTATGACATTAAATTGAATTTATTATATACTAGTGGTCCCGGCAAACGCCGTCTTGCCATCAAGTAGGCTGTTAAAAAACGCCATTAAAAGTCCTATAGAAAATAGCAGTACCGTTCCCTTCCGTTTTTCCGACCCTGCCGGTAAACACCCTTAGTTTTTTATAAACACAAACACTTCGGAGCACTTTAGGAAGATAACTATGAGAGTATTTTCATACTCCGAAAGTTCGTTTTCAAGCCATTTCATGACATACAAACACCATTCCATTTTTATTTATAGAGATACACTCCCGTGCAAAAGTTTGGGTTCACCCCCTCAAAAACATACAAAAGTGTTCTGTCCATATCTCTGTGATTACACGTCCAATTGAAACTCTTTAAGCCGCATTCGAAAGGCAAAGAGTTATTCTTACTTCGTATGTATTTTTCCAAAAACATTTTTTGAATTTTGTATACTAAATTTTTACTTAAAATTGTGACATTTTTCAAAAAACACACTGAAAAATTATATCTAATTTCCTCAGCATTGGGTCGACCAAAATTTTAAATCAAAGTGTCATTAGAATCGTAATCTTATATTCTTTGAAGAGACCCCACGAAATTTTGGCGGAAAAATCTGAAAAGTACTCAAAATCAATGAAACAGTCAGTCAAGTCATCGTGCAAAAGTTTGGGTTCACCCCTCAGTATGATGCAAATCGTGCAAAAGTTTGGGTTCATCTGAACCGCACGCACATCATTTTTGTCAATATCTCTGCCATTTTCCAACCGATTTTAATAGTTTAATGCTTTTTTGAGCGCAAATAATGGCGCGTACATGATTGGTTTGAGATTTCACAGATTTAAGTAAGTTCAGGTGAACCCAAACTTTTGCACGTTACATAAAAATATATGAAAATTTCTAAAAAAACTAGAAATTTTTATATTTTTTCACGTTTAAACATGTTCAGGGTGTCGACTACCTGGAAAAACCTGGAAAGTCAGGGAATGTCAGGGAATTCTATTTTTGACCTGGAAAGTCAGGGAAAATCAGGGAATTTCACTTGAGGTCAGGGAAAAAATATCAATACTACAACATTAAAAGTAAGTTAATAATCATGAGTTCACTATCAATACGAAATATCGAAAAAATGTGCAATTAATCTCTTAAAATAGCAGTTCACCATTGAGAAAATGCTGTTATGCTTATTAGAGTAAACTGTACTTTGTTAAGTAGATGAAAAAACCGAATTTAGTACTATACCATTTAATTCCACTAGAGTTTGTATCCTTTGACAGATACGCGTATTTCGACCTCAACTGTAAGGCCGTCTTCAGTGTCGTGTACTAGACTCGACTTCTCCGTCCGCTTGGTAGCCATGATGATAATAAATCTTCGAGCTGTTTAGTAGAATACCTATAAGTAGATGAAAAAACCGAATTTAGTACTATACCATTTAATTCCACTAGAGTTTGTATCCTTTGACAGATACGCGTATTTCGACCTCAACTGTAAGGCCGTCTTCAGTGTCGTGTACTAGACTCGACGAGTCGAGTCTAGTACACGACACTGAAGACGGCCTTACAGTTGAGGTCGAAATACGCGTATCTGTCAAAGGATACAAACTCTAGTGGAATTAAATGGTATAGTACTAAATTCGGTTTTTTCATCTACTTATAGGTATTCTACTAAACAGCTCGAAGATTTATTATCATCATGTACTTTGTTGCATATATTTATACATACTTATGACACATCTGTGGTATACGTACCATGGTAAAATTATCTTGAAATGAGTTCCATGCTGATAATTGTCTTCATTCAGGATAGCCTTGGAATAATTTTCTTGACGACTTGTACCATGGTATATGTATCAGTTTATCTGTCCAAGGTCCTTTCCTTTATTTCCTTTATTTGGCTTTACATCAATTATCTTGATAAAGCCTCGCCAACAATAATTCGCCAATTCACTCAGTTCATGGCCGCTTCTCTCCATCCTCGACTGTGACCCACGCTCTCCAGGTCCTGGTGCACCTGGTCAATCCACCTAGCTCGCTGCGCCCCACGCCTTCTTGTTTCGACCGGATTCGTAGCGAACACCATCTTTACAGGGTTGCTGTCCGGCATTCTTGCAACATGCCCTGCCCAGGGTATCTTTCCAGCTTTAGCTACCTTCACGATACTGGGTTCGCCGTAGAGTTGAGCGAGCTCGTGGTTCATCCTTCGCCACCACACGCCGTTCTCCTGTACGCCGCCGAAGATCGTTCTTAGCACTCGGCGTTCGAAAACCCCAAGAGCTTGCAAGTACTTCTCGAGCATAGTCCACGCCTCATGCCCATAGAGGACTACCGGTCTTATGAGCGTTTTGTACATCGTATATTTGGTGCGGGGTGAATCTTTCTTGACCGCAGTTTCTTCTGGAGCCCATAGTAGGCACGACTTCCGCTGATGATGCGCCTTCGTATTTCCCGACTAACATTGTTGTCAGCCGTCAACAAGGATCCGAGGTAGACGAACTCGTTCACCACCTCGAAGGTATCTCCGTCCTTAACTTCCCCCATCGTGGGTGCTGGCTGGTTCCCGCTGTCCGCTGTGCTGACGTAGCCATCGCCTTCGTTGTCCTGACCTTCTGTGCCTGTGTTCTCTGCGCCATTCAGGTGTTCATCGTAGTGCTACTTCTACCTTTCGATCACCTCGCGTCCGTCCGTCAAGATGCTCCCATCCTTATCCCAGCACATCTCAGCTCGCGGCACGAAGCCTTTGCGGGATGTGTTGAGCATCTGATAGAACTTCCGCGTTTCTTGAGAACGGTACAGCAACTCCATCTCTTGGCATTCCACCTCTTCCAGGCGGCGCTTTTTGTCCCGGAATAAGCGGGTTTGCTGTTTCCGCTTCAGTCTAAGGTATTATACTCAACATTGTTTGCTTTTTAACAGTTGTCTACGAACAACTACTTCGAAATTTGCGTGGATTGTTTTAAACATATTTTGTTCTAAAGTTTCCTAGATCAACTCATTGCCTAGTTTCGCGCATTTTGCTCAAAATCTAAAAAAAGGGAATTAACTCCATCCAATCATGTCAATCTTTACAAGTTAGTTATCCAAGTGAAACTGGTGAAACTATTTATAGAGAAAAACCAATAAGGATTCTAGTATTTAAGTGAAGATGAATAAAAGCCGTATCTCAAAATTTCAAGAGCACAAATCTGGTGAATCAAACAATCATTTATTAAAAAAAAATGATTTTGGTTACTCGCTGGTGGCGCTCAATCGATAATTTTTTCAGCTCTGAACGCTGTTTGGTTCTCTTGATTTTGCTCCTGATGATGGTACATTTTTTCGGTTGAAGCATGAAAAAATAAAGGAAAAATTTGGTCCAAAAATGCCTATGTTTCAGATATAAGGGTATGGACAGGATATTTCCTGATTTTTTTCAGGAGCTTTCTTAAAGATATGCCGAGTTTTTTCCCAATACTCAGGAAATTCTCCAGAAATTCTGAGGATACCTCTCGAAAATCCTTGATTTTCATCAGAGAATCCGAAACATCATTGAAAAGCAGAAATTTCAGGAATGTTCTATGAAAGAATCTGCTCGATAATCTATTGGCGTTTGATGAGATTACTTGGAGATACTCATACAAAAGTTGTTAGGGGAGTACCTCGGACCATTTCTGAAGGCACGACAAATTCAAGAGGAACATCAGAAAACTTATTAGCGCATTATTCAATCGTTTAATGCATTCAGTTAAGAATATATAGATAAATCCCTCTGGGAAAAAAACCTACGTAATTCACATCGGTATCCTAAAAAATAACTAAAGCAAATTACCTGTAACGAAACATCGTTAACAATTATTGAAAGTACCATAAGAAAAAAAAAAATGAAAACATTTTTGGAAAAAAATCAATATCAGTCCTGAAAAATCCTGAATTCTACGAATTCCAAATGCTATTCTTGGAGTAACTCAAGACTGAAAGAAATTCTCTAACAATTTGTAAAGAATTATGGAGATGAGGAGCTTCTTGAGGAAATCCTAAGAGAGTTCACGGAGAAATATCTGGAAAAATATGTTTAAGAATTTCAATAGGAATTTATTAGACATCGATGTGGAACTCCTTGAAGCAATTCTCCAAGAAAGTTCTTTGGCAATGGCTAGATTTTTATTTGAAAAAAATGGCTAAATTTCAGCATAATTTTCTTCCACTAAAAAGCATGGTGGATGATCGTAATAGTGTTGCGTATTATATAAAATATATAATAATGTTTAGGCAGGAAGGAGTCCAAAATTGTCGTGTATGCCTGAAATTTGTGAAATTATATCTGAGGTAGTTCAGTAGCTGAGTACATCTTTGTTCATACGAATTTTCAAATTTGGAAAGTAATAGATACTCAATTGCTCAGTTTTATCTTATCAACTAGAAAAAGCGCTCTAGAATGTTATCTGACAGGTATATTTCAGTTAAGTTGAACTTTTCCTCAGTTTGTACGTTTGACCTATAACATAAACTATACATCGTGCAAATCTTTGGATATGTAAAGCCTACATCAATTTTACCAATTCAGTTATCTGGAATTTTTCTGGAAAACGACTCAGGGTCAGGGAAAGTCAGGGAATTTTGTTTTTAAAATTGAGTCGACACCCTGATATTTTTATCAGATTTTTCAATTTTGTCTGAATAGTTGAAATTTTAAGCTTTCATTCCATACAAAAAGATTGGAAATCGGTTAATCTGTTCAAAAGTTATAATTTTTTTAAACATTACAAATCTAATGCGCTGAGACCTACAGTGTGTGCCGATAAAAAATGACTGATTTTTTATTTTCAAAAAAATATATCTCAAAAACTAAAAAACATACATCGCTGAAAATTTGACAGTTTACGTAAAATTTTCTGAACTTTTAAGAAAAAATGAGAGCAGCAATAGCCCCTTTGATCCCGAGGCCTTCAAAACACGAAAAAACGGAAACTATTGAGTTTTTTCATGTAAAAAACACAATTTTTGTGAAATTTTATATAATATATAAGATAAAGCAAATATTTTATATATAATATATAAGATTTTATATAATATATAAGATAAAGCAAATATAATATAACACACGACGCGAGGGCTCCATCCCATTACCCCGAACGCCACTACCCCGAAAGCCAGTACCCCGAATGGGTCACTACCCCGAAAGCCATTACCCCGAATGGGTCATTACCCCGAACGCCACTACCCCGAATAAGCCATTACCCCGAATAGTATAAGATACAGTGCAGTATCTTGTTTTGTGGGCAAAATGCGTCTCTAATGAAAACAGGTAATTAATGGCGCGTAAAATTCGTCGGTAGAATGTTCATCATATATTTTCCCTTCTTTTATGTCAGCTATTTTTTCGAAACATCTTGTAGGCAACTATCTTCTGCATTCTTCCTGAGACAGTGCATGTTTATCAGCTCAGTGTGTACTTTCGCAGTTCAGGGGTTCATTCACAAATTTAATAACGCCAAAAATAGCCAATTTTGACACCTAACCTCCCCTTCGTACCATTTTTTGTATGGAAATTCTACATATTTTGTATGGACTGTAACATTTTGAGGACAACCACCTACAACATGTTTTACCCCCTTCAGCGTTACGAGATTTGGGAATGGGCTTTTAATAAAATAAGCCTTTTGTTGACTGTGAGTTTTCCTTGTCAATTTACCATTCTTGTACATGCGCCTGTATGCCCAGGGACGTCAAGGAAATGTTCAATGCATAAGATCCGCCACCGGAGGAATTCAAACCCATAACCCTCAATATGGTCTTGCTGAACAGCTACGTGATCACCGGTATTTGGACTTCTTTGTGGTGTTCACATTTCAATTTAGTTTTTAAGCAAATATTTTCCATTCTTATGAATATAGGTTGTGCCATAGTATCACGTTGTTACAGAGATCATTCACTGCAAACATAGCTTACAGTGATCATAGCTGCAAACATTTCACCATAAATTTGCCCTTCTTTCTTAAATAGGCTGTTCTTTTAAGATTTCGTTGGATATGCTGGTCACTAATATTTCCATATAGGACAGCTTATTTAAAAGGAATATATCCTGAAGGCATTTTCCCTTTTTCTTATGGATTTACTCATCACTTTTCTATCATCATCATTTCTTCATTGTCTTGAATAAAAAAAAATCTTTCGTGGTTATCTCACCGAAATTTAATTTAATGATAGCACAAACCAACGAAAGTTTTTACTGTAGCGGCAATCAGAGGCCGCCGTTTTTCTAACATGTACAAGTGCACAACGGAACGGTTGTCTATCAGGTTGGTCTTTGAGCGGGTTCCATAGAACAACACTTGCCGTGACAATCTCAAGGTGACCTTCCATTACCATCGTTTACGAAACAAAATTTTTAAGAAGATCTTAAAGCTAGTAGCCCGACACCTACAAAAATGAGCAAAGGGAGTGGGTACCGACGTTCAATAAGAGACTTTACTACATCCTAGTTTTGTGCATACCATAGTTATCCTTTTCATAATAAATTCACCCTTCTTTTCGAAATAGGCTGTTCTTCAGAGCATTTCAATGTGGCTGTGTGAATCTCACCAAAATTAGAGGACACATCCAAACAAAACTTAACATGTAAAACTTATTTGCTGAAAAACTAGCTGCTTTTTTATCTTCTAATATTTGAAAAACACATTATTGAGCCAAACTTGTTAAATACTCATAAGGAATCGTACAATTATCTCCCCACTCTCTAACAAGAATAAGTCTCAAAGTGTTATGCATTCGGGGTAATGGCGTTCGGGGTAGTGGCATTCGGGGTAGTGGCGTTCGGGGTTGTGTCATAGAGTCGACGCGAGTGATGTATAGAAGACATTTTTTGATGGCATTTTCCTGGTCGATTTCAGATGGAATCAGTGGTTGGAGATTAACTTACGGCAGCATTTTTGCAGAATTTCTTAGAGTATTTCTTTTGAATATTCCCAGAATTCCTGGAAAACATTCTTTTCTTCATGACGTGTTTTTGAAGAAATTTTGGCGGTGTTTCGGAAGATATATTTAGCTGTTTCCCATACGAAGTTTTCAAATAGGGTAGAAGCACCGGTTTTGGGCCATAGTATCAATTGTATACTATAGCTATAGCTATAGTCATAATGGATTCTAGACCATTGCAAACAGAAAATTAGCATAAATCGTTTCGTATTTAGTAGAACACATCTACATGAGAGAGCTACAATCATTTATTTGTCCAAATTGATCCAAAAAAAGAAAGAAAAAATATTTTACTTTGTAATTTTAACTTCTGTACATCTTATTTGGCTAGGGTCTTCCTAATTTGTCCACTCTTGTGAGAAATCAATGTTTTTGGCCAATTTAGGACCTGAAGTAAGTAATGTTGCTGTAATAGGCTTTGGTGGTCTATATTGACCTACTCGATTTTCAAAGCGAGAATAAGTGTTGTGCTCAGTTCCGATATGTTTCGTGCATACTATGATTGAAAGCTTCTTTGGGGGAATTTGCAGTGCATGTTAAAATTAACATTATATTAAAAATATATAATTCCTCTAAGTCTGGCCAAAACCGGTGTTTCTACACTATCGTTCCAGCAGTTTAAATCGGACTCCGTTAAGTATAGAATGAACAACCTAGCAATAAAATCACATTTTAGGGCGTTTCTTTGTTAGCTTTCTCTTTCTGTATTTTTATTAAGCCAGTATAGCTTCGCAAACCGGCAGTCCAAACTTTGAGAGCGATTTTGTGTCCTTTGTCCATTCTTTAGCAGTTGGACTATGTTCACTCCATCATACTCCGAAGAATAAATGCACCGCGTAAAAACATCCAGAACCATAAATGCTTAGCTAACCAAAATGGGAAAACCACGTCGAACTATCAGCAGGAGCAGCGTATCGCTAGTTGACCGTGAACTTCATCCATCGCCACCGAGTGCGCGTCGGGCATTAAATAGGACAGTTATGGCGCTTCCCGAAAGCACATAAAATTTTATACCGCAGAAACGTGTGCTTGGTTTGCCCTTCACTCCCCCATCCGTCCTCGCGTTTTTTTTCAAAGTCGCCTCATTATGGTGTGTAATTTGACTACGTTTTAATAACAATCTTCCCCGGTAGAGGAGGAAAGATGGCGCAATCGTTACCCGCTTTCCAAATTAGGGAGGGCCAAAATGGGAGAAACGTGTGCTTTTAGAGTTTCGAGTTGACATTGCCACCGACTGACTGTGGGGCTACGAAAGTAAACAAACAAACAAACAAACCATTATTTTCGTGGTAAGGACTGTAACGAAAAGTGATTAGCAACATATTCATCTGTTCCAGAAACATTGCAACGATGTTACATACATTTCTAGCATTGCAAGCAAAAACGAAATTTTTAAGGGATCAATTTGGCTTTAATTGTTCAGGCCAGCTTTTTTCTCAAATAATTCGTTTTTTGGAATTTTTGAATACTTTTTGACGGAACCTACTATAGAATGGTTGGTAGTGGTGCTTTCAAAACAAACACCTTTGAAAATGTTGAAGTTTGATATCCATATTGAAGGTAATGTACTGCAGCGCATCTGATTATTCAGAATATGCTTTCGGAAGCATCATCTTGAAATCGATCCAGTCCTTACGTGCGAAGGATCCTGCGAGGAAGACATTAAAACTTAATTGATTGAATGGGTCGTTTTCCAGGGGGAGATTTGGTAATTTGATTACCTGATTTTTTACGACCTCGAAAATTTCCGGCAAACTTTGACCTTCGATAGCCTGAATTCCCCCAATGTTCCAACGCCCGACTGAGCCATCCCAATTTCTCGTTCATGTTCATACCGAGCAAACATCATATGGAACGATAACATTTATTCACTTCCACCGTAGAAGATGTACCAACCAACGAACGACCACCATTAAAATCTACCGGAAAAAAAATGACTAAAAGTACTTGAAGCGGTCGTCGTCGAAGTCGCTGTCGTTACAACCGCTTGGGGAATCCTGTTTCATGTGACGACCAACAACCAACGGGGGAGTGACGACATCACCATCACCGATTGCCACATTGCCACTATATGGAAGTGGAACCGCGCAGAAATGTGACATTTTTCCAATTTGTCAACAATGTTACAGCTCGAGTCGATAATTTGATTTATGGGCTTCAAGAGGGCCGCCCTGAAGGGAGTTCGACTGGAAGTGGTCAACGACCGATAGATTGTGGATGTCGCGACGCCTATAGCGTGCCGGGCGGTTGTCAAGTGGAGAAAAGTACTTATGTATGATTGATACCCGCCAAATGTATGGAACCGATTCACCGAATCTAGAAAAACATTTTGTATGAGAACTAAACTTCTCTAGGGGTGTTTAGAGATTGAAAACGTTTGTTGCCAGTGTGAACCAGTTCCATAGTTTTCAGTCAACAGTTTGACAGGTTGTGAGTGTCAGTTTCCAGGGCTAATAGCTGACTGTCTAGTAAAAAGGAATCGTATGTACGGAAAAATAGACCAAAAACTAATCGAGCTGAAATCGAAAATCAACCAGTATCAACCCATAATTCTTCTGTTGCCTTTGTAGTGATACTAAACTTTTTGGATGATGTTTAAAGTTTTGAAACGTTTTTAGTAATACTCGTTGAAGCGGTTCCATACTTTTGTCAGGTAGATTGTATCATCCTGCATCCACTATTAGTCATGCCTAATAGCGTAATGTATGGAATAATAGACCGAAAAGTGATCTAACTGAAACTAAAACTTAATTTTTTTCTTGAATTTCTTTATAATATCAACCCATAATTCTGCTAAGGATACCTCCAGAAATTCCTCCAGTAAATCCTCAAGAGATTCTTCCAGAATTTTATAGAAAATTTAGTATTAGCATTAAGCGATTCCGTAGGTGGTACAGCCCTAGACCCTAGATGAGGGTTGTCTCCTTCCAGTCTGTTGCAATAGACGGTAATTTGGGTCTAATCTCTACATCTTAGACGAAATTGATGCATCCTCTAACAGACGAAAATTGCCCTGGGCATGTCCTTGCGAAAGCTGGGCAAAGGATAATTGATTGGACACCCCATAGACTTACATCCATCTGGAAATTCGCCTAATTCTTAGGCAAAATCTGCGTACGCAGTAATTGTAAAACGATCTAACTTTCTTTACTAGGGCATATGAGAGTTGCTGGAAATTCTTCATATTTTTTTTTATTAGAAATCTTCAATAAATTCATGAAGGAATGCATCCATTCATTAATTTTACTAGAATTTCCTCATATTTTTTGTTTCATTTTGTAGCAGATTTAGAATTAAACCAGTAATTAATCAGCAATAAGAAATACGCTCAAAGATTTATTTAGGGAATACTTTAGGAGTTTATCCATAGATTCTTCCAGTATGTAATAACTCAATAAATTTCTAGGTGATTTTACCAATTTTACCACGATTTTATTCCCTGGAACGTCTCCGTAAATCATACAGCGTTAATTTATACGTATTCCTCTGATTTTCAAAAAAAAAAATAGTTTGAGAGTTATCCTGGAATTTCTCTGAAGATACCTTCAGTAACTATCACAGAGATTTTTAAAAATTACCTTTTCCCTCAAGACATATCACAGCAGTAGTTGTGAATGATTGATTTTAGATTTATACTCAATCATTCCCAACTTCTGCTGTAATATGTCTACAGATTTCTTCAAGAATTTGTTCTGGAATACTTCCAGAGATTTTACTAGAAAAAAAAGGTTGAACTTACCCCAGGAATTCATTTGTTTTTAATGATTATTTTGTTTGAAATCCGTCAGAGAAAAGCAATTTCTCAAAAAAAAAAAAATCCTTCAAATAGTTCCATACAGATTCCATTAAAATCTCAAGAATTCCTCCATAAATTATTTTGATTTTTGCTCAGGAATTACCTAAGCAATTTCTTTCACACCTAGGACCTGGGATCGGAACCCATTCCAAAGATGATCGTTGTTGATCTTGAGGGTAATAATGACGATTTTTCCACCTTAAGCTTTTCGCTGCCTGAAAACCATGCAGGTATTTCTTCATTGATTCAAAAAAAAAAAAACCTGCAACTCTATCAATAAAAGATATCCATTTATCAAGTAATCGAAATTTCTTTCAAAATTACATGAAATCTATGAAAACTTCTTTCATAAATCTGGAATTAGTCTCGACATCAGTACAGAGATTTCTTCAAGAAAACTGCAAAGTTTCATCTAAGAATTTTATAAAAAAAAAACAAGTACTAATAGCAGAAATTCCTCCAATAGTTTAGCATGTGCACCTGTAAAGATTTTATTGCTGGTTGACCCACAATGGTGGAGATTTAGAGCTCGTTGGTGGGTCTCAAAGGAAGTATGACCGAATAAATAGATGGCATGGCCGAACAGAGAAAAGGTAAACTTTTTGACGTACAAAATTAAATTAAAAATCCTTAATACATTTCGGAAAAAAATAAATAAATGAAGGATGCACCTCAGAGGCGCGTCGACGTTCAGAGCCGTTCTACCCATGGCTCTCGTTCTCCCAAACGTTGACAAATATTTTGTGCACAGTGAAGCTAAGAAATATTTCAACTCTATGGAATCCTAGGCTGGAAATTGAAAGTAAATATTTTAAGGGGCTCAAACGCAAAGGGTGTCAGTCGTTACCAGTAGACTAGGAAAGCTTTTCGTCTTTACAGGACTGGTAACGACTGAGTACCTAAACAATAAGGAAGAAGTTCCTATCGCCTGAAAAAATAGACCAAAAAGAGACATGAAAGAAACCAAAACGAGGCCGAGAAAATACCAAACAGGGATTCTAATAGGTGCCTGGGGATAAGAGTTTTCTTAATATCATCAGAGCAGGTATTTATCTAAGATCTAAGACATTTTTCATGAATTCCTCGTGACAATACGACCTCTGGAGCCTGTGCAATTTTATATCAGGATTCAAAACAAATAAATAAAGAATAAAAGAGACATTATAGACCATTTTGGTTAAAAAAGACACTTTAGATACCTCTTATTAAAACGGAGACTTTTAAGGGAAATGCATTAAAATAGAGACCAAGTGCCTAAAAAGACACCTGAAATTACTTCAACAATTCTCCAAAAAAAATCGTTCAGATCGTATTGGGTTGGTCGTACATATATTTAGAAACCGTACATTGATTCATTCAGAAATGCCATAGAGAATTGCTCCAATTGTTTTCTAACGGTTGAAGAAGTTTCTAGTAACGATTCTTACACTGCCCATAACTGCACATTCGTAACATTCGACAAAAGTAGGCATTGAGTAAATTGTACACCAAGTGTGCATTTTAGTGGCAGTATGGAAAGATATTAAAATTTCTAAATATTACCAAGAACTCAAAGGATGAAATTTTGTACAACTCATATCACATATTGGGTGAATAGTTAGAAAATATTTCTGATTGAAATTTAATTGCTATTATAATCCTTTGACTGTCCTACCCAGGTGTTTTTGTGCGTAGTACATGTCCTACCTGTCCTACCCACTTCCCGCGCCACTGCATTGCACCTAAAGCCTGTCCACGTTAAATTTCGGACACCCAAATAATGGCAGCAAAAAAAAGTTACTCATAATTCAACAAAAACAATTGTTTATTTCAGGATAAAAGAGTTATATCTACAAAATAAACAGTTGACAAGGATGTTAATCCTTCTTTCTGTAAAATTCTCGAACTTTCTGTGGTACACCCGCCATCCGTGTCCGAAATTTATCGTGGACAGGCTTTAATTCCAACTAAAATTTTACAAACGATTCATTCATAGATCTTGCAAGGGATTCTTACGCCATACTTCAGTCTTCTAGAAATTTCTTAAGAAATTCCACCAAATCACGAAATCTTGTAACGCTTTGTGTGGTCTCAGCTGTGAATGTTTAAAATAATATGTTTTAAATGTGATTCCCAAGATTTTTTTAAAAGTTTATTTCAATATAACAAAAAATTTTTTTTTTTATGCATAAAGGCGTATTAGTCACTTTTGCAGCTACGAGTAAAAAGTGAATGTTTGTAAACAACTTTATACGTCATAATAAGTATTTTATGTACCGTCAAACGGGGTAACTTGCAACAATTTTCAACTTCAAAGCAATATGGATGAAAAAATTGAGAATTCAGATGAGACAAAAACCATCTGGTACCCTAATCGCTACGTAAAGAATACCACGCGGTATTAATTTTATCAGTATTTAGTTTTCTGGAATCAGGAGAGACGAAAAATATGCATTTTTAATGCTACCCCTGATGTGGGGTAACATGCAACACACAGTGCTACCTAAAGTACACTATTAAAAATGTATCCTTTATCGTGTTATTATGGTCATTCAATAATTTTCTACAGTAAAAGCATGACAATTATCGGAAACAGGCTAGTTTTCCCTTAGAAAACTAAATATTATTGATTGAATTATGAGTATTGAACCAATTTGATTGAAAACTTCGTTGGCATTGCATAGGGTGTCCACACTGGAAAATTCTAGCATATCATAAGTCTTGACAGTTATTGGAAAGCCATCAAAACGTTTTAATGCAACTTTTCTACACATACAATGGTATTTTAGGTTTTACTTCACATACATAATTTTTTAGACATATTTAAATCAAAGCGACGTATAACATATTGATATGTATGTTTTAAAATGGTCCCTGTTGGGTTTTGGCATAACTTCCATCACATTTCATGCAGAGAGTTCCCAATGACTGATCTGTAAGTTAATTTTTATGCAGATTTTCTAAATTATTCTCCATTTTCATGAAGAAAATAAGACTAAATCTAATAATAATACGATTTATTCAAATTGTCCAAAAATTAATACAAAAAGTGTATTAAATTGATTGAGGTACAAACATTTCAATGTTACTGTACAAATATATGTTCAATTTTGCTTTTTCATGTGTTTTCGATGACAAACGGCAGGAAATATCAAACAATTCAGATCGAAATTGCTGTTGCAAGTTACCCCACAAGGGTAGTCAAAATCGTTTTTGAATTTTTATAGTGTTTAAGCAAAAAAATATCAAAACTTTTATGTTGTCAATTTGTACACTACTAAGTACTGTAACTGATAGCAAATGCCTCGAATGACATATTTCTACCGTTTGTGTGGTACGAAGAACGTTTTTCAACATTTGTTTTATACAATCCAAATTTTAATATGATTTTCACCTCCAGCAAACTCACCAAAAAATAAACGATACCCAAACCCTGGTCAAAACCTTCTGTTGTATACCTAAGGTCAATAAACGGCGGAATAAATCATAATAATTTAACTCAATGCTGAACAAAACGTCTATTCGGTTACATGTCGAAGTGTTGCAAGTTTCACCCCTGTTGCAAGATACCCCGTTTGACGGTACAACTTGCAAGGTTTTTCATGGAAAATAATCAATTTGGCGCTTGAGACAGTTTTGCTAGATTAAAAGCCATTCATGCAAATTACAGCTCTTTTGACCAAGAAGCACTTTCCTTTTCATACTAAAGTGTTGAAGTGGCTTGATCTTCAAGTTTTGATTTTTGTCCCGCATCTCCATACATTGAACGCACTGTGGGACTGGACTGGGATTGTACTCATGATTTTCTTCTTGTACTTAAAGCAGAAACGATAATTATTAGAGCACCAACCCTGTCACTTGGTGTTCCCTTATTGATTCCCATACAAACTTTGAAGAGCTTGTACAGTCACAGTTTTTATTCAAATTTAGTAGAACACTCAGAATCTGAATTGAAATCGAATGAACGTTGTGGAACAAAACGGGTGAGCTCGTTCCATACTGTTTTTGCTTTGTTATTGTAAACATTCATTGGAGACACTTCTTATCAATTCGTAAACGTATGAATTTCGGTGTTTTCTGATGAGATCTTATTTGAACTTCTTCTACTCCTGCATGGAAATACATCATCACTGGGACAGAGTCCAGCTTCTCAGCTCAGTGTTCTATTGGCACTTCCACAGTAATTAACTAGGAGCTTGCTTCGTCAAAGCTTCCAGTTTGCACACGGCCGGTATTGGCAAGCATGTGAATCTCCATTACTCGAGGATCCTTAGCCGTCCGAGAACCGAACCATGATACCTTCACCATTCTTCTTCTTCTTGGCATTAACGTCCTCTCTGTGACAGAGCCTGCTTCTCAGCTTAGTGTTCTTATGAGCATTTCCACAGTTATTAACTGAGAGCTTTCTTTGCCAAAGTTGCCATGTTCGCATTCGTATATTGTGTGGCAGGTACGATTATACTCTATGCCCAGGGAAGTCAAGCAAATTTCCATTGCGAAAAGATCCCTGGACCGACCGGGAATCGAACCCTGACACCTTCACCGTGGCTTTGCTTCATAGCCGCGAACGTTACCACGAGTTCAAATGGCCTTCCTAACCAACATTGTTTATTTAGAGCTACCAGTTCATGGTACAACCGAAGGGGCCATACGATACAGCGGGGAGGTGTGAGTAGCTGATTCTCCCTTGACATTGAATTTAAATGGTAGTTCGTTTATTGCTTGTTCGCTTACAAACCCACCAACCCACCTATTTAGTGCACACTCGTGATGACACACGAAGTGACGAATGACTACCGGAGAATTAGTCTGCTTTCGCATTTCGTCCGCTTCCATGGCATACATTGTTAGCCATCCTATATCATACCTTTATGAGGACATATACAGTATTGGACAATATATTTGCAACTTTTTTCAATTTTCCAGACAAAATGGTCAACTTTGGAGGGTTAGATCTAAGCTCGATATGGATCGATTTGAATGAATGTTGACTTTTCTGCATCCTAGCTTGAATTTAAACATACATTTTTGAGATTTTTCATTCACGAGTTCAAAAGCAAAAGTATCTTTTGTTAATTAATTCAAATAATTGACATAGCCCAAAAAACAGAATAAAAGAATGGAGTCTTCAGCAATGCTGTAGATTTAGACAAGATGAACATCTGGCCCTATCTATATCTGGCCCACCAAAGTTGATAATAATTTTATATGGAAATTCGATAAGGTTGCAAATACATTGTCCAGTACTTCATTGGCGCGCAAATTGGTGCTAGCGGTCGTCGCGTTCTGGAACCAACAATAAACGACTGTATGACGACGACGACGACGACGACCGACGACGTGTTGATAACAGCAATCGAACTACACGAGTTTTCTGAAAAGAGCGCTTACGGTGAGCCGACCGAACACGTTCCCGGTTTGGGGCATTGTTTGTTGCTAAAAGCTGTCAATAAAAATGAATATGTTTACTTCTGTCAGGTGGAGGGAGCGGCGGTCGATGGGCGGTTATTTCGCGCATTCCACCGGCGATACATATTGATTTTCACCCCGTTCTATTCCCGGTGAAGGAAATAGTCAGTACTGGTTGGTGGTGGTCGTTAACGTTGGAATTTTCAAAAAAACATGGAAATAGCAAAACGATTCTGCAGTTAGGTGATTGGGTGGAGTACATTCGAAAGCACATTGCAAAACAAAGAGGTTTTGGAGCAGAGTGGGAGTAATAGGGTTCGGGAGAAAAAAAAATGTGCGAGCACGCGATTCGTTTGCGTGTGAGCACGTGATAGGGATTGTGCCCGTGTCGAATATAATTCCGATTTGAAGCAAGAGGTAGTAATTGAACCGAAAGCATGTTCTGACGATAAATTGCATGCGGGAACAATTCTGGGAAGCTTTGGAGTCGAAATCGATTCTGTCAATAGTATTAATTTCAGATATGGCTAGTGAATTTGTTTGATGTTACTTAGAAGTAAGAAAATTAGTTTTGATCAGTCGATAGTATTTCATAATCTTCAACAAAACTATGATCATATTCTAATAGTATCTAACGGTGCCTTTCTATCTTGCTTATGATGAACAAACCATAACCAATCACAAATTAGCAATTCGAGATATTTATGTAAATAATTACTACAATGAGCATCACTTTCGCTTTTGGCGTGTTTGCTCTAGAGTAATGTCTTTCAACTTTTAGTACTTTGAGATGTACTTGTACATATTTTAGTACAAAATCGAGATTGATCTCTTAGACAGAACCAATTGTTAGAAGGTTACTGCAATCTACTCTCATCCAATTATTCATTCCATATGCTGTATCTGGTCTCCTCTCCATTTCACGATAAGAAACACATTCAACAAATTGGCACTCCCTCAAATTATGTACTCCCACAAGGCACAACAGTCCATTCACTGCTGCCACCGAGACCGACCGAAGAACCCCGTCTTTGAATTCGATCAATCAACCAGACACATCATTCCCGTCGTCCTCGTCATCATCATAATCAACAACTTCGAGAGAGACAGAATAAAAGGAAAGCAACTTCCAGTTTGTGCTGCTGTGCGCGATCTATGCTCTAGACCAGGGTTTCCCAACCGGTGGTTCGTGGATCCCTTCTTATTGAGATTTTTACGGATTCTTTTCAAGCCCCCCAGTGAACTCTTAAAAATTTCATGACCACGTTTCCATGAAGTGGAGAAGTTGATAGGTGGATTCCTAGCATTGTCATTGGAAAATTGCTGATAAGATCTCTACGGCTTTCTGGTGAAACTCTTGTAGTATACTTAAGATAATCTTTCAGTTCTGTTGAAAATTTATTTTTGACGACTTCCGAAGAAACTTACATCGAATTTCTTGTAAAATTTTCGATACATAGTTGGCGGATTGTTTGTTTTGGTGGAGTCTTCTCTAGCACATGATATATAAGATTTTTGTTAGATTTAGGTAATCTGCGTTTTAAAACTTCCTTGTAGAGGTCTTGAAAACATACTCGACTACTTTTAAAATTCTTCGTGATTTTTTCCAGACGATCGTAGCGAATCTCGTATATGACCAGTGATGGGTTCCATCCCAAGTAACATTTGCAAAATCTTCTTGTTTTATTCAATTTTATTGTGGTTTCATTATCGTCACGTGATTATCCTGATGTTTTATTGGGTATCTGAGCAAAATTTAATGTTTTCTTTATATTGGTTTCGAAACGATCCACGAATTTCTTCAAATTTCCATAAATTAAAATGAAATGATGTTTGTATGTCATGAAATGGCTCAGGAACTGGTCGACAAGTCTTCATTCCTCTTTCACAGTTAAATCATGAAGGGCTGCGACGTGTTTGTGAGCAGAAAAAGATTAGTAAAATCTCCGGAATAGTTCAGAAAACTGTAGAAAACTAATCTGTCTTTTTGTATGGGAGATCACATGCCATTTTTCAACTGCCTACTTGATGGCAAGACAAAGTTTTCCGGGACCACTAGTGTTATACTGAAACTATAGCACAATAAAATCTTTTTGATCCGAAAACAAGTTATTTGACAATCGACACTTCAATATCAATGTCAAATTCTACTTTAAAAACTATATGAGAATAAAAGATCCACTGTGATCAGATGAAACCGTTTGCTCTGAGGCAAAGCTTTCATTAAGTTTCGTATTTTTACTTTTTGGTGGGTTTCAGAAAGCTCCCGTCGCATACTCCTGTGGAACGAGTGACGGAATCAAGATCAATCGCGTCCGGTTCGCGTTGTGCGAGTGTGAAAAGATATCCGTGTTCAGTCGAGTATGGATTGTCAACTGGTGAGCTCGTTTCATGCTTATGATAACACAATTTTTCTTGGCAACGTTGTGTTTATGTAACTTTCAAACAAACTATGGATGGATTGTGTACTTTTTTAATCTTCTACCAATATCACCGCGAGACAAAAATGGAAAGCTAGTATAAAGTTAGAGTAGTATTTATCCTCCTAACACATGGGTTGCATCACCGACCGAAGGTGACTCCTAGATCTTTTTTCTCCTTCGCTGATCAACACCTTTCCCGCGATGATTGTGGAGATGCAGAGGTATTCTCGGTCTCCTGCAGCGTCAATCATTACACACTAACATTCTTTTCTCATCCCAACTAACTGTAAGGACTTGGCCGGCGCCATTATTGATCAATCATATAAGAGCTTCTATAATTTCCCCATCGAGAGTTAGCGGAAAGTCACATTCCTTGTTCATTTAGATCGAAGTGCAATTGTTATCAGTAGCAATTATTGACATGTACAGTCAGTCTATGCTATGCTATGCTGAACCACTGAACTTATTGAATCTGTTCTGGATACCTAAAATGAAATTTGGCTTTTCGAGTTCATTTTCAGATTTCTGGGGAGATAATTAACGGTTATCTGGCGCAATGATTTAGAAATTTGAATAATTTTGGAATTTAATTTATTTTTTTGCATTGAGTTCTTGGGACACAATGCTGATACATATTTCATGCAAGATTGCCCTTCTCATAAGCATTGATTACAAGAGTTTTCAGTTTCAAGGGGTTCCCATGATATTTGTAGAAACTTGAAAGAGAACGCAACTTCGAAAAGATTGAGAACCACAGCTCTAGTTGAAGCAAATAATATGAAAGCATACGAAGAAAATTATTACCTCATAGCTCCCCACTCATCTCCGTTCTCGTCCCCGTAGCCTTTTTCATCCCATTTAGCGCAGACGTCCACCATCGCGCCGTAGTCCTCGTCGTCGTCGTTGCTGGCGAATGATTGATGTGTATTTGGCGCAAAACATCACCCACGCACAAACGCACACACACCGCCATCCGCACAGCTGAAGCTCACACTGCAGTCCATTCATCATGTATGCGCAAATTTTATTAGAGCGCGTCATGAAAAAAAAAAATGTGTATAATCAGCAACAAGCAATTATTGGCTCAATCAGCACGGACGGGGCGCCACCTCGTCTGCCTGCTTCGGTTGCCGTCCACCGAGCCCGAGCTCGAGAAAGCGATCTGACAGCAGAGTCCATCATCGATGAATGCGCTTTTTCACCTGACGGGCATTCCCTGATAAAAAGTGTTATAAAATACAATAGATTTTATTGTAATAAGATACCCTATTTTCAAATAATTCACCATAAAACAAAAAGTGATTTGTCCAATACTGAATTAGATATAGGCGGAATTAAGATCAATCGTGTCCGGTTCACGTTATGCGAGTGCGATAAGATATTCGTGTTCAGTCGAGGATGGAATACCAACTGGTGAGCTCGTTTCATGATTATGATAACACATTTTTTATCGTGACAACGTTACGTTTATGTAACTTTCAAACAAACTATGAATGCTTCGTCACTACAAAAGTTGGTATAAACCGTTATTACTGTTTTACATATTTTTCATATGCACATACCTTTTTTTCGTCTTTACTGAAAACAACTTTGGAATGGTTCGACATTATGAAAGTCGACGTACTTTTATACTTCTTCCAATATCTTTGCACTGCGAGACAAAAAATCAAAACTAGTTTTAGGCAAGAGTCGTATTTTTGTATGAAAAAAATCAGCTACATATTAAATCAATTGTAAATTTTTATTCGGGTCGTCATCATACTCATTGCCGGAGTCATCATACACCAGCTTCATCATCATCATCGGAGGGAACAACAGCAGCCGTTGACATATGATTTCGATTGGCGGCAATGGTGATGAATAACGACAGCTTCTGTCGCAGTGAGAATGGAACGCAAAGCTACTACTTGCTGAGATATAGGTACCTACTTTCGGGTGGTTTCGTTCGATGATGTTGATTGATGATGCTGGAGCTGTTCATTTTTGAGTTAGCTAACAAATTGCCACGGTTTCTGCGGAACACCAGGTACTGATAAGATTAACAAGGAATAAATTTCTTTATAAGTGGTTGATCTGTTTTTTTTTTATTCAAAGATTTTAAATAAAGAGCTTTTGGTTTATGTGGAAATATTATTAGTTGAGTTTTGAAATAATCATGATAAATCTTCCATTTTTGCTAGTATGAAGAAAAAATATGCAATTTGTTTTGCATTCTACAGATGAAACTCAGGCTTCGTCCTTTGGCGGAGAGGCCTGTATCATCTGCAAACAAAGATTTATGACTTCCCTGAGATAGGTAGGTAGGTCAGATGTGAAAATATTGTACAATATTGGCCCCAAAATGCTGCCTTGAGGAACACCAGCTCTAACAGCAAGTCTTTCAGAGTTCTAATAATTAACCTGAAGTGTACGATTTGACAGATAACTTTGGATCATTCTAACAATGTATGTTGGAAAATTAAAGTTTTTTTATTTACTTTTACAATCAAGCCTTCATGCCAAACACTGTGAAATGCTTTTTTATGTCTAGAAGAGCAAGACCAGTAGAAAAGCCTTCAGATTCGATGGAAAGAATCAAATTTGTTACACGTAAAAGTTGATGAGTGGTCGAATGTCCACGTCGGAATCCGATCTGTTCAATGTGCAAACATTGAATTTTCGTTGATGTGGACCAGCTGTTAAAAACCTTATCAAAAAAATTACGGATGGAGGAAATCAAGCTGATTGGACGATAGCTAGAAGGTTCTGCAAGATTTTTGTCCGGTTTCAAAATTGGTAAAATCTTGGCATTTTTTTTTCATTTATTAGAAAAATATGCCAACTGAAATCATTTGTTTAATATGTCAACCAAGGATGATAAGCTACTTTCTGGAAGTTTCTTGATGAGGATGTAGAAAATTCCATCATCGCCAGGGGCTTTCATATTTTTTAATGAATTTCTCACTTTTTCCAAATCAGTCTCCAGTCTCTGCTTTCGAAATCCTGAGTAACTTGAATTCCTATTGGACTGAAGAGTCGTGAGAATTCACAATCGCTGCATGATATATTTTAAATGTAACAGGCAGATGATCAGAATCAAAATCTGCGCTAAAAAGGTGACTAGAGTCGGTAAAGACCAAATCAATCGTAGAAGGGTTTCTAGAAAAGGAAAAACATGTAGGGATATCAGGGTATTGAACTGAGAAATATACTGAAGAGCACTAATCGAATAAAATTAAGCCGCACAGCACAAAATTTTCTTTTTCTTGTAAAATAAGATATTTGATTCCCAGATCCAGATTCAATCTGACCGCCGCAACAGGCGACGAATCCTTGGCCAACCTTGACGGTACGCGATAATGACACTGACAGTGAAATCAGAGCTGCACGTCGGTGGTTGTGGTGCTGAATTAGACTGCACTAAGTGTCATAGAAAATTGCACACTTCGCCGCGGATGCACGTCCTATTGCGCTGCCCGCCTTTTAGCTGGAGGAGCGGACACAATTGTTCCCGTTTTTTGTCTCTCTTTTTCCATTTCGTCTCCTAGCTCATACTGAACAAATTTAATTGTTCAGTGCACAATGTTTGGGCTGCACATAAATAAACGGTCAAAACTATCAAAAATAATTCAAAATTTTTAATCCTATTATTATGTTTAAAAATACTTATTGTTTGAGAAAAGAATGAAATTTGCAAGAATTTGCTTTTTTTTTATAGAAACTTACATTTCACATATATTACGATAATTTGCTTATTCTAAATTCATTTAAAACATACTTGTCCGTTGCTCATACACATTTTGATCAAACTCGATCAAAAACAAACATCAATCAAATTTGTTTGCTTAAAAAAAAACCCCTGAATAAATGGTCGGTTTTTCTGACCATTGTGCAGTGTTGCTGCGGTGGTTTGTACTGACTGGTCTGGTGATAATGATTATGGAATATCTAGATCGTGTGCTGGCGGTGTGACGATGAGGGGTATTCCACCAGTGCCGGCTGGCGACATAATCAACCGAGCGCGATGCAATTTGCGCAGTTTACAGATTGCTAAAAGAGTCGAATGACACCGGGTTTGCGATTCTTAGTTGAAGTTGGATACATCTGGAGGTAAAGGGAAACGGTCAATGAAGTGTCATGGAGACGCATGGTGCGTCTTAAAGTAATGTACAATATACTTTTTTGATTTTGCATGCAAAATGGTCAACTTTAAACCTTAGATTTGAGTTATGGAATTTTTACATTAATTTAAACTCATCTTAATTTTAACATATACAGTGCTCGTTCGATTTTGGCAACACGTAAACAATAAACCGTAATCCGGGGTAACATTGATCAGCGGGGTAACATTGATCGGGATGACTCATCTTGTTAAACGATCAAATAAAGATTTATTGATGAAGCATTTTCGAACTATGAATGGTGCCTCTCTTTCGTATATTCATAAGCTAATGATAATTAAGGTTTTTGCCAAAATTGCGTTTAGTTCATGCGCAAATTTGTCAACTTTTTGAAACAATGATGTCTATCATTTTCACTGACACTATCGAAAATTCATGTCTCACATGAGTTCTGCAGACGATGTGACCAAGGAAAATGCGGGTGTTACTAAAAATGGTATCGCCGAAACGATTCCGTTGTCAAATCTTTCATAAGTTTATTCATTTAGGCAACATTAACTAAATACTATTACGAATGTAGAATTTCCTGAGGAAATTGCTTACTTTTAGGCGTATTACGCGGTTCAAGGTGTTTTTAATTTTGAAATAACTCAAAAAGGAAATGACTTGTAAGAGTTTGGTCTTCATATTCGGCTTCAGGGGCCCTGATTTTAGTAAGTAACGACATTTCCAATATTAGCGAACGTTGTTTACTTGGGTGATCAATGTTACCCCATATCAGCTGAATCAAAAAATCACTTAAAACATTTATTTAAACATGTTTAAATCTTTCGAAAAACAAAATACAGTACATAGCTCACGGTGTCTTTTTCATGTAACTTTATAACAAAAAATTCGGCATGTCTCAAATTTTAACCAATGAAAGACAAGACCTTCGTCTTTCATTTGCTGCTGAAATGAAAATAATCCATCGGGGGGTCTAGTGCAATTTTTTTTTTGAGATTTTGTTATTTGTGACATTATTTTAAATGCACCGTGAATTAATAAATTTTGGTGAGGTGAACTGTTGAAACGGATTTAGATGAAAATGTTGCAAAAATCTAGTGTCAATATTTTGTAGATTATATTCTAGACAGCTCTAGACCTTAAAATTTACAGGCCGAGGCCGAAATTTAAATTTTCGAGTTGTCTCTCTTTTGCTTTCATCCATTGCATTGCTTTTAAAACTAAGTATGTCAAACAACCTGTTTTCAATTTTTATTTGTAACTCAAGAGCAATATTCATATCGAAAGGACAATAAGTCGAAAGATAAAAAGAAGACAAGACAAATGGTCGAAAATGCAAAAGGTCAAAAGGACCAAAGGTTGAAAGTGATTTGCATTAAGGGAAATAAAATAATTTTTGAAAGAAGATTTTTGACCTTTTATCCCCTTTTTATTCCTCCTCGAACTATTGCCCTTTCGATCTTATGTCATAGATTCTAGAAAATTAACAAGTTCTTCTCCTTCTTCCTGGCATTACGTCCCCACTGGAACATAGCCTGCTTCTCAGCTTAGTGTTCTTATGAGCACTTCCACAGTTATTAACCGAGAGCTTACTGTGCCAATGACCATTTTTGCATGCGTATATCGTAGGGCAGGTACGAAGATACTCTATGCCCTGGGAAGTCGAGAAAATTTCCAACCCGAAAAGATCCTCGACCGGTGGGATTCGAACCCACGACCCTCAGCTTGACAAGTTCATATTTGTGCCAATGACAGACGCAATATAATATTTCATTAATCCAATATTCTAACCCAATTGCAATAGCAATGCAATGTTGACACTATTGTCCATGTGTTTGTTGTGAGAATTGACAGAACATTGCTTTTGTTTGCAATGATAAAACAAACAGAATTGCTGACAAATATTCTCAGATTAGCAGCTAGTCTAGGGCTGAAAATCTCTTAAATAAAGATAAGAATATTAATAATAATGCTGACGAATATACACTTCCTTTTAAAGTTTAAGGTAAGAAAAGTGCAAATGAATTCATACAAACATCTAAAGGTTTTATTCATAACAAATCTATCTGTGAAAGATTGATCGTGTGTTCGTAATATTATATACTCCCAGAAGGACCAGAATAACCATCAATTCATTCTTTTGGCAAAATACATTCAAACATAATCAATCGTTATGAGTTGGACACAAGTCATTTGGTTTTTTGGCATCAATCCGAGTAATTTCATCGAATTGTTCAGATTGGGTACCTTCCGGGTCTCCAGGAACCGGTTCTGCATGGACCATACTGGACCGAGTTTTTCAATGGATGTGCACCGGTAATTGGTTCCTTATTACAGAGAAATTGTATGTCAAAATATCCATCAACCGAATAGTACCAATGTGAATTACATACACAAAACTACGATGGAAACTTACTTTTCGGATGTTCCGGGTTTCCGGAACCGGGTATGAATAACTAAATGATTTGAGAATCTCTATTTACAGTCCACGTAAATACCTATTCAACAATATGAGGACGGTTCAGATTACTTGTTTAGTTACGAAACTACAGGTTGTCAAAGTGAGGGTATCTAAAGAGACTTTTTTTCAGATGTGGCAGGTTCCCGGTGGACACAGTGACGCAATTCCGGATCTCCGGTTGGTTTTCCGAAAATCAACATGTGTACCTTTCATTTCAGCCCAACAAAAATAAATTCGGTCAACACACTCGAGCTCTTTGAGTTTTTGGGTCAAAAACGACCCTAAGTCACAATTTGTAACTTTTATTTATGGAAGCTCCCTAAGGGGCCATTCAAAACTTTTGTCTCCGAAAAAATAAATGTTCCGACAAAAAATACCTAATTGTCAGAAAACGTCAAATTGCAAGGTTATTTTAATCAAAAGTTACAATGATTTGAATTTTGAAATGGGTCGAAAACGACCTAGTAAGGATTTACTAAGGTTAAGTTATATCCCTAACACGGTAAAAAAATTGAAAAAAAATTGTTCTAGACCCCCCGACCAATTATTTTCGTTTTTGTCGCAAATGAAAGGGGAAAATCATGGCTTTCTTGTGTCAAAATTTCAGACATGCCGAATTTTTTGTATTGAAATTGCTCTACGAAACACACCGTGAGCTAGGAGCGGTGGGTGCCAGTACTTGTTTTAAAAATATGAAACTTGTAACATTTGTATTGTGAAATGAAAAAATTAAGAAAAACTAAAAAAAATGATCAATGTTACCCCGGATTACGGTACAAAATATTGATCATGGATCAGTTACAAATTCTGTTAATCTCAATGTTTCTGTGGACCTTTTTGAGGTTTACTTTTGCTATATTCAGGACTACGGAGTTATATCTTGATAAAAGCGGTTTTCGTAATACTGGGCCAATATAATGTTTCTGAATCGTTATATTTCCATACAATTTTGACAGCTCCAATATCACATTTTGAACGTGATATTTTAAGTATCATGATACAAACTGCTCGAATATGCTGCTCGAAAGCCACATTTTTATGCGACCCTGGGGGTATTTGACAGAAATGCCAATCTGTATGTTCATTTTCATTCTTTTTCTGATTTGTTTCCACTCGGAACAGTTGAACGACGAATCTGGAGTTTTGTAGAGAAACGTAATAGATTCGGCTTTGGTTGGCCATGTCTAAGTGATCTAGAGGCGGAACGAAAAAAAATGTATCCGTTCGGCATGTGTTTTCATGATCTACAGAAAGTGATGATGGCAGATGACGAAAGTTTTATACTCTCTGTGAATTTTACTGAGGTTGACTTGGCGACTTCTGGCCGTTTCGTGCACTGTGGCGTCCCAGATAAAATAAATATTTTAAGGGCAGTTTAATGGTGGTGAGATTTGATAGCTCAAAAAATTCCTCTAGAAATTTTCCTAAGAATTTCTACAAGTTTCCTCCAGTTCTTCCAGGAATTCTTTTGGATAACCTTTCAGGAATTTATCTGAAAATTAATCAAAACCCTCCGAAAATTACTCATGGAACTCCTAAATTTCCTCCATATATTTTTCCGAAAATTCTTTTTGTTAATTTTTCGAGAATTTCTTTAGGAACAAACGCGATTTTCTCCAGGAATTCTAGGAAACACAACGAATATTCTTTATGGAATACAGTACATACTACATGGGGCCCAGATAGCCGTAGCGGTAAACGCGCAGCTATTCAGCATGACCATGCTGAGGGTCGTGGGTTCGAATCCCGCTGGTCGAGGATCTTTTCGTAAAGGAAATTTTCTCGATTTCCAGGGCATAGAGTATTTTCGTACCTGCCACACGATATACACATGCAAAAATGGTCAATCGGCAAAGAAAGCTCTCAGTTAATAACTGTGGAAGTGCTCATAAGAACACTAATCTGAGAAGCAGGCTTTGTCCCAGTTGGGACGTAACGCCAGAAAGAAGAAGAACATAATACATATGTACTCCGGTAATTCGTATGTATTTCTTTCAGAATTCCTCCAGAGATTCTTTCTGCTCCGAATATTCTTCCAGGAATTCCTCGAGAGTTTATCAAGAAATTCTTTCAAAAAATCCATTGTGATTTTTTTTGAGAAATATTCTTGGTAATTTCTTAAATAGCATGAAGATTTCTCAAAAAAAAAAACCTTTGGGAACTTTGGGAAGTTACTACAGCAATTTTTCACGAATTTTTCTGTGGATTTCTCCAGAAACTCCTTTGGGATTTTTTCAGGTTTCCTCAGCTAATCATTTTAGGGAAATTACCCAGAATGCTTAGATAATATTTTTTTTTAGGAATATAAAAGGGACATCCTTTGAAAATTCTTCCAAGATCGCTATGAGAATTCCACCATGAGGTCGTCAGGAAAATCCTCACGGAAGATATAAGGGAATTCCTTCAAGAATTTCCCTGAAAAATTCGTTCCGAAATTCCCTTATAATTTCGTTCCGAAATTCCATTATAATTTCGTTCCGAAATTCCCTTATAATTTCGTTCCGGAATTACCCTGGAATTTTCTATAAGGATTCGCCTGAGAATTTCGAAACGTGGAAGCAGTTTTTAGAAGAAACCATGGAAAAAAAATCTGAAGTAGCAGTCCCCGGAGGAACTGTTCTAAAAATTATAATTCTTTTATTAAATATTATATTATAATGATAATGATTAAATTTTTGTAGGAACTCCAGAAAAAGTTTCTATAGGAAATTTCCTGCCGAAATCCCCGAAGTAAATCTCGAAACATTCCTGGGCGAACTTCCGGAGAAACTCCTAGGGGACTTCCTAAACACATCCTTGAGTAACTCCTGAACTCCTAGTGCAACTTCTGTAGGAACTCCAAGCGGAATTTCCGGAGAAACTCTTAACTTAAGTGCTGTAGGAACTCCTAGTTAGCTTCCGAAGGAACTACTGGGACACCTTGCGGGCGTAACGGGGAACTTCCGGAGGAAAACCTAGAGAAGCTTCTGAAGGATTTTCAGCAGAAACTTTCGGAAGAACTACCATAAGAACCCTTATAGGGGGGTCCGTAGGCTTGAGGTTACGCTTTCGCTTTATAAGTGGAAGGTCATGGATTCAATTCCCAGCCCCTCCACAAAAAACCCGTCCAGCCACCAGAAGACACCGCACGGAGGAGCGTGCTTTGGGGAGCACATTCATCCTCCGTCAGTATCAGATGGTGACTGAGACAAACTGATCCTCTTCGCAGGCAGCTAGCCTCACTAGTTGATGTAAATATATAAGTTAAAAATAGATCTGTATCGATAAAGAAGCTACAGATCAAGTGATTCCGGCACAGTAGTGGCCACGAGCACAGAGTGCCTTAAAAAAAAAAAAAAAACTCAGGAACACGGCAAAATGAATCACCGCAAGGGCAATGGACTATGGCTTATAATATATGTAAATTGATTGGACTAGCAGCAGAGCACTCTCCTACCTGCTCGGTGTGAGAGAAAAGAGTAGAAGAGAGTGAAAGTAGATGTAAATATAGATTAGTTGAAAATAGATCTGTATCGGTAAAGAAGCTACAGATGAACTGTGATTCCGGCACAGTGGTGGCCTCGAGCACAGAGTGCCTTTCAAATAAACATAAGGAAAAAAAGAACTCTTATGGGAATTTCTAGAGGAACTTCCATAGGATCTACAAGGGAAACTTTCCTGGGGTACTCTCAGAGAGCTCACCGAGGAATTCACGGAACCTCCAGAAAATATTCTAGAGGAACTTTCGGAAGAATTTCTAGAAAAACTTCCAGATGATCTTTCAATGGATCTTCCAGAAGAACTTTCAGAGGATCTTTCTGAAGAACTTTTAGAGTATCTTTCGGACGATTCTTCCTCCGGAGTTTAGGGATAAATTGTACAGCAATTTGCCCAAGAACTATTCGGGGGTAACGAGGGTAACTTTCGGTTCAAAAACACCTAAAGGAACTTCCGGAGGAACTCCTAGTACAACTTCCAAAAGAAATGCTAAACGAACTTTCTGATGAATTGCTACAGAGCAGTAGGAAGAGAAGAAACTCTTATATGAACTTCCGGAGGAACACTTACAGGAACTTCTAGAGAACTCCTATGGGATTTTACAGAGGAAATCTACAGGAACTTCCAGAGAAACTTGTACAAAAGCTTCCGGAGAAACTCGTACATGAGCTTCAGGAGGAACTTTTACAGGATATTCTACTGGAACTTCAAGGCGAATTTCTTGAAGGAATCCTATAGGAACTTCCGGGAGAACTTCAAGAGAAATACCCGGAAGACCTCCCAAAGGAACTTCCGGAAAATCTGCTAGTGCAACATCTGATGAAACTTCTACAAGCGCTTCTGACGAAACTCGTGGAGTACTCTTAGGGGAAACTTCTGGAGCATCTCCTAGTGGAACTTCTAGAGGATCTTCCGAAGAACTCTTAAGCAATCTTGTGGAGAAACATTTAGGGAAAATTACGGAGGAATTTCAAGGCGAACTACTAAACTGAGGAAACTCTTTGTAGAAGTTTCGGAATGAATTCTTAAGTGAACTTCTGGAGGAACTCTTAGCGGAACTTCCGGAATAACTCCTTGCGAAACTTCCGCAGTAACTACTGTGGTAGAAGCTTTCGGAAGTACTCCTTGGTGAACTTCTGGAGGAACTTAAAAGTAACCTCCGCAGGAACTCAAAGAAATTTCCGATAAAACTTCTACAAGAACCTCTGGAGGTGTTCCTAGAGGAATTTCTATTGGTACTCCTAGGGCAACTTCTGGAAGAACTCCTAGAGGAGCTTCCGGAGGAATTCCTATAAATTGTTCTGAGGATTCCGAAAGAACTTCAAGTGGAACTTCCAAAGGAAGTTTTGGGTTAAATTCTACAGTAACTTCCAGAAAAAATCATGAGGAACCTCCCTGGGATCACCTAGAGGAACTTCCGGAGAAACTCGTACATGAACATCAGAAGGAACTTTTACAGGATATTCTACAGGACTTCTGGACGAATTTCTGGAAGGAATCCTAGAGAACCTTCTGTGAGAACACCAAGAAAAAAATCCGGAAGACCTCCCAAAGGAATCTCCGAAAAAACTCCTAGTGCAACTACAGGCGCTTCTAAAGAAACTCTTAGAGGAACTTTCGGAGGAACTCCTAGCGGAATTTGCGGAGGAAATTATAACGGAACTTTTGGAAGTACTCTTAGGGAATCTTCTTGAGGATTTCCAGAGCACCTCCTAGTGTAACTTCTAGAAAATCTTTTGAAGGACTCTTAAGCAGTCTTGCGGAGGAACGTTAAGGGGAAATTACGGAGGAATTTCAAGGGAGTCTCACGAACTGGGGAAACTTCTGGGGGAACTCTTTGCAGAACTTAACTTTAAGAGGAACTCTGCAGAATTTAAAAATGACAGCTTAAGGGAACTTCCGGAAGAGCTCCAAGCGAAGCTTCCGGAGTAACACCTGGAGAGAAACTTCCGGAATAACTGCTTGGTGAACTTCTGGAGGAACTCAAAAGTAACTTCCGGATGAATTCGTTGCGGAGCTCAAAAGAAATTCCCGAATAAACTTCCACAAGATCTTCTGGAGGTATTTCTATAGGTTCTTCTTTCTGGCGTTACGTCCCAACTGGGACAAATCCTGCTACTCAGCTTAGTGTTCTTATGAGCACTTCCACAGTTATTAACTGAGAGCTTTCTATGCCAATTGACCATTTTTGCATGTATATATCGTGTGGCAGGTACGAAGATACTCTATGCCCTGGGAAGTCGAGAAAATTTCCAACCCGAAAAGATCCTCGACCGGTGGGATTCGAACCCACGACCCTCAGCTTGGTCTTTCTGAATAGCTGCGCGTTTACCGCTACGGCTATCTGGGCCTAGGTACTTCTAGGGAAACTTCAGGAACAGCTCCTACAGGAGCTTCTGGAGGAATTCCTAGGAATTTCTCTAAGGATTCCGGAAGAACTCCAAGCGGAACTTCTGGAAAATTTCGGAGGCAGTTTCGGGATAAATTCTACAGTAACTTCCAGAAAAAAAAAACTCCTGTGGAACTTCCCTAGGATCACATGAAGAAATTTCCGGAGAAACTTCTAGTGAAAATTCCGAAAGAAATCCGAGCAACTTTCGGACGAACTTCTGGAGGAGCTTCTAGAGGAATTTTCGGGTGAACTGGTACAGGAACTTTTAGAGGAATTTTCGGGTGAACTGGTACACTGCCCATAACTGCAAAACAGTCACATTCGACATTTTTGACAAAATGGAGTTAATTCCATGGAGAGTCATCAAATGATAAATACTTTTGATCAACTTACTGAAATCTGTGAGATAGTTCTAGAAAATTCGAAAAAAATACCAAGTTGTTTTGTCACATTGGTAATTATAACCGCATAACAGTCACATTGAGATTATAAATGAGCCTCGTAATGTAATACCAATGAAATTTCTATCAGAATTATTTTCTGACTATTCCTCTAGTATGCGATATGCGTTGTACACAATATCAGCCTCAAATAAGCATTTTTGTGTTCCTGGTAATTTTTTAAAATTTTAGTTTCCTCCCATACTGCAATAAAATGCACACTTGGTATTCCATTTACTCAATGCCTACTTTTGTCGAATGTTACAATTATGCAGTTATGGGCAGTACAGGAACTTTAAGAGGAATTTTCGGGTGAACTGGTACAGGAACTTTTAGAGGAACTCCTGCAATAACTTCCGAAGGAACCGCTAATGGTGGAATATCCTGATAAACTCCTACGATTTTTTCAACATGTTTGCAGTTTCCATACAAAACTTTTCGTTTCTATTATGTGCCAAAATAAAATACTTTTCTAAAACACCAAAAAATAACTTTTGTGCATCGATAGTATTAAGAACTATGTTGATAAGTATTATTATACACATAAAGTTTGGATTCTGTGGCTAATTAAGAGAATGAATTACCTTACAAGCTGGCAAACTTGCATTCAAGTTGATAGATATAGTCTACTTCGCATTTTCAACAGCCAATATCTCAAAAACTAGACGTGCTATGATATTTTTGGAAACGGCAATGGATTCAGTAACCCTTGTTTAAGTAATTACCGGTATTTTGGTGCTTGAGACAAATACGTGTTCTGCAGTGTGATTCTTGAAGAGCTCTTAAAAGGACTTCCAGTGGAATTACCAAAGCAGCTCTTAGGTTATTTTCGGAGTAACTCCAGGGATAACTTCCGAAGACGGTCCCAAAGGATATGTTGAACGTATTTCCGGAGGTATTTCTGCAAACAACACTTAGTTAGCTTAGTTTTAAAAAGTTAAAACGGTCCAATAGCAGCAGTAAGATTAGGCAGCGTCCATTTATTACGTAACGATAAAATTGGCAATTTTCGATACTTTGAGAAGGAAAACATCTATTAGACCAAAATATAAATGCTGACCATATGTATCATAAAATTTTATCTAAAATATAATACATTTTGCCTCCCTAATCCATATAATAAAACTCTGTATATGTATGGTGTTTGTATGTCACGAGTTTGCTTAAGAACGAGCTATCGTTTGCCAAAGTTGCCATTTTCCAATTCGTATATCGTGTGGCAGGTACGATTATACTCTATGCCCAGGGAAATCAAGGAAATTTCCATTACAAAAAGATCCTGGACCAACCGGGAATCGAACCCAGACACCTTCAGCATGGTTTTGCTTTGTAGCCGCGGGCTCTATCCACTCAGCTATGGAAGGCCCCTAAGTGTTTCTTTAGAGTTTTTGGAAGAAATCCTTCCTTGAATGTCATGAATAACTTATACCAAGTAGTTAGAGAAATTTCCCTAAGAATTCATGTATTTCTTTTGAAATTTATACAAAGTTAACTTGACCCAGAACTTAGCCAAGAAATTGAACACTGTCTTGTTCTAGATTCCATAACACCCGCTGTTAAAAAGAAGTATCTACTCTCGTACTCATTCGTACTGTTTCGTTTGAAACAGAATTTCTGGATAATCTACTTTTTTTTTTTTTTTTTTTTTTTTTTTTTTTTTTTTTTTTTTTTTTTTTTTTTTTTTTTTTTTTTTTTTTTTTTTTTTTTTTTTTTTTATTTATTTATTTATTAGTATCATTCCAAACATTACATTCATTTCTTATATCTAGGTGTTCTGTGTTATTTGACAACACTATCATCCTAATTTGGTAAAACAAATTTAAGATTTAATTAACATTTTTTACAGGTGAGTTGATTTCACCTGCTTATAAGAGAAAAAAAATGTTTTTAATATACTTAACCTAACTTAACCTAAACATATAACGCATTAATCGTGGCAATAGAAGATTGTAACGATTTTTGCCTGAAATTATTAATGATTGTATTTGACATTTGTTCCAATGTTTCAACATTGGATATTCTATGTAACTCATTGGTACTATACCAGGGAGGAAGCCTCAGAATCATTTTCAAAATTTTATTTTGAATTCTCTGCAGAGCTTTCTTCCTGGTATTACAACAGCTAGTCCATATTGGTACAGCATACAACATGGCTGGCCTGAAAATTTGTTTGAATATCAACAGCTTGTTCTTAAGACAAAGTTTTGATTTTCTATTAATAAGGGGATAGAGACATTTTACATATTTATTACATTTGGCTTGAATGCCCTCAATGTGATTTTTGAAAGTTAAATTCTTATCTAGCATGAGCCCTAGATACTTAACTTCATCTGACCAATTTATTGGAACCCCTCTCATCGTGACAACATGTCTACTTGAAGGTTTCAAATAAAGAGCTTTTGGTTTATGTGGGAATATTATTAGTTGAGTTTTGGAAGCATTAGGAGAAATCTTCCATTTTTGCAAGTATGAAGAAAAAATATCCAAACTTTTTTGCAATCGACTACAGATGACACGCAGGCTTCGTCCTTTGGCGGAGAGGCCTGTGTCATCCGCAAACAAAGATTTTTGACATCCCTGAGGTAGCTCAGGTAAGTCAGATGTGAAAATATTGTATAATATTGGTCCCAAAATGCTGCCTTGAGGAACACCAGCTCTTACAGGAAGTCTTTCAGATCTGGAGTTCTGATAATTAACCTGAAGTGTACGATTTGACAGATAACTTTGAATTATTCTAACAATGTATGTTGGAAAATTAAAGTTTTTTAATTTTACAATCAAACCTTCAAGCCAAACACTGTCGAATGCTTTTTCTATGTCTAGAAGAGCAAGACCAGTAGAATAGCCTTCAGATTTGTTGGAACGGATCAAATTTGTTACACGTAAAAGTTGATGAGTGGTCGAATGTCCATGGCGGAATCCGAACTGTTCATTGGCAAAAATTGAATTTTCGTTGATGTGGGCCATCATTCTGTTCAAAATAACCTTTTCAAAAAGTTTACTGATGGAGGAAAGCAAACTGATTGGACGATAGCTAGAAGCTTCTGCAGGATTTTTGTCTGGTTTTAAAATTGGAACAACCTTAGCATTTTTCCATTTGTCAGGAAAATATGCTAATTGAAAACATTTGTTAAATATATCAACTAGAAATGATAAGCTACTTTCTGGAAGTTTCTTGATGAGGATGTAGACAATTCCATCATCGCCAGGAGCTTTCATGTTTTTGAATTTTTTAATAATAGTTCTCACTTCTTCCAAATCAGTCTCCCAGGCATTTTCGAAAACGTTCTCTTGATTGAGAATATTTTCGAACTCCTGAGTAACTTCATTTTCAATTGGACTAGTAAGTCCTAAATTAAAATTGTGCGCACTTTCAAACTGCATAGCAAGTTTTTGAGCTTTTTCGCAATTAGTTAGTAATAATTTGTTTTCCTCTTTCAATGCCGGTATTGGCTTCTGAGGTTTTTTCAAGATTTTCGATAATTTCCGAAAGGGCTTAGAGCCAGGGTCCAATTGTGAAATTTTATTTTCAAAATTTTTGTTTCTTAATTGAGCAAAACGTTTCTTGATTTCTTTCTGCAAATCCTGCCATATAATTTTCATAGCAGGATCGCGAGTGCGTTGAAATTGCCTTCTCCTCACGTTTTTAAGACGGATCAAGAGTTTAAGATCATCGTCTATAATCACGGATTCAAATTTTACTTCACATTTTGGAATTGCAATGCTCCGGGCTTCAACAATGGAATTTGTTAAAGTTTCAAGAGCATTGTCAATATCAAGTTTAGTTTCTAAAGAAATGTTAACATCAAGATTGGAGTCAACATACGTTTTATATATATTCCAGTCGGCTCGTAAATAATTGAAAGTGGAGCTGATAGGATTGAGAATCGCTTCTTGGGATATTTGAAATGTAACAGGGACATGATCAGAATCAAAATCAGCATGAGTAATCAGTTGGCTACAAAGATGACTAGAGTCGGTTAAGACCAAATCAATCGTAGATGGATTTCTAGAAGAGGAAAAACATGTGGGGCTATCAGGGTATTGAATTGAGAAATATCCTGAAGAGCACTCATCAAATAAAATTCTGCCGTTGGAATTACTTTGAGAATTATTCCATGACCGATGTTTGGCATTAAAGTCACCAATGACAAAAAATTTTGACTTATTGCGAGTCAATTTACGCAAGTCAGTTTGGAGCAAATTAACTTGCTGCCCAGAGCATTGAAAAGGCAAATAGGCAGCTATGAAAGTATATTTACCAAACAGCGTTTCAACAGAAACACCTAAAGTTTCAAAAACTTTAGTTTCAAATGATGAAAACAGTTGATGTTTTATACGCCTATGAATGATGATTGCAACTCCCCCACATGCCCCATCAAGTCGATCGTTACGATAAACAAAAAAGTTAGGATCTCTTTTGAGTTTAGATCCAGGTTTTAAATACGTTTCGGTAATAATTGCTATATGCACGTTATTAACCGTAAGAAAATTAAACAGCTCGTCCTCTTTACCATTCAGAGAACGAGCATTCCAATTTAAAATATTTAAATTATTATTTGGATCCATTAGAAAAACGTAATCCAATAACAATTTGATTTGTAAATTTTACACCTATTTGGACTGCTTCAGTCATAGTGGTGGCTTTGAACATTGCATCAATCATTAGATTCAATTGTTCAGTTAGAAAATTAAAATCAGAGGCAGACATGTCTTGTGATTTCCCATTAGAATTTTCGGTAGACGAAGAAGCGGAATTACCTGTGGCGGTAGGGTTTTTTCCATTTGATTTGAAACAAGTAGAATGGGTACCCATGGATCGAGCAGGGGAGGAGTTCGAATTTCCTGCTACGATATCGGCAAAGGATTTACCGTGGGTAGATACATTCGAAATAGAAAGATTCGAACGGCTACCCGACGGATTAAAATTTGTTTGTGAATGAGCATGATTATGATCTTCCTGATGGGTATGATTCATAATCAAGCGATCGTTAACTGAAAAATGAGCATTGTTCGATACTCTACCAGGCAAATTCCGGAAACGACCGTTGTCGTAACGGATATTATCTTTCATCTGCCTGGCACGAGCCTCAATGACCTTTTTTCGTGAAGGACAATTCCAAAAATTGGACTTATGGTTAGCCCCGCAATTACAACATATGAATTTGGTGGTATCTTCCTTCACTGGACAGACGTCTTTGGCGTGAGAAGAACCTCCGCAAATCATGCATTTAGCATCCATGCGACAATTTTTTGTACCATGACCCCACTTTTGGCACCGACGGCACTGAGTGGGGTTCTGGTAATTTCCTCCAGGTTTCTGGAAATGTTCCCATGTCACACGGACATCAAACAAAAGTTTTGCTTTTTCTAAAGCTTTAATATTATTTAGTTCTTTTTTGTTAAAGTGAACTAAATAAAATTCTTGAGAAAGCCCTTTCCGAACAATGCCAGATTGGGTTCTCTTTTTCATAATGATTACTTGGACTGGGGAAAATCCAAGTAAATCATTTATTCCATTTTTGATCTCTTCAGGTGATTTATAGTCACTTGAGAGACCTTTCAAGACAACTTTGAACAAACGTTCAGTTTTGTCGTCATAAGTAAAAAATTTGTGCTTCTTCTCTTCAAGATGTTTGAGCAGAAGCTCACGATCTTTAAGAGTTTCCGGCAAAACGCGACAGTCTCCTTTCTTTGCGATTTGGAAGGAAACCTTGATTCCCCTAATGGAGTTCAAGATCTCCTGCCTAAATCCCCCAAATTCGGAACAACTGACCACGATAGGCGGCACTCTTTGCTTCCTCACTTGAATCAAAGAGCCTGGGCTAGAGGCTGCTTCGATTTGGTGTTCGGAAAATTTGTCTAGAGCATCGAACTGATTGCTCATTTCGATACAATTATTCATTTCACCCTTGGAAGAAAGTTCGCATTCCGGAGAAACGTCCTTTCTTCCATTCTTGCCACGTGTAGTGACAGTTTTAAAACCCACTTTTTTGGAAGGAAGTAGTGAATTCAGAGATTCACCCTTCCTTTTGTTTGTTGTTGATACCATGTTTAATTAATAAACGAAAGAAGACGTGACCTTCGAAAGGTTTTTTCCCAAGACGGTGTCCAAGAAGGATTACCACCGCTAGCTTTCGCCAACGGGTCCAACGAAAAATCGAAGGCACGGGTCCAAACAAGGATCGTAAAGGGATCAATAGTAGAAAAATAGTACTGAAAAGTACTGTTTTAGTAGCACTGAAAAGTACCGTTTTTAATTTTAGCACTGAAAAGTACTGTTTTTGTAGCACTGAAAAGTACTGTTTTATTGCTTTAGGTAGTTTTTAAGAAAACTTCCAAGAGCAGAGAGAATTCGTGTACGCACAGCACGAAGGTACGATGCGCACTGTGGATAATCTACTAATAATCATTACTACTCAGGGTATCGAATCTTATCGTTTTTGCGTGAAATAACTTTTGAGATCGTTGACCCCGCTCCAAATAAATGTGAAGCCCTTGAACGTGTCTGATGTCGTCATTGATATTATTGAATTCAGAGCTCCCGTATTGAGAAAAATTAACGCGGAGCAACAACTACAACTTATGTACAGTCATATTTGCTGAGCGATTCTCGCTGAAACCAGGCCGCCATCGGCACCCATCGTTAGAATTCCAATTTTATGTCACTGATCGCTAGTTTTCGATAAAACTTAAGGGTGGTCCTTTCTGTTTTCTCAAATTGGTGGACCCTTAGCTTAGTGGCATCGTATAGAGAAAAGATATAGCTTTCATTTAAACTTGAAAAAATGTTGGCGGCCATTTTGAATTTGGCCGCCATCTTGAATTTTGTTAGAATAATCGTTTTTTCACCATTAGTGCACCGCTAGTTTTGAATGTTTGTATTGATTGCACTCGCCATATACGTCAAAATCGTATAACATGATTTAGAAAATCGTTCATTTGATAGGGAAAATACCATTGCTCACCTAGATTCTGTAATCTATCTTACGCAATTTTTCCTCAGCTTTCTGATGGTGATTCCAGAATTCTTCTTTCAAGTTTAAATGAACGCTATATCTTTTCTCTATACGATGCCACTAAGTTTGCTATGTGTTCCAAGCAAAATATGAAACATATCACGTGAAGAAATACCCAAGATTGATAAAAAAAATGGGCTTTTTCGCAAACTGTTTAGCTAGCTGGCGTACGAGGGGTCCACCAATTTGAGAAAACAGAAAGGACCACCCTTAAGTTTTATCGAAAACTAGCGATCAGTGACATAAAATTGGAATTCTAACGATGGGTGCCGATGGCGGCCTGGTTTCAGCGAGAATTGCTCTGCTGTACTATTTTAGCTTTTAAAATATGATGCTTATCTTGCTTTTAAAAATATATTGGTGTACTCAGAGGTACGTGAATGGTGTCCGTGAAAGTCAAAATACTCCACACACGTTAGACCTTATCTTATCATTTATCCGGAACTGAACACTGTTTGCGCCCATGACGACAAACGTGATGATTCATCCCAAGTAACTGATAAAGTCAAATGTCCAAATTTTCAACATGCTCTACTCGGAGGAATACCGCCGAAGACAGTAATTCTCAAGTTCAAGAGTACAAAAAACCCACTTCCCACCACCGCCTTCGAGATCATCAATCACTGCAACTCTTTGCGCGTCGGCATGTAGGTAAACAAACAAATCAATCCAGAATCGAAATTGTTTTCCTCTTTTCAACGCTACACTTTGAAAGAAGCACACATTGTGTCGGACTGGGAAATGGAAATCCATCCCGGCTGACGGCGCACAGTGGTTCAGATTTTTTTCGAAAAACTGGCAAAAATTTAATTTTGAAACATGGTTTGTGTTGAAAAACAAAATAAAAGTCAAAACTAAAAAAAAATATAAATGTGTTGGACCAGTATTTGGAGGTAAATTACCAAAAAAAAAACCATGCCCACACAGTTACGGATCACATTGGCGTTCAACACCGTCTAGATTGTCAAGTTTTCCTGACTTTTCTGATAAATTTCCTAGAATTTTTATGCACCCGAACATGTCGGAGTCCAGAACGAATGCAACAGAGAATGAATAATGCAAATATGTTCGGAAGCCAACTAGTGACATAAAAACACCATTCCATTTGTATTTATATAGATGTTATGTTTATGTTCTATGAAAACCAAAATATTGTAATTATACCCAAAATTGAAACTGTAACCCTAGATTATGTTCCTCAACACTTTTATGGGCAAAAATAATAAGATGTCAGCAATATATAATTTTCAAATCTGAACCACTGTGCGACGTCGACGACTACCGGACCGGTTGACTGACAAGTGCAATATATATGCTCTCAATGCGCTTTCAAGATCACTCGTCGTTTGTCGTGGTTGTCATCGTCGCGTGGCTGCACAATGGACAATCCACGTGAGCCAGGGAATGAGAGTGATATTTAATTATTCGATTCCGAGCTTTCAAGCTCTGGTTCTTTCGGTGCAAAACTGTACACCACTTGGCGATATAAGTACGTAGATATGTGTGTACGATGTATAGCTTAAACTGTTTGTCACTGGGAACTATCCAGAACTATCGGTGGGTGGTTATATAGGATGCTGCTTGTTGCATATGGCTGCTTAAGCATTTGTTTTATCCTTTGCAGTCAGTTAAATGAACCTTCGTATGGATTACTTTACTCAAAACCAAAAGGCCATAATAAAACCGTAATTGATACTAGAAGTAGAACAACTAAGTTAATTCTTACCCAGTTTGGCTTTATTTCCAAATAAAGTTTATCAACGAATCTATCTGATATGCGTTGAAGAAATCGCTTAAATTTCTCCGTAGTAATGTTGGATCTTCTTAAAAACTTTGTAATATTTCCAATTAAAATTTAAATAAATAATTGGTCACCCATTTTCGAATACTTATTGAACTAGAATGATTGAGTCCAAGCGTCCCTGTGAGAATAGACGCAGTATGTTTTGTCTGAGCTTCGGAATAAACACATGTGCACTAATTAATACGACCACCAAGTTGCTCCAGGAAAACAAACAAATAACAACGCCACAGTGCGTTTACTTCTCGCTCGCTGCATTCGGAACGAACTGTGCCATATCGGGATATCGATGGAAGACGAAGGCGGGTTCGGAGTTGCACATTCCTGCAGTACTCGATCGTTAATTGTTATTATCACTGCCGCCGAGTGGTGATGATGATACTTTGGCGACAAACTGTACACTCAGCTCTGGATAGTCGCTTGCAGCTTTCGATGAACACAATAATACCAGAAGTGATGATCTCAGTGTTATTCGTTTAATTAGTGAACTGCTTCCATCAAGGTTAGTCAAAGTTGCTAATGTTTATGAACGTTATTTGAAGATCCTTTTTTAAGTACGTCAAATGTGATTCAATAATGGTTTAATTTAATTTGAGAACATATAGGGAGCCGGATTCTATTCTTGGCACTTTTGATTCACTTCGGCAGTGGGGAAAGCTACGAAGTTAATATTTGGCCACAATATGCGTCGTATTTATACGCTTCTTATTGCAAAGTTTCAGACAATTTGGCCGAGAAAAACCCCCCATGCCAAAGTGAATCATGGAAGTGCCCAAATGGTTCTGCACCCTAACTGTAATTAATACTTGAAAATTGACTTCATCTTACAACAAAATACATTTGATGATGTTGCATAGGGGAGGTGTGCCAGTTTTGGCCACCCTAAAGAAAATATTGTTTATACATAAATCAAAAGATCTTTGATTACTGTCAATTCGTTGAACTAAAGCTTTCAATCCATGCTCAGCAGGAAACATATAAAAACTAATCAGAAAATTTGTTTTTGTATTAAAAATCGGGGTAGCGAATATTGGACCACTTGCACCAGTATTCGCCACTTTTTTAATTTCGGTTCCCGAATTCACCACTTACGTTGATGGAAGGCGAATCAGGAATACCATGGCGAAACAAGTTGCATCGGAACAAAAAAATTAAGGAAATTTGTTTTTTTATTTATTTTCTGAGTAAATTTTGAAATCTTTAAGAAAGTAAATTGGTATATAATCCGGGGTGGCGAATAACTGGTACATGGCGACCACCTTCTCTATCGATAATTTTAAAATATCCAAGTTACGGGAAAATTTCGAGTTTTTCAAAAGCATTTTCGAAACAGTTTTATGTTATTGGAGATGCATCATATATAGTTCATAACTTCAAGATGACAAGATACGTCTACTTGTTGTGTTGAGGAAAATTGTGTATGTGTATCAACACTTCCTCCATATTTTTATTTCTAAAGGCCACATTCTCGCTAAGCTGAATACCTAAAAGCAGAACAATAAAACTAATTTTTGGGGTCACCCTAAGCTCAAGCTGTCAGAATTGAACCTAAATGAAAAGCTAAGTCAATGTTTACAAACGTTACTCTTAACAACATTTCATACAAATTTACTGAAAACAGCAACTACATACAACGTCAAACAAAAAAGTTTGATTCGATATTTGAAATAAGGAACATCGTAACTTTATGTTATTCAGATTCCCAGTGAACCACGTATCGTATAAGAATGTGCGCCAAAAATCTCATATTCATACGTCAAAAATCAGAATCGCACAATATGCCAAATCAATACGAATAAATGTTAACACTAATTGTATATAATTCTCCACTACGATTCATTGCACATTGGACCGAATCGACAATTTAGCCAGAAAAAAGTCTTTTCTCTGTTCTCGTCGATCTTAGACGTTTGATGTCTTCAGAGAAGTTATTCGTAATTGAGTTTTGCATCTTTTAAGAAAAAAGTTGAATAGGGTGGCCCTTATTTAAGTTAAAATTTTGACTCAAACTGTTTTGTTTGATGAAATTTGTGGCTGCGGTCTTCTGCAAACTTTTAGAAAATGTTATTTTGAACAACTTTGTCGAAGACACTTTTGATCTAACTCTTCATTTGAGCTAAGTAAATTGATTTTGAAAGTTTTAACTTAGGGTGGACCCAAAAAATCAGTTATTTTGTTCTTACTCTTTTATTTTCAGTTTCACGTGAATGTGGTCTTCAGAAGAGTTGCAGAGGAAGTGAAAATACACATTTTTGCTGAACATCGCAAGTTTGTAATTCTTGTGATTTTGAAGTTATAAGCAAATTTAAGTGAAAAACTATGAAATCTTTAGATGCCCATAACTCATGGAGTTGGTTCGATAAAATTTTTCTTTTGGTGGCAATCGAAAGACCATACGATAGGCAACTTTTGCTGCAAAAACTGTGAGAACGTAATTTTTGTAAATTGAGAAAATTCACTTCAAAAATACACTTAAAAACTCTAAATTTGCTTGTAACTCACAAGATTTCAAAGTTAACGGCGAGCTGTCTTCAGCAAAGTTGTAGGTTTTAGCTAGATCTACAACTTTTTCATATCAAACCTTATGGAGAAATGTGAAATAAAAAAAAAATAGAACTTTATAATACATTTTACTATCATTTCATACAAAATTATTCAAGTGATAGCAATATAATTGTACTTTCATTCTATACATAATTTTCCAAAACTGCACACTTTTTGATTACCATGGCTTCTTCAATAATGTTAGATTATTCCACCATTTTCACAGTTCTGTGCCCCAGGACACTACTGTACGTATTCAGTTACAATAGTAGCAGTCACAATGACGAAACATTTAAAGTTTCTTAAGTTGCATTGGCACCATTTTACATTTTGAATTATATGTGAATTATACCACTGAGTACTGATAAAATAATAATAAAATCATAATACTATACAAAGTTTACAACAGCAAGTATATAAAAGCGACTACTGATATATACTAACTTAATGATTTATAGTAATAAATATTAGGTGACCCACATCTGCATCGTATCATCATTTCTTCATATTTTGTTTCACATTTCTCTAAAAAGTGGTGTATGTAAAAGTTGTAGATCTAGTTAAATTCTACAACTTTGCTAAAGACAGCACGCCGTTAACTTTGAAATCTTGTGAGTTACAAGCAAATTTAGAGTTTTTAAGTGTATTTTTGAAGTGAATTTTCTCAATTTACAAAAATTACGTTCTCACAGTTTTTGCAGCAAAAGTTGCCTATCGTATGGCCTTTCGATTGCCACCAAAAGAAAAATTTTATCGAACCAACTCCATGAGTTATGGGCATCTAAAGATTTCATAGCTTTTCACTTAAATTTGCTTATAACTTCAAAATCACAAGAATTACAAACTTGCGATGTTCAGCAAAAATGTGCATCTTTACTTGCTCTGCAACTCATCTGAAGACCACATTCACGTGAAACTGAAAATAAAAAAGTTAGATCAAAATAACTGATTTTTTGGGTCCACCCTGAGTTAAAACTTTCAAAATCAATTTACTTAGCTCAAATCAAGAGTTAGATCAAAAGTGTCTTCGACAAAGTTGTTCAAAATAACATTTTCTAAAAGTTTGCAGAAGACCGCAGCCACAAATTTCATGAAACAAAAAAGTTTGAGTCAAAATTTTAACTTAAATAAGGGCCACCCTATTCAACTTTTTTCTTAAAAGATGCAAAACTCAATTACGAATAACTTCTCTGAAGACATCAAACGTCTAAGATCGACGAGAACAGAGAAAAGACTTTTTTCCGGCTAAATTGTCGATTCGGTCCAATGTGCATTGTCGGCAAACTTTGATGACAACAAACCATGCCGTAAACAGTATAATCTAGAATCGCGTCTAGTTGTATAAACTGACAGATCATATATCAATGCAGACTAGCATCAAATTAAATCGTAATAACTTAGAAAAATTTGCCACCTGAGGTTGGTCTCTTCCGGCGGTGGGCTTCAAAGAACAACAAAGCGTGTGTGCTGTGTAGCAAACTTCCTTTCATGTTGGCAAATAATCACACCTTATTCATGAAGCGGTCTGTGGTGTAGTGGTATGGCACCGCGTTGATTTGATTCATATAAAATGATGTATAGCAAAAAATATACCAACCAAAATGTTGACTGGGTTTGAATTGAACGTCAAATGAGTCTATACACGACTTTTAGAACTAAAAAAAAACGTAAATTTTCATGCATAAAGATTTTTGTTAGCTATTTTAGTTCAAAAGTTCTGAAGTTATTCCGATAAAAATTCTTTGTTTTTCAAGGCATATTACACTGCGGAACACGGTTTTGTCTCAAGCACCAAAATACCGCTATTAACTTAATTAAGGATTGCTGAATCCATTGCCATTTTCAGAAATATCATAGCACGTCTAGTTTTTGAGATATTAGCTGTTGAAAATGCTAGATTTGACTATTTCAGCCAACTTGCATGCAAGTTTGCCAGCTTGTATGGAAATTTATTTGCTTAATTTGCCTCAGAACTCAAACTTCATGTACTTATAAACTTCAATACTTATAAACAAAGTTAATAATACTCTCAGTGCTCATTTTTTGTTGGTTTAGAAAAGCATTGTATTTTGCCATATAGGAGAAACGAAGAATTTTGTATGAAGACTGCAAGAATGTTAAAAAAATCGATTTAATCTCAATTTAACCGTGCAATTTAAACCAAATTACATCTGAAATCAAAGGTAAAGTCCTATTTTGCATGCTTGGTGGATCAGTTCCCAAAAATGTTTGATAAATCATTGTTTAATTGTTATGTAAACATCAATATAACCAGTGTTTTATGCAACTTTGGCGACCTGTAGCTGAAAATTGTGACGTGCTGGAACATTTCTGAGAACGGCATCAGATTCAGCAGCCCCAAATCTACTAGAGACACATAGTTTGATCCTTGAGACACGCAAAAATGTCATTTTTTGTTACGCTGTGTTATTAGAGGTAAGGTATAGTGGGGGAAGTGTATCAGTGGGGTAAGTGAATCATTTGTCCTTGTTAAGCATAAATACTTGAATATGTTGAATGTTTTCGCACCATTGCTTCATTTTAGGCTATATTCTTACGTCCACACTGAAACTATTGTAAAACTGGTACCAACACAACCAAACTTGATAGCTGCAAATATGAATTAATTTGAAAACTGTTTTCCATCAATTTAAAATCCATTGTATCTCTGTCTAAAATAGAATACTATTAGCTTTTTCTACACATCGTGAGCATTTCAGTTCTAATTGAATGAATCGCAATGAAAAATATGTGAGTTTTATAAATAAATACAGATATATAGGACATGGTACACTTACCCCTACTTTTTAATGGGGTGGGGTAAGTGGATCAAGTAGTATTGTCATCTATTGGCAGACTTCTTACGAGAATTTGAATAAGTTTTAATATCCAGTAATGTTGTTTTCCTTTATCATTTTTTCATTCCTAGCTTAAACTCGTCAAATTGATCACAGATAATTTGAATTAATCAACCTAAAAGTTTTTCTAATCTTTCTGGTATAAAAAATATAAAAGAATGAAGTTTTCAAAAGTCAAACAAAACTTTTCGTGGTTTATCTATGCTGAATTGCAATAGAGCATAATATACAAGTTTTCAAATTGAAAGCATGTTATTGTACCTTATTTGACCATATCAATTGTTCTAGACAGATGATACTGATTTATCCATAAATACAATACAAAGATTTCAGTTTGTTATACAAAAGTAAATGTTATCAAACTAAGTGTGTTTTACGAAAACATCGTTAGGAATAATCCTACAATACTTATGTATAACTTATGTGTATAAATGGATGAATTTTCTCCAAATTATTCTAGTTACAATGTTTTTTTTTTTGTTTGAATTAGTGTGAACTAATGTATACATATTTTTCATAATATTTTGATGAAATAAAGATGCTTTTGAACTTCAGATTATGAAAATGTAACAAAGTGTTAGTTATTAATAACAAGAGCAAGAGTAATATAATTCTTACTTTACATAATTACACCACATTTGTTTTGAGAACAGATAATTTTTATTGGTGATCCACTTACCCCACCATGTTGGGGCAAGTGGATCATTTGGTGCAAATTTTTAAGTCCCTCGTACTCGATACAGAACTATCAGAAAAATCAAAATAAATGACGATTTAGAAGTATATTAGTCCCTCATTTGTTATCCACAGAAAAAAGTTTCAATTACATTATTCATGTTAGCTGTACATTACAATGAAGTTGACTCTTGATTTTTCTTACACCCAAAAGTTGAAACCGTCATTATAGGCGTTTTCTGCGTCTATTGATGGCGGAAAAGTGTTCTTCTGAGCGACATGACGTTTTTGAGCGTCTATTGATAGGCAGATAATCCGGTCATTGAGTCGAGCAGTTTTTACGGTACAAATGGGGAAGTACAACTTGATATGCTTTTTGCATCACGCATACCAACAAGCGGGTTTAGTGCTGTGGTGTAGTATATGGTTCTCACGCTCATGACCATGGATCGATCCTGGTTGATGTCGCATGTGTATTTTTTTTTTCATGTGCGTGCATCACCAACACATGTATTAAAAAATAAAACTTTCACACATATGCCTCTTTAAAGTGCATGTATTGGAAGTATGGAAATACGCAAAAAACCGAGAGGGTGCAAACCAGATTTGAACCATGATCATCGGATCGACTAGCACACTGTGTATCTATTGCTCCAAACTTACCACTGAAATGATAAGCAACCAAAGTCGATGTGGTTTTACGTTTCATATGCATGATTGCTCATGCTGTTGATAAACATGTGAACATGTGTTATCCCCAGCAAAATAAAGATATACAGTCAAGTCTCCTTTAAAGCGTTAATCATCGTATGTTGAACAAGTTTAATGTATATTCATAATAATTTATCACCTACCAGAGTAGCCACATTCTCTATTGTAGAACTTACTTAAGGACTGTTCATTTTATAAAGTGGACACCTTGTGCATGCTATATCTTTATAATATATCAATAGAATCGTAATCGGTTGTCTGTATACAGTATCGTTAGACTATTATATTATTGCACGATGGTGTTATAACAAAAAAGCCATCAAAATAATTATAATTCACACGAATAAGGAACAATGTTTAGAATGGTCAAAGATAGGTAGGTCTGGAGCCAAGTATAATAGTTGAGTATACCAAAACACAATTCATTCATAAAAATTCGGATTTTTGGTATATGAAAAATATTGTTTAAGTTTGAAGAACATCTTTTCTAGGAAGTTTTTGTCGAAACTTCTTTGTTCTTCTTTGTAAGATCTTATATTTCCATATAAGAGGAAAATAATAGTATTACGATGCACAGAAAACCGATTATGATTTCATTGATAAACTAGCTAACCCAGCGTGGCTAGTCACGTTCCATAAGAATTTTCAAGCAAAAACCTCTTTCAAAGATTAATAATGTTTATGTTCAATTGCAAAATGATAACATGGACAGAGAAATTTCTCTGTTGATTAATATGCCATTGGTGTATGAATAATAAGCTGAGACACGCATGATATTTATGAACGCAAAATCGCCCAAATTTATGCTCTAACCATACTCCACTGTTATAGTGCTGTTATTCTGATCTGAAATAATTACAGCCTTAAATGCTGTTGTGAAACATTTCAAAAGTTCCAGAAGCTTCTATAAATTAGAGAGAAGAATCTGACTGAAAATTCTAGAATATTTTATTGAATCCCGATTAACCAGTGCTACAATTTCTGTATAGATCTTTGTGCTGCGCTGGCGATCGTCAACGATATACAACGAATCGAATTGTAATTAGGGGACTATCGACTAATGAATATATCGAGTCATCGAACAGGAATGCTTTGGAAAGCTCTTTTAGGGGACCATTATAGTTACCATAAAAAAATATTTTTATTTTGCCTATAAGTCGATATCGAACCATGGAACATCGACTCAAGAAGGTTGTGTAAATAAAAAAAAACTAGAATATTCGGCCCACAATCATGTTCATCTTTCCTTTGCAAATATCTTATTTGTTTTTGAACCTTATATTGAAATGACGAAACCCGTTATGAATCACATTTTCAACTTGCATCGGAATTTAAGTGCGGTCGAACAGCATAAAGTTGGTTTGTTTACATTTTGATTACCGTCCAAGTTCATAAAACCGGAAAACTACAATGATAAAAAGATCGTGACTTTTATACGAATTAGGAAGGACAAAGCTCCGGAAAACTCTAGAACACCCTGTGCAATAGCTGTTATAGTGCTCCACAATTCGCAATAGGGTCCTAAAATGGTTAATGAAATCTTGTTTACATTTAATAACACGAAAGATCATATTACTGCAACTACTTTAGCAATTTTTCTCTCTCAAATAACGGATATATCATATTTAAACTTTAATTTCAAAATTGGATCCATAAATAAACCTTGACACTTGAGATCATGTTTGACGTTCGCTTAGTCGACAAAAATATCACAGGGGTTTTAGTTTTAACACTGGGGTTGTTGCTATCTGACATTTCGGAAGGGACACGGAAAACAAAATACACCCGAAATTTGAGTTCAAATCAAGGAGTGTGACAAAATCTATAAAAATATAAAAAAATGTTTTGTACTTAAACAAATGAAAAACATTAAAAAATTGAGTAAACATGTGTTTTTGGCCTGAACGTAAGCGTTTGGCACTAAAATTGGGACAGGGCTTTAGGACCCTATTGTAATGTTGTAACATTCAAATGGACTTTTGCAGTGCTCTTAATTTGACTGTTGTTGTGCTCTTAAATTGCTGTTGTATGCTGCTCAATGAAACCTTTCAAAGCGTTACTGACAGACAGAAAACTCTGGGATTTTATATACATGATAAAAAAATATAGCATAAACAAGGTGTCCTCTTTATAAAATATAATAAATGAATAGTCTTTAAAACATGAAAACTCTGTGGAATCTTTTGCTGGTGCTATTCAAAGAAAACAAGATCACGGTTCTACTTTCACATTGATAAAAAATATCGATCCAATGCTGATGAATGCTACCCAGAATGAGCCGATTATAAGAAACCGTGCCCCATATATGGGATTAAATTTTAACCATGGTTTTAGTATAATAGTAAAAGAGTTTTCTATAGATGAATCGATCATTTTGACTCAAGAACAACTTCTGCAAATTGGCTATGAGTTTTTGCAAGCAATTTATTTTAAGAATTATGGCACCGATATGTTGATTTTAGAACAGAACGTTCAGTGGGGAGATTGTAGTAAACCGTTTGGAGAAGTCAAGAGAACATATATACTGATTTTTTTATCATGAAAAATATGAAAACAAAATTTCATTTTTATATAACGCAATAATCTTTTCTTTATCATTTTTAATTTTGACTATCTATGAATTGTGATAAGAATTAGTTGTTCAGGACAAAATTTCAGAGACATTTTCGATAAGAAAGTTTTTCTAAGAACAACTTATGCTGTCCATAAAGGCCCATATTGAAAAAAGTAGGCACTGAGAAAATAGCGCTCAAACTTTGAAGTTTTTCTTTCATACAAATGTTTATAATTTTCTATTAGGGGCCGTCCATAAATAACGTAGCATTTTTCACTGATTTTTTACACCCCCCTTCCCTCTCGTACCGTTTCGTCACAAATGCTGATACTTCCCCTTGGAAAATACGTAGCATATCAAGCACCCCCCCCCCCTTCTTCTTCTTCTTCTTCTTGGCATTGACGTCCTCACTGGGACAGAACCTGCTTCTCAGCTCTCAGTTAATAACTGAGCACTTCCACAGTTATTAACTGAGAGCTTTCTATGCCAAAGTTGCCATTTTCGCATTCGTATATCGTGTGGCAGGTACGATGATACTCTATGCCCAGGGAAGTCGAGAAAATTTCCAACCCGAAAAGATCCTGGACCGACCGGGAATTGAACCCAAACACCTTCAGCATGGCTTTGCTTTGTAGCCGCGGACTCTAACCACTCGGCTAAGGAAGGCCCCCCCTTTGCATTTTTTATTAATTTTCCTCAGTGATTGGGTTGAAACAAAAATTTAGAATTCTGAAGTTCAATACAAAATTTGATATTAATTACTGGCTAAAATGTAAGGATAATCTAATCTAACAGTATGATATACAGTAGCGCTCGAAAGTAATTTGGAAAACAGTTTCAAATAAACACAGTTCCTGTTACATAATTTTGGTATCTAGTTTCATATAGGCTAAATTGTATTGCTTTTGCTGTTGTCACCAAGCCAAACAAGTTTACTATAGAAAATGTGAAAAAAAAATTGATTGGATTGATGAAGCTCGTTATTGTTGAGTTAGGGTACAATATATTTTTAGTTTATTTTTAGTTAGATCAAAAATTTCGTTATTAAAGGATTGTTTTTTTTTTAATTATTCTTTGTTAGGAAATAGATTTCAATGAAAATGACAATACAATATATTAATTCGAAATGAATTATTATCCAAATTCAAATCCATTTGGCAATCAGTGGCCAGATATAGAAAAGATTACACTTGATATATTTGGAACGTTTAGAAAATTTTAGCGATTATTATACAAATTATTTATCTCTATTAATATTTCAGCTGAACTTCATTATCTTTCTTCATAATAAAATAAACCTACACAACCTATAATGAAACAGTTAAATAATAAAAAATTATCAAATTACCAAGTTATCAATAAAATTGAATGATAGGGCAATTTCGATATCACCCGAATCTGTTGTCCTCATTAATATTCAGGCTATTCCATCAAGAGCATTGATACATCAAAACAAATCGATGAGTTGATTGAGTGAGATCTCCTGCAACATTGAACGCAAAATACACGGTATAAATATCTTGTTTCATGTAATATTTGCCGAAAAGAGCATATTTTATTGTCTTGAAAACGGCTGACTTTATGACTTGTTAACAAATGAGAAAACAATGTACTCCAAGTAGTTAAAGCATAGATTTTTAATTTATTTATTAAACTTTGATTTTGTTTATTTATAAATTTATCAATTAAGACACGAATATAATATAATATTTACATAACCATTTAAAGCTTTGAAAAATCTGTTTGATTGCATTTATCAAGAAAATCTAAAATTTCTCAGATTTCTTTTCAATCTTGATGAATGTTTTGAAGCTGAATCATCATTTTATAAACCAAGTTTATAAGTCAAACAAAACAGAGGACAGAGCCTGCATCTCAGTGTTCTTATGAGCACTTCAACAGTTATTAACTGAAAGCTTACTGTGCCAATGACCATTTTTGCTTGCGTATATCGTGTGGCAGGAACGAAGATACTCTATGCTCTGGGAAGTCGAGAAAATTTCCAACCCGAAAAGATCCTCGACCGGTGGGATTCGAACCCACGACCCTCAGCTTGATCATGCTGAATAGCTCCGCGTTTACCACTACGGCTATATGGGCCCCGTAAAGAAACCCCTCCCCCCTAAATAGCTACGTCATTTATGGATGACCCCTTAGGGACGATTCAAATATGACGTCCATCGTTTTTCGGGATTTCTAGACCCCCCCTCCCCCCTCTGTCACGCTCTTTCCAATATCTTATACACGTACTGTCACACTTTAGTAGAACCCTAATTTTGCTTCTAATGATCAGCAAAAAATAATAAACTTGAACACAATTCACGTTTGCAGCTGAAATTTAAATTAAAAGTTCATATGGAGACTGGTATGCCTTTATTTTTCAATATGGGACTGCACCAACTTCATATTTTCCAATACATTTTCAAACAATGTGTGTTTATTTTTATATGCATAATAAAATGCAGATTAAAATAAGTTTTATTGCACTCATTCGATAACTGTCAAGCAATGATACATAGTTTTGACATCATGAATGCTCTAAAGCATGACTTTAAATCGACAATATGTTGAGCATTATTATTATAAGTAAATTTTCTGGGATGTAGAAAAAATATTGTTCGGAAAAGATCTTCACGAGTTTTATATAGTTATGCGGCTTGGCAAACCTCTGAACGAACACCAACACCAAAAAATCCACTTAAGGGTTGAAGAAATCATTTCGTGACGCGTTCACCATTATTTTGCGATTATGTTGTGCACATAAGTTTTTTGAGAATTATTATTTATGTATATCAATTCCAAAAATATGGAAAATCTGGCTTTGGTGTAAAATGTTGAGTGCGATAATTAAACCTTATTGTAATTTCTGTAAATTCCAGTTAGGTACTATTGCATCTTCTTTACAAAAAAAATATAACGGTAAATGTAAATGACTGCTAATAAGAGCGGTTTTAAATTTAAAAAAAGTTTGAAATTCCAATCCCCATATCTTTCTTAGGGGTCGTCCATAAACCACGAGAACATTTTTCCTGACTTTTCAGTCACCTCCTCCCCACTCGTGCTTTTGTGTGGTTTTGACGAATAACCCCCCGCTCGCCCAATGATCATGTGTTTCATTTGTTCATGAATGAAACAGTAATTTGAAAAATGGGAGAAGAGATATTTATGAATTGGTTTGCTATTATTAAGCGAAATGTAAGATTATAGTGTGACAAACTTCTGCAAAAATCCCTAACAAAATTAGCTTCAAAAAGATTTGTTTCTACTGCATTGTTCCTTATTATTGTTTGAGGAATTAGTTTTCACTTAGAGATAATTTTGTATCAACATTACAGTACTAACATGTGGGGAACATTTTTTTTTTCAAATTTTGTCATAGTAATTTCCATAGAAATCTTAATCGTCTTCTAATCGTTGTTGGTAAAGAAGATATGAAATATTGAATTTTAAAACTTTTTTTTTTAATTTGAACCATCCGACTGCTAATGAAACCTTTCAGGTTTAGTTGATGGTGGAATTTTCTTTGAAACACAAATGGGTGGACCGTGGTCTTTGGCTAGATACCCCCTCCCCGCTAAATGATAACATAGTTTATCAACGGCCTCTATTTTGATAAGTAATTGTTAAAAGAATTACGGTAATCCAGTTTGCTGTATGCACACTTAGATGTTTGATTACAATATTACATCGTCAAATGAATCGAATCCCACAAACCCTGGGTCTCCTACTTCGAGGGGTCTCATACTGTCCCCAACCATGCGAGTAATAGGAGACCGAAATGTAAATAAATGAAAAGTAAATCAATCAGCAAACGTCAACGATAAAATTCTGCTTATAAAGCGCCCGACTGTTATAGTCAAGTGTGTTTATTTGTTTCTCCCTAATATATTACCCAATCCAACACGCACGGCATGAAATTCTATTTCCACTGCAAATGTATAAGTCATTGCCGATAATAAAGATATACAAACATATAGATTTTGACTCTGGTATAAGTAAAAAATTCCTGCAGCACCGCGTTGGTACTTCAAATATATTTATAGAACATATCATCTCACCCCTTCTCGCACTTGGCTGTCCAACGGGTGTTGTATTTTGCTCCTCTTGCAGGTTGTCCTCCGTGACAAGATGGTTCCATGTTGTGTGATGTAGAAAACTCCATACATGAGAAACTGTGATAGGCGAGTAGTGTAGGTTTATGTTTAAGGATCCGAAGGTTGCGGTTTCGAATCCAGTGACTGTTATAATTTTTTTGTTTTTCATATTTTGGTGTCTAAGGCAAATTTCTTGTGGCGGAGCCTTGGGGCAATCGGGTATATGGGGTAGCTAACAAGGGAAGGTCACGATGTGTTACACGGGGTTTTCAACCGGAATATTTTTGTTGGATTCAACATGTCGAAATATGTGAAACCCCAAAGCCTTTCGGGTGAAGAGCCAGGGAGATGTAGTATGTTGTTAACAAAATGTTAATAAAATCTTAAATTTGTTTTACCAAATTAGGATGATAGTGTTGTCTAACACAGATCACCTAGATATAAGAAATGAATGTAATGTTTGGAATGATACTAATAAAGAAATTAAAAAAAAAAACATGTACATCGTAATGTTCTGAATGGCTTCAACGGATGACGCATGAATTTGGATACTAGGTTCAAATAATGACTTATTCAGTAGGTAAAAGAATGTTGACACTTTTGACCGGGTTAAATCCGCTCGATAAAGGCAATAAATACATTACTTAGAAAAGAGATAACTTAACTTTATATAAAATGAGTAGTAGAAAATCGGTAAAATAGAATGGTGTTTGATTTTCGATGATGTTATTACTTTTAATAAAAGTAACATTGTTGCTAAATAAATAACTTTACTCAAGATAATTGTTTTAAAAAGAACAAAATGTTTATTATTTATGTGTGATTTTTTGTGTATTCATACACTAACAAATGAGGCCATTTGAAATCACAGATCTGACTGTTATTTTTTTAGTTTCAGTTCAGTCATTTAAAACGACAATATTTTCACTTGTCCCACTAGTTTCCAAAATTTTCAATATTTACCTTGAACTTTGGCACAAACATTAAATTTAAATATAGCATAGATTTAGTAGGAAACAATCTGAAAAATATAGTAGATCTTATTCATTTTATTTTTTTAAGAACCCTCTCTATACGATTTCCTTTACCCATTTGTCACACGGTACCTTATTTCGATAGTCACTCAAGCAAAATGATTATCTAAATACAGGGACCGGAATCTATTATGATAATTCGCCACAAGAAATCGGGTTGAATTTCATAAATTTGCCTGAAGAACCAAAAAATAAAAACAAAATATATACTCGCGCTTATTCAGAATCGAACCAAGGACCTCCTGATTCTTAAACCAGTACTAACTCCACGAACCTATCAACGGCTTGATGGGAGTAGTGACAAAAGCAATATATAAAGCGTTTTATATTGCAATATTCATTCCATTCCTCTGACATGTCCACCATCCATTTGCCGCGTGACCATTTGCCTAAGCGTGCGTTTCCGATGCCATCATTCGGCTTCTAATTTGTTGTGCAATTGTGTGAGTCGGGCGTAAACATTTAGATTGCTCGAATTTTCAAGTCCAATGTGCTCGATTTCAATTGACGGGTTTGCCCGTCTACGCTTAGGAGGCGAATCTTACCATCAATAGGTGGATTTAGCACCTAATACGCTAGGAGGGAAATCCGCCATCCGAATTATTTTGGGTGTACCCTTCTTGATCCACTTACCCCACGGTACCTTACAAAAATAACACTTCTGTACAGGGTGTCCGCATATTATCCGAACAACAACATTGGGAGTAGTTTATCTCTCATTAAGAACATTAAAAAAATCTAGGTCCATGTACCTTTTCTAATGCTCCTCCAAACATAAAATTGATTATTTTTTGCCTGTTTGAATGTTTCGGAGTCATTTTCCTCTAGGGCCGTTAGTCAATAAAGAGATATTTTCTCCCTAAATTCTTCATTAGATGAATCTAAATTCCCTATTGATACCTAGGGCAAGCTGCAGGTTCGTGACTTCAAAATAAACTGGAAATAGAAAATTATACCATTCAAATGCTTTGATGTTTCTCTTTCGTTAAAAAGCTTAGAAAGTGGCGCTTATTCAGACCAGTCACCACATTTGGCTTGGCTTTTCAAATATTTCAAATTAGAGACGCATCAAACTTACTGATTATGAGTATACATGCAGGTCAAGAAGTTCAACCGTGTAGAAATGCTAAATTTGTTCAACTTGATAACATAGATCCATGCCATGTAACATTTTGATATAATAAACAATATCATTTTGATTACCGTCAAAAGTCAATACCGTCAATAACTCCCAAACAAAAAGAGTTAGTAAACTCTTACCAAATTACGCATTTTTTAAAGCTAAAAGCTAAAAGTGTTTCAGAGACAACTTTGATAAGATATTAGATTTAGGAAACCTGGAGGCATAAACCCAGTTATTTTTTGGACCACCCAATGACACCATATCAAAATAGTACTAAATCGGTCAATTTAAGAGCCACAAAAAACTTGTTTTGACATAGTTGCTTGAAATTCAATGGTCCACCATTTTGTTGAAGAATGTATAATTTCTATAAATAAGAAAGTTAGTTATACCATTTCTATGAAAATGTGGTTCACCCTAATTTCCATTAACACCAAACAATAACTAATACAAAAAACATTGTAGAAAGCCGTTTTCATCTAATGTTACATTATAAAGCTCAAAATGCCCCTTTCCGCGTAAAACTGCTTTTTGGACCATAGTGCACTGTGCAAAGAATCGTAATGTTTCCGGTACAATGAGAAATAAGCTTTTAGAATTGATAAACAATGTTCACCTGATTTTTTCTACAAATTTTCAAAAATATATTTTGATTCAAATGTTCAAACTGATCCTGAATACTTACATTCCCGAAAAAAAGTTTATAATGAAATTTGTAAAGGAATTTTTTGATCAATTTTAAGAAAACAAATCCTAGATATAAAAATATTGGAAGATTTCAAAAAGAAATTCTTGATCAATTTACAGGATGAATTATTCTTCTCTTTCTTCTTCTTTCTGATATTATGTCTCAACTGGGGCAAAACCTGCTGCTTATTTGAATGTTCTCATGAGCTCTTCCGCAGTTATTAACTGAGTGCTTTCATTGCTAATTACTTATAAGTAGTTGTTCTTTGAAAAAATAAGAAAAATACCTGTCAGAATTTCCGCCATAGTTTTCATTTTTAATGAATCTTTGGTAGAATTCTTGAAGCATTTCCTGTGAAAATCCTTACAGGAACCCCTGCAAAATCCAGATTTCTGGATCAATTTTGAATAGAACTGAAACAATTTCTGCAAAAATGTCTAAATGAATCATCCAAGCAAATGCTAGAAAAACTCAGAACTCAGAAAACAAATTAGAAAAAAAAAACGCTTGTGTAATTTTAAAAGAAATTTAACAAAATACAAATCTGAGGATATTCAGGTGAAATTTCTACAGGAATCCCAAACCCAATTCCAAAAATTAGAGTAATTTAATGCCAAATATCCCGTTATTCGTTTTGGCACCCATGTTGACATAGTAGCTCGCAATTTCAAATTGATAAATCGCAGTCCTCATTGATCATATTGATCCGGAAAAGTATCACTATATGCACGGACACGCAGAAAGTATTCAGATACTTTTTCAGATGCATCAAGGCAAACCAACGGATTTTCTTCAATTCGAAATTGTGACATGATTTAGCAACAATCATTGACGACACGTATAAATTTCAATGACGGTCTACTTCTCTTTCAATTCAATTCTCTGTAAGAATCATTGGTGTTATACTTTAAGAAATTCCTCTCTGCATTTCTAATATAATTATTGGACCTTAAAAATTTATCCCAAGAGCAAGTGCTAAAATAGTATATCAGGACAAAAAAAGGGGAAAGAAAAAAAGGCGCTTAAGCCTAGGTATATCTCGTTCCAGAGTGGTCAGCACCAAAGCACAACCTCAGTAAAATCACTTTCAACGATTTCACGCATCTGTTGAATCTAAAATGGTTGGTTAGATTGTCCTCATTTCTTCTTTTTCATGAATACAAACATGTTCGTTGATTAAATGGTTCCTTAAGGTGAAAAATATTGGAATCCAAAGATGGCCGCCACAATATCCGACTTGTGCCCCTACTCACGTTTTCAAAGGTACTAAACTGTAGAAATAGTTGGCAAACGTGTCTGACCTTCTTGTTTTAAGCTTTCTGCTAGTTCACAAAGCGAAAATAAAAAGTGCACTGTTGTTGGATGCTTTCTTCACGGCAATCAAATCATTTAATAAATGTTGATTTAAATCATCTCGAAATACCCATCTTTTCACAAAAGCGTGACCATTTTAAAATGTTTGTGTCGTATTACTGGTATGCTGCAAATATCAATATTGACAAGAAAAAATAATATGAGTTGTCGAATTTACAATTTTCCCGGCTATTTTCTAGTACTGACTGTGTCCTAGAGTGCGGATTATTTTTCAAAAGTTTGAATTCAAATCAAATTGAACGAGAAACCTCAAACTTTGAGCGAACAATATCATTTGGTTTATAAATGACTCGACATTACTTCAATTATGCCTAAACGGTGTTGTCAGCTTGTATAAAGGTAGCCCGACTAGAGGCTTGTAACAAAAATATAGTAAAATTTTATCAGAATATGATGTGCATATCATATTATGATATAATTTTGTTAGGCTCCGTTATCCATAGAACATAATAAAACAGAAATATAACATAATGTGTTTTATTTCCATTTAAGATATTTTTTTGTTCATTTTTTACAACTTTATAACAAAATGAATAGATAGTTATGCATTTCAATAATATACAATATTATCGTATATCGAACAGTATTATAATTTTGATACTTTGTATCAAACATTATAACTTGGTTCGATATGTTTTTGATAGAATTAAAACACATTTTGTTATGTTTATGTTACTATTCATATACTTTTTGATATAATTTTAGTTATTTTAACAATATCTTGCATCAAGTTTGTAACAACCTATGTTCGAAAAAAACTTATAACATAATAAAATATGCTGATATAATTTTGTTATGTACCGTTAGTCGGGAGTCCACGTTAAATTTGTAACACTCACAAATAGCTATAGCTTTTTTTCTTTCAAAGTAAAATGATTGAAATTCTGCAATGCCTACTTCAACCCAATAATGTAGAGGTGAAGAGAAAGTCGGTGCAGTGAAATTTCAAAATAAACATTTGATGATGTCATACGGGTTTATCGAGAAAAGGCTTTGAGTCAACACTCCCTTGATTGTTGTCCAAGAAAACAGAACAAAAAACATCTAAAGCAGGAACTAAGAAGTAAAAGATGTAAAATTAAATTCAAGAATCAACCTTTTTTAAATTGCGACCTTCGACTATCACAACTTCTTCTAAGAATTCCATCACTTCGACCACATAATATGTGAATCAGCTACAGCGAAATTTCCGTTAAAATATGAGCAATTTTAGCCCCGATTCCAGCACATTTTATGTATGTTCCGTGGTTTCACTTCCTGTGTTTATATATTAAAAGATTTCATTCTAAAAAGAAGCAAAAATTAGAATGATATGAATCACCTGAAATGCCATGTTCCTGCGACGATTTTTTCCATGTTTTTGTTTGGATAACAGCACATCAGTCAATTTTGCAAGGGTAGAATTGCTAGCAACGGTATCTAAAAACATTTAATGTCATCATTTCTTAAATTTGTTGATGTCTTGAAATAGGAACCCTAAGTACGACCTTTTATTAAACCAAACGAACAGTGTTGCCATCTAAAAACAGGCTTAAAAATAATGAATGATTATTCAACTGTAGTAGTTAGAACACACGTCTCTAACACCGAGGACCTGGGATCGACTACCATCCCCGATATAGTCACTTGTAACGTAACAGGTTATAGTGACGATTTTCTTCGGAATATAAGTTGATTTCGAGATGAACCTAAAAATCTCGTTAATAATTTCTATCTTTATCAACATAGTCCATAGTCCATTTGAATTTGAAAGTGAACCAATTCTTCTAATGTGAAATACTCCCAGCTACAACTTTGCCTAAGACCACTTTTTGATTGGACGTCAGATAAATTGTTATTCATCATCATAAAGTTGATTTGCATGTAGCATGCCTCACTAACTGTTCGGCTGGCAACAGGTGGGAAGAATAGATCAAAGTAATCCAGCTTATTTTTCGAAAGTTCTCAATATCAAGAATTCATGTGCTCTTCTGAATTTAAATCACATCAAAAGAGACATTAAGGTGAAGATGAATCGAAGCCAAACTTCAAATTTTCAGGAGCACAAATCTGGAGTACCGAACACCCGTTTGAGCTGAAAACTTAATCGATTGGTCACCACCAGGTAGTGACCAATCGATCAAGTATTCAGCTAAAACTAAGGTTTTGTTCTCCAGATTTGTGCTCTTGAAAATTTGAGGTTGGCTTCAATTTATCTTCACCTTAACCCCTCTACCGGCAGCTTCATTTTTTACCGCTAAAAAAATATTCAAATCGTGATAACGTTTTTGTTTCTCGATAATTTTGCGTAATTTTCTCACAAAATCTCAAAAAACTCTTATAGTTTAAGATTCCGTGTCGATATTAATTATTTGTGATCTAGTTTTGAAGATATTTCAATGTTCCTCTGGGGAACCGACATTCTCCATACAAAGTGTCCTTGGCGGCCATTTTGTTTTTGGTCAATTTATCAAACAAATAAAATGTGGGCTATACATTACCAGTTGATAAGCTATTCTGAAAAAATCATACAAATCGGTTAAGTATTCTTGGAGAAATCTGAAAATTACGATTTTAGGTTTTTTAGAGTTTTCAAGATCTTTATTTGTCCAGCGTAATATCAGAAACATAAATGCTCGTTACTCAAAGACGGCTGCACCAAATTGCTTCATTTTTTCACAGCATACTCGTATTAATGTATCATTCCGAAGAGTGAATATCCAAATACGAAAAAAAATCCGTAACCTGAGATATTTACGTAGGTTATGGCTACGCTTCAGTCCCCCAAGTAATTTTGGAATATCTCCGGATCCAGATGACCAATTATCAATATCGACACATATTCTAAAAGAGCGGTTCCACGCCGTTTCGCAAACCCGATTATTTTTGTATTTTTTGAATCGCCTGAAAATTTGCATACAGATTCTTTATGGCCAAAAATGCCATTATGCACTTTCAGATCGCCATTTTGAACCTCGCCTTATTTTTGAGAAGGGCGTATCGGAAAATACATGGCAAATTTTCAAAAAACTGTAACTCGAAAACGGTTTGTCCGATCGATTTGAGATCTTCTACAAAGTTGTAGGTATTGCTTAGGACTATATGGAGAAAAATATGCACGGTAAAAAAAAGTTACAGATTTTTTTTAATTTCAAAAACAAAATTTTAAAATCGCTTTTCTCCAGAAACGCAGTTTTGATTTTTTTGTTTTTGGATATGTTTTAGGGGACAACTTATGTGATTTATTGCACAATGTTTCAAAATGGAAGAATTATGGACAAAAAAGTTATAATTTTATAAAATATTACAAATTTTGAAAATAATCGAAATAAAGGAAAACAATATTTTTTATGTTTTTATTTGATAGTACAGAAAATGCATTGGAAGAGTACTAAGTAAAATTTTTCTAGGTTGAATCAATTTCGAGATATACTCATACTTATATAAAATTTTCAAATAAAAAAAGAAAATTTTATATAAGTATGAGTATATCTCATATCTATTTTACTTCTTTTATTTGAAAGTTTTATATAAATATGAGTATATCTCGAAATTGATGCAACCTAGAAAAAATTTACTTACATACTTTTCGATAGCAATTTTTCTGTACTTTCAAATAATCACACAAAAAAATATTGTTTTCCTCTATTTCGATTTTTTTTCAAAATCTGTAATTTTTTAAAAAATCATAACTTTTTTGTCCATAATTCTTCCATTTTGAAACATTGTGCAATAATTCACATAAGTTGTCCCCTAAAACATCCAAAAATAAAAAAAATCGAAACTGCGTTTCTGGAGAAAATCGATTTTAAAATTTTGTTTTTGAAATAAAAAATAATCTGTAACTTTTTTTACCGTGCATATTTTTCTCCATATAGTCCTAAGCAATACCTATAACTTTGTAGAAGATCTCAAATCGATCGGACAAACCGTTTTCGAGTTACAGTTTCTTAAAGATTTGCTATGCATTTTCCGATACGCCCTTCTCAAAAATAAGGCGAGGTTCAAAATGGCGGTCTGAAGGTGCAAAATGGCATTTTTGCAATTCCGTTGCAAATCAGCCTAGTTTTCATCAAGAAAATGGACAACATAACGGCCTACTTTTCCTACCGAAAAAAACAGTGCTGAAAAGTGCTACTAAATCAGTATCGAAAAGTAGCACTTTTCAGTACCGTCAAACGGGGCTTCTTTTGACATTATTTCCACATTCTTTAACTTTGAGGATTTGTAACTCTTAGAATTATGGATAGATGTTGATAATTTTTGGCTATATTTAAGTTGTATATGTACGTAACAAATGTGCAAAATATGAGGCAAATCCATCAAGAAATAACAAAAATGCTTGAATAGCGAGAAAAGCGTGTCCTTCAAGACAAAAAAAGGGGCTACTTTGGACATTTTCACAATTTGCTAATGAAATGATTTAGTTTTATAACTTTCAAACTGATTCAATAAATTGTCGTCCACTGTGATGTTATGGAACGTTTTTCATTGATAAACTTAATGTAGAAAATTGCAAAGCTAGAATCAATTACACATATATAACAAATTTCAACGAAACATGCCATTCGCTATTCTCAGTTTGCAGTATGAAACTTAAATTTTCAACTTCCTCTTAAATGGAACTATCAGTTACGAATGCTCGATTTTCAAGTTGACATAAACGAACGACGTAACTACTAGGTACTGCGATGATAAATGAGTTATGTACAAAATCTTTTTTTTTCTATTCTTACTGTTATATGAACGATATGTTGAAGGATCACATTAATACCGGTAACTAATTTAATTTTAATTACTTATCATTAAAAACGCAATGTATGAAGTAAAGTTTAGCATGATCGTAAAGAAGTAAGTTTGCTTTTGTAATATGCTTTTAGCTTCTAAGCAGTTTAGAGCTGGCTTAAGAGTAGTTTAATTTAGACATTTGAAGGATGCAACTGTTCTGTACTACGAATTCATGTAAATTATGACGAAAAATTGTTTTTAGAGATTATGTTGTGAATTTGGCATTGGTACGTATTGAAATATATGCGTTTTATGTCTGTTCACTTTTACAAACATTTATTTTATATTTTTTTTTGGTTGTAAAATACACAAACCAAAACATTATAATAAAATTCAATTCGCAAAAATAAGACCTTTGATCAATTATTTTAATAAAACAACAATTTTAAGCAAAACAAATCACAAGATTTTCATGAAACATGACGATTTGATAGTTTTGTGATGCTCCCAATAAGTTTCCAAGACATGGGTAAAATTCAAACAATGTTTGTATAGCCAATGTTTTATACCTTGTGAATATTTATTCGGGCTTTTTTGAAATGTTTTCTTGTTTATCCTGTTATTGTTGATGTTGTTCCAAGAAAAAATCATGCCTAGTGGTAGAGCACATATTGGTCAATAAAAGTGCTGAAGACTCAAAATAGCTCAGATAAATATTTACGCTGCTAATAAATACAAAAGGTGAGTGTCCAAAGTAGCCCCTGGAATCAAAAGTAGCCCCGTCCGACGGTACTGTTTTGGGAATTATCAGAATGACGTCGGATTGCATCCATACGTCATTTATTCAACTGTTCTGAATTTCTCAATGACTTAGTCAACTAGGTTCTGATTCTACATCCGTTTGACGAACCGAATTGACTTCTAGTTAGTTGACTGTGAGAGATTGAGTGAGGGAGGCAGTAGCATATGAAAGTTTACTACAAAAAAGACTGGAGCTTTATGGGGCGATTAGCGTTCACGTAGACAATTTTGTGTGTTTATAGATAATTCAGCACTTGAATGACTTATAATATGGCTGAAAATTTTATATAGGTTCTGATTCTCCCACGATCCGAATTGAGCCGGGTTTGGAGAGTGCAACAGATATAGAATCGGAAGCCAGTTGGCTGTGAAGTATTCTATGCTGGAGCACGATTATCTTGCGGACATAGAGGAGACAGTACAGTTTGTTGCTTCATTCTCAAAAAAGTCGGGAGGTTTATCTGGCCGTTCGTGAAGGCAATCCAGCACATGAAAAATAAGTTTCTTATTTTTAGAAAATTATAAGCGGCATCTTACCTGATCAGCCTGAAAATATAGTCAACAACGGAAATGTGAAAATTTGTGACAACCATTTCAAGGCCTACCTGATTGAGGAATACTGAGTTGTTACTACGCATTGATGCTCATGTGGGTTTTCTTGAAACATGTTTATGTTTCAATAGTTAATCCAGTGGTAACGACATTTTTCGTAATCGCAAAAAATGTTGTATGCAACTCGTTGCAAAACTCGATTTTTTCAGCACTCGTCGTATTTATCCAACTCGGCAAGCTCGTTGGATAAATGTACAACTAGTGCTGAAAAAATCATCATTTTGCACCTTGTTGCATAAATAACTATTTTGGTCATAAAGAATCTGTATGCAAATTTTCAGGCGATTCAAAAAATACAAAAATTAAATTTAAAAAAAATTCGTCATGTTCGGTGGAATTGCTCAAAACTAGAATAGTTTTTTGAGAGCTTGTGAAAATTGATGCAAAAATATCAAGAAACAAAAAAGTTATCGCGATTTGAATATATTTTTAGCTGTAAAAAATGAAGCTGCCGGTAGAGGGGTTAAGATATTAAGATATATACAAGATACTCTATTAACTTTAGTTTAATGGTAAAAATTTAATCTCCAGCAAAAAATGAAAAGAAAAAATATACTTTTTAGTAGCAGGGTGGCCACCGAACCGGGAAAAACGGGAAAAGCGGGAAAAAGACGGGAATTTGAATCCACCGGGAAAAAGTCGGGAAAAACCGAGAATTTGAGAAGATCACCGGGAAAATCGTTTTGAACGAATATCTTCAAGCTGAAATCTACAAACCAACCTCCAAAACAAGTTATAGAAAGTTGTTATGTTTAATGATATTGCCATGTGGCATTCGCAATTTTGAACAAATATCTTTCAAACATTATTTAATTTCTACTATGATACACCATATTTCTTAAAAATGTTTCGAATTATTTTTTTGAATTTTTGTTCTCGCACTATCAGGGCTAATATTTTTTATACTTTTCTCTATCTTTTTTACTCGACGTTTTGAATCAAAGTTTAATTACTTATTGCAGATTGGTTTAGAACTCTGTTGTTATTGCTGAATACCACAACTAATCATGAAACCCAGCTTTTATTTATAAAAGCTTCAATCATGCCACTAGTTATCTAATCGACAAAGTTTTGAAAAAAGGCTCATTTACGATTTTAATAACGATCAAGCTGTTACAGCTCATATAAAATGTTTAGAATATCCATACAAAACGCACGAGTGGGTGGGTGAATGTCAAAATTAATAATTTTTGGTGTTATTAAAATTGTGAGTGATCCCTAATTAAGTGCTTCTACATGTGTGGCCTTGTTTCATTCATACCTTGAACTTTTTTGCTTTAGAGAATTTTTTAATTTAATGAAGAAAATTCAAAGGATTAAGAGCTGAAAAAAATTCGATTACGTTAAAGAACTACTTGGGCATCTTGATGATTTACTCAGGCACCTGGGGCTTTTGTCGGCTAAATTATCAGAAATTCAGCATTAAGATGCATTTAAGATGATTATAAACCAATGCCAAACTTCGAAATTTGAAGAGAACCAAACAGAAATCTGAGCTGAAATTTTGATCGTTTTTTCATCACCAGAATCCAACCAATCCATCAAACGCAACCAATCATTTAACGCGAACGGATTGTTAGGTTCTCTAGATCTTAAAACATGAACATGATAATTCGAAGTTTGGCTTAAAGGGCATATTGTTGGTAATTATTTATATTTATTTGGCTTTACATCAATTATCTTGATAAAGCCTCGCCAACAATATTTCGCCAATTCCCTCGGTTCATGGCCGCTTCTCTCCATCCTCGACTGTGACCCACGCTCTCCAGGTCCTGGTGTACCTGGTCAATCCACCTAGCTCGCTGCGCCCCACGCCTTCTTGTTCCGACCGGATTCGTGGCGAACACCATCTTTACAGGGTTGTTGTCCGGCATTCTTGCAACATGCCCTGCCCAGCGTATCCTTCCAGCTTTAGCTACCTTCACGATACTGGGTTCGCCGTAGAGTTGAGCGAGCTCGTGGTTCATCCTTCGCCGCCACACGCTGTTCTCCTGCACGCCGCCGAAGATCGTCCTTAGCACTCGGCGTTCGAAAACCCCAAGAGCTTGCAAGTCCTCCTCGAGCATAGTCCACGCCTCATGTCCATAGAGGACTACCGGTCTTATGAGCGTTTTGTACATCGTGCATTTGGTGCGGGGGTGTTGGTAAATATGGGTCAAATAGCATACAAATTAAATCCCAGTCGTGTCAAGAGTAGGACCTGTTGCCACAATTAACCATCTCTTTCCCATGGTAGACAGCTCCAGAGCTCCAATACAATACGAATACGAATACGAACGCAATACAAATCGATTCAGATGAATACTATACTTTGCCATAGTTTTTTTTTAGATTAGAACAATCTAACAGTCAACTTATTGATCCAATAGTGAAACTATTGATAAACAATCAAATTAATATGGAAAAACAACTAGAAAAAATAAACCGCTTTTCATAGAAACGATTTTTTATATGGAAAAAATCAATTTAGGTCGTTGGAAAGAATGGATTAAAAACCGGGAAAATTATGTAAAATATACCGGGAAAAAAGCGGGAATTTTAAAATCTAAATTTGGTGGCCACCCTGTAGTAGTTTTCGTTAAATAACTAGGTCAAAACATTATTTTAAGTTAATTTGTTGTATATAAGTAAATTAGCTTACAAGCATGTACAAATATTTGAAATCGATTGATTATTCATAAAGTTACGTTCAAACAAAGATGAAATTGAAGCTCATTGCAAAAAAATATTATGGAACGAGCTCATTAATTTACCTGGATATGGTTCATCCGCACGTCTGAGGCGGAAAAGGCAATTCGTTTGATGGATTAATGCAGTTTAGTTCTTGAAAGATGAATAGTACTGTTCAGCGCAGCTCATTGTTCGACTATGGTCAAAACCATCACATTTTCCATCATTCTTTTCTCGAAATCGAAAAGTTTTGCGCCAACTATGTTTACTTAAAGCAAGTTGGATGGCGACAGGCTTCCAACACATGATGGTCACACGGTATTCGGTCACAACTTATCAATATTTAATGCATGAAGAGCAGCTGGGATGGTTAGGCCCGGCAATTGAAGTTTATGGGCTTTGCGGGTGGTTGGGCACTGTATAAAAAGCGCTAGAGCGGAGTACCCCTCCCACACACCAAACCACAACAACAGGTCTCCCAAATCCGACCCAGATTAGTTCGCCACGGAAGAGACTGTGAACAGCAGACTATTTTTAGTTCGGTTTGTTAGGCGGCGCAGTCTTTTGGGGTGTACCATCAGGTGGTGCCGCCACTTGATTATAATTCAATTCATGTTCATGGTTACTCGACAAACACCCAAACCCCCCCACACACACGCTCGGATTGGACACGAATTTAATAGATGTGGTTACTTGTAAATCGACTGGGACTTTTGGGAGAAACGAAGGGTGCGGTAAGGGATATTAATAGTTCGGAAGCTATTTTTGGACAGCCCTGTGAGGTAAATTTCGAACTATTAATAAGTATCAAGATTTGTACCTGCTATTGCATCAGAATTAATACCCGCTTGGATTTATAATTGAGTATCTGTATCATCACGGTAACTGAGCTCGGGAGCAAACAATCGGCAGAACAACGGTAACGGTAGCAACGTAACCGAGCAAAAATTAAGCAAATCTAATTTGCATGTAACTGAGTAACGAACTTACACGGGTAAGTTAGTTTCTCCCCCATCAGCTGTTGTGCCACCCCCATAACGCTCTGTTTGATCTGAGATGTTGTAAACATACATCAACATAAACACATTCTCCGGTCTCCCGATGGTTCGAGTGGTGCATTGCATAGATGCACTTTCTCACAAACAGCTACGGTTGATTCACTCGCTTCCGGGTTTAATTCGAGCATAGGGGGGTGGGGACAAATTTCAATATTGAACTGACTGCCATTAAATTGGAACATCTAACATACAAGACTCTATTTTTGGGATAGATTTGTCGAGTTCTTATTTGATTTTTCCTTTATGATTTTTTTTCAATTTCAAAATCGATATACAGTACCTGTTGGATTCCTGGCAAGATTCTAGAACAATTTGACAGACAATAGACAATTTGAAGTTGTTTTTAAGATTTGTCGGTTCTTACTATTTTTTCTTCCGCAGTAATAAAAAGATTTCTATCAAATCATTAGCGAATTCTTACCAACAGATACCTAGTAATTTTCTTGTTACTTTTCAGTTAAAATGTAAGATAATTAGTGGATTGTTTGAAAGATGCTCGGTGGACTCTTAGTTTTATCTTGTCTAATTGGTTTGTCAATTTTTGGAAGGTTATGTGATTCCTACCACAAAAGAAAAAAAAACATCAGCGAAACAAAAACAGATTTGCATTTACTGGAAGACGTTAAAACATTTAATGTAAAACTGTATGTTACATTGAGAATTAGTGAGCTACTCCCAAATACCCACCATCCTGTCCTTTGTACAATTTCTACGAACAACTACGAATTATATGACCATGATCACTATTGTTATCGGTCAATGCACGTACCCACATGGCGACCGTGACTGCAAATATTGCTGAAGGGCGATGAGCTGTTGCATCTGCTTTATGAGCTCTTGCATTCAGCGATGCAGCTCCAGTGCATGCTGTAACTAACCAAACGTGTGCCACTCCCAATCGATTGCAAGTCTAAAACCTAATAGTATTTCAGAATAATGCAATGAACTATAAGGTATCATATGCGATGCCCTTCCTTGTTACCCACACATACACTACCCACCAGAAGTATGGAGTCGCTCCACCGAACAATGCAGCACCCGAAAAAAAAGTTTAAAAACTTCGGTATATATTTACAGGTTGCTGCCGTAGTGATTCTAACATTTTTGAGAGTGTTGCAACACTCGCGGGAGCGATTCCATACTTTTGGCAGGTACTGTATCACCTATTGAACGATGCTTCAAATTAGTGCGATGTTACGTTGTGATGAGTTTCGTCTGTATCACTCACTGCCTCCACCCGCGAGCTCCTCCCCCCGTTCACGTGTTGTCGTGATTTGAATAATTCAAAACCGGCCAATCAGTAATCGGATCAAATTGATTCATCCCAGAGCAGCAGCAATGCAACACAACGAACGAATGGTTTGTCGTCGGCAGCTGGCCTAGCGTGGTGGTCTGTGGGTTTGTGTGTTTCTGGTGCGCATTTGCAATTTTTATTTTGCACCCAAGCGACCACCCCGCGCCGCGAACGGCAACCTCACACTTCTTCTTCTTCTTTCTGGCGTTACGTCCCCACTGGGACAGAGCCTGCTTCTCAGCTTAGTGTTCTTATGAGCACTTCCACATTTATCAACTGCGAGCTTACTATGTCAATGACCATTTTTGCATGTGTATATCGTATGGCAGGTACGAAGATACTCTATGCCCTGGGAAGTCGAGAAAATTTCCAACCCGAAAAGATCCTCGACCGGTGGGATTCTAACCCGCGACCCTCAGCTTGGTCTTGCTGAATAGCTGCGCATCTACCGCTACGGCTATCTGGGCCCCACACTAGGGTAGTTCAAATTTCAAAAACGTTTGAGTATTCGATTTCCCATATCATCCTTAACATCGTTATACAAAGTATCTTTTTAAAGAGACATCGCTATGGCTGTTTTAACTGGAAGCTCTAGAGAAACTTTTATAAACCCTTACGCAATTATTCTCATGGAATTAATGTTTTGATTCGTCGAGGCTTCAGGATTACTTCCTTCTTGAAAAACTTTCATGAGCTCCAGGCATCTCTCCAGAAATTTCACTAGAGATTTCCCACAAACTTTCCTAGCGTTCAAAGTTTATTTTAACAATAGGTAGTTAAAGGATTTTATTCAATTTTTTTTTCGGAAAATTCAGTTATTTCTACCAGAAATACCGTACATTTTCTCAGATACTATTCCAGAAATTTATCTAGAGTTTTTTTTTCATCAAATTTTAAATCAATTTCTTCAGTGGTTATTCTAGCAGTCCTTCCAGAGATTTCTGCAGTTCTAACAAAAAAACAAAAATCCGAACGTTCATTGTAGAGTTTTTGAAGAAATTCGTTAAGGGATTATTTAAGGAAACCGTACAAATATCCCTCAAGAAATTCTTACACCGATTATTCCTAGTTATTTTTCCAATATTGTTTTATTTGGATCCATTCACTAATACATCAACAGTTTGTCTCAGGAATTGCTACAAAATTCCTCCATGGATTATTCCAGGAGATCTGTTAAGTGCTCTTCCAGGAATTCCTCCATTAAAATTAACCGTGTGGGAATCCAAATATGGCTGTTACAATGACCAGTTTGCACCCAAAGGTACTAATTTGCAGAAATGGTGAACGTACGAAGTGCTAGTGCACAAAGCTAGAATTGAAAATGCACTGTCTTTTTTACGTGATTTGTGCCTTCAAAGTTTTGGTGCGTTATTGTATTTGGATTCCAAACTGTTTCAGCTTAAGTTCCTGCAGATTTTTTTAGCTATGAATCTCTTCAACATTTCGTCCATACATCACCCTGGCAGTGCTTCTAAACATTTCCCGAATAATTTTTCGAATAAAATCTGCATGGATTCTTCCAAATTTCATCTAAGGTTTCACACCTGCAAAAACGACGATCTTCCTTACACATATTTCATCGGAGATTCCGTTCTATTTTTTTTTTTCAAGGTATTCTTTCTGAAATCTTTGATTATCACCAAGACCTCCCCCTCAGGAGCTGTCCAGTTTTTCAGAGATCCTTGTGAGACTTCATCAGGAAATTCTTCAATAATTTCTGAAATATACTTGACAATTTCTGGATAATTCGTCCCCTTGATGCTACAACTAGACAACTCGAAGTTTGAAATTTTTTACTCCATTATGTCAAAACATTATTGTCAATTAGATCTGCAGAATACCGAAAGCTTACAAGCGTGTGATTTAAAGCATAGCATAGCATAGACTGACTGTACATGTCAATGGTTGCTACTCCGTGATTGATCAGAACTGGTAATAATTGCACTGCGATCCAAATGAATAAGGGATGGGAGTTTCCGCTTACTCTCGGAGTGCAATTTTAGCAGATCTAATATTATTGATCAATAACGGCGCCGGCCAAGTCCTTACAGTCAGTTGGGATAGGGAAGGAATGTTAGGGTGTAATGATTGTTGCTTCTAGAGACCGAGAATACCTCTGCATCTCCACAATCACCACGGGAAGGGTGTTTATTAGTGGAGAAGGAAAAGATCTGGGAGTCACCTTTGGTCGGTGATGTGATCCATGGATAAGGAGGAAAAATACTATTTATACTTTAAGCTAGTTTTTAGTTTTGTCTCAAAAAGTTATTGGTAGAAGATTTAAAATAAACGTCAACATCTATAATGTCGAACCATTCAAAAGAAGTTTTTATTAATGGCGAAAAGAGAAAAATATATGCGTTTATTTTAAATTATATGAAACAGGAATAATGCCGACACTTGTAGTGACGAACCATACATAGTTTGTTTGAAAATTACATAAAAGTATTATTGAACATTTATGCCTCAAGAAGAAAAGTCTTTGCTAGAAGTTTCAAAATAAACGTCGACATTCATAATGTCGAACAATTCAAAAAATATTTTAAGTAATGTCAAAAAGTTTCTATGTTTATTAGAATTGTATAAAACAGGCATAATGCCGACACTTGTAGTGACGAACCATACAAAGTTTGATTGAATATTACAAAATAAGTAACGCTTTCATGAAAAAATGTGTTATCAAAAGCATGAAACGAGCTCACCAGTTGGTAATCCATCCTCGGCTGAACACGAATATCTTTTCGCACTCACACAGCGCGGACAGCAAAACTTCTCGGCGCCCCGAAAACAAACCGTCTTGCTTGGGCTTCCCAAAACACTGCCCAGCACAACACGCGAAACAAAAACAAAACTCCCGACGTCCCGAAAACGAAGCTTCTTGTTTGGGCTTTCCAAAACACTGCCCAGCACAACACGCGAAACGAAAACCAAACTCCCGGCGTCCCGAAAACGAACCGTCTTGTTTGGGCTTTACAAAACACTGCCCAGCACAACACGCGAAACGAAAACCGAACTCCCGGCGTCCCGAAAACGAAGCGTCTTGTTTGGGCTTTCCAAAACACTGCCCAGCAAAACCCGCGAAACGAAAACCAAACTCCCGGCGTCCCGAAAACGAAGCGTCTTGTTTGGGCTTTCCAAAACACTGCCCAGCACAACACGCGAAACGAAAACCGAACTCCCGGCGTCCCGAAAACGAACCGTCTTGTTTGGGCTTTCCAAAACACTGCCCGAAAGCTCACAAGCGTGTGATTTAAAATACACAAATTGAAATTTATTTTTCAATCATATTCTCTGGTTTAAACCATCACCTTGTAAAACGATCATATTTTCAAATTCGCACAACTCAAAATTTTGATTTTCGAGTTATCTAGTTGTAGCATTAAGGGGACGAATTGCTTCGACTATTTCCTGTAAAAATTTCTCTAATAATTTCTGGAGGATTTTCTGAAGGATTCCTAAAATTATTCTCTGGAATTACTTCTAAAAACAATTCCCAATTGAAATTTTAAAAAAATTCTGAACGACAACTTTGGAGAAATTCCTAAGAAATCCGTGGAGGCATCTATGGAAAAATTACCGCATAAATCCTTGAAGGGGTCCTCAACGGAAAGCTTGGACGATATGCTAGCGAATATTGATGGATGAATCGCTGGATGAACTTCTGAGTGAATAAGGATTTTCTTGATACCGTTTTGTCTCAAATTCCAAACACGACTCATATTCCGAGCAGTTGCAATTTGAGTGGTAAGAACGATTTTCACAACTTTTAAATCATAGACGGATTGATCTTTAACAATCAGGGTTTGGCAGCGTTTCATCTTCATCTTAATTTGATGATATAAAGGTGATCCAAAGACAATGTAGGTTAATGTAGGAATTACTCAAGCTATCGAACAATTGTACTTAAGTATTAACATTGTTATCGATAGTTGTGTTCCCAAAAAATAAACACAGTTTCAGCCAAACAAAAACAACTTGAAAGTATGTCGTCGATATCTGACAATTCCAAAGAATCAATATAGAGCATCTTATCAAGACAAAATTCATGCCTGTTGATCCTTTAAAAACAGTAAGTGTTGGAAAAAATAATTTTGGTTGGAAAAGTTCTACTCTTTTACCGCCAATGGAGAGGAAACTTACGCTTAATATAAAGGAATACAGAAAATCTCCGTCGTTTTCCAAGCGATTTTCAATATTTTTGCAGCAGTGGAATCAGACACTATTCAAGATCAATATTAAGGTGCGGCTTATTTTTTCAAAAGGTATCAAAAACAAAAATTCGTGTGCTCTTATGAATGCAAATCACATTAAAAGAAGAACCTCAAAGCTTGAGCTAAAAATTTTAAGATGTAGAGATGGCACAAGCGTCTTGAAGGTGAATTTTCAAGTTATAAAAATGTCCTTCAGTGAAGTCACCAAAACTATGTTATTTTCAGACCAATTTTTAAATTTTTAGCTCTATTATTTTCAAAATTAATCTTATAAAAACTTCCTTACACATATATCTTAGCCTTAGTTAAACATTTGTTTCCTTCAAATTGTTCCTCATTTTGTTAAAACAATCATCTTTGTTTGACCATAACTTCACAAATACTCAATCGATTCCAAATCTTTTCGCATGTTTTTGAAGCAAATTTAGATGTTTTCTTTTTTTTTTCTAAAAAATGGCTATTGAACAAAAACTGCCCAAAAACATGATTTTTTAATGAATATCCTTTTTTTTATTATTCAAGTTTTTTTTTGCCGGAAATTGCATTAAAACTTAAGAATTAACCTAAAACTTAAGTTGATAAAGTATCTTGTTTTAATTACGAGTTGAATAGTGCATATATTTTTTAACATGTGCAAACATATTTATGCTCTAAAATTATTTAAAAATGATTGCAAAGTCCTTTTCAAAGATTGAATAAATGAGAAACCCCAGAGATAATTTTAAATTGGCAAAACGTAGAATAAATCTGGCATTTTTCGTTAAAAAATCATGTTTATGTGATGTTTTTGTGGAATAACATGGTAATTTTTTTTGGTGAAATGTGTCGTATCAGTTTGAAAACTATTAAATTAGCTTAAGAAGCACGTACAAAGGAAATCGGTTGAGTATCAATGAAGTTATGGTCAAATATAGATGAAATTTTTAGTAATATGAAGAAAATATTAGAGTAAACTATTTTTAAATAAAACTATTTTTGATTTAAGACAAATTTGGTCTTATACAAAGCTTTCATAAATTTAATTTTGGAGCGAATGATGCTGAAAGTTTCAAAGATTGTTGAAAAATAACAAAGTTATGTATACTTCACTGAAGGTTTTATAACTTGAAAATTCTCCTTCAAGTCGCTTGCACCACGTTCAAATATTATGTGATATAAATTCAGAAGAGCATACGAATTTTTGGTTTTGAGAAGTTTTGAAAAATAAGCCGCTCCCTAATCAATATTCACTTGAACGTTTTTTGAATATATTGTAAAAAAAAGGTACTTCCTAGTTCTATCTGGTTCGCATTGTGGAGCAAATTAAACAATGTTTAAAGTGATAAATTATCATTTTCGTGTAAAAAATAAGTTCCAGATCTCTAATTAACATGTTTGGGTTGAAATATAAATATTTGATTGCTCTCAATGTTTATTTTACTTAAGAAAGCAAGAAAACCTTTATTGTTAAACCTGTTCTCCTATAAATCAAAATTCGACCCGGTGACATGTAGTTTTTTCTGCATCAATTTGATTGTAGAAGCCCAGCGAACATGCTTTGGCAAAAATATAAATTTTTGATTACACTCAAAATATCTTCCAGGTAATAAACTATTTTTCCAAAACTGTTTAAAGAAAGACAATTTACACCGTCTTCAGCCAAAGGCTGCACAGACTGAACAATCACGAACATTAGGCAACGGACAACACAGAACACCCAGTAGCCCAGTGATGAATTTTTCGTTTGACGAAAAGTTTCCACCGACTGGAGCGGGAATCGAACCCCACGCTTCGTGGCACAATACGCCTAAACGACTGACGCCGCTAACCGCAAGGCCACGAAGCCCACAAATCTTTTTTTTTTTATCAAAAAAATGATTTGTGTTTAGCAACAAAGCAAAATTAAAAGCGACAACTGGTGGTTTTCTCGATTGAAACATGACAGGCTAACAGTTTGGGGCCTTCCTTAGCCGAGTGGTTAGAGTCCGCGGCTAAAAAGCAAAGTCATGCTGAAGGTGTCTGGGTCCGATTCCCGGTCGGTCCAGAATCTTTTCGTAATGGAAATTTCCTTGACTTCCCTGGGCATAGTGTATAATCGTACCTGCCACACGATATACGAATGCGAAAATGGCAACTTAGGCAAAGAAAGCTCTCAGTTAATAACTGTGGAAGTGCCCAGAAGAACACTAAGCTGAGAAGCCGGCTCTGTCCTAGTGGGGAGGTTAATGCCAAGAAGAAGAAGAAAGCTAACAGTTTAGAACCTTGAGTTTTGCTAGCTTTTTAAGCGAAATACATTTTATGTATAAACGAAATGTTTTATTTCTTCTCTGACCTGTTAACCAATCTACTATAATCAATGTTTGGTAAAAAAATACAGGCATGAATTTTTGATTAGAATAATTTTGCAGAAATTTGGTATGCATGTAACACCGTCTAAAACAAATAAGATTTTGGAAGGTTTTTACATAAATACAAAGTTGGATGTCATCGCTTTATGTTTGGATTTACTAGCAAATAATTTTAAACAATGGTGGTTTTACTGATTTGTTTTGCCAAAGATTGAGGGTTTTTAATTTTTTTTAGCAAAAGAAATTTTGAGTGTTAATTGGAATTTGTGTTTTACTTCAAACGTATTCACTGAACTTCTATAAGCAAATTCATGCCGCAAAAATAGATGCAATTTTTTTGAATTTCGATTTACAGGCCAACAAATCTTACTAGTTCAAAAATCAGGGTCTCTTGTAGCTTCTTAAGCAAAATAAATGGAGAGTGTAATTAAAACTATTTTTTTGCTCGAATATAATCAATGTTTTTGTACAACCAAATTTATTACTAAAAACTAAATGTCATTGCATTGAAACCCGACTTATGGGCAAACAGTTATAAAAAATTAAGTTTTTTTCGTTTTGTTTTTAATAAAAGAAAATTTGAGTGTTTTCAAAATCTACTATGTCTTCCGAAACATGTTCACTGAATTTCTACAAGTGATTTCTGTCAAAAAATTATTTGCAATTGCTTTGTACATTGATTTACAAGCAGCGAGGTTCAAAATCTAGGGGTTTCGGCAAAAATAGTGTAATCTAAAATTTCTATGTCTGCTCAAATATGTTCACTAGACTTGTAGAAGTCAATTTTCTACCGAAAAAGCTAGATATCATCTTTTTGAATTAAACTTTATATGTAAACTGGTTGAAAATTCAAAAGGTTACATAGTTTTTTTTTTGCAGTGGAACAAATTAAAAGTTGCTGAAAAGATCAATTCAATCCGACGGATAAAGAAAGAGGTACCTAATTTGTGATCTTTTCATTAGCCGTTAGCCCCATGTGGACTGGATCAGACCAGTAAACTTCTAAGTAAGTAAAACCTCAAACAAATTAACCTAAAAATTTATTTGTTTGTCTAGCAATTTGCTTAATAACAGCTTCAGTAATAAAATTCTATTATACATACTAGTATCAATGTTGATATGATAGTACTATCGTTTTTAGTAGTATCATTTCAGTTTCTTCATGTAAAATTCATATGAATTGTCATCAATATGGCTGAAAACATGACGGAACTCTATTATTATCTCATCTCATATTACCTCATCATAAAGATTCTAAAAAAGATGTTGGGGCTGCAAATTTCGAACTTTTTTTAATCTTGAACCACCCTATCCAATTTATGGGAGGACTGGGAACGGCACTTTTTCCACTAAATTTGGGGCACCCGTATTACGCAATCGGCACGTAGTGCCAGGCAGAAATGATCTGCTGCTTGGTCTAGGATTAATCTGGTTTTTGTTTTCGCGAAATTGAAACAACTATATCTGCCGACAGGTTACATGTGCTTTAGGTTCGCTTTACATCGGGGCATTGTTCTACACCTACCATGGGAATGGATCTCTCACAGGGGGGAGAGTAATTTTCGTAGCTACCTACTTGTGAAACGCGATTGGCGCTGATGGCTAAATAGGAGGTTCCTACAATTGAAATGAAAAAGGGGAGCAATCGCTGCTCGCGCTGGCTAATAATTAGAACACACTCTCGTCGTCGTCATGTAGTCTCGTGACGATCCCCCCTCGGGTGTTCAGGAGGACAGGGGTCGTCATCATTGGTTGTTTTATTGAGATTACCTGACTAATTATCTGGAATTATCGAGTGTATTCCTCCGGTGAGTTCGTAGTAAGCTTAGCGTTTCTCAAATTATGGATCAGAATACTGTGGGGTAACTTATAGTCAATCTTTCGCTAGTTTTCAACCCACTCATACAATTTTCGCTTATAGTTTTGAATGGAAGTTCGAAAACTGTTGTTGAACTGTGTATAAATGATTGATGAACATTTGCAAAAAATAAGATGAGAATTCCAACAAAGATGGCGTTTTCCTAATTCACATTCCTTAGACCCTTGATATTTTATCAAACCTTCCGCTGAAATCAAGCGTAATGAAATACAAAATTTCCATATAACATTCCATAAACTCTGTTTCTCCGATTTGTTATCTTCTTCTTTTTTTTTGTATCACGTCCTCACTGGGACAGATCCTGCTTCTTAGCTTCAATGAGCAAGTCCACAGTTATTAGCTGAGAAATTCTTACCACTCTGCTAAGGAAGGGCCCATATTTGTTATACTGTAAAAATTATCATAAAAAACGCTTCAATAAAAATTATTTGTGTTACTTTGGGAACTGATGCATTTCCCCCCGATCAAGTGTGGATGCAATCGGAACAACGTTTGACTGCTACTCCGAGGGTTTCTACAACGGGTCAGAGTATGGAATGCACTCCGTCGATGTATCTACGAGATAATTGAGAGTTAATTTAGGGGTTGAGCAGTGCACACTCCAGGGAACAAAAATCTGTATCAATTGTGTTACTACTATGTGTTCTGTTGCGTTGCGTCTATTTAGCGGACTACCCGAAGTATGTGTAAGGAGATGGATGAAGTAACAACACCGCCTTGCGTGCGAGTAATTAGGTCAATGTTAGGTTAACTTACATCAGGTGAATATCGATTGAGAAAGGTGTTTCATTAAATAGTGGCGTCTAGCTGCTGATTTTTTGCGCAGTGAACCGGATGTTTCAAGTTTTCATCTAGTGTTTGGACGGATGCAGTGGTAATTCAAATGTAATATAATATTTTTTATAAAATGATGATTTCTGAATGAAATATTTGAGTGAATTTCGATTTAAGATTTCGTTGGTTACAAGTGAACTATAGAATTTCTTATCATTAATAACAATCTCAGCTTTGATGGAGTTTTGGATGACGAATTACTTTCTTCTGAATATACGAATTAAATATGCCTAGAAAAATTTTTGGAAAAAATAGTATGGAACGAGCTCACCAATGCGTTTGTTGTTAACGTTGCCAATTGACCAATTTGCATGTGTATAAGTCAGATTTCCAATTATCCAAAATGTTTCCCAATTATGCTAACTTCTGAAAGTGTTACCCTATACCAATTCAACTTTTAATAAATAACTCCAACTGAATCCGTCTTCTTTCTCGCTTTCATTTCAGGTAAACATCACCATCCTACTATCTCCCAAAGCTATGCAAATAGCACTGCTCCGTTGTTAGTAAGTGACTCCCAATCCCCAAAATCAGGGCCGGACCGTACGCTATTTAATTTCAATTTGTCCGGTTAATTGAATGAAAGTAAACCAAAATCGGCATCCCCATGGGGCGGCAACAACTATTCATCTGTCTTGCCTTGCCTATCTACAGTTGAATCCTTGTGACAAGAAAAATTCTGCCTTTTAAACTACCCATCTCTGACTAACAATCCCTCCCGCAAAGTGGGGAAACGGATTGGGGGGGCGGACGATGGCAGACACTTGCCCCGGGCAATTTAGTAGATGACACTTTCCCTCAGCTAGACTCTCGGGCAGGGTTTGCTGCTCAAAAAAACAACGACGACGGTCATCATGGTTTATCTATTCGGCGTCGGACGGTACCCCGAATGGGAGTTGATGACATGAAGAAATCGTGTTTAGGAGTGTTAGGGAGATTCTTCCATTTTTCCTCATAGAGTTTTTAAAAAGATTCCTCCAGATTTTGCTGCATAGAAATCTCAAGGAACTCGTTTGGAGATTCCTACTGAAAATTTCAAAGATTCACTCTTGGGTGTTTGTTTTTGGAATAAAATTATACGAGGTTGGATAACCAACTGGTGAGCTCGTTCCATGCTTGTAATAATACAAATTTGTATCGTGGCTATTTTACCTTTTTTGATTGTTAGACAAACTATGGATGGTTCGTCCCTATAAATGTCGGTACTTATTCCTGTTTTACGAAAAAAAAAATCAGCAAAATAAAAAAATAACCTTTTAGTAGTTCGACATTAAAAATGTCGACACACTGATAGAAAACTTTTTAAATTGAGGCAACATGAATCGCATCACTTACCAAGGTTAATCCTGATCATGTAGCTTTTGAACCCTCCCATTATCAAAACTCCTTTCTGTGATAACTATGAAGATGCAGAGATGATCTCGGTCTTTAATAGCAATGAATGTCACACTAACATTCCTTCTCTTCCTCGATGCCCGTTAGGACGTGGCCGGTGCCGTTATTGTCATTACTCCCAAGCTGCATCTGTTGGTTCCCTGTACAATTTTAATTATTCCGGAAAACTGCTGTCTATCAAGTCTATAAAAAAATCTTGAGTAATTAAGATGGTTTGCCTGCAATATTTTGTGAAATGATCCTAGGACACTCAGCGATTCTCAATCGACTCCACCATAGGTTTAGCAGGGAATCTTTCATGGATTCCTCAAAAACAGTTATCTTCAGAAATATATTCGTTGAATCCTTCAAGTGGTTACCAAAAATTTTCTCAGGAGATTCTTTAAGCAATTCTCCTACAAATTTAACCAAGATTACCTCCAGAGATTCTTTCAGCAGTTCTTCCAGCATTTATCTATTTGTTACCGAAGGAAGTTCCCTATTATTTCTACAGCTATTCTTCCAGGAAATCACAAAAATAATGTGAACTAGGTTTTGAAGAAATTTTAAAGATATTTTAGTTAAAAATTCCCTAAATTATCCTACTTGTAATTCCCCAGGATTTTTTCCACCGATTCCTTGAGTAATTTCTCTTCCTTCAAGAGGTCTTCCAGGGATTCCTACAGAAATACTTCCAGGATTTCTCAATGAACTTTCCTCATGAAGTTGGTTCGCTTGGAGTTAGTTCAGTATATTTCTCTATGGTTTTCTCCTGCATTTGTTCAGGGATTATTCCAGAAGTCTCTCTCATAGAAATTTTGTCAGTCATTTCTAAAGTAAATTCTCCATGGTTTTCATATAGTGTTTCCTCCTGAAAATGCTTCCAGTAATTCCTACGAGAGAAGAAAAAGAAGATTCCAACAAAAAAGAAAATTCTCAGGATTCTATCCGAGTATTATGTGGGTTTCCTCCAGAAAAAAAAACTGCAGAGGACAGTCATGGAGAATTTTCTAGATAGATTTCTGGATTATTGATTGGAAAAAATACCAAAAGAAACAGCAAGGCCAAGCTGAGGGTCGGGGATTTTGAATCCCACCGGTCGATGATCTTCTTGGGTTGGGAATTTTCTCTATGCCCTAGTTGGAACGTAATGCCAGAAAGAAGAAAACCAAAGAAAAGTCTGGACAATTTCTAGCAGTAAATTGATTTTTTCCAATCAATAATCCAGAAATCTGTCTAGAAAATTCTCCATGACTGTCCTCTACAGTCCATTAGTTTTTTGAGATGCCCTTTCAAAAATTATCTCCTGCATAATTTCATCAGAGATCGTTTTTTGATGCCTTTGTATATTTTCTAAAAATTTAATTGAAATTGTCCAGGCTTTTCTTTGGTTTTCTTCTTTTTGGCATTACGTTCCAACTAGATTCAAAATTCCCGACCCTCAGCTTGGCCTTGCTGTTTCTTTTGGTATTTTTTCGAATCAATAATCCAGAAATCTATCTAGAAAATTATCCATGACTGTCCTCTACAGTCCATTAGTTTTTTAGATGCCCTTTCATAAATTATCTCCTGCATAATTTCATTAGGTATTTCTTCAGTAGTTTCATCAGAGATCGTTTTTTTTTGATACCTTTGTATATTTTCTAAAAATATTCTAGGGAAACGAGAAATTCCTGAAAAAAATTCCTTGAAGGAGTTGCTTAGAAAAATTCTGGAAGAATATCTGGAGAAATCTAGAGAAATCTCTAGAAGAATCTTCTGAGAAGATCGTGGAAGTCCCTGGTCGATACATGAACAACACTTTTGAAGAAATTTATAAGGAAACCTGTGGAAGATACACTGGATATATTTATGGAGAAGTTCTTCGAAAAAATGTAAAAATTCATCAAAAAATAGCTAAAATCTGATAAATTGCTGTAGAATCGTTTAAAGTAATAACAAAAAGGAATACTTGGAAAAGTATGAAATGATTCTCTTTGGTTCCCAGTAGAAAATTCTAATAAAAGATGGGAGTGATACTTTTATTAGTGCAACGAGGAATCCACAAAAGCAATTCTTGAGAGAAATATGTGTTCGGAATTCAGAATCTCTATAACTACTCTTGGGCGTATTTTCTAATCTCTGTTAGGTTCCTGTTTGATATCTTGAGCTTGAGGTCTCCAAAGTTCATATTTTTATTCACTCAGTCGCTAGCATCTCTGCTTTAGTAGAAAATCTCTAAGATTTAGAAATTTACAAACGAATTTACTAAAATATCGTAATAGTATTTAATCCAGTATGTAACGTAAGATGTTAATATCATTTATTTTATTTAAAAAAATGTTTTAAATGACCTCACCACCTCACTGTTTCGACGTTCAGTATTTTGAGTATTTGATTGGATTTGGATTGGACTTCCTCAACTTGTCCAGAGTTGAACTTGGACTTCCTCAACAGGCGAGAGGTTCTTTAAGATCATGAATTAATCACATATTTCTCCAATTGTTTCATCAGACATAATTTTCGCAACTGCTTCAGAATTCATCCCCGATTGTTACAGGAATTCCTGAAATACTTTAAAAAAAAAATCGCCTGATAATTTTTGGCCAAATTTCTTGGGGACTTCCTTAGAAAATTTCTGAAACAGAGGATTCCCTGAAGTAATCTTTGGAGAATTCCCTGAAGTAATCCTTGGAAGAATCTCCTGAGTAATTCATGGTCCTTAATTAAACTCCTGGAACAAATCTTACGAAATTCATAGAAAAGACTATATGAAAAAATAAATGGAGAGATCCAAGGAAAAATGTCTGTAAAAATTCACCTCATTTAGCGATAAATTTATCTTAAAACCAGCGATAAAAATCCTGAAAAAATCCCCAATAAAACATGTTTAATTATTGCTGACAATGTCTTCAGAAAACATACTGTTCGAAATATAGAAGAAATCCTAATGAATAATCAAGAAGGAATCATAATTTAGAAAATTCAATGGATCCTCAGAGAAACTGAAACTGAACTGACTTCTTAAAGAAATTCTAAACAAAAACTTGGACAAACTAAGAATATCTATAGGTGAATCACTGGATGAATTCCTCCAGATTTGTTTAAAGTAATACCTAAAGGGAATGATGGGGGAAAAGCTTGATATGATTTCTCATGTAATTCCAGTAGAAAATTGCCAAGAGTGATACTTGGATTAGTCTATTGAATATTGGCTCTTTATTACGGGGAAATTCAGCCCGAGGCACTTGGATTAGTGCCAAGTGGAATCCACAAAAGTAACTCTTAGAAGTTTCCCCAGAATCTCTATAAAATAAAACTCTTGAAAGTACAGTGACCCCACGCAGTTGAATCACCCACAATTTATGAATCATCTGATTTCAAAATACAAAATTATTATCAAACTTGTCACAAAACATCACAGAATTATTTTTACTGATAAGAAACAAGCAAGGGAAAATTCACTCACTCACCCGAACGCCGCCGATAAAAAATAGCAAAAAATCTGCTGCTACCGAACATTCAGTGATAGCTGAACCGTAGAGTAAAGTGGGGCAAAAGTTCGAGTGGGGTAAGAGTTTCTTTTTAAGATTTCTAGCTCAATTCAAAACAAATCTTATAAATGTCATTGTGGTTCGAATGCTATTCAAGTAAGAGACTTTCACTCCAAATATCATAGAAATCGATTGAGATTTGGAAAAGTTATGGCTATTTGTTGTTTTTCGACGTGAATATTGTAATTTTTGGTCAAACTTTCGTTGCATGGATCCAATTGAAGATAAAATCTTTTTCAATATTTTATGTAAGGGCGTTTCTAGGCCTATCATAAGGTTGCTTTGAAGTGTATTAGATTTTGCATAAAAGCTTGAAAACAATTTTTGGCTCATAGTGGGGCAAAAGTTTGAATCAGCGGGGCAAAAGTTCGACCCATGTATAAAATCACGGAAATATTTTCAAATTGCCTACAATCTACATATTATCTTCAAATTTAGTTGAATTTGTCTGATCGTGTGAAAACTGTCACCAAAATTTTACATTTCCACTTAGTTTTGCGAAAAACTGCTATTTTTGAGTATATTACAATTAACCCGGTTTTGGGCAATTTTTTGATGAAATTTTAGTGTGTATTTTTCGGCAAACTTAAGTTTTCGGCTGGTGTAAAGTATGCCTGTCATAAAAGGATCGATATTTTGTGTTTTAGCCAGCGAACTTTTGCCCCACACTAGATTCGAACTCTTGCCCCACCGGTGGGGCAAAAGTTCGAATAAGACAATCAATTTAGAAAATGTTATAACTAAAAATGGGTAAATATTTGAACACAAGTTTGTTCAGCAAAATTATAGCCAATATGTTGAAGGTTCACTGTATGGTATTTGTTTTGTTTTAACTGTTATTGTTTTTCTGGGAACTTTGATTATACCACTAAGGTCGAACTTTTGCCCCACCTTACTCTACTGGATGGAGTGTAGCATGAAAGCGTCGATACCGATTGTGTAAAAGCGAGAATCGGAAGGAACACGAAGAGAAGTGAATACAAATACACTTATATCTGTGAGGTACGAGTGATCGCATTTAGCATCCATTCGTCGAATGCATTGAACTGATTGAGCGGATTCCCACTCACTGAGTCATTCCGTGGTGTAGATTGCCATTCAGTGAACGCTCATCAGCACTCAAACCCGAATGCCACTCCAACGGAATCAGAATGTAAACAATCATCCGGTATGCATTCGGTTGGCTTCGGCTTTCAGAATCGATAGCGACTCAATCAGTTGCCGTTTTTTGTTTCGCTTGGCGTTCGTCGAAGAAGCAGAAAGAGCACTGGAAATTGAAACGTTCGGGTTGGTTGCAGAAACGGCTCTCTCCTGACTGTGCGTGGAAGCGAGTGAGGGAAACGCAAAAAATGAGTGAGTGTTTCCCATGCTTGATAAGAAAGTATGTGTAAAAATAATTCTGTGATGTTTTTTGACAAGTTTGATAATAATTTTGTCTTTTGAAGTCAGCTGATTCATAAATTGTGGGTGATTCAACTGCGTGGGGTGACTGTATATCCTGGTCCCTTTAAGGTCTCTTTTCGTTTTTTTTGGTTCATGTATTTGTCTCTAACGGGTTTCAGTTCGATATCTTATTTTCAGGCTTGAGGTCTCCAAAGTTCATATTTTTATACACTCAGTCGCTACCATCTCTGCTTTAGTAGAAAATCTCTAAGATTCAAGAAATTCACAAACGAATTCGCTAAAATATCATAATAATATTTAATCCAGTATGTAACGTAAGGTGTTAATGTCATTTATTATATTAAAGAGAGATGTTGATGCCATTTATTTTATAATAGTTTAAAACGAGCTCACCACCTCACTATTTTGACGTTCAGTATTTTGAGTATTGGATAGGATTTGGATTTGATTTGGATTGGATATGGATTTGGATTGGATTTGGATTGGATTTGGATTGGATTTGGATTGGATTTGGATTGGATTTGGATTGGATTTGGATTGGATTTGGATTGGATTTGGATTGGATTGGATTTGGATTGGATTTGGATTGGATTGGATTTGGATTGAATTTGGATTGGTATATAATTTTATATGATCTCACGTTAATGCAATTCATTTTATTAGAAAATAGTTTGAAACGAGCTCACCACCTCGCTATTTCGACGTTCAATATTTCGAGTTTAATCTAAAACTTACAACGGCAAGCACATTTATCCAGCCAGTAGATCACAATTGTTTGAATTTATTACGAAGAATATTTATTTCAAGTGTTGTACAAAGCAAAGTTTGTCTAAATCTTGATATTGGTAACTTTTTGTTACCAAACCGCGCTCGGGTTGTCCATCTGGAGAACGCTATTTCCGTTTGTTGCATATTCACAGCTAGCTTGTGCAACAGCATCGTTCCAGGTCTTCTTCGGGTTTGTTGGACAACAACACTTGTTTGGTTGCCATGCTTGGTGCCCTTCTTTTGCTCCAAATTGGGAAGACCGAGGCGAAAAGGGTGAAAAATGAAAATATTTATTGCTTGGCTGGCTGGTGGCGCTCTCCGCGGGTTGACGATGGATGGCATGGACGAAGACAACCAAGACGACGAAGACGATAACGAAACTGACGGTGGGGACTCATTTGGGATGCTTTGGGGGCTACCTGACCCGGTATATCTATCTAGGGCAGGGTAAACGACATGATGCAATGCAAATGGAAGCAGATGAAAGTGGAGTAAAAATAATTGACCCAATTTTCATGTTTCCAGCGGTGCAGATCGGTGACCACCACGGACGATACGGTTTGTTTGGTGGGTGGCACTTTTGTGCTGTCGCTAATGTGAGGATCAAAACAGTAGTTTCATTGTGCGGTATAACAGATGTTGCTCTTTTCAGGATAATTAAGTGATCTGTGATACATCTTGTTGTCAGTCGTGTTTAGAAAATATTGTTGCGAAAAGTTCAAGCTCGCCCCTAAAATTTCAGTTCGCAGATTTGTTAAACAAGACAATTATATTTGGCTCTGTTTTGCCTTACAACGCTCGAGCCTGCTAAGCAAAAGCTTAAGAATATAATCCAATCCAAATCCAATCCAAATCCAATCCAAATCCAATCCAAATCCAATCCAAATCCAATCCAAATCCAATCCAAATCCAATCCAAATCCAATCCAAATCCAATCCAAATCCAATCCAAATCCAATCCAAATCCAATCCAAATCCAATCCAAATCCAATCCAAATCCAATCCAAATCCAATCCAAATCCAATCCAAATCCAATCCAAATCCAATCCAAATCCAATCCAAATCCAATCCAAATCCAATCCAAATCCAATCCAAATCCAATCCAAATCCAATCCAAATCCAATCCAAATCCAATCCAAATCCAATCCAAATCCAATCCAAACCAATCCAAATCCAATCCAAATCCAATCCAAATCCAATCCAAATCCAATCCAAATCCAATCCAAATCCAATCCAAATCCAATCCAAATCCAATCCAATCCAAATCCAATCCAATCCAAATCCAAATCCAATCCAAATCCAAATCCAATCCAAATCCAATCCAAATCCAATCCAAATCCAATCCAAATCCAATCCAAATCCAATTCAAATCCAAATCCATTCCAAATCCAATCCAAATCCAAATCCAATCCAAATCCAATCCAAATCCAATCCAAATCCAATCCAAAAACAATCCAAATCCAATCCAAATCCAATCCAAAAACAATCCAAATCCAATCCAAATCCAATCGAAATGCAATCCAATCCAAATGCAATCTAATCCAAATCTAATCCAAATTCAATCCAAATCCAATCCAAATCCAATCCAAATCCAATCCAAATCCAATCCAAATCCAATCCAAATCCAATCCAGATCCAATCCAAATCCAATCCAAATCCAATCCAGATCCAATACAAATCCAATCCAAACCCAATCTTATTTCAGAAAAAAATCACTCAAATTTCAGTTGATTACTATGACTTTTAATGAACAGAGCTCAATTTCGCGCTCATTTTGCTGAGCTTGTGAATCATTTGCTCCCACTTAATCCATCGATTTGCGGTAAAGCACTCGAGTTATCCGTGTGTTAAAATTAATTGGGCATTTCGGACCCCACCTGCTACTTATAGGTATTCAGACTATTTACAGTTGAGTTTTCTACCACATGGTGGATGGTGACAACCACAATTTTCCGGTTCCTCTGCCTCCAAATTGGCCATTTCAGCCCAAAAAAAAAACACATATGGAATGAAGCCGAGAAATTGTCACCGCACTTTCGATGATCCAACTGTAAGCTTCCACGACTCGATTAGGTGATTAGGATTTGACAACAGGTATTAGCGTTTGCTTTGAAGTACCCTCCACACCATCTCCTCCTTTCACATACCATTTGAAATCCAATCACTGAATTGTCGTTGCTATTGAATAAATCCGGTCGAAACATTTGACGGTGATTGATTTTCGCAGTTTGCGATGTCGCTTTATTCGGCTTCACTCATTGAAAAACGAACTTTTCTGACTAGCGACTGTGTAAATCGGGCTTGATGGTAATGTGCAGTGAAGGATGAGAATACGAATTTTAATTCGACGCAGAGTTCGTAGTCGAAAGTCGAGAATTATCATAACATTCAGTACATGGTACAGAGCACGTTCTAGAAGATTGATAATCAAAACAATTTATGTTTTGTTCTGTGTTCTAAATCCAGCAAATCCGGAAATACTGACTACGATTGGAGGAACCCTTTGCTTCTTCTCGTGAATCGAGGATCCTGAGATAGCGGCTGCTTAAAATGGATTAGCAGACATATTCAGAAGGCTTCACAGGATCAGTTCTAATTTCACCAACTGCTCCAACGAATTTAAATTCAATTTTAACAAGAATAGAAGAATATGTGTACGCTGTAAAGCTGGCAACCGTGCCTTTTTTTTTTCAGATAGACAGTTTAACCAGCTGTTTGTTATTTATTGGTGAGCTCGTTCCATTTACATTTTGACTTTGTTTTCCATACCCTGGACATCATTCGTTTTGTAATGTGTTCTCTGAACTAGTGGAGTTCGTGACAGTTCGGCATTTGACAGTCATGTCTTAAATTGATTCTAAATTTAGCGATATAATTACTTCGATAAGAATGACGTTGAGTGGAGTGTTTTGCCGTGTACCAAACGAATCCTGATTGATACGGTAAATGGTTTTCATTTCCTATCATTTTTCTATCATAATACATCAGCAATCATCACGCCAACGAAATTTTCACTGCCAATCCAATCCCGTTCGGAATTTATCAAAATTAATTACCACTCGAACTCAGAATATTGGCGCTCTCCTTCCGTTGCACCGAATGATTGACGGCAGCCATCTCTAACTTTTATTTGTTGCATGAAGAGAAATCGTGCCCATGACTTGACTAGATAGCTATAATATAAATTCTACGGAGAAACGTTTGCGCCGGCTATAGTCGTCTCCCTCCACCCATCCGAGTCAGGATCAGCTGTCCAGATTTGTTTTCATTCATTGGACTTTTCGCTGCGACGGGGAAGAGACTAACTAAAAGTTGGTTCTCACACAGTAGTCCTGTATTTGGGAAGCTAGGAACAAAAATAATTAGATATATTTTTTTTATAGAAAATAAATTAGAATATTGTTACATAATATTCCTATTGCAGGATTATCAAATCATAAATTCAGCTATTCACTTGTACTTGCCTAATTTATAACTTTGATCATTAGGTTAGGTGTACCACTTATGGCTATAGTGGTTCCCCATTTCCTCATACGTGATATCTTAATTGTTTCCACATTTCGAAACGTTTTGTGTTTTTAACAGATAGATGTAGAATAAATTTTGATGTTAAAACCTTCAGAAAGATAAAAAATATGGAAGTTCTCGAATTTTTACATGTGGCTAATAATATCACGTAGAAAATCACCAAAGTTTGTTGATGTGCACTTTATTTTGATTTTGAATCTACTCAACAGTGTTTATATCAAAAATAGTTTAGTGAAAATAGCGAAATATTATCAATAAGAAAAGATTTGAGATAGATAACATATAGCAGATTTTTGGCATTTGACATTTGTAATATCAATTAACAATGTAAAGTTAATGTAATATCAATTAACAACGTAAAGTTGAATCAATTATATTTAAAGTTGTATATAAAGCAGCTTATAAATATTGTCGATTGGTCCGGAAGAAATATTACAAACACTATAGTTTCAGGGTGTCTACTACCTGCAAGAACCTGGAAAACCTGGAATTATCAGGGAATTTTATTCTACCTGGAAAAACCTGAAATCTCAGGGAATTTCGATCACAATCAGAGAAATTATTTGGAGGCAGTAATTAAATGTAGAATATGTTCATGACAAAGGATTTTTACGTCAAAACGCAGAGCAACCATTATTTGCTAGAATATTCTCTTGAATCGAAAAAAATTTAGCTGCGCCGCTATCAAAACGCTATTTGAGGATCCTTTCGAGCTCGAAATTTTGTCAACATACCACAACATGATTGACGTTTTCAATATGTTTATATCTAATCAGTAAATGATTAACATGTCTAGGGCCGGTAGTAGGTTTCTTTTTTAGATAATTGTTTTTTTTATTTCAATGCAAGTCTCTGAAAAGTTTCTATTTTTAATGAAATGTCTCTGAAATCTCTATTTTTACCAAAATGGTCTCTGAAGTTTCTCTTTTTTTCTTGTCTTGCCTGCAGATAATTATGATGCAAAATTTCTTCTTATATTTCTCAAGATCAGCTTCAGGAATTATCCTAGTGGGTTTTTCAGGGACTTTATTTGAAATACTATCAGGCACTAATACAGGGTTCTTTCCAGACATTTTTCTAACAACTCTCTACTCTTACCCAGAATTTGCTTTAGGAAATGCTTTAGGAACACTTCAACGTTACTACCTCTTTTAATTTTCTCAGGAATTACTTTGAACAATTTTCCATCCCAGGACTTCCTCCAGATATTTTTTCACTAACTTTTCAATCGAGTTCTTCAGTCGTTACTCTAAGAGATCTTCCAAAGATTTCTACAGAATTTGCCAAGAAAACCCGCAAAGGTAAATTCCAGAGATTTTAGTAAAATTCGTTCCAGGTTTTGTTTTCAAGAAACCCGACTTCTACGCCATTTCATCTACGGTTATTCCAACGAATTGCTGAAATCCTTTCATGGGAAATAATCTCTAAATGACCTTTTAAAAAAAAAGAAATCGCTCACATAAAGTTATCTATCCATTATCTGATAAATGTCTGGTCGTATCAAACTCTTTTCTCCTGGTAACTGTTAGGTCTCGTTTTATTTTTTAATACCGTTTGGTCTTTTTTCGGTTCCTGCTTACTTTTTTCAGGAAAGAGTTTATTTTAATTTCCTATCTTTAAGACACTTAGTCGCTACAAAAACTGCTTCATGCACAAATTTTAAAATTACAGTCATACCTCGATATAACGTAACCTCTTTATAACGTAACTCGATATAACGTAATTTTTACCTCGATATAACGTAACTTTTGTTTGGGACCAATTGGACTATAAATTATTTTTTTCAAATATTTATTAAAAACATGGTTTATGAACTGTAACAAACATTTTTCAAGATTCAAACACCAACCAACACCAAATCATAGCAATGCAAGCGTTTACTATCAATGAGAATGTATACCAAGGTATGAAAGAAGAAGCAAAGGCTATGTATTAGTAAGGAGAAAAAACGTAAACACAAATAACTACGTCACTAATTTACACGGCTTCTTATGGGAGCTCATTCGCTTGTAGTTGTGAAACATTTTGCACCGTACATGGATGTCACGCACACTAAATGTCTTTTCCACACCTCGGTATATATTCTCATTGGTTTACTATAACTGAATACAATCATAAATCGATATCGAAATTTATCCACAGATTTCAACTAGAATAATTCTGAGGACGCCTCCAGAGATTCCGCCAAAAATTTATCCATGGACTCATCTTAAACTCTCTTGATACTCATGTTATTATTTTTTTATTTGGTTTAACTTCAATCAGCTTGACAAAAGCTTGCCAACAATATTTTGCTAATTCTTGATATTCATGTATAAAACTTAAAACATATTCTCAAAATAATTCCGACAGGCATAGTTTAGAAATTCCACTAGTTAACCCTCCTCTTATTCATGTTTAAAATCTTCTAAGATTTTCTTCAGAAATGATGCCAGGAATTCCATCAGATTTTTTTTTTAAGAATTTCAGAGATTCCTCTAAGAGTTTCTAGGAACGTTTCATCAATATTGATTTAACGGATTCCCGTCTGAAGAATTCCTTGAGGAATTTCGTCTTTCAGTTCGCAGTCAATTCCACCAAGAAATGGTTCAAATATTCCTTCAGGAATTTCTCCAGAATCTCTCCAATAACTGTTTCCAAGGGATTCCGGATTCTAAGAATTTGAAATTCAACTATTTTGAATTTCTCTTAAAGTTTTTTTTAATATATCTATGAATTCTACTGTGCATTTATACAAAAATGTCACCAAGTAATTTCTCCAGGATATAATAACGATTCAACTATGAATTCTTCAAACCTTTCCGCATTTGGTACCTTATATTTTTCCGGAGTCTAGAGATTCACAATTTTTTTCAGCAATATTTCATTAATTCTTCCAGTGGCCCTTTATGGGGGCAGGATCCGTCATCAATTTCAGAATTTTCAAAAGCAGTTTTTTCGTTCAAAATCAAGAAAATTTACAGGAAAATGTGTTCACTGTATTCGATTCTCCCGCAGGAACACAGTGAACACATTTTCATCGAATAATTTTTAGTTTTGAACAGAAAAACTGCTTTTGAAGTTTCAATGATGACGATGATTACGATGACGAAGCGTTGAACGTTAAGAGAACAGTTCAGTTGGTTGGTTGGTTTGACTTTATTAACGAGATTTTTTGCCCTGGGCTAGTTCATCTCGGGACCAACGGCTTTACTTCCCTTCCGAAGGAAGTCGTCACTATAACTTTTTATGTCATAAGTGACTATGTCGGGGATGGGATTCGATCCCAGGTCCTCGGCGTGAGAGGCGAGTGTTCTAACCACTACACCAGGTCCGTCCCCGAACAGTTCAGTTATAATTCTTGGAATGCTCTACAAATTATTCCAAAAAATTGTACAGGTATTCGTCCAAGAACATGAAACACAATTTTCTTGGCATTTTTCAAGAAATTTCATTATGATTTTCTGCAGAACTTTCTACAAATATTTATGCAAAAACCGTTCTACTACTTCAGATTCTTCAAGGATTCTATGTGAAATAAAATCCATCATTGATTCCATCACGGATCCCTTAAGATTAAGTTCTAAATGATTCTTTTTCATTGGGTTTTTCTAATAAATCTAGAAGACGATAAGTCTAGAAATTTTCCTAAGGATGTTTTTTGTTACAAACATATATTCGTTCAAAAACTCAGATCTCTCAGAAAATTCTCCTAGAATACTGCCGATAATTTAACCACGTATTCGTTCAGAAACTTTTGCATGGAAAGTTTCTCAAAGATAGTTCGTGTGTTTAATGGTGTTTTCTAGTGATTTCTTCATGAATTCTGAAAAAACATTTTTTAAAGAATCTTGGGACATTCATTCTAAAATTCTGTCAAGAAATTACAGTTTTACCATGAGCTCCTCATAACTAAATTCTTGAAGTTCCATAATTGCATGCTAGAAATGTTCCATAAACTGCTCAACAATTAACATTTTTAAAGATTTCTGAAAAATGTAATTTATGAATTTCTTTTATAGTTTCTCCGAGTGTTCAAGGATTCATCCAAAGATTTTCCCTGAATACGTTTCATTAAGGATTATTACAGCAATAGAAAGGCAAATATAAAAAAAATACGGAAAAATATGTAAGATAAACTGAAAATGCCTGCTAGTTCAATAATATCAATTTTCTTATCAAATCTGAACGAAATTCAGAAAAAAAATATTTTGCTTCGATACAACGTAACCTCGATATAACGTAACGAAAATAAAAATAGAATTACGTTATATCGAGGTATTACTGTATTGGAAAATATTTGATTTCAGGAAAGAATAATTTTGGAAAAGTAATCTGGAATTTATACAACTTAAGATTTAAAATTACGTATCAATTATGATTACTTGTTTTTTTTTTTTTAATTATGAATCGTGGTTTACGGCCAACCAGCCGAGTGGAAGTTTAACAACTACCGAAAAGCTAAACATTACATATAATTTGCAATTGGATTAGATGGACAAATTGATGTGAAGATTTGCGAAAAAGTTACACGTCTTCTCAGTGAGAATCGAACTCACGACTCCCCGATCTCTAGTTGGGGCATTATTTGTCATTATTTTGTTTTAGACATATAAAATTAGAATATTTCTTGAACCTATTTGGTGAAACCTAAAAAACCTGGAAATATCAGGGAATTTCATTTCGGTTAACGAGTAGACACCCTGAGTTTGGTGTATATTTGATGTATCAAAACATTGAAGATAGATGAATATAAGCTTTACCGTCAATAGTTACAGAAACAGTGAACTAGTTGATGCATCTGTACCACTGTGATGTGCTTCTACCTTCGGTAGTGGGTTCATGTTTGGCTGGACTGCGACTGACTAACAGACACCTCGACAAGAAACAGTGTCCGTCTGTACGTGATTAAGGATTAGTATTTTCCGGGAAAAATGACGCAACTTCGCAATCTGACTTCTGACTTGTGTGTAGGAGGAGCATCGGATTCATCAGAAAGCAGTAGGGAGTTGTTTTGTGTTCACTACAGTTTTGGGCTCTAAGATTCAATGGAAGCTTACTGGAATCGCAGCAAGCCGTGCGCGCGGGCGGCTGCGTTTTGAATTTTCTGTCACGTTTACTTCGGTTCCGCGTTTCGGACGGTGAAAAATAGATTCGGCTGATGGCGCTATGCCACCTTAAACTTTCGGTTCGTCGGAATGGAAGTTTTTTTTTTGGTTTTCGAGCAGTGCAGTTCGAGAAGCCCAACAAGTGGATTTGATTTTTGTATCGCTTTATCGGAGGAGTGGAAGTTTTTTTTTTCTCGGTTTTGAACAGTTACGCATAAATGATACTTTATAGCTAACGGTGAAATAGTTCGACGACATCGTTATGACGACCAGCTTCAAAATACAACAACGATAAAAAAAAACCGGTGAGATCTTTTCATGATGAATTGTGTTATTTGATTATATTTCCAATGTTATATGCATTTTGGGTTGGGTGGGACCATCAGGGCACCCGATTGAAGCGAGATGGATAGAAAGAGTGAAACTGTCAACTTTCTATCGCTAACATTTCGTGGAAAAAGGGCGGGCTCTTCTTCCCATCTATTGGGTCTTTCTGACAAGCAAGGGCTTGATTGTACGACTGTTCGTGTGAACTTACTTTTGGAAGGAGATTCTTTTTCCTTGCGGGTTTCGCGTAAGTGTCTCTGCTTACGGGTCCGCCATTCGTTTTTGGCCCTTCAGACAGGAGTATAATTGAATACGAATAGTCATACAATCTTGAACAAATTGTTTTGTTAGAATAGGCCATTGCTACCGGTGGATACCTTGCTACAATAGATGGCAGCCTATATCATCATCATCATCATCTAAGATTCAATGGAAGCTTACTTTTCCGAGAGGACATATTATCAAATTTGCAAAATAATTACTTATTGGAAAATTTATCGAATCACTTTCCTTGACAGAGACAGATACATTAAACCTTAAAGTTACATTATCTAAGATTTACTTATGACTATGAAACTCTTTAAAATAAACCGATATGAAATATTTGAAACCATATTAAATTATTCAATTGAAGATTTTTTATCACTTTCTTTCCCTTTGCCAAAGAAAGAAAAAACACTCGCCAAGTCGTATCAGATATCCTGTCGGTTGACTTTTCATTGAATGTCATTGATACTACTACTCTCAGCTGCAGGCGTTGTTATCTTGAAACGATTCTTCGGATCGACAAACATTCTTCGCTTTGTAAATCCCTTGTGACTTTTCCACTACGAAAGAAACAGCAGGAGATTTGGTCCGAACACGGTTCATATCGACGTGTCTAGTTTAACTTGAGCTTTCCAAGGAAGGGATCATATTTCGATTCGATTCGTGCCAATAAATAAAGAAAGTCTAAGATAAGAGTAAAGCGATGGTGATCGGGTTTGAAAAATGGAAAAAACCGAAAATATTGGTATGCCTCTCTCTGATTGCTGTGTTCGATTATTTAGAAAGAAAACTCACTGAATCAAATCTAAGCTTTTCTAAACGACCTAAGTAACATTGAGAGCCTCTCTTTGTTTACTTTCTCTTTAATCAATATTGTTACAAGGGATAACTACGGCTAAAGACATTATCTTTCAGTCTATAGCGAAAAAGTTATCAAAAATTTCGAATATCCCTTGTAATAATCGAAAGAGAGCATGAGAGGAGAGAATCTCTCAATGTTAGATATGACGTTTAGAAAAGTTCAGCGAGAAATTTGCGAAGTACAGAGGACTCCTCGGCTTCCATAAAGCAAGTAACACGTCAACATTTTCATCGCATCCCCAAATTGACCTGCATTCAGACGCAGCCGGCGCCGCTATGTTTGTTAATGGTAATGAGAGCACCAGTACTTACTCATTGAGAGTGCTACTGATCCTGAGTAGCGTCTGCGGGCGGTCAATCGTGCTCATGCTCAATCATTATCTGCCACAGCTAATTTTTCTTCATAACTGGTGTGCTTTTGTTTGTCCTCCTATACTTCCGGAAGTGCTTGATCAATCGATTAATGAAACTGCTTACTTTCATGCTTGAGATGATTCAAAATTCCTTTCTAACCATAGAAAAATCAGCTTTCCTTTGAATGATTAGGTTATCAAGCGTCTCATTTAGAGATCGCTTTGGTAAACGAAATGAATGAAATGGGAAATCCAAGAACAATCAACACAACCAATACAAGTAATCAATCTTTCCATTGACCATTGAATCGAAGCAAAAAAAAGCTACCATTAACTCGAACACGATACCGCCAGGGTACAACAAATTAATCGCTACCAGCAAAGTACAAAGGCGCCAATCAGTATCAACAAGAAAAAAAAAACGGAAGCAAACACCCGCTAAACGCTTACTGCAACTAAGTAACGCTGAGCTGTAATCGATTGGAAAGGAACGACACTCGTTAAGCGTCGAAAGTGAAAGTGAACGGCCGCCGCACATTGATCCTAAAACAATTCTCGGCCAACATTTGAAAACTCCACAGTGTGTCGCAAATATAAACAACGCGAATCTCCCAGGAAATGATAATATTATAAAATATTAATTTTGTTGTAGTCACTTTGCATAATTTATTTGAAACCTCGAACCAACATCGATTTTCTCCGTTTATGGCATTTGTTGCCTGAAGCGTTTTCATATGTTGGTCCAGAACTCACACTCTCCGATCAGTACTAAAGAGCCCGGTAAGGTGCATCTACCGGTTAATAGAGACCCGACTGACTGTCGTTAGCCGGCAAAGCGAGCCCTCTCTCCACACACGATAAAATGAATAAGATTCCTAACGTGCCGCCGTGCACTAACCTACTCCAATTTTTTGCCTTTCCAGTAATCACTCTCACATGTTTGGTATGTCAATCGATTTGTGGAGGTTAGGGTGTGGCTTATTTTTTCAAAAAATCCTAAAACCTAAAGTTTGTTTGGTTTTCTGAATTAAAATTACATAAGAAACGAAAAACCTGATAAACCTATAAACAAGGATTTAAAATTAATTTTTTTTTTAAATAGCCGCGGCCGTCGTGGCCGTGCGGTTAGTGGCGTCAGTCGTTTAGGCGTATTGTGTCACGGGGCGTGGGTACGATTCCCGCTCCAGTCGGTCGAAACTTTCCGTCAAACGAAACATTTATCACTGGGCTACAGGGTGTTCCGAGTTGTCCGTTGCCTGATGTTAGTGATCGTTCAGTCTGTGCAGCCTTTGGCTGAAGACGGTGTAAATTGTCTTTTAAATATTTGTATGGTTTAATGGCCAGACATTACGTTTTACTATTAATTATAAGTTCATAAAGCATCTTATAATACGATTTGTTATGTTATTATTTATTAAATTATTAAATATAATGTTATTTTGTGCTATTAAATGCAAAATATGTGTGCTTTAAAATGAAGTTTAAATTTCTCTATTAATGTTTAACAAATAATCACAAATAAGGTATTTTCCGTATAAAATCTATGTTTTTGGATTTTTTTTGTCAATCTTCGCTTAAAGCAGGTCTCTTTTCAAAGTCTTTATTGGTGATTGGTTTCTATTTTAAAGTTTTTTACTAAATTGGTCTCAAAAGGCACGGTTTTTCCCTCCTTGCAGTAAATAATGATTCGAAATACCTAACCTAAAGTTTTCACAGGAATAGATTTTTTTACACTAGTTTCATCGACCGATTTTTCCAGCAGTTAATCTAGCAGATCTTCCAAAATTTTCTACAGAAGTTTACAGTTTCATGCAATTGCTCCAAAGTTGGTCGATGTTTGGTCAGACTGGATCAAGTGCTTGTTAATGAATTCAGTAAAACGTACTCTAAGCATTTGCAATAACAAAATATTTGCAATATTTGCAGTAATACTGGAATTTATCTATTTGATGAAACATCTGTATCAAAATGTAATTTCAGGTTCCATACTAGCAAATACTACAGCAATTACACTGTTCGACAAAAAATTTTTCTAAATATTTCGATAGGTACTCATTAATAATTGTTTACTTATCGTGACATTCATTTTCCTCGGAGTATCCCTAGGAAAATTACAGAATAACATAAAATAGCAACAAATAATTTAGTAATCAACATTATCACATTTTTTGCGGAAGCCGCTTAGGCAGGCATGAGCTCTTTTTGATTCAGTCTGTGCACAATGCTAATCATTTGTGAAAATTGATTTAGTGGTAACATGCCTGCTTCTTACTTGTTAGATGAAACAATTTCTGGTTAAACCATTTCCGATATTTTTTTATTTTTTGGTTCTAAATTTCACATGCTTTTTGGCAATTTTAATCAAACTTTCAGTTTTGAGATTTGGAATGAATTTCACAAATAATTGCGATTTATTCAAAATGAGTAAAACACTTGTTTTTCTATGTCTTCTTGTTTAAAGAAAGAAAAATAGAAATTACGTGAAGTTTCGCAAAATTGTTTATCACAAATGTATGGATAAATAGTTTCTTTACTTAATTGAAAAGCATTTTTACTCGTTTCGAGGATATGGGATATGGGCTCATAAATGGACACGTTTGTCCTTATATGGGAGACTAGTTTAAAATTTACCTTAATGGTCGACTTCTTTATGTTTCCAATATGCTTACAACTAAACCCATTTGAAGAAAACATCCCATTGAACAAGAAACTAACGCTCCATTTGAAAGTTTGATTAAAATTGCCGAAAAATCTGTAAAATGTAGAACCAACAAAAAAATCGAAAATGGTTTAACCAGAAATTGTATCATCTTTCAATTAAGAAGTAGGCATGTTACCACTAAATCAGTTTTCACAAATGATTAGTATTGTGCACAAACTGAATCAAAAAGATCTCATGCCTGCCTGAGTGGCTGTCAAATGTTGTCACAAAAAATGTGGAAATGTTGATTACTGAATTATTGGTTGCTATTTTACGTTAGTCTGTAATTTCTAGGGATATTCTGATAACAAATGGACCTCACGATAGGTAATCTATTCTTAATGAGTACCTTTAAAAATCTTTGGAAATCGCAAATAACATTATTATAAAATTTTTCACAGACTTCGCCATCGGCTCCTGATAAACCGACTAGCTCATGTAAGACCACTTACATGTCAGTGTCCAACCTAATTTTGTATTACTGCCAAGAGTTTATTAGACCAACCAGCCCATATAAACATAACAGACTCATCAATTTTCCGTATTCGAATCCTTGTTGAAATCAAATGTTACTGGATTGCATTGCTCATTGCTTTATAAAATGGAGCAAAAAAAATTAAATCCTAATCAAGCGTCTTCTTGAACCTATAATAATTATTATATAATGAACCAGATGTGTGGAATAGAAAAATAAGTAGTATTTATATGGTGCACATCCTCATATGCTTGTTTAATGATCGTTACCATTCCAAATTCATATATAAAAATGATGCTAATATTCTTCTGAAATGGTGCATGTTTCCCTGAAGCGATCTAGGGCTAAAAAATATTGATTTGACTAATTCAATGGTTGAATAATTGAATTTGAAAATATATTGATATTTTGCTTATTACGCTTTTTTTTGATGAAAAATGCAAAATTTTCAAACTTTGTCAAAAACTAATCCAGGGGTGCTGCAAATCATTTGAAAACGGCCTCTTTCTACACTTTTCTTCCACTTCCAGACCCATATAACCGCGTCCCTGATCCAGCCAAAATTTTTTTTTTGTCGAACAGTGTTATTCCGACCATTTCTACACAAGTTCCTTTAGTTATTTTTTTAATGTTTTTCAAAAAATGCCTCAAGAAAATCCTGCTGGCTTTTATCCAGGGATTTATTAGATTATGTTTCCTTAGCAATTTATCTAATGAACCTCTAATATTTCTTTGAATGTTAGGGAGTTTTTCAGAGATCCTCGTAAGAGTTCATCAAAAATTTGTATAGAAGTTTTACGAGAGAATAGTACAGTATTTTCTCGATTTTATCACTGCTCATTTCAATATCGCTTCATTATATCACTATCGATTTTAGCACGGTTTTATGTTCGATTTTATCACGCCATAATAATTGTTTGAATTTCATACATTTCCCAACGATAAATAGCCCTAATCAATCAACATATATATTTTTGATCCATCTCTCACGTGCTTTTCATTTAATTCGCTCTATTTTCACAATATATAGCTCAAATTTTGATGAAAAATATATGGAAGAAAAAACATTTCCATTATTTCACGCTTGAGTATATCACTCCATAAAAAATTGGATCCGTGATATAATCGAGAAATTACTGTATAGGATTCGTTTAATCAAAAATTACGGATTTTTCCAGAGATCTCTCCAATAATGTCTTAAAATATGCTTAACGACTCGCTTGGTAAATTCTTTGAAAAGGAATTTCTCTCCTTGTTTCTAAAAAAAAAACCATGCTGCATTTATAAAAAAAAAATCATGGGAGGAATCTCTGGAGTAATTTTTAAAGAATCCTTAGAGAAATTTTTAGTTGACATCTTGGACAAACTAGACGACCATTCTGAAGAAAATCCTTAGAAATCAGTAGAGGCATCGATGGAGAAGTTATTGCTTGAGCTTCAAAAAATAAATCCTAAACGGAAATCTTGTACGAAAGCTGAAAACAATTGAAGAATCGTTTAATGAACTCCATTTCTTTGAAAAATTGGATGAAGAATCTTTGGAGTAATTCATGGAGATATTCATGGAGGAGTCTCTACAGTAATTTCTTGGTCTATGCTTAAACGTTTCAGCGAAGCTAAATTGTATTAATTTCATAGGGCAGTTCTTTAAAATGGTCATTAAAGACTCTACAAAAGAATTGATTGGGCTAATACATAAACTGGTTTCTAATGAAGCCCCTAAAAAAACTTGTAAAAATGGATACAGTAATATGAGCTGTAAGACTTGTAGCTCTAAAAAATCATTGATAAATTTCCGGATGAATTTTTTGAAAATAAAGTTATAAACATTCAAATTTTGCTGATACCTGTTTGGATTATTTTTGTTTTGGATTCATGTATGGTCCTTTTTTGGTACCCGTCCGGTATATTTTTGGTCTCTTTTTCAAGCATAGGGTTCATATTTTTAAGGCACTCAGTTGCTATCAGCTCTGATATAACTAAGTCAAAAGGTATATTGACATATATATTGAGTTGCTCGGTAATCCAATCCGCATGGTTTTTAAATTAATTAACTCATTACGCGTGGTAAAGATGGATAAATTATGGGTGAAATTATGAAAAAAAAAATCACGTGCTCAGCTGGGATTCGAACCCAGGACTCTTATATGCTAGACGAGTGCTTTACCAACTAATCTACCGAACCACTTGGTAACTCAAAAGGTTTTACAAGATCTGTGGAAATTTGAATTCGAAAATTATAACCTTAACCTTATGGTAAAACACTCGTCTAGCATACACGAGTCCTGGGTTCGAATCTCAGCTGAGCACGTTTTTTTTTCAGATTTTTACCACGCGTAATAAGTTAACTAATTTAAGTCAAAAAGATTTCTGATTTGTTGTTCAAACTGCTAAAAACAACCTAATAATTTTCAAGAGTATGTGAAACTATTTGAAATTTATAAAGTTTTGGTCAAACTAAGTTCTTTTTCTCGTGAATTGAGGAAAAGTTTGGATTAAACTGCTTTCTACTATTATAATTAACTATGTACTTGATTTAGACAAATTTAATGTTCTACAAACGTTTCATTTTAGTGTTCTACAACTTTTCGTGTTCATTAAAAAATTGAAGCTTGAAGTTTTAAAATTGGTTAATAACAAAGTTACGAAAACTTCACTGAAGGTCATATTTTATAACTAAAAAAATCAGCTTCAAATGGTTCAAACTTTGAGGTTTCTCTCATTATCTGATTTGAATTCATAAGAGCAAGCAGTGCTTCTTGAAAATGTAATTCGTAAATCGTAAACGGTTCGTGTTTGCGTCGCCAGTGTATTTTTTTCGGTTTTCGCGCGTCTTTTGGGCAGTGCTTCGTAAAACCCAAGTAGGGGTTCATGGTATATTTTTTCTCTCGGCGTTTTCGTTTGCTGAGCATAGTAGCGTGTGGTTTTTTAATTCTGTTGCATGCTCCTGTGGAGCGAGCTACAAAATCAGGGTCAATCGTGTCCGGTTCGCATTGTGCGAATGCGAAAAGATATTCGTGATCAGTCGAGGATGGATTGCAAACTTGTGAGCTCGTTTCATGTTTATAATTACATATTTAGTGGTACAGTTACGTTTTTGTAATTTTCAAACAAACTATGGATGGTTCCCTTATTCCTGTTTCATATAATTTTAATATACACATACCTTTCTTCTTTCGATATTACTAAAATAACCTTTGAATAGCTCGACATTATGAATGACGACGTCTTTGTTTTTTTATCATCTACAAATATCTTTTCACTACGAGACAAAAATTCAAAAATAGTTTCAAGTAAGAATCGTATTGTTCCTCCTTATCTTCATCCGCATCACTCTCAGATCTCCTTCTTTCCTTACTAATAAACACCCTTCCCGTGGTGATTGTGGAGATGCAGAGGTATTTTCGGTCTCTAGAAGCAACAATCATTACACCCTAACATTCCTTCCCCATTCCAACTGACTGTAAGGACTTGGCCGGCACCGATTATTGATCAATAATACGAGATCTGCCGAAATTGCATTTTGAGAGTAAGCGGAAAGTTCCATCCCTTATTCATTTGGATCGAAGTGCAATTCTTACCAGTTTCGATCAATCACGGAGTAGCAACTATTGACATATGTAGGGGAATTAGGGGCAAAATGAACACGTTAAGCAAATATTCTTTTTATGACCATAAAATGACAATGTTTTAAATTTACAGCTGGCTAGTTTGCAAGTTTGATGTTAGTACGACGTGCTACATTCATTCATGGTAATAAGAGTTATATCACAAGACAGCAAAAACGAGACAGAAAGTTGGATCGAAAACAAGGCTGGTAAACACGGAGAAAAGTCTTGAAAGATTGACGTAACTTTTCCGATAGTTGATTTAACATGCCTGGATACAATCGTTACAAGCATATTATCGGTACTTCTAAACTGACAGTATGGTTTGCCCAATCGCTTTAGCTTTTGTTTCTGTCTTCCATCAAATGCATATTTCTATTATATAACATAGCGTATCAAAAATGACATTTTTGCGTGTCTCAAGGATCAAATTATGCGTCTCTAGTATATTTGGAGTTGCTGAATCTGATGCCGTTCTCAGAAATGTTCCAGCACGTCACAATTTTTAGCTAAATGTAGCTAAAATTGTGTAAAACACTGGTTTCATTGATGTTTACATAAAATTTAAACAATGATTTATCACAAAATATTATGATCTAATCTACCAAGCATGCGAAATAGGACTTTAACTTTCATTTCAGATATAACTTTATTGAAATTGCACAAATAAATACAGGTTAAATCGGGTTTTTCAACATGCTTGCAGTCCCCATACGAAATTCTTAGTTTCTCTTATATGGCAAAATACAATACAATGCAAACCATCAAAAAATAACTGTTGAGCATCGGAAGTATTATGAACCTTGTTGATAAGTATTGTTATACACATGAAGTTGAGTTCTAAGGCAAATTAAGCAAATACATTGTTGTATGGCAAACTTGCAAGCAAATTTGCTGAAATAGTCAAATTTGGTATTTTCAGCAATCAATATCTCAAAAACTAGACGTGCTATGATATTTCTTTAAATGGCAATGAATTCAGCAACCCTTATTAAGGGGTTAATTAAGATTTAATTAAATAAAAAGCGGTATTTAGGTGCTTGAGACAAAATCGTGTTTCGCAGTGTTATTGTTGAATCAGCCTTTCTGTACATTATTACCTTGAAACGTTATGAGATGTACCGCAAAAAACCGCTTGTTTCCAACAGGCAAAGCTGGAGTAGATGTAAGTTAATGGTCTCTCATTCACAAGATAGTGGTTTGTATTCCTGCTCCCATATTTATAGACATTTTGTCGTTTTTTTTTGTAATGTCGATAAAGAAGATTCGTGCCGGTTTTGACAACACAACATCAACAATAATACCATTGTTGTGATTGTATAATAATTTTGGGTCATTCATATCTATGGTTGGTTCAACTATTTTGTGTAGTTGAACTAATTATATCAAATAGTTAAACAAATTATTGACCATTGTTAAATCAATTTTAATGTATGATTGACTGAAATTCAATGTAAAATATGATTGATCTACCAGCAAATATGATTGAGTGGGCATTTTTCTCCGTGAAACGGTATTGGGGCAAAATGAACACTTGCGTGAAATTTAGTGATTCCAATATATTTAATGACTGTCAATCGTTCCGATATGTAGGAGAGCTCTCTCTCAATCATAATAGCTAAAAAGAACCTCTCTGGGTTCTACATTGCTCAAAAATTAGATTCTTCGATCGCCTTGCTTTATGCCAATTTGAAGCAGAGAAAAACTTAAAGTCAAATTTCAAAGAACAATTGAAGCTACAAATAAACTTTTATACCGCAGTACAGATTTCATGCACTGTATGAAGTTTTGATGAAGTATGCATATTCTCAGAGATAAAGGAGGTGTCCATTTCGCCCCGTATGTTCATTATGCCCCTAATCACCCTAGTCCGTCTATGCTATGTGTAACCATAAACTTGTTTTTACATTTAGTCTATGCTTATATGATTTGAATTTAGAAGAGTACACAAACTTTTGGTTTTGAAATCTTTCGAAAAATAAGTCGCACCCTGCTGTAAGTAATGCCCAGTCAAAGCGATTGACGAATAGCTACTTGAGCTTCTTCCTGAAAAGATGACACACAATCATCGATTACGTTCCCCCAGCGAAGGAGGGTGTGGATCGGCATTCGAATCCATTCGAGGGTACGTGCTGCAGTAAAACTATATGTGCTACACATCTCCTTAATCGATTCGCAAGCAAGCAAGCAAGCACCCAACTTCTACGACGCCCAGCACGCAAACGGAAACTAGTCACGCTTATCGAGTAGTAGTGTACCTGGCCGTCGCCGCTAGTATGTAGTAGCGTTGAGATTAGATTACGTCTCTCTCGTTTTTTGTTTTGCTTCTTTCTGCAATGCAATACGTCGTGTTATGTAACACAGTTTGTGACGTGACTGGGAAATTAATCTTCTGCCGGGTGGCATTTCCATTTGGGATAGTAGACAGCTGCATACATTGTTATGTACCTGGCTAGTTGAAACCGGAGCATCAGAGTCGTGCGTATTGGAGGTAAAATCGAAAGCGAGGCGATGCGTTTGAGCCACATTTATAGCGCCATCTATTTGTCAAACTGATGAGAACTGTCAACAGCCTAAGAATCATCCTCAAAACTTTTAATTCCTCTGTAGACCTTTCTTCCTGATATTACAACAGCTTACTCATATTGGTACAGCATACAACTTAGCCTGCCTGAAATATCGAAAGCTTGTTTTTAAGACAACGTTTTAATAAACACTCTTCATAGTGACTTATAGTCATTTGAGAGACCTTTCAAGGCGACCTTTGAACAAACGTTCAGTGTTGTCATCGTAAGTAAAAAATTGGTGCTTCTTCTCTTCAAGGTGTTTGTAAAAAAGCTAGCAATATTTAAGAGTTTCCGGCAAACGTATCCTTTGTTTGCGATTTGGAATGAAACCTTAATTCCCCCAATGGTGTTCAAGATCTCCTGCCTAAATCCTCCAAATTCGGAACAACTGACCAAGATTGGCGGCACCCTTTGTTTCCTTACTTGAATCAAAGAGCCTATGCGCAAGAGGCTGCTTCTATTTGTTGCTCGGAAAACTTTTCTAATGCATCATATTGATTGCTTATATCAATACAATTTTCAAGCCTATCCATTCCAGAAGGAGAACTCTACCTATTCAGCCAATCCCAGTATATTGAAATTCATTGTTTATGAACACAAACTGTAACCACATGCTGTAATTATTAGATTACTAACGCAACGTTTATTTTTCTGTACTTCCAGTGCGAGGATGTCGACCGGGCAAGGCGGTACCCATGTCAGAGGAAGAAATTCGTGGACTATGCCTAAAATCGCGAGAAATTTTCCTACAGCAACCGATCCTGCTTGAGCTGGAGGCAGCCCTTAAAATTTGCGGTAATTTCACTTTTCCTCGAATCTCTCATATCGCTCCCAATAATCATGATTCTTCTTTCGGCAGGTGACATCCACGGTCAGTACACAGATCTGCTGCGGCTGTTCGAGTACGGAGGATTCCCCCCGGAGGCCAACTACCTGTTCCTGGGCGACTACGTGGACCGAGGCAAACAGTCGCTGGAGACGATCTGCCTGCTGTTGGCCTACAAAATCAAATACCCAGAGAACTTTTTCCTGCTGCGGGGCAATCATGAGTGTGCCAGTATTAATAGGATATACGGTAAGAGGAGTGGGGTGCTTTGTGAAGTTGGTTAATTCTGTTTTCCCTTTTCCATCGGTAGGATTTTACGACGAATGCAAACGGAGGTACAACGTCAAGCTGTGGAAAACCTTCACCGACTGCTTCAACTGCTTACCGATTGCGGCCATTATTGACGAGAAGATCTTCTGCTGTCACGGCGGGCTCAGTCCGGATTTGAATGTAAGTGCTTGAAACATTACATTTATGAGGATTTGGGATATGTAATACTCATAGGCATATGCGACATTTCGTTAAGTCACAACCTGAGAGTCACAACACGGAGAAATACTTGCATACCGATTATGGGCGGATTGATTATTAAACGTCCCGAAAAACATTTAAAAATTTTGGTATTCTCTGCGCGTTGTATTCGTAATCTTCAAAGGTTTCTGACCTAAAACGATTATAATCAGGATTTTAGAGTGAAGAAGCATAGAAAGCAAACCTCGATTTTTCAAGAGCACAAATGTCGAGAACCAGACAGTCGTCCGCGCTGAAAATTTGATCGATTGTTCACCAGTGACTGGTTCTCTAGATTTGTTGATAAAGATAAAGTTATTATCTAGATTTTTTAAGATTTTAATGAGAATCTAAATTTTTGCTATGTACTGGTCTAAATTTTTCCATTCTGGTTCATATATATCAAAGATTTAATGTCGAGACCAGTCAAAATCATCACAGCCACTTGTAATACCTACAGTAACAGTGATTTGAAATCCTCATTCCACTTCAGGAACTTTTTTGGACACTGTTCAGAAACCTTTCAAGATTCTGTTCAGAAATTTCCAATATTTTTTACTCTTACTTCTCTGCTGTAACAAATCCTCACGGAGACGAATAAGCCGCGCAATTTAAAACCTCTTTAAATAACGCATAAAAATGTCTCAAATCCTGTAGAAATTGTGACAAATCTATTAAGTGAATTCACTAAATGTCCTGCGTGATTATCTCAGATTTTGTAGGGGGTCCGTAGCCTTGAGGTTACGCTTGTTATAACAAATTGTGTTATACATAGTTATGCTTTAAATTGAAACAAATTTGAAACAGTTTTCGTTATTTCAACTGATTTTGTTTACATTACTTTCTAATTTCCTTCATCAACTCAATGTGCTTCTAACAAAAATGAAACAAAATTTGTTATTTGTAACAAATCTTGATATAATCGAATTACAATTGTAATCAACAAACAATTGCAAATTTGTAATCCATTGGTCGGGTTCCCACACATTTCTTAAGAAATTTCTCAAAAATCCCCATACAATCTTCAAAAGTTTATATGAGCTTTCACTTCAGTCAATACCGCAGCATTTTTTTCTAATATTTCTCCCGCTCAAATTTATTTTTTTTTAGGAATTTCACCAGCATGGCATTCACCAGGTTGGTAGAAAGTCACTTTTTTGTGACTTGATCACTTTTTTTTCGACCTGATCACTAAAAAGTCACTATTTCCAACAAAATGCCATAGAAGTCACTTTTTTTTTTCAAATAAATGGTCACTAAAGTCAATATTTTCGTGATTTGATGCAAATGAAAATTAAGGCTGGACTAGCTCTTCGAACATATACAGCAATACTTAATTACCAAAAACTAAACAGGGGCTACCCCGTTTGGCATAAAGTTATTTGGCATAAAGCCATTTGTCATAAAGTCGTTTGGCATAATTGTCATTTCGCATAATGGTCATTTGGAATAATGGACGTTTGGCATAAAAGAAAAGAAATTAGGAATTTAAATAATGCTACTTAAAAAAAGATCTGGTGATCAAAAGAAGGCAAAATTGTCAATGAAAATGTTAGTAGTTACAATGCAAACCACTAGTTTAACAACGTACCGTCGTTGGGGGTGACAATGGGTCAAAAAGGGATATGTGCGATTTATTTTTTGAATAACTATCGCAATTTAACTCCAATAAATTTCAAATTTGGTGTGTATGTACTTTGATGGTACATTAACAACTGTTCAAAAAATTAAGGACAAATATTTATTCACAGCGGCACCACAAGTGAATGAAAAATGACCCAATCTCACCCCATAGAGGGGGTGACATTGGGTCACTGTAATTGAAATAACTTGTTTTTGAGAATATGATTTCAAAACCATTCACAACTGAAAAATATTGACAAAAAAACGATGCAAACAAGACAAAAAGATATCTAAGATGTTTCACAAGTATGAAAACCCCACTTAAAAGAAAGATTATACTGAAAATTGAAGAGCTATGAGAAAACATATGTAAACCCAACATTTATCGTCAAGTTTACATACATTTTCTTGGTTTTCCCTCAAATTGTCTTCAAAGTCTCATCCCCATTGCTATAAAGCCTATTCAGTTTCCCCAAAGGTGTACTGCAACAGTGATTATTTTAAACCTTCGCAAATAGTTAAATTTCGGTGCGACATTCTACGATCAATAAATTTCAGGCTGAAGTTGACGTCATAATCCCGGTATTTCAGCGATCCAACTCATTTGTACTTCCGTGAGATGTTTCTATAATATGAAAATACTGATAAGTAGTTAAATTCCAAAAAATAAATCCATTTGATAAAATTTTACGATGTTGCTGCGCACGAAACACAGTTGCTGGTTTGAGATGTTGTCAAAATGCGTTGTATTGTTATTCAATGCACGGAATACTCAAGTAGACTTGTTTGATGTTTCAGAGATGCTGTATTTAGAAAGAATAAACACATCTTAATGAAAAAAGAGAACACCCGGCACCGTAAAATGTCAAAAAAGTGAACTTGGAATTTCATTTACTATCGTTCTTGCTTGACCCAATCTCACCCCCATTTTCAATGTTTTAGACATCGTACCGAAAAAAATGATTTTTTTGTGGGAAAATCAAACAGATTCCGGAAAATACCTGTGATGTGTAATGAAAAGACTTTCAACATTCCACTAATACAACGATAGAGTCTAGAGTAGATGCGTGATACTTTGTACAGGAGAAATTTAATGTTGTAAATTTTATCTAGTTTCAACATGCAAGTTTATTGATGTAGTAAACAAAAAACTACTATTTCTAAAAATGTATATTGTTATGAATTATGTGCAATAATATGTTCCCTAACATATGAATTATTAAGTTTAGTAATATCAGCGTTATTAGCTGAAATATTTCACAAAACATATTTTTCCGTTTTGACCCAATCTCACCCCCTAGACCCATTGTCACCCCCATCGACGGTAATGAGAAAGAACAGCCTATAGTGGTTTTCACGCCCAATGGTATGGGTGCCCTAGTGTAGATGTAGTTGTGAACCTTAGAGGAAAACAATATGCACTCTGTCTCGAAAAACACCCAGAATCCGGGTGTAAATTTTTCAAATTGGGTAATATTTCCATATGCATTTTGATGAGTCTGGAAAGCGTGTGCAAGTTTCTTTGAGGAAAACAAAAACAAACTGTGTTTGACGAGCGTATGCTAGTCTACGTGTGTTCAAATGTCACTAAGCTCTATGACCAAAAGAAGGGAAAATCACATATGAGAATGTGATAGTGCGCATCGTACCTTCGTGCTGTGCGTACACGAATTCTCTCTGCTCTTGGAAGTTTTCTTAAAAACTACCTAAAGCAATAAAACAGTACTTTTCAGTGCTACAAAAACAGTACTTTTCATTGCTAAAATTAAAAACGGTACTTTTCAGTGCTACTAAAACAGTACTTTTCAGTACTATTTTTTCTACTATTGATCCCTTTACGATCCTTGTTTGGACCCGTGCCTTCGATTTTTCGTTGGACCCGTTGGCGAAAGCTAGCGGTGGTAATCCTACTTGGACACCGTCTTGGGAAAAAAACCTTTCGAAGGTCACGTCTTCTTTCGTTTATTAATTAAACATGGTATCAACAACAAACAAAAGGAAGGGTGAATCTCTGAATTCACTACTTCCTTCCAAAAAAGTGGGTTTTAAAACTGTCACTACACGTGGCAAGAATGGAAGAAAGGACGCTTCCCCGGAATGCGAACTTTCTTCCAAGGGTGAAATGAATAATTGTATCGAAATGAGCAATCAGTTCGATGCTCTAGACAAATTTTCCGAACACCAAATCGAAGCAGCCTCTAGCCCAGGCTCTTTGATTCAAGTGAGGAAGCAAAGAGTGCCGCCTATCGTGGTCAGTTGTTCTGAATTTGGGGGATTTAGGCAGGAGATCTTGAACTCCATTAGGGGAATCAAGGTTTCCTTCCAAATCGCAAAGAAAGGAGACTGTCGCGTTTTGCCGGAAACTCTTAAAGATCGTGAGCTTCTTCTCAAACATCTTGAAGAGAAGAAGCACAATTTTTTTACTTATGACGACAAAACTGAACGTTTGTTCAAAGTTGTCTTGAAAGGTCTCTCAAGTGACTATAAGTCACCTGAAGAGATCAAAAATGGAATAAATGATTTACTTGGATTTTCCCCAGTCCAAGTAATCATTATGAAAAAGAGAACCCAATCTGGCATTGTTCGGAAAGGGCTTTCTCAAGAATTTTATTTAGTTCACTTTAACAAAAAAGAACTAAATAATATTAAAGCTTTAGAAAAAGCAAAACTTTTGTTTGATGTCCGTGTGACATGGGAACATTTCCAGAAACCTGGAGGAAATTACCAGAACCCCACTCAGTGCCGTCGGTGCCAAAAATGGGGTCATGGTACAAAAAATTGTCGCATGGATGCTAAATGCATGATTTGCGGAGGTTCTTCTCACGCCAAAGACGTCTGTCCAGTGAAGGAAGATACCACCAAATTCATATGTTGTAATTGCGGGGCTAACCATAAGTCCAATTTTTGGAATTGTCCTTCACGAAAAAAGGTCATTGAGGCTCGTGCCAGGCAGATGAAAGATAATATCCGTTACGATAACGGTCGTTTCCGGAATTTGCCTGGAAGAGTATCGAACAATGCTCATTTTTCAGTTAACGATCGCTTGATCATGAATCATACCCATCAGGAAGATCATAATCATGCTCATTCACAAACTAATTTTAATCCGTCGGGTAGCCGTTCGAATCTTTCTATTTCGAATGTATCTACCCACGGTAAATCCTTTGCCGATATCGTAGCAGGAAATTCGAACTCCTCCCCTGTTCGATCCATAGGTACCCATTCTACTTGTTTCAAATCAAATGGAAAAAACCCTACCGCCACAGGTAACTCCGCTTCTTCGTCTACCGGAAATTCCAATGGGAAATCATCAGATGATATGTCTGCCTCTGATTTTAATTTTCTAACTGAACAATTGAATCTAATGATTGATGCAATGTTCAAAGCCACCACTATGACTGAAGCAGTCCAAGTAGGTGTAAAATTTACAAATCAAATTGTTATTGGATTACGTTTTTATAATGGATCCAAATAATAATTTAAATATTTCAAATTGGAATGCTCGTTCTCTGAATGGTAAAGAGGACGAGCTGTTTAATTTTCTTACGGTTAATAACGTGCATATAGCAGTTATTACCGAAACGTATTTAAAACCTGGATCTAAACTCAAAAGAGGTCCTAACTTTTTTGTTTATCGTAATGATCGACTTGATGGGGCATGTGGGGGAGTTGCAATCATCATTCATAGGCGTATAAAACATCAACTGTTTTCATCATTTGAAACTAAAGTTTTTGAAACTTTAGGTGTTTCTGTTGAAACACAGTTTGGTAAATATACTATCATAGCTGCCTATTTGCCTTTTCAATGCTCTGGGCAGCAAGTTAATTTGCTCCAAACTGACTTGCGTAAATTGACTCGCAATAAGTCAAAATTTTTTGTCATTGGTGACTTTAATGCCAAACATCGGTCATGGAATAATTCTCAAAGTAATTCCAACGGCAGAATTTTATTTGATGAGTGCTCTTCAGGATATTTCTCAATTCAATACCCTGATAGCCCCACATGTTTTTCCTCTTCTAGAAATCCATCTACGATTGATTTGGTCTTAACCGACTCTAGTCATCTTTGTAGCCAACTGATTACTCATGCTGATTTTGATTCTGATCATGTCCCTGTTACATTTCAAATATCCCAAGAAGCGATTCTCAATCCTATCAGCTCCACTTTCAATTATTTACGAGCCGACTGGAATATATATAAAACGTATGTTGACTCCAATCTTGATGTTAACATTTCTTTAGAAACTAAACTTGATATTGACAATGCTCTTGAAGCTTTAACAAATTCCATTGTTGAAGCCCGGAGCATTGCAATTCCAAAATGTGAAGTAAAATTTGAATCCGTGATTATAGACGATGATCTTAAACTCTTGATCCGTCTTAAAAACGTGAGGAGAAGGCAATTTCAACGCACTCGCGATCCTGCTATGAAAATTATATGGCAGGATTTGCAGAAAGAAATCAAGAAACGTTTTGCTCAATTAAGAAACAAAAATTTTGAAAATAAAATTTTTCAATTGGACCCTGGCTCTAAGCCCTTTTGGAAATTATCGAAAATCTTAAAAAAACCTCAGAAGCCAATACCGGCATTGAAAGAGGAAAACAAATTATTACTAACTAATTGCGAAAAAGCCCAAAAACTTGCTATGCAGTTTGAAAGTGCGCACAATTTTAATTTAGGACTTACTAGTCCAATTGAAAATGAAGTTACTCAGGAGTTCGAAAATATTCTCAATCAAGAGAACGTTTTCGAAAATGCCTGGGAGACTGATTTGGAAGAAGTGAGAACTATTATTAAAAAATTCAAAAACATGAAAGCTCCTGGCGATGATGGAATTTTCTACATCCTCATCAAGAAACTTCCAGAAAGTAGCTTATCATTTTTAGTTGATATATTTAACAAATGTTTTCAATTAGCATATTTTCCTGACAAATGGAAAAATGCTAAGGTTGTTCCAATTTTAAAACCAGACAAAAATCCTGCAGAAGCTTCTAGCTATCGTCCAATCAGTTTGCTTTCCTCCATCAGTAAACTTTTTGAAAAGGTTATTTTGAACAGAATGATGGCCCACATCAACGAAAATTCAATTTTTGCCAATGAACAGTTCGGATTCCGCCATGGACATTCGACCACTCATCAACTTTTACGTGTAACAAATTTGATCCGTTCCAACAAATCTGAAGGCTATTCTACTGGTCTTGCTCTTCTAGACATAGAAAAAGCATTCGACAGTGTTTGGCATGAAGGTTTGGTTGTAAAATTAAAAAACTTTAATTTTCCAACATACATTGTTAGAATAATTCAAAGTTATCTGTCAAATCGTACACTTCAGGTTAATTATCAGAACTCCAGATCTGAAAGACTTCCTGTAAGAGCTGGTGTTCCTCAAGGCAGCATTTTGGGACCAATATTATACAATATTTTCACATCTGACTTACCTGAGCTACCTCAGGGATGTCAAAAATCTTTGTTTGCGGATGACACAGGCCTCTCCGCCAAAGGACGAAGCCTGCGTGTCATCTGTAGTCGATTGCAAAAAAGTTTGGATATTTTTTCTTCATACTTGCAAAAATGGAAGATTTCTCCTAATGCTTCCAAAACTCAACTAATAATATTCCCACATAAACCAAAAGCTCTTTATTTGAAACCTTCAAGTAGACATGTTGTCACGATGAGAGGGGTTCCAATAAATTGGTCAGATGAAGTTAAGTATCTAGGGCTCATGCTAGATAAGAATTTAACTTTCAAAAATCACATTGAGGGCATTCAAGCCAAATGTAATAAATATGTAAAATGTCTCTATCCCCTTATTAATAGAAAATCAAAACTCTGTCTTAAGAACAAGCTGTTGATATTCAAACAAATTTTCAGGCCAGCCATGTTGTATGCTGTACCAATATGGACTAGCTGTTGTAATACCAGGAAGAAAGCTCTGCAGAGAATTCAAAATAAAATTTTGAAAATGATTCTGAGGCTTTCTCCCTGGTATAGTACCAATGAGTTACATAGAATATCCAATGTTGAAACATTGGAACAAATGTCAAATAAAATAATTAATAATTTCAGGCAAAAATCGTTACAATCTTCTATTGCCATGATTAATGCGTTATATGTTTAGGTTAAGTTAGGTTAAGTATATTAAAAACATTTTTTTTTCTCTTATAAGCAGGTGAAATCAACTCACCTGTAAAAAAAAAACTGAACTGCTACGGCAAATGAAATGTAATATGTTGTAAACAAAATGTTAATTAAATCTTAAATTTGTTTTACCAAATTAGGATGATAGTGTTGTCAAATAACACAGAACACCTAGATATAAGAAATGAATGTAATGTTTGGAATGATACTAATAAAAAAAAAAAAAAAAAAAAAAAAAAAAAAAAAAAAAAAAAAAAAAAAAAAAAAAAAAAAAAAAAAAAAAAAAAAAAAAAAAAAACATATGAGAATGTTAGCAATGGTAATGCCAAAAACATAGCTACTCAGTTTTCAATGATTATGCCAAACGTCCATTATGCCAAATGACTATTATGCCAAACGACCGTTATGCCAAATTATTTTATGCCAAATGGCGTCCCCCTACTAAACATTACATATACTTCGCAATTGTATTAAATGGACAAATTGACGTGAAATTCGTGAAAAAATTATATGTCTTCTCGGTGAGAATCGAACTCATGACTTCCTGTTCAATAGATAGATCGTGTTACCCCTAAACCACGAGGACTCATGGACGCAGAAGTTAACCTGAATTCGATTTCAGCTCAATAATCACGTGGTCCTCTTTCGCAAAGCGCACCTTTTTCCGAAGAATTAGATGCCCATCAGGCTTCCGAATTATCACTCACTCTCACGATAATGGATTTATCCCTCACATCAATTTTCAGCGATAAGCTGCCTTGCGATTTTATCCGTCTACAAAACAAAGCGAAAATAGATAATTGCACATTTCCGCAGCTGTGAGTGATTTGTTTTCTCTTTCTCCGATCCATGGAGAACTTTTCCTGTATCCATCGCCACGAGCAGCAGTTACTTTTATACACCAAATTAATCACTCCTTTCGTCAAGTTGGTGTGGTGGCATGGTTAGTGTGCACGCATCGCGGTTGTTTTTACCATTGTTCTAGGTTCGAATCCCGTCGCCGGCACTAGTTTTGTTTATCCACATAGTGATAATTCTCGGGAGCAGTTGGTGAGCGCAAATATGCTGGAGTGAAAAATAAATTATCCTCAGAGTGGAGTGATTTTCGGTTATCCTCCATTGTAGCTCCAGGGAAAATTAGTGTGAGCGATAATAGATGTTCACGTGAGGAAGCGAAAAAAAGCATTCTCCTTCGTAGATTTCGCATCATTGATACGAAAATTCAGAACCCTGATGCCCATCCATACACAACGCTTTATGTTGTATTTGCAATGCCTAGCCGAGAGCGCTGTATTTATGAGGTAAAAACCTCGATTTATTCCACAAATTTGTTAAGAAATGCTTCAAGTGATTCGTTTTGTAACTCTATTTCAAAATCATCGGTGCATTTTCGCCAGGAACAGGAATTTCGCTAAAAATTCTATCACGAGTTTGTTTTTCGGAGTTCATGTATTTGATAAACTACTTTTTGTTCTGACTGAAATCAGATATGTAAAATAGTAACCTATACCGAGCTAACATTCGTCTCGTAAATAAAATGAGTAGTGAAATCTCCAATGCATCACCTTTTTGACCGTTTATTACAACCGAGTTTTATTCCAGACAGTAATCGTTAAGAAACATTTCAAATTACTGCAATTCTCAATATACACATAGATCGCATTTTCATTTCTCGTCATTTTTATGACCTATAATTGCAGTTTTGAAGTCTCTTTTAGATAACTCCAATTTGATCATTTTGGTCACTAAAGTCTTTATTATTATACTGCTTTACCGATACTAGCCCTGATATTCTGTTCAATGTTCCTTTAGAAAGTCCTACGGAATATTATTTATCTAGGAAATATTTTACAACTTCCGCAAGAGTCCAGGAGCTCTTTCAGAGATCTCTTTTCATTAAGGGTGTCTTCGAAACTAACACAAGTTTTATCAGAGGTTACCTTAAGAGTTTTTTTTTGTAGAAATAGCTCACGGATTTTATTTTTCAGCAATTCCTTTTATAATTTCTGAGAAATTCTTTTGATATTTCCTTGAAGACATTTCCTTGAATGCATAGAAAAAATGTTTTTGAAAATCTCAAAGAATTATTAGAAGAATTTCTGAATTTCATGGGAAATTATCACTAAATGAACTGTTTATGAATCTTCTGAATAATTTCTGAATTTCTGATAAAGTTTCCAGAGGAAAGAAAAGTCTTAGATCATAAAAAATGTCTGCTCTGATACTATGAAGAATCAGGTGTTGGCCGAAGTACGTTTCGTCGAATGGTTCATCAGGCCGAAATCTTTCAATGATTTATTCGAGTATTTCTGGCACTTCAGTTTCTTTCTGGAAGAATTTCCTTAATTTTATAAAAACAGATTTCATGAGGTCGCCGAACGACCCACGGTTGACACCGCCTCAGGCGCCCTAAATGAGTGCCTTTGCATAATGGAGGGAGATAAAACTCAAATGAGAAGACACTTTCATAGGACATTTTGCTTCTTTTAACCCGTATAGACCTGAAAGCAAAAATACTAAAACCCTCACCGCTCAGCGAATTCTTAACGGATTTAGATGATTTTTTGTCAGTTCACTGGCCCACATATCTAGTTTCTGAAAGTGGCCAGAGGTACTTGGAAATATTCTTGTGGTCGGAGTTATTCCGGTGGGTCACTGGGTCAAGTCGGGTAAAAAAGGGCTATTTTTTGGGACATGCCAAGTTACCTTTATTTATTTGCAATGACAATCATTTTAATTTGCATAAATCATCAAGGTCTGATATTCAACATTATAAATGAAGAGTTTTGCACCATTTAAAATATACCGGATGTGGCCATTTGGACGTAATGCCCGGAATAACCAGCTATAGATTTGTTGGATACTAAACCGTTTCAACTCTCGAAAAGTAGAAATCAAACATAATTGTGCACTAAAATGCGTTCCCATAAACTTGGCACAGATGTTCAGATACAAATTGGCCACTTAGTCATAAGTTTGAGGCGTCCCGGGACCAGAAAATGGTCATTTGTAGGATTATTAAAATGCAAAACTCATAGTTATCCACTTCAATCGTTTCTCAAAAGGTTTACACTGATGCAATTTTCCTTAAATTCCGTCATGCAGTAGCCACATTATAGCCGATTCCGGAAATTTTCTGTGACTTGAAATTTGCCTACCTTCAGGGGCACAAACACACAGTACCCTTCTCACCCGACCTGACCCAGTGACCCACCGGAATAACTCTGGCCACAAGAATATTTCCGCGTTTCTCTGTCCACTTCTAGAAACAAGATATGTGTGTCAGTATACTGACAAAAAATCATTTTAATCCATTAAGAATTCACTGAGCGGTGAGGGTTTTAGAATTTTTGCTTTCACTCAGGCCTATACGGGTTAAACATTGTTGAAGTAGCGGGTACTTACTATGAAAGATTTTCATTCAAACATCAACTAGGGTGCAAAACCACTTGGGCACTTTTATGATTCAGTTTGGCATGGGTTTTTTTCTCGTCCGAATTTTCTGAAACTTTGCAATGGGCATCAGTACGATGGATATTGTGACCAAATATGAGCTCTGTAGATTTCAGAAAACCCCACTTCCCAAGTGAATCGAAAGTGTCGCCAAGAATAGGATTCGATTCCCTATTCTTTCGAGTAATGTTTTTTCATAAATAATGTGTGACTCCAAAGTTGCTTATACTTTATCAGATTTTGTTTCCTTCTTTTCAATATGTGCTGTTCTTTCAATCAATTTTGTAATAGTGATTATTGACACAGCAATTCAGTTCACTTTCTAAAACTGGCATTAGTTTTTTCAAAGCTCAAAGTAAATCCCTTACTTTAATTTTGATCCCCAGGTCATTGTGGAAATGTATCAACTGTTGGTCGAATGTCGTATTTCGTATCAACTTCGTGAGTAAGATTTCTTCTTTCATTTTTCAACTCATACGCCTATTGACTTGTTTGGTCTAACGACTGTTCGGCCTAATGTGCTTCGGCCTAACATACTTCGGCCTAATGACACATCACCAAAAAATTAAACCCTTTTCTTGGTCCAAGTTTGGACTCTTTTCGGTTCCTGTTAGGTCTTTTTTTTAGACTAGAGGTCTCTGTGTTCCTATTTTTAAGGCACTTAGTCGCTACCAGCCCAATTCTACCAGCCAATTCAGATTACCGACCCTTGTAATATTTTACTGGGTTTTGGAACTACGGATTTTTCGGTAACTTTTACGATTAACGAGAAAAAAACCAGTAAACCAAAATATGTTGATGGATGGAAATTACTGACTTAGTCAGTAAAATTTAGAGCGTTTTTATTGGCATTCCAGGTACCCATGCTTCACGCTTTGCTCCTCCAGATTCTGTTTTTTTTTCTTTATAAATCAATACAAATTAAAACCCAATCGACTTGGACATGTCCCTTATTAACGTTCAACGCTCCGTCATCGTAATCATGGTCATCACCGAAACTTCAAAAGCAGTTTTTCTGTTCAAAACTAAAAATTATTCGACGAAAATGTGTTCACTGTGTTTCTGTTGGAGAACAGAATACAGTGAACACATTTTCCTGTAAATTTTCTTGATTTTGAACGGAAAAACTGCTTTTGAAAATTCCGAAATCAATGACGGATTCTGCCCCCTTAAGCATTTTTCGTGAGAATAAACATTTACGGTATGCTCATATCTTAGTTGAAGTAATCGAAATATGTGTGACAAAATCATTATTTTTTGGTTGGTTTGCATACATGAGGCAAACTCAATGATACAGATGAATTTACCTCTTGTATGGAAATCAACAGCATTTACCAACGTAGGCAGTTAAAATCGTACTGAGCCTTTTTGGTTGCTTTAAATAGTTGAGTTTGTCATTTGATTTTGACGACAAGTCAGTAAAAACATCAACTACTGAATAGTCGGTAATGTTTTTACTGATTTTTCGATCTTTTCGGTAATGCTGCTCAATTGGGTCTGACAGCTACCGTAGTTCAGTAAAAAGTAAAAATTATTACTGAACCTCAGAAGGTTTCAATCAAAAAGCTGAAAGTTCGGTATTTTTTATGATTTACAATTTTTACCCAGAATAAAAAAATACCGAACAAGCAAATCATGCAAACAAGCAACCTTGGAAAAATCTAATAAGTTCTAATATTCTATTACTTCAATTCGAAATATATTTTTGAAAAAAAATCAAGATAGAATGTATGCCAAAATTAGTGGAAAAATCGCATCAGCGAATTCTGGTATAAATCTTAAAGGCTCTACAGATTCCTACGTCACTCCTCCTCAGATTCTTAAGTATTTCTTTCACATAGTCCTCGACGAGGAGCTTCAGAAAATCTTCCAATTCCAATTTCAAGCTCCGCTAATTTCCTTCAGCAGCCAATGATATCTTCAGTAATTTCCACAGGGATTACTCCCCCAGGATTTTTTTTTTTCAGAGATTCTTTCACTGATTTCTCCATTTATTACTCCACGAGTCTTCCAAAGATTCTTACAGGATTTTTTTCCACGAACACAAATTTCCTTAGTATAGGTTTTTTCCAGGAAAAACTACAACGCCGATATTCTCCAGTAGTTCTTTTAGTCATTTTTACAGGGAATCCTTAAAAAATGCCATGAGTAAAGAAAAATGCTCCTAGTATTCATTCTTAAATTCTACCAGAGATTTCTCCAGTATTACATACCCAAAGTTTTATCAAATTAAAAAAAAAACATTTAGAGTATCAATCATTTCTCCTATAATTCCTGTACAAAATCCACTACTGATTCCTCCATAAAATCCTGCGAATATAGGGTTTAGTTTGATAATTTTCCCAATAATTATTTTTTGCATTTTATCTGACTCTCCAAGAATTTTTAAAGGTTAAAAAATACCTTCAGAAGTCTTTCCTGGAGTTTTTCCGCGCTTGAGATAGGTAGACATAACATTAACCAAGCCATTTCTCGGTAAGTTTTTGGAAAAGTCTCCGGAGGAAGGAATTCTTGAACATGCTCGCGGAGAAATCTTAGTTGCATTCTTCCAGAAACCCGAAAAAACTATTTTGTAGTCATTCTTCGGAAAATTAAAGATATCGTTTGAAGAAGTCCAGAACGAAAATCATAGATTAAATCCTAAAGCAGACCATGGAAGAGTTACTGGATAAATTGCTTGAGCACTAAGCACTCTCATGATAAGTTTCAGAATAAATCTTTGAAGGAATCACGGAAGAAGTCTCTGTAAAGCTCATCAAAGAGAATGCTGAAGTCATTCCAGAAACCGCCTTAAGAGAAATGAACTTTAAGTTTTTGACGGTATCCTGCCAGGAAATTCGTTGAAGTCTTTGTCATGCATTGATTGGAGGGCCAAGGCCAGTGGTTTTCATATCATGCTCCACTGAGCTCTTGTTGCTCCGCGAAACGTTGATTGGCCATATATAATCAGCATTGCGAAACTATTGGCTTTACGACGTCTCGACACAACATAAAGAAACATTTTCATAACATTCGTGCCCGGACATAATTAAAAATATGAAAAATAAATAAATCCCACGGAATTTTTTTAGCGGAATTCTCAACAAGATCTTGACGATTTCTTGGAGGATCGTAGATATGTATTTGTGACAAATTTGGAAGTTTCCAAACATGATCCTGGAGATCTATAATTGGCACCTGCGTCTGGTTCTGGTGAGATCCTAAGAGTTTCCATTCGAATCTTGTCGATTTTGGGCAAAACTGCTCCTATAGTAGGGCGGTTACAAATTTAAAAAAGTTTTAAAATTCAATCTCCCATATCTTCCTTACTAACCTTACCATAAAAATAGTGTTCTGTGAAAATTTCAGCTTTCTAGGAGGTGATTTAAAGGTGGCCCAAAGCCAATGATGGTTTATATGGAAATTACTATGGGGAAATTTTGAAAAATGTTCCAAACACTTCAGTACTTGAATGTAAGTAAAAATTTATCATTCCATAGTAAAAACTCATTCTTCAAACCATAATAAAGAAATTTGCTGAAGAAAGCAATTCAATCGGACGAATAGGAGAAGAGATATTCATGTGTTTGTTTGCTGTTATTTACCTTCATATGGGATTATAGCCCTGCAAACATCTGCAAAAATGCCAAACAAAATTAGCTCGAAAGGGATTTGTCTGTTCAGCAGCAGATATACTTACATGTCAGTACTAACGTGTTTGGAACATTTTTCCAATTTTCTCCATAGTAATTTCCATATAAACCTTCATCGTCTTCGGGCCACCTTTAAAGATATGGGAGATTAGAATTTTAAACATTTTTAAATTTTGAATCGCCCTACTCCTATAGGTTCCAACCTAAAATTTCTAACGGAATCATAAGAAGTCTGATCGAGATCCTAGTAGGATCTAGGGATTCGCATTGAAGATCTGGGAAATCCTAATGGACCCATAACAATTTCCAGCTGAATCTTAAGCTATTTCTTCAGGATCCAGTGGCAATAAGGAAATTTTAATGATATATTGAAGATTCATAGCGAGCTCTTTGGATTTGCCTGCCTGAAAACCCCTAAAGCAGGCAATTTTCTTATTTGCTATTAAATGATCAATTTCATTATTCCTTTCCCTTATATTCTTCATTTGCAGCATATGGAACAGATCAGAAGAATCATGAGGCCAACCGACGTACCCGACACTGGACTGCTATGCGATCTACTGTGGAGTGACCCAGATAAAGATGTTAAGGTATCAGAGAAGACAAGTCCAAACCAAGTTCAAACGATTAACCGTCCAACCTTCTCCTCCACAGGGCTGGGGCGAAAACGATCGCGGCGTGAGCTTCACCTTCGGCGTCGACGTGGTTTCCAAGTTCTTGAGTATGCACGATCTGGACCTGATCTGCCGGGCGCACCAGGTCGTCGAGGACGGGTACGAGTTCTTCGCCAAACGCTCGCTGGTCACGCTCTTCTCCGCTCCCAACTACTGCGGAGAGTTCGACAACGCCGGTGGCATGATGTCGGTCGACGAGAATCTAATGTGTTCATTTCAGGTGAGTACTTTTGAACTGCCGTTTGATGGTAGTTTCCGGAATAAGTGTTAACGTTATATTTTTCCTCCCCTTTTCAGATTTTGAAACCATCGGAGAAGAAGGCCAAGTACCAGTACTCGGGCACGAACGCGCAGCGACCGCAGACGCCGCAGCGGAACCAGAATCAACCGCTGCCGCCGAGCAAACGGAAATAATAATTTCTCTCTCTTCTGAATCGCTATCTGACCCGACGGCGCGGCGGCGGCGGTGGTGGTGGCGGCGGAAGCAGCAGGAAACAGAAATCATCATCATCATCTTCAGCAGCACCAACAGCAGCAGGATCATCTGATCCGGCCACCCCTTCCGCTCCACCACCACCTTCATCATCATCATCAACCGCAGCAGCAGCAGCATCTTCATCATCATCATTGGGGGCCGTCCCCGTTGGCGCCGGGGCAGGTTTGTCCGATTCACTCTCCAGTAGCAGCAGCAGTAGTAGCGCCCTAGAAAACCAAAATCACCACCACCACCATCATCAACAGCACTCGATGGCCGTTTCCTCTCGACGACCGTCGTCCACTTCCTCCCAATCGCCATACGCCTCCAGTGAGTATCACCAACCGGTAAGGCATGTCCACTACAACAACGGCGGTGTCCACGACGAAGACGATCTGGGGGACGAGGAAGAGGAGGAAGAACTGATTGTAACCATACCGCCCCCTCCTCCCCCTCCCGCTCAGGTAATGGCCATGCAGCAGCAGTTGCACTCGCTGCGGCTCCACTCACCCACAGAACCGACGATGCCATTGCCGAGGGCCGTAACCGTACAAATAGCCGTTCCTCCGCCGACTCCCCCGTTGCCATCTAGTTCTAGTTCTTCCTCCGGATCGCCGTGGGTTCCGCTAAAATCTTCATCGTCTTCATCAACATCTTCAACAGCAATGCATCCGAACAGTAGTATCCTGGGATCCTCACCAGCATCATCGACAGCACCGGTCGGTGGACATCAATCATCATCAACGTCATCGTCAGTAACGTTTTCCACCTTTCGGAGGGTTCATTGAGAAATCTTTTTCTACTTTATTTCTTTTAGAGCAGCCAAATTTCTTGATTCAAAATTTGCAGTAGGTACCGGATTCCGTTGATTAGCAGTTTGGGAAGGTAGTAGCTTCGGAAGGAAGCTTTCAATTGCACCTGAGCGTTAGTGGCATTTAGTTTTACGATTATCTTTTGTAGTTTTGATTTTTTATAACTCTAGGATCTGTTTTTTTCAGTTTGGCCAGGTTACAAAAAACTAAATCTTAAAACGTTGGGCTGAAGCCAGAGAAAGATATGAAATTTTACAAGGAAGAGAGATATTTGAGATCATAAATACACAGCATATGGACAGTGAAAAAACTGGTGTACTGGGCAACCAATTGTTTTGTGGAGAAATCCGGTTTTACTGTAAGAAGTTATGTTTCTGGAAGCAGTCAATTGATTTAGTCTGTATAGGATTATAGTTGCTAGAGACCAACTTCCTACTTCCTACCACCATGTTCTACTTCTTCAACTTCAAAAGGTTATAGCCTAAGTCTCTTCGAATTGGTAACCTCGCGTCTTTGTCCAGGCTTCCAAGCTACGGTAACAGGCTATTTGGCATAACAGGCTTTCGTGCATTCGGCATAATAGCCATTTAGCATAAATAGAATCACATCCCTTCTTTGAGAAAGGCATTGTTTTATTTTTATAAAACTGCAATATGCCATGTGCCCATCATATCAAATTGTCATTAGTAGGCTGTCTACTACCTGGAAAAACCTGGAAAACTTGGAATTATCAGGGAATTTTATTTAACCTGGAAAAAAACCTGGAATTCTCAGGGAATTTCGATAACAATCAGGAAAATTATTTTGAGGTAGTAATTCATGAAAGAATATGTTCACGGCAAAGGATTTTTGCGTCATAACCTAGAGCTACCATTATTTGCCAGAAAGCACTCTTCATTCGAAAAAAAAAATTCGGCTGCGCCGCTTTCAAAACACTATATGAGCTGTTCAGTGAGGATCCTTTCAAGTATCAAATTGTATCAGCTTATCAAAACATGATAGATGTTTTTAATGTCTCTATATTTATTTAGTAAAGGATTAACATATCTAGGGCTGATAGCAGGTTTCTTTTTAGATAGGGTCAGGCGGGGCAAGATGAGCACCCTAAGGATAAGCGCGATTTAAGCCTACTTAAACGTAATATAATGGTAAAATTGGTAACCATCCTTATCTTTTACATTATTACTTTGACCTCCAACCATTAAACGTTCTAAAAAGTGATAAATAGTTTTCCAAATAACACTTTAAAAAATAGCTTTTTTTATCATCGGTCAAAAAAACTGCGGGGCAAGATGGGCACCCCCATAAAAAGATGCAATTTACTAAAGAAAACTATTATTATTCAATGCTTGCAATATCCCAAGATATTATCTTTAATATCTGATAATATTTATCTTCAACTAGCTTAGTTTTAAAACTTTTATCAGAAAATAAATAACTTTTCATAAATTGCTAAGATTTTACTTAAAAAACGATTAAATTTGTTGTTTGTTTGTATATTTTTTAGAAAAATAGTTTTGTGCAAAGAAGATACTGTATGTCAAGCTCACAGCTAAGTGTGGTTCTATACTTTCACACTTTTACTTAATTTTGAACATGGTGCTCATCTTGCCCCTCATTTATGGCCATCATATCAATTTAATGATATTCATCAGAACCCCAAATAATGTATTGAAAAAAAATCTGTAGGAACGACACAAACTAGGGGTGCCCATCTTGCCCCGGGTGCTCATCTTGCCCCACATTCCCCTACCATTTTCATGCAAGTCTCTGAAAAGCCTCTACTTTTGATGGAAGGTGTCTGGAGTCTCTATTTTAATCAAAATAGTATCTAAAGTTTTTTTTTTCCTTATATTGCTTGCAGATAATTTAGATGCAAAATTTCTTCTCATATTTCTCGAGAACAGTTTCAGGAATTATCCTTGTGGTTGCTCCAGAGATTTTATCAGGAATTCCGGAATTCCTCCAGAATTTGCTTCAGGAAATACTTAAGCATTTCAACGTTACTACCTCTAGTAATTTTCTCAGGGAGTACTTTGAACAAAGTCTATCCTAGGACTTCCTCCAAGTATTTTTTCACTAACTTTTCAACCGAGTTCTACATAACTTAATCTAAGAGATTTCCAATGTTTCCCACATAATTTCATTCAAGAAAACCCGACAAGAATTTTACCTGTGTTTCATTATTAAGTTTCTTTAGATTTTTTTCTAGGAATGTCTCCAGCGTTTCGTCCAAGAAATCCCCATAGAATATTGAAAAGTTCAATAAGGTTCCGCATCAGCCTTTTTATAAGATTCCTACACATTCTTTTAGGAATATCGTCCTGTTTTTTTTCCAGGAGTCCCTTCACAACATCCTGCGAGATATGTTTTTTTTATATTTTTATTATCTTAGCAATAATTTAGCCCTAATCTTGGAAAGCTTGAGTCTTGCTGAAAATCCTCTTTCATCAAGGGTGACCTAAGAAATTACCTGAGTAACTGTAACATAAGGTTCCTTAAGATTTGCTTTAGGAATGCTTCGCGAATTTTTCTGAATAATTTCTCAGCTTACTGTAAAATTTCATTCAAATTTCCTTAGAGAAAACTACTGAAAACTTCTTTGAGAAATCTCTTAGAATTAATGGAGGAATTTCCGAAGAAATCTTAGGAGCAATCTCTAGAGTAATTCCTAAAGGTATCATCAGAGAAATTTTCAATTAAAATCTTTAAAAAAAATCTAATGAACAATTTTGTAGAAAATCCTGACAATGAGAAATTCTTGGCGACATCTGGAGAAGTTTGTAGTTGAATATTATAACATGTTTTGAATGGCAGTCTTGGAGGATGATCAAGAAAAACTGATTGGAGTATCACCGGATAAAATCCTAGAGGACTAAGGGCTTTTGCGAAAAATATCTGAAATAATATATTGGAATTTCTGATGGACGCCCTGAGGTATTGTTTGTGATATTTAAAAAAAAAAAACCTGATTCTATTTTGAGACATCCAAAACAAAAATTTTGGAGGAATTCCTTAGGAAATTCTTGGAGAGTGAAAATCTCAAATAGAGATATCAATCAATCCCTATCGTAATGTCGTCATAATACATCGAAGAATGTTTGTCCTTTACTGGCGTATACCAGATTTGTTGGTTTGTCGTCGTAATGTCACGAGAAATTTGAATAAAATAAAATAAAATATTCTCTGAGAAATGTCTGGCCTGATCAAACTGTTTTATCGTGGTTCCTGTTAGGTTTCGTTTTGTTTTTTATTACTGTTTCGTCTCGTTTTGATTACATTTTAGTCTCTTTTTTTGGAAAGAGGTTTCTAAATTGCCTATTCATTTTGCTTCATGCACAATTTTTAAAATTTTTGGAAAATATTTGATTTCAGAACAAACGATTTTCGAAAAATATTCTGGAATTTGAACAACTTTAAATTTAATATTTTTTTTTTTACAATCGTGAATAATTTAGAAATCATCATTTATTTAAATTACCACAGTTAAATGTTATACAGTCGAACGCGATAACCCAGGGGCTTGATAATCCGTGTTTCTATTATCCGAAAAAAAAAATGGATCGGGATCCAACAATTTTACGGATTAGCTATATTAATTTAGATGGGTATACCTATATCTACTAAAATATGTAGCAGACTATTAACACGATTGATTCAATTTGAGATATTTTAAAGAATTTATCTTTTATGCAGGTCACAACTGTATGATCACATCGATAAACTTAGTGTTTATTGTAAAATATTGCCACAAATCTAAATAAAGTTTTACTTTTGCGCCCATGAAGCTGTCTTAGGTATCCAAACGACCGATGGATTATTATTATTATCTTTATTATCGAGACTTTCAGCCTGTGACTGGTTCGTCTCCATCATTGTGTAAGACAGGGCTTCGCGTTGAGAGGCCCCCCTGTCATTCAAATTTTATATATACATTTTAAAATTGCAAGCTATTCTATTGTTATCGTTGAAATCCATATAGTAAACCAAATCGATAGCCATTTATGGTCAGCATAGTCGTCTTCAGGTATCGTTTCTAGGCGTCAAAGTCCTTCGGTAATCCATATCGCTAGTAAGTTGGTGTCAGCGTTGTCGTGTATCGTTTAGTGGTTTTAAGATTGCATCTTTAGCGTCTCAAATTTTGTTGTAAAGTCCCGCATCTTTGAAGAAAGCTATTATTGCTGCTTCACTAGGAGCTTCATTCGCAAGCGCATCTCTGATACTATCGGGGATATTGTAGCGATCCCGAAGTGCTTGAAAACAAGGGCAGTTGATTAACAGATGTTCGACGGTCATCGTGGTATTGCAGACATCGCACTTTTTGCGAAAAGGCCGCTCATTGTCCATGTTGTGAGTAGCGTTGGTGTGTCCGACACGCACGACCGATGGAAATAAATGTTACATAATCTGTGCTTAAAATAATTTCAAGAAGAAGCATACTGATGTACTTGAGAGTTTCGTTTAGTTCATAAGCTCTTACAAACGAAATAAAAACTCCATAATTGGCATTTACAATTAATTTGAATAAAACATAAGCTTTGATCTTCATACTGTAATATTCGATATTGGAATAGCTTCAACATGCTTTAAATAATCTTTAGAAGTGTATAAATAGCTATTAAATTGAAAACATTTTCAAATTTGTCATTAGTTTGTTTTAAGGCCGTTTCTTCACCTTCGCTTAAGCCGTTACCCAAATGATTAAACTAGATTTTAAAATCTAAGTGGGGGGTGAAGAAATCGGCCCTTAGACATATAAAATTAGAGTATGTCTTGATCCTGGATTTTTTTTTTGTAAAGCCTGGAAAAACCTGGAAATATCAGGGAATTTCATTTCGGTAAACGAGTAGACACCCTGATTATACGAAATGGCGTTACACCAAATCATTTCGACACCTAAGCTACTAATCAATCCCTCAAAGAAGCTTACCATTCCTTATAGTACATGCTCCTATCGATCGGTTTCGTCGTTTGACATTCTTCCTTATGATGTTTGGTATAACACCAAAACTGTTCCCACTTTTATGACAAACGGCTTTAAAAACGCTGTTAAACCCAATTCAATCACGTTCGATCACGTTCACCAATACCACCATCAGAAAGTGCTAACACTAATCTTCCTGGTTGTGGCGTTAGTTTGCGCGAGCGGGCTAAAAAGGGCTCAACAGCAACGGCCCCTTGGCCCCTTCTCTAATGTTTGGCCAGAAATGAGAAACATCTCAATATTGGTTCATTGGGTTGTTTGGATTGTACTTAAGCAGTGCACTCCAAGGGTCACTTTGGTATAAATCTAGTTTCAGTGAAACTTTTACGGATATTAACGGAACTTGATTCTCGAAAGAGAAACTCATGAACTTGTCAAAAACAATGAAGTTCAGAACAAGTTTTAATTAAACATCTTTCTCACTTGAAGGTAAATATCATTCTCAATAGCAGTTTAAACGAACTTTATGTAAACTTTGGTTAATTACTTAAAAATGAGCTGATTAGGACAAAACATGCCCTTTTATCCGAACTTCTGGTTGTTTTGGGTCTCCTCTTGATATCTCTAAAAGGTTTCCGGCCGTTTGGCCGAACGCCGTTTGGCCGAATGCCATTTGGCCGAACGGGTCGTTAGGCCGAATGCCGTTTGGCCGAATTACGAACAAAAAAAATATCAAATTACTACAACACTTATGTGTAAGATTCTTAGGTGTTACCCAATAATTGATCCGCTAATTAATTGACTTTAATGATGTGACGGTACGTCATGTTTGTCACTATATAAGTGCTCCAAGAGAATGATAAATTTAACCCGTTAATTTAGGACTAAGTTGTGAACTCCACTCATTTCATCAAGAATCAAAACTCATGGTTGTTTCATCTGGGGCTACCAACGGTATGATAAGGTTCCAGTTTTTAAATGATTTCATTAGAAGTTTTTCCTTCTTTTAAGCATAGGCTATTCTTTCGAGTTATACTGGTTTCATTACTATTGGCAATAATTCAGCTTATATTCTAATTGGGAACTTTACCTTCTATAAATCATCGGCTGTTCTTTGTAGTTATACTAATATAAAAATTGATTGCATTGCAGTTGTTTAAATTTTCATAAGAGATTCCTCCTTCTTTTGATCATAGGCTGTTCTTTCGGTTTATCCTCCAATATTAGGATTGCAACGTGTGAACAGAGCTCTGCATCGTTACTTGCGTATAGCAGTAAACCGATTGACTCGGTAAACAATTACGTGGAAAAAGCTCACAATTTCTCCGCTGGGAAAATAAGAAGCCAAAATTCGAGGGATCAAAGCAATCCAAAATTCGAGGGATCGAAGCAATCCAGTCCTGCAGCAGGACTAAAGCCCCACGCACAATGTGAGCGGCAGCGCGGTACAGCGGCATGACGGCACGCCCATCTTGATCCACACCCCACTTATCAATCCCATGTTGACTAAATCCTTCTCAACATTGACTTGACAAGCAGAGTGTAGCTCAAGATGGGCCCGCCGTCATGCCGCTGTGCCGCGCTGCCGCTCACATTGTGCGTGGGGCTTAATAAGTCGTGAACCGATTTAATTACTGTCAAAAGCTGACTACAAACACAATGCAAAAACTTCTGCTGGCAGCTATTACCGCTAGCAGAAAAGTGAATATTTGCTTACATTTAGGATGTTCTTCTTTTAGCACTGACTGTTTGTTGAACTAACATTAAAGAGCCAGTTATGTGTATATCAATGATGATTAACCTTCTTCAAAAATAAGTTGAATAAGTTCTTTGAAATTCAGCTGCGAAACTCACTACAATAACATGTTAACTGTAATTCACTATTATTTCCTATTTCGGCCAAACGGCATTCGGCCAAATGGCATTCGGCCAAATGACCTCCCTAACGTTTTCAGCATTTCAGGGTAAGATTCATGAACCCTGCCCAACCTTTTTGAATCGCAGGCCAAATCACAGAAACAATATTGTGCAGTGGCCAAACTTTTTTCAATGCAGAAATTTCAATTTTTTTGGTAAAATCAAATAAATGTAATGAAAATTTCTAAGAAACTGAAAATAGACATTTGTGTCTGTGGTAATTTTTGCCTTAAATTCTGTGAGAATTGTGCTCATAATTACATGATCCTCAAAATTAAATTCTGTCAGAATCCAATCCAATCCTTGAATTTTGCAAGAATCCATCGCAGGATTTTGTAAAAATTGTTTCTGTCAGATCCCAAATCAGATATTTTTATTTTCATTTTTTCTTGTACTGAATTTCATGAATCTGAAGAAGTCTGTTCTGCTCTGAATTATGAAATTCATTAAGGATTCTCACATAAATCTTTCCCATGCTAATTATTTGGTGATATTACTGGCTAGGATTCTGGGTAACCTTACTAAGGTTCAATGCCCTATATTTTGTAAGGAAACCAGCTCGAGATTTCCGCGAAATTTACATGAGGGTCCTGTGTAAAACTAAGCTAATAATTTGTCTACTATTTTTTTAATGCTTAGAAGTTTGCGAGAATGCAATTCATGATTCAGTAAGATTGTGCTTGGCCATAAACTTTTTGTCGACAACATATCTTTCTTTCTATCTTTTATTAACGAGATTTTTAGCCCTGGGCTAGTTCATCTCGGGACCAACGGCTTTACTTCCCTTCCGAAGGAAGTCGTCACTGATTTTTTTAGTGACTATCTCGGGGATGGGATTCGATCCCAGGTCCTCGGCGTGAGAGGCGTGTGTTCTAACCACTACACCAGGTCCGTCCCCGACAACATATCGTTTAAACTTGATATAACAATCAATTTTGTTGAATAATAGGGAAAAAAATTAATTGACGAGATTTAATATGTTTGTTCCTAATGAAATTTAGTTTTTTTTTTAATATAAAGCGTTTTCAATCATTTAAGACAGCTATCAAATTCAAAGCAATATATTTTTCATCTATCTATCTATATAAATAAAAGTGGAGTGGTGTTCACGGTGCCCCGACAGACCGTTATTATGCAAAAAAAATGTCCATCAATTCTGAGCACAGGGCTCGATTTCTGAGGTTATTTTGCACCTCTGGACCAATTTTTAAAAAAATCCCTAGGAGGAATCTCGAGAAATCTTGATTTGAAGTTTTAGATCTAAAATTTCAATATAATACTCATTAAAATTTTGCAATAGCACTGAAAAAACCTACAAAAACGCTCTAAAAGTTGGCCAAACTGTTCTCAACTAGTATAAAATTGTTACCGTTTTTATAATTAGACATTAACAACTAACTAAACTTACCAGAGTGGCTTAAGATTTTTTTTCATAGATTTCTATAGTTTTTATACTTGCATAGTCGATTTAGAGCTAGTATCAATCATTTGTTTAAAATCTGGAAAAATTTGGTACAATACACATGAACATACACGAATGTCTTTCACGGGGCCACTGACCTCCACCTGAATGATGTAATATTTTCATTCGGCATTATCACTAAATGGCCAGCTCACTGAAGTTTGCCTATTTTATTCACACAATAGTTTTCTCTCCTGTTCTCAAATAAATGTGCTTTTAGAGCCAATAATAAGCGTTTTATACAGGGCAAATTGACAATGGTGATTCATTAAGGCATGCTTGCATTCATCGTTGTTCTGTTTGCATTTTTATTGAAAACTGATTCAGTTTTCAAAACACTTTTCAGTGTTCTGCGATAAAGGGTCGCGAGGTGTTTTGCCGAAGTTGTTAACGAAATAATTGATCTATGAAATCAGATACGCCTTTACCAAGCAACAGTGTAGAAATGTTATTTCCCCTTGCAAGTTGTTCCCTACGCTGGTTACATAATCCATAAAAGGAGATATTCACAGCTAGTACACGTGTGTTATCATTATTATCATGCGTCATAAGTGTGTTCAGAATAATAGTAGTGAAAGCCGATTTTCATACAAAATACTCAACTTTGGCATGCTGTTACTTTGTTTCCCTATGAGCAATCGGCTTTAAATTTAGAAAAATTCAAAAACTCAAAATACAGCAGATATATAAATAATGAAAACTACTATTATTTTGAACGATTTCGCCTGGTGCTTAACTTTTTAACCGGTAGTGTGAAAATTAACAAATTGTGTGATAATGAAATTGGCTATATTTGTAGTTTACTGCCAAAATTTCATGCCGATTGCGCCTATGGAAAGAAAGTAACAAAATGCCAAATTTGAGCATTTTGTATGGAAATCGGCTTACACTACTATTATTCTGAACACAACTGTACATCTCAATCAAGCACTGCTTCAGCACTAACAAATCTGAACTTCCTTCTTTGTCTACATGCAACCATATACGTTTGGGTAGAGTACATGATATGACAAGCTTATCCTAGTTGTCCACCTTTAAAATAGTGAAACTCTGCTTTACTGCACTGCGGACGATTTCAATAAAGTCATCGTCTGCAAAATCAAGGAGTATATGCGACAAAACGCAATATTGAACAGTACATTCTGAAACTCATTTCCTTCCATTCCATGTAATTTTCAAAAAAAAAATAGGCTCCTCGTCTACAATTCTTACACTTCATTGTATTTGCCAGCCTATCAGCGTTATGTTTTATTTTTAAGCCTTTGATATTACCTGCAGCAGAATTTCGTTACTGAGTCGATCGTGATCTAGAAATCAATATACAGATTGACGATGAATTCCGAAAAAAATAAAACGAAGATTGTTGCAGGTATATAGAGTGGAATTCCTGGTGATGCTGATCTAAAGTATTAAATATTCATTGAGGATTTGTTTGAAGTTGTTAAAGACTTTGTTAATTTTCGAACACTTGTGACATATGACAATCATGTTTCCCGTGTAGTTATAATCCTGTTGTGGCTGGAGTATTGAGAAGGATATTTTTACACAGAATGGTGAGGGCAGAACTAGACGGCGGAAAACTAGACGTAAACATCAAGAGTAATAAGTAGTAAGTAGTAGAAACAAATTTTTTTTAAGCAAAATAGATACGGCAGACTTTGGTGGGCTGGTCACTTAGTGTGAAAGTCGAAAAATAAGCTGTAAATTACTTATATTCAGCATTGAATGTTTCACGTTTATCGAACGTAATATCAATTGTATATAAGAATTTATTGCTTAGATTTCATTCTATTGAACTAAGCTAACTGGATTAAGCCATGTAAAAACATACTTAAGCCACTCTGGTATGTTGAGTCAGTTTTAAATATTTCTAATTATAACAATGGTAACAGTTATATGCTAGTTGAGAACAGTTTGGCCAACTTTTTTAGCGTTTTTGTTGGTTTTTTCAGTGCTAATGCAAAATTTTATTAAGGATTATATTGAATTTTTAAGTCAAAAACTTCAAATCAAGATTTCTCGAGATTCCTCCCAGCCCATCCAGCCCAGAGGTGCAGAATGACCTCAGAAATCGAACCCTGTGCTCAGAATTGATGGACAATTTTTTTTTTGCATAATAACGGTCTATCGGGGCACCGTGCGTGTTTGTATGTCACGAAATGGCTTGAGAACGGAACAACCGATTTGAACACTTCTTTCATTATTGTTTCCTCAAGGGCTCCAACGTATTTGTGTTGAATAATGTCTATGGAAATCGCCAAGGAAGTTGAGAAAGCGGAAAATACAAATTTGACGTTGTGCAGAGGATTTTTTTCAAAGCCTTCTGGCAATAAATTGTTTGCCGGGACACCCAGTTCAATATATAATAGCTTAAGGGGAACAATAATGGAAGCCATAGCTCTAATTTTGAAGAGCACTAATCTAGACAGGGACTTAAGCTGAAAATTTGATCGATTGATCAACATCAGCTAGTGACCAATCTATCAAGTTTTCAACATAAACGGTTGTCTGGTTCTCTAGATTTGTGCTTTAGAAAATTTGAGGTTTGGCTTCGATTCATCTTCACCTTAAAATGGAAGAATCTAAAGTTGTAACAATCAGCTTTCATCAAGTTGGTAGAACAGCAAAAAAAGGCGCCGTCCACAAATTACGCAACCTTTAAGGGAGGGGGAGTAGGCTCGAGCGTTACGGCTCACACAAAACTTCAAAAAAATTCATACCAAAATTTCCAATTTTAGCGTTACGTAATAAATGCACGCTGCCTGAGAGATGTTTGAAAAGGATCTTAAAGCTCTTCGTGGGCCCTACGTTGGGCAGGCCTTATCTAGACGAACATCTAGGAATCTAACTCCAAATTGTCATTGAAAGATATCCGGGAAATTTCAAAGTTAGATGTGCGTAGCTAACCGTGCCACTTTTGGTCAACTCATTTGGCCTGTTAGGTCCATGGAACGTCTTCTTGTACCAAATTGATCAGATGCAAACACAATCTTTGCAGGGTTGTTGTCCGACATTCTCCCAGCTTGTTATGGACAACGAATTATTATTTTATCGTTATCGTCAAGTGCTTGAAGTTGATCTTTCAAAGAGAGGATGCGAATGAGCCATTCTGCGATTACCTGTCAAAATTACTTTGGCAATTAGGGGAAATTTTACTTGAGCGCTTTACTTTTGTAGTCCGTACTTCGCTTATGGAGTTGATACTGTCGCACCATGTTCCAAAATTGATCAAAAGGGGATAAGTATTTCTACTTACTGTACTTGAGAAGTGATGTTGAGCTTGAGCTTGAACATGATTGGCTGCCCGTGGTAGCTACTCCAGTATCGACAGATCAGCTGCACTTACAAGGAACTAACCGAATGACTGCTTGGGATTAACAGACACCCTCAGTGTATAAGTGCTGGTGATCTTCTATTTTTAGGCAACAATGGCGCCTGCCACGTCAGAACGCAGACCAATGAGGAAAAGGGGAAAGAATTGATGAGGCATTAAACTGGCTCCCACGTAGCCCGTGTACACCACTGCATCTACGCCAGTTCATGCGGGAGTGTGTGGGTTGGGGGAAAGGCATGGCAGAGAGGTTTGCTCTTTGGTTAGCAGACTGCCTGTGCATCAGGCGTAAGGAAAGGCGTGCTATAAAGATGATATAGTCGAAGCGTATTCCTTGTCCGTATCTGGTTCTAGCGTTTGCTATGAACGGATAGGGTGTGAGTGTGATATATTAAGAGTGGAAGATAGAAGCAAGTGAAAGATACAACTACAAAGTACGAGGAAAGGGACGGGCCTGAGATTGAACCCATGCCCTTCCGCATATGAAGCAGATGCGGTTGCCATTAGATCACCACCGTCTTACTGTACTTGAGAAGTGAGGTGAGAATCCTTCATAAGTAACAAAAGTAGCCGAGTAACAGCTTAGTCAGCTGAAATAAGTATATTTTAGCTGAATGAACTGTTACTCAGCTAAAAATTGGGTTATTTCTGCGAGTTTCGTGAGGTGACAATTGTCGGTGTTGTATGGCGAGGTGAAAATTCTCGACTCGAGTGAAGTGACTCGCCATGCAAATCAAATGTTCTGAGAACGCAACTCAAATGAAACGACTCGTCGTGTAAGTCAAAGAGGTATTCACCTCATTCAGGACGAATTATAACATTCGTTTGGTGAGATGTACAGTGCTGTTCTGAATAATAGCAGCGCATGTCGATTTTCATACAAAATGCTCAACTTTGACATGCTGTAGTTTTGTTCCCTTTCAAGCAATCGAGCTGAAATTTTCTCCACAGAACTACAAATATGATCAATTTTGTAATTACAAAATTTCAGTTTTTTCTGAGTCCCTGCCGAAAAGTGAGATACTAGGTGAAATTTTTCAAAAAAATAGCAGTTTTTCATTTTAAAATTTTTCTTCTACAAATATTTTAAACATTTTCGGTTTAGGTGTAGGTTTGATAAGTAGGAGGAGATTGTTCCAATGGTAAGTGATATACAATTTAAAACTATAATGTCAAGCCAAAATTCAATTTTTTAAAACTGCTATTTTTTCGAACAATTTCACCTAGTATCTCACTTTTCGGCAGGGGCTTAGAAAATTTTGAAATTTTGTGTTTACAAAATTGGGCATATTTGTAGTTCTGTGGAGAAAATTTCAACTCGATTGCTTGAAAGGGAACAAAACTACAGCATGTCAAAGTTGAGCATTTTGTATGAAAATCGACATGCGCTGCTATTATTCAGAACAGCACTGTAGATGTACCATCTCACTGCCATTCATAGAATTTAATTGAGCAAATTCCGATTTATTTTTCCATTTTCTTTAACTAAATATCGAAAGCTTGAATATTAGAGAGGAAAAGAAAATGGTTGTACTATGTTAGATAGTTGAGTTTGTTTTAAGAACAAATAAGACCAATCGAAATGAGAAAACTCAACTTGATTGAGCAGAGTCGCCATATGGATTTCTCACTTCACAATTGGGCTTATTCTACGAGTGGAGTGGGGTGACCACAAAGAGTCTGTCATGACTTCTTGGAGTTCATGGGATCATATAATAATTTCGTTAAAGTGTTATCAAGAACAAAGCTGAGCAAAAACACGTTGAAAGATTTACTCATCTAGATGCTGTCTTGGCACTAGCACAACCTTCGCTTCTTTTTCTCATATAAAAAACTGTCAGTTAAATGGACTTATTCTATGAGTGGAGTACGCGACTCATCTCGCCTCACAGAATCAGTGTGAAAAGATGACTCGAATGAGTTGAATATCCGTTTGATTTGTGAGTTACCCCATTCTAGTTGAAATATCTTATTTCTGGGCGTAAACGTAAACTAAGTGTAGAGTGATGTGAGAAGTCTCGGGCTCATATAGCGAGGTGACAAAATTAGATATAAACTGCTAGAATAAAACTGCTTACCGTATAAATCTAACAGGGCTTCATCTCATTTGCATCGAGTTTCATTATTTCTACTTGCTAGGTGAGACCGAAATTTCTCAGATCACTTTATTCATAGAACAAACGCACTCGTTTTAGTTCATAGAGAGAGAGCTCATTTTATTGGTGGAGTGAGGCACGCTATGTCTAAACCAGCAGATTATGAAGATCGAATGTACCTCGGATTTGTTCCCGCTAGAGACCAGTATTTGGTCTATTATTTCATAATCGGAAGGTTTTAAATATTTTATCGGTGAAATTTTTTCCATACATTTTGTATGGGCTGAAATACGTAGGAAAACGTGATTTTCATGGGCTGTATATGAAAAAATGAAAATTTCACCGATGGAATATTTAAAACCTCTCGATTATGAAAATATAACCCAAATACTGAACTCTCTACTGAACAAATCCGTGGTAGATTCAATTTTAATAATCTGCTGGTTTAGACATAGCGTGTGAGGTTAGAAATCTCAGTCTTGTGTGAAAAGCGGAGAGATAAATGAAGAGATGAGATGAAGGAAATCGGTCTAGTATTTAGCGAGTTAACAATACTCGACTCAAATGAAATGAGTCGCCGTGTAAATCAAACTAGCAGGCTTATGGGCTTATTCTGCCGGCGTGTGAGAGCGACTCGTCTCGACACGACGAGCAGAATAAGCATAGAATAAGTCTTTTTTTTTCCATTTAATGTCGTCTGATGTCACTCGAGGTGAGTTTTAAGTTCTCTCACTGCAGGACCGAGATGTCTCACCTCACTCCATAAGTTGAATAAGATTATTATTATAAGAGTTGTATATAAATACAGCTCGTTCGCGTTCAAGTAATGAGGGAGACTCATCTCATTTTGGGCAATTTTATGTCCCTTGATTAAGGAGATGACGAGGTCTCACCTCGTCCAAATGCCATCAAATTGAAGTGAAAGAAAGGATCCGGATGAGATGACTCAACTGGCAACTTACCGACAGTGATGGAAAGTTGCGAACATTTCTGCTGAACTGGAACAAAAACAAAACCAAACGCTCCCGAGCGTCAGAGCGCTGGTTTATTCGTATCCGTCGTGCTCCCGAGTAACTGAAGCTAAAAGTGATTCGCGAACGTGTTCGGAGCTGTTCAGAGTAAAATTGTGTTTTTGGGAAAAAGCTGCTTCCCCTCCAAGATTTATGGTTTCCAAGGATTTTTGACTACAAACTAGTAGTTTACTGTCGACTTGATGGTTATGCAATTAATTTGTCTGTCAGAACCATAATAAATCACAACTTGCTCGGTTACTCGCGAGTAAACGTTCCCGAGCTTGTTGCTACTTCTTTTGACATGTTCTCCCGAGCAGGCGGGTGCGGACTTATTCACACCTAGCCAGTTCGCGAGTCTGTGATGTTTGTTATGCATTGGTATACACTCGTGAGCTGCTTCGTGATGCGATCTTTTCCAGCACTGCTTACCGAGTCAAGATTTCTCACTTTGATAAAGATAATATTTGACCGAGAGTAAGACATCTCATTATTATCATAGAATACGTAAGCCCTCATAAATTGTGGCAATTGGCTATAGTCAACGAGTAGAGTGTGATGAGAAATCATGAAAATGACAACTCGACTCATATTCGTCGTATAATTATAATTCTATTAGACTAATGCTACGTTCAGACTAGAGCTGGAGTCTATCAGCTGGAGTGATATCAAAAACCTTACATCTAGTTTTCACTGGATATAATAAGTATGACGTTTGATACCAAGTCAGTCTATATCACGTAATTTCAGCTCTAGTCTGAACGTAGCATATCAAAAAATCATGGCTTTGTGCGATAAAACTGCGGAAATACGAGGCAATGAATCAAATAGATTAGGTAACTCATCCATGATTTTTTCACTGCTGGTTGACAACTTACGCATGAAAAATCAAGCGTGAGTTATGAGAATTTGAGTTTTTCACAACTCGGTTGATACGAGGAAATAAACGAGAAAAGTCCAAATTTCTCACTTCTTACCAAGACGAAGCCCAAAATTGGTAGCAAAACTATTCCTTTGAAAATGATCATTATGGCCATGTTTCAGCAGACTATTAATCCGACAACAATCATTATGAGTATGAAAAACAGCCCGAGCAGAGGTGAATAACTTAACTTGTTATTTGGGCTTATTCTACGACTGGCGTGAGGTGAGAATTATCGGTCTCGTATAGCGAGGTGACAATTGTCGCCTCGAGTGAAGTGAATCGCCGTGTAAATCAAATGGAGAGTCACTTGTCGACAATTGTCACCTCGCTATACGAGACCGACAATTCTCACCTCACGCTAGTCATAGAAAAAACCCAATTGATTTGATTTAATTAAGAGTTATCGGTTTTCCATTTCCATTTAAATCATCAAACTTGACATCATGTTACTTCAAAAGTAAATTTCAGTGACAGAAATAAGTTATCAATACATACATTGGAATTGCCGAAGTAGTGCTCAACCCTAAGTAATCTTCAAGACATGTATTTCAATTCTGAGGCTTTATTTTACTGACGATGATATCACCTATCTCTTCCATATCTATAATCACACTGTGCTGACTGTCTCCTTTATATAAATCAATGTAAAAATAGCTACAATAGGAAGAAACTACCGTACCAAATTACCAATCTGTCTAGTAGTGAAATAGATTTAGCACTAGACTGAAACCCAACCTAAACTTAGATGTGCATTCTATCTACCGTACTGTGAGAGTCTGTGATGATTGTCTAAATGAAAAAAAATCTGTCTCACTTATTAAAATCATAAAAAAAAATCACCTACAGATTTCGAATCTTCCATTAATCGCACCATCTCCCGTCCCACCCCTAACCGAACACCCCTACTTCCGTTTCGTGTGGCGCTACCGCTGTGTGAGAAAACCCATGGAACGTGAGAGAATGCGTGAGAGAGTGCTAGTGAGTGAGACGTAGAGACAGAAATGTATTTATATGATAAAATAAACCATGTTACTGACGTGTAAAAGGAAACAACCACAAACAAAATGATCAGTGATGATAATCATGTTTTATACTATACAAATTTAATACCAAACACAAACACTACATGAGCATGAGCATGAGCATTGATGACCGTACAATTCGTAGTTGCTACTCCGTGATTAACCAGAACTAGCGGAATTGCACAGGGAACCAATAGATGGGACTTGGGTCTAGTTTTCCATCCTCAATGTACACGTTCCGAAAGTTCTGTTTTCAGGGTTAATAACGGCGCCGGCCACGTCCTTACGGTCATCGAGGAAGGGAGGGATTGTTAGTGTAACATCCGTTGTTACAAGAGACCGAGTATACCTCTGCATCTCCACAGATGTTACGGGAAGGAAATGTTTTAGTGGGAAGGGATCGACAATTGCACAGCTCAGGATTCACTTTGGTAAGTGATGCGATCTATGCAATCGTATTCACACACATATATACATATACTAAAATAAACATATACGCAACAATGTCACCTCATTATGTGGAAGACTGGTGAGACCTTTTCAATTTTAACATGTGTCACCGCACAGTATAGAGGACTGGTGAACCAATTCAACACATACACACTTATTCACACATACGCACACTAATACGTACACACACACTACACACATACAAATACACACTCACACATTCAACACACACGCGCGCTCGCACCCAACCTAGTGCTGGAGCTATAGCCAGCAACTTGACTAACATAATTACCTGAGAGAATCATTTCTCTCAGTGTATTATTCGTTTCCAATTATGCTAATGGTCACTCATTCTCTAACATAATCGGTGACTAGCAAGTATATAGAGATTACGTATTATCTATCTATCTGTTGTCACTTATACTAGTTAAACGTGCTTCAGTTCAGTCTTGGCAGTTTTTCGTCACGCTGTGGTTTTGAGTTGTGTTGTCAGTTTTTTCGCGGTTTTCGAGTCAAGCCAATAATTTTGGTTAAAATTTCACAATGGAGCACGTATTGGAAAAAAATGGCGATCGATTTTGGCTGATGGTTATTCCAGGTGATGGAGATTGCTTGTTTGGGTCGATCGTTCATCAAATCTACGGTATGACCCCTGCGCATCCATTGTTCAAGAGTTACAGTCATCAGATTCGCATAACGGCAGTTGCTGAAATACGGAGGAATCTTCCTTACTACTATGACCATGTGGCTTCCCATGCTGCTGATGAATGTCTCCAGGCTACTGATGAGCTTCTCCAGTACTTGTCTGTTAGTGATCAGGTCGAGTGGTATCTATCGAAATTGGAGACTCCTGGGTTTTGGGGTGGTGAGGAGTCTATCTCAGCTTTAGCGAACCATTATCAAGTTATATTTACACTGCATCAAGAGGAGGGTACTGCTATCGAGTTCCGGCCATCAGATTCTGGAATGCTTCACCTTCCACGCTATGATCTGTATTACCGAAGTCTTGCCCCGCCGGTCCAGCTTTTCCGAGAGATTGAATCCAATTTGCCCAGAGTGAAAACGCATTATGACAGTGTAGTATGTATTCGTAAAGCAGGCTCTACCCTCGACCGATCTACAGGAGTGATAGTTCAGTTACCGAGCCTTAACTATCCTGTTCGGGTAAGATGGTTCGGAGACAATCCTGATGGTTCACTGCTATGTATAATTCATCAGTTGGCTAGGAGCGAACCCTCCGAAGAGATTTTATATAAGTTTCGGTGCCTGATTGCTGATGAAGTTGATGACTACCCTACAAGTTTGGATTCATGTGTATCCCCAGAGAGCAAATGTAACCTTTCCTTCCCATTGAGAGCCGAGCGCCGAGGTGAAAATAGAGCAGCTTTTGTTGTTCTGTCGAGAATGCTGAATATTAACATATTCGTACATGATATCCAAGAAGAGGATTCCATGCGCTATAGCCCCACAGTAAGCCATGCTACGATTAATGTGCATATAGTTGCTGATTTCAGTCAAGCTGTGCCTAATTACGGTAGTATTTTTTGTGCTCCTGACATCTTTCGAACGGCAAGAACTCCAGCTTCATCCGACCATATGACTGTTGCCCAGAGGGCTGCTCGAAAGGAGGCCACTGATTCACAGCTTACCGAACCTTCAGTGATCAATGTGGATCCCAAGCAAGGCCTACGGTTTGCATCACTGAATGTCAATGGGTGTCGAAGGGAAGATAAGCGTGAGTCTATAGATGGTCTATTGCTATGCCATGGCGTTCATATAGCAGCACTCCAAGAAGTGAATCTTGACTGCATGTATGTTGCCACATCGAATTTCCGGTGGTATGTGGGGGAATCTTCTAATACAAACCGAAAGCGAGGATTAGCAATTTTGATTCGTCATGGATTGAATGCCGAGATTAGAAACAGCATTTGCTCTAAGCCCAGTATTCAGCACGCCGAGATTCTCTATCAGGTATGTATATGTTAAAACCAGAGCGATTAGTCCATCTGATTCAGTATATTCCAGGTACAGTCATCATTCCGTACTTTGAATATCATAAATGTACATGGGCCCAATTATGATGCGGATCGATTCTTTTCTGACTTGGGTGTGGTTGTTGGAGAGTTGGCAGATAGTCGTACCCTTATGTTGGCCGGAGATTTCAATAGCCATTTGTCATGCACAAACCTAACGACCGAGGAATCTAAACTGATTGGACGATTTGCTGGGCATAACGAATTCAACAGCAATGGTATACAGATGAGAATGTTTTTGAGTTTAAACAACCTCGCTGTACGGTCCACGCAGACAAATTCAAATGAGGGATTTAGGTGGACTTGGACAAATGGAAAGTCACGTAGCCAAGTGGATCATCTTCTGACTCATCTGCAGTCGGGATTATACCTCAAGCGTCTACGTGCTTTGGTGCCTTCTAGCTTTTCCACTGACCACAAACTTCTTTTGTGTAGCATTGTGGAGAATCATTTAAAGCCACCATCTCCTACTCGACTAAACGCAAAACCTAGACCGAAAAAACAGAACACCTTGGAGGCTGCCTTACTGAGACTACCAGAGGTGCAGAAGAAATATCACGAACAGCTTGAAACCAAGTTTGTGATACTCGATTCTCAAAATAGTTTGGACCAGAACTGGGAAAGTTTCAGAGACAAAGTCAAGAGCTCAGCGGCTGTAGTCCTATCCAAGTCTTCATCGATTCCTTCAGATCAGCGTTGTCGTAAAGCTTTTGCTGAAGTACAGAAAAGTCTGTTTTGGGTGAATCGATCTGACCATCCTAAGTGGCAGCATAAGCTTGTTGAAGCTAGGGAGGTGTTACAGAGGAGTATTCGCGAATACGAGGAAAGAGAAATTGAGAATTTCTTCGAAAACTTACATCAGTTTCCGGCCGGCGAACGAATCAACCGTACGTATCGATATTTAAAGAAGTTTACCAAAAAGAAGACGTTCCGAGCTCCACCTACTAGCATTCGTTTGAGCGACTGGATTTCGGCCGAAGCTACTGATTCCCATCTTCCGGTTTTGTTGCCTGAGCCTCACGACTCTGTATTACCTGATCCGCCGACTCTGCGAGAGGTTCAAGACATTGTTTCCAGAATGAAGAACGGTAAATCGCCTGGAGTTGACTCTCTAAGTTCGGAGTTCTTTAAGTACTGTGACGAACGTACCCTCTCTGAGCTTCACACTCTTTTGGTAAGAGTGTGGACTGAGAATGCTCTTCCGGCTGACTGGAAACATGTGCTCGTTGTACCAATCCCCAAAGTACGAAGACCGAAAAGTACAGATGACTACCGTCGGATATGTCTAAGCTGTACAGCTTACAAAGTTTACGCTATTTGGCTCTTAGACAAATTGCAATGCTCGATTCCACCCATAGGGTATCATCAGGCTGCGTTCCTTCCTGGGAGATCTACGATTGATCACCTGCACGTACTGCAGCGTATATTACAGGAGCGTTGGAATGGGGGAAAGTCGACTATATTGATGTCCCTTGACATCGAAAAGGCATTCGATCGAGTATCTTTAGACGCACTACCTTCCATTCTGCGAGGTAAGTAACACCTTATTATTTATCTTATTAACAATTTGATACTATTATGGTATGTCCTAGGTAAAGGTGTATCAATACCGTTGATCAACCGCATCATAGAATGCTTGAAGGAAAAGCAGCAGCAGGTATTGTGGAGGGGGCAGCTTACCAGGCCATTCCAGCGTACGAGAGGGATCAAGCAGGGATGTCCGTTATCCCCCTTCCTATTCAATCTGTTGATGGAGGCTGTACTGGAATCTGTGGCCGATGAGGTGGACGGATTGCGCCTGAACCAAGAAGGACGATTAACACTTCCATTAATTTTGGCCTTTGCGGATGACATCATTATAGTTGTGGAGCGCCTTGAGGACTTAGAGCTTATTTTGGCGAAAATAAAGGAGTTCTTGTCGTATGTAGGCCTTAACTTAAACGAGTCGAAATGTAAGGTGCTGATAAGAGAACCAACAGGAGAAGCGGTAGAGGAGGTTGAGATTGATGGACGCGTTTACAACACCACTGATCCAGTGCGATATCTAGGTATCTACATCACTGCGCGTTTAGAACGACCTAAAACAGTTCGCACACGTTGTCGTAATGCTGTCCGTATTTCTCAAGTCATCATTGATTTTTTGAGGAAATATCGACCTTCTTGGCAGTTGGGTCGCATCATGTATGAGTCTGTAATAGCCCCAGCCATGATATACGGCACTCAAGTAGCGGTGCTAACTAAGTACAGCCGGAGGTCAATCAGAGGATACGAGCGTCAAGTTGTACAACGAATGGCCAGTCTATGTCGAAGCACCGATGGGTCTGTGCTTCCCAGTTCCGTGAATCAGCTGTTGAACAAGAAGCGGATTACAAAAAAGGTACGCGTGTATCAAATGCGTTGGTGGGGTCATGTTCGGCGCCGAAGCCCATCCCATCCGCTACGATGTGCTGCTCGTATGCGGGCCACCAAGCTTAGGTCATGCAGGCCTGGCTTTACATGGTGGGATAGTATTCATCAGACCATGCATCGTTTTGGTGATCTTTCATATGCACAGTGGAAGGATCTTGCTAACAATAAGGAACAATTTCATCAAAAATTAACTCTGATTTATGACCACGAAGAATCAGACTGTAGTGATTAAGATATTTAGTCATTATGACATTCGACTAAAATAATAATTAGCATTTGGATCGACTTTTTCGTGCCTGATTTTAATAGATATTAGAGTATATGATTTCAGAGAGAATAATTTTAATGATAACTAATGAGAAGAATAGCAAAAGGTAAAACTAAAGTAGAGACTAAATAAAAATCATGAAGTGCAAGAATCTGATAAAACTAATTTCTATGCTCCATCCGAATATTAACCATCATTAATTGACACATTATGTAATACATTATCCGCTCGTTAAAAAAAAAATAAAACTATTCTATAAGCTTTGTGTTGCCAAAAACGAATCGTGCCGAAATTTTAACGGATCACACCGTTCTGCACATTGCAAACAATTTTCGTTGAGTTAGAGTCACATCATTAGAATTGATAAAATTGTAGTACAATATATAAGGAAATGCTAAGAACACACATTATACTGTAAATCAGTTGATTTTGACACGGTTCCAAAATCAGATGTTACAAATATCGAAAAGTGCGCTGCCAAAACTAATAAGTTTATTTGTGTCAAAAATATCTTATGTTAAAATCGAGCAGTTGCTGTATTCTCGAAATACACCTGTAGGACATTAGCGAACTCATATCCATATAATCGCTTTAGCTTACCCACATTGTCTTGAATCATCTGTTATTGGTTTCAGATTTCAACGAAATATTAACACTGTTTTTTTGTTCAGTGCTTCAACCACTTCTTTGACAACTCGGATTAGCACTGTCTCAATCAAGAAGAGTGTATTAGAGTAGGCAGCAAACAGACCTTCACGTATACTGTTATACATTGGTGTGCTTTGACTGTGATATATAAGATGCTCTGCCTTGTTTTCCAAGAGTCTATGTGTCTCATGTGTCTATACTCCCAAGTTTGCCAAATGCTAACCACCCCTCTGTTCCACTCCCATGGTGGCACAAAGCAGCAAAGAGAGTGAAACAGCCAACTAGTCTCTCATCCCCGCACCTAGAGTACCGAGCACATCAAGCACATTTTGTTCCCTTCATTCATTGCTGTTTCCATTCTTTTTTCGTTCCTCAAACACACACACATACACACATATTTCACACTATCACACTATCAATACCTCTCACGCTCTGAGTGGTTTATCCTCTGATGTCTATGCCGAAAAAAAAGGAGCTTTCATACATACCGTTAGACCTTGGATCCGGACGAGTAGCACAAAAGTGCGACAATTCAGGATTCTTCCGATTGCGAGTCGTAGAGAATCAAGAACGATCTTACCTTAGTCTTCGTCGGTGACCCTGCATTCCAACGTTCCTACCATTTGTTGTACCACCACTCTTCGGATGAAAGTCTCCTCGTCGATCCCCCCGTCGTCCCAAAGCACCACCTTAATACCAAACACAAACACTACACACGAAGAAGGAACACTAACATGAAGAACACACATACATATACAGACACAACGCGGAAAAGAAAAAAAACACTGAAGCAAAATTGCCAGTGCAAATATATAGCAATGTTGTATAGTACCAGTAATACAATTCATAAACCTACTAAGGAAACTCATAGAAACAAACATAATAGGTGGAGATAGAGACAGGTAGGAACGCTGGTGACCGGAAGGGCAGGAGGAAACGAGAGAAAAATGAACAAAGAAAAGCGAATAATTGCGCTGCGACGCTTCTCGAACAGAGCGACGACGAAGAGGAATCAGAATGTAAAAGTCAATCGGAAGAGTAGCTAGTGATCTGGAAGGCATAATCAAAAACCACACAAACTGAAATGAACTGAAATGGGTCACTTGAAAGTGGGAACATACACGTACAAACAAAATCGTCAAACGTGTGCGTGTGTCTCTCAACAAAAAAACACTGAAAAAAGTTATTGAATTAATATCGCTATAAATGTAGTTAAAAATACCCATAGTGCAAGGTGGAACGTGAACGGTCTCGTGCGAGCAATCAAATCGTTGCAAGAAATCTGATCCGTTTTACCGTATTTAAATGATATTTAACAGAAACCTTTCGTTTCCGCTTGGCGTGCCAACGTTATGTAAAAGGAAGCTAGCAAGCGCGCGCGTGTGTGTGTATAAATTAATACTAAAGTTTTAACCTCTTGAATTTTGCCAGTATCGCGCCGCATCAAAAGTCAAAAAAAAAACAAATTGAAATCAATTGCCTTCTCGACGTAGTACTACACAGTTGTTATCAATTCTAATATATCTTTTTAAATTTTTCTTAAAAAAATTGTGCATTTATTCGCTGCCCCAGGTACACTGAAGCAAATCGATACTTGCGTTTGCTGCGCAGTGTGAAGCGAATTTTCTTTTCCTTAAATGCTTCCCTCACGTTTGCAGTTTTATTCTTCCACCGGACGAACAAAAAAATGGATAATGTAAACCAACCACAGTAGGCTGTGAAACACATTTGGTTCTGGATGAGAAATCGGAATTTCTATTCGCCAAACCAATATAATCACGACAAAACTTGGTGAGATTTTTTCAACAAAATGAACCTTTTTGTACTAAAAAAAACTTTTACACACTCTTTCAAGTAAATAGAAATTACTCTTTTTTACCCTTTATTGTATAAATATTACGTAGCATGTAGAATTCAATTGAAACAAACAAAAACTCCCAGTGTACATGAAATCAATGCAGAAACCGTGCGAGATGTAGTCGTCCTTGTAGTTTGTAGCGGGTTTTATTAGTTTCCCGACCGTTTTCGTTTCGTTTGCTGAATTGAAACCATATAACAAATATTGAGTAGCTTTCTCGCACTTTCCCAAATAAGTCACCGTACTAGGTTTTCTATTTTCCGTGTAACAAATTGCACTTCCCACCCCAAACAGCGGAAAGAAGATTTTATCAAATTTGATTCTTCTCGTTTGGTGGCAACTTAGCAAACCGGAAAGTACCCCCAAAAAAAGGGGTCACTCCATTCCGAATCGGGATCAAGTTGGAACAGAACCACTGACAGAATTAGAGGTTATCATCCAACAGCAGTGCCCGTACTTCGGGACATTTAAATATCCGAATAAACAAGAAGAAAGAACCACTCACACATGAAATGCTGAGAATGCAAATGCAAGGAAAAAAACAATAATAATTATATATAAATTATTATATTATTATGATTATTATTAATTAAATCATTAGGTTAAGAAAGAGCAGAAGTAAAGGAGTTGAAAAAGGAGCAGAAAAGAGAACTCTACTAGATGATCAGTCCAGTTAAAACAAGAGGAAATTCATAGAACCTAACAAACACTAGATGAGATATGCGAAGCAGAAAAAAATGGTAAGAAGTAAATTGAGATGAAGTGAAAATAAATGATTATTTAAAAAAAGTGAAAGCTGTAAATTGATGGAAAGAAATGTCCTGGCTAGAACTTTGTTAACTCAGCGAGAGAATGTGTGAGTTAAGTATCATCGATTCTTTCAAGCACAGACCGCGTTGAAAGAGCATTGATGAAGGACGCATTTTGCGCAGCACCCGAACCATAATCATCACAGGAGATCTAAACGCTCGTGTTGGCCAGGAGGCGGAGGAGGGATCAGACCGACTATTGAAAAGCTCAGCGCCCATCAGCTTACGAACGAGAACGACCTACGACTGATTGATTTCACCGTGTCCAAGAATATGGCCATTCGTAGCATCTACTTCAAGTACAGCATTTCGTATTGGTAAACCAAGATATCACCACGGAATATAGAATCACAAATCAACCAAGTTCTGATTAGTAGAGAGTTGATAAGGCGTTAACATTTTCTCCGACCACATTCTGGTGATGGTAAAACTACGCCTAAAACTACTTGTTATCAATAATGTTCGGTACCAACTATGATCAGAGACGAATAGAGACATAGTAGTCGGGTTTTAGTAGGGAAGGTGTACCGGTATTCGCCATGTTCCAGTTATTCACCACCCCGGATTATATACCGTTTTACAACATATATGGTTGCCCATTGTTTAGTATGCGCTAAATTGCTTTAAGATACGGATACGGAAACATTCTTGAAAACCGCAAAATCTTCTCAGAAAATAAAAAAAAACATTTTCTTTAACATTTTTGCTCCTTTGCACCTATTTTTCGCCATGGGAGTAGTGTTTGATCCTTCGACCTTGACGCTTGCTCCTGCGGGGGCGGGCGATGAGGGCAGGATCAAACATGCCGCGCGTCGGTCCAGTGAAGTGAAAAGTGGCGTGATCCGTTAGTTGTGTTTGATCTATTGATTGCATCGCTTGCTCTTGCGAGGGCGAGCGATGAACACTTGTCCGGCGTACAATGCGATTATCGAATTATTTCGCGAATTCGGTTTGGCGTAATTATATCATGGATCGCATCACCTACCATTGGTGACTCCCAGATCTATACCTTACCCACTAACCCAATATCCTCTCCATGACAACCGTGGAGATGCAGAGGTGATCTCGGTCTCTAGTAACAACGGTAGTCACACTAACATTCCTTCCCTTCCCCGATGACCGTAAGGACGTGGCCGGCGCCGTTATTGACTTTTAAATTTGAGCTCTCGATTTGTGCACATTGAAGAATGGTAAGCTAATCCCAAGCCCCATTCATTAATTCCCTGTGCAACTTCGATTGTTCTGGTCAATCACGGAGTAGCAACTACGAATTGTACGGTCATCTATGCTTATGCTTATGCTATGATCATAGCCCGATCAACCAGTTGAACAATTTTTTTTATAGATCTTTGTCCAGTGATGACAATCGCCAACGATTCAAAACGAATCATTATCGATCGCTATCGACAATCACTGACTGGTTGATCGGGAGCAGACTGGTTTATACGCTGAACTATCCGAACAAACACTAGACAAACCGTGTGAACACAGATAACAGATGTTCATGCTAGAACAAAAATTTTCTGAAAACCTGTGTAAATATTCAAATTGAAACTCCTTGCAATCACTAGCGCTGCCACACAGCGAATTGCGTCAATCGGTGTTGAATATCAGTACCTACCTTGAAATATTTAATATTCACTACTGACATCGTCATGGGAACTCAGCGATGACAGCGTCACCATGATGTTCCCACTTGTGTTGCCATTCAAAATTACCATTAATTGATTTACACAGTTTTACAATCGGACTTCAACGTCTGTTATCTGTGGTGTGAATGTTCGCATAAGGTGGTGTATGTGCTAACAAGTAAGTGCTGTTCGCATGTTCCACGAGTGTGTTATTAGCCAAAGAATGCATAGCAACGAAAATATGAATTTTGATCATATTGGCGCTTACGTCGACTATGCGAACATGGACTCTAAATTCACCCAAAATGTAGATTGGTTAATATCCACATAGAACGTATTTTCATTTATAGCCATTTTCATGACTAATACATGTAGTTTTGAAGTCACTTTTGGGTCACTATTTGGTCACTATTTTTATCATTTTGGTCACTAGTCACTATTATTTTACTGTCTGACTGCTACCATCCCTGAAACAATTGTCTGGTTCTTTATAAAGACAATTTACACCGTCTTCAGTCAAAGGCTGCTCAGACTGAACGATCACTAACATTAGGCAACGGACAACACGAAACACCCAGAGATGAATTTTTCGTTTGACGAAAAGTTTCCACTGACTGGAGCGGGAATCGAACCCACACCCCGTGACACACTACGCCTAAACGACTGACGCCGTTAACCACACGGCCACGAGGCCCACGTCTGGTTCTTTAGATTTGTGCTCTTCCTTAAAATGGACTAAATATAAAAAGCTTGAATATTAGAGAGGAAAAGAAAATGGTTGTACTATGTTAGAAAGTTGAGTTTGTTTTAAGAACAAATTAGACAAATCGAATGAGGAATCTCAACTTGATTGAGCAAAGTCGCTACATGGATTTCTCACTTCACAATTGTGCTTATTCTATGAGTGGAGTGGGGTGACCACAAAGAGCTGTCATGACTTCTTGGAGTTCATGGAATCATATAAGAATTTCGTTAAAGTGTTATCAAGAAAAAAGCTGAGCAAAAACCCATTAAAAGATTTACTCATCTAGATGCGGTCTTGGCACTAGCACAACCTTCGCTTCTTTTTCTCATATTAAAAACTGTCAGTTAGATTATTGTACGAGTGGAGTACGCGACTCATCTCGCCCCACAGAATCAGTGTGAAAAGATGACTCGAATGAGTTGAATATCCGTTTGATTTGTGAGTTACCTCATTCTTGTTGAAATATCTTATTTCTGAGCGTAAACGTAAACTAAGTGTAGAGTGATGTGAGAAGTCTCGGTCTCATATAGCGAGGTGACAAAATTAGATATAAACTGCTAGAATAAAACTGCTTACCGTATAAATCTAACAGGGCTTCATCTCATTTGCATCGAGTTTCATTATTTCTACTTGCTAGGTGAGACCGAATTTTGTCAGATCATTTTATTCATAGAACAAACGCACTGTTTTTAGTTCATAGAGAGAGAGCTCATTTTATTGGTGGAATGAGGCACGCTATGTCTAAACCAGCAGATTATGAAGATCGAATGTACCTCGGATTTGTTCCCGCTAGAGACCAGTATTTGGTCTATTATTTCATAATCGGAAGGTTTCAAAATATTTTATCGGTGAAATTAGGAAAAACGTGATTTTCATGGGCTGTATATGAAAAAAATGAAAATTTCACCGATGGAATGTTTTAAAACCTCTCGATTATGAAAATATAACCCAAATACTGAACTCTCTACTGACAAAATCCGAGGTAGATTCAATTTTAATAATCTGCTGGTTTAGACATAGCGTGTGAGGTTAGAAATCTCAGTCTTGTGTGAAAAGCGGAGAGATGAATGAAGAGATGAGATGAAGGAAATCGGTCGAGTATTTAGCGAGTTAACAATACTCGACTCAAATTAAATGAGTCGCCGTGTAAATCAAACTAGCACAGGGTGTCTACTACCTGGAAAAACCTGGAATTCTCAGGGAATTTTATTCAACCTGGAAAAAACCTGGAATTCTCAGGGAATTTCGGCTCAGGGAAAAAAAATTGAAACAGTAATTCATGGTTGATTATGTTCACGATTAACTAATTTAAAACTATTTTTGCATACTTTATTTAAGGGGGCAGGATCCGTCATTGATTTCGGAATTTTCAAAAGCAGTTTTTTCGTTCAAAATCAAGAAAATTAACAGGAAAATGTGTTCACTGTATTCTATTCCCCAACCGAAACACAGTGAACACATTTTCATCAAATAATTTTTAGTTTTGAACAAAAAAACTGCTTTTTAAGTTTCGATGATTACGATGACGGAGCGTTGGGTGTAAATATAAAAAATTTTGGCTGCGCCGCTTAAAAATGCTACTTGAACGAATCAGTTCATTAATAAACTTGGACGTTTTCCGTGAAATGCTTTCAAATGATTCACCATATATTTATCATAAAGTAATAAAATCATCGATTATTCGTAGTTCCAGAAAAAAAATCTGTTTGTTGCAGGTTATAAATCTGCATGATTAAAATTTTCAAAGGTAGCAGTAATATTACGCAGCTTAACAAAGATAACATTTTTGCGTGTCTCAAAGATCAAATCATGTGCCTAGTAAATTTGAGGTTGGTGAATTTGAAGCTGATTATGAAAATGTTCCAGCACATTACAATTTTGAGCTACAGGTCCTCAAAGTAGCATTAAATGCTGTTTTTTAATGTTGAAGGTTCAACTATGATCGGTATATAGTGATCTAACCTACCAACAATCATCAGAATAGGATTATGTAGGATCAAAGTATTATGAAATTTGTAGAAAAGTATTCTCTAACACATTAACTTTGAATTCTGTAGTGTACTAATCAAATAAATCTTCATATAAGCTGGTTCTTGCATGTAAGTTGACTGTAGTCGTTAAACAATGCATTTCAACACCCAATATCTCAAAAACTAGAAAATATTTTTGAAAACGGCCATGGTTTCAGTAACTCTAATTTAAGTAAACAGCAGTATTTTGATGCTTGAAACAAAGAAAATGTTCCGCAGTGTAATTGGTTAATGTAAAAGATCGACGCATACACTAGAAAAATTAATACTTTTTAATGGAACTTCTGAATAGACGAAATAGACCTTTTTCGTCCGACCAGACTAGCTGTTTAGAGCCCGCTCTCAGAATATATAAGGCATTCCTGTTTTTCGTAGAAATTCTAATAAAATACAAAAAATGTTCTTTGCAGAGTTTGTAGCAAGTCTCTTTTAAGATAATTGGTGTCTAATTCAATGCAAGTTTTGAAAAAGCTTATATTTTGAAGGAAGATCTCTAAAGTCTCTGTTTTGAACAAAATGGTCTCTTGAGTCACTATATTCATTATTCTTGATGCAAAATTATACACAGTAACATTCAGGGAATACAATGTGACTATTCAACAGGCTCATCTATATTTTTTCTCAGATCCCTCGAGGAAAAGCTTCAAGTAATATCCCAGTAATTCCAAAAGATTTGATCTGGAATACTTTCAAAGATGTTCTCTAGATTTTTTTTATAGAGCTCTCTCTACCAATTATCACAGAAATTCATCCAGCGAATTTTAGAAGGATGCTTAGAGGAATAACTCCAGGTTGTGCTCCTTTAGTCTCTTCATTTATTTCTTTGATTTATTTTTTATAAAACTATCCTAAACTATGCATCAATTATTTAATCGATTCCTTCAGAATTTCAGAATTTTCCCAAGATTCATATACAGAAATTTCTTCAAGAAAGCCCACAAAGATTTATTCCATAGTTTTGAAGAAATTCGCTTAGATATTTTACCAAGGAACCCCACAAGAATATCTACGCTTTTTCTTGTGAATTCCTTTAGAGTTCATCCATGGTTACTTCCAGGAATGGCTCCAACAGTTTCTCGAGGGGTTATTCGAGGAAATCTATTAGGAACGAAGGATTGCCCAGTAAACTCGATCGTCGATTCATCATAATGCTCCTATAGATTTGTTTCTAGGATTTTCTTCAGTATTTCATCCAAACGTTTTCTAATGAATTTCTAGAATAAAATACTCTTGGAATCTTCTAAAGTTTATTCAAGGTTCCACACCACTGCAAATGTTCCAGTAATTACTCCGATCATTCTTATACAAACTTCTTTGGGAATTCCTTCCGATGTTATTCAAGAAATTAGAATTCAGAAAATCGTACGGAATAAGCTATTCGATTGATTTTTGTTGATCTAGGAAATCTTCTAAAACTTCCTCAAATATCCAGTAGTTCTTTTAGGGATCCTTGTTCATCAATAATTATGTACTTTAAACCTTACACAAGCTTCATCAGAGTTTATTTTAGGTTTTCTTCTAAAATATTACTCGTCCTTGTTTTTATCAAAGATTTATATAATCATTTCCGAAAAAAACTCAGGAAATGCCTGAAAAAAATATTCGAAGGCTTACTTGGGAAATTCTTCAAAGAATTATTGGAATAATTTCTTAAGAAATCATAGAAGGAATCTCTAGAGTACATCCAGAAAGTTTCCATAGAGAAATTTCAAGTTAAAATGTTAAAAATATCCTAAAAAACAATGTTGTAAGGGATTCTAAGAAAGACCCAGAGGTGCTTTCTGGAGAAGTTACTGTTATTTTAGATTTTCTAAACGGGTATTTTTGAGAGTGTTCAGCAGGAAGCGATGGAAGAATCATTGCATAAAAGTCTGGAGGACTTAAGACTTTGTTGGAGAATCTTTGGAGGAATTCCTAATGAAATCTCTGAGGTGTTTTCTGTGGTTCTCCTTCGAAAGTTCTATCCATATTCCTTGGGAAATAATCACTAAAGAACTAAAGAAATCTTTGTTTTCTATTCAAATGTTTTGAAATCATTTAAGGCCTACTGTTAGAAATGAGCCTGGAATTATTTCTCAAGACCTGGAAAACCTGGAAATATCAGGGAATTTCATTTCAGTAAACGAGTAGACACTCTGTAGCAGGCTTATGGGCTTATTCTGCCAATGTGTGAGAGCGACTCGTTTCGACACGACGAGCAGAATAAGCACAGAATAAGTCAATTTTTTTTCCATTCAATGTCGTCTGATGTCACTCGAGGTGAGCTTTAAGTTCTCTCACTGCAGGACCGAGATGTCTCACCTCACTCGAAAAGTTGTATATGATTATTATTATAAGAGTTGGATATAAATACAGCTCGTACGCGTTTAAGTAATGAGGGAGACTCATCTCATTTTGGGCAATTTTATGTCCCTTGATTAAGGAGATAAAGAGGTCTCACCTCGTCCAAACGCCATCAAATTGAAGTGAAAGAAAAGATTCGAACGAGATGAGTCAACTGGCAACTTACCGAGTCAAGATTTCTCACTTTGATATAGATGATATTTGACCGAGATGTCGTACCTCATTACTATCATAGAATACGTAAGCCCTCATAAATTGTGGCAATTGGGTATAGTCAACGAGTGGAGTGTGATGAGAAATCATGAAAAGGACAACTCGACTCATATTCGTCGTATAAATTAGGGTTTGTTTTACGGGTGGAGTGAAGCGAGCAAATCTTAGTCTCATATAACGACGTGACAGAACTTGACTTGAATGAGATGAGTCCCCATTTAGTTGACACGGCGAGTCACTTCATTTGAGTCGAGTATTGTCACCTCGCTACACGAGACCGAGCTCTCACCTTGGTTCACTCTTAGAATACATAAACTCGCCTCATTAGAGTTGAATTTTGTCACTTATACGGTAAGACCCAGATGTCTCGTCTCATTCCACTCCTAGAATAAAATCAAATACAACATGACGCATCTTGAGCAAGTCGATAAATGAATAGTTTGTCTAGAATAGTTCGATTTGCGGAACGTTTCGCAAGAGCTATAAATATGATATTTCGAAGAAATTGCAGAAATATGCCAACGGTACGCTTAGGCAAGCGATTTTCATAGATTAACCTGCCCTTTTTACTTGTTTGCCAAGTCGTTGGTGATTGAGATGGAAAAGGTTATCCCAGGTCTCATTTTGAGCAGTGTTGATTGAGACACACTCAAATGTAAGTCAATGAGTTTTCCCGCGAGAGCAGACTCATTAGAAATCTGCTTCGCAAATCTCGCAATTGAGATAGTCATGCAAAATCACTCATTCACACTCAAGCCGTCAAAAATGATTCAACCATAAACCAGTCATAAGCTTTTGTAAACTGAATGTTGTTGTTTACGTCGGAGAGGATTATTATATTTCTACTAGACTAATGCTACGTTCAGACTAGAACTGACAGACTCCCTTGATATCAAAAACCTTACATCTAGTTTTCACTGGATATAATAAGTATGACGTTTGATACGAAGTCAGTCTATATTACGTAGTTTCAGCTCTAGTCTGAACGTAGCATATCATAAAATCATGGCTTTGTGCGAAAAAACTGTGGAAATACGAGGCAATGAATCAAATAGATTGAGTTACTCATCCATGATTTTTTCACTGCTGGTTGACAACTCACGCATGAAAATCTCAATGCGCATTTGAGTTTTTCACAACTCGGTTGATACGAGGAAATAGACGAGAAAAGTCCAAATTTCTCACTTCTCACCAATACGCAGACGAAGCCCAAAATTGGTAGCAAAACTATTCCTTTAAAAATGATCATTATGGCCATGTTTCCGACTATCAATCCGACAGAAATCATAATGAGTATCAAAAACAGCCCGAACAGAGAAGAATAACTTAACTTGTTATTTGGGCTTAATCTACGACTGGTGTGAGGTGAGAATTATCGGTCTCGTATAGCGAGGTGACAATTGTCGCCTCGAGTGAAGTGGATCGCCGTGTAAATCAAATGGGAAGTCACTTCACTCAGGTCGACAATTGTCACCTCTCGCCAGAATAAACCCAATTGATTTGATTTAATTAAGAGTTATAACTAAAATTTGTTACTGAAATAACCCATTTAAAAAAAACTTGATATTTTGAACATCAAATCAATAACGGAGAGTAATCGGTTTTTCATTCAAATCACTAAACTTGACATCATGTCAATTCAGGAGTAATTTTTAGTAACAGAAATAAGTTACCAATAACATACATTAGAATTGCCGAAGTAGTGCTCAAGTCTAAGTATTCTTCAAGACATTTATTTCAATTCTGAGGCTTTATTTTACTGACGATGATATCACCTATCTCTTCCATATCTATAATCACACTGTGCTGACTGTCTCCTTTATATAAATCAATGTAAAAATAGCTACAATAGGAAGAAAACTACCGTACCAACATACCAATCTGTCTAGTAGTGAAATAGATTTAGCACTAGACTGAAAACCAACCTAAACTTAGATGTGAATTCTATCTACTGTACTGTGAGAGTCTGTGATGATTGTCTAAATGAAAAAAAAATCTGTCTCACTTATTGAAATCATACAAAAAAAAATCATCTACAGATTTCGAATCTTCCATTAATCGCACCATCTCCCGTTCCACCCCTAACCGAACACCCCTACTTCCGTTTCGTGTGGCGCTACCGCTGTGTGAGAAAACCCATGGAACGTGAGAGAGAGAGCGTGAGAGAGTGCTAGCGAGTGAGACGTATAGACAGAAATGTATTTATATGATAAAATAAACCATGTTACTGACGTGTAAAAGGAAACAACCACAAACAAAATGATCAGTGATGATAATCATGTTTTATACTATACAAATTTAATACCAAACACAAACACTAGACACGAAGAAGGAACACTAACATGAAGAACACACATACATATACAGACACAACGCGGAAAAGAAAAAAACACTGAAGCAAAATTGCCAGTGCAAATATATAGCAATGTTGTATAGTACCAGTAATACAATTCATAAACCTACTAAGGTAACTCATAGAAACAAACATAATAGGTGGAGATAGAGACAGGTGGGAACGCTGGTGACCGGAAGGGCAGAAGGAAACGAGAGAAAAATGAACAAAGAAAAGCGAATAATTGCGCTGCGACGCTTCTCGAACAGAGCGACGACGAAGAAGAATCAGAATGTAAAAGTCAATCGGAAGAGTAGCTAGTGATCTGGAAGGCATAATCAAAAACCACACAAACTGAAATGAACTGAAATGGGTCACTTGAAAATGGGAGCATACACATACAAACAAAATCGTCAAACGTGTGCGTGTGTCTCTCAAGAAAAAAACACTGAAAAAAGTTATTGAATTAATATCGCTATAAATGTAGTTAAAAATACCCATAGTGCAAGGTGGAACGTGAACGGTCTCGTGCGAGCAATCAAAACGTTGCAAGAAATCTGATCCGTTTTACCGTATTTAAATAATATTTAACAGAAACCTTTTGTTTCCGCTTGGCGTGCCAACGTTATGTAAAAGGAAGCTAGCAAGCGCGCGCGTGTGTGTATAAATTAATACTAAAGTTTTAACCTCTTGAATTTTGCCAGTATCGCGCCGCATCAAAAGTCAAAAAAAAAACAAATTGAAATAAATTGCCTTCTCGACGTAGTACTACACAGTTGTTATCAATTCTAATATATTTTTTTTTTATTTTTCCTAAACAAAATTTTGCATTTATTCGATGTTCCAGGTACACTGAAGCAAAACGACACTTGCGTTTGCTGCGTAGTGCGAAGCGAATTTTATTTTCCTTAAATGCTTCCCTCACGTTTGCAGTTTTAATCTTCCTTCGAACGAAATAAAATAAAGAGATGTAAACCAACCACAGTAGGCTGTGAAAAACATTTGGTTTTGGTTAAAAATCTGAAAAGGAAACTTCTTTTCGCCAAACCAATATAATCACGACGAACCTTGGTGAGATCTTTCCAACACAATGAACCTTTTTGTACTAAAAAAAAACTTTTACACACTCTTTCAAGTAAATAGAAATTACTCTTTTTTACCTTTTATTGTATAAATATTACGTAGTATGTAGAATTCAATTGAAACAAACAAAAACTCCCAGTGTACATGAAATCAATGCAGAAACCGTGCGAGATGTAGTCGTCCTTGTAGTTAGTAGCGGGTTCCATTCGTTTCCCGACCGTTTTCGTTTCGTTTGCTGAATTGAAACCATAAAACCAATATTAAGTAGCTTTCTCGCACTTTCCCAAATAAGTCACCGTACTAGGTTTTCTATTTTCCGTGTAACAAATTGCACTTCCCACCCCAAACAGCGGGAAGAAGATTTTATCAAATTTGATTCTTCTCGTTTGGTGGCAACTTAGCAAACCGGAAAGTACCCCCAAAAAAAGGGGTCACTCCAATCCAAATCGGGATCAAGTTGGAACAGAACCACTGACAGAATTAGAGGTTATCATCCAACAGCAGTGCCCGTACTTCGGGACATTTAATTATCCGAATAAACAAGAAGAAAGAACCACTCACACATGAAATGCTGAGAATGCAAATGCAAGGAAAAAAACAATAATAATTATATATAAATTATTATATTATTATGATTATTATTAATTAAATCACTAGGTTAAGAAAGAGCAGAAGTAAAGGAGTTGAAAAAGGAGCAGAAAAGAGAACTCTACTAGATGATCAGTCCAGTTAAAACAAGAGGAAATTAATAGAACTTAACAAAAACTAGATGAGATATGCGAAGCAGAAAAAAATGGTAAGAAGTAAATTGAGATGAAGTGAAAATAAATGATTATTTTAAAAAAAGTAAAAGCTGTAAATTGATGGAAAGAAATGTCCTGGCTAGAACTTTGTTAACTCAGCGAGAGAATGTGTGAGTTAAATATCATCGATTCTTTCAAGCACAGACCGCGTTGAAAGAGCATTGATAAAGGACGCATTTTGCGCAGCACCCGAACCATAATCATCACAGGAGATCTAAACGCTCGTGTTGACTAGGAGGCGGAGAAGGGATCAGACCGACTGTTGAAAAGCTCAGCGCCCATCAGCTCACTAACGAGAACGACCTACGACTGATTGATTTCACCGTGTCCAAGAATATGGCCATTCGTAGCATCTACTTCAAGTACAGCCTTTCGTATCGGTAAACCAAGATATCACCACGGAATATAGAATCACAAATCAACCAAGTTATGATTGATAGAGAGTTGATAAGGCGCTAACATTTTCTCCGACCACATTCTGGTGATGGTAAAACTACGCCTAAAACTACTTGTTATCAACAATGTTCGGTACCAACTGAGCAATTCTCGCTGAAACCAGGCCGCCATCGGCACCCATCGTTAGAATTCCAATTTTATGTCACTGATCGCAAGTTTTCGATAAAACTTGAGGGTGGTCCTCTTTGTTTTCTCAAATTGGTGGACCCCTCGTACGCCAGCTAGCTAAACAGTTTGCCAAAAAGTCCATTTTTTGATAAATCTTGGCTATTTCTTGACGTGATATGTCTCATATTTCGCTTGGAACACATAGCAAACTTAGTGGCATCGTATAGAGAAAGGATAAGGTGGGGGAAGTGTATCAGTGGAGTAAGTGGATCATTTGTCAATATTAAGCCTAAATACTTGGATATGTTGAATGTTTTCGCACCATTGCTTCGTTTTAGGTTATATTCTTACGCCCACACTGATACTATTGCAAAACTGGTACTACACGTACACTAACACAAGCAAACTTGTTAGCTTCAAAAAGTAATTATTTTGAAAATTGTTTTCCATCAATCAAAAATCCATTGTATCTCTGTCTAAAATCAAATTCTATTACTTTTTTAGACACATGGTGAGCATTTCAATTCCAATTGAATGAATCACAATGAAAAATATGTCATTTTTATGAATAAATACAAATATATTGGACATGGTACACTTACCCCTACTTTTTAGTGGGGTGGGGTAAGTGGATCAAGAACCCATAACGCGGGTAGATCACCTTTTCGTGGTGCGTTATGGGGTAAAGATCTACCAGTGAACCCTAGTCCTGACTGCTCCAAACGAAGAGGACAGGATATTATAGTAATCAAAGGAACATATTTTAGTCCTTATTACAATTGTAAACCTTGTTGAAAGTGACAAGTCTCGGTTTTCCCGGTTGCCGAGAATGATCTTGAGACAAGGAAAAAAATGAGTCGAATACAACAATTTGTTTTCTAATCTTTTATTTATTTAGTTCTCTAGTTTGAAGAAGTAAGGACTAGGATTCTGATGCATGGACAATATCGGTGTAATTTCCTGGCTTTATCAAGGGATCCGATTTTGACTGATAAAGGGGCGCACCTGTGGAGAGTGTACCTACCACATTCTTCAAAGGGTATACTGCCCATAAACGCATGTCAGTCCCATGTTTGCTGGATTTCCTATTCACATGGGACAATTATGCGTTTATGGGCAGTATAAATAGCGGAACCTTTCAATTATAATGCTTTCCTGCGATCAAGTTAGGAATTACAACTGTAAGAAAACCGAATACTTTATCACTTCTCAATAGTGATAAAGTAACACGACATGCACTAAACAAAGGACGCGGGATATACTACAATAGATCAAATCTTGGTCGCAGTGGTTTATGTTCCGAACAGGAAGTGGATCAAGAATAATTATCATTTATTGGCAGACTGCTTAGGAGAATTTTAATAAGCTTTAATACCCGCAAATGTTGTTTTCTTTTATTTTGTTCCATTCCCAGCTTGAATTTGTTAAATTGACCATAGAAAATTTGAATTAATCCATCTAAAAGTTTCTTTAACCTTTCTGGTATAAAAAAATATAAAAAGAATAATAATTTCAAAATTTACACGAAACTTTTCATGGTTTATCTAAGCTGAGTTGTAAAAGAGCAAAATATACTTATTTTCCAATCGAAAGCATAGTCTCGTACATGATTTGACCAGATAAATTGTTCTAGACAGATGATACACATATGTTTATAAATAAAACAGAAGGATTTCAGTTTGTTATTCAAAAGTAAATGTAACTAATATTTCTAAAGCAAGAGTGCTTTTCGAAAATATCGTTAGGAATAATCCTACAATACTTCTGTATAACTTATGCATATAAATGGATGAATTTTCTCCAAATTTTTCTAGTTACAATGTTTTTTTTTGTTCTAATTAGTATGAACTAATATATACATACTTTTTATTATATTTTATATAAATAAAGATACTTTTTAATTTTAAAGTAATAAAATGTACATTACTAGCACTAATAACAAGTGCGAGGGTAATATCATTCTTAATAAACATAATCATACTACATTTGTTTCGAGAACAGATTTTTTTTAATGGTGATCCACTTACCCCACCATGGTGCGGCAAGTGGATCATTTGGCGCAAATTTTTAAGTCTCTCATTCTCAATACATAACAATCAGAAAAAACGAAATAAATGATGATTTGAAGTACAATAGTCCCTTATTTATTATCCACAGAAAAAAGTTAGAGTTAAACTATTCACGTTAGCTGTACATAACAATGAATGTTAACTATTGATTTTTCTGTATCCACTTACCCCACGGTACCTTATAGCTTTCATTTAAAGTCAAAAAAAATTTGGCAGCCATTTTGAATTTGGCCGCAATCTTAAATTTTGTTAGAAAAATCTATATTACACCATTAGCGCACCGCTCGTTTTGAATTCTGAGATCACCATCAGAAAGCTGAGGAAAAATTGTGTAAGATAGGCTACAGAAACTAGGTGAGCAATGGTATTTACCCTATGAAATGAACGATTTTCTAAATCATGTTCTACGATTTTGACGTATATGACGAGTGCAATCAATGCAAACATCATTTTTTGTACAACAATGAAACAAGTGTTCAATCGTTGGTGTATTATTCGAGTCAGATGAAAAATAGGAGTATTATTTTGAATGAAAAACCCTGACGGCCATCTTGGATTTTGACGCCATCTTAGTTTTAAGTAGTAGAATGAGTTTTCACCTTGTTAGCACTCAACATGTTGAATTTAAATGCTACCGTTACACTTACTCAGGGTGACCAGCGCACCGGGAAATCGGGAAAACCGGGAAAAAGCCGGGAATTTCGAATCACCGGGAGAAAGCCGGGAAATATACGGGAATTTCAATTAGTACCGGGAAAATTTTGCATACCAAGTAATGTTTTAACCAGCACGATCTATACCAGTGCTTCCCAAACTTTTTCAACTTTCGCCCCCTTGAGACCCCCTAATATGTGATTCACATATTTTAATTAAGCGCTGTACGCCAGAAAATTTCCTTGACTCTCATATCCATAGAATCATAATACAATAACTTTTATGTACATTTAAAAATATTTTCTTAAATATCGATAACCCACAGTTACTATAAATGATTTATTGGACTGTAATTTATAATATCGATTTTAACAATATCTTGCGTGCATTACAGGCTACTGAATCAGTCATTCCATCATCTGCCGTTTCTAAAATTACTGCAATAATGTTCAGAAATTGTGAATAATAAATGTTTGATGTTTCTGGGAACGCATTTTTATCCAATCCAAATACCCTGAAACATATATAAAAGTCTAGAATGTTTTTCAACTAATTGTTCAATGCAATTTTTCTAACACCAAGAAAACTCGATTTTTTTCGGAAGTTCTGAAAGTTCAAATCTGACGCATCTCTGAAAATTCTTCAAATGTATTTTTAAAACATTTAAAAAAAATACATTTGAAGAAATTACGTCTTTAGAATCGTTGGAACCCGATTTTTGTTTGCTAATTTTTTCAAAATTTGTTTCTAAAATGATTTATACCATAATAACTAATGAAAAAGAGTGCAACCGGAACATAATAATGGGCACATTAGATTTTTTTGTCCGTTCTAAAAACTCATGATATTAAAAAACCTGAATGCATCACACAATCATCAAGTGTTGTCTATCATAATTTGAAAATGATCATGATATAACGGTTTAAGGTAAAATAGTCCTGGAAATTGTTAACTTTGGAATTGATTAATCATCAGATATGTGTCCTCCAAAGGTTATGAGTAATTATTTTCAAATACTCCCTTGTTAGCTTTTTAGCCCCCTTTCTAGATTTTTCGCCATCCAAATTCTGTTTTACAAATTTTCGACCACTTGAGCCTGAAAATCGCCCCATGGGGGTGAATTCGCCCACTTTGGGAATCACTGATCTGTACTTTAGTGGATTTTTACTAAAGTTTTTGAATTCGAATCCCAAGTTAGTCAATAAATCCAAGAACATATTCTTTATTTTTTATCAGAAATAATTACCTTGAGAAAATGTTCTAGATTTGTGGGGATAAAACATAACAAAAAATTATATGCTGATGACCATGGAACGAAATGTTGAACAATTGATATATTCATTTTTATGTCTACCAAACCTGTGACCGTTTAAAATTTAAACTATGATTCATTCAAAGATTGGCTCGATCCCATAATATAAGCAAGGGTCAATCTTTTTTAGCACTGAACTTTTTCATAACAAATTTTACGATTACCTAAAATGACCGTCGTAAAATATCGTTTCATAGATCAAACTGAAATTTAGCAGAATCAGCATAAGCCCAGAAAATTTGAATGCGCAGCAAAATATCTGATTTCCATCTTCCACGTAATAGAAATGCTTAGGTTTAAACAAAAAAACTCGTACTTAAAAGTCGTTTGAAATAGTAAAAAAAAAATCGTAATAATGTTTCTTAGCATATCATTAAACCGGGAATATTTTTGAAATATCGGGAAAAAACCGGGAGAAAACCGGGAATTTGAAATTGACTTTTCACTGGCCACCCTGGACTTACTTGTCTTCATGTTCTTCTTTTTCCTGACGTTATGTTCCTACTGGAACAGAGCCAGCCCCTCAGCTTAACCAGCTTTAGAAACAAGTTATCAAATTGGATTTTTTAACGCTTATTTGCTACCTGAATTATTCTTTAGCATAACTTCGAGTTGAAAAATAGCATTAAGTATTTCATTTATTTGGTTCAAAACCATTGATAGCAATGAACAATCAGTTGAACAGCTGAGATAAGAAAGAAAGAATCTGTTTTTTTTAATGGAGATTTTATCACTCAAAATAATACACTCAACTCGAATAAAACACAAAGGATTGAAAACTTGTTTCATTGTTGTACAAAAAATTATTTTTGCGTTGATTGCACTCGCCATATACGTCAAAATCGTAGAACATGATTTAGAAAATCGTTCATTTCATAGGGTAAATACCATTGCTCACCTAGTTTCTGTAGCCTGTCTTACGCATTTTTTCCTCAGCTTTCTGATGGTGATCTCCGAATTCAAAACGAGCGGTGCGCTAATGGTGTAATATCGATTTTTCCAACAAAATTCAAAATGGCGGCCAAATTCGAAATATGAGACATATCACGTCAAGAAACAGCCAAGATTTATCAAAAATGGGCTTTTTCGCTAACTGTTTAGCTAGCTGGCGTCAGTGTTGGGAAACTCGTGAGTACTCACTGAAAACTGCTAACTCACTCGCGAGTATGAGTTGTACAGCTTGAACTCTCACGTGAGTATACTCAGGCGTGAGTTTCAGTTGTACAGCTCATACTCGACTAAAACTCACTCACTCGTGAGTAATTTTACTCACTTGAAACATTGTAAATATGCTAAAAGCTTGCGAATGGCCCAAATAAATAATAACTAATAAGTAAGGCTATTCTTAGGGTGACCTCATTCAAATGATAAGATAAAAATTTTATTCTGAAAACTATTTGATGCACGCGCTTATGTTTGGTATTTCGCTGCGCATGTTGCATCGTAAATGCCCTTTTCTTCTTTCTTCTGACGTTACACCTCTACTGGATTAGATTCTGCTTTTTAGCTTAATGTACTTATGAGCATTTTCACATTTATCAACTATGAGCTTTATTTGCCAATTGACAATTTTTGCATATCGTAAGGTAGAGTACCAATAGTACTCTTGGCTATTTTTCGAACAATATTCAACTTACAAGTAGTCACATTTGAAATAAATTCCTAGATTGGTAATTTCCATGTACTATATTTGATAAATTTCAATTTTAAGCTTTGAACAAACAACAAAGGTGAAACATTTGGATAGCCAGTACATTACACACTGCTCGAATCAAACATATATCATTGGCTGTTTATGTCCATAAACCGGTGTTCTAAAAGACATACTAGTCAGGAGTAGTTTACTTTTTTAACTTATGTGGATCATATATGTAATTTAAACACATTCTAAAAAATCTTGTTTTCCATTTCTACATCGTTTTTGCAAAATTTTACTACCACAGAAATGCTTAGGATTGATAAGCTTCTTTGTTTGTCATATACTTTACTAAAAAAAGACAAATAACCCCAGGGTCAGTTCAGTTCAGAATGTATTAAAATTATACACATGATGTGTTGGTTCAGAAGAGCTTGGTATTGTTCGCATTTTACTCAATTTTGTGTAACTTCGTTAGGGGAAGGAGTGGTAAAATTAACACCGTGCCTTTTATCGAGAAAAAACTAATTTCGATGAATTTTTATCACGCACTTAGAGCATAAATCGGGCTCTAAATCGTCCGTGCGTGTTCGGATTGATACGAATATCAACGAAAACTAAGATTTTAGAAAACGACATTTGAAAATTAGAACTGACATAACTTTTAGCTCGAAAGTCTTGAGATTTTTCAGTGAGGTGAATATCGTTATGATATGATGTCAAATCTGATACTTTTAGAATTCTTTTTGTAAGGGTTACAATCATTAATGGATATACTTTCGGTAATGCAATGAAAATTTTCAGAAATATTTGTTTTGCTCACGTTTTTTGCACGATGATCTTCAACAACAGCTTCATTTTACCCACAGGTAGAATGAACATTTGCACCGTTTTTTTTGCTAGCATTATAATATGTGAAAATTTAGTTATTTAGTCTGAATTCTTGTTGCTACTATAGATAACATCCCTAATTTTGATGATGTGCAATAGAATTTTACAGATTCCTCGTTTTTCTATCAGAAACAACATGATATCCTTAAGTTGTTCTACCACCCCTTTCCCTAAGACTTGTACTTGACTTCGTTCCACAATTTCTAGCTTTTAAAGACTTTCAATTTCTCGCTTGATTTACATAGTAAAATAATCACTGAAATAAGTAAAATTGCATCATTGACACCACGAAGGGTTGACACGATTCTCTTATAATAGTAACAATCATATGAATAAACATTAGAGATGGACGGGTTTCACACTTTTCCGACCCGAATCCGGCTTATTTTATTTCTTCAACACAGCACTCGATAATTTGGGGTTCGAGTTGAAAAAAAAATTCGGGTTTCTAATCACGTGGAACAAGTGAAAAGTTTCTCATTAGAGATTGAATTTATGTTTTCTTTTTAGGTAGGGATTAGTAAATATGGTTCGTAATTATCTAAGAAAAATAGAATGTGCTGATAATTCAAGAAACACTATACTCAAAGCGATGAAAGCTATTACAAATCATTGAACTTCTCTAAAAGATTGCAACCTCTTACATTACGATAATGTGTCAACTTCACTGTTGACAGCCACCGCTCGAACACATCGGACACGTTTTCTTCTATCGGTTTCATTTAGTGCCTTTCCTGTTTTTTTATCGCTATGAGTATTGAGCGTAAAAATACGTTGGTAATCGATTTTGACATCCTTCCTGTGCGACCTGATGTACCCAAGATCCATCAGTTTTTGGAGAAGGAGATTCAACTCCAATTGTCGGATGTGGTAAACATTCAGTTGAACAACATAAGAAACTGTGTGTTTATTGAAGTCAAAGATAGCGAGACTGCTGCTCGTTATCAGAGACATCATAACAATAAACATGTTCTCTACTACGGGGACAAAGGATTTAAAATCCCCGTATACTCTTCTTCTTCTTTCTGGCGTTACGTCCCCACTGGGACAGAGCCTGCTTCTCAGCTTCTAATGTTCTAATGAGTACTTCCACAGTTTATAACTGAGAGCTTACTGTGCCATTGACCATTTTTGCATGCGTATGTCGTGTGGCAGGTACGAAGATACTCTATGCCCTGGGAAGTCGAGAAAATTTCCAACCTGAAAAGATCCTCGACCGGTGGGATTCGAACCCACGACCCTCAGCTTGGTCTTGCTGAATAGCTGCGCGTTTACCGCTACGGCTATTTGGGCCCCTATACGTAGAAAGCGAATCTGTGCCGGTGCGCGTTCTCGATCTACCGCCGGCTATGAAGCACACCACAGTGATAGACTTCCTTTCCCAATACGGGGAAGTTAAGTCTGTCACAAGAGAGCGTTGGAAGAATTTTTTTCCCGGTATCTACAACGGCGTTCGTATTTTACATATGAAGCTGAAACAACCAATTCCATCCTACGTCACTATTTCGGGACATATAACGTCAATCTCCTACCCTGGGCAGCAGAAGTCATGTCGGTGGTGTGAATTGGCGGCCCACCCCGGACAAAAATGCAGCAATTCCAAAAATCAAACGCCACTGACAACAACTAAACCTCAAACAACGCCTTCAGCAAGCGAAATTGGATCTCTGCTTAACCCCGACGACTTCCCTCCAATCAACCCAACAGCAACGATCACAGTACCACAGAACCAAATTGAAATGAAGTCGATCAACAGAAACCATCCACCAGTAAGAATGAGAACGACAACGACGACACTGACGAGAACGAAAGCACATCGCCAGGATGCATCCAACAAGCGGCGGCGGTCGGCTCGACTGGCGAACGAACGGAAAAAAATGTGTGCTAGACTTCTCTGGACAATTTATTGTCAATCTAGTGTTGATAGTCGTTCAAAGAAAAACGGAATTTCTTCGGACAAGGGCAGTCCAAATGAACAAATTAATATTAGCCTTGGTTAAGATTTTATTTGTAGATAAAAAAAAGATTTTCGTCTCCGTATGCTCTCGGGCGTTTGAGCCTTTCAAATAAAGATTAAGGAAAAAAAATGTGTCTACTTCGAACAGCCGATTGAAAGGAAAACGTTGATTGAAAAGTTGCAATATAAGAGAACTCACGGGAATCTCGTAGAATGTAAATGTAAAGCTAGTGCCAAACATAAAAAATGGGCTATAAGTCTATCAACACAAACAAAGAATCCGAATACTTTATTGAAGGATTCCGTTTCAAAAAATGATTTCTCCTAAAGATTTATCTGATGTCATATCCGAATTTCTTAAAAACAAAAAACGAGCGATGGAAATTCTTACTTATGTTATTGTTCATCAGGACGCCTTAACTAATGTTGAAGTTAATAGAAATCGTGAATATAACTGTTAGTTTTTCAATTTATTGTTCAAAACGACACTTGTGGGGCAAGTTAAAAGTGAGAAGACATTTTGCAAAAACTTTTTCTGTATTTTTTTTCTTCAGTTTTACATAAAAATCAATTTCAGCATACTGTAGGGTAAATCGCCAAATGTTGAACGTTTAAGATAGGCGTTTTTTTGTTATTTGATTTTCATGGAAATTTTGATGGAAAGGTTGCTAAAAAAGCATTCAACACCGTAGACGATTGTTTAACATTATTTCTGTAACATTTTTAGCACGGTAATGTCCATTTTTAATTGAAAAAATATATATATTTAAAAAGATATTTCTATACCCAATTGTTGAACACATACATAATCCATCTTATCCTAATGTTGAACGATTGTCGCTAAATGTTGACCGTTTTACTCCCGCATTCATTCAACTTGCAAGATCGCGCTCCTCGTCGGTTGTGAGGCCAGGGTTAGGTCCGCGAAGCACTTTCCCTGACCACTCTGGGCTGAAACGGAAGTGAATCGTCCCCTACGACACTCCATAGACTTTAGCGGCTTCTCCTAATGTACATTATTTTCGACATTACAGCATCAATCGCGATATTGAGGTTTTACTCCGGATAAATCGGCTGCCGATGCGTAATTTCAATCATGGTGTAAACAAACAAACGGTGATGGCATTGATGCCATAGTGAAGATAGTGAAATTCGAAAAAAAAAATCAGAATGGCTATGGGAATGGGATGCAATTAATTATACTTTTCTGAATCGCGTTTTTCACCGTTGCAACATACACCATTATAGGATTTTTTATAATAATTATTCAACAGATATTTAAAGCAAAAAACAATACTATATTGTGTAATGCAATATTCCATTTCAATATAGGTGTTTGCTACGAAAATAAAAAATCTGGCAATACTGTTGATGAAACCAAGCCTTTCATGTTATGCTAGTGTTCAACAAATGGAAAATGTACGTGAAACGAAAGTGCAATTGAAAAAGATTTTATGTAATTAATAGATACGAGTAAATTGTACGGATGTTTATAAAATAACTAAAGTAGACTTTTACTGATATCGTGAATAGGTGCTCAACACAATATACGTAGTATGTTTTACCACACAGCTTATTTCATAGCAGCCCCAGCTTAAGTTATTTTTTAAGATAATTGAAATTTTCGTTCCACCTACCGATAAAAATTTTCAATAAATATTTCGTTTCAGAAATTGATGTGCTAATTAAATTTATTGTGTCCAATAGTACAGCTAACTTACAAAACAATCTGTATAATTTATTGAAACTGTTTGAAAATGGTTCAATTTCCCGTTTTAACATGGTTTGTACAGATCGTTCAACATTTGGGTAGCGTTCAACAATTAGCGAATTACCCTATATTTGATGGGAGTCAAGTTAAAATATATATACGACATCATTTATTTCAATTTAAAGTCTTTAGAATTTGAAGAATCCCAACTATACGATTTCTATTGCCCACTTGCCCCACGGTACCTTATACCATTTTTACTAATATTTCAATTCAACTTTGAATATCAATAACATAAACGCATTCAGAATAAGTTTCAGTATTAACCCACCGTCGGTCGCCCTAGTGTACTGAGTACACGCACTTTGCGAAAAGTCGAAAAACAGGTTGAAAATCCCTTCAAATTGGTCCGGGTGTTGGTCCTATTCCAAGATCTACTCTTCTTCTTGCTTGTAGAGTAGAAATTTTTCGAAAAAATCAACAAAAAGTATTCGAAAACATCGTGTTTTTAACCTAAGATTTTAGGCGTGTACTCAGTACACCAGTGCGACCGCTCGTGTAACTTTTTTTTACCAGGCCCGTCGCACGAGCGGTCGCATCGTGTACTGAGTACACGCAGAGCATTTTGATTATAAATCTAAAACTAAGCAAGATAGAATATTGATGTTTTCGGCAAATTTCTCCAGTTCAATGGTACCAATTGGTCAGTGGACAAATAACACTTTGAAAACATCCTCACCTTCCAGTGGCCATAGGATTGTGCCCCGGGGAAACCGATGAAGTGGACATTTCGCAATGCAACATCTCGAACGCAAATATCTCAGGATCTATATATTTTAGCAAGATGGTGTCTTCGGCAAAGTCGTCCTGATTATTTAGAAAGATGGTGTTTTCTGCAAAGTTGTTCAGTAGTTCAAGGACTAATATGGGATGATCTATTCAATTTGGAATTCTTACACCAGATGGAGCTTGTGAGCTTGACATTATTCGAACACGGATATCTCAGGATTCCGATTACCTAGAAAGTTGACGTCTTTAACAAAAGTATTGAGTCGGTGATAGGTCACCTAACCTGAAATTCTATTTTCAAATGGCGCTAATGAGCATGCTGTATTTTGATCGCGGTGATCTCAGGATAGCGATATTTTAGCAGAAAAGCTGTTTGGTAGATCAAGGACTAAACATGTGATGTGACGTTTGATTCGGAATTCTTCCACAGCACGGTGCTAGTGACTATGCATTTTTTTCGAAAGCAGATTTTTCAGGATCCTGAATAAAATTAGATTAAAAAGATGGTGTCTTGGATGAAGTTGTTCTGTATATCATGGGCCAACGTGTGAGGGGTAAAGTACTCAAAATTCTTCAACATTCAATTTAAAATGCAATGGGCTGCTAGATTTCAAATACTTCCATCAGGCTACGCTAAAGGTCCAGATTCAAATTTTTCTAATAAAGAATCTCGAGTTCCAGATTATTTCAAAACTTGACGACTTAGTTTAGTAAGCAAATTGCTGACATGTTATTGGCAATTATATTTCGGCGCCAGTGAGAATTTTATTTTCTGAACATCCTATGATGCTGATCATTTGGGCTATCAAAGCACGTTTTGTCAAATGTTAAAATATTTCGCTGTGAATGCATAGGCAAGCACACCATAAAATTAGAGATATAAGGCAGCATCCATTAATTACGTAATGCTAAAATTATAAATTTTTGACCCCCTCCCCCCTGCTTAACGCTTTTTGTATGAAAAATTTCAAATTTTTGTAAGAGCCGTAACGCCTGAGCCTCCTTCTAGAGCGATACGTAATTTGTGGATGCCGCCTAAGGTTCATTCTAGAATTTGAACTAGATTCAAATTGACCAATCTTATTTTTATATCTAGCCTATTAAACAAACTTCTGATGAATACGGTCAGTAGTGGTGGATCCGTTGAATCTGTTGCATGCTCCTTGTGGGCGAGCAACGGAATCCGGATCAATTGTGTCCGATTTGCGCTGCGCGGCAGAAAAAACGAAATGTGCCGGTAAAAAAATAAAACAAACAAAACGTGTCAGTAGTGTTGGATCCGTTTAATCTGTTGCAACGGAATCCGTAAAGCAAGTAACACGTCAACATTTCCCTCCCATTCCCAAATTGACCTGCATTCGGACGCAGCTGGCGCCGGTATTGTTTATTATAATAATGAGAGCACCAGTACTTACACATTGAGGATGCTACTGATCCCGAGTAGTGTCTGTTGGTTCTCTGTGTAAGTACAGCTGTTCTTGCAATAACGGAGTAGCAACTGCGGGCGGTCAATGATGCTCATGCTCATGCTACCCTATTAAACGAACTTCTAATGAATACATTGATTATGTTTGCCTGAAATGACTTCGTTAAACGCACAGAAGTTCTCCTCACATAAGACACACTATAACTACGCGGTATACAGGTGAATGATATCGGAAATTCTCATGATACGGTGAACCGGGTAAATGAAGATCCGTACGCACTTACACAATGTCTCCGATCTCAGCGAAACATTTCGCCAAGAACCCAAGAGCTGAGGATTCGGTAATTTTCAAAATCGAATCTCGGAACATATTCTACCGAGATGTCGTCAAACCTAATTTTTCACAACATAAGTACTGTTTGATTTAGGTAACATTCGTTTTCGACCCCAATGCAAAGGGTTTCCTAAATATGTTATGATCTAGCATTAATAATGAACAATGTATACAACAAAATCAATGTTGTAGGATGATTTTATATTTCAATATCTAAATAATTTGACTACAAAACTGAGTCATAAAAAGATCGTTTAATTTTGACTTACTTCGTTTATAGCAACACAAAAAATATTGTATTTTCGCTGCACTGGTATATTGTGAAACCTCCATGAGTCAATTTTTCGCTACTCGATATCGACGTATATAACCATACTAAAATTCAAATTTTATGTTTACTGTAATTATCCCCAACAACAGCTTTCCAAGGTATTACTGTACATAACGCGATATTACCATGAGTCGAAGGTCCCTTCAGGGTTCTGAATTTTCGTCTCCATGATGTGAAATCTTCAATTTTTCGCACGTTAGAAGAATGCTTTTTCGCTTCCTCACGTGAGCATCTTTTTTCGCTCACACTTATTTTCCCTAGAGTTACGATGGATGATAACCGAAAATCATTCCACTCTGAGGATAATTTCTTTATCACTCCATCATATTTTCGCTCACCCACTGCTTCCGAGAATTATCACTTTATGGATAAACAAAAACTTGTGCCGGCGACGGGATTCGAACCTACAAAATTGCAAAAAACAACCGCGATGCGTGCACGCTGTCCATAATACCACATATACTTAATGAAAGTGATGGTACATTAAGGTGAAACAGCTTGGAATCAGAATTCAATAATGTACCAAAACTTTGGAGGCACAAATCTCGCGAAAAAAGCATCAAACTACACTGCCATTTCTATTTAAGCTTTGTGCACTACCAGAAAGCTTAAAATAAGAAGGTTGACTTTGTGCGTTCATTATTTCAGCAGATTAGTGCCTTTGAAATCGTGAGTGGGGGCACAAGCCGGCCATTGTGCCTGCCATGTAGCTTTGGCACTTCCATGATTCAACCGAAACTGAAACTTTGCAATAAGATACACTTCAATACGACACATATTGTGGCCAAATATGAGCTCTCAAGCTTTGAAAAAAAAAAACACTGCCGAAGTGAATCAAAAATGCCAAGAATAGGATCCTCTCCCTATCTCCTCAAACAAGTACAAGACGTGTTCTGTAAACAGTCCAAATATTGACGTTTCAAAACAAACCGGGCAATATGATAGAATAAGTTCTGCAGCATTGTGGAAATGCCTCCAAGGAGAATTCCACCACTTGCTAAGCTTAAAAGGGTTCATTGACAGTCGTCTTCCGGTAAAAGTTTTGTAATACGTAAAATAGTAAAAGTTAGGCTTCATTTACAACGGGGCTTGCTAATCAAACGGCACATCTTATGTTTAGTCCTTGATCTACTTAACAACTTTGCCGAAGACACCATCTTGCTATAAAATCGCTATCCTGAGATAGCCGCGATCAACATACAGCATGCTCACTAGCGCCTAGGTGGTAGAATTTCTAGTTAAGTGGCCTATCACACGCTAAGCCTTTGCCTGTAATCAATACATATTAGTCCTTGAACTACTGAACAACTTTGCCGAAAACACCATCTTTCTAAAAAATCGGGATCCTGAGATATTCATGATTGAAATATTGTATACTCACTAGCGCCATCTGGATGCAGAATTTCAAGTTAGATGGCATATAATATGTTAGTCCATGACCTACTAAACAACTTTGTCGAAGACCGCATCTTTCTAGGTAATCAGGATCCTGAGATATCTGTGTTTGAAAAATTACATGCTCACTAGCGCCAACTGGTGGCAGAATTTTGAAACAAGCGGCCTATTACATGTTAGTCTTTGACCTACTGAACGACTTTGCCGAAGACACCATCTTGCTAAAATATATAGATCCTGAGATATTTGCGTTCGAGATGTTGAATTGCGAAATGTCCACTTCATCGGTTCCCCCGGGGCACAATCCGATGGCCACAAGAAGGTGAGGATGGTTCCAATATTTTATTTGTCCACTGACCAATTGGTTCCGTTGGACTGAAGAAATTTGCCGAAGACATCAATATTCTATCATGCCTAGTTTTAGATTTACAATCAAAATTGCTCCGCGTGTACTCAGTACACGATGCGACCGCTGGTGTAACTTTTTTTTGAGCGACTGACGGAAGGTTAATGGTCTGGAAAGTATTTGAACACAACCGGACTTTCGCCATTATAACTTGTTTATCCATGTTTAACAACTGACTCTTAATTCAGTAAAGTTGAAACAACCATACAAGAAAAACTGCATATCACAATACACACTGAAGTCGACAGCAGCTGTAAACAATTATTACATTTACAGTCTTCCACCTAGTATAGAACATACTAATGTATGATTTTATTTTGCTTTGGGAATTGGTTACTCACCATATTCACAAAGAGTAGCTTGCTCACTCATCCGAGAGTAATGACGTCATACTCATTGCGAGTATTACTCTTTACGTGAGTAATACTCGCAGTGAGTTATGTGTGTGTGTGTGTGTGGTCCATCTAACTCCCACTGTCCGGCAGTGGTATTATGGAAAAAAGTTTCTAGCAAAAATATAGTATATTTTTGCAAAAAGCTTCAGTCCGGGAGTTAGAAGGTGATAGCTCTGTTGCAGATCCGGTGACCCATTTCAGAATGGCTGGAGAGACACGTCCATTCAGAAGTCACTTTCACTAACAACAAGCCCGCATGTATGTATTACCGTTATCAAATGGATAATGATAATACATACACACTTCCTGTTTCAAAAATGTTAGCTTTGAAACTGGCGCGTATTTAATGTTTAGGTACCAATAAATATGTAATCAGAACAATCTCACCAAAATCGATCCAAGGCGGCGTTGTCATTAAATCCAATCAGCAATCGAACCTTTTTCTTCTTCTTCTTCTTCTTCTTCTTCTTCTTCTTCTTCTCATCTGGGTGGCATCCAATTCCTTCTCCATGTGACGCATACAATTTGTCATTACTAGACCACTTAGTGTGCATGTTTTAGCACTACCATTTATAATTCTTACTTAAAAACCTACCCACTTTACATGTTCACAAAAACATAAATTTATTTTTAAATTCTCAGAACCATCCGTCCAGGTGGCGTAGTAGTATCGGCTGAAAAACAAGCGCAGTCTCGAAAAAATATCACGTGGGTGCACAAATCTTAACAAAACCAATTAGAATCCAGTAATACTCGCAGTGAGTTATGACGTCATACTCTCGCGTGAGTAAGAGTAAGGAATGAGTGACTCACAGCGTGAGTATTATTCGCAAACGAGTACGAGAGTGAGTATTTTTTAACTCGCGAGCACGAGTTTCCCAACACTGGCTGGCGTACGAGGGGTCCACCAATTTGAGAAAACAAAAAGGACCACCCTTAAGTTTTATCGAAAACTAGCGATCAATGACATAAAATTGGAATTCTAACGATGGGTGCCGATGGCGGCCTGGTTTCAGCGAGAATTGCTCAACTATGATCAGAGACGAAAAGGGACATAGTAGTCGGGTTTTAGTAGGGAAGGTGTACCGGTATTCGTCATGTTCCAGTTATTCGCCACCCCGGATTATATACCGTTTTACAACATATATGGTTGCCAATTGTTTTGTATGCGCTAAATTGCTTTAAGATGATACGGAAACATTCTTGAAAACCGCAAAATTTTCTCAGAAAATAATAGAAAAAAAAAACATTTTCCTTAATATTTTTGCTCCTTTGCACCTATTTTTCGCCATGGTGTTCCTGATTCACCACCCTCCTTAAGAAATCAACGTAGGTGGCGAATTCAGGAACCGAAATTAAAATCATGGCGAATACCGGTGCAAGTGGTTCAGTATTCGCCACCCCCATTTTTGTTACAAAAACAAAGTTTCTGATTAGTTTTTATATTTTCGCTGCTCAGCATGGATTGAAAGCTTTCGTTTAATGTATTAACAGTAACCAAAGGTCGTTTGATTTATGTGTAAACAATATTTTTTCCTTAGGGTGGCCAAAACTGGTACACCTCCCCTATTCCATCGGGAAATTCTATGGCAGTTTCCCATGAAATACTCCCAATAATTTTAACAAATATTGTTGCCGATAATCAAGGGAACTATCCCCGAATTTTTAGTTGTATTCATCTCTGAAGTTTAGGGGGGGTAAAAATCTAGTCTTCGCCCCCCAAGAAATTTGAACTAATCTTCGCCCCTCCATACAAACAAATCTAAATTTGTATGAAGGGAGCGAAAACTAAAGCATGGCGAAGACTAATACAACTGCACTAACGCAAGAGGGATTTTTCAACAGAACACTTTGAGGAATTCTAAAAGATTCTCCAGGAATGTCCCCAGGGATCCCTTAAGCAATTAATTCAAGTTTTCCTGAAGTTATTTGTCGTGTAATTCCTTCACAAACTAAAACCACAAACGTAATCATAACGAACAAAACTATTTGTCTGAAAACTATAAAACCAATATCATGAAATTAATCACCACCAAAGAAGAAAATAATGATTTCTGTATCACCAATAATTTAAACATGTGTCAAAAAGAAACAAGTCAAAAAGAACCCTCCAGCGATTTTGCGGGAATAATAGAGTTACTACTTAATTGTACGAAATTCCTACAGTGTGATTTTCCCAGGAATGCATCTACTAGGGATTTATTTAGATTTTTTCTATGAAATTTTCAAAATAATCATCCATGAATTCTTCAAGCAATTTCCTGAGGTACCGGAGGAGTTCTTTTGCTTTTAATAAGAACATTTTTAAATTTGCATCCCGCATAATCTGCACATTTTTCAAATTTCATTTTTTTGGTTCAGACGTTATTCAGCTCAGCAAAACGTTTCGCCGAGAACCCAACAGCTAAGATTTTGGTAATTTACAATACCGAATGTCGGTACTTGTTTTACCTAGATTTCGGCAAACCTATTTTTTACCGAGATCTCGGCGAACGTTCCCGAGATTCGGTAGACGTTCACCGAGATCTCGGTAAATATTTTACCGAGATTCAGCAAATAATTACCGAGATATCAGCTGTTGGGTTCTCGGCGAATCCGTTTACCGAGCTCGATTTCCGAAATACTCTATGCCCAGGGAAGTCAAGAAAATTTCCATTACGAAAAGATCCTGAACCGACCGGGAATCAAACACAGAAACCTTCAGCATGGTTTTGCTTTGTAGCCGCGAACTCTAACCACTCGACTAAGGAAGGCCCCACAATTACTCTCATGTTTCTTGAATAACCTTGAACAACTCAAACTAAGCAAAATATAATTAATTGAGTATGGGTATAACCATTTTTCATTATTCTTCGAAAGATCACTGGTTACACACTTAAACGATTTCGCCGAGAAGCCAACAGCTGATATCTCGATAATAATTTGACGATTCTCGGTAAAACTTTTATCGAGATCTCGGCAAACGTTTACCGAATCTCGGTAACGTTCGCAAAATTAGAATTGCAGAAATCTCGGTAAAATAAGTACCGAGATTCGTCATTGAAAATTACCGAATTCTCATCTGTTGGATTCTCGGCGAAACGTTTTACTGAGTTCGGTGAAATAATTTAAGTGTGTAGATTGTTTATCTGAAGGTCTACTCAACAGAGTTTTTGTGCATTCTTAAACGGACGTTGAACTCGAAACTTGTCATAATATGTATTCATAACCCTGTAGTATGAGTACGAATATGTTTCATAAACCTTCGAAAGATTACATGTTACGCTAGTAGATCTTGAGGCCTATATTCAAAAAAGTTTTTGTAGAACCATAAATGGGCGTTGAACTAAAAGCTTCACAGAATTTAGTTTATATGAGTCTATATGGGTACAATTGTCGATCAAATAATTTCAAGAAATCACTGGTTACGCCTGATCTATAGGCCTGTTGCCCACGGGTTCCATGGCTGACCTGGAACACCACGTACCCCAGACCACCGCATAAATTTAAACCTATATTTGTGTACATGGTAAGACTTACAAAAAAATATTCATAGTACGGCAGCGTCCATTTATGACGTTACGCTCAAATTGACAGTTTTTGACCTTCTTCTTCCTCCGTAACGCTTTTTGTATGGAAAAATAGAAAAAAAATGCATGAGTCTTAACGCATGAGACTAGGGTAAAAACACTATATTTCGACCCATGAAACCAGCAAATGAGATGAAAACCCCTATAAAACCTGCAAAAATGCCTTAACTAATATTCAAATTTGACAATCGAATAAGAAAACATTGTATTTGTTCATGTATAGCGTCTTTCAGGTGATACTTCATTATATTTTTTGTATTTTTCGGGATAAATGGCTTTGTATTTTTGTGCTATATTTCGACCTATTGTTTCATTTTTCGACCCATAAGTGTGCTAAGTAATTTTCGACTTGCAGCATATTGCAGCAATATAATCGTTGTATTGTATGAGGAAAACACTAATTTATGGAATTTATATAAAGTTTGTGCGTGTCTCACTAAAGGGAAGAAAATCGTGTTTTTTTTCTATTTGAGTGCATTTTTATTTTGTAAAGCGAACGTGGGAAGATCAAGACATTTTTTGTCAAGGAGAGAAGACGTGGACAATAATTGATTTTTATATCATTAAACAATTTTTCTTGGAATAAACAAATACAAAACACCATTTTATTTAGAGCATATATTTCATTTCATTATAGTGTAATTAAAAAAGGTTTGTTTCTTAGTCTTTGGCTTGGATTTTTTGAGCTGTTTTGGTACATTGTTTTCTTTGTTTTCCTTCAAACTTTCTTTGATTCGTTTTGCTTCAGCTTGTTCTTGTTTCTTCAAATCAGATTCTCTCTTCCGCTCCATTCTAGCAATCTTGTGATTTTCATTTTCTTGCTCCAAACGAAGCTTATCTGCTTGAATTCCTCAACGAATTCGTCAGATGTAAGCACATGATATTTCTTCGACCTATATTCCCGTGTGTTTTTCCTAGTTGGTGTAGGTGGTTTGCTTAGGAATGTGCTCAACGTTGGTTTTGGATTTGAAGAAACATTTGATGTTGAACCCAGGAACTCGGTTTGTTTTTCTAATTCAAGAACATCCAAATCCACGACAGGTTCGACAATAGGCTCTGTATTGCTGGTGGATGGCTGACAAAAATCTTCTATCGGAAGCGATAGCTCAACTGTTGCAGTAAAAGAGTCACCAAAGTCACACAATACTTCGTCGTTTTTAGCACCTTCTTCAAAATGATCAAAAACATCCGGGCATTCTCAATGGCGGTGAATATTTTGAATAAACCGTCTTCTCTAGGCAAACAAATTCGCTTTTGAACTTCTGAATTCGATTAACGCCAATTACCTGAATGCACTCTTGAAGCGCATTTTTGGTGATTGACATTCTTACCCAAGCACTTGGAATAGTCAATTGCCGAACGGTCCCATGGAAATAAACCAGAAGCTTTGAATCCATGTTTAATAGTTTGCACCGTTAACGAGTTGCGAAGGCAATCTTGTAACACAATTGCAAAATTACAAGTTGTAACGGAAATGGTTGCATCCTTACTACGAAATCTTGCAATAGCTTTTGGGCACCCATTTTTAAGTGGCTGCAGCATCAGCAGGTTGGGGGTAACATTTGGGTACAATGCTATCAAAATTATACCCAATTCCTGGCACAGTATTGAGGTATGCAAGTTGACGTGGCTACTATGGCCATCGATGATGTAAATGACGGGCTTTTCGATACCGTTCGCTTCGATGTACAGATTCAAAACATTACGAATATAATTTCGAAATACATCTGTGGTCCAACCACTGTCGGACTTAGCAATTCCCCACTTTGGCGGTACGGAGTCAGCTACAACTTTCGGTATGGTTTTATGCGGATAAATAATAGTCGGAGGCACTACCTTACCTGCAGCGGAGAAGGTGAACATAGTGGTGATGTTGGTTTTGCTGGGTCCTCTTTCGATCTCGTATACGTTACGGCTTCCACGTAGTGCCAAAAACTGACTTTGTTTTCGGATTGAGGTAGAAAGACGTTTCGTCGCCGTTAAAGATTCTTTCTGGGTCATTCAGTATGTCTGAGTGCCCTTCCGCATTCCAATAATCTTCAATTTTGTCAAACCATTTTTTTATGTCTGACGGAGAAACCTTAGCACTAGCATTCGTGACGAATTCAGGAGTTCGAATTGTGATGTTTGGATGTCGTTTTAAGAATAAACGCATCCATGTGCGGCCTGTATACATACATTAAATATTAAAATCATTATGAATCTAAGATAATTTGCAATGGTTTTACCTAGCCGATTGTTTTTAAAATTGTTGGGCCTTTTAGCAGCGTCAAGAAACCCTTTAACAGACTCCGAAACTGAGTCACGTGTCGTCCCCGTCGCTGACTGTCGAATATCCACTCTTCGAGCTCTGTCTCCTCTTCCGTTGTTAGTATTGTGGCCGGACGGACTGCGATTTCTTCACCAATCTCGAATATATCGTCGATTTCGGAATTCCATACTGCTTCAGAGCAGCATACAGCGTGAGTTCTTTATTGACTACCTTTGAAACCGCTTCCTGGATGTCGGCTTCTGCGTAGACTTGCCTGTACTTTTCTGGTCGCTGTAATATGTTAATACATATATTTTTTTTAACACCGCTAGTGCATGACGGCTCACCATAGTAGCATGTCCGAAAGAACTTGAAACTATTGAGAACCAGAGCTACAGGTCTAAAGCCCTGATAAAGGTGGATGGTTGTGATGGCTATGACCGTGGTCATCATGCAAAGAACAAACGGACATTGCTGTATCGTGTCAGCAGCGAGGAGGCAGCCCCTCTAGCACGATGTAGGTAGCGCAACCCTGGTTAGGTGGCCTATCGAAGACTTTTCACCAACCAAGAAAGGCAAAAGTAGAGCAATCGGATTGATTTTACGGCAACAGACCCGGCAACGAATAAAGGACAACGATTGGAAAGTTGGATCTTGGAACGTGAGAACTTTGAATGAACCCGCGCGTGTTGGGCTCCTGGCTCGTGAACTGCGGAATGTTGGCGTGAACATGGCAGCTATCCAGGAAATACGCTGGCCGAGAACCGGAGAACGCGAATTCCGAGCGGTGGATCCCATCGCCAACACATCATTCAAGTACCACATCTACTACAGCGGTGGCGACAGAGCAGAACGTGGAGTTGGCTTCATAGTGATTGGGAAGCAGATGAAGCGAATTATTCGGTGGAAACCGGTAAGCGACCGAATCTGTGTGTTGAGAATGAAGGGCAAGTTCTTCAACTACAGCCTGATCATATCATATGCGCCAACGAACGATAAGCCCGATGACATGACGGATGAGTTCTATGAGAGCCTGGATAAGGCCTACGGAGAGTGCCCAAAACAAGACGTCAAGATAGTCATCAGCGACGCAAATGCGCAGATCGGGAAAGAAGATTTCTTCCGACCCGTCATTGGAACGGAAAGCCTTCATTCCGTTACCAATGATAATGGCCTGCGGCTAGTAACCTTCGCTGCTGTTAGAGGGATGGCAATCAGCAGTACCTACTTCGCACGAAAGAATATCCGCAAACACACCTGGCGACACCCGAGTGGCGATGCCTGCTCCCAAATAGACCACGTGCTGGTTGATGGGCGACATTTCTCAGATGTCATGGATGTCAGGACCTTCCGAGGCCCTAATATCGACTCGGATCATTATCTCGTTGTAGCTAAAATTCGGGCGCGGTTATCCAGCATCACGAATTCCACAACAAACAGAACGCTGCGCTTCAATATACAACGCTTGTCGACTGATGGGGTAGCTGCACAATACCGTCAGCAACTAGACGAGCAGTTGGGAAGAATCAACGTTGCTGGAGACGTCGACAGCCTGTGGGACCCTATCCACGAAGCTGTGACAACAACGGCGCGGGAAGTGATCGGCACTGGTCAACGACGAAGACGAAACGACTGGTTCGATGAAGAGTGCCAGAGAGTGACAGACATGAAGAATGTCGCCAGAAGCCGTATGCTTGTGGTCGGTACCCGACAGAACAAGCGGTACAGGGCAGCGAGAGCCGACGAAAAGCGAATCCACCGCAGAAAGAAAAGGCAGCACGAAGAAAGTGTGGTAGCTGACGCTCAAGAAAGCATGAACCGGAATGATATGTGGAGATTCTATGCAACGGTCAATGGTGCGCGGCACAATACCGTACCAGTGCCCGCCATGTGCAATGATCGAGAAGGGAATTTGCTGACCGATAAAACGGCGGTGGCTGCCAGGTGGAAGGAGCACTTTCAGCAATTGTTGAACGGTGGAAATGGAAATGTAGCAAGGGATGAACATAGATGACGACGATCAAGTTGTGGACCCACCGACCATAGGAGAGGGTAAAAAGGCTATCAGCGAGCTGAAGAACTGTAAGGCTGCTGGGAAGGACGAGATCCCAGTCGAGCTTTTCAAGCACGGAAGCGAGCAGCTTTACCAGTCGATCCACCGAGTACTTCTGAAGGTATGGGAGGACGAAGAATTGCCCACCGGCTGGTTGGATGGTCTCATCCGCCCTATCTACAAGAAAGGGCACAGACTGGAGTGTGCCAATTACAGAGGAATTACCCTGCTGAATTCGGCGTACAAAATTCTGTCGCGCATCCTGTTTAACAGACTGCGACCGCTCGAGGAGTCCTTCGTCGGCCAATACCAAGCTGGTTTTCGTGAGGGCCGTTCGACAACGGACCAGATGTTTAGCTTGCGAATGATCCTAGACAAATTCCGGGAGTATAACTTGCAGACTCACCATCTGTTTATTGATTTCAAGGCGGCGTACGACTCAGTGAAAACAAATGAGCTTTGGCAGATAATGTCTGAAAATGGTTTTCCGGCGAAACTAATTAGGCTGATACGTGCTACGCTGGATGGTTCGAAATCAAGTGTTCGGATCGCAGACGAGGTGTCAACCTCGTTCGTGACATTAGACGGATTAAAGCAGGGAGACGCACTTTCGAATTTACTGTTCAACATTGCACTGGAGGGTGCTATTAGGAGATCTGGCGTGCAGAGAAATGGCACTATTATCACAAGGTTGCACATGCTCCTTGGCTTTGCGGACGATATTGACCTAATTGGAATTGAACGCAGGTCAGTGGAAGAGGCCTACGTGCCTCTGAAGAGGGAGACCTGACTATTAATTCTACCAAAACGAAGTACATGGTTGCAAGTAGAGATAGAGTCAGGCACGGTGGTGTAGGTGCTGAGGTAGTGTTTGATGGGGATGTGTTTGAAGTTGTTGAAGAATTTGTTTATCTTGGAACACTTGTGACATGTGACAACGACGTTTCCCGCGAAGTGAAGAGACGTGTTGCGGCTGCGAATAGGGCCTTTTACGGACTACGTAACCAGCTTCGGTCCCGCAGCTTGCAAACGGAAACAAAAGCATTGATTCTTCCGGTGGCTCTCTACGGGCACGAAGCGTGGACGTTGAAAGAGTCAGACCGGAAAGCTCTCGGTATTTTTGAGCGTAAAGTGCTGCGGACAATACTCGGTGGGAAACTCGAAAATGGTGTGTGGCGCAGACGCATGAATCACGAGTTGTATCAAGTGTACAAAGATGCGAATATTTGGGTTTATTCTACGACTGGCGTGAGGTGAGAATTGTCGGTGTCGTATAGCGAGGTGAGAATTCTCGACTCGAGTGAAGTGACTCGCCGTGCAAATCAAATGGAGAGTCACTTCACTCGAGTCGAGAATTGTCACCTCGCTATACGACACCGACAATTCTCACCTCACGCCAGTCGTATAATAGACCCAATTATCAATCGTGTAAAATACGGCAGACTTCAGTGGGCTGGACACTTAGTGCGAATGTCGGAAGAAAGAATTGCGAAAATAATATTCAGCAGGGAACCAGGCAGAGGTCGGCGGAATCGGGGAAGACCACGAATACGCTGGCTGTACGCAGTGGAAGAGGACCTGGCGACCCTAAATGTTCGAAGCAACTGGAGAAGTTTCGCCCAAGACCGACGAAGATAGAGCTCTACAATACGCCCGGCAATAGCGTGACGCTACGCTGCACAGTGGGACGAAACTGAAAATTGACGGTCAAAACCTCTTAGAGGTGTTTTAGCCCATAGGTGTCTTCGGAACATTGTTTTGAATTTGCATACCGAGTAATAATAAAACATAATTTTTAAATTAGACTAAATAGGGCACCCGAGCAAAAATATTTGTTTTGAAAAAAAATTTTTTTGGGCGATCATCACTTCAGCAAAGTTTTAATTCTTTTTATTCTCAACAACTTTGCTGAACGTACTTGATATTTTTGACTTCGTTTTCACGGTTATTTTTTTAAATTTAAACTATTTTACCATAAACATCAGTTTTTTGTACATTTCTATGCTCAATGTGCAATTTACGAACATGATATGTTCTACAACATTTTAAATAAGGTACCGTGGGGGAAGTGTATCAGTGGGGTAAGTGGATCATTTGTTCGTAATAAGAATAAATACTTTAATATTTCGAATGTTTTCACACCTTTGCTTTATTTAAGATTATATTCTCACGTACACACTGATACTACTGCAAAACTGATACTACACGTGCACTAACACAAGCAAACTTGCTGACTGCAAAAATCAATTCATTTTAAAGTTGTTTTCTGTCGATAAAAAATCCATTGTATCTCTGCCTTAAATCGAAAACTAATAGTTTTTTCAACACATGATGAACATTTCAGTTCTAATTGTATGAATCACAATGAAAAAAAAGGAATTTTTGTAAATAAATACAGATATATTGGTTATGGTACACTTACCCGCATTTTTAAACGGGATGGGGTAAGTGGATCAACTATTGTTATCGAATATTGGCAGACTACTTACGCGGATTTGAATAAGCTTTAGTGTCATCAAGTGTTGTTTTCCTATTACATTTTTCATTCCTAGCCTGATTTTGCCAAATTGACCTGAGAAAATTTCAATTAATCCACCTAAAAGTGTTGTACAGTCTTTCTAGTACAAAAAAATGAAAATTGAAAAATTCTAACAATTTTTTTCGTGGTTTTCTTAAGCTGAAATGCAAAAAAGCAAAGCTTAGCTTAGCTTAGCTTAGACTGACTACACATATCAATGGTTGCTATTCCGTGATTGACCGAAGTCAGTGAAAATGCACAAAGAATCAACTAGAAGTTCAGCTGGGATTGGCCATAATCTTCTTCAGTGTGCATAATTCAGTGCCTCTATTTATACAAGGTCAATAACGGCGCCGGCCACGTCCTTGCAGTCAGGTGGGATTGGGGGAAGGAATGTTAGTGTGTAATCTTTGCTATTTGGAGACCGTGTTTGCCTCTGCATCTCCACAAAGGTTACTGGGAGGGATGCTCGTTAATGGGGAGGATCGTTGGGTCAAAGGATTCACTTTGATAAGCGATTAGACCATGATAAACAATGATTTGTGAGATATATACATGCTTATACGTAAATATAATTGTTCATATAATTTCTATGTAGAGGAAAATTATGCCGACACTTGAGGTGACGAACCATTCAAAGTTTGTTGAACAAATACCTAAATGTAACATTCCTACAGCTGTCAGTACGAAAGCATGTGTTATTATATTTTACTCATTTGAAAAGAAACAAAAGACTCAATTGGTTGGGACATCATAGAACACTCTTATTCTTATGCCGACACTTACAGTGGCGAACCATCCAAAGTTTGTTGAATAAAGTGAACCTTTCGCAAGTCTACACTTGTAGTGTCGAACCATTCAAAGTTTTTTTAATTACAAAAATAAAGGTATATAAGGGGCGTTCTGAAAAAAAAAATTTAAACATAAATAAATCATGAATCAGAGTTTGTGTCGACACTCACAGTGACGAACCATCCATAGTTTGTTGAAACATCATATTTACATCCCACCATTGTAACGATTAAATGTGTAGTCATACATATTTTATAGATTAGAAATAGTAGCATGAAACGAGCTCACCAATTGATCCGTTATCCTTGACTGAGCAGCCACAATCCACTTTCAGCTTCACTCGTTTGCTCGGCTAGCACTCAGAAAAAAAAATAGGCGCGCGACCCGAAAAAAAAACACGGACGACAGCTCGGGCTTTCTTGACGCACTGCCCAGGAGCAAGCGTCAAGGTCGTCGAAAGATCAAAAAGAACGAACCGATCGCGGCACTTTTTAACTTACTCCAACCGAACTCCCCGATCACGCCACTTTTTCACTTACGAGATCGACGCGCGACATGTTTGATACTGTCCTCGTCGCTCGCTCCGGCAAAAGCAAGCGTCAAGGTCGAAAGATCAAACAGAACTAGCCGATCGCGGCACTTTTTCACTTACTCCAACCGAACTCCCCGATCACGCCACTTTTTCACTTACTAGACCGACGCGCGACATGTTTGATCCTGCCCTCGTCGCTCGCTCCGGCAAAAGCAAGCGTCAAGGTCGAAAGATCAAACATAACTCTTAAGCTGAAATGCAAAAAAGCAAAATATACAAATTCTCCAGCTGAAAGCATATTATCGTACGTTTTTTGACCATATCGATTGTTCTAGACAGATGATATAAATATTTCCATAAATAGAATAAAAAGATTTCAGTATGTTGAAAAAAAGTTAATGTAATTAAAATTTTTAATCTAAGAGTGTCTTTCGAAAACATCGTTTGAATAATCCTCAATTCTTTTGTAGAACTCAGGTGTATAAAATGAATGAATTTTCTCCAAAATATTCTAGTTACAACGTTTGTTTTTGTTCGAATAAGTGTAAACTAATGTAAAAATATTTCCCATAATATTTTGATAAAATAAAGATTTTTTTTTTATTTTAAAGCTATCAAAATATATAACAAAGCACTTATAACAAGAATGACAGTAATATCATTCTTACTATACATGATTACATGACATTTGTTTTGAGAATAGAGTTTTTTTATACACCCACCATGGTGGAGTAAGTTGATCATTTGACGCAAATTTTCAAGTACCACATGCTCAATACATAACAATCAGAAAAATCAAAATAATTGACGATTTTGAAGTATAATAGTCCCTCATTTGTCATCCACAGAAAAAAGTTTGAATTACATTATTAACGTTAGCTGTACATAAAAATGAAGTTGACTATTGATTTTGCTGTATCCACTTACCCCACGGTACCTTATTACAAAAATGCACAAATTTGCCGAATATACCAAAGCTGTGAAATCATCACATTCCAAGATATAATGAAATTATGTTAAAATTTATATAATTTTCGACCATTTTTCAAAGCAAGCTTCTCCTGAATCGGCACTTTTCGGCAGCCATATTTAGTATACTTTGATGCCTTGTTATATCAGATAAAGCCCCATGGCAACAGAATGATCGGGTCTCACAGGGCTTATTGATTTCAACCATTTTTTGACGAGCTTGGAATTTTGATCTTAAATAGTTTTTTGACCTTTTGTATACGCACAGTGCAATACTCTGTATTAGTTATATCATAAAATAACATATTAGAAAACAACTTTATCACACTAAAGCTGCTCAATTTTAGCATCAAATCGTAGTTGTCGACGATAATTTGGCTTCGGTCCCAATGCGTGAAAAAATTAAGAACAAATAATAATATGGTCGGTGTTCAAACAGACTGAACCAAGTGTTTTTTAATGATTTTAGGAAAACGTACCCCAAGCATTCAAAATATCAAAATATTTGCATTATTTGTTGTGATGATGAAACTTATCTTTTTGATGATACGCCTGTATCAAAATATTATCAGAAAAATCAAAAATGATCGTGTTACCAACATATCTCTATGACACCAAAATTTCATCTGGTCCAGTCTATCTGAACACCGATCATATATATTTTATGATAAAAAGCAAATAATAATTGAGAGTAAAACATAATTTAGCCTGTTGAACACAATTCCTCTCATTTTTTCAACCAATTTGTTGTGCCGGCCCAAGTGAACTTGTGTCCGAAATTGCTGGTACATGAGAAACCTACGTAGTAAATTCTCAAAAATAGTATTTATAGCTTAGCTTAGCTTAGCTTAGACTGACTACACATATCAATGGTTGCTATTCCGTGATTGACCGAAGTCAGTGAAAATGCACAAAGAATCAACAAGAAGTTCGGCTGGGATAGGCCATAATCTTCTTCAGTGTGCATAATTCAGTGCCTCTATTTATACAGGGTCAATAACGGCGCCGGCCACGTCCTTGCAGTCAGGTGGGATTGGAGGAAGGAATGTTAGTGTGTAACCTTTGCTATATGGAGACCGTGTTTACCTCTGCATCTCCACAAAGGTTACTGGGAGGGATGTTTGTTAATGGGGAGGATCGTTGGGTCACAGGATTCACTTTGATAAGCGATTAGACCATGATAAATTATTTGACGCGAGCTAAGGATCGAACACTACCAACCTGCTTCGCGAACCGCGCCACTAATAGATCATGCCACGCGAGCGACGCGCGACACGATTGATCCTGCTCACATCACCCGCCCCCGCAGGAGCAAGTGACGCGAGCAAAGGATCAAACACTACTAACCTGCTTCGCGAACCGCGCCACTAATAAATCATGCCACGCGAGCGACGCGCGACACGATTGATCCTGCTCACATCACCCGCCCCCGCAGGAGCAAGTGACGCGAGCAAAGGATCAAACACTACTAACCTGCTTCGCGATCCGCGCCACTAATAGATCATGCCACGCGAGCGACGCGCGACACGATTGATCCTGCTCACATCACCCGCTCCCGCAGGAGCAAGTGACGCGAGCAAAGGATCAAACACTACTAACCTGCTTCGCGATCCGCGCCACTAATAGATCATGCCACGCGAGCGACGCGCGACACGATTGATCCTGCTCACATCACCCGCCCCCGCAGGAGCAAGTGACGCGAGCAAAGGATCAAACACTACTAACCTGCTTCGCGAACCGCGCCACTAATAAATCATGCCACGCGAGCGACGCGCGACACGATTGATCCTGCTCACATCACCCGCCCCCGCAGGAGCAAGTGACGCGAGCAAAGGATCAAACACTACTAACCTGCTTCGCGATCCGCGCCACTAATAGATCATGCCACGCGAGCGACGCGCGACACGATTGATCCTGCTCACATCACCCGCTCCCGCAGGAGCAAGTGACGCGAGCAAAGGATCAAACACTACTAACCTGCTTCGCGATCCGCGCCACTAATAGATCATGCCACGCGAGCGACGCGCGACACGATTGATCCTGCTCACATCACCCGCCCCCGCAGGAGCAAGTGACGCGAGCAAAGGATCAAACACTACTAACCTGCCCTACTAAATTCTCAAAAATAGTATTTATTTCAATAAAATATTGTTTTTTGATAGCTTGTCAGTTTTTACAGATGACTTCGACATAGTTGTTAAGATTTGTGATATAAAAAATCCCAAGTTTGTTGATTGCACTATGAGCATACAAAAGGTCAAAAACTATCTGATGTCAAAAAAAAATTCCATGCCTGTCAAAAAAATGGTTGAAATCAATGAGCCCTGTGAGACCCGATCATTCTGTTGCCATAGGGTTATAACTGATATAATAAGGCGTCGAAGTATACTAAATATAGCTGCCAAAAAGTGCCGATTCAGAAGAAACTTACTTAGAAAAATGGTCGAAAATTATATAAATTTTAACATAATTTCATTATATATTGGAATGTGATGATTTCACAGCATTGGTATATTCGGCAAATTTGTGTATTTTTGTAAAACATAAAATGTTGTAGAACATGTCATGTTCGTAAATTGTACATTGAGCATAGAAATGGTCAAAAAACTGATATTTATGGTAAAATAGGTTAAATTTAAAAATTTAACCGTGAAAACGATGTCAAAAATATCAAGTATGTTCAGCAAAGCTGTTGAAAATGAAAAGAATTAAATCTTTGCTGAAGTAATGATCGCCCAAACAAATTTTTTTCAAAAAAATATTTTTGCTCTATTTAGTCTAATTTAAAAATTATTTTTTATTATTACTCGGGATGCTAATTCAAAACAATGTCCCGAAGACACCTATGGGCTAAAACGCCTCTAAGAGGTTTTGACCGTCAATTTTCAGTTTCGTCCCACAGTGCGCTGTAGCCATCAAGGTATCAAGGTAAGGTATATAGTTTTGGTGGAATTAATGCAATATCAGAATATTTCTCACCATTTTTGATGAAAATCGTTGAAACAAGCGATTTAAGGTGATTATAAAACGAAGCCAAACTTGGAATTTTCAAGTGCACAAGACTAAAGAATCTAGCAACAGTTCGCGTTGAAAAACCAATCAAATTACTTGCTTGCTGATGGTGACCAACGGGATAAATTTTTAACGCGGAGCGCTGTTTGGTTCTTCAGTCTTGTGCTCTTGAAAATTTGAGGTGTGGCTTCGGTCTATAATCACCTTAACTTCACAGAATAAGCACCACCGTGATGAACGAATGTTTACTTCTGATGGTGGGTCGAAAACTGAAACACATCGTTTTCTGAAATCATGGCATGCTTTTTCGACCGGTCGAAAATTGAAACATGGTGTTTCAATTTTCGAACAATTTTAAACGTATAATTAAATGTATTTTTGCTTATATATGAATATAATTCAACACAATAAGATTAAATTTGATCTATTTTTATCAACCTTCATTGAATGAGTATTTCATTGATCAGTTTTTATACTGATTTGTGTCTTTTGCATATGTGACGATTTTTCATCATTGGAAGAAAACAGGACTGATTCGGACACCTGAAAATCAGATAAATGAATTTAAGATCATAACTACGTTATATAAATGTAATTTTCATTAGATCATTACAAGTATAACAACAATAACACATTACAGTGAATTTTTAAGGTTTCAAAATGTTAAATAGTACTTTAAATCACGTTAGTTCTATCAATGGTTCGAAAATTAGCACAGGGTCGAAAATTAGATCCCTTACCCTACTCCCCCATCTTCTTGGAACGTTAGGTAATTTATGGTGGCGCCTAAGTATTTTTTTCTACAGTCATCTCTCCCTTACTCGATATTGAAGGGACCATCGAGTTAGGGAGGTATCGAGTTACAGAACACAAAATCAGTGCAACTGCGATCCAAGGGACCATCGAGTTAGCCATGAAAACCAACTTTTACTATGGTTCTCTAACTCGATATCGAGATACGGAATATCGAGTAAGGGAGAGTTAACTGTATAAGCCATTTTACGAGACAGTCGTTTGACGTTTTCTGGCGGGTCGCTCATTGTTATTGTTTTAAAAACTAGCATGATATGTGAATGGCGCTGGTAACGTTTTTGTTGATGATGACATTTTCGTTTTCCTTCTGGCTATTTTTCTACGTGATTACATGTCTGATATTATCAGTAAATAAAATAAATTCATCCCTGCCTGCTGATTTAAATTTTACTGGGGAAGATTGAAAAGCTCGTTGCATTAATGAATGAGCGTCTCCCAAATGTGGCGCTAGAAAGAACGTAAATAAATGGGCCCGCCAGCAAGTTTCAAAGCTGGTAAACAAACAAAAAACATATGATTCGAAACGTCTCATAAAATGGTTTATGCCGCATTGCCCATCGCTGAGTTTCGTTCAGAATAAATGGAGACCATTGAAGCTCATTTTAATATGATAATAAATATAATTTAATAAACATTTACATATTGTGTCCATTTGCACAACATTTGATACAAGAGTAACTGGGGTACAACCATTACATTAACAGTACATTTTATATAGACATATCCGAATCTTTCACGTGTCCAAAAACTACAACCCTACTCCTTCGTAATCAACTGCACAATCGTTCCGATAACCTTCCGTCCCTGTTCATGGTTGGCGAGATTTATCAGCGGATCACTAATCTTCAGCTCCAGCATCTTGGCCAGCTCCAACCGCAGGAACTTCATCATCTCCGCCACCTGATGCGTTTCCGCTTGCAGAGCAAGCCATCCGTCCTCTAGCAGGATGACGAAGTCTCCACCGTGCAGTTCTATCCGCAGATCGCTTCCGGAGAACAACACCATTGGGAGCAGGGGGACCATCGTGGTTTCCCGGATGTAGATTCGGGAGGTTTTGACCTTCTCCTGGTAGACCAGGAAGGGCGAGTTAAAGTGGCCGAACCTGGAGTTGATCGAAGACGGATGCAGGAACACGTAGCCGTCCTGTTGGGTTTTGAACCGAAGGTCGGATGGTTGCGGGAGACGGGGCACGGCACCTCCGGCTCCACTGATGAAGGATTTCTCTGGGGTGAGGACTTTGATGACGTTCGGGTAGAGGGCAGCACAGAGGATAGCTGCAAGGAGTCGATTGTTCTCTCCGTTGGCGTTGATATCCGGGCCGGTGAGTTCAAGGAGTTCATCTTTGACGAACTTCCCTCGACGACCGCTGAGGTCCACCGGAACAAATCCGATGGAGACGAGCAGCTCTAGGAACTGGTACTTCATCTCGCCTATCGTCTGGAGCGTTTTCGTGGAGAGGTAGTTCTCTTCGGCGTAGCAATGGGCAGCGTATCGACTCCTTTTCGTAGTTTCCTTCCACTTCCGGTAGGCGTTCAACATCGTTAGGTGATCGCTATTGGCGATCCCGAATTGCCTTTTCCGAGCGTCTGCTTCGTCCCGCTTGGAAAACGGTGACACGAAGGGACTTTTGAAGCTGAGGCAGGCCGCGATGGTCAGGACGCTGTCCAGGCACTGGAAAATGGCTCCGAAGAGCATGAGCTTTCCTATCCGCACGTCGACCGGAAGGGTGGCCAAATGATGTCCAAGCGAAGTCAGGTTCTCCCCCAAATCGAACGCTCCGACATCGATCAATCGCTTCTTGGCCGCTTCGATGTTCTCCTCCGATGGTGGCTCGATTGTGGCCATCAGAACTTCCTTCAACGAACTACCCTGCAAGGTGTCCAGAGTTTTGATTCTCAACAGCAGCGGTTCCAGTGGTATCCGGTGGATTTCCGGAACGGGCTGCCCCAGAATGTGATTCGTAAATCGCGGCCTAGTGAAGAGATGGATGCAAACTCCGGGCATGACACGCCCGGCACGACCTTTTCTCTGGAGGGCATTGGCTCGGGAGACCCACACAACTTCCAGCGATTCCATGTTCCGGTTCGAGTCGAATCGCTTCTCCTTCATTTGACCGCAGTCTATCACGAACACGCAATCATCGATGGTGACCGACGTTTCGGCAATGTTGGTACTGAGGACGATTTTCCGCTTGCCCTTGGGCGCTTTTCGGAAGACCAACGCCTGTTCTTCGTTGGTTAAGGTGGAATGCAGAGGGACCAGGATAAATTTACCTTCCCGAGGGCCAAACAACTTACTATCCGTTAGCGCCTCGTGAATGGTTTGAATCTCCGCTAGACCTGGAAGGAATATGACGATGGATCCCTCCTGGGGCCAGCCGTGGTCCGTTGTTCCTTCGACGATGTAGCGCAGGACGTGCTCGATCAGTTCCGGGTTGATGCGGAGGGGATCCATCAGGTACAGGGTCTTGCAGGTCGCCTTGGAGTAGTCTGAAATGGGATTCAGAGTTGGATCATTGTGGAATGCCATCGTATTTATGGTAATGAAAGCAGATTTATGAGAGAAATGCTTTAGACTTTCAAAATGGAACTTCATCAAAAACTGTTTTCAGTAATATAATTTGAATTAGCAAGGCCTTTTCTAGTTTCGTCTTAAATTAAGATAGTTAATCTGTTGATTGAAATCATGGAGCAAACTTTTTTTTTGCAGAAATTATATCAGAGTCTGATAACACTGCGGAACACGGTTTTGTCTCCAGCTTCAAAATACTTCTATTTACTTAATTAAGGGTTGCTGAATCCATCGCTGTTTACAGAAATATCATAGCACGTCTAGTTTTTGAGATATTGATTGTTGAAAATGCAAAAAATTGGTGGTAGTTGGTCCCTAGTGATTTATCCTACCTCCGTTCTGGTCACGATCTTCAGATTATCGTGATTCGTCAACATTCGTATTGATAAAGTGGGGGGACATGGTTGAAATGGGGTTTGAAAGAAACGAATGTCAGAACAGGTATCCACCGGCGACGCCAAACGGACCAACGTAATGTGGTGTAATTTGGGATTTGTGGATTGAATACTGATATTTTTTGCCAAGCATCAATATGGGTGACTTTCGAGGATAGCGAAGCGTAAGAGGGGTTAGGACAAGGTTGTGGATTTACTGGGTAAATCCATCACATTGGGGTTATGACTCTGTGTCTTGTCAGGAATAGGGTCTGATTGGTATGGTAGTATGCAATAGAGTTCGGAATTGATAGACAGACTTTGAGGAAAGAAGTTTTGAACGTAAGGCAGCAGCACCTTGGATCTTGGAGGGCGCAGGTCTGGAGAGTTGGGCAGCTGTTCATGCTAGGTTACATTACGTAGAAAGTGGAATCTGTTTTGCCGTGCACAAATTATGGGAAGTATTTGAAAATGTTTTCCTGTTCAGATTGGGTAACGCAAGAGAGGATTTTTAGCTCTGCGTTATATTAGGAGGATATTATAGTGCAGGGTCTACTGATGACTGTGTATTTTAAGGGTGATCGAATGAAAGCTTTGTTGAGTAAAGTTACCGTTGAATTCTTGCAGTTCGTAATTGTTTTGAAATGTTTGTCGGACAATAAGAAAATTTTCTAGGGTATTTGTTTGGATGCTAATGCATTATATTGTTAAATCTAATTGTTCGTATCACACGCGAAGCATAGCATAACCCAATGTATAATTAAATTAGGTTCGAAGAAAGGATTAATATTTGATCACTTAAACTAAGTTTTTACATGTGCGGAGGCGTTGGTAGAGGTGCGCGATTGCGTCGAGTCGGGTCGGTGTTTTCAGCGGACTCATTTTTCGCAAATCGAAGAATGAGTGCTCTGAGGGCATCAACATGATTCGATGAGGTCCCACACTTTTATTTGCGCTTTTGCACTTGTAAATGTCTTATTAAATAGGAATACTTTGTGTTAGGGAAAGTGCAGGAGAATAAAATATAATTCATTAGAATTTTTTGATAGAGGCAGAGTTCACATGTTACTTAGGTATTAAAAGCAAATGAGAACCACATTAACCCTCTCTTTCCCATGGTAGCACAGGTGATCCACCGATTTTCAACGAACGCTAGCTAAACCCAATTGGTACGAGTAGCTCAATAATGATTGGAATAAATGTATACGCTCCTGTGTCTCATCAAACATCGAAATAAATGACCTAAGGGTCAAACTATTGAAAAACAATCAACTAACTATTGAAAAACAATCAATTTTTTTTTATTGTGATTTTGAATAATATAGCTTATTTGAAACAACTTTTGTTCAAGCACTTTTTTAGAAATAAAATTTTGATAGTTAAATTGTCGAACAAAGCTGTGGGAAAGAAAGGGTTAAATAATAGACTAATGCTCATATTTTTATATTTTTTTATATTTTCATTTCATCGTGGTCCTCATTGCTCGAGCGGAGACGACAAAACTCGAGGTGGATAGAATCGACGCAACTACGACACGGAAAAGAAACAGATGAGAAACTATCGATACATTTATTCAACTATAAAAACCACGTTTTAACGTAATGACTTTATTTCTCCTCGTTTCAGCAATCCAACAACCAAACCATCTCTACTATCTTTTCATTTCCTCTTCGTTACATTTATAGTCCCTCTGGCACTGAATCGAATGACGCATTCCGCTTTTTATTAGCGATGTCTTTGCTGTACGTTGAGCATGGTGTCGGAGGTGATGTGCTGTGTAGAACATCGGATGTTCTACACGGCACGCTACTTCCGGCATTTTGTTTGGCGTGCGGGATAGGCAGTGCTAGTGATGATATGGAGGCCGCTATTTGGTTTAGCGCCAGAGGGACTATATCTATTTAATGTATCTGAAGCTTGTGGGACCGCTTTAATTCCGGCACCTGCTTGTGGAAGATCCCGGTGTGCTAAACGGTATAGGACATGTTAACGGGGGAGGCTTGGTAGGTCCTCACCCAGCCCGTGTCTAGATGGGCGGATAATTGTCTGCCAGGGTGTGGATTGAGCAATTACAAATTACAATTACAATTGATTGTTGAAAATGCAAAAAATTACTATTTCAGCCAAGTTGCATGCAAGTTTGCCAGCTTGTATGGCAATTTATTTACTTAATTTGCCACAGAATTCAAACTTTATGTGTATAACAATACTTATCATCAAAGTTTATAACATTTTTGATACCGTCAAACGGGGCTACTTTTGATTCCGGGGGCTACTTTGGACATTCGTGTTTTTGATTTATTTGCAGCATAAATATTAATCTGAGCTATTTTGTGTCTTCAGCACTTTTATTTACCAAAACATGTTCTACAACCAGACATGAACATTTTTTGGAACAACATCAACAATAACAGGATAAACAGGAAAATATATTTAAAAGTTCCGAACACATATTCACAAGGCACAAAACATTTGCTATGTAAACATTGTTCGAATTTTTCACATATCGTGGAAAGTTATTGGGAGCGTCACAAAACTATCGAATCGTCATGTTTCATAAACATTTGTGATAATTTTATGTTAAAAATTGTTGTGTTACAAAAATAATTGATCAAAGGTCTTAATTTTACGACTTTTATTTTATGTTAAAACGTTAGTTATTATATTTTACAACAACACAAAAATTAACCAAGGATTCAGGAAAGTTAATAGTCATCAAATATATATATTTTATTATGTATTGGTAGTAAACTCAAACCATATTCCTTGAAAAAATATTTCTCGGTCATTTTAACATGAGTCCGTAGTACAAAACAATTTCATTCTTCATCTGCTATAAATAGACTACCATTAAGCCATATCAAAACAATTGAGAACCAAAATAATTACAAATGTAAAATGTTAATTGCCTCTTTCGAAACATTATTCTAGTACTTCATGCATTACACTTTAAATAAAAATTACTTTTAGTTACAGGAATTGATGAGATCCTTCTACATATCATTATTATAACATTAAGAATTTTAACAGATGTTAATCATTATTAATCAGACCTTATTAATCGTCGCAGTACTTGGTAATTGCATCATTCGATTGTGTCAACTTAAACAATCAAGCAGTCGTAGCTGACAGTTTTATTTAAAAGAAAGTAAAACTGAAAATTCATACTAGAAATAAAACACTACAAACCCATATTTTGCTAAAAAGTGTTATATAGGTATGTGTATTTTTTCGCGCTTTACAATTTTCTTAATTATGTTTATCAACGAAAAACGTTCAACAACGTCAAAATAGACGTTAATCTATAGAATCAGTTCAAAATTTATGCGAAAATAATCATTATATTATCAAATCGTATTGTTTTCTAAATGTGTCCAAAGTAGCCCCATTTTTGTCTTAAAGTACACATATTTTTCGCTATTCAAGCAATTTTTTTATTTCTTGATGGATTTGCTTCATATTTTGCACATTTGTTACAACCCATAACAACTAAGATATATGCAAGAATTATCGAAATCCACCCATAATTCTTAGAGCTACAAATCCTCAAAGTTGAAGAATGTGGAAATAATGTCAAAAGAAGCCCCGTTTGACGGTACGGAAAAGTTATTTTTGATGGTTCAGAAAAGTATTGTATTTTGCCATATAAGAGAAACGAAGAATTTTGTATGAAAACTGCAAGCATGTTCAAAAAGATCGGTTTAATCTAAATTTAATCGTGAAATTTCAACCAAAATATATCTAAAACGTAAGTTTAAGTCCTCTTTTGCATGCTTGGTGGATAAGATCACAAAAAAGTTTGATGAAATATACTTCAAATTTCAGGTAAACATCAATAAAACCAATGTTTTATACAACTTTGACGACCTGTAGCTAAAAATTGTGACGTGCTGGGAAATTTCTGAGAACGGCATCAGATTCAGCAACCCCAAATCTACTAGAGACACTTGATCCTTGAGACACGCAAAAATGTCATTTTTGTTGCGCTGTGTAATCAGACATACACTCAAATAAATCTGTCAGTTAATTTTATCAAAAATTTCTTATACATTCTACTTCCTGATCGACACACATGTTTCATATGTAACCATATGAGTTACATTGGTAAAGCAGGTCGGATTCACCTACAATCAAATGAACAATAAAGTTACCGATCAACGCCAATATTATATGCATACAAGATATATTCGGAACATGCTTTGCATATAACTTTAACGATCTCGGTATTACTATAGCTATTATATGCATGTAGACCATGTCAATTGCAAAACACTGTAATAAAGGTAGACGATTTGCAGAATTTGTGAAGGACGGACGTTGTTCGACATCACAGATTGTAAGTATAGCATTTTACGAAATAAAACTTGATTGTAAATTATGTTTCATTTTAGAATTGTGTACAAGCGCTTCGTTTTCTTGGAATCCATTATAAATTGGACAAACCGCAGAATGGCTTCCGCATGCCGCGCTCGATTGACAATTCGCCCGGAAACTTCATTGAATACGGTAAGTAGATAGAATGTAATTAATGCTTTTCCACAACCAAGAAAGACATTACATTACAACAATTTACCAATATTATAAGCCTATTGATAACTGATTTCATGCGTGATATTCTTTATTTTAGTGTTCATGGATCGAATGGAAGAGAAAACATCAAGTCGACCAACAGTCTCGCGGAAATTCAATTGCATGGATACTTCGAATAACTTGTTTCAACAGTGTAGAGCCGTGGTTAACGATTACCCCGTTCCCATTGTACTATCTGCCCAAAATGGACAAGATAATGCATTGTAATAATTTTGCCACTAATAAATACTTGAATAGTTTCAATATTTGTGTCTATTTAATTCGGTTTAGAAAAAAAAACACTATAATCATTACCCTAGTTACAAATGGAAATCAAGTTAGACGCATATAGAAATAACTTATTATACATATAAATTACATCAACGAGGTACAACTGCTTCTATCATACTAGCTGATGAAATGCGTATGCTTGCTGAAATCTGAAAATAAAATGCTTAGCACATAGTAATAACTACCTCGCCCTAGAGTCATATCACATGCTTTGCATATAGCTTTCAACAATAGTTTTTACTCTAAGGTGAATTCTATATGGAATTCTAATAGTGCAAGAGTATATGTCTTCCATATAACAATTAGCAAGGAAGTTGGCTCAGTGTAGGGAGTTGATGCCGGTTATGGACCCTTTGCGTATTATGGACCCCCTACAGAAAAACATAAAATTAACACTCAAAACAACTGTATTCCTATGAAAATCCACCGGGGGAACTTCGATTACATTGTTAGTCAGCAATTTCAGGCAAATTATTTGGTTTGAGACGCATACATACAGATATTTGAACAGTTTTGTAAATGAAACCACACAAGAGGGTCCATAATACGCATTTCCAGGTGGGTCCATAATAGGCTCGTCGGCAGTGAGCTTGATTACATGGGAATCAAATGGAGGGTCCATAATACGCAACGTCAAATTTGTAAACAATCCTATTATGGACCCCGGGCGGTTCCATAATAGGCATTCGGACAACAGTTTTTCAAATGCATATTTCGCTGGAAAAATCGAATGATTTTGTATGTTTCATAGACGTACTATGAAGTAAAGACATTGAATTTGTTGTTAGACTCCAAAAAACGTATATGCGTCTGAGATATCATTGCGGAAAAGCGTCTAGAATGAATTTCAGCTACTAAGGGGTCCATTACTAGCATTGAAACCCTACCTACATTGACAAAGTTTTTGAAGATACTTGAAATTTTTAAAAAGAATTCCTTATACACATACCTACTTTTTTGAAGAATTCTGACCGGATGTTTATTTGAGACATTTTATACAAGAGGAATATTTTTATGGCTTTATCTTCTGCTCTATTTTCACCATTTTCTCATGGAAGGTCTTCTGGAGGGGTACCTAATTGTTCAAGGAATCGGATAGCATGTTCTTAAGGGTTTGCCCGAATAATCGTTACAGAGATTCCTGAGAAAATCAGTAAAAACACTTTCGTAGGAATGAGAAAAAAACAAGAGCCCTGGAGGACTTCTTTTTAGATTTATTCATAAATTCTTAAACGATTTTACCGAGAACGGTAGAATTGTTTTATGGATTCTCTGGAATTATTTCGAAAGAAATAGTAAGAAAGAAAACGATAGATATGTTCAATGATAAAAATAAGCAAAAATAAAAATAAAATACAATTATTCATTTAAATTTAATCTTTTTTTGTTATATTTATCTTGAAAAGCAGCATAAAAGTCTAGAGAAAATTTCCCAGCAGTGCCTTAATGAGGTTTTTATTCTTTTCTCAATTTATGGAGCAGTAAGCGGATTACAAGAATTTTATATAAAATAAATTCCTAGTAAGTGAACAAATACATATCTTTTTCTTTTTTGCTGGCGTTCCGTGCCTACTAGGACAGAGTCTGATTCTCTGATTATTGTTCATATGAGCACTTCCAAAGTTGTTAACTGAGAGCTTTATTTGCCAATTGACCATTTTTGCATTTGTATATCGTGTGGTAGGTACGAAGATACTTTATGCCCTGTCGAGAAAATCCGTTACGAAAATATTATCTACCGGCGGGATCCGATCAGCTTGGTCTTGCTGAATAGCTACGCTTTCAGCACAGAACAGATAGAAAAGATGACAGCAAAAACATAGTGCGCATCGTACCTTCGTGCTGTGCGTACACGAATTCTCTCTGCTCTTGGAAGATTTCTTAAAAACTACCTAAAGCAATAAAACAGTACTTTTCAGTGCTACAAAAACAGTACTTTTCAGTGCTAAAATTAAAAACGGTACTTTTCAGTGCTACTAAAACAGTACTTTTCAGTACTATTTTTTCTACTATTGATCCCTTTACGATCCTTGTTTGGACCCGTGCCTTCGATTTTTCGTTGGACCCGTTGGCGAAAGCTAGCGGTGGTAATCCTTCTTGGACACCGTCTAGGGAAAAAAACCTCTCGAAGGTCACGTCTTCTTTCGTTTATTAACTAAACATGGTATCAACAACAAACAAAATGAAGGGTGAATCTCTGAATTCACAACTTCCTTCCAAAAAAGTGGGATTTAAAACTGTCACTAAACGTGGCAAGAATGGAAGAAAGGACGTTTATCCGGAATGCGAACTTTCTTCCAAGGGCGAAATGAATAATTGTATTGAAATGAGCAATCAGTTCGATGCTCTAGACAAATTTTCCGAACACCAAAACGAAGCAGCCTCTAGCCCAGGCTCTTTGATTCAGGAAGCAAAGAGTGCCGCCTATCGTGGTCAGTTGTTCCGAATTTGCGGGATTTAGGCAGGAGATCTTGAACTCCATTAGGGGAATCAAGGTTTCCTTCCAAATCGCAAAGAAAGGAGACTGTTGCGTTTTGCCGGAAACTCTTAAAGATCGTGAGCTTCTTCTCAAACATCTTGAAGAGAAGAAGCACAAATTTTTTACTTATGACGACAAAACTGAACGTTTGTTCAAAGTTGTCTTGAAAGGTCTCTCAAGTGACTATAAATCACCTGAAGAGATCAAAAATGGAATAAATGATATACTTGGATTTTCCCCAGTCCAAGTAATCATTATGAAAAAGAGAACCCAATCTGGCATTGTTCGGAAAGGGCTTTCTCAAGAATATTATTTAGTTCACTTTAATAAAAAAGAACTAAATAATATTAAAGCTTTAGAAACAGCAAAACTTATGTTCGATATCCGGGTGACATGGGAACATTTCCAGAAACCTGGAGGAAATTACCAGAACCCCACTCAGTGCCGTCGGTGCCAAAAGTGGGGTCATGTTACAAAAAAATTTCGCATGGATGCTAAATGCATGATTTGCGGAGGTTCTTCTCACGCCAAAGACGTCTGTCCAGTGAAGGAAGATACCACCAAATTCATATGCTGTAATTGCGGGGCTAACCATAAGTCCAATTTTTGGAATTGTCCTTCACGCAAAAGGGTCATTGAGGCTCGTGCCAGGCAGATGAAAGATAATATCAGTTACGATAACGGTCGTTTCCGGAATTTGCCTGGTAGAGTATCGAACAATGCTCATTTTTCAGTTAACGATCGCTTGATCATGAATCATACCCATCAGGAAGATAATAATCATGCTCATTGTTATTGGATTGGATTGGATCATGCTCATTGTTATTGGATTACGTTTTTCTAATGGATCCAAATAATAATTTAAATATTTTAAATTGGAATGCTCGTTCTCTGAATGGTAAAGAGGACGAGCTGTTTAATTTTCTTACGGTTAATAACGTGCATATAGTAGTTATTACCGAAACGTATTTAAAACCTGGATCTAAACTCAAAAGAGATCCTAACTTTTTTGTTTATCGTAATGATCGACTTGATGGGGCATGTGGGGGAGTTGCAATCATCATTCATAGGCGTATCAAACATCAACTGTTTTCGTCATTTGAAACTAAAGTTTTTGAAACTTTAGGTGTTTCTGTTGAAACACAGTTTGGTAAATATACTTTCATAGCTGCCTATTTGCCTTTTCAATGCTCTGGACAGGTTTTGGACGAGAAGAATGCAGCGCGGGCGATGATGCTGCAGCAAGGCACCCGTCAAAACGTGGAACGATACAAACAGAAGCGAAGACAGCAAACCCATCTATTCCGGGATAAAAAGCGCCGCCTGGAAGAGTTGGAGTGCGAAGAGATGGAGCAGTTGTATCGTTCTCAAGAAACGCGTAAGTTCTACAAGAAACTAAATGCATCCCGCAAAGGCTTTGTGCCGCGAGCCGAAATGTGCCGGGATAAGGATGGAGGTATCTTGACGGACGAACGTGAGGTGATTGAAAGGTGGAAGCAGCACTACGATGAACACCTAAACGGCGCAGAGGAGGAAGATCAAGACAGCAGGAGGAATAGCTTCATCAGTACGGCGGATGAGGGAGACGTGCCAACTCCCACAATAGGCGAAGTTAAGGATGCTATCAAACAGCTCAAGAACAACAAAGCAGCTGGAAAGGATGGTATTGGAGCGGAACTTATTAAAATGGGCCCGGACAGGTTGGCCACTTGTCTGCATCGATTGATAGCCAGGATCTGGGATACAGAACAGCTACCGGAGGAGTGGAAGGAGGGAATAATATACCCAATATACAAAAAGGGTGACAAGTTAGAATGTGAGAACTATCGAGCGATCACCATTCTTAATGCAGCCTATAAAGTGCTTTCCCAGATCATCTTCCGCCGTCTATCGCCACTGGCAAGCAGATTTGTTGGAAGTTATCAAGCCGGATTTGTGGACGGTCGATCGACGACAGACCAAATCTTTATGTTGCGGCAGATCCTCCAAAAGTGTCGCGAATATCAAGTCCCTACGCACCACATATTCATCGATTTCAAAGCGGCCTATGATACCATCGACCGCGAAGAGCTATGGAAGATTATGAACGAGAACGGTTTTCCCGGGAAACTGACTAGACTGATCAAAGCTACGATGGATAGTGTACAGTGCTGTGTGAAGATATCGGGTGCTTTATCGGACCCGTTTGAAACACGCAAAGGACTTCGACAAGGCGATGGTCTTTCTTGCCTCCTGTTCAATATTGCGCTAGAAGGTGTTATGAAACGGGCGGGCTTCAACATGCGGGGCACGATCTTCAATAAATCCAGCCAGTTCATTTGTTTCGCTGACGACGTGGACATTGTCGGAAGAACGTTCCAGGTGGTTGCTGAACAGTATACCAGGCTGAAACGTGAAGCAGATCGGGTTGGATTGAAGGTAAATACGTCGAAGACGAAATATCTGCTGGCTGGAGGAACCGAGCGCGATAGAGCTCGCATAGGCAGACGCGTGACGATCGACGGGGATGAGTTCGAGGTGGTGGACGAATTCGTCTACCTCGGATCATTGATAACGTCGGATAACAACTGCAGCAGAGAAATTCGAAGACGTATCATCGCCGGAAGTCGTGCTTACTATGGACTCCACAAGACCTTGCGGTCTGGTAAACTTCACTTCCGTACTAAGTGTACCATGTACAAGACGCTAATAAGACCGGTAGTCCTCTTCGGGCATGAGACGTGGACAATGCTCGAAGAGGACCTGCAAGCGCTAGGAGTTTTTGAACGACGTGTGCTTCGGACGATCTTCGGCGGAGTATGTGAGAATGGCGTATGGAGGAGAAGAATGAACCACGAGCTTGCGCAACTCTACGGTGAACCCAGTATCCAGAAGGTCGCCAAAGCTGGAAGAGTACGATGGGCGGGACACGTTGTGAGAATGCCGGACAACAATCCCGCAAAAATGGTGTTCACCTCAAATCCGGCCGGTACAAGACGAAGGGGAGCGCAACGAGCTAGGTGGTTCGACCAAGTGGAGCAGGATCTTGGAAGTGTGGGGCGATCGAGAAATTGGAGGTTAGCAGCCATGGACCGAGTTAGTTGGCGTAACATTGTGACGCAGGTCATGTCTTGAAGGACGTAGAGCCAGCAAAAGTAAGTAACCATTTTTGCATTTGTATATCGGTACGAAGATATTTTATGCCCTGTCGAGAAAATTTCCGTTACGAAAATATTATCTACCGGCGGAATTCGATCCCACAACACTTAGCTTGGTCTTGCTGAATAGCTACGCTTTCAGCGTAACGGATATCTGTGCCCAATAGGGTAAAAGCACCGGTTTTGGCCAGCCTAAGAGAAAATGTCAATTAAAATGTAATGGTAAGCCGTATTTATACTACAAATATGTCAAATACAAGCTTTCAATCCGTATTATGTGTGTAACATATCAAAACTGAGCTATAACCATTTTTTCGCTTTGAAAATCCCGTTGGTCAATATAGGCCAACGGAACCAGTTTCGGCCAGAGATTTAGTTTTGGTTCCTAAATTGGCCAATCGCATTGATTTCTCATGAGAGTGGCCAAATAAGGAGTGCCCTGGCCAAATTAGGTGTATGGGAGTTAAAATTATAAGAAAAATGAATTGTTTTTCTTATGTTTTGAATCAATTTGGACGAGTAAATGAATGTAGCTCTATCAAGTGAATGTGATCTTCTGAACACAAAAGGTTCTATGCTGATTGGCTATGTAAAACGGTGTATAATCCACTATGGTTACAACTGCACGGTGTCTCTGGTAGAAAACATTAATATAAAAAAATCAGTATCGATGAAACACCCACCAAATGAAAGCTTAGGCTTTCCCCTTTCATTTGAGACCGGTTTGAAAATGTTCTATCGGGGGGTCCTGAACATTTTTTTTTATTTTAGTAAGAGATACGTACCATAGGTGATCTTCTTCCACCAATAGTATGATACAATGAATCGCTTGTACCATATGATGACAACTCAATAGAACCGTAGAAGGCCATGACAAATATTTCTGGACAAACATTTGAAAAGGGCTGGAGAGATCTTGAGCCTTTTTTCAATATATTTTTATAAGATATTGCTTTTTACGACTAGTTATAACCAAAGCGTTTGAAAACATTTACTCATGGATCATTACATTACCAATGGTTTCACAGATTGCAAAAAACAGCTACATTGGCATCAATGGTAGGAAAATCGGCGCTGCGTTATAACGCTTCATTGCTTAAGTTGTCGCGTTCTAAGGTGGTATAGCGAAAAATTGGTGCTTGTGTCGCGTGATAAGTTTATAAATTCATTGTTTTGGGTCAACATTTTGGTTTGCTGATTAGAGGTATGCCTGTTAATGATTACAATAAATATATCCAAATTTCACACCTAATAATAAATATATATATATTTACACTACACTCTGTCAGGAGACCTGAAACATGAAACCGAAAAGCCATGAAGACAATCGTTCGAAGATTTGCGTATTGTGTTTAAAGAATTTGTGTCTGCAACCGTTATCAGCAATAGTGGTTGATATTATTGAACAGCACATTCTTCACGACATTAGGATTACAGTCTGGTATTGTCCTACAAAAATATGTCGAGCTTGCACGTTTATTCGTTCAGTAACCAGTTCAAACTTTTGAATATACAGTTAACTCTCCCTTACTTGATATTCCGTATCTCGATATCGAGTTAGAGAACCATAGTAAAAGTTGATTTTCATGGCTAACTCGATGGTCCCTTGGATCGCAGTTGCACTGGGTTTGTGTTCTGTAACTCGATACCTCCCTAACTCGATGGTCCCTTCAATATCGAGTTAGGGAGAGTTAACTGTAGCACTGTATAAATATAAACACAATTTAAAACCTACCACTCGAAGCATGTAATGATGTGAGAACAACAATCTCACCAAAACTAAAGGGAAAACGTGGTAGACACAGTAATGCAAACAGTAAGTGCCAATTGAATTGGTTGGTTGTCGAATCTACACGGTTTACCACTCAACTGAGAATCTTATTCAACATCTGTGCAACCTAAAAAACCCATTTGTACGCTGATGACTTGTTTCTGATTAAAAAAAATTGATTTGAGCACCAGATGAGCGTTGCAGTTGAGCAGCTGTCTAAGGGGTCTGGATGTTACAATCGCCCCAAACATCGCTTTCAAAATCAGCAGACCTAACCAATCAGTTCAGGGGTTTTTAGAGGTAACACATTTGCACTTTGATTTGAACGATAATGCAGAAACTGTAATAACGTAAATGTAAATGCATATAAATGCGTTCAGGGGCCTTCCTTAGCCGAGTGGTTAGAGTCCGTGGCTACAAAGAAAAGCCATGCTGAAGGTGTCTGGGTTCGATTCCCGGTCGGTCCAGGATCTTTTCGTAAAGGAAAGTTCCTTGACTTCCCTGGGCATAGAGTATCATCGTACCTGCCACACGAGATACGAATGCGAAAATGGCAACATTGGCAAAGAAAGCTCTCAGTTAATAACTGTGGAAGTGCTCATAAGAACACTAAGCTGAGAAACAGGCTTTGTCCCAGTGAGGACGTTAATGTCAAGAAGAAGAACGTTCAGGAGTTAGTTGATTATGTGACGTCCAAAAAGGGGGGTTGGCCTGGGCAGTTCGATCTGCAAGCGATGAAGAAGGGTCCTTTAATCATTTACCCTGTCGATTATAGAGCATTATTCCGACGTCATCGGGACTCAAGGCCGATGTAAGGATACTGGCGTAAAAATACTGTTGCTGCTTGCTCTTGCTTCTGGCGTTCCAGAAAAATATGGCAATATTGAGAAAATGTGGAAGACACTGTTGCTTTTGAATAATTTTTGGTGCTCCATTGTTGGAGATTTGAAAATCGTCAATCTGTTTTTCGTAATAATGGGAGGTAGTTCAACATTTCCTTGCCCATACTGTACCACACAAATAAGATTTATCCAATTTAGCTGGTCATCCACGAATACTTTGTCACATACGCGTCCGCGAAATGGAAAAGTTTCGGCTCGGACCATAAACTGCCGGAACAGTTCTTCAATTGTATTTACTATCCACTGCTCGATGGATCACCCGACGAACAAATTGCCCACCACCTTCCTTGCATATGACACTAGGTGTTGTAAATCCAATTGACAAAAAAGTATAATACATTGATCCATATAATGTCAAGGAATGGGTAAGTATCAGCAGTTTGATTGTGTGATTCATAAAGATGACCTTAAAATAATTATTTTATCACAGGTGAGGATCATCAGTTGCCAACGCCACAACAAATGTGGATTCACTAGATGAAACTGTCAGAAGCTTTTGAAAAATCGGCATGTTTTGGAAGTGTAATGGGATCTAAGTTTGCTAGCAATTGTAATTTATCGTACTGTTCTGTAAATTATCTCTTTTAAATGAAAAAATGTATTTCAGGCGCTTGATCATTCTGATCAGGTACATAAAAGTTGTTTTCAAACGAGTCTGGATGATGATTTTGCAGAAAAGTTGAGAACTTTTAAATAACGTGGATTGCTTACCCAATAGTTCGAAGTTCCATATATCCGCTATCATATCCCAGAGTTTTGTGAAATCACAGGAAGTGGTTTGAGCAAATACGAGAAACAAACCAGTGAAACCGTGCATTTCGATTTTCAAGTTGCTTGAAATCATGTTAAGGTTCCGGAGAACTCCGAAGCATATGATCGACAGCTTCTTTGAGCTGTAGTAATGTACAGTAGTGAGCATTTGTAAGCCGTATTATCCGTATTTACTTTATCGATATGTCGTGTATATAATTGGTTTAAATAGAATGGTATAATGCTAAATCTAAATCCTTTTTATTAATTGGTTAACTATTCGTAGTAAAATTTCTCATGGCTACCTAGATAAGCATGAAAGAAAATGACTGTGTGAACCATAATTAAGAAATCAGTACTAAAAAAAGGGCATTGTACTGTTTTGAAAAAAATGTTCAGGACCCCCCGATAGAACATTTTCAAACAGGTCTCAAATGAAAGGGGAAAGCCTAAGCTTTCATTTGGTGGATGTTTTAGCGATACTGATTTTTTTTATATTAATGTTGTTCTACCAGAGACACCGTGACTGGCGTATGGCCAAAACCGGTGCTTCAACCAAAAGAATATGAATAGAAAACACTGCAGGTTTTTTTTATCGGAATTTCTAGTGTTGACACCGTATAGAAATACTATTGACAATTACAGGTAGCATTTTTGATCGTTTGGAAGAAATACTATAAGAACTGCTGTAGGAATCCTGATATAATTCCTAGCGAAAGAGTCCCTGGATATTTTTTTAACAATCTGTTTAGAAAAGTTTGTTTGAAACCCCCTTAATAAATAAACTACTTTCAGAAATTCCTTGACGCCATTTCAGTAAAAGTTTCTGGAGGGATAACTTTTGCTGTAATGGGGTCAAGGATTCCTGAGCACATTTGTAAAGATGTTCTAGAAGAAAAATTTGGAAAAAAAAAATGAAAGAATGAATGAATTATGGAAGAAAGAGAAATTCATGGAAATTCTTTAGGGATGCCTTACAGATTAATATTTTTTAATTCTTCATTACACGACGAAAAGTATAACTACTAGCGTTGCTGCACGTATTTTTCATGTTTTCCAGTAATTCGACTGAAATTAACTCAGGTGTTTGCCAAACTTTTCTCTCAGGTATAACTGAAGATTACTTCATAGAGAAGGATCTGGTGTACTGTATTTAATCAGTATTCAAAATCTCCTTTGCATTCCGTTTGCTTTGATCAATAAATCAGGGAGATGGAAAATGCACGCTCCTCTTTTCCCGAACTCAACTAAGAGCTTCCTGATGAACAACTACCCACTTCATTCAAATTATTCTTTCTTGAAGTTCTCCCTTCTAGACACATTCTTAAAAAAAAGCGTGGATATCACACATACTTTTCCGTCGAAAAAAGTTTTTCTTTCGTTTGGGATTGTCATAGGGAAATCAGAAAGTTTCCGTAGCATTTATTTATCAAAACAATCACTTCAAATTATGTGATGTTATATCTAAACGACAAAAAACGTTCTAATCCAGATCCCCTGAAATGATTTGCATCAATGATGCAATATTCTAGATCAAATAATCATAGGAGCATTGAAATGCGAGGATTCAAATTCATCATTAGGAAATGAAATTTTTCAAGGAATGCTTTTTAAATCTCTCTTGCGCAATAATGGTTTCAGAAGACTGCTCTAAACATCCTTAGAAAAATCGTCGGAAGATTTTCTGTGATAATTAGTTGAAATATATCTAGAACAGGACAAGGACAGTTCCCCGTAGTATTACCTTGAAAGAATTCCAGCTGAAATGTTTGGAGAAATCACTAGGATAATTCCTGAAGCTTTAACTCGAGGAACCTGGGAAAAAAATCTTGAAGAATCTGTAGAAAAGTCGTGTACGAGTCTCTGAAGGTTTCTTTGGAACCTGTAGACTTTTGCATCAGAATTCACTGCAAGCAGAATGAGGAAAAAATAAACTGTTTTAGGTAAAATAGGAACTTTAAAGACCTTCCATCAAAAATAGATACTTGCATTCGAATAGACCCTACCAGCCTTGAACTCCCGGAATTGTCGTTTCGTTCAGCCTTGAGTTGAATTATTATAATTTATTCCGCCATTTATTGACCTTAGATATACAACAGAAGATTTTGGTGAGGGTTTGGGTATTGTTTCTTTTTTGGTTGGTTTGCTGGAGGTGAACATCATATAACACGTTGGATTGTATGAAATTAATGCTGAAAAACGTTCCTCGTACAACACAAACGGTAGAAATATGTCATTTGAGGCATTTACTATTAGTTACAGTACTTAGTAGTGTACAAATTGACAATATAAAAGTTTTGATATTCCAATGGTTAAACACTATAAAAATTCAAAAACGTTTTTGACTACCCTTGTGGGGCAACTTGCAACAGCAATTTTTTATCTCAATTGCTTGATATTTCTTGCCTTTTGCCATCGAAAACGCATCAAAAGGAAAAAAATAACGTACATTTGTTGAGTAACACTAACATTTTTGCAGCTTAATTAATTCAATACACATTTGGTACTAAATATTAGGAAATTTACATAAATCACATTATTATTAGATTTAGTTTTATTTTCTTCATGAAAATAATGAATAATTTTGAAAACCTGTATAAAAATTAACTTTCAGATCTGTCACTGGGAACGTTCTGCATAAAATATGATGAAAATTATGTCAAAACACCAACAGAAACGATTTTAAGACGGTTTGTGATACGTCGTTTTGATTTAAATATGTATAAGTTATGTAAAGGAAACTTGCTGACGGATAAAACAATGGTGGCCGCCAGGTGGAAAGAGTACTTCGAGTCATTGTTGAACGGAGATAATGGAAGTGGATCTGGTAGCAGAATTCAAATCGATGACGATGGACAGGCTGTGGAACCTCCAACGCTAGATGAGGTAAAAAAAGCTATCAATGGGCTGAAGAACAACAAGGCTGCTGGGAAGGACGAGCTCCCGGCCGAACTTCTCAAACACGGAAGTGAGCAGCTACACGAACTCCTTCACCGTATCATATTGAGGATATGGGAGGAAGAACAAATGCCAAATGGTCTCATTTCCCCTCTGTACAAAAAAGGGCATCGACTGGAGTGCGCCAATTACCGAGGGATAACACTCCTTAATTCGGCGTACAAAATCATGTCTGGAATTGTGTTCAACAGATTGAGACCGTATGAGGAGTCCTTTGTCGGCGAATACCAAGCTGATTTTCGAGAGAGCCGATCAACGACGGATCAAATGTTTACCCTGCGTCAAATCCTAGATAAATTCCGGGAGTACAACTTGCAGATTCATCATCTGTTTGTAGATTTCAAAGCAGCGTACGATTCAGTGAAGAGAAACGAGTTGTGGCAAATTATGTCCGAACATGGCTTTCCGGCGAAGCTGATTAGACTGATTCGTGCAACGCTTGATGGATAGAAATCAAGTGTGCGGGTGGTGGACGAGATTTCGTAATCGTTCGTAACCTTAGATGGATTGAAACAGGGTGACGCTCTTTCTAACTTGCTGTTTCACATAACGCTCGAAGGTGCTATCAGGAGAGCCGGTGTGCAGAGAAGCGGTACCATTATCACACGTTCTCATATGCTCCTTGGCTTTGCGGACGATATCGACATCATCGGGATTGACCGTCGGGCAGTGGAAGAGGCGTTCGTGCCTTTCAAGAGGGAGACAGCGAGGATTGGGCTCACGATCAACACCACAAAAACGAAGTACATGATAGCTGGTGGTCAAAGTGGGTCCGGACGTGTTAGTGGTAGCGAAATGGTGCTAGGTGGTGAAAAGTTTGAAGTGGTGGAAGAATTTGTGTATCTTGGAACACTAGTGACATGCGATAATGATGTTACCCGCGAGGTATTGCAGCTGCGAGTCGGGCTTTCTACAAGCTCCGTAACCAGCTGAAGTCCCGTAGCCTGCAAACGAAAACAAAACTCGCGTTATACAAGACACTGATCCTTCCGGTTGTCCTATATGGCCATGAATCATGGACATTGAAGGAAGTCGACCGGAGAGCTTTCGGGGTGTTTGAACGTAAAGTGCTGCGAACAATACTCGGCGGTAAACTAGAAAACGACATCTGGCGGCTCGCATGAATCACGAGTTGTACCAAGTGTATAAAGAGGTGGATATTGTCAAGCGCATAAAACACGGCAGGCTGCGTTGGGCTGGTCACGTTGCCCGTATGCCGGAAGAACGACAAGCAAAGATAATATTGGCAGGCCGCGCACACGATGGCTTTTTGCGGTTGAGGAGGACTTAAGGGCACTTAACGTTCAGGGCGACTGGAAGCGATTGGCCCAGGACCGAGCCCAGTGGAGAAGACTCATCTATTCGGCGCAGATTCATCTTAGCGAATTGTAGCCCATCAAGTATCAAGTAAGTAAGCTATGTGAAGTATAACCTAAAATACCATTGTATTTGTAGAAAAGTAGCATTGAAACGTTTCAATTGCTTTCCAATAACTTTAAGACTTATGATACGCTAAAATTTCCTCATGTGGATACCCTATGCAATGCCAATGGAGTTTTCAATGGAATTGATTTATTACTCATAATTCAATCAATAATTGTTAGTTTTCTAAGAGTAGAGTAGCATGTTTCTGATTATTGTCATACTTTTACTGCAGAAAATTATTAAATGATCATAATAACATGATATAGGTTAAGTTTTTAATAGTTTACTTTAGATAGCACTGTGTGTTGCATGTTACCCCACATCAGGGGTAGCATTAAAAATGTATATTTTTCATCTTTCCTGATCCCAGAAAACCAAATACTGACAAAATTATTACCGCGTGGTATTATTTACGTGGCGATTACGGTACCAGATGGTTTTTGTCTCATCTGTATCCTCAAATTTTTCATCCATGTAGATTTGAAGTTGAAAATTATTGCAAGTTACCCCGTTTGACGGTATATTTATTTATTATTCCCAGTGAATTTTGTTTAGGATACCTCAAAATCAGCCTGGATTTTTCCAAGGAAATCGTACAAAATCCTCCAAAAATTCATTGAGAAATTTTTCAAGAAAGTCCCAATTCTTCCAAGATTTTATCCAGTGATCCATAGTTTTTTTCTGGGACAAGATGCTTGGTCAGAACATTTTTTAAAATTCCTAGGATTTATGTAAGATTTATGTAAGATTTCATCTATAATTTCCTGAATTTACCTTCAGCAATTGCTCTAGAGATTTATTCTAAGATCTCTACAGAAATTCCTCCACTTATTCAGTGAGATTTTCCAAAGTATTGATTTTTTTTTCAGGAATTCTCTCGGGAATGTCTCCAGGGAAATGCCAAGAATTTTTTTCTGAGAATAAAATCAGTGACGTATTTTTTGAAGAAAATCCTTCAGTAACCTATAACAAAACCTGTGTAAGTTTTAAAGTCATCATTTATGAACAAGAAATTCTGAAAGAGCTCCTAGACTTTCGAAGAAGTTTTTATAGATTTCATAGATAATTTTCTGATATGATTTTAAAAATCAATCGAATCTCGAGGTAGTATTTCGAAGGTTTTCCAAAGGAATTTCTCGAAACACATTGGGCAGAATCTAGAAAGAAATTGTGCAGGAACTATTGGAGGAATTACACTGTTCGACAAAAAAAGTCGATCTGAATGCACAGAGACCGGACACCCCGGGCTTGAAAGTATAAAAATAAACAAAAATAATGGCGTTTTCAGAATGTTCGTGTCTGCCCCAGGTCATTTTTAAAATATACTTGAACTTTTTGCATTTTTTATTTAAAAATCTAATCTAATCAATAAGTGTTTTATATTCAGGACAGCGGAATTCATGTGCCATATAATGTTTTTAACTTTAAATACAATATGAAGAGTTGTAATAAGATTTGCAGGGAGCCCTCCCACCTTTTTTTGTACCCTCCCCATTTTTAAAGTATTGCAAATGATGGTTGTCAAAATAACTGGGACAGGCAAAAATTGGGCCAACTTTGGAATGCTGTAACTTTGACAAAAAATGACCGATTTCAATTCTTTAAGAAGTAATGGACGGGTCAACTGATCTAGTTTTGAGGTGCATCCACGGAGATGAACTATGACCACCGGATACCGGTGGTAATCCGGATTTCCGGAAGCATGTCTTATGCAGTAAAATTATGTCGTGTTTTTAGCAAAGGTCTCGGCTAAAAAATCAAAATTTTACTACACATGAAGATAAAAGATCAAATTCTGAAGCGATTGGGGCGCCAAGTATTAGAATCGGTCCAGAAACAACCAAGATATGGCCATTTCCCTGGAATCGGTGCCGGTAGTGGATCCGAATTGGGATCAAATAATTTATTCATTGGTCTTAGATTAATCCATAGCTTTTCCAACGATTCTTCAAGAATCTTCTGATAATTCTCTATGGATGTTCCAAAAACTTCTCATGAATTACTCATGGAAATTTGTCCCAGAACATATACAGGGTAGGTCGTTGATATTTTTTAGAAACCAATGATTCAAAGATATGCCATAGAGGATTGCTCCATTAGTTTTTCATGTAACAATTGTTACAGTTAGTTTTCCAAGGTTTTCGCTATAGATATTCTAAATCGTTCTTCAAACGAGCCAAAATTTTTGGGATTCATGCATAAACCCTTTAACGCTTCACTAGGCATGAGAAACCATGAAATCGTTGTAGTATAAGAGATTGAGCCACAATGAAAATGAAAAAAAGCGTCGAGACACAGCAGAGCAGCAATCGGCGCACAGTGTGTTCCTCACTGCGGCCGTCGAAAGAAGCGGATTGAATAGAAATAAAGCTGCTCTGGTCACGACATTGGCGCAGTATATTCTCCCAGAAGTAAGTGTAATGTGAATTTGGCAGTCTGGCGTGAAAAAGGACAGACATGCTGAGAACAGAGTTAAACTGGCGAGATAAAGGACAGTTTAACTGAAAAGGCTAATGAATAAGCTATCGGAAATCAGGCGAGAATAAAGACAGATTTGCAGCAAAAATAAGAGTGCTAACTGGCGAGATAAAGGACAGCTTAGCAGAAGTAAAAATGCAGTCTGGCAAGAGAAAGGATAGATTTGCTGAAACAAAAAAAAAAAAAAAAGAAATGCACAGTATCACTGAAAAATGTGAAAAAATGAATGTTTGGGTTTGAAAACTGGTGAGATTAAGGACAGTTTTGCAGTAATGAAATATGCAGTCTGGCGAGAGAATGGACAGACTTTCTCAGTAACAGAATCGTCAAGAAAAAAAAAACACAATGGTAATGAAAAAATGTGATAAAACGAATAGGTATTTGGTTTGCAAACTGGCGAGATAAAGGACAGCTTTGCAGTAATGAATAATGCAGACTGGTGAGAGATAGGGCGAACAGGCTGAGAAAAAGATCTGAGAATAAAAATCACAGTTTTACCGAAAAAATGTGATTAAATGAATGTTTGGTTTTGCAATCTGGCGAAATAATGGCCGGTTTTCAGTAACAAAAAAAAATGCAGTCTGGTAAAACGCAAATTTGCGAGAAGAAAAGAAAAAAAAAACATAATAATTTGTTGTCATGGCAAATGCGCTAAAGGATTTTAAAATAATCTAAAGGATTAGGTTGCGATTACTATTGAATAATATTGGATGATATTGTGATTGTACATGATGGAAATATGAGAATATTAGGAAAATCAAATGATTTAAAAAAATCGTATTTTTTATGAGTAAATGGAGGATAAAAATAAGGATATTTAAAAAAAATATCTGGCGAGAAGGATGGATTAGGTGCAAAAATAAGTGTACTAACTGGCGAGATAAAGGACAGTTTAGTAGAACTAAAAATGCAGTCTGGCGAGAAAAAGGACAGATTTGCTGAAGAAAATTGCGTTACGTTATATTTAAATGAACCCTTACTGAGAAATGTGAAGTAATGAATGTTTGGTTTTGTAAACTGGTAGGATAAAGGACGGTTTACGGTAGTGGTTGATTAGAAATAGATCTCAAAGGATAACATTTTTTCAGTAGAGTGTAAGGGATGTGTATCCGGAAAGAATGGTAAAATAGGAATTGTAGTTCGGGAAAACAAGATTGTGATAGAAAAATAGATATTGGAGAACAAACATTTTTCAAATGAACAAAGGAGTAACATGCCGGCAAGAATTTCCATAAAAATAAGATAACATGAAGCGAAACTTAAAAAAACTGGTGAATGGAATGTTGAATAGTCTAAAGTGTTACAAAGCAAATAAAAATAACTAAACTTTTTTCAATAGTATTTTTCTCCATCTAATTTGCATAAGTAGCGGGTAAAAATGAAGGAAATAAATTTGGATACAATTGAAAACGATTGCAAATAAAATAGCTACACATTTTAGCGCTTTAAACATATATTGAAGTTCATTCATGAATTATCAGTTTTAGATAAATGAAAATAAGAGAGTAGGGGTGAGAGAAAATGTAGTATAAGAGATTGAGCCATAATGAAAATGAAAAAAAGCGTCGAGACACAGCAGAGCAGCAATCGGCGCCCAGTGTGTTCCTCACTGCGGCCGTCGAAAGAAGCGGATTTAATAGAAATAAAGCTGCTCTGGTCACGACAATCGTGTCTTCCATTCTCCATACAAATAAGTACGACGTTGATCGCGTTTGTATGTATATAGAATTTAATTTATTTTTCAAGCTTCCTGCTGATCTTGTTTTGATTTTTTTTTGACTGTCCTACCCAGATATTAGTGTGCGTAGTACAAATCAAACCTGTCCTACCCACTTCCCGCGCCACTGCCCTGGAGCAATTTTCGGAGAAATTCCAGGAAGGAACCGTGGTTGAATTCTTGAAGAAATTCATATTTCAGTGGTCACCAAACTGCGGCCCGCGGGCCGCATGTGGCCCTCGAGAGCTTTTTGTGCGGCCAGCAAACAAATTTTGGATAGCAATGTGAAGTGGCCCGCAAGTAGTGAATTATTGATAACAACGGTTGATTTTTTATGTTCTTGCAACCGACTACTAAAATTACAGGCCATTCGTCTGCTTTTCTACATGGCCAACAATTGATTGAATAATGAGGTATGGACTGTGTTTATTTGCTCAGGAATAGCTTGAATTTTGTCTAACATCCCAAAATTCCTCAAACCTTACAGTTATTTCGAGTCCAAAAAAAAAATGTATCGGCAGACTAAGGGCTTCAAAATAGCCTCAAACTTCCAAAAATTTCTTCACTTCCCAGAACCGTTCAGCGTTTATGGCTTTACAATGTATCCTAGTCTTCAAAAAAAGACCGGACACCTCATAAATTTCTAATAAATGTATTAGGTAGGTTTTGAATTTTGACTTGTTTGAAAATATTTAAAGATTCACAAAATTGAAGGAATCATTGATGGGATCGCAGCAGGCTGTGCGCGCGAGCGGCTGCGTTTTTGAATTCGCTGTCACGTTTATCTCGGTTCCGCCGATTCGGCCGATGAAAGAGCAAAACGGCTGGTAGTGCTATGCCACCCGACATATATTTAGAAGAAAAGTGCTGCTTTGTGAAGTTTCACCGGCGTAATCCGTGCAAAAATAGTAAATATGTGAAGATTTTAATTATCGGTAGTGTATTGTGTTGGTGTACGGCTGATTTTGAAACTCTAATTTTGCGATTGTAGTACTTAGATGTTTTTGAATGCCACCGATGGAACCGATGTAGCTTCGAAGTGTTTAATGCAAATTATGTATCACGTTTGATGTTTGCCTCGATGTTTGGGAGTTAATCGCGACAAAATTTGCACAGTAATACCGCTTGGGCCTGCGGTCTAGCGATGACCGAGTGTCTTATTTGACTAAGTGAAAATATGAAGGAAGTGCTTCGAATTATTGGGTCGACAACGTCGTAGTCAAGAAATTTGGTGAGATTGTTCTGATCTGTATTGTTACCTTAATATACTAAATACGTGCCAGTTCCAAAAAAGCATATCTTTGGATTTGGAAGTGTGTTTGTATTATCATTATCCATTTGATAACGGTAATGCACACATGCGGGGCTTATTGTTGGTGAAAGTGACTTCTGAATGGACGTGTCTCTCCAGCCATTCTGAAATGGGTCACTGGATCTGCAATAGAGCTATCACCTTCTAACTCCTGGACTAAAGCTATCTGCAATAGCATCAAAAAACATTGCAGAAAGATTTCTTCCATAATATCACTGCCGGACAGTGGGTGTTAGTTGGGTTACACACACACACACACACACACAAAATTGAAGGAATCATTGATATTTATGTGAATTAAGATATTTCATGTCATCTACTTTGCCTGAAATTCCATAGTTCTTCCTGTGATGATGATGATGATGATGATTATTTAGCCACCATCAGCGCAAGGATTACCTATGGCTGCAGAATCATACCGGGATGGTATGATCTACCCAACCCCCCCGCGCAGTGACAGATAACGCAATTTTCACGTACCTACATTCAACGTAAACAATGGGGCCATCCACCGCTGCCGGCACGATTTTTCACTATGGCAGATCGGAAATTTGTTTCGTTGTTGACGGATGCAAAACAACGAATGGCATGAAATGAAATAAGGGCGAATCTGATATTTTCGTCTGCCAATGGAAATAAATTTAATAAAATCATCAATATATGATTTTTGCTTCCAAGTTTTTAAGATGGTAAAAATAGTTTAATAAAATTGATGTGTTTTCAGTAGAAAACGAAATTGATGAATTAATTTGTAAAAGCCGATGATCTCTACTTTCAAATATTTACTTGGTCTGATGTAAAACAATGTATAACAAACGATTTAAAAAGGCGAGCTGGTTTTTTCAAAGCATGTTTCACCATAACTTTTGATTCGCACATGAATTTACTGTTAAATAACAGTTTTCTTCAGCCGTAATCCTGTAATTAAAATTGTCAATGTTGACACTTTTGCATTTTTCATTGTCGACTTCCCAATACATTTACAATATCAAATGTTATCAACATTTTGTTGTGCTTATGGTTTGTTGAAAAAGGTAGAATACATATTTAAGTATACCTAAACTCATATGATACGTAATTTTGACAATAAAAATATGATGCACAAGCTCCACCTTCTGCGCTTTTCCAGTCATGTATAAGTATAAATAACAGTTTTATCGCTATGAAACAGAACATTCTCAGTAGTCATATTGGAGTCACTGTGATTTCTATGAGACATGTTGTGTTACTTGGGCAATGCTCCCCACGTGTTTCGGTCAAGTGTCAAATTCACGCACTGAGTAAATTTGGTGCACCGGTGGATAAGTCCATACCAAGCGACCCATGTCAAACGCCAGATCACTGAATCCCTTTTTTATAAAAGTGGGCTAACTTTTGGTGATATTAGCGCTCGTATAAAGCTGGATAGTTCATCCAATAAGTTTATCTGATTGAAACTTAGATATCTGGGGGTGAGTGTGAGAATAAAAGTGTCCAAAACCGCAAAACAAAAAGCTGGATATGATCTCAGATTGATTTACAGCTTATCCAGCTTTTTAAAAGTGCTAATGGCTGCCGCAAATAGGCTCGCTTTCTAGTAGGGATCGGTTGATTTGACGATTGGCTTGAGTCGTTTTATATTGAGCGGACCGAAGCCAAACGTCAAATCGACCAATCCCTACCAGAAAGCAAGCCTGTTGGCGGCAGCCATTAGCGCTCGTTAAAAGCTGGATAACTACAGTAAATTTTCCATAAATTAATAATCCTCATAAATATCTAAGGGATGATTCAAATATTTCGTAACGAAGAAATTTGCCAATTTAAATTCCCTCCCTCCCTGGAGTAACTGATTTTGTATGGAAGATTTCAATTTATTGTTTGGACCGTTACACTACAAAAGACCCCTTCCCTCCCCTGTTATGTTACGTAATATTTGAACGATCCCTAACAAACTAGTATTGGTATGAATTGCCAAGTGGTCAAAAAATAATTTCGTGAACATAGGATCGGTTATTATAAGCAACTTTACAGCATGCGGACCACATCACACCACTATCCAAAACTCGCTCATGGGCCATACAAAATCTTCCCGATGGCCGTACAAATCCTTTCAGAGAATCGTAATTTGGTGATTACTCGTTTATAATGATATTCCAATTGCCAAACAAAAATTGTAAAACTTTTTTATGTCCATCAGCATAGTTCTAGTTTACGCCCTATTTTGAGCTTACTCCATGATTTGATTGAGCTTGACAGTACCACGGACCAAAATTTTTCGGTACACTGACGTTGTACTGCAGCTGTCATGATGCTCCCGGGTTGGATCTACCTGATGGTTTGTTGTAGCAGGGCTAGTTAATATCTTTGAAGACCTTTGGAAGACAACACTAAGGCTGTTTTCTCATGACAAAAGGCTGGCGACCCCACGCACTTTCATCCAGTCAACAGTTCAATTAACTCCCTTAGGCTACCCCTCCCCAATACCCAATATATAGTAATATATCATACATAGTGTTAATAAAGTATCTTACCGTAAAATTATACAAATAATGTTAGTGTGACTACCGTTGTTACTAGATACCGTGATCATCTCTGCATCTCCTTGGTAGTCGCAGGAAGGATTTTTGTTAGTGGGAAGGGTTAAAAAGTTACATGATCAGGGTTCACCTTGGTAAGTGATGCGACTCATGAAACTTTGATTTTAAATATCATTATTTTGTATGGCTTCATTATAAACGATGACAAATGTATGTCGTCACCTGTGCTGACGAACTATTCAAAAACAATTGTCAATTAAAAAAATAATTTATTTTCATTTGATGAGTGTTCATAAACTATGCCGACACACGGGGTGATTTATATATTTAATTCACAAGCATTGCATATCAAAAATCGATAAAAGGTAAAATATATATGCATGCTTTCATAAAAAATAACAAAAAAATAAAAAATAATCAAAGCTAAAACTAATAATAAAGAATAAAAGGAAATAACAAGAAAAAATATACTTAACAAAATCCAATTAAAATCTTGATAAATTTCAAAGCAACTTCACTATTGGACACTTGATAAAACCAAAGAATTGGAAACTTCGTAAAATTCGAGTGCTCTTCAAAATACAGGAATGAACGATCCCTTGAAAAAGTTCCTCCTCAGTCCAACGTCCAACCAATGTACGGAACACGAAACATGATCACCCTCCAAATGTTTAGAACGATCCTAGACGGAATGTCCTTCCTCAATTCCAGCGCTCACGTGAACTGGATAAATCAAATTCTTGAACAGTTTGGGAAAATTTCTCCTCCTGAAAAAGAGAGAGTAAAATGCCAGACGTTGAAAAAACACGTCTTGTTGATTCAAGGCTTACTACGTTGGTTTTGATTCCATAGTTCTTCCTGTTTATAAAAACAGAAATCTTTATAGTCACATAAAAAGTCGTTCAAATGAATCCTCAGCAGTGTTAGCAATTGCGATGAAATAAAAATAACATCATCTTCTACAATAATCACTCCTACTTTTCTTCGGTCGAAAACCGTTTTTCATTCCCTAATACGCCAGAAAAATAAAGTGGGCCATGGAATCGAACGAATAGGATTCAATCTAAAGTTGGATCCGCCGTAAACAAGACTAAAGGTGTTCAACTCTGCCCGAATGGGCGGTTGGCGACAAGATTGATATTTTTGTCAGCACAGAGCTCCCGAACGAAGATTCTACCATAGCGAAGGAAGCTTATTTGTTCGTCATGACGCAAAGCTTATGTGACGGATCACTGCAGCAAATAGTCATCCAACGCTTGAATGACAGACGATTCTTTCTTCAGCTTCGTCGCCGACTTTTTCCATTTGACGGCAAAGATTGTCTATCCTGATCTTACATAACTTGCGGCCCGTGTCATGTTTTGAAACCATTGAAGTGGCCCGTCCAAGCAGTTAGGCTGAGGACCACTGTCATATTTGAATGACTGGAAAATCGGCGTAGGATCTCGTAAAGGTATTTCTGTGCGGTTTCCTACAAAAGTTACCAAACATAAATGGAATAAACCCTTGAGGATTCATGAGACGCCTTGTGTAGGAATCTTTGGAACAACGGCTAGGGTAATTACTGGAAAAATCTTAGTAGGAAATCCTGGGATAGTCTCTGGAAATAAGCATGATGAAATTACCTGCGCTGGATTTCTTGAAGCAGATTCTAAAAAAAAAACCTCGAAGCATTACCTACTTGATAAAGCTCTGGAGGAATTTCTAAACCATTTTGGCAAAACACTGGTTAGTAATCTCTGAAGGAGATGGGATGTCAGGAGACGTCCCAGAAAATATTGCAGAAGAAACCTCTGAAGAAATCATTAGAAGAATTTCTGAAGCTTTTTCTCAATTAATCCGAGAAGAAGCTCCTGAGAATCTGTAAAATGATTACATACGAGTCAAAACTTGTAGAATGTTGCACCAGGGTTCACAAGGGAACAAGTAACTTTAGAAACCATTTTGAATTAAAAAGAGACTTTTAGGAGATTTGCATTCAAATTGTAACTAAAGTCTCTAAAAAGGGACCTTATAAATCTCTCCTTTCTGAACTTCTCATTGCACTGCAACGAAGGCAACTCACCTGAGTAACGCGCGAACATATCCGCCATCTTTAGGTTCTCGTCCTTGATGGATTTGGCCGGGGCGGCATTGGCCGCCTTCACATCCGCGTATTCCAGTTCCTGAAGCAACTGTTCCTCTTCACCTTTCCTCAGCTTGCGGCAGTACTGCGAATCGGCTTCCAACACGAATCCACTTTTCTCGAGGATGTCCTCCAAGAATAGTTGCTCCACGGGGAAGGTCCGGCCGGGGATGTCCAGGACGGGGACGTCGCCGAAGTAGGACGAGAAGAGATTGGAGTTGAGGGTGGCGGACATGAGAATGACTTTGAGGTCGGATCGCTTTTCTAGGAGTTGTTTGAGGATGAGAAGCAGGAAGTCGGATTCCTCGGACCGTTCGTGGACTTCGTCCACGAGGATGTGGGTCACGTTGCTGAGCGTGGGTTCCGATTGGAGACGTCGCAGGAGAATTCCGGTGGTGCAGAAGGTTAACCGGGTGGAAGAGGAGATTTTGTTTTCTAAGCGGATCTGGTAACCGACGGTGTTTCCGATTTTCTCGACGCGTTCCTCCGCGACTCGCTCGGCCACTCCAATGGCCGAAATTCGCCTCGGTTGGGTGCAAATGATTTCGACGTGGGGAACTTTCCCGTCTAGTTTGGAGGACTGGTAGAGCCAATTATCAAGGATGAATTGAGGCACTTGTGTAGACTTTCCGCAACCGGTTTCACCGCTTATAACAAGAACCGAATGGGACTCCATGGCCGAGATGATGTCGCTCATTTTACTCCAGGCTGGGAGCTGCTTCCGATGTCGGAGCATATCCTTGTAGGCCCCGTTGTTCTGTTTATCCATGAACTTCCGAATGATGTTCAGATCTTCTTTTCGAAGCTGTTCCGGATTCGCCTTGGGTCCGGACGTTCGACTCGTTACGCCCATCTGGTTGTGAGATGGGAGGTCTTCAATCTTAAGGTTGTTCATTTCGTCCACTTCCGGTTGATAGAAGAGAGATCGGCGAGGATCTGGGAACTGGTATCGATCCAGCTCGATGAATCGATCGATTTCCTCGTCATTCTGGAGCAGCTCCGCAATGGAGTAAACGCAGGGCATCCCGTCCTGTGTGATAGCCAACGATTCCTGAACCAATCTCCGGCAGATTCTCAGCATTAACTGCTGAGGAATATCCGCACAGGTCGTTTTCAGGAATACCAAAGGCGCCTCATAAGGATACTTGCTCTGCTTCGGAAAACGAATCTCCAAAAAGAACCAATTGGGGTCCTCTTCCTGTTTGTCCTTCTTGTCTTTGGAAGACGAATCCTCTCCATCGGAATCGGAACCATGCGAGTAGTAGCACTTGTTCCCGTACCTGCACTTCCCCTTGGCAAAGTTCCAGCAGGGCTCCTTCTTCGGTTTCTTCTTCCTTCCGGCCATCTGTCGTTTCCGTTCCTCCTCCTCTTCCTGCTTCTTCCGCTGTTGTTCCTGCTTCCTCACCTCCGAAGGGCTGTGCACCATCAAATGATCAATTTTGAACTTTAGCTGCCACACCCGATTCCGTTCCTTCTCCACAAACAGCTTCTCGTAGATTGATTCCAGCGCTTCCTTCTCATCCATCCTCATCTGCTCCAGCTCTTCCTCAGTGAAATCACCCTCCCCATTCACCAAATCCACCGGCGGGGGAAAGTACTTCCCAAACAGCAGCTCCAGCGCATTGTCCACATCCCCCTGGCAATGATCCAACGCTTCCTCGCAGTGTCCCTTCGCAAATCCGTAACTTCCCAGCTTCATCAGCGCGTACATCCGGAACTTGTCCTCACTCGAGTTCCCCGTCTTCTTCACATCAGAAAAATCACACCCGCCCTGAATGACCAAGTTCCCTCGGTCCTTCCAGTAGGACTTCTTCATCCGCCCTCCTTGATCCTCATATTTGGAAATGTCCCCCAGCTGAAATGAGTCTCCGTGAATCGCCCGCAACGTGTCCATCACCATCTCCTGCGAGTCTTGCTTCAGCCGGAGCACCTGTAGTTCCACCTTGACTGGAGCCTTTGTCGGGGGCGGTTCGATCGGAACGTTCCTGCAAGACATCCCGAAATCATTATTATTTCACAACATTGTGCCACGAGCTGAAATATCATGCGTAGAATACTCACGTCGATCGAGCATCCACGATTGTCCGCAGGAAGCAGTCGCTGATTAATTGCTTGCTCGAGCCGTCCATTGCCGAGGAATTGAAGGGAAATTAGAGAAATAATAATCACACACTTTTTTTTCTGCGAGGAAAGTAATTTCGTCACATTAAATGCTGATGCGAAAGGAAAGGAAAAAGGGTCCGTCAACACAACACGCGATGAGACGTGGAGAACTGTCAAAGTCAGCTGTTTTTGTTTGGTGGGCGCCACGGGCGCCATGTTAGCTCCTTTGCGAATCGCTTTTTTGGGCGGAGGGTGGTTGGGAGACGTTTGGGTGGGAAAACGGTCGGGAAATGTAAACAATTGCACGGTTGAACATTTTGACACGCATTTGTGAGATTTGCGCATGTGCTTTTCATTGTATAAATTTGCATTATCTGGGTAAAATTATAAAACATTGGCTCTAAAACAAACAAGATTTACAAATTAACTGTTATGTTGAGATGTCACTGATCATAAATATCCGGATTCCAAAAAGCTTTTTTGAAACGAAGCGTAATAATTTTTAAGAGTGTGGGGTGGTGCTGAACGACTGAAATTGAACGCACGGAAAGAAAATATGATGCGCAGATTCTCGCTTAATTTATGATCTAGTGCAGCGGTTTTCAGTGCATGCTCCACGAAGCCTTGGCAGGCGCTCCGCGACAGTTTTTAAAAAGTATACCAATGCACAATGGTCGGAAAAAAACGAAGTTTGGCCAAAACTAATTTTATCGCCTTTTATCGATGAAATATGTAATCTGAATATGTTATTTGGCGTTTTTATTTTTTCAGAAGGGGTTATTCACATATTACGAAACTTTAAAATAAAAAGTTTTTTTTTATTAGAAATGCTATCAAATTAAGCTGAAAGCACAAATTTTGTTTGTATTTGAACGAGTTTGATCAAAATATGTATGAAGAGTGGTTAAATATATTTTATATAAACTTTGTATGAAAAATTTCGTCAAAATGTATGAAAATATTGAATTATTCAAATAGCTCTAACTTGCAAATCAGCAAATTTCTGCAAAAAAATTAAACATTTTTTGTAAGATCTAAGGATGTATTTTAAAGTGCAATATTCGAAATAGCGGCGACATGACGCGACAAGAGTTGTTTTTCATGTTCAAAATCATCAAAATTACTAAAGTGTAATATTGCACAGTATTAAAACTTCAACCAAATATTTTTTTCCATCCTCATGCTCGATAAAAGTGTTGAACCATAAGCTTTCAGATAGTGCGTAACTTTGGGAAAATATTGCATTCCTTAAATATGAATTTTGTACTTTATTTTATTGTTAAATTTTTCATTTTTTAGACTTCAGTCATTTTGACGTTATAAAAATCAAAGAAATTTAAATGTTAATACAATTTCAATTAATAATCATAATAATATAATACATGAGGTATATTTTGAAATGATAAAAACCATAAAAATCTCAAAAAAGTGTTTTGGTAGTTTTGGCCGCTCCTTTATATGGAGCCCGACCATTGTGCACCGGTCCCGTTCCAAAAATACCCATGTAGGGAAAGTGCACCAGTTATGGCCATAGTGGTTCCCTATTTGGCCATATGTGAAATTTTGACAACTTTCACATTTTAAATCTTTTTGAATGTTTTGGCATCAAGATATATCTTAAATCTAACTTCTACAACACACAAAAATATTCAAAATTTGAAGACATTTATGTTATCACGTATGGCGAAATAGGGAACCACTATGTCCATAACTGGTACACCTACCCTACAGTGGGTTTCAAGTGACTTTCCCAAACCGGAAGTCGCCATCTTGGAATTCAGAATGGCGTCAGACTATGGTTTACGTCATCCCTATTGATACCCTTGAGAAGTACCACGGGTAAACCCCACCTCTTCGCAAAACTTCTCGAAGAAAAACGAAAAGCTATATTACGCCTCTAATTCTTTTTACGCTCAAAATTCGAACTTACGCTCCCTCTTTTAACGCTCCGAATTCCAACTTACGCTCCCTCCTTTTGCGCTCCGATTCTTTTTGCGCTCCCCCAGTTAGGGGCGTAAAAAGAGGTTTGGCTGTACTTGCCACTAGGTAGGCACACTTAAAATAACGTTTTTATTCAACCCTAAAATGAAACAATCTGCTATAATTCTCTATATAAGTTTTTGGTTGCGCTTTATATCAAGAGTTTTCCAAATATCTTTCCAATAATCCGAAAAACAACTTTTTTGAAAGGATCGTGTTCAAATCCTACAAAAAGTGATGCAGAGATGGACGTAGGAAGAAGCACTGACATTGGGGTTTTGCTTGGTAAAATTATCTATAAGCCTTCCTTAAAATGCACAGAAAATTGTGTTGCAAAACATAAGTCTAGTAACTTTCAGCAAACCTCCCGCTGAAGTGAGTTTTAAGTTCTGGGAATAAAATACATCTCTCTGATTGGAAACACTCCAACAAAAAATCGCACCACAAATAAGACAAACATATTTGTAAGGAATAATCAACGATTTCCTGAAGAATCTTACATACAAATTTTCACAAGATTTGGAAGTATCCCCGAAAAATGTAAAATCCACGAAACAATTGCAAAAAAATTGTATTGTAAGGAATTTAGATGCTGCTATGGATATTTTAATAAACTTGCTATCCGCTTCTTAGGAATCAATTGGGTTTTTAGGAACCAGCTTTCGGTCTTGGGAAAAATTCTTTTGAAATTTTTCCAGGAACTCTCAGAAAACTTTATTTTATATCCGTCAAGAATTTTTGCAGAAATCTATCGAAGATAACTATTATCCAAATTAGTAGAAAACCTCATCAAAATTCTAGAGATCTTCTTCTTCTTTCTGGCGTTACGTCCCCACTGGGACAAAGCCTGCTTCTCAGATTAGTGTTCTTATGAGCACTTCCACAGTTATTAACTGAGAGCTTTCTTTGCCGATGGACCATTTTTGCATGTGTATATCGTGTGGCAGGTACGAAGATACTCTATGCCCTGGGAATCGAGAAAATTTCCTTTACGAAAAGATCCTCGACCAGCGGGATTCGAACCCACGATCTTCAGCATGGTCATGCTGAATAGCTGCGCGTTTACCGCTACGGCTATCTGGGCCCCACAAAATCCTAGAGATAGTTTGCAGAAAATTCCGCGAGTTGTTTTGATAGGAACACTGATGCGAATTTCAAATTTCTCTAATCCTGCTGATAACTGACAGGGTTACGAAGCATTTTTTTGAAGATTTTGTAAGAAACCTGGCAAGAATTCAACCGCAAATGACAGTTTGTGAAACAAGTGTCTATTACGGAAATGTAACGGTTTATCTGCACGCGCTCTGCTGGGCAGTGTTTCGTAAAGCCCACGCAGAAGATGAATATGCATAGAAGCCGGAACTCAAATTTTCAGGAGCACAGGTCTGGAGAGCCGGACAGCGGATCGGGCTGAGGGCTTGATCGAATGGTCACTCGCTGGTGGTAACCAATCTATCAGATTTTCAGCTTGAACCGCTGACAACCAGACGTTTGAGCTTTTGAGGGTTTGAGTTTTGGCTTCGTCTCATCTTCACTAGAAAAACCGTGTTTCTTTTCGCGTTGTCGCGTCGCCGGAGTTTTTTTTTTCGTTTTAGTTTGCACAGGTTTGCACGTGTTCTGAGTGTAATCGAGTTCAGGTTTTCGCGTCGCCAGAGTAATATTTTAATTTCGTGAAATGAGCATGCTGATAAAAGTAACTACAGCAGCTCAATCAAGAATGGATGATGATCAATTTGGTGAGCTTGTTTCATGATTTTATTTTGAAAGAACAACATATTATGAAACGTGGTTTTATCATGACAACGGTGGGAATGTTACTTAAATTAATTGATTTAACAAAATATGAACAGTTCGTCACTGTAAGTGTAGATATACACTTTTGCACATTAACATTGAAATTTCCATACCTTACCCTTTACCTAGTTTTTATCATTTGACAAAAAAAAAAAACATTTGAATGATTCAACACTAAAAGTGTCGACTTACCAACTACTATGATCCGTCCCACTAACAATACTCCTTCCCATGACAACCATGGAAATGAGGTGATCTCGGTCGCTAGTAACAATGGATGTCATACTAACATTCCTTCCCTTCCCCGATGACCATAAGGACGTGGCCACCGCCGTTTTTGAATTTTCAACTTTTGGAGTTCTCGAAAGTGTACATTGAAGATTGAATTATTCTGGTCAATCACGGAGTAGCTACTACGAACTGTACGGTCATCAATACTTATACTACTTATGAAAGCTGGCAAGAATTCAATCGCAAATTTTATATATTTCATATACAAATATTTACATATTTCATATACATAGCAAAAGTTTGCAATGGTTGAATAATGCTCTCTTGTAACAAACAAGCTAAGAGATTCCTCACATTCATTTACTATCCAGAAAAAACTTTTAAAACCCTGATCTAATTTATACATTATATACCAATGTTGAGAGTTAAGTTTTTATAAGTTTAGCTTTTAAACTTTTATTAAATATTGATTTTAGCGTAATTGTTCCATTTGATGTTTGTCTTTGATATGTAAGTTATCCAATATAATTTAGACCCCTATATATATTGTCCCTCTGGGTCATTTTTTAACAAATTTTCCAGTTGCTGAAGAGAGCAATTCAATCTGTCGGATAGGAGAAGAGAGATTCATGAGTTTCGTTTAGCTATTATTTAGCTTTTTGTGAGATCAAAACCCTGCAAACATCACAAACAAAATTAGCTCAAAAGGGATTCGTTTCTTCAGCAACATCCTTCATTAAGGTTTGAAAATTGAGTTTTCATTGTGGGATGGTAAGTTTGTACCTACTTGAATTGCAGTACTGAGGTGTTTGGGACAATTTTCAAAATTTCTCCATAATAATTTCCATATAAACCTACATTTTCTTTGGGCCATCTTTAAATCACCAACAGGTAGGGAAGATTTGGGAGACTGGATGTTCAAACATTTTTAAATTTTGAATCGACCTAATCAATAGTTTGTGCGAGAAAAATGCATTGGGATAGCTAGGATTTTTTTTGGAGAGGATCTAGCAAATTTCTCGAAAAATTATTCAAATAGACTCAAGTCAAAAAAGTATACGAACTTACTTTATCGATTCTACGTGTTTCGTAGACGAAATTCCACACGTTTCTCTGAACCAACTCGATTTTTCGCTTCTGAACGAAGTTAAACCGGATTTACAAAACGACGAAAGTAAGATTTTCAACTTTCGCAACCTAACCACTACTTTCGCCGCTCCGCTGTATGGAGAGACAAAGTGACTTAACCACGAATCAAAACAAAACACTACTTGAGTCGATAATACACTGGTACAAAAACGTCGCAAGTAACTGAATAAAACGGCTTATCATTTTGTTATAAATTTTTTTTGTGGGAAATAATAGGAAATCCATAGTTTTTGAATGTGAGCTTATTGTATGCAAAATTTAAGCAATGTACACGTCAAAAAATGTTAAAAAGGTGATTCGTTTTAAAACAGTTTTTGAAGACAAAGTGTGATTCTTCTGAATTAATTTTCTCAAAACCGTATGGAAGTTACTTACGTCGATTTGAAAAAGTAATCGAGATTTATGTTTTACAGAAGTAATGGAAGTGGCAATAATCACAATTTTTACAAATTTCGTTCATTTGTTTGCGATTTTGTCTCATATCGCTCTGCTTCATTGATATTTACAAATTTCTTTTGTTACAACGGAATATATTTGTTCTTTGTTCAATCCCTCAACCGGCAGCCTCGGTATTTTCCGCAATGAAAATATTCAAACCTCGATAACTTTTCTGTTTCTTGATATTTTAGCAACATTATTTCACAAGTTCTCAAAAAACTCTTCTAGTTTAAGTATCTGTGTCGATATTGATCATTGGTCAACGAGATCCAAAGATATTCCGAAATTTCTTGGGAATCCGACGCGTAGCTATAACCCATGAAAATATCTCAGTCTACAGAATTTTTATCATATTCGGGTATTCACTCTTCGGAACAATACAATAATGAGAGTATGTTGTGAAAAAATAAAGCAATTTGGTGCAGCTGTCTTTCAGTAATGAGTATTCATGTGTCTGGTACCACGCTGATCAAATAAAGATCTTAAAAACTTCTAAACATTATATCGTAATTTTCAGTATCTCCTAGGTAATACTTAACCTATTCGTATGATTTTTTTCAGAGTAGCTCCTTATCACCTAGTTTTGTGTAGCCACCATTTATTATTTATTATTTTTGATAAATTGACGTAAAACAAAATGGCCGCTAATGACATTTTGTATGGAGAATGTCGGTTCTCCAAGGAACATCGGAATATCTTTTAAACCAGATCACCAATGACAGATATCGACATAGATTCTTGAACTAGAAGAGTTTTTTGAGAACTTGTGAAAAAATGGTGCAAACAAATCGAGATTCAAAAAAGTTATCAAGGTTTAAATATTTTTATTGTGGTAGAAAATGATGCTGCCGGTAAAGAGGTTAATCCAATAAAAAATCCGCCAAGAATTCATCCAAAGAACTCATGAGGAATACCCCTTGTAATTCCTCCACCAACTAGCGGAATACGTTTAGCTATTTTCCCAAAAACTCTTCTGGGAAAATACACAAAAATTTCCCGTGGTGCTCTGCACTATTATAAATGGCTACATTGAATTGTTACGCTTGACAATGTTATATGAATCTTGTCACATAAGTATATAAACCTTGACACACTAGTTGAGAGTAATAATAATTGAGTGTGTTATTGTTAGAGTGTAGCGTGACAGGCGGATGATAACTGCTGGGTTCCGGGGCATCCGGAATATTATCCACGTGTGTTAAAGAACCGGAACGGCCAGATACCACATTTCCCAATAAATTTGTTCAGGAATTTCTTTAAAGAATTATATGTTAAGTAGATGGAAACCCGAATTTAGTACCATACCATTTAATTCCACTAGAGTTTGTATCCTTCGACAGATACGCATATTTCGACTTCATCTGTAAGGCCGTCTTCAGTGTCGTGTACTAGACAGTGTGTAATCCTAAATGATGTTGTCCTAAAATTCTTCCCAAAAGGTCACCAGAGATTCGTCCAAGTATTTTCCAGAGATTTTTTTTCTTTAAGCAGCATTTTTAAATTTATTTTTCAAGAGGTTTAATAAAGGATTTTTAGGTTCATTTTAGAACTTCTCAAAAAAATCACCAGAAATTCCATCAGGCATTCTTTCAGGCTCTCGATTTTTTTGTATAGGAATACCTCATTATTTTTTTACTGATGTTTTTACAAATTACTCTACATACCACTTTGAATCAATATTCCATTCAAATCAAATTTCAAGAGTAACACATGTAAAAAAATATTTAAAGGACTTATTAAGATATTTGGGGACCCAGATAGCCGTAGCGGTAAACGCGCAGCTATTCAGCAAGACCAAGCTGAGGGTCGTGGGTTCGAATCCCACCGGTCGAAGATCTTTTCGGGTTGGAAATTTTCTCGACTTCCCAGGGCATAGAGTATCTTCGTTCCTGCCACACGATATACACATGCAAAAATGGTCATTGGCATAGTAAGCTCTCAATTAATAACTGTGGAAGTGCTCATGAGAACACTAAGCTGAGAAGCAGGCTCTATCCCAGTGAGGACGTAACGCCATAAAGAAGAATTAAGATATTTGATAGGTAATTTCAGCTTAAATTTAATTAGAAAAAACGTTCAATTCTTGCTGGAAAACTCAACAATTCAACGTAGAATTTCATGAGCTTTTTGTCAAAATTAAATATTAGAGTGGTTCAAAAAATCGTTTTTGCTCCACACCGCTCTAGATCAAATTCTGAGTGTCCTCCCAAAATTTGAGCTCATTCGGATCAAAATTGGGTCCTAAAATTTTTAATGAAATCTTGTTTTTATATAATAACACGAAAAAGCATGTTACTGTAACTACTGTAGCATTTTTTCCCGCTCAAATAATGGCTATAACATGTTTAAACTTTAATTTAAAAATTTAGTTCATAAATGAACCTTGACACTTTTGATCATGTTTGACGTTCGCTTAGTCGACAAAAACACCACAGGGGTTTTAGTTCGACCACTGGGGTTGTTCCTATCTGACATTTCGTAAGGGACACGGAAAACAAAATACACCCAAAATTTGAGTTTAAGCCAAAGGATGAAAAAAAAAAAAAATTTGGGCTTAAACCAACGGAAAACATTAGAAAATTGAGTAAACATGTGTTTTTGGCCTAAACTTAAGCGTTTGGCACTAAAATTGGGACAGGGCTTTAGGACCCTATTGAGACTGCACAAGCCCTTCAAAGTTTATATGGGAATTACTATCGGAAAAGCAAGCAAATCATTCAATCGGTCATAGTGTTTGCCCATCTAGCGAATAGGGAGTCTTGGGATCGATTCCCACCGAAGCACGTGGTATCTTTTCGCAGTTTCAATTTCAATTTGTACATTTAACACGTGTTACGTCGTATCTATGTAAATTTCAAGACTTTAAAACCTTGTAACAGCAAAATTCCTTAGGCTGGAATAGTGATCCTTTATATGAGAGATTCGCGGACACTGACATTTCTGTCAAAGTGTGAGCTAATTGAGCAGCAAAATCTATCAAAGCGTGAGCGTTATGTTTGTTTTGATCTTTTTCTTGTAGAGTAATGTAATCCGCCTGAAATTGTTTAGGTTAAAGCTGTTTTGCATAGAGAAAAAAAAAATGTAAATTTTCTCTTTTTTAAATTTTTGCCAATGCGATGTTAAGTTGTAGTTATTTCTGCGGTTAATTATTTTTGAAATGTAGCTCAAATATCTAAAACGATACAAAATACATTTTTGGCTAAGCAAACTCAGCACTGCTAGTCTGTTGCGAAATCATTCCATGAAATTTCCGCTAATCTCTCATATGAAGGATCACTAGGCAGGAATTGCCTAGAACTTGACAATTAATTAACTGTGCAATTTTAAGTACATGAAAAATCGAATTTAGTACTGTACGATTTAATTCTACTAGAGTTTGTATCCTTTGACAGATTCACATATTTCGACCTCAACTGTAAGGCCGTCTTCAGTGTCGTGTACTAGACTCGACCTAGGACAGGACGTTACAGCTCAACGAAGACTGCCCCGTTGTTTTTCAGTCGATAACCTTAAGGTCAATTGACGATACAAAAGCCAGTGCTACCAGTATCCTTCTTAAGCAAATCTTGTGAACAAGTGAAAATACCAAAGCTCATAATTTGGATGTTTCTAGCACGCTTAATTCATTTACTGCAATAGATGATGCTGACATTTCAAAAATCAGATTCATATTCAAATGCGGTGATATTTTTAGAAAAAAAGTAAAACAATTTCAATTATATTGCTCCCAATTGAGTACCGTAATTCGGGGTGTAGTTGATCAGTGGGGAGAAGTTGATCATTCACGTACCCACATGTCAAGAGATGTCAAGAGATCTATGAGTCGGTTTCAATAAGCATAATTTTTGTGACGTCGTATTACTTGATGGCTGCTCTTGATGTTCCTAAGTTCGGTTTGACATTCAAGATAATTATACCATTGGAAAACATATTTTTATGGAATGTCTGATGAACTGTTGAAGGGTTCTTCTATTCTATTGACAAGGCTATATAAATACTTTATTTAAATAAACTGTTTCTTACATTGCAGATACATTCTGTCAATCCAGTTTTGAATTTGCATTGTGGATAAACAATCATTTTCTGAGTAAAAATATACTTTTTTGTGCGCGAGTTGCTAATTTCAAAGAAAATTGCATACCTTTAGGCGTTTAATGTGGTGTGTTCTGTAATTTCCAACATTCAAATTAAAAATTGACCGATACATTATTAAGTTGTAAGCTTTTTGAGGATTGATCCAGATTCAGTGACCCCAAATTTAGTGAATAGCATATCTCTTTATTTTAGGAAACTTCTCGCAATAATTGATCAACTTCACCCCGGAATCAAAAACTTCACTTTTTGATTTAAAATAAATGATTTTGTTATTAAGTGAACATTTCGTCGAAATTTCGTTTGTATAATTTGATAGATATCCAACCAGTACATGTTTTAAAAATATTTGGATAATAATACATGCATTCTACTAGGAGTTACAGAACAGAATCGCTCGAAAGTGATCAACTTCACCCCATTTTACGGTACTTTCAATTTGTTTTAGCGTAGTAGGAGCACGTGCAGTAAACTTTACATCGAATGTAAATAGATTGAAAACAAAAAAAAAATCATGATAATTTCCATACTTTTGATAAAAACTCTAATTTATAAACTAGCAACATGGCCGGAACAGTAACAAAGTGACCTGTTGCAATTCAACTCAACGATGTGAAAGTAGGCCTTTGCCAAATCGACCAATGAGAAGTGGTCTTTTTTGACAGGCAATTGGTTTCGTTTTTGTACTTTAACCTGACACGTCTTTTCCTAGCACTCGACTAGTATGGGGCTCTGCACTGTTTTGATTTTGTATGAGATTTTGACGTCTACTGGCCTTGTTGTTTACTAATTTCATAGAAGAGTGAAAGAGAGGGATTGATTTTTGTGCAAAGCCCCATACGGCACTGAAGACGGCCTTAAGCTAGGTGTGCTGTTTTGCTCAAGAAAAGTAAAAATTTCTGCGGAAGTAATGGTCAAGAAATTTTCTACATTTTTTTTAATTTCTTTATTAGTACCATTCCAAACATTACATTCATTTCTTATATCTAGGTGTTCTGTGTTATTAGACAACACTATCATCCTAATTTGGTAAAACAAATTTAAGATTTCATTAACATTTTGTTAACAACATATTACATTTCATTTGCCGTAGCAGTTCAGATTTTTTACAGATGAGTTGATTTCACCTGCTTATAAGAGAAAAAAATGCTTTGAATATACTCAACCTAACTTAACCTAAACATATAACGCATTAATCGTGGCAATAAAAGATTGTAACAATTTTCGCCTGAAAATATTAATTATTTTATTTGACATTTGTTCCAATGTTTCAACATTGGATATTCTATGTAACTCATTGGTACTATACCAGGGAGGAAGCTTCAGAATCATTTTCAAAATTTTATTTTGAATTCTCTGCAGAGCTTTCTTCCTGGTATTACAACAGGTAGTCCATATTGGTACAGCATACAACATGGCTGGCCTGAAAATTTGTTTGAATATCAAAAGCTTGTTCTTAAGACAAAGTTTTGATTTTCTATTAATAAGGGGATAGAGACATTTTACATATTTGTTACATTTGGCTTGAATGCCCTCAATGTGATTTTTGAAAGTTAAATTCTTATCTAGCATGAGTCCTAGATACTTAACTTCATCTGACCAATTTATTGGAACCCCTCTCATCGTGACAACATGTCTACTTGAAGGTTTCAAATAAAGAGCTTTTGGTTTATGTGGGAATATTATTAGTTGAGTTTTGGAAGCATTAGGAGAAATCTTCCATTTTTGCAAGTATGAAGAAAAAATATCCAAACTTTTTTGCAATCGACTACAGATGACACGCAGGCTTCGTCCTTTGGCGGAGAGGCCTGTGTCATCCGCAAACAAAGATTTTTGACATCCCTGAGGTAACTCAGGTAAGTCAGATGTGAAAATATTGTATAATATTGGTCCCAAAATGCTGCCTTGGGGAACACCAGCTCTTACAGGAAGTCTTTCAGATCTGGAGTTCTGATAATTAACCTGAAGTGTACGATTTGACAGATAACTTTGAATTATTCTAACAATGTATGTTGGAAAATTAAAGTTTTTTAATTTTACAATCAAACCTTCATGCCAAACACTGTCGAATGCTTTTTCTATGTCTAGAAGAGCAAGACCAGTAGAATAGCCTTCCGATTTGTTGAAACGGATCAAATTTGTTACACGTAAAAGTTGATGAGTGGTCGAATGTCCATGGCGGAATCCGAACTGTTCATTGGCAAAAATTGAATTTTCGTTGATGTGGGCCATCATTCTGTTCAAAATAACCTTTTCAAAAAATTTACTGATGGAGGAAAACAAACTGACTGGACGATAGCTAGAAGCTTCTGCAGGATTTGTGTCTGGTTTTAAAATTGGAACAACCTTAGCATTTTTCCATTTGTCAGGAAAATATGCTAATTGAAACCATTTGTTAAAAATATCAACTAAAAATGATAAGCTACTTTCTGGAAGTTTCTTGATGAGGATGTAGAAAATTCCATCATCGCCAGGAGCTTTCATGTTTTTGAATTTTTTAATAATAGTTCTCACTTCTTCCAAATCAGTCTCCCAAGCATTTTCGAAAACGTTCTCTTGATTGATAATATTTTCGAAGTCCTGAGTAACTTCATTTTCAATTGGACTAGTAAGTCCTAAATTAAAATTGTGCGCACTTTCAAACAGCATAGCAAGTTTTTGAGCTTTTTCGCAATTAGTTAGTAATAATTTGTTTTCCTCTTTCAATGCCGGTATTGGCTTCTGAGGTTTTTTCAAGATTTTAAATAATTTAAAAAAGGGCTTAGAGCCAGGGTCCAATTGAGAAATCTTATTTTCAAAATTTTTGTTTCTTTATTGTGAAAAACGTTTCTTGATTTCTTTCTGCAAATCCTGCCATATAATTTTCATAGCAGAATCGCGAGTGCGTTGAAATTGCCTTCTCCTCACGTTTTTAAGGCGGATCAAAAGTTTAAGATCATCGTCTATAATCACGGCGTAAACAGTGGTCGTTAATGAATATTCGTTTGGTTGGTCGCAACCAATCGACCAAATTTGCAGCTGTATCGTTTATTGTTTTTTTTTTCTCTATTTTTCTGATCTTGGAAATTCTATGGATGAATTGGTTTGATGCAAATAAAGGCGTATTTCGTTTTAAGGAAAGATGAGAAATTTCAAAGCATTGCACAATGGTCGGGCTCCATATAAAGGAGCGGCCAAAACTACCAAAACACTTTTTTGAGATTTTTATGGTTTTTATCATTTCAAAATATACCTCATGTATTATATTATTATGATTCTTAATTGAAATTGTATTAACATTTAAATTTCTTTGACTTTTATAACGTCAAAATGACTGAAGTCAAAAAAATGAAAAATTTCACAATAAAATAAAGTACAAAATTCATATTTAAGGAATGCAATATTTTCCCAAAGGTTACGCACTATCTGAAAGCTTATGGTTCAACACTTTTATCGAGCATGAGGATGGAAAAAAATATTTGGTTGAAGTTTTAATACTGTGCAATATTACACTTTAGTAATTTTGATGATTTTGAACATGAAAAACAACTCTTGTCGCGTCATGTCGCCGCGATTTCGAATATTGCACTTTAAAATACATCCTTAGATCTTACAAAAAATGTTTAATTTTTTTGCAGAAATTTGCTGATTTGCAAGTTAGAGCTATTTGAATAATTCAATATTTTCATACATTTTGACGAAATTTTTCATACAAAGTTTATATAAAATATATTTAACCACTCTTCATACATATTTTGATCAAACTCGTTCAAATACAAACAAAATTTGTGCTTTCAGCTTAATTTGATAGCATTTCTAATAAAAAACAACTTTTTATTTTAAAGTTTCGTAATATGTGAATAACCCCTTCTGAAAAAATAAAAACGCCAAATAACATATTCAGATTACATATTTCATCGATTAAGGCGATAAAATTAGTTTTGGCCAAACTTCGTTTTTTTCCGACCATTGTGCGATGGGTAGATGACGGAAATTGATGTCCGACGTCATTTTGAATCCAAGGTGGCGACTTCTGGTTTGGGAAAATCATTTGAAACCCATGGAATATAGGTATTTTTGGAACGGGACAGAAGAGTACATACCAGAAATCGATGTCTCACGCCATTCTGGGATCCGAGATGGTGACTTCCGGTTTGGTTTTGGAACGGGGAAAATCGATTAAAACCCAGGAAGTCGCCATCTTGGATTCCAAAATGGCGTTAGACATCGATTTCTGCCATCTACTCATCGGTCACGTACCAAAAATAACCATATTGCATGGGTTTCAAGTGATTTTTACAAACCGGAAGTCGCCATCTTGGATTCAAAATGACGTCGGATATCGATTTCCGTCATGTTCTCATCGGTCCCGTTCCAAAAATACCCAAATTGCATGGGTTTCAAGTGATTTTCACAAACCGGAAGTCGCCATCTTGAATTTAAAATGGTGTCGGACATCGATTTCCGTCATCTACCCGTCGATCCTTCCAAAAATACCCATTAGAGTGGTTCAAAAAATCGTTTTTGCTCCACACCGCACATTCGATTCTAAATCAAATTCTGAGTGTCCTCCTAAAATTTGAGCTCATTTGGATGAAAACTGAGACTGCACAAGCCCTTCAAAGTTTATATGGGAATTACTATGAGAAGAGAAACCAGTTCATTTAATCGGTCATAGGGTTTGCCCACGTGCTCTTGGGGATTAGAGATACGTTGATACTGTGAGATTCATTCATCAGCTTCAACTTTGCCGAAGACCGTTTTTAAATCGGACGCCTCAGTAATTAGTTATTGATTTATATCGAGTCACAAATTCTTCAGCAGTGCTCATTTAACTTCTGAACAGGCAACATTGCTGCACCTGGCGCGAAAGATAGCACGCACAAATCATGGCTACTATGTTTTACTGCATATAGCAAGTGATGCCGGCAGATCAGCCCCATAATTATAGCCAAAGTTTTACAACTCATTCAAAAATCAATAACTAATTACTGGGGCGTCCGATTTAAAAACGGTCTTCGGCAAAGTTGTAGCTGATTATTGTATCTCACAGTATCAACATAGTTCTAATCCGCAAGAGTACATGGGCAAACACTATGACCGATTGAATGAATTGGCTGCTTTTCCCATAGTAATTCCCATATAAACTTCAAAGGGCTTGTGCAGTCTCAGTTTTCATTCAAATGAGCTCAAATTTTGGGAGGACTCTCTTAATTTGATTTAGAATCAAATGAGCAGTGTGGAGCAAAAACGATTTTTTGAACCACTCGAATACCCATATTGCATGGGTTTCAAATGATTTTCACAAACCGGAAGTCGCCATCTTGGATTCAAAATGGCGTCGGACATCGATTTCCGGCGTCTACCCGTCGGTCCCGTTCCAAAATATCCATATATAGTGGGTTTCAAGCGATTTTCCCAAACCGAAAGTCGCCATCTTGGATTCAAAATGGCGTCGGACATCGATTTCCGGCATCTACTCATCGGTCCCGTTCCAAAAATACGCTACTAAATCGGTTCTCGTGGGTCGTTATCAGGCAGGAGCGTAAATGGAGTTTTTGGAGCGTAAAAAGAGGGAGCGTTATTTGAAATTTCGAGCGCAAAAAGAGGGAGCGTAAGTTGGAATTTGGAGCGTAAATGGAGGGGGCGCAAAAAGAGGGAGCGTAAAATAAAGTGAGCGCAAAAAGAGGTTTTCAGTTAAAAATTTCAAAAACCGTGCAAAAAAAGTAACACCAGTTCTCGAAGTTTCATGCAAAAATAAGGTTTTGGCGGAAAAAAATGTATGGAAACTTTTTTTGCACGGCCGTGTAAAAAAAAAACCGTGCAAAAACAGAATCGGGTGTATTTGGTAAAAACATTTGCATGAACATTGATTTGAAGAGCATCCATTTTTGGGGCATGTTTGTAAAACTTCTAAGGGGGTTGCGCCTGAAAAAAGGTTGAGAACCACTGAATTAGATGATGTCCAAATTGTATTGTAAATTTACAATACATACAAGGGTATGAAAGCCAGTCCAAAATATATTTTTTACCCTAGTCACCGATTTTGTTGGCCATGAACGTGACACTGTCATTCAAGAGAATCCGGAAGTTAACATAGCTACAAACCGTTCCTTGCCCATTAATCGAAAAAAAAAAATTAAAGTTTGGTAAAACACGAAAATATTCGCCACAGATAATTATAAGAAGTGCATTACTTGAAATTACTACCCTGCTTTAAAAGAAAGGATTATCGAGATCATAGTGCACCCGATTCTGTTTTTGCACGGGGGATGCGTACCGTGCAAAAAATAGTTTTCAGTTCAAAATTTCAAAAACCGAAAAAAAATGTATGGAAACTTTTTTTGCACGGCCGTGTTAAAAAATCCGTGCAAAAAAAAAATCGGGTGTATCGAGTATCGATAGTTTATAATTCGGCCAAACGATCCTTCCGGTGAGATGGCGTTTGTCCAAATGGCTGGATATGCTTTAATCAACGAATTCTTGAAAAGAAACTATGGACTAATGCACGAGTTCACTGATTTGACGCTTGAGCGGTGCTGAATTAACTCGTTGCCATGGCTACGTAAATAATATGGTACCGTAATTTGGGGTGAAATTGATCATTTTTCAGGTTTTTCTTGTCTGATTTCTATAATGTTGGCAATGACAAACAACTCAATGCAGAAAAACCAGTACGAAGGTGAGCCTCATTGGCTCAAGTACCAAAATTTTCTAGCAAAAGTAATTTTAGTGCTAAAAAATATCTCTAAAATAAAATAATCGGATGATGTCATTTCGGGGTGAAATTGATCACTTATCAATGCGATTATTGTTAGTTTTCAAAACAACTCTACATAATAAATTTGAGCTCCCGGAATCCGAATCTGCTTGCTGAATTCTTAACAATACAATATTTATAGAAATAATTAATAATTAAATTTCAAGAATTACACAGAAAACGCCTAAATGTATGCAATTTCCTAAGGAATTTCCTGATATCTAACAGAAATTCAATTATTTCAACCAAATGAGCGAATTGGTACGAATTTTGGTTATGAAATCTGGTTTGGGGATATATCTCAATAATCCTCACCAGGGTTGGGAAAAAATCTGAAACTCACTCTACAGTAGCCAAGCAAAGCCAATCACAGTCAGCGAAGCCAGTGAAACTCACGCCCATCGCTGCTGTAGGCAAATGCCTTGAAAATTGCAAAACACCCGTTGCTAAGGGCAACCCGAAATTACTGTAGAACAATGCTCTATTTCCCGCTGCATTTCCCGCATTTAGAGCCTTCAATGACACTCATGATTTAGAAAATTCGTGCACCCAACAGAGGCTACTTGATGAGATTCACGTTTTTGAACTACTGTACTGGGAGAGCCACGTGATTTTCGCGAAAAGTCAAGCCTACTACTATTACCATTCCCAGCACTGATCCTCACAAACTTTCAGGATTATACCATGTTCAAATCCTTGTCTAGAACTAGAAGTTTAGAGATGTTAGTCAATACTGCACCATACATGATTTTGGATTTTTTTTTTATTTTCAAAGAAATACACATTCTTTAAAGCAAAAAACTTCACAACACACAATTTGACAATGCTTACGACAAACAACGTTCATTCACTGCAGGTTACATTGATATTTGTGCTCCATTACGAAGAAATAAAATCGAGTGACACGGTGATCAATTTCACCCCACTGATCAATTTCACCCGAATTTACGGTACCGTAAAACGGGGTAACTTTGATAGTTTTTTCGAAGAAAACTTAAATATTTATGCATGCTTTTTCAAAGATGTACAATTTATATTTTTAAAACAAGTACTGGCATCCTAGCTATCGATTACAGTCGATAGATTGGCAAAAGATTTATTATGAATGGATATATAATTTTTCATAAAATCGAAAGTCGGTTTTCTGTTTTGGGGTAACTTTGATAATGGAGTAAGATTCGAACAAAATTGAATGAATAACGAACATTTGTAGGGCATTGCATACCTCTAGGCGTTTAACGTTATATGGAAATTTGTGACTTAGAATACAAAAATGGTCCCAGTTTGTGAAAATGCTTTTAGCTAAGAGATTTGAGACCGATTGCAAGTTCTATGATAACTAGGCTGTCAAAAATAAGTGGCCAACTATTCAAAACTACATCAAATAGTGATCGTAGAACAGATTGTTTGTAAGCGTTTCGAAAATGCTAAAATTGTGTATTTTTTTTAAATTCGCATAAAAAGGCTAATATGTTCTTGATTCAAATGAAAACCGCTCTGTCATGAAGTGTCATACTAATATTCTTTAGTTTTGCATTCGTTTTAATTAACTGATTAACAGAAATTATGATATTTCGTTTAGTTTGTGATGGGTTACGCACTATCAAAGTTACCCGCATTATCAAAGTTACCCCGTTTTACGGTACCGCTCAAACGTCAAATAGTGAACTCGTGCATTGGTCCATTAGCTCCTGAGATCATTTTTTTTGGTACAGTGAAACCTCCATGAGTCGATATTGAAGGGACCATCGACTCATGGAAATATCGAGTCATGGAACAGCAATCCTTTGGAAAGCTGTTTCTAGGGACCATCATAGTAACCATGGAATTGTGTTTTTAGTATGGTTCCATGAGTCGATATCGAGTCATGGAACATCGACTCATGGAGGTATCACTGTAGCTATAATTGCATAATTGCATGGATTGCTTAATTTTTTTTTCAATATCTAAAGACTGGAACACCAAAAATCGGTCGACAAAAAAATCGTATCCTAATTTTGACTGATTTATGATACAAAAACCTTATTTTTTTTCTTTTGGTAGCCTAGTTCATATATTAAAAAGAAAAAATGTTTTTTTATTATTTTGGTTTGCCTAATCCAAACTACTTCAAGTTAACTTCAAGTTGTAGACTGTATATTGAAATATGCAGACAATGATTCCCACTGACCAAGACCCAATACCACTCGAAAGAGCGTAGTTCTGAGCTGTTTGAGGGTTGTGGTCTTTGGGTACCAAAACCTCGATGATCGCACCGTACCACTCGATTGTCTTTTTCCCATGGTGGCAGCTTGCCAAGTTTGGCCAGAACAGCACAGATCTGCTATGTTGCTTCAGGATTGGTAGCAGCCGGTTTTCGAGGCACTCCTAGTAGTAGATCTCTTGATTGATGGTTTCCGTAGTGATGAAAATGTCACTTTTTAGACCACACGATCGATAGTTTGATGGTTTCCTGATGCGTTATAAAACTCCTGTCCCAGAAGCTGCTTGAAATTCGCTTTCACGAGTTTCGTGCAAGAACGTGGGATTCTCTTGTTGCGCGAGAAAAATTTCACACGGTGCTCCTCTTACTTGGACGTCATTTTGAAAACTGGAGAGCAAAAGATTAAAACTCATCATAGCAACCATTGCATATACACTCAACTTTTAAATGCAGCATTTCAGGTTTTATTTGATGCATTTTCAATGAGAACCAAGATGAGAACACATCAATTTGAAGTTGACCAATTTTTGCGCGTTCCAGTCTTTATCTCTCGCGTTCAGTATCATAAGGGCGTAACTGCAATGATCGATTTCTCTTCATCGATTCTCTCTTTAGCTAATTACTTCGCCGGGTAAATGTTTTCGGCTGCCATTCTTGATTCAGTAGGAAGGATTCATCGTATTTGATCATACTGCGTCCTAAAATATAACGAAAATCGATTGAATTATGTGTACTAACCGAAAGAGAAAATCGACGAAGAGAAATCGATCACAGCAGATACGCCTGAATGATACTCAACGTGAGATCTATATAAATAAAATGGAATGATGTTTCCTAAATCTTAAATTATTGGGCAACTTCTTAGGGACATGAACATGTTTTTTTCGTCTTGCAATGCGGCAATGCATAGTTCTACCCGGTAAATAGGCTACTTCGCAACGGATTTGCGTGATGGAAAACAGCCTATTACAATTATAAATTGCATAAATCATAAATTTGATTATTACCTTCATCGTTTGAAAGCACAAATTAAATCTCGTGCAACAGTTTCATAACACAAATTTCTTATCGTCGCCATAGCGAATCAAATTTCACAGAGACTCCGCCTACAATCTTGGCCGCCTTATTACAATTCGATACACAGAACAACACATTCGTCGCCTCGTATACATATCAAACGCCATGAAATCTGCGCATGTGCCACCAAAACACCGCCAGCAGCCGCCAAAAAGTGCGAGATTTCAACGATTTCAGCAGCGACGAGATGCAACTAACGAGAGGTGATAAAATTCACTCAAATCGCACGAGTATTGACCGCGGCAATTAGGGTGCGGGCTTCAAATTTATCATCGCCGCGCTAAACATCGTCCAATAAACTTAACCAGATCAGCAGTCAGTCATTGAGAGGTGCAAATCGATTGGTTGATAGGGGTTGAGATTTTTTTTATTGATTTAATTTTGCGCGTAATATTTCCGTAGCAAATCAAATTGTATCTTATACAGAAAAATCACTATGAGTCGATGTTCCAGTACTCGATATAGAGTCATATATTTATCCAACGAGGCTATGGATGTACTAAGAAAATTGAATTTTGCAACGAGTTGCATACAACTTTTTTGTAATTATTATCAATACAAAACATTAAGAATAAACACACGTAATTTGTTTTGAATCACTGAAATCAGGTCTAGCAGCCTTTGGTAATGGACGTATGGAGAGAAAATCGGGAATAAAAATTAACAAATCATGGTTGCTTTGCCAACGATAAGTGAAATCAAAAATTTAAACTAAAAGATCAAATATGCCCAACTACCTAACTATATGACAACGTGCTTAACTAGTCTGCATTGAAACACCATCAGCAAGCATCATTTTTTGGGGCCATTGTTCCCAACCACAGTGTACCGAATTAGAACACAAAAGGACCGGAAGTTGCATCAACCTTAACATTGATTCGATGTCATAGAACGACATTAGATTGCGATGAATGAAATCAGCTGTGATTTTGCAAGCCCTCTTCGATCCGACAAATGAACGGTTTCGAGTGCAATTCAAACTCCAATCCACAATGACAGTTGAACTCGTCATTCATTGATTGCATCGCAGAACTAATCCAAACCATTTCCGCTCGGAGGTTATGTATGATGGATAGAAATGAAGCGTTGCGCATTTAGTCGAGTGCGATCTGGATGGTTTATACATTGTTATGTCACAAGCCGACAAATGCGCGATCACATGCGGTATTAATCGCAAAGGTAAATACCGACATCCGAATCTTCTACCTCAATGCGCATGCTGGATGGATCGAAGTGTCCAAAGCCCAATGGCGTCGTTTCCGAGAGATGTTTGCACTCAAAGGCTAATATCCAGACTGAATGGGGGTGATAATTTGACCTCGATCTGTTTTTCCTTTTTTCCCATCGTAGGCGGTCGTGTAAATGGTCGATATAGAGGAAGTGACGTCCGTCCATCGAAGCAGGCTAGATACGTGATGTCTTACAATTGCGAAGATGATCTCATGGGTGTCACGTTACCGAGACACGGCGTTGGGTTCTTCCCAGCAGCGTTGAATGTTTTTGACCGTTATCGTCCACTGATAGTATCCAATTTGTTTAGAGATAAAATCGTTGAGTTGATGGGCGATACGTGAATTGGATATGGCATGGTTTGACGGCAAACAAATGACGTATTGTACTAAACAATTAGTGGTAAACTTTAGATATACCGAGTTGATGTATACGACGTTTCCCCAGTTGACGTTTCATCGGAAAGACAGTCGAAGATCTCGACCTGAACGGGAAAATCTTTGGCTGGAATTTTCCCAGAAATTTTTAAAGGTTTTTCGAAGTATTCAATCAGAAACGCACAAGATGCCAAATTAAACGCTATACTAGTTGTATAATAAAATTTTAAATACGATTCATAAACGACAATCTGTGTTGACAACAAAACTTATCGTAAATAGTGCAACATAGAATCGCGTTAAGTTGAATAAACTGACAGATCATATATCAATCCAGAAAGCATCGTATGAAATCGCAATAACTTAGCAAAAATTGACACCCAAACTCAGTATCTGCTGACGATGGGCCTCAAAGAGCATGAGCATGAGCATGATTGACCGCCCGCAGTTGCTACTCCGTTATTGCAAGAACAGCTGTACTTACACAGGGAACCAACAGACGCTACTCGGAATCAGTATCATCCTGAATGTGTAAAAACTGGTGCTCTTATTATTATAATAAACAAAACCGGCGCCAGCTGCGTCCTATTGCAGGTCAATTTGGGAATGGGAGGGAAATGTTGACGTGTTACTTGCTTTACAGAAGCCGAGGAATCCTCTGCACTCCCACAAGAAAACACTGGAAGTTTGGATATGGGAAAGGATTCGTTTTGGTAAACGATAAATATATAATTCGAAATGGATACGTGAGCATATACACGAATGACCGCACTATCCAAACCAGACACGATACTGATTTCGTTGCACGCTCGACAGGAGCATACAACAGGTTCAACGTATCAAACTCTACTGACGCGTTTTTTTTTTTGTTTTTCACCGGCGCATTACGTTTTTCCTTCCGCGCAACTCGAACCGGACACAATGGATCCGGATTCCGTCGCTCGCTCACAAGGAGCATGCAACAGATTCAGCGGATCCAACACTACTCTCTGCTGACGATGGGCTTCAAAGAACAAGAAAGTATGTGGCGCTGTAAATCAAACATGTATTAATATTGGCAAATATTGACCTGTCTATCATGAAACCTTTGGTGGTACAGTGGTGAGATAACCGATTCCGAATCCAGGTCTCGCGTTCGAGGCTTGCTGGGAAGATTTTTTTTAATTTTCATCCAAATTTTGTGGCATCGTATATTTGATCGCAGAAAGTCTGAAAAAGTCATGCCAAGTACGCATATAGCCTCCACTTTGGTAGCTATATAAGCTTTTCATGCATTCTATACGATTGAACTGATTCATATAGAATGATGTATAACAGAAATTATACCAATCAAAACGTTGACTGGGTGGTGATTGGTGTTTTGAATTTGATTTTACATGTATACATACATAAAATGTATACATTTAGAGGTTGTGAAAATATCAATTCTTGCCTTTCATAGCCATCGTTTGAAATTTGAGACAAAATGGTACATTGTGCGAGAAAATTCTTCAAATATTTTATCTTGGATTCCTCAAATTTTACATTCTACCAGATTTTTTGGTCCTGGACTAAGCCATATGGGATTTAAGTAAATCGCTTTCTTAAAAATCTGGAAAGTGATCTTAGAAGAAATTTCTTTACGCTATTGAAAAAAAATTCTAGTATGAAATTCTAAAAAAACCTCTGGATAAAATTTTGGCGTCATCTCTGGAGCACTGAAGTTAAACCTGCAGTAGGTAATTGATGTAAAAATTTTGTTAAACTTTTCAAAAAAACAGTTGGAGGTATTCTTAGGGACGTTCTGATACTTTCGATATATCGGAATATCGATATTTTGCTTTCAATATTCGATATTTTGGTATCGATATTCTCTATTCAATATATTGGTAATATCGATATTTCCTTCCAATACATCGTATACTAATATAACGAAAATAATTGTAAGGTTTTCTCCCCGTATATTTTTTTGTATTTAAAAAAGCAGTTTCCGTTCGAACTATGATGTATAATGACGGAGACGAACCAGCCACTGGCTGAAAGTCTCCTTAATAAAGATAAAAAAAATAAAAAAAATAAACAATGATGTATAATGTCTATTCTATAATGTATCTTAACAAGAGAGATTTATGTTCATATTAGTTAAAATACCAATACTTAAGATTATTCGAAGATTTTTTTCGAAGCTTAGGAAATTAAACGACAGGTCACTAGGCGATAAAGGAATTTTGCTCCATTCAAATGTATTGTATGACATTCCGATATATCGATATTTTGAATAAATAAATAGGTGGTATCGATACTTTGATTCGAAAATCGTATAGAATCAAATATCGATACTTCGTAATATTGGAACTTCCCTAGGTATTCTTACCAGAAACTTTTAAGGTGCTCTAAGAAAAAATCTTACTTCCTGTGATGTTATGTGATATGGAGCCATCATTAGAGCAGGACTTGCCATGTCGTACGGTTCTTTTTAATAGCAAGAGTGAATAAAGAAAAATAAAACTATGAAATATATGAATCATTTCATTTTTCATATACATTGTTTTCTCAAAAGTCAATTCTTTTTTGGTTGAATAATTCCATAAGTATTAGGTATTTAAAATTTTGATTCACATTAGTCATCTCATTTATCACTTATTCTTTATAAATTCAACTATCCTTCCCATCTGAATTTCCACTTCCTTCCTGTTTGTAAATTTCTTCCGCTTTCTGTTTCAATTTATGTTTGTCTTTAAAAAGTGTTTTCCATTCTTCTTTACTTCTGTTTCTATATACAGTTAACTCTCGCTTACTCGATATTCCGTTTCTCGATATCGAGTTAGAGAACCGTAGTAAAAGTTGGTTTTCATGGCTAAATCGATAGTCCCTTGGATCGCAGTTGCACTGGTTTTGTGTTCTGTAACTCTTCAATATCGAGTAAGGGAGAGTTGACTGTATTTGCTTCGGCTCCTAGCAATGGATCATTGTAGGTAACTCTTTCGGCACTCACCGCATCAAAGCTGAGCTACCACCGTATGTGGGATTTACCATTGTGACAGCAATGCTGTTCTGTCAAACACACAAGACTACGGTGGCGCTATCTATGCTTTTCATAGCGTTCGTTTCGGTAATTGTAATGATTCATTATGAAAACGTCAAACTAAAATCGAAGGTAATTCTAGTAATCCTATTTCCAACAATTTTAACTCAGGAACCCTTTCAACCACTGTTTTTAATATGTTCTGCATAACTGAATTGAATGAAAATGGGACAATGGATACCCTGGCATAATTCCTTTTGCTCTATTATTTTCTTCTGACCATTGGTTTTGCCATTTAAACCTAGTTCTATCTTCATTTAAGCTTAATAAAACTCTTTCAATAATATGTGTAAGGACTTTTAGTTCTAATAGTTCCTCTTCTTCCTTCTGGCGTTACGTCCCCACTGGGACAGAGCCTGCTTCTCAGCTTAGTGTTCTTATGAGCACTTCCACAGTTATTAACTGAGAGCTTACTATGCCAATGACCATTTTTGCATGCGTATATCGTGTGGCAGGTACGAAGATACTCTATGCCCTGGGAAGTCGAGAAAATTTCCAACCCGAAAAGATCCTCGACCGGTGGGATTCGAACCCACGACCCTCAGCTTGGTCTTGCTGAATAGCTGCGCGTTTACTGCTACGGCTATCTGGGCCCCATAGTTCTAATAGTATGTCTTCTATTTTCGCTATCTTAACATTATCAAACGCCTATTCGATATCTAAAGACGAAACATATAATTGCTCTCCTGCATTCCAGTACTCTTCCATTATTCTACGAGTAATGAAAGTATGGTCATCTGAAGACCTTCTTCAATAAATGCTGCTTGATGTAGCCATGGGTCTCCCGTGAATGTTTTGTTTGTTTGTTTGTTTTTAACCCATTTTAGAATCTCCGCATATCATTCCGGTTCATGCTTTCTTGAGCGGCAGCTACCACACTTTCTTCGTGCTGCCTTTTCTTTCTGCGGTGGATTCGCTTTTCGTTGGCTCTCGCTGCCCTGTACCGCTCTCTGTTCTGTCGGGTACCGGCCGCAAGCATACGGCTTCTGGCGACTTCTTCATGTCTGTCACTCTCTGGCACTCTTCATCGAACCAGTCGTTTCGTCTTCGTCGTTGACCAGTGCCGATCACTTCCCGCGCCGTTGTTGTCACAGCTTCGTGGATAGGGTCCCACAGGCTGTCGACGTCTCCAGCAACGTTGATTCTTCCCAACTGCTCGTCTAGTTGCTGACGGTATTGCGCAGCTATCCCATCAGTCGACAAGCGTTGTATATTGAAGCGCAGCGTTCTGTTTGTTGTGGAATTCGTGATGCTGGATAACCGCGCCCGAATTTTAGCTACAACGAAATAATGATCCGAGTCGATATTAGGGCCTCGGAAGGTCCTCACATCCATGACATCTGAGAAATGTCGCCCATCAACCAGCACATGGTCTATTTGGGAGCAGGCATCGCCACTCGGGTGTCGCCAGGTGTGTTTGCGGATATTCTTTCGTGCGAAGTAGGTACTGCTGATTGCCATCCCTCTAGCAGCAGCGAAGGTTACTAGCCGCAGGCCATTATCATTGGTAACGGAATGAAGGCTTTCCGTTCCAATGAAGGGTCGGAAGAAATCTTCTTTCCAGATCTGCGCATTTGCGTCGCCGATGACTATCTTGACGTCTTGTTTTGGGCACTCTCCGTAGGCCTTATCCAGGCTCTCATAGAACTCATCTTCCATGTGGCTTATCGTTCGTTGGCGCATATATGCTGATTAGGCTGTAGTAGAAGAACTTGCCCTTCATTCTCAACACACAGATTCGGTCGCTTACCGGTTTCCATCGAATAACTCGATTATTCGAAATTATTCATCTGGTTCCCAATCACTATGAAGCCAACTCCACGTTCTGCTCTGTCGCCACCGCTGTAGTAGATGTGGTACTTGAATGAAGTGTTGGCGATGGGGTCCACCGTTCGGAATTCGCGTTCTCCGGTTCTCGGCCAGCGTATTTCCTGGATAGCTGCCACGTTCACGCCGACATTCCGCAGTTCACGAGCCAGGAGCCCAACACGCGCGGGTTCATTCAAAGTTCTCACGTTCCAAGATTTAACTTTCCAATCGTTGTCCTTTATTCGTTGCCGGGTCTGTTGCCGTAAAATCAATCCGTTTGCTCTACTTTTGCCTTTCTTGGTTGGTGAAGAGTCTTCGATAGGCCACCTAACCAGGGTTGCGCTACCTACATCGTGCTAGAGGGGCTGCCTCCTCGGTGCTGATACGATACAGCAATGTCCGTTTGGTCTTTACATGATGATCACGGTCATAGCCATCACAACCATCCACCTTTGGACCTTGTAGCTTTGGACCTGTAGCTCTGGTTCTCAATAGTTTCAAATTCTTTCGGACATGCTACTATGGTGAGCCGTCATGCGCTAGCGGTGATACTATTTAAAACTATAATAGCAGCTCATCTGGCTTTATTGAATTCAACTATTGTCCCCCAATTTCTAAAGGCTATTGAAACCTATTTTTGACTACCAGAAACATTGCCCTGAAATTTGTATACAAACACCATAGGTAGTTTTTTGAAATATAGTTTACTTCTACTCGTACAGCAAACAGTCTTTGCTTTCTCTCGTTCGCCAAACACTCTTCGAAGTATATGTTATTACATTGCATAAACTAATTCTTCTAAAATCTTCTACTTTTCTTGGATAACTAACCTTGGGAATTGGAATTTGAGTTGTACAAGAACTCAGTTTCTATATCCTGATGTCCATTTGTGATGTGGTGTAGTTGAATTAACAAGTCCGTTAGCGTTAGCGTAGTTACGGTATACTTCGTAGATTGGATGCTAGCAACATTCCCGGCCACACACATCTTTACCGTAACTTGGGATAGGGGAAGGAAATGTTGATGTAGCACTTACTTAATGAGAGCCACCGACTCAGCGACACCCTAATAAGTGCTACGGAGTTGGAGGTTGGGGAAGGTATATTGTCGGGATTCGCCTAGAAAGCTGGCGATAGACCATAAACATTTGTTGTTTAAGTGTTTTCAATTTAATCTTTTGAATAGTTTATTCATAGTATAAATAGTATTTCGCGAAATGCTTGTCGATTGTGCAGTAATATTTTTGCTCAATAGCCAGTAAAAAGCAAAACCGTTCCCTCCAGGGTCATCGGATTGTACAAAATAACGATACACGTAAAAAAAAAAACCCCGGTGGTGTGTAGATCCTAACTTTTTTATTTATCGTAATGATCGACTTGATGGGGCATGTGGGGGTGTTGCAATCATCATTCATAGGCGTATAAAACATCAACTGTTTTCGTCATTTGAAATTAAAGTTTTTGAAACTTTAGGTGTTTCTGTTGAAACACAGCTTGGTAAATATACTTTCATAGCTGCTTATTTGCCTTTTCAATGCTCTGGACAGCAAGTTAATTTGCTCCAAACTGACTGGCGAAAATTGACTCGCAATAAGTAAATTTTTTTTGTCATTGGTGACTTCAATGCCAAACATCGGTCATGGAATAATTCTCAAAGTAATTCCAACGGCAGAATTTTATTTGATGAGTGCTCTTCAGGATATTTCTCAATTCAATACCCTGATAGCTCTACATGTTTTTTCCTCTTCTAGAAATCCATCTACGATTGACTTGGTCTTAACCGACTCTAGTCATCCTTGTAGCCAATTAGTTACTCATGCTGATTTTGATTCTGATCATGTCCCTGTTACATTTCAAATATCCCAAGAAGCGATTCTCAATCCTATCAGCTCCACTCTCAATTATTTACGAGCCGACTGGAATTTATATGAAACGTATGTTGACTCTAATCTTGATGTTAACATTTCTTTAGAAACTAAACTTGATATTGACAATGCTCTTGAAACTTTAACAAATTCCATTTTTGAAGCCAGGAGCATTGTAATTCCAAAATGTAAAATTTGAATCCGTGATTATAGACGATGATCTTAAACTCTTGATCCGTCTTAAAAACGTGAGGAGAAGGCAATTTCAACGTACTCGCGATCCTGCTATGAAAATTATATGGCATGATTTGCAGAAAGAAATCAAGAAACGTTCTGCACAATTAAGAAACAAAAATTTTGAAAATAAAATTTTTCAATTAGACCCTGGCTCTAAGCCCTTTTGGAAATTATCTAAAATCTTGAACAACCCTCAGAAGCCAATACCGGCATTGAAAGAGGAAAACAAATTATTACAAACTAATTGCGAAAAAGCTCAAAAACTTGCTATGCTGTTTGAAAGTGCGCACAATTTTAATTTAGGACTTACTAGTCCAATTGAAAATGAAGTTACTCAGGAGTTCGAAAATATTCTCAATCAAGAGAACGTTTTCGAAAATGCTTGGGACACTGATTTGGAAGAAGTGAGAACTACTATTAAAAAAATCAAAAATATGAAAGCTCCTGGCGATGATGAAATTTTCTACATCCTCATCAAGAAACTTCCAGAAAGTAGCTTATCATTTTTAGTTGATATATTTAACAAATGTTTTCAATTAGCATATTTTCCTGACAAATGAAAAAATGCTAAGGTTGTTCCAATTTTAAAACCAGACAAACATCCTGCAGAAGCTTCTAGCTATCGTCCAATCAGTTTGCTTTCCTCCATCAGTAAACTTTTTGAAAAGGTTATTTTGAACAGAATGATGGCCCACATCAACGAAAATTCAATTTTTGCCAATGAACAGTTTGGATTCCGCCATGGACATTCGACCACTCATCAACTTTTACGTGTAACAAATTTGATCCGTTCCAACGAATCTGAAGGTTATTCTACTGGTTTTGCTCTTCTAGACATAGAAAAAGCATTTGACAGTGCTTGGCATGAAGGTTTGATTGTAAAATTAAAAAACTTTAATTTTCCAACATACATTGTTAGAATAATTCAAAGTTATCTGTCAAATCGTACACTTCAGGTTAACTATCAGAACTCCAGATCTGAAAGACTTCCTGTAAGAGCTGGTGTTCCTCAAGGCAGCATTTCGGGACCAATATTATACAATATTTTCACATCAGACTTACCTGAGTTACCTCAGGGATGTCAAAAATCCTTGTTTGCGGATGACACAGGCCTCTCCGCCAAAGGACGAAGCCTGCGTGTCATATGTAGTCGATTGCAAAAAAGTTTGGATATTTTTTCTTCATACTTGCAAAAATGGAAGATTTCTCCTAATGCTTCCAAAACTCAACTAATAATATTCCCACATAAACCAAAAGCTCTTTATTTGAAACCTTCAAGTAGACATGTTGTCACGATGAGAGGGGTTCCAATAAATTGGTCAGATGAAGTTAAGTATCTAGGGCTCATGCTAGATAAGAATTTAACTTTTAAAAATCACATTGAGGGCATTCAATCCAAATGTAATAAGTATGTAAAATGTCTCTATCCCCTTAGTAATAGAAAATCAGAACTTTGTCTTAAGAGCAAACTTTTGATTTTTAAACAAATTTTCAGGCCAGCCATGTTGTATGCTGTACCAATATGGACTAGCTGTTGTAATACCAGGAAGAAAGCTCTGCAGAGAATTCAAAATAAAATTTTGAAAATGATTCTGAAGCTTCTTCCCTGGTATAGTACCAATGAGTTACATAGAATATCCAATGTTGAAACATTGGAACAAATGTCAAATAAAATAAATAATAATTTCAGGCAAAAATCGTTACAATCTTCTATTGCCACGATTAATGCGTTATATGTTTAGGTAAAGTTAGGTTATGTATATTCAAAACGTTTTTTTTTTCTCTTATAAGCAGGTGAAATCAACTCACCTGTAAAAAAATCTGAACTGCTACGGCAAATGAAATGTTATATCGTCCCATTGATGCTACAACTAGATAACTCGAAATTTGAAATTTTTGACTTCAATATGCCAAAACATTTTTCTTAATTAGATCTGTAAAATACCTACAGCTCATAAGCGTGTGATTCAAAATACACAAGTTAAAGTTTATTTTTGAACCATATCCTCTGCGATTAACCGTCACCTTGTAAAACGGTCTTATTTTCAAAGTTGCACATCCCAAAATTTTGATTTTCGAGTTATCTAGTTGTAGCATTAAGGGGACGATATGTTGTTAACAAAATGTTAATAAAATCTTAGATTTGTGTTACCAAATTAGGATGATAGTGTTGTCTAATAACACAGAACACCTAGTTATAAGAAATAAAAAAATATATATATATATATGTTTCCCGCAAATGATCTTCATCTATAAATCACCTAGTAGCGACAAAGTGTCAAACAAATTGCACCGAATTAACCGTAATGATACCCATCTGTTGACAATACATACGATTCCCTCCGTCCAGCCCAGCAGCGCCTACTGCATGATGATAGCGGTCGGTTGTCAATTTTGCAGTGAATCACCGATCGTTTGTCAATGACCGGCCGGAAAAACGACAATGAGCTCTTCATTTCGCGAACGCCCTAGCTGACAAGAACAGCCCGGTGACGTTGTCTGTCATACTCTCATGTATAATGTGATCGTTGACGGGTAGGGCGCCAATCCGGCATGTTATCAACAGTTTGAAATAGGTAATTATCAACTATATCATGGATAATTTGGAGGCCTTTCTTCTTAGTAGTCTAAGAACGTCCGCGGCTACAAAGCAAAGTCAAGAAGGTGTCTGGGTTCGATTCTCGATCGGCTCAGGATCTTTTCGTAATGGACATTTTCCTGGGGTAATAGTATCATCGTGCCTGCCACAAGATATACGAATTCAGCAATGACAACTTTGGCAAATAAAGTTCTAAGTTAAAAACTGTAGAAGTGCTCTTAGAACACTTAACTGAGAAGCAGGATCTGTCTTAATAGGGACATAATCCCAAGATGAACAAATAGGGAGATTTTGTATCTAAATCATGTAGTAGGGGAACTGGGGGTAATTTGCCCATAGGGGGTAAAACGTGCCACCCTCGATTTGGACGAACGATGTGTTTTAGAATGCTTTTTATCTCCTTAGATCATAGAAAATGGATAAAAATGCTTCTCTTTATAAATTTTGATGTGTTTTTCTCAAGAAAATCGTAAAAATACGAATAAAAACGTTTTTCGCCGTTTTCGTTGCAATTTTGTGCGATTTTCAAGGTCAGTTTTTAGGTCGATAAATAACAAAATTTCTGAAACTATCGCCGAGCGCCAACTTGTGCACTGTCATAGTTTGTATTACATGTAAAATTATGGTAAATTTGTCCTTAAAAAGCTTATTGAAAGACCTAGACTTCAATCAATTCGGGGGGCGAAACGCCCATCCCTATTTCATAACACCAAAACAGCCGTTTGAATTTCTACCAAACGTAATGCCACGTTGAAGTTACGCACAATTTGGAACCTTACAAATGTACTTTTTTTGCATCAGCATGTATACAATTATTGAGTAATAACATCTGAACAAACGCCCGGATGTATACCTCATATAAACAAGCATGATTGTGTGCGTAAGTTTACAGCGCGAGTAACACTGAACTTAAGCGGGACGTTTTACCCCGTAAAACAATACATATGCGATTAAGCAAGTATTTTTTAAAAATTGATTTATAAACCCCAGAAAAGCTTATATGGATAGCTGTTTCTACTATTTGATAGAAAACATGTTTGTTCAACCAACCATAATTAAAAGAGAGCATAAAACAATGTTTTCCCCATCTAAATTCGCTGTTTTGCTTAACATGGGCATATTGCCCCCAGTCCCTTCACACTTTCAAAAAGGATCTGACGACAGTTCAAGCATTTGCATGACACTATAAAAATGCTAAAGTCAATCAAATGTTTGGATTGTTGTAGAATGCAAACAATTGGCAAAACTTAAAGTAGTTGTTTTCCTGTGCTCATACATTCTAAACAGAAAAAAACGTACCCCAGACATTCTGAACATCACATCATATATGCTGTAATTTTGGAACTTATCTATCGGGTACCCCCGTTGTTTTGATCACATTCAATCTAACACTTTTTAATGTCTACCCCGCTAATTTTCACATCGCTCAAATAAAAAATTTAATGAAATTTTCTTTATCTCCACGTTCATGTGCCATTACAATAAATATTGATACATGTAAAACACAAAACATAAGAGGTCAATGGGCTCTTTGTCTCTGAAAATCACAGAGTAACTATAGCAACGATCTCAGTCAACTATAGCGGCAGACGCCGCTCAACTGAAACGACCTAATTTATGATGGACCTGCTTCAATACGATCGCAGATCAGCAATTACCAGAGACACTGGCGCCTCGGCAGACACTCATCGTCAGATGGGCGAACACGTTCCTATCGTGGAGAGCCCGGAGCTGTAATCATTTATCTACTCCTATACCCACCTTACGGCATTCAGTTGGACGTGGCAAACACGATTCCAGTCACGCAAAGGAAGATGTAATCATATTTGCAAAACTAACTCTACTACTGGTTGCCCGATGCACGGTTTGCACCCTGATAGCGATTGCCAGTTAATTTGCTACCATCAGTTTGCTCCACTCGCATGTCACTTTTCTCCAGGCAGTAGATCTTCACTGGAAAATGAAGATTGATATCTGCATCAACGTCGCTAATTGTGGACTGTCACAATATACCTACTTCATGCCCAACAGACTTGAGCCCTGGAGCATCTGAAGATGAGTACATCTGTGCGGAGAAGATGCTCCATTCCGATCAGCACACCATCGATGGCAATGGTCATACATCCACATCCAGCCCAGCAAGCAAGCAGGTTGATCTTGATCGTGATAATGAAACCGTTTCTGTCTTATTTATGTTAATGTCCAGATAGCGATCGGCATACCGATTGCCAACCTCAGCAAACGCTGTGATCTTTGCGGATCGGCGCGCGGGCACGGTCAAGGTAGGCCATTCCAAGGCAGCCCTATGGCAACAGCCCCAGCAACCGCATAGTTACCTTCGAAGGGTTGATCTAGTATTCAATGAGTTTCGTCTTGGACCTCGCCCTGATAATCTACAGTAGTGCCATAGCGACACACGGTTTGCTATGGTGTAATTTATGAGTGTGAATCATTTGGAGCAACACGCATTAAAAGCGTTGGTCCCGTTTAAAGATGAAAATAGCAAGATATGCCTGCCACGTTGATCGGTCACAACTGATAACCAATCGATTGGCAGTTCAATCGCCAACGTCAACACCTCATTACTGAATCATTAAGCAAACGCCCAGTTAGAGACGGGTAAAATAGAGGAGTGTGAGTAAAATTTGAATTTCAAATATTTTTCTAGCGTACAGTGTATAGTCTAAATAGTGACGACAGTTGGTGAAGTGGTCACACGATGAGGACGACTAAGCGTCGGCATGGCAGTTACGGTTAGTCATTGTACGGACGAGCTTAGCCATCTCTATTTGAAAAAGATATCGAAATTGGAAATAATTTCGCTTTCTCTTGAACCTCTTCAATCTCTGAAATCTCTGGAAGAGATTTGATAGATTCAAGAGATTCAAAAGATTCAAGAGATTCAAGAGATTCAAGAGATTCAAGAGATTCAAGAGATTCGCGATTTTCAAGAGATTCAAGAGATTGAAGAGGGTCAAAAGATTCAAGAGATTCAAGAGATTCAAGAGATTAAGAGATTTAAGAGATTCAAGCGATTCACAAGATATGCAAGAGCAGGGTTGGGTAAAAATCTGAAATTCATTCTACAGTAGCCAAACAAATCGCAGTTAGCGAAGCCAGTGAAACTCACGCCTATCACTGCTGTAGGCAAAGAGCCTTGATAATTGCAAAACACCCGTTGCTAAGGGCAACCCAATATTACTGTAGAAAAATGTTCTATTTCCCGCTGCATTTCCCGCATTTAGAGCCTTCAATGACACTAACGATTTAGAAAATTCATGCACCCAGCATAGGCTACTTGATGAGATTCACGTTTTTGAACTACTGTACTGGGAAAGCCACGTGATATTCGCGAAATTCAAGCCTACTACCACATAACATAAGTGGAACTCGAGCTCAAAAAGTGGCACCCACTTTAATATTTGCATGCTGGTATAAGGACATCGAAATGTCAAAAGAGTTATACCACCAATACATCAATCGACATTGCGCATTGGGCCAGACCGCGAAATTAGATAAAAATATTTTGTATATGAAGATGATTTTTTAGAACAAAAATGGCTTAGACAAAAATGTTACATATGATGAGGACTACATTTTAACATTAAGTGACATTAGGGTGGTAAAACAAAATACGGAAATATTTTTGCCAACTTTTATGCTCTACATTTAACGCTGTGAAGTGTTCTATCAAGTTGATCTTTGTTTAATTTTGAACAACTTTTCCGAAGACGCCAATCTTGTAAGTCTACTGTAGCCGTTGCTATGGCGTTTCCAATGATGCAGGGTAGGGTGGTCAATGAAAATTGATATTTTGCCCATAACTTTTTTATTTCCAATTCTATCAAAATGACGCATTCTACAAAGATTTAGAACTAGTTGAAACGCGTATGAAACAGGAAGTTTTTGGTTAGGAAATAATATTTCCGAAACGATCACATTCTGTTGTAATGAAACATGAATATTATATAGTATACATTTTATGAAAAAATAAACATGTTTTATCTTTAGACATTGCTTCCCAACGCTGTCAATCGTCCCCCGATCTTAATGTCTGTAATCTTCGCAGCAACTGGTCTACTGCACGAATCATATGTTTTTTGTTTACTATTGGTAATGACAGTTCGATGTCTTCTATACTAGATATACCACTTGCCAGCAGCTGGTAGTGGGTACAACTTTTCAACTCGCTTTCACTTCTGAGTTCCACATATGTTATTTGCTACTACTATGTATTACCATTCCCAGCACTGTGCAAGAGATTCAAAAGAATTTATTTCGTCAATTTCGTCAATCAATAGTAGGGTTTCAATGCTAGTAATGGACCCCTCAGTAGCTGAAATTCATTCTCGATGGTTTTCCGCAATGATATCTCAGACGGATATACATTTTGTGAAGTCCAACAACAAGTTTAATGTTTTTACTTCATAGTATGCCTATGAAACATACAAAATCATTCGATTTTTCCAGCGAAATATGCATTTGAAAAACTATTGTCCGAATGCCTATTATGGTCCCTCCCGGGGTCCATAATAGGAATGTTTCCAAATTTGACGGTTCCTATTATGGACCCTCCATTTGGTTCCCATGTAATCCGGCTCGCAGCCGACGAGCCTATTATGGACCCACCTGGAAATGCGTATTATGGACCCCCTTGTGTGGTTTCATTTACTAAACTGTCCCAATATCTGTATTTATGCGTCTCAAACCAAATATTTTGCCTGAAACTGCTGACTAACAATGCAAGCGAAGTTCCCCCGGGGGATTTTCATAGGAATAAGGTTGTTTTGAGTGTTAATTTTATGTTTTTATGTAGGGGGTCCATAATACGCAAAGGGTCCATAACCGGCATCGACTCCCTACTACATGTTTGCTTCATTCTATATTGTATTATACCTTAAGGAGTTAAAATATTGTCTTAGCTTTGTTCGCGACATTATCAAATCAGTTTCTGAGTAATGCTGATTATAAAGAGACAACATTTGGTTCGTTGGGCCGAATTTTGCATAGTTAGTTCGATGATTATTTGTTGCAAACAAATTCCGATTTCTTAACTGTCCCGCTAGACAGTAATTTAAACATGATAAAAGATTGTTGGAATCAATACGTTGCAATACAATATCATTGATAAAAGATTCAAGAGATTCAAGAAATTAAGAAATTCAAAAGATTCACTAGCTTATGAGATTCAAAAGATTTAAGAGATTCAAGAAATTTAAGAAATTCAAGAGACTTCAATCTTCAATCTCCAATCTTCAATCTTCAATCTTCAATCTTCAATCTTCAATCTTCAATTTTCAATTTTCAATCTTCAATCTTCAATCTTCAATTTCCAATCTTCAATCTTCAATCTCCAATCTTTAAATCTTCAATATAAAATCTCTAGAACCTTTAAATCTCTTAAATCTCGTAACTCAAGTAGCACTGGTAACAAATGCAATATTTTAGAAAAATAAAACAAACTAAATTCTTGGTTGTCGGCTATCTCAGTCTTAATCAGCGAACGTTTTAATTTATTTTGTCCGACGTTTCGGCCATTTGTTGTGGCCTTTTTCAAGGGAAAAATGGTCAATCTTTTTTGTCCTTATTGATTTAGCTGTTCTGCGGTCGAGTATTCATAATTTTGCTATTTGTACTAATTTTGGAAACAGTTAATATTGGTCACTTGGTCACAGTTATAATTACAATCACAAACGGTTGGTTCAAATTACATTGCCGTTGCAGTTCAGATAATTTGTAGCATATCTTATTGACGATTGGTTACTAAGCTACTACATTGTAACTTACGCTTTGTTTACATTACATAGGTGTTGCATTTTTACTTGCATGTAACTAAGCCTAGAGCTGTCAAAATGAATAAGTTACATTGAAATTGAATCTGTGGTTGCAAAGAAACAAATAATACACTAGGTTACATACAGATTGCTAAGTCACATGTGTGTAACAGCATGAAGTTTGTTTACCATGTGTCATAGGGGAAGGGGTGAAAAAATGAACAGGGTGGTAAAATGAACACCGAACTTGTTACGCATTAACAACAAATATCAATAATTTTTATTACGCACGGATGATTCAGAGCATAAATAAGAGTGTTCTTGTTGATGCGGAGATCAATTGAAGTCAAAACCACGTTCAAAAATTTAAACTGATGTAATTTTAGGCACGGAGGTGTTGAGGTTTTTCAATGAGGTGAATATCGTAATTATATGATGCCGAATCAGAAACCTTTAGAACTGTTTTCGAAGGGGTTATAATCATTTATAGATGTTTTTTAAGGACTGTGATAAATTTTTTCAAAAATGTTTGTTTTGCTCGTGTGTTTTATCACCAACATAAAATTAACATTTCCTTAATATTTTAATGACGATAAAAAGAAGTGAAAATTTAGCTAATTTAGTCTTAATTCGTGTCGGTGCGTTAATTAACTTCTCTATTTTTGATGTTGTGCGATAGAACTAGTTATAATAAATAAACAAATTAATAAATGAAGGACAATTTCGCGAGTAGACATATCATAGAACATCGAGTTAAATTTGTAAATTTCTATTAACTACTTTTGTGGGGAACGCCAATCTTTGAACCGATGACACGGAATGACGAGGTTTCGTTTAAGGGGGTAGGATTCGTCATCAACTTGATAATTTTCAAAAGCAAAAATCATGAACATTTTCATGAAAATATGTTCACTGTATTTTTTTCTCCAACCGAATCACAGTGAACACATTTTCGACAAGTAAGCTTCAGTTTTGAACAGAAAAATGGTTGTTGAAGTTTCGATGATGACGATGACGAATTCTTGAACGATAAAGTGTTTGGGTCCTCTAGTCAATTCGTAACCAAACGTCAACATCCCACTGCAAAATCACTTGTGTTTGGAGGTGATGTTTACTTCAAATTTTCGAAATCATCCTCTCCAACTTAGTGCTAATACCCTCCGTTATATGAATTATGATGGCGCGTCGATCGTCGCAAGTTTCTCGTTAAACATTCAATCCCGTAAATAATTGTAATTTTGTCAAGCTTGATTACTTTCAGTCATCAGCTTATCATTTGCTGTCTTCTTTGTTAAAATTTGTTATAGGATTCCAACTCCCACAGGGTCCACTTATGCACTATCATAGTTTGTATTACGTGCAATAAATATGTTTAATTTGTCCTTAAAAAACTTATCGAAGGGCCTAAACTTTAATCAACTCGTTGGGTCAAAACCCTCACTCCCTATTTCATAACAACAAAACAGCTGTTGAATTCAAATTCTAGCAAACGTAATGCCACGCTGAAGTAACGCACAAATTAGAACCTTACAAATGTACATTTTTCGCATCAGCATGTATCTATTATTGAACAATAACATCAGAACAAACGCCTGTGTTTACTGCACCACTGACTAAATAGACAAAATTTGTGTTGTTTTTTCATAAGGGCTTACCTACATTCAACGATTTCTCTTCATCGTTGCCCTCTTTTCGTTATTGCAGAAAACTGATTCTCTTTTCGTAACATATTTTTATGCTGTAGGATAAAGAATCACTATATCTTGCTTCATTCACAAGAAATATTATAGGTTTAGCTAATTTAGCGAAGTTATTAGCGAAAGAGAGAATCGATGAAGAGATATCGCTCATGTCAGTTAGGCAGTTAAGTGGCTACCATTAACAACGCGATTATTTTTCCCCAATTTCAGAACCCTCCTCCACCCTAGTGGTCATTTGTCCATACACAAATTTTAAAACTTGTGTGGGCCATGGTCTTTGGGCAGAACCTCTCCCCTCCCCCAATAAATTACTACGTGGTCAATGGATGACCCCTAAGCACGCATTTTTTTTAAAATTGATTTATTTACCCTAGAAATATTCAAATGGGTGGATGTTGTTTCTACTATTTGATAGATTTGTATATCCGATCATAATTAAAAAAGAGCATGTTTTTCACATCTTAATCTCTATTTTCCTTATCATGGGCATATTACTCTCAGTCCCTAATATTGGCACAAATTGATAAATTTCTAAATAATTTATTCGCCTTCTTTCGAGCTATTTGAGCACACAAACCATGTGCTTTCTTGGATGGAGAATTTAATTTTCATACCTTTGTAAGTTTACAGTTATTTGGCTTAGGGATTTTTGCACATTATTTTGTGATTTATCGCAAATTCATCGTTTTTCCCATTACAAGCAAGACGATATCCGTAGGATGTTCATTTTAATACCCCTTCCCCTATTGACAGCAGTGTAATTTATTGGCAGTTCCAGTATGGTTACAAATCAGTTTCAAAATAATATAAGATTTCTAGGTAACTGATGTGTAACAAAGGAGTAGTTTGCTGACAGTGGCCAACACTACATGCCAAAAGTTTTCATACATATTGTGAATTATGATATATTTTATGACCAGTTATTGTTTTCATATATATTTTTCCAGTGATGAATTAAAATGGTTGGATTCACGATATGCAGCCTCTCTAACAACTTTTTAATAGTTGTCATCATTTTAGATAGGCTGTCTTCAAACAGTTATTCGGAAGTGTATCAGCAGCAAGATGAAATTAAATGGCGGTTTATGATAGGCAAGAAAATCCAATCCAACAGCGGGACACGAAAAAACGTGATGTTGGAATCACAAACTATAAAATACAAATGAGAAACACTGCTGATTTGAGTAACAATATTAATTTCCATTTTGTATGGCAGTTTCAATGGCATACTATATAAGCAATCCAAGTATAATGCTTAATTCAATTTAAAATTATAAGGTATTTCATTACCGCGTCAATTTTGAGCTAGTAAAATGATTGATTTCATCACAAATTTCAATCTGCATGTTAAATTTAATATGTACTGGTGCATAATTACGCGTTCGAAGATCATACTTTTGTTGACATTCAACTCTATAATGGTTGTTCGGTTTCAAAACAGTCAGAATGAAACAATAAATTCAACGCCGTTTCTATTATTTTGTCGCAGGAAAACCCATGCGTAACCGACAAATTGCACATCCGTCGCCAGTAAACTTTTTATGTAACGTCCAACAAGTTACATAAGGCTCGACTTTTTGCGCTTTTTCGGTTACATAACAGTATTTTTCCAGGTTACAATGTTTCCTAGTGTAACTATCGAACATATTAAGTAGTCGTTGCTGTTACTTACTTGTAACAATGTGTGCTGAATCTCTCAAATCTTCATAATCTTCTAATTCTTTCCATCTATTATGTTTCATGAACCTTTACAATCTTCTGAATCTTGACTATCTGTTTAATCTCTCCAATCTTAAATATTTCGAATCTATTAATTCATTTGAATCTCTATTCTTAGCTCTTGAACCCCTTGAATATCTTTTGCCTTGAATGTATTGAATACCTTGAATCTCTTAAATCTCTTGAATTTCTGGAATTTTGATACTTGAATCTCTAGTCTCAATTTTGTGAACTTATTGATATTTGCAATCTTGGAATCTTGAAATTGTATTATTATTCTTTATATCAATGAAGCTATCAGCCCGTGGCCACTTCACTTAGAAATTTTGCAACGTTGGAGTCTTGAAATCTTAGAATAGAAGAAGGATAGAAGGATAGAAGGATTGAAGGATAAAAGGATAGAAGGATAGAAATAAAGAGTAAATGGGAAATGAAAAGATAGAATAAGAAGTCATATACAAGAAGCTAGAAATTTGAAGCTAGCAGGCAGAAAAAGGATGAATGAAAACTAAAAGGCATAAATTTCCAGAGCCTTGACCCAAGAAAACGAAATAAGCAAACACTTTTATCATGGATCTCGCATTGTTTGTTCAACAAACTACAAATGGAGGCGCTGATAAGGCAAAATAAAAACAATTTTTTTCGTTCACGTTACTTGTAACTTTTCAAACTAATTAAATACTCAATTCCCAGTTTCCTCCCGTCAGTCAGCCGTTGGTTTTCGTTCGAAACCGGTTTCGTTAGTCTTGGACCATGAAAATTAATAGCAAAACTTTTGCCATTTTCGCAGTTACTTTGCTGGCTTTGAGCCACTTCACCGTGGCAGCCGATGCGGACAATAAGGATGAAAAAGGTATGATGGACAAAATCAAGGAAATGGCTAAGCGGACATGGATGAAAATGGTTAATCGTGAGGAAAATAAGAAAGACTCCAGGAGGGATGGTAAGCATTGGTTGTTATGAATCGTTACTTTTTTTTGAGTGCATAACTGAAATTTTGGAATTCTTAATTATGTTTCAGCAATAATGCCGTCAATGTCATGAGTCACGCATGCCTTCCCAGGTCTATAATCGTTATACTACTGATTTGAGTTCATGGTGAATTTGTTAATAAAATAAGTTAGCTTGAATTAGTTGTATTACTCATTTTCAAAAAGATTTCATAAAAAAAATAGAAGTTTGGGTTTAGAACTTAATTGTAAACTCTGTATGGATATTATCCATTGGATATACAAACCTTGTTTATCAGCCTCCGAAAGGTTACTCGTTGAGCTTCTAGATTTTATGGGCTATATTCCAAGTAGTGTTATGATAAGGTTTATCATTGACGTCAAAGCCAACCTGTATTCATTGGCATAGTAACAGGGGGCAGAATTTTGGATGACAACAAATATGAAAATAAAAAAAAAAACAATTTCGATGATTTTAACGAGGAGAAAAATCTGAATCAATTTACATGACTCTAGTCATTGACAAAAATACCATTCAGTAATAACGTTCTTCCAAGTTGTACAACAATAGTGGGAAAACCTCGCTTGTCGTACACAGCATCAGCGTGGTGGTTCTGACTTCGATAAATCGCGCGATAACCGAAAGATTAACCGTCCGGCTGTCGATTGCTTACCTCTAGAACCTTTAGAACTAGATCATTTTTGTGTTCATACGATGGGCGTAATTTTTCGACATCCTTGTTGCAAAAAAAACTGTCAATATTCCAAAAATTCGGTTCTAAAATTGGTGTGTTTTGAACAATGCAAACAATGTTGTTTTGAAGGTTCTAGCATAAGCAGCACATTCACTGTATTATGATTTCCCACGTTTTTGGAGGATTTCCTGTTCGAGGTGTTCGGTGATGATGCTTTTCCTTAGAACAATTCACTTAAAGCGAAGTAGGCCGTCGTTGATGATTGTTGCTAATTCACCTCAAGATTTTGAATCAAAGAAAATCAGCTGGTTTTGCACTGACATAGCTGAAAAAGTATCAGCACACTTTATGCACGTCATCGCGTACAGTGATACTTTTTCAAGTTTATATAAACTTTCAAGACTGAGTTTAATCACTTTGAAATTGCAAGCCCAAAGGCATCATTGCTGCCAAAACGAATGACGGGCTACTTAGCCTTAAGACATTCATATACAGTAATGTCCCGATTTTGTCAGCTCCATGCTGCATTTAGGGTTGACAAAATCGGAAAAGAGCTAAAATCGGGATAAAACTTTTCGACTGGTTTCAAGTTTTATTTTAACTTAACGACTTTGTTTTATGATTTTGTTAATATAAACATTGTTTTTTTACTTCCGTTTTCTATGTACCATAATCCAAGGTAACATTGATAAGTTTCTTTCTTGATAAGTTGACTTTATGCACTCAATATTGACAGTTCAGACGTGTTTAGTCTAATTAAAATTAATACAAATTTTAGGCTGACAAAATCGGGGGTAGACAAAATCGGGTCAAAAAGAGTGCTAAAATCGGGAGTAGATAAAATCGGGGGTAGACAAAATCGGGGGCTGACAAAATTATTACTGTATTGCAATTTTAGGGAAAACTTTCCGTTTTACGGTTCAACGAAAAGCTACCGCAGCTGTCACATCACTGATTTGCACTGGTAAATCATCAGTAGGCTTCAATGGTACCTTGGATACCGTCTTGATGATTGTCGTTTGTTGCTATTTTTCATAGCGTTTTCTCTTTCAAGCATACTATGATTGAATTGTTTGATTCAATGATAGAATGATTTCGAAGCCTGCGGTAGAATTTTGACAGCTGCGGTAGAACTCTGCGGCTACCGCAAACTGGAAAAAAATCTTAACAACCGTAATATTAAGGCTAAGCAGCTCGTCATTCATTTTGGCAGCCATGTTGACATTACAGCTTGCAATATCAAAGTAATAAAACTTATTTTTCGTAGTTGATAATGATACGGAAAAGTATCACTATGAGAGCTGCAATGAGGAAAAGTATCATTAGTTACTGTGATGAAATAATTTTTCTCATTAAGTCAATGGTCATTACTTCCCGTTACAACTCGGAAAAAAATGCTACACTTTGTTTTGGGTGTAACTGTTTATCGCGTGGATAAAAATTAATGGAATTTTGGGTAATACTTGTTTAGAGTGTTATGTTTATGTGTACAAAATTTATCGCCATCTGTCAAGTAGTTTTCAACATGCATTAGAAACAAGAAGAGCTACGCCAGCAAATCTTGGGCACGGTGATCGATAATCCTGGTCAGTCGCACAGATGGATCGGCAAAAGGCTTGGAATCCACCATTCCACCGTGTCCCGCGTTGTTAAGATGTTCCAGGAGACGAAGACCATTGAGCGGCGCGCTGGAAGCAGCCGAAAACCGAAAATAGAATGCCCAGAGAAGGGGCGGAAGACAAGGCAGTACTTTCAAGATACCCCGAACCTTTCAACCCGAGACGTGGCCAAAAAGGTCAATTCGTCGAAGTGGTTCACCCAGCAGACCATGAAGCGGACTGGGCTACATGTTTTTAAGGTCAGGAAGGCGCCAAACTGGACTGTTAAGCAAAACACGGTGGCCAAATTGCGTGCGCGGAGCTGTACCATGAGTGGTTTAGCCATGGACGACGAGACATACATCAAGGCAAACACCAAACAAATCCCCGGCCTTGAGTTTTTTGTCGGTACGTCCCGCATGGATGTTCCGGAAAAGTTCCAGAAGAAAGAGAAAGATGGACAAATTCTCGAAGAAGTACCTGTTGTGGCAGGAGATCTGAGAGTGCGGACGGTACAGCAAGCCGTTCGTTACAGATTTATCGAGAGGAATGCTTGCAGAAGAGCTTGCTGCCCTTCTTCGTCTCTCACGCTGGCCCCACACGGTTCTGTCCAGATCTCGCTTCGTGCCATTACGCCAACCCTGTAATGGATCGGTACGAAGCGAAGGGCGTTAATGTGGTTCCGAAGGACCACCGATAAAGCTTTGAAGAAAAAAAAATGGAAGGAATTGTATAAGAAAGATGGGTAAAGAATCGCCCAAGATCTCATGAGCAGTGTTAAGAGAAATTTACGAGCATTCAGTTCGGGGAGGAAATTCAATAAATAAGCTATGCCAAAACATAGCTAATATTTAGTTATTCAATCCCTGATAATTTTAGAAGTATCCGATTAAAGAGAATTGTTGGTGATCATTTTTTTCCGGATGCAGTTTTTTTAAGAGGAATCCTTAGATTACCGCCTAGAGGAATCATTTGAATTATTTGCAGGAAGTCCTAAATAATTTTAGCCGTGAATTTTTCAAACATTCCTGGAACAATTTCCGAGAGATTTTCTAACAGATTTGTCGAAGGAATTTGAAGTATAACTTTAGGAAGAACTTCAAAGGCAAAGTCGCATAAAAATGGTGCATTCTCTTAAGAATTTGTGGAAAGAGTCCTTTGTTGGTGCTCTTGAAGACAATTTTGGTGATACTACTAGAATGTCTTGTACTTTTTCTTGAAGAAATCATCAGTAAATTCAGAAATTCCAAAATAAATCAATAATAAACAACTCAATGCTATTTTAAAATAACTATTTGAATTTATATATACTGCTTCGCGTTAGAAAATGCGTTAACCAACGTGCGAAGTTTGATTTTTGACCAACTTCTCCGCGTCGCAACTCGATTCTCAATAGTGCGCATAATGAACACGGCGGAGGGCATAGATGCGCACTATAGCGAAGTGACTCGCGACGTGGCGAAGTTGGTCAAAAATCGAACTTCGCACGGTGGTTCACCCATTTTTAGTCGCGAAGCAGTATATAATACGTTAAGGGTTTTCCAGGAGAAATATTTATAATATTTTGTAAAGCATTCTCTGGCGGAATTTATCAAGAGATTTATTAAGCAATTTGATAAATATTCTTCGAGAAATTTTCTGGAAAGCTCAGAAAGCTTAACTTTAGAAACAAATCTGATGAATAATAAGTATTAATTTCGGGAATGATGTTCCATGGGAATCCAAGAAGGAAGAAGGTGAAAACTGTTAAAGGAGTTCTTGGAGAAAAAAAAAGTATGGAACTAATTCATGAAGAAATCCCCGTTTTAATTCTCAGAGGAATGTCTCGAAAGTACATGGTTGAATATAAGAAAAGTTCGTAACAGAATCACGAAGGAAATATTCCTCTTGAGTTTATTGGAAGAACTCTGGAAGGATTTATATTACCGGATTAGACAAAGAATTAATATTTTCCGTGGTGAAAATTGAAATTTACATATATCACTGGTGTGCAGCGATATGAAAACAAAGTACAAACAAATGAAATCAATGTATATCTATGCACGAAACTTGTGAAAATCATGATTATTGCGACCGACATAACTTCTGTAAACAAGAATTTGCTAGGCAACCCCCTAGGCTTCCTCCAGAAAAATCCTAGCTACGCTAATACCTGTATTATGGCTTGAATGATTTTTAACCTTGTTCACATTCCCTTGTAAGCTCAATCTTCAATGGTACCCGTACATTTTAAGTTCGATTCTATGAGTAGTTCTTGGACAGCCTTTAACAGCTATTGAATTCGAATTTTAACAAAACATTATCATTACATGTTGGAAAGTAACCTTGGACAGATAACTGATTACGTTTGTAGATCTGAAGTTTTGCACCCGAAGGAGCTATCGAATAAACTTGAATTATTTTTGAACTCAAAACTAGGCTAAGCTAAGTAAAAAAAATCATGTATGGCTATTATCATTGTTCAATAGTTTTTGAAAGATCATCTATTTCGTTTGAAGATTTGTACTCTTACAGTGGGCAACATCCTTCATTAAGGTTTGAAGCATAAGTTTTTACTATGGGATGATAATTTTTTTTTTCCATCTTTATTAACGAGATTTTTAACCCTGGCTAGTTCATCTCGGGACCAACGGCTTTACTTCCCTTCCGAAGGAAGTCGTCACTGAAATTTTCAGTTACTATCTCGGGGATGGGATTCAATCGCAGAGTCCTCGGCGTGAGAGGCGTGTGTTCTAACCACTACACCAGGTCCGTTCCCCTATGGGATGATAAGTTTGTACTCACATTCCAGTACTAACGTGTTTGGAACATTTCTCAAAATTTGTCCATGGTAATTTCCATAAAAACCTACATTGTCTTTGGGCCACCTGTCAATCATCACCTAGAAAGCTGAGGAAGGCCCCTTAATTTACATACAGTATATAGAAGAATGTATGTTTTTTCTACTGTTTTTTTCTATTCGTGTTTTCCCGACCAGTGAATTTCAACAGAGTTATAACAGGTTTTTGACACTTAGTTAGCGCGTTTTTTGTTACAAAATATGTTAAAATTATAACAAAAAATATAACACAATTTCCTTTGCACTAAACTAAATTGAAACAAAATATGGTATAATTTAAACAAAAATGTAACTCATTATGTATCAAATCGAAAACAAATATAACTATAACTTTTGTTATTATCAATAACTGAATTGCAACAAATTTTTTTGTAAGCAATCGCTCCTAAAAATTTTATAACAAATTGTGTTATAATTATGTTTTAAATTGAAACAAATTTGAAGCAGCTTTTGTTATTTTAATTGATTTTGTTTCAATTATGTTAAAATTTCCTCCATCAATTCAAAGCGCTTATAACAAAAATGAAACAATATTTGATATTTGTAACAAATCTTTTGATATAATTGTGCTACAGTTTTGTTGTAATCCACTGGTCGGGTTTACTCATAGACTTAGGCCGTCTTTCAGGTCTTTTAGTTTCAGAGCAAAATTTGATTTCTGTCTTGCGATTTCAAGACTAACCTAAGTTAGACGCAATGTTAACGATACCGAAAACCTTCTTGCGCTTATCTACACCAACCTTTATCCACGGTATCGGACCTTAGCATTGGTCCTATGCTATGCTGATTACTATGCCTGTCAAATGAAATCAAACACAGTAGGCGGTAGCCAATCGGAAGCTAATCTTATTAGGAATAAAGCAAACACAATTTTTCCGCATCGGTTCGGAATTGTTTTGGTTTGAGTTCCTTTAAAAAGTCCCGTTCCCGGTGCAGTGGACATCAGTCAACCGTTGGTCCCTTTTGCCTTACGATAGTTTTGTGTAAAAATCTGCCTCGAAGAAAATGAATTTCAAAATTTTTGCCCTTCTGGCGGTGGCCATGTTGGCTGTGATCCATCTCAGCTACGCTGCCGAGGCGGAAGAAGAAGAAGCGTTGGAGGAAATGCTTTACAAGCGAGAGGGTAAGGAAGTTTATTCATTTTTAAATGTAGAACCAAAGATGCGATATCTTTCTAATACGATGGTTCTTTTAATGTCGAGTTATCGAGAGTTGACTGTATATTCATTATACAATTTCATTTTCAGCAAATAATAATAATAACAACCAGAACAATAACAATAACAACAAGAGAGAAGGTAAATTAAATTTGCATTTTTTTTTAATTTTAATTATTATTCAACTTTATTTTCAGCGAATAATAATAACAACAACGCGAACAATAATAACAAAAAGAGAGAAGGTAATTGATCCTTCTGTATATTATATTTTCATTCTATTCATTGTACAATTTTATTTCCAGCGAATAATAACAATAACAACCAAAATAATAACAACAAAAAGCGAGAAGGTAAATAAATCTTGTGTTTATTGTATTACTTATTTTGTTCATTATACAAATTTAATTTTAGCATTATTGTTTTCCAAAATTAAATTTATATAATGATCAAAGTAAAAAAACATACAAAAAAAAAAACAATAAATTATTATAATATGATTATATAATTTTAGCTCTGGCAAATAATAACAACAACAACCAAAACAATAACAACAAAAGAGAGGGTAAGCAAATCCGAGAAGAGGAGTCAGCTCACTGACAGCTAGTTTGTTTTCTTGTTTTTCTTTTCGGAATTCTTGGGCTACTGGCTGCAAATAAGAGTGGCGTCAATGTCAAACTTGTAACCGCGGTGAACTGTCATTCCTATATAAATCCGTGTTCCGAATGAGGAGGAAACCTGTCAAAACTAGAACATGACGCCACTCTTGTTTACAGGCACTCTTATCCTCGAGTACAATGCACAATGTTTCAAATATCGAATTGTGAGTCAAAATGATCATTAAATTCTAAACGTTATTTGAAAACATTTCGAGGCGTTTATATATCCAAAGATTTGAAATTTATGATCATAAAACAACACATACAAATTTCAATTACGCTTGTTTGAGTTTTACCACTTTTACAAGTTCTCTACCACCAATTTGCGGCTTTCGACTGACAGATAGTTTATGACAGACTCGCGTTGACTTTCGGGAGCTTGAAATTTAAACTAGCTGTCGCTTCTCTGAGAGTTAATGTATTAATTTTTCGATATTTGCAACATTTATATTATTAACGCCCAAAAGAGGGAGGGTAAGCCAACTTGCTGTTTTCAACGTATATGTTTCTAATATCGATTATACAATTTTAGCTCTAGCAAATAATAACAACAACAACCAAAATAACAACAACAAGAGAGAGGGTAAGATAACATGTTTTATGTTATTGGTTTTTTATTTAATTGAATATACTATTTGATATTTAGCTTATGCCAATAACAACAACAATAATAACAACAACAAGAGAGAAGGTAATTAAAATGTCGTTAACTATATTTCATAATGTTCATTATACAATTCTATTTTCAGCAAACAACAACCAAAATAATAACAACAACAACAACAAGAGAGAAGGTAAATAAACCTTTTGTCTTCTATTATTCTTCTAATTTATAAGTGTCTTGAAAAATGTTATGTTATTTGTTATATATCGTTTTTTTTCAATATTTCTCTTACTTTCTTAAAGCGAACAACCAAAACAACAACAACAACAACAACCGAAAGAGGGAAGGTAAGAGCCAATTTGACGAAATATTGCTGATTTTTGTTCTACTCATTTTATTTTTTTAATTTATAGCTAACAACCAAAACAACAACAACAATAATAACGCCAATAAGAGGGAAGGTAAGAACATTTCCTCATAAAATCTTTTCTTCATTTTATGAATTGTGTCATTCAATTTAACTCTTTTTCAGCTAACAACCAAAACAACAACAACAACAACCGAAACAATAACAACCAGAAGAGGGAAGGTAAGTAAATTTATTTGTTGCATTTTCTCATCGTAATAGGCTGTAATCTGTCATGAAACGGCCTACTTTCCTGCACTGAATTATGCAGTGCGGTAATAGTCATTACGCAACTGAAACCAGTAGTGTAATGATCCATTACGCAACGCTTTCTCATTACGCAACTGTTTTGAGATGCGTAATGAATCATTACAAAACATTTGTTTAAGAAATTGTAAAATAATGATGAATGCATTCCGATATTATTTCTGATACCCTCAAGTGGTCTTCTACGAAAATGCAAAAAGAGTTGTACGTAACTCGTTGCAGAACTCGATTTTCACAGTACTCGTCGTAATTATCTTAATCGGCAAGCCTCGTAGTATAAATTTACTATTCGTGCTGTAAAAATCATCATTCTGCACACTTGTTGCGTAAACTACTATTGCAATTGCTTTGTTTGAGGGTATCTAGTAAAATCAGAACTTTCAAAATTTTTAGTGCTTTGCAAGTATATTTCAAACGAGTTTGAAGTTAATATGGAATCATAATTTAATCACACCTAGCCAAGTATTAAAAATTGTCATCCTTAGAAAAATGACCGTATACATTCAAAATGCCAAAACTGTAACTTTTTCATCACTCAATTAACTTGATTGTATTTATGTATCTCATTATTTTGTTTTTCTTTAGCTTATAACAATAACAACAACAACCAGAACAACAACAACAACTGGAAGAGGGAAGGTAAGAAAATATTAGCGCGTTATTGATTTTTTACTGTATTCATTACATTCTGCATTTATTTGCAGCTAACAACAACAATAACAACAATCGAAATAATAATAACAACGAGAACTAGAACGCTCATGCAAGAGACCTGTATCCATGCCTCACGATCGACAGACACCCGCGATACAATCAATGCACAGGCAAACGAACGTAACACTAGTGGCAAATGTCAAATGAAGAACGAAGGATGGAAGGAGGCTGAATGGCGACGTAATTGTAGGAAACTAGGAATCGAAACAACCGTTCGATGTGTGGATGATAGAAGTTTTACCAGTGTTATGTCTGTCTGTCTTCCCCTGCTTTGTGACGAATTTGAATAAAAAAAAAGATGGAAGCACATGATATTGATTCATTATGATGACACGCATTGAAAAATCTTGGTCCTGGAGTATACTGATTCATTGACGCTGCAATCATATTAGTCCTCCATAACATCATCAATCGGGTTATCTAGAAGTTTTGAGGCTTCTCAACGTTACCAATTTTTTTTTTGCAATTGTCATAGAGCAGATTTGTATGCTTATTAAAAAAATACATCGAAGTTGACCTCATTTCTCTAAGAATTTTCATTCTTCAAACCACGTTTGCTTGATTATTAATTAACAAGGGTTTCAACCTGGGAGAGAGAAACCAGTACAAAATTTCTCTACGTCACAGTGAGCCGAGATTTTGCTGTCACGAACTGTCACTGTGAGCCCGGATCTTAAACAATGGACAAACATGATAAAAGCGCGTAATTAGCCAAAGCATATTTTTGCATTTTATCAAAAGTAGCAAAAATCGAATTAGAATCAATTCATGCACATTCAAAAGTAATGTCACGAGAGCACCGTTAATTCTAATTGAATGTAACGTATTGGAATGAGGCTCTTTTCAATGTTCTCATTAAAACTGAAAATAAAACGCATAGAAAACTGTGGCCCTTTTTAAATGTTTGTCCAGAAAGTTCGAAGGTACACAACAAATGAAAACTAGTGATTTTCATTAAGCCTGCCTTGATTGTCGTTGGAAAATTGGAGTTATCTTGCAATGGACCGATGCACGAGTTCACTAATTTGACATTTGAGCGGTGCCGAATGACACTTGTGATCATGTTTGACGTTCCCTTAGTCGACAAAAAAGCTACAGCGATTTTTCTTTTTAACACTGGGGTTGTTCCTATCTGGCAATTCGAAAGGGACACGGAAAACAAAACACCAAAACTTGAGTTTGAATCAAAGGGTGCGACAAAATCTCAAAAACGGGGAAACATATTATTTGGATTTGAATCAACGAAAATCATTTAAAAATGGAGTAAACATGTGTTTCTGGCTTAAACTTAAGCGTATGGCACTGAAATTGGGACTGGGCTTTAGAACCCTATTCAAACGGAGATACCTGTGCCAATGTTGCTGCGGGTACACAAAATTTCTTCACCAACGGTCATTCACCTACTTCTGGTACCATCTCTGATTCTGATTTTAATTTCTTATCTGAACTGTTGCAACAAATGATTGATGCGATGTTCAAAATCACAACTATGGCTGAAGCAGTGCTAGTTGGCGTGTGGTTTATCAATAAAATCGAAATTGGATTACGTTTTTCTAATTACCTAGTACTTTTCCTATGACTGTCGGTACATTTTTACGGTAAAGTTGTTAAACAAACAATAATATAATTAAGAACAATTAGTAACATAATTTTCCGCTAATAATGATTATTGCCGGGAGAAGAAATGCCTTAAAAGGATCCGTTTTCAGCGTAACTGGCATCAGTTAGTTTTTGGTTTTGCCCTTTACGGAAGTTTAGAAAAGTATTCGTCGTAGAAATGAACTTCAAGTTGTTCGCACTTCTTTTTGCAGCTTTGTTGGCTATGACACAGTTCACTAATGCAGCCGAAGCGGATAACACAATGGAGGATATGATTAACAAGAGAGAGGGTGAGTACACAAACAATCAGAACCGCCAAAAGAAAACGATAAGTGAATCTATCTCACTTAAATTATGTTTCAACATTGCAGCATTAATTCCGCCAATGTGTGTCACCGATCCATGTCCCGGCCGATAGGAATCCACGGCACAATCGGCCGAGGAAAACGAATCTAAACCTAACGTGAATGGAAGAAACGGGGACCGGTTGAAGAAAGGATAATGGCCAGCTGAGTGTAACGTTTGACCCACTTGGAGGATATTAAATGATCTTTCGAGGCATCGTCAATAAAAGATTCAATGCTGTTACATTTGTTTTATTTTTTGGATTTCGATGAATTTGAATATAAAGAATATAGAAATCACAATTCCTCCGTTGTCCCGTCCTCCATTGCCTACGCTCTCAGTCAGCGCCATTCAGGTGTTCGTCGAAGTGCTGCTTCCACCTTTCGATCACGCTCCGTCAAAATGCTCCCATCCTTATCCCTGCACATCTCGGCTTGCGGTACGAACCCGCAACGTTGAGTTTCTGATAGAACTTACGTGTTTTTTGAGACCGGCACAGCTGTTCCATCTCCTCCAGGCGGCGTTTTTTCTCCCGAAAGAGGTGGGTCTGCTGTTGCCGTTTCCGTCTATAACGTTCCACGTTCTGTCGAGTTCCTTGCTGCAGCATGACCACCCACGCGCTGCATTCTTCTCCTCCAGATTCTGCCTACATTCCTCGTCGAACCAATCGTTCCGTCGACTCCGTCCCACGTACCCGACGTTGCTCTCAGCAGCAATGTTGATGGCTGCTTTCACTGTTCTTCAGCAGTCCTCAAGAGGGGCTTTACCCAGCTCACCCTCTTCCGATAATGCAGCCTCGAGGTGCTGCGCGTATGCCGCTGCGACATCCGATTGCTTGAGCCGCTCTAGAGCGGCCGTTGGTACCGTACGTTGTTAACGGCGGAGAGTTTTAGGCGCAGTTTAACCATCACCAGATAGTGGTCGGAGAAGTGCCGTCCATCAATCAGAACGTGGTCGATTTGTGATTCTGTCTGCTGTGATGATCTCCAGGTATATCGGTATGGATGACTGTGCTGGAAGTAGGTGCTACGAATGGTTATTAATGTGATGCAAATTTTGAAATTTTGGCGCCCCATGCTCAAACGACTTATATAATGTTAAATAGCATCCACCTAAAGTTTGAAACGAGTCGGAAGAAATTTTACTGTGCTGTGCTACAGGCCATTTGAAGTTTTTATGGAGATTACTAAGGAAAAAAACGCCATCCTTTTGTGTTCAGCCCTATATCTCTTCGTCATAATGCTTTATGGAAAAGTGAACACAATCTTCTCATGTGAAATCCTTTCAGCTACAATTTTGCTGAAGACCACATTTTGATTGGACGTCAGGATAAATTCGTCCCCTTGATGCTACAACTAGATAACTCGAAAACCAAATTTTGAGATGTGCAACTTTGAAAGTATGACCGTTTAATAAGGTGATGATTAATCGCAGAGATTATGATTGAAAAATAATCTTTACCTTGTGTATTTTGAATCACACACTTAAGACCTGTGGATATTTTGGAGATCTAATTAAGAAAAATGTTTTGACGTATTGAAGTCAAAAATTTCAAATTTCGAGTTATCTAGTTATAGCATCAAGGGGACGAATTGCTATTCATAATCATAAACTGGGTATGTATTTTGCATGCTCAAGCAACTGCCCGGCAGGCAACAGTGGTGCTTCTGGCGGGTAGAATAGATCAAAGTAATCCAGACTACTATGTTCTACAGCAAAATAGCAGTGCTCTGAAATTAAGTGAATGATCATCTCAGCATGGTTTAGACTTTGTTATCAATAATAAAAAATTATCCTTACGTCCCATCAAAATGTGGTCTTCGGCAAAGTTGTAGCTGGGAAGATTTCACATTGTAGAGTTTGTTGTAGGCATGAAATGTCAAAGTCAAATCACCCCCCCCCCCTTGTTTTATGATGAAAAGTTGTATTCTCGTCATACGCTGGGTGGTTATCCACATCAGATTCTACAGTTCTCCGGACAAATAGGATACGGATCCGAGTCTGCATGTGGAACCGGCTTAATCATTGTTGTTGGTACTTAGTCGACTTATTTGTAACGTCCATGTTGCTCAACTTTAGTCAAACAGAATGGCAATCCGTTTCATAACAAAATGGACGACGCCATATTGTAGGCACTTCGAAAAACAGATGGCGACTGAGATAAATATGCGAATTAGTGAAAAATATGCATTAAAAATACACGAAACTTTCATTACGTAATTAATATGCAGGCCCCTTTGGGTCCATCCACAAATTACGTAAGGACTCATGATGGGAAGGGGATTTGGAGTTTTTTTTACACTCTATGGGATAAAATGCAGATTTGTTTGGAAAACAAATTGCATAGGAGGGAAAAATTTTAAAAATCGTCTTACGTAATTTGTGAATGACCCCTTGAATGTGAATTTATGAATGACCACTGGAAGAACTAAAAAGTGATTCCGATGAAAAAATAATGTTCTAAAGATCGAAAGCAAATTTGGAGAAAAAGATTATAAATCGGTGCACTTGATCCAGGAATATTAGCATTTAAAAAATCACAAAATTTAAAATTTGACTGTATCTTAAAAACGGTTCTAGGGTAGAAGCTCCTGTTTTGGCCATACGCCAGTTGTAGCCATAGGGGATTATACACCGTTTTACATAGCCCATTAGCATGAAACCTTTTGTGTTTAGTTGATCACATTCACATGATAGAGCTACATTCATTTACTCTTCCAAATTTATTCAAAACATAAGAAAAACTTCATTTTCCTTATAATTTTAACTCCCATACACCTAATTTGGCCAGTGTACTCCCAATTTGGCCATTCCCATGAAAAATCAATGCGATTGGCCAATATAGGAACCGAAGTTACATCTCTAGCCGAAACTGGAACTCCAAATGGAGTTATGTACAGTTGAACATTTAGGTCTTGAAGGCCATAACTTCAGAGTAGTTTGGATGGCCAGACTATAGAATAAGTATTCCAATAGCGTTCTAGTTTTTCTCAGGTTTTTTGATTACTATAAAGGGTGTACTGAATCAAATTGCACCACTTTTAAATGGCTATAACTGTAACGCTGTGTAAGTTTTACAGTAAGGTTTGCAATCAATGTGCAGATGAAGTCGGAAGAACAGCAGCGGTGCAAAGAAATTTTGCGCAGGTACCTCGAAAATTCGGATCTATCTCATCGTGTCAGCTTAATAACTTACTGACAAACTTACAAGCCTAAGGATTACTCTGAGGTCAAAACTTCAATGGATTATTATGAATATTTATATATTGCTTCTCGATGATTAAAGAAACCGTTTATGATAAACAAATTTATAAAGCATTGAACAAAGAAAAGAAAAAAAAAGGAAAAATGAATCTCAAAATATTTGGAAGCCAACAAATCATAGCATTTTTAGCAAGATAAGATCGTCCTGGCTATTCACGGGTTAAACAAACTCTTACAATGTTTCTTGTCGTTGTATGTCAGTGGTCCTCAGCTTATATGTTTATTCGTGATCAAACGTCAACATCTTACCGCAAAATCGCTAGTGTTTGGAGGTGAAATAACCTCCAAATTGCCAAATAGCCTCCAAATCATCACCTCCAAGTTAGTTCTAATAACCTCCGTTATATGAAATATGGTGGCGCGTCGATCGTCGTAAGTTTATCGTTAAACAGTCAATGCGGGCCACTTAGGTGTTTTCAAAACAAAGCGCGGGCCACAACGTATTTGAGAATTTATTCAAAAAAAAATTCAATGGGAATGCTAAATATATGAATCTTTTTCTATTAACATGGAACTGAATCACGGAACGGGAATCTCTTGTAGAAGAAGGTCTTGACCAAAACAATATAGAAAGTATTATCTCATAAAAAATCAGACTCCAAATAAATACGTGTTGGAGATATGTTCACGCTTCCTGAAATCCTTATTAAATTTGGATGCTTATGAATATTGAAGATTACACTGCTTCAAAGGAGCTAAAATTATATCAATAAACCGGTGCGAAGATTTGCTGGCTTATCTAAGATTTTCTGATTCAAGATAGATTCAAGAGATAGGGTCTCAGACATATTTGACGGATTTCACGCCAACTCGACAAAGGGATTGGCAGCACCCCTTCAGAATTCAATAAAACTTTCTGGGTGTGAAGACTATGTGAAACTAAGATACTTTACATACTTTGTTTTTTTCAAAATCGATCTAGACTAACATTTGGAAAGGGTCAAAGTTTTTTTTACATTTTTTATAAACCCGTATAACTTGAAAACGGTATGACCTACAAAAAAGTGTTGTATGGAGGACTGTCGTGAAATTTCCTGACGTTTTAGAAATAAAACCTTTTAACCTTATCAAACAATTCCACCAATTCCTCTGACATTTTAACATATTGTTCATTAGATTTATAACAGAAATTTAATTTGGTGATACATGTATCAGTTTGTTTCACTGCCCAGTCGAATAGTTCTCGCGGAGTTGCGATTGTGTTTCCATAGTATTTTGCAAGACTTGCTCTTTTTGCCATTCGCTTGAGAGTGCCACCAATAGCGTCACAGGGGCATTTGCCGTGGGATGTGGCAAAAAAGTGCCACTCTGCTTCCAATCCATGTATTTTCTTGAAATTACATAAGCTGACAATTTTTTTTATTTTTATAGTGAGCTGCAGCTCCATCTGACTTAAAAATAACTTTTGATTTGTTTAACAAAATGTATCAATTTTGAAATAAATAGCTGAACTGCTACTGTGTCATGGGTCTGATATTATAATAAAACTAACATTTTCCAATTTATTATATTTTTTATGGTAAATCTAGAATTGGTGTATCGTTGCTTGGGAATTATTCCAGTGATATCCTTGAGCAGCGTTATAATTTTCATAAAAATCGCTATATACCAGTATTTAACCTTCGTCCTTGACGCTTTTTTGTCTTTTTTGTTTCGTGAAAAAGAAGACTGTTATTTGCAAATAAAATCATGAGTTATGAGCTTATCAACTTTTGTTAGGTAGATAACAATACAAACATATTCATTATTTCTTATTCATCTGGCGTTTAAGGCAGGTACGTTTAGTAAGTTTTTTTTTCACAACACTTTTTCTAGAATAGAATTTAATGGGATATGGATAAGGTTGTTACTTTTCAATGTTTGCAATACTGTTGTGATACCTTTCGAACCATAAAAATCCGTCGGATTGTTAGACGGAGTTGATTTCCTCATAGGCAGAGGCGAAGTCTATTGATTGCCTTTATTTATAAAACACTAGTGGTCCCGGCAAACTTCGTCTTGCCATCAAGTAGGCTGTTGAAAACCGCTACGAATCGTCCCATACGAAATGACAGTTCCGTTCACTCTCGTTTTTCCGACTTTCCCGGTAAATATCCTGAAACTTTTATTACACACAAACCCGTCGGAACCCTTGACGAACAAAATGGAGAAGGAATCATCCAAATCCGCTGACCCGTTCGTTAGCCATTTCGTGACATACAAACACCATTCCATTTTTATTTATATAGATAGATAGATAATCACTGTATAAATCCGTTTTTCAACTATTCTCAATAAAAAATACAATTTATTTTCTGATTCAAACTCATTTATCACTTGAAAACACGATCATATTTGACAGTTTAAAACAAAATCTTTGAAAAAAAAATTCTTTTGGACTTAAAAAATTCGAAGTTAGAAAAACTTTTTGACGTTGGATAACGTCTTACGGCAACATATGGGGGTACAATTCAGAAAAACGAAAAATTGAGCATGTAACGAAAAATGGTCAGGTTTTGACCGCTAATAATTCAGTCATTTATCGATAGATTTTCAATATTTATCCATGAATCGATTGGAAATTTATCTACGCGTCGATTCAAATGGAGGACACTATTGATTATTAGCAACAAACTATTGAAATATCGTAAAACGTTGACCCCTTTCTTATCTAACCAATCACGTTCAAGCACATTTTTCGGTTCCGCTTCCCACTATAAAAGCGCACCGCATCCTGCTTCTTCCCTCATTCTTCTTTTTGCCGTCAGACTGTGAACACGGTCGGCGAGCAAATTTCGAGAGTCATTCGCGTCCTCAGTTCAGTTTTCAATAGGACGCGAATACAACACGCATTAGAACCGAAGAACCACGCATTTCGGAGCCGCAGCAACTGAAGCCGCTCATTTGAGTGCACCAGCCAGCATAATCGTTTTCGGCCAGAAATCGTCGCTACCAGCCAGTGCTCCGCTGTCATTGCCATGCGGGAGGCTAGCGCGGTCATTCTGGTTCATTAGATCGAGCGGCACAGCCGTCACCGTCCGTGTAATATTCCCTAATTTGTACGAGATGGCTGAAGAAAATCGACCAAAGCCGCTTGTTGAAGCACACATCATCATCCGCACCGCAAATCTCATCGGGCGAGGAGGATTGCAACCAGTGGGCCGTCAAAGTGTGTCTGTGTCACGCAAATTCAACAATTCAATCGGCACTTTTCTTAGCCAACAAATGTGTTTTAAAGAGTTGATTGTGTAATATTCTTTAATTTGTTCGAGATGGCTGAAGAAAATCGACCAAAGCCGCCAAAATGTGTCCGTGTTACGCAAATTCAACAATTCAATCGGCCCTTTCCGGAGCCAACAAATGTGTTTTAAAGAGTTATTTGTATAATATTCCCTAATGTATTTACCACATACTTGCTATAATCTCTTAATTCATCTCATAGCATCATACAATAATTGATTTATTACGAATAATTGACAATACGGCAATTTGAGGCTGTTTCCGAGGACGCAGCGTAGTTAACGTCATGCAATCGGGTCTTGTACACAGCCCCCTTTGATTTTTGTATAGAAATAAAAATAAATTAAAATATAAATTGTATGGCGCGTGAGAAATCTGAAACCCCCTCCCCCCATGAACCTTTATGTAATAAATGGATGGCCCCTAAGGATATTATTTCCATCTATTAAATGTAAGGACTAAAGAATATGATTATCTCTGGGATTATTCATAAGGAACGGTCGCATTTCCCAAGTGATCCATTTCATTCATAATTTTCTTGTCAATTATCGCAGTCATGATCATTGATTAGTTGCGAGTTTGGTGATGCAGTCCCTATTACGGACATCATTTTCATACTACAAACAGATCACCCAAAACTCTTTCTCTGTTTATTTGGAGAGCAAAAGTTACCGCCCATGCTTCTTCTTCCATCGACCGGTTCTATCGGTGTTGAAGTGTTAACCGAACCAACCAAATAATAACACTCAATATCCATAATAGATCAGAATTGACATGCAACAAATAGTTTGAAAATTGATTAGATTTTTAGATTTCTAGGTAAATCTTTCATAAGTTCGTGACGGTCCTAAATCAGGAAATAGAAGAAGCTAACGTTATCCAACGTCAACTTGGCGGTCGTATCTCGGAAACAACCTCTTACTTTTTCTCTAAAATATGCCCAGTTTGCAATGTATGGACGACTTTTAGTAAATTTAATTACGAAACTTTTTGCTTAAGGACGATCAAAATCTGAAATGGCCGTTTTTTTTTAAATCGACTTTAAAGTTTTGAATATTTTTTTTTTTCAGTGTAGAAAATGTGTTTTTATTTTTTTCAATATTTTTTTCTCCAACTTCAGGAAATTTCACGACATTCCCCCCTACAACACTTTTTTGTAGGTCTTGCCGTTTTCGAGTTATACGGGTTTATAAAAAAAGTGAAAAAAAACTTTGGGACTTAAAAAATTCGATGTTAGAAAAACTTTTTTTCTCTTAAATATGCCCAATTTGCAATGTATGGACGACTTTTAGTAAATTTAATTGCGAAACTTTTTGCTTAAGGATGATCAAAATCTGAAGCCGTTTTTTTTAAGTCGACTTTAAAGTTTTGAATATTTTTTTTTTCAGTGTAGAAAATGTGTTTTTATTTTTTCAATATTTTTCTCTAAAACGTCAGGAAATTTCACGACAGTCCTCCATACAACACTTTTTTGTAGGTCTTACCGTTTTTGAGTTATACGGGTTTATAAAAAAAGTAAAAAAAACTTTGACCCTTTCCAAATGTTAGTCTAGATCGATTTTGAAAAAACAAAGTACGCAAAGTATCTTTGTTTCACATACTTTTGACATCCAGAAAGTTTCATTGAATTCTGAAGGGGTGCTGCCAATCGCGTGTCGAGTTGGCGTGAAATCCGTCATTTCTAGTTATCGCCAGGCTTGATAATACTCCGCAGCATCACCAGAGTTCGAAATCATGCTCAAGACTAGCTTTGCCTCTTTGTAAAGGAGCGAAAATATACTGACCAGAGAGGCAAGAAAAAATGAGCGAGGAAGACGCGACACATAACACAAAAGAGGAAAATTCCATCAAAAAAGAGTGCAATCACAACTCTGCCAGGCCTGTTTTGGTTGGACGAGTCACTTAAGAGTTATCTCAAAGTGTCAGTAAGGGTGAGCATAGAAGCAAGAGAGAATGAGTATCAGCAGTATCAGTATCAGCACTTCTCAGAAAAACCTCGAAACCGCCTCAGTTTTGCATCGAATAGGAGCTTCTATCACTTAAATGGTTATTCCTGAGCTGATAAATACAGTCGATATTCCATAAATTCCTAATGATATCATACAGTAAAAATTTTCGTATAATAATGATCAACTTTCGAAACACAGTTGCAAAGACAAAAGAATATAAGCCTCGTTATTTCTTTTATGTAACACGCGGGCCACTTCACATTAACATTCAAAATGTTTTCGCGGGCCGCACAAAATCTTCACGAGGGCCGCAGTTTAGTGACCACTGTTGTATGTAAACATATTACCTCACTAGAGCGCATCGAAGCACCAAAGAGAGGAGATAAAGGATCATCAGAGTCCGACCACGATGAGCGTGATAAGAAAACCATCCAAGTGACCATAACCCGGAGACAGGTAGCTGTGCGCCATATCTCTTCGGTGCTTCCTAGAAGAAACAAGTCATGGCCGATAATAAATGCTTGTTAACCTGTCACTTGCAGGGAGAGGGTCATTGTTTCTTGGTGTCTGATTGACGTCTTATTAGGTGCCAACGACTTTTTCAAACTACATACTGCAAAACAACTTTTTGTCTCGTTCCGTTTGATCCTGGTGGCGATTGGAAGAGCGTCATCCTGAGTCGACGATACTCTCCCGTTCTCACCCCTTCTCTGCCGGCGCGCAAAGCTCTCAACTCAATCGACTCGGAAGAACTACGCAAGCTTCTAATCGCAAGACAGCACTAGTCGTCTTCAATCGGCAAACTTGCGATTGGCGCTAGTTTGAAATGGAACTGCTCCTCGACCGTTTGGATTCAGTGTTCGATCATCTGTAGTTTCGGAATGATTGCACGCGTTTGACTCTCAAAGACGACGTCAACGGTTTCATATCGAGTTTTGCATCGGTCCAACTCGTTTCTGGTTCGATCACTTCCTCACCCCGGTTGCTTTTGGTGACAAGGATCACCGTTTTCTCATTCGAGTATCACTGAGCTGAGCCGAATCCCAGCGCAAACAGACTTAACACCGAAAGTTGAGTGTCGTCGTCGAAGGCGGCGGCGACCAGAAGTTGTCACTAGAGAGTGGTGCCTTGACAAAGCCAATATACCGCTGATTGGCAAATTAGCAAGCCGTTCCGTGACAGACAAGCGGTTGGTTAGTGGCGATCATCACCAGTTACGGGCCAGTTTCTGCCGCGAAAACACGTTTCAGCATTCGCGCACGGGTCTCAACAGAGAGAGAGGCGACACTTGGGACAGGAAGCTATCTTGCACGAGTTCGCGCACTCCACGACTTGGCCGCCGATTAGCCGGTTGTGACTTTATCCAGGTGCCTGCCGGAGATCAGTCGAGAGTGTTTGATCACGTTCGTCCGTTGGTGATAAACGAATCGAATTGATAGGTTTTTTTTTTCGTAGTTTGGTGAAGTCGCAGTAAACCCCATCGAGAAGCAGGCCGGTGCAACTGTGCGAATACTATCCCAGACTGCTCCGCTTCAGGCAGAAGTGGTTCTTATCGCGCCTACTTTGTGTCCGTGCGGCTAGTTGAACGAGTTCTTTGACGAGCTTTTCGAGTAACGGAGTGAAGTGCTCTACTGTGCATCGTAGTGTTTTTCGAGGTGCGAGTTTTTGTAAGAAGAAACCGAATGAATTAAGTGCATTTTATTCGCCAAAAGCACGTCTTGATGGCAGACTGCTGAATTTCGGTGACGGCCGGTTGGTGATTGTGTTACGAGTAGTGCAGTTTGTTTTGCTCCGGAGCCAGCTGATGTGCAGATTGTTTTAGCAGATTGAGGTAAAACAAAATTGAGAGTTGTTAAAAATAGACTTCTTTTTTTCCTTCGGTAATTTAAACGGAAGCACGCGACGCGTGACTTGGGAGAGTAATTTAACCTGAGGGGACAGTTTTTGCTTCGGTTGAGAGTGTTCAGGTGAACGAATTGAATGGTGAAAACGTGACTTGTCAGAACTGTAGCAACAAGTGCAGTTTGGATGGTTTCTCCTAAAAGTTTGATTAACTAGTGTCAATACGTAAAAGCGATAGTGTATGATTGATCATATATCTTACAATTGATAAATTAAATTTTCATCAGATCACTGATTACCAAACTGCGGTCCTCTACATGGACTTGTGCGACCTGCGAGTTTGTTTCTGAAGATGAGAGTGATTTCATGGTAAAGACTTTGTACTCTACCCACCATAAAGCCTGATTCGCTGCTGACAAGTTATTTCTTGGCCTATCTTGATGCATGGACAATTCCTGCAAGTAAGCGATCAAGAAAGCGCTTTTTTCTGATCGCAGTACACAGTTGAAAAGAGATGTCAGTTCAAACGGGAGTCACTGTAGAAAATTTCTGCAAAGAATCGGCGAGAAATTTCTTTAGCAATTCCTTTTCAGTAGCAAATTAGGCTTAAGTATTGAATCGTTTCACCAAGTATTGCAACACCCGGAAAACTTTAGCATCTCCTGAAACCTATAATATTTACGATGAAATATCTCGTGATCCTTACTATCTATCATGTTTCGTTTTATAGCAAAGTTGTTCAGAAACCTTAAGGCATACACAAAGTAAACGTTTTGATGTGCAATTCTACCAGGTCCGTCCCACTCGGGCTCAGATTGGGTACCACTTCTAGTACTGCATTTGGTCCCTCGGTAGTGCAAAAGGTACCCAAGTTTGACAGATCGCGGTACACTTTTCACGGCATTCTAGATTACCTTAGGAGCCATAAAATTTTGGGCAACTGCAAGGTCTTTATTTTGTCTTTGATTCTACTGCAACGTGGTTTACAGTATGGTACATGAAAGAAGCGAAGCTCATCATATCATATTGTATGATAGTTATTGCTGTGTGCATTTGATATTTGCACGAAACGCGGTAAGCAACAAAAAATGCGATGTCAAAGATAGATTTTTCTTGCTCGGGCGATGGTGATTTATGTAATCGTTGCTAGGTGTCCTTTAATTATTTTGTGTTACCGCATTTGGAGGACGTTTACTCAACATTTGCCTCTCAAATGCAACCAGCAATATTACATAGAAAACAAGTTGTACCGGCAAACGTTGTATTTCAACGTAGTAGGCCGTTCAAAAACGCGATGAAAAACATTAATATAAACTGACAGTTTTGTATTCTCTCGATTTTTGACTTCTCTAGTAAATTTCTTAAACTTTTACTTCACACAAACAAGTGGGCGGAACCCAACAGTAGGAGGGGTTTAAAAAATCCGATCATCCGGTCTTGAGGCATTTCGTGACATACAAACCATTCTTTTTATTTATTGGTTGATTTGTAGACTCTGTGGGGAAAGATTAGTATTTCGAAAACTTCAATTTAATTTCCACTGGTGAGAAACAGGTTTTTATTTGAAAAGGTCTTAACTTCCCGTATATTTTACCACACTGTTGTTGGGAGGGAGAAACCAATGCAAAATTTCTCTGCGTCACAGTGAGCCGAGATTTCGCTGTCACGAACTGTCACTGTGAGCCCGGATCTTAAACAATGGACAAACATGATAAAAGCGCGTAATTAGCCAAAGCATATTTTTACCTGAGAGAGAGGAGACAGCTGGCTTAGATTGCGAGCTCCCAAAAGTCATGGGAACCTGTCATCAACTGTCACTGGAAAACCGCACATTCGAAGGGCAGAACGTGAAAAACCGTCAAAATTTAACCAAACTAAAATTGGATGTAATTGAAAATTTAGGTTATTTTCCTGTGCTATCGTATATAAAATAGTTGAATATTTAAATATTGTCGATTGGACTCCAATTGCTATTGAAAATTTTAAATTTTATGATCTTTTTGATATCAAATGGGATGTGAAAATGGTTTTCACCCAGTTTGTGCTCTCTGAACCATTGTGCACAACCCAAACATGAGAAGAAGAAATCAAAGAAGCCAAGAAAACAAGCCAGTTGTCAGTGAGCTGTCTCCTCTCTCTCAGATTTTTACATTTCATCAAAAGTAGCAAAAATCGAATAAAAATCAATTCGTGCCAATTGAAAAGTAACGCCACGAGAGCACCGTTTATTCTAATTCAATATAACGTATTGCAATGAGGTCTTTTATTGTTTTCAATAAAAACTGAAAATTAAACGCATCGAAAACTGTAGCCCTTTTTCAATGTTTGTCCAGAAAGATCGAAGGTACACAACAAATGAAAACTAGTGATTTTCACCAAGCCTGCCTTGATTGTCGTTGACAAACTGGAGTTATCTTGCAGTTTGAAAAAAATTTATATCAAATTTCGTGTGTAGTATCTGTGCCTCCCTCCCAGATATGGATGCATCTAAATCAATCTAAAGTTGGTTGAATTGTATAACCTAAACTAGATGCCGATTGAACAAATTTAGTTTGGTTTAATTTACACTAATATGGGCTGATTGAAAATGGCATTTGTGGTCATGAACATAGCGTGAGTTTTATTCAGGTTTGATTTCAGGTTGTGCTTCAGAGTCCAATTGAATACATTTTGTAAATCATTGGAGCAATTATAATGCAGGAATTACACAAATATTTTAAAATATTCAAAACAGAATTACACACATATTTTAAAATATTCGTTGGAAAAGACATGTGTCAATGTACAAAAACTTGTCAGTTCTAATGTTATACAAAATTTCATGAAAAGTCATAAGAGGAAACAAACGGCATTTGAATCTGGTGCCCAATTTCAATGAGGTGAATATGGAAAACTTAGCAAACTTAGCAAAATTTTGCCACAGATGGATAAATCACTAAAGTGGCATTATATTGGAGATTGATGGAAATTAGTGAAAGTATCAAAGCTCTTGTATTAGTAAGATAGTGAAGAATAACAACATAAAATTAGGATTTATGCTATGCGAAATATAACATTTAACTACGTTTCGGGGAAACTGCATCCGGGGAAATCACATTCCGGGGAACGAAACTCGGGGAAAAGTAGTACAATCCTACTGTACATGTTAATTTGAGTTCAGTAAACATTTCATAATGCGATATTCCGTATCTCGACTTCCAATTAAAGAATCATTGTAAAATTTGGTTTTCGCGGCTACCTCGATGGTCCTTTGAACCGCAGTTGCACTGTTTTTGTATGTCATAATATGATCTTTCCAATATCGACTTATGGAGGGCTGACTGTTCTTTTCATCAATTTTAGATTCTATTCTAGACAACTTAAAATATACGAACGTTGTAGGTGGGCAGGATCATGAGCTAGAATATGGAAAAAATTACATAAACCTTTCCAAACATTCTGAATATTATCTGAGAACACGAACCTTCTCAAGATTTTGAAATTTTTTGCTATAAAGGAAGGTTTTGAAAGATAAGATGAGGTGATTTTTTTTGTTCTTCTCAAGACCCCTAATGTTCCTAGAAATAATTTCTGGCTGCGCCACCGTATCATATAAATTAGTTCTTTTTCACCGTATCGTATAAATAAAATTATATATTTTCTTATAGCGATTTGATTATCCGGAGTAAAAGTTTTGATTCGTGTCACAACTAACGGCATGTTGCGATATAGTGATTGGTCAATACAACACTTTAGAGATTCAATCCCATTACTCAGAATTCCTAATCCCCGAATGACATTACCCCGAATTCCAATATCATGCGGAAATGTCATCAATGTCATCACGTCAAGATTATTTTAAAATTGGGGAAATAGCATTCGGGGTAATGGTACATTCGGGGTGATGGCATTCGGGGAAATGGTATTCGGTAAAATAGGGTAGAATCCATCACGCACATTTTTTTCTCAGTCCGACGGATTGAAAACTTTGTTTACATTCTCAATTATTTGTGGTCGTTGAGGAAATTTCTTGAAATTAAAAAGATTTTGGTGAAAAAGTGCAGAGTAGATAATGTAACTGAAGTTATTTTTCAAAACACAGCATTTTTTGCATTTTTGGTGTACAAGTGAACGAACCATATCAGCTTTCACAAAATTACACTTGGAAAATGAAAACCGTAGTGGAACATTTCAAGTTTTATACGACGAATAATAGCGATTGCGACGAAATAGATCGAAACCTTATGGACCTTGCTGTTAGATCAGGAACGCGATTCAATAGTTCGAAGAACCATCGTGACTTTGGGCCAAAAACTCTGGACCACTATTTTTACAGCAAACTAATACAAAACCATCAGGTGGTTATGCATGACAAGAATACGTTATGCATACACTGATAAGAAAGACATAGTAACGCTGACTGTATCAAGGGTAAAATTCAAACCATTTTATCACTTGATTTTTGCAGAACATGTTTCTTTTTTAGAACGAGAAAACGGTGGTTATGACCTGAGAGAGACTCGCGAAGGCAATGTACGACTCATGTTGTAAACAATGTCATTCAGCAACTTTTTTTTTCCTGAACTCCTTTTTTTATAACGAAATTGTTCGTTTTGTCTATGAAATAATTTGTTGTTTTCTTTAACGAAACAGTTTCGTACCATGTATGTAACCAGCTTCGTATCAAAATTCATACTATAAATTAACAATTATTTACAATTATTGTACACTACTATACAATACAGCGTTACTTTGTCTTTTTTATCAGTGTATGCATAACGTATTCTTATCATGCATAGAAACCTGATGGTTTTGTATTAGTTTGCTGTAAAAATACGATTCACTGGGATAAATGTTGTTTTTTATACGAAATGTGTCAACGAAACCAATTCGTTACAGAAAACAATGAATAATTTCGTAGAGCAAACGACCAGTTTCGTAATACTAATCAATTTTCAGCAACTGCGTGCAGAATTGAACGAAATATTGTTTTACGACATGGATATTGGATAAAATATGAAGAGCCGTTTTCAGTATTCTTTTAAATACGGATTTCAGAATCAACAATCAACACGGTTCTTTTTACACGGATTTCGGAATCAACACGCTTAAAAACGGTAAAAACACGATTTTTTCTAAGCGGTATGTACCTACCGTGAAAAAAAGCATTAAGGCCCAAACGCAATGATAGCGGAACGGCAACGGAATGCGGAACCGGTTCGCCAGAACGAATCACACCATCTTGACTGAGCTGACAACGAATGAAATTGAACCAACACTCAGTCGACTAGCATGTTATAGATCATGCTGGCGAACCGGTTCCGCTTTCCGTTGCCGTTCCGCTGTCATTACGTTTGGGCCTTTAGTGTAGTGATTTTCGCGACTCCCAGGACAAAGCGACTAAAACCACTAAAACAGAAAGAGACTAAATCTGATGTCATGTGTTGAGTTTATACAGATTTGGGTAACGAATGCAAAATTGACTGAATGTGTGGGAAACTAATGTAATGTGTAAAGCATACTTTATGGGGCCCAGATAGCCGTAGCGGTAAACGCGCAGCTATTCAGCAAGACCAAGCTGAGGGTCGTGCCTGCCACACGATAGACGAATGCAAAAAATGGTCAATTGGCAAAGAAAGCTCTCAGTTAATAGCTGTGCAAGTGCTCATAAGAACACTAAGCTGAGAAGCAGGCTCTGTCCTAGTCGGGACGTAACGCCAGAAAGAAGAAGATACTTTATGCGAAACATGAAAATTGCAACTGACACTCGTGTATTCAGACAATATGCTATTTCAAATGAAGCCAAATTTTCGTGGACGGTAACGTTTTTGGATGAGCCATTTTCAGCGTGTGTAAAAAAAGTGTTTGACAAGTCTTCATTGACATTTAAATTTCGAATTCCTGTTGGAACATTTTTGCGGGTAAAATTAAAAATTTGGATTTCCTCGCGGAAATAATGCGCAGTGAGCAATCCCCGCATAGAGCAAATGAACCAAAGTAAGCATTGAAATTTCTAACATGATTCAATTGACATCACAGATTTACAGCATAACCACGGCATAAAAATTAACAAGGCAGGCTCTTTACTGATATAAATATCAAGTTTGACGTCACTCCCATCGTACCATATACCTTCAGGACCACTAGATCATTTTTTTCGCAAATTTGTTCGAGGTGGATAGGAATGACGTTGTCAAGTAGCTGACAGTTTTCGGAATATATCACCTTCTTAATGTAGTACACCGTGCAGCATAACGATATGTTAGCTGAAGTGTGGCTCATCATTTTGTCCAATATATTTTGGTTAGCATACGTTCATTGTAATTCTAACTGTAAGGGCTCATCAATGTTACAAATTACAAAGTCTAAGAATCTAAAATTTCGTAAGCGACGGGTCCTTATGCACATGGTGCAACACAATTAATCCCCACCCATTCGCGAATTTCATGTAAGACGGGGCTTAAGATTGCGGTACTTGGTTCCTATTGTTAAATACCAGATATCTAAAATGCACATCATTTTAATTTATGTGATGGATCCATAGAAATGTTAGAAGCAATATAGCTGTAATTCAATATGCTACGGGTCTTTTTTCTTCGATTGCTCAGATGCTCTAGATTTGAACATATGCGATTCCCATCTATGCGTCTCAAATGTAGGGATTAATTTATCAATGGTTCAATAATTTTTTGAAGTATTCCGACGAGGTTTCGCGCGAAATTCGTCGAAGCTATTGAATAATTTGTGACAGCTCATTCAGCAAAAACAAAAACGTTACATTTTTAGTCATCGGTGACTATGATGATTCTGATGGAAAATTTAGCGATCAGTAACTCTGAATTTTCCCGAAATCAAAATTTTTCCAGCAATGCATAATACTTTGTACGCAAAGATATTCGCACCTGGATGCACCAAAATGGCGATATTTGCAACAAGATACGCCATCCACGTAACCACTAGCTCGCTAATTCGCTTTTTTTATTCTACCCCATTACTCTGAATGCCATTACCCCTAATGCCATATCCCCGAATAACATGACCCCAAATGTACCATTACCCCGAATTTCATAAAACTGAATTCTGTTATCCCGAACGTACAATTACCTTGAATGACATTTCCCCGTAGTTTTGGAATTCGGGATAATGCCATCCGGGGTAAAGGTTCATTCGGGGATATGGAATTCCGGGTGATGACATTCGGGGAAATGGCATTAGGGGTACACGGAAGTTCTACGAGAAGCTTAACCGTTCGCGCAAAGGCTTTGTGCCACAAGCCGATATGTGCAGAGACTGTGACGGAAATCTTCTCACGCACGAACGTGAGGTGGTCGAAAGGTGGCGGCAGCACTACGACGAGCACCTTAATGGTGATGTGGCCAGTAGCGAAGGTGGCACGGAAATAACTTTGGGAGCACGCGCGGATGACGAAAGACTTCCGCCTCCGGATCTCCAAGAGGTGGAAACGGAGATTAGACGGTTGAAAAACAACAAAGCCGCTGGAGTGGACCAACTACCGAGCGAGTTGCTAAAATGCGGTGGTGATGCACTGGCAAGAGCACTGCACTGGGTTATTTCCAAGATTTGGGAGGAGGAACTATTGCCGGAGGAGTGGATGGAAGGTGTCGTATGTCCCTTCTACAAAAAGGGCGACAAGTTGGATTGCGCCAATTATCGTGCGATCACAATTTGAGCGCCGCCTACAAGGTACTCTCTTAAATTCTATGCCGCCGTCTACCACTAATTGCTAGAGAATTCGTTGAGCTATATCAGGCAGGATTTATGGGCGAACGAGCAACCACGGACCAGATATTCGTTATCTGCCAGGTGTTGCAGAAATGCCGCAAATACAATGTACCCACACATCATTTATTCACCGATTTTAGATCGGCCTATAAAACACTCGATCGAGAACAGCTATGGCAGATTTTGCACGAATAAGGTTTCCCGGACAAACTGCTAAGATTGATCAAGGCGACGATGGAGCGAGTGATATGCGTAGTCCGAGTATCAGGGACATTCTCGAGTCCCTTCGAATCTCGCAGAGGGTTACGGCAAGGTGATGGCCTTTCGTGTTTACTGTTCAACATTGCTTTAGAGGGTGTGATAAGAAGAGCGGGGATAGACACGAGTGGCAGGATTTTCAGAAAGTCCGTTCAGTTACTTGGTTTTGCCGATGACATTGATATTGTTGCCCGCAACTTTGAGACGATGGAGGATACGTACATCCGACTTAGGGCTGAAGCTAGGCGAATCGGACTGAACATCAATATGTCGAAGACGAAGTACATGATAGCGAGGTGCTCAAAAGAAGACACGGCACACCCCCCATCTCGAGTTTATATTGACGGTGATGAAATCGAACTTGTCGAAGAATTCGTGTACTTGGGCTCACTGGTGACCGCCGACAACGACACCAGCAGAGAAATCCAGAGACGCATCGTTGCTGGAAATCGTGCCTACTTTGGACTCCGCAGAACGCTTCGATCGAGCAAATTTCGCCGTCGCACGAAGTTAACCATCTACAAGACGCTGATTAGACCGGTACTCCTCTATGGGCACGAAACATAGACCCTACGTGCGAGGATCAACGCGCACTTGGTGTTTTCGAACGGAAGGTGTTGTGGACTATCTACGGCGGAGTGCAGATGGAAGACGGAACGTGGAGAAAGCGAATGAATCATGAATTGCACCAGCTGCTGGGAGAACCTACCATCGTCCACCTTGTAAAAAATGGGAGGCTGCGGTGGGCCGGGCATGTCACCAGAATGTCGGATAACAACCCGGTGAAAATGGTTCTTGAAAACAATCCGACCGGCACAAGACGACGTGGAACGCAGCGAGCAAGATGGGTCGATCAAGTTGAGGACGATTTGCGGACCCTTCGCAGAATGTGTGGCTGGCGACGGGCAGCCATGGACCGAGTCGAATGGTGACGTCTCCTACGTACAGCAGAGGCCACCAAGGCCTTAGTCTGACTGGTAAGGTAAGTAAATCTATTTGTTTGCTCAGCAGTAGCGCAACCAGGATTTGGCTCTAGGGGGGGTTTTGCAAATTTTAAAATACTTATTGAGAAGAATTTTTTTGATGAAGAAAAAAATTGAGTTGAAGAGTTCAAGTATGTTTTATATTCTGCATGGTTAAAATGAATTAAGAAAGATTACAATAAATTAGTGTCATGCCATTTAACCGCTCTTATTATGTGTTGTTCCTTAAATATGTTTTCGAGTTTTTCAAGAATGAGAATGACTTGGAGAATAATCTTTATGCGCAGAAATTTGCAATAGAAATCATTACCACTACTGTTGCAGTAGGTCGAAAACAGATCAGCGTTGCAAAATTCAACTGACGGTAGAAAACTAATTGTCACAATTTAAAGAGTTGGTGTTCTAGAAAATCGAGTGTAAAGGTCAAAAATGTGTTCTGCTTTCATTGTGAAGATGTTATGACTTAATATATGATAACATTTCAAAATGTTCAATATGCTCATGAGAAGCTGTTTTTTGATGACTTTGTAAGAAAATTGATTTACTATTTTCATGATTCACCTACAAACTCTCAAAATTGTTTAAATTCCTGATGTGGCCGAAATGCTTCCACCGACAGCTAAATATTTCAACAGTATTCGTAGACTTTTTTCTTTGTAATCTTCAATTATCAAGGAATTCATATGCTCTGAAGGTCGCAAAATTTGGCCAAATGCTGAGGCAACTATAAGAATTTTGATGTTTTAGATGCTGCACCAATGGGAAGTTTCCAATATACATGAAGGTTCAACAAACTGTTGATACAATGCCATCAGTTTGTTTTTGATAAAGGCTAGAAAATTTTGTTATTTATTAGCTCATTGTAGTTATAATTTTGTTTTGATCATACTCCCTGAAGAGTTTAAATGTTAAAAAATCCAACTTCAAACAATATAACTGTGGAGGCCTCTGACATTATCAGTGTAAATACGAATTAGACTAAGTTACTCCTCTTTAGATGTATCGTTGTATAATGTCTAGTGCTGAATTTCATCAATATATTCGGCGAGCCTAATTATTTTTCGGCTCTGGGGGGGTTTTGACCCCCAAAACCCCCCCTTGGTTGCGCCACTGTTGCTCAGTAACAAGAAGCTACACTTGATTACCAATGGCTTTTAGTGCGAGATCATTAATTAAGCGAGAATATTTAAAGGTGATTTAAAGTGCTATTTAATTACTTTGGCATGGTTGACATTTCTCAGATATCATCGATGTTAGGACTTTCAGGGGTCCACACATCGTGTCGGATTATTTTTTTTTTGTTGGTGCGTGGTTATCAATCAAGAAATCGACAATCAATGCGTTTCTGTAACCAATGTCTGTCAGCATATTATGTAGTAGCTGACTACCATCGCTCGATGAGCGGATTAGTGATATCAACACAAACGTCAACCTCAGTGATCTCAGTCAGTCCATGGAGCGATGATCACATTAGCACGGGAAGTGATGGATACTGCTCAACGAAAAGCAAGAAACGGTTGGATCTACGAAAGTTACCAGAAATGACGGATGAGTGAGAGGAATTTGGGCGTAAACAGTATTGCTAGATGTTACTATCAACGCTTAAAAAGTGTCGATTTGTACAGGCTGACTGCGATACAAATTCCGATCATTGAGTATTTTATCAACATCATGCGATCCATTCCATCACCAGTTCATTGATTGCGATAGACCATGGATATCACTGATAGGTAAAGTTTTAAAATTTAGCAAATAAAATGGCAAATAGCAGTACGAAATTTTGGACAGTGCTGCGGATGAATTGAAACTATATGTTGGTCACAGAAAAACATTAAATGCTTGAACAATTACCACGTGATTACTCACTCTGCAGTGATTTTGATCTAGAAAACGGTATCGCATCACTGCTATTGGTTGTCAAGTCAAAGTGATATTGATAACTGGCAAGTGATATTGATAGTTTTAGTATATCAGCCATCAGCTGATATGACTGACATTGTGCAACTCTGGGCTTAAACCGAATGTTGATGTCCGTTACCCATCAGTGCAGAAAACGATACAAGGAAGCAAGGTTAGCTGAAAAAGGGATCAAAGCTAGAAAGATGAGGGAGCATAAAGAGAAAAGGTAATTGCTCAGGCGAAAGAAGCTTTGGGACAGAATGCCAAGTATTTGCTTTTTTTCAGCTCTCGCTTTCCTTCCTGTACTGCTCTGTTCAGTCGAGTACCGGCCACTAGCATACGGCACTTAGTGACATTTTTCATGTCTTCAACTTTTATTTTTTTTAATTTCCTTATTCGTATCATTCCAAACATTACATTCATTATTTCTTATATCTTGGTGTTCTGTGTTATTAGACAACACTATCATCCTAATTTGGTAAAACAAATCTAAGATTTTATTAACATTTTGTTAACAACATATTGCATTTCATTTGCCGTAGCAGTTCGGATTTTTTACAGGTGAGTTGATTTCACCTGCTTATAATAGAAAAAAACGCTTTTAATATACTTAACCTAACTTAACTTAAACATATAACGCATTAATCGTGGCAATAGAAGATTGTAACGATTTTTGCCTGAAATTATTGATTATTTTATTTGACATTTGTTCCAATGTTTCAACATTGGATACTCTATGTAACTCATTGGTACTATACCAGGGAGGGACCCTCAGAATCATTTTCAAAATTTTATTTTGAATTCTCTGAAGAGCTTTCTTCCTGGTATTACAACAGCTAGTCCATATTGGTACAGCATACAACATGGCTGGCCTGAAAATTTGTTTGAATATCAAAAGCTTGTTCTTGAGAAAAAGTTTTGATTTTCTATTAATAAGGGGATAGAGACATTTTACATATTTGTTAAATTTGGCTTGAATGCCCTCAATGTGATTTTTGAAAGTTAAATTCTTATCTAGCATGAGCCCTAGATACTTAACTTCATCTGACCAATTTATTGGAACCCCTCTCATCGTGACAACATGTCTACTTGAAGGTTTCAAATAAAGAGCTTTTGGTTTATGTGGGAATATTATTAGTTGAGTTTTGGAAGCATTAGGAGAAATCTTCCATTTTTGCAAGTATGAAGAAAAAATATCCAAACTTTCTTGCAATCGACTACAGATGACACGCAGGCTTCGTCCTTTGGCGGAGAGGCCTGTGTCATCCGCAAACAAAGATTTTTGACATCCCTGAGGTAACTCAGGTAAGTCAGATGTGAAAATATTGTATAATATTGGTCCCAAAATGCTGCCTTGGGGAACACCAGCTCTTACAGGAAGTCTTTCAGATCTGGAGTTCTGATAATTAACCTGAAGTGTACGATTTGACAGATAACTTTGAATTATTGTAACAATGTATGTTGGAAAATTAAAGTTTTTTGATTTTACGATCAAACCTTCATGCCAAACACTGTCGAATGCTTTTACTATGTCTAGAAGAGCAAGACCAGTAGAATAGCCTTCAGATTTGTTGGAACGGATCGAATTTGTTACACGTAAAAGTTGATGATTGGTCGAATGTCCATGGCGGAATCCGAACTGTTCATTGGCAAAAATTGAATTTTCGTTGATGTGGGCCATCATTCTGTTCAAAATAACCTTTTCAAAAAGTTTACTGATGAAGGAAAGCAAACTTATTGGACGATAGCTAGAAGCTTCTGCAGGATTTTTGTCTGGTTTAAAATTGGAACAACCTTAGCATTTTTCCATTTGTCAGGAAAATATGCTAATTGAAAACATTTGTTAAATATATCAACTAGAAATGATAAGCTACTTTCTGGAAGTTTCTTGATGAGGATGTAGACAATTCCATCATCGCCAGGAGCTTTCATATTTTTGAATTTTGTAATAATAGTTCCCACTTCTTCCAAATCAGTCTCCCAGGCATTTTCGAAAACGTTCTCTTGATTGAGAATATTTTCGAACTCCTGAGTAACTTGATTTTCAATTGGACTAGTAAGTCCTAAATTAAAATTGTGCGCACTTTCAAACTGCATAGCAAGTCTTTGAGCTTTTTTGCAATTAGTTAGTAATAATTTGTTTTCCTCTTTCAATGCCGGTATTGGCTTCTGAGATTTTTTCAAGATTTTAGATAATTTCCAAAAGGCTTAGAGCCAGGGTCCAATTGAGAAATTTTATTTTCAAAATTTTTGTTTCTTAATTGAGCAAAACGCTTTTTGATTTCTTTCTGCAAATCCTGCCATATAATTTGCATAGCAGGATCGCTAGTGCGTTGAAATTGCCTTCTCCTCACGTTTTTAAGACGGATCAAGAGTTTAAGATCATCGTCTATAATCACGGATTCAAATTTTACTTCACATTTTAGAATTGCAATGTTCCTGGCTTCAACAATGGAATTTGTTAAAGTTTCAAGAGCATTGTCAATATCAAGTTTAGTTTCTAAAGAAATGTTAACATCAAGATTAGAGTCAACATACGTTTTATATATATTCCAGTCGGCTCGTAAATAATTGAAAGTGGAGCTGATAGGATTTAGAATCGCTTCTTGGGATATTTGAAGTGTAACAGGAACATGATCAGAAACAAAATCAGCATGAGTAACTAATTGGCTACAAAGATGACTAGAGTCGGTTAAGACCAAGTCAATCGTAGATGGATTTCTAGAAGAGGAAAAACATGTGGGGCTATCAGGGTATTTAATTGAGAAATATCCTGAAGAACACTCATCAAATAAAATTCTGCCGTTGGAATTACTTTGAGAATTATTCCATGACCGATGTTTGGCATTAAAGTCACCAATGACAAAAAATTTTGACTTATTGCGAGTCAATTTTCGCAAGTCAGTTTGGAGAAAATTAACTTGCTGCCCAGAGCATTGAAAAGGCAAATAGGCAGCTATGAAAGTATATTTACCAAACTGTGTTTCAACAGAAACACCTAAAGTTTCAAAAACTTTAGTTTCAAATGATGAAAACAGTTGATGTTTTATACGCCTATGAATGATGATTGCAACTCCCCCACATGCCCCATCAAGTCGATCATTACGATAAACAAAAAAGTTAGGATCTCTTTTGAGTTTAGATCCAGGTTTTAAATACGTTTCGGTAATAACTGCTATATGCACGTTATTAACCGTAAGAAAATTAAACAGCTCGTCCTCTTTACCATACAGAGAACGAACATTCCAATTTAAAATATTTAAATTATTATTTGGATCCATTAGAAAAACGTAATCCAATAACAATTTAATTTGTAAATTTTACACCTACTTGGACTGCTTCAGTCATAGTGGTGGCTTTGAACATTGCATCAATCATTAGATTCAATTGTTCAGTTAGAAAATTAAAATCTGAGGCAGACATGTCATGTGATTTCCCATTAGAATTTCCGGTAGACGAAGATGCGGAGTTACCTGTGGCGGTAGGGTTTCTTCCATTTGATTTGAAACAAGTAGAATGGGTACTTAGAGTGGTTCAAAAAATCGTTTTTGCTCCACACCGCTCATTCGATTCTAGATCAAATCCTGAGTTTCCTCCCAAAATTTGAGCTCATTTGGATGAAAACTGAGACTGCACAAGCCCTTGAAAGATCATATGGGAATTACTATGGGAAAAGCAACCAATTCATTCAATCGGTCATAGTGTTTGCCCATGTGCCCTTGGGGATTAGAGCTACGTTGATACTGTGAGATACAATAATCAGCTACAACTTTGTCGAAGATCGTTTTCAAATCAGACGCCTCAGTAATTAGTTATTGAATTATATCCAGTCACAAATTCTTCAGCAGCGCTCATTTAACTTCTGAACAGGCAACATTGCTGCACCTGGCGCGAAAGATAGCACTCACAAATCATGGCTACTATGTTTTACTGCATGTATCCAGTGATGCCTGCAGAACAGTCCAATAATTATAGCCAAAGTTTTACAACTTATTCGAAAATCAATAACTAATTACTGCGGCGTCCGATTAAAAAACGGTCTTCAGCAAAGTTGTAGCTGATCATTGTATCTCACAGTATCAACATAGTTCTAATCCCCAAGAGCACATGGGCAAACACTATGACCGATTGAATGAATTGTTTGCTTTTCCCATAGTAATTCCTATATAAACTTTAAAGGGCTTGTGCAGTCTCAGTTTTCATCCGAATGCGCTCAAATTTTCGGAGGACACTCAGAATTTGATCTACAATCGAATGAGCGGTGTGGAGCAAAAACGATTTTTTTTGGGTACCCATGGATCGAACAGGGGAGGAGTTCGAATTTCCTGCTACGATATCGGCAAAGGATTTACCGTGGGTAAATACATTCGAAATTGAAAGATTCGAACGGCTACCCGACGGATTAAAACTAGCTTGTGAGTGAGCATGATTATGATCTTCCTGATGGGTATGATTCATGATCAAGCGATCGTTAACTGAAAAATGAGCATTGTTCGATACTCTACCAGGCAAATTCCGGAAACGGCCGTTATCGTAACGGATATTATCCTTCATATGCCTGGCACGAGCCTCAACGACCCTCTTGCGTGAAGGGCATTCCCAAATGTTAGTTTTATGAGGGCCCTTGCAATTGGCGCAATCAAACTTTCTGGTATCTTCTTTCACAGGACAGACGTCCTTAGCGTGAGAAGAACCTCCGCAAATCATGCATTTAGCATCCATTCGACAATTTTTTGTACCATGACCCCATTTTTGGCATCGACGGCACTGAGTGGGGTTCTGGTAATTTCCTCCAGGTTTCTGGAAATGTTCCCATGTCACACGGACATCAAACAAAAGTTTTGCTTTTTCTAAAGCTTTAATATTATTTAGTTGTTTTTTGTTAATGTGAACTAAATAAAATTCTTGAGAAAGCCCTTTTCGAACAATGCCTGATTGGGTTCTCTTTTTCATAATGATTACTTGGACTGGGGAAAATCCAAGTATATCATTTATTCCACTTTTGATCTCTTCAGGTGACTTATAGTCACTTGAGAGACCTTTCAAGACAACTTTGAATAAACGTTCAGTTTTGTCGTCATAAGTAAAAAATTTGTGCTTCTTCTCTTCAAGATGTCTGAGAAGAAGCTCACGATCTTTAAGAGTTTCCGGCAAAACGCGACAGTCTCCTTTCTTTGCGATTTGGAAGGAAACCTTGATTCCCCTAATGGAGTTCAAGATCTCCTGCCTAAATCCCCCAAATTCGGAACAACTGACCACGATAGGCGGCACTCTTTGCTTCCTCACTTGAATCAAAGAGCCTGGGCTAGAGGCTGCTTCGATTTGGTGTTCGGAAAATTTGTCTAGAGCATCGAACTGATTGCTCATTTCGATACAATTATCAACATTATTCATTTCACCCTTGGAAGAAAGTTCGCATTCCGGGGAAACGTCCTTTCTTCCATTCTTGCCACGTGTAGTGACAGTTTTAAAACCCAATTTTTTGGAAGGAAGTAGTGAATTCAGAGATTCACCCTTCCTTTTGTTTGTTGTTGATACCATGTTTGGTTAATAAACGAGAAAGACGTGACCTTCGAGAGGTTTTTTTTCCCAAGACGGTGTCCAAGAAGGATTACCACCGCTGGCTTTCGCCAACGGGTCCAACGAAAAATCGAAGGCACGGGTCCAAACAAAGATCGTAAAGGGATCAATAGTAGAAAAAATAGTACTGAAAAGTACTGTTAAGTAGCACTGAAAAGTACCGTTTTTAATTTTAGCACTGAAAAGTACTGTTTGTGTAGCACTGAAAAGTACTGTTTTATTGCTTTAGGTAGTTTTTAAGAAAACTTCCAAGAGCAGAGATAATTTGTGTACGCACAGCACGAAGGTACGATGCGCACTGACATGTCTTCAACTGTTTCTTTTTCGCATTCGTCGTTGGCCAGTCCGAATCACGTCCCACGCCATTATGTTCACATACCTACTTCATGGGTAGGTTCGGACAAGCAAATGACATCTCAAGAAACGTTGATCAATCCTGTCTGCTCGTCTAGCTAGCGAAACTACGCAACTCACCATACGTTGACAAGCTTTAGATATTGAGACTCATCGTTCTTTTGTTTCTGAAACTCGTAACACCGGTCAATCGCTTCCGATGTTGAACGACCTATTCACATTTAGATTTGATAATTTCTTTCTTTGCTACAGTGATGAAGCAACTACCCGATTTACGACATGGCTGTATGCTCGCGACAGCTTTAGCGTTGAAACCTTGACGTTCAGCGACGACACTGCCCGGTCAATATGTCCCGCAGTAAACATCGATAGATTGCGTATTTGTCAACTACGATTGCGACGATTCTCTGGACTCTGGAAGACCTTCCACTACGTAGATTACCGCAATTATGCCAATAAAAATCTCATTCCCGTAAGAAACCTCTGTCTTCCTATATTGAAGGCGGTGCCGCCTTTCCAATCAGCAATTGCAATTTAAATGCCATAAACCGCGGTAGTTGCTCCTAATCAGAAGGTTGCGGTAATCCATCGCCAATCTACTGGTTTCGACTTCTCCGGAATCGACGGAATCGATTGCAACCGGCAATATTCTTTGTGCAATCAGTCCAGTAAGGCGCGTCAAAAGAAAGTAAACGAGGAAAGTAGATCTGATAGTGCTGATGCAATATCAGAATCATACAGAGGTGGATTGAAGAGTCGTCTCAAGTGCCATTAAAGTTGGTTGATTGTCACCGTCTTCGTCGAATGGATTGGAACGAAATTGCCTCTCCTGTAACGTTTGATGATTGCGATCGCCGCCAACGCCACAAGCATCGTCAGGCAGTTCAGAAGCATTACACTTGTTTACACCGGAATACCACTAGAATCGAACCGCTTATCAGTGCCTATCAGCTGTGCGGTTGGACCCTTCAGGCCACTCGAGGAGGTGATAAACTTTCAGTTGTTATCATTCCGATGTGCTGTCAATGTGTTTGTGCGAAACGTTTGCTGCGAAACGAGCTTTTCGAGCGTAATTTAAAATAATGGTCTAAGGCAATAGGGTCCTCAATTTTTCGATAAAATCTTATTTTTATTGAATTACACGATAGAGCGTAGAGTGGTAACAAGAACTACTTTGGCAAATTTTCTAGCTCAAAAAAAAACGGCTATATCGTTTTAAAAATTTAATTTAAAAAAATGCCCAAATTTGAACCTTGAATCTTTGGATCAGTGATTCCCAAAGTGGGCGAATTCGCCCCCGGGGGGCGATTTTCAAGCTCAAGGGGGCGAAAATTTGTAAAACAGAATTTGGGGGGCGAAAAATCCAGGAAGGGGGCGAAAAAGCTAACACGGGAGCATTTGATAATAATTACTAATAACCTTTAGAGGACACACATCTGAATGATAACCAATTCCAAACTTAACTAATTCCAGGACTATTTTACCATAGATCGTTATATCTCTAATCATGGTCATTTTAAAGTTATCACAAACACAAAATGTCAGTGTTATGCATGCAGGTTTTTTTTTTAAATCATGTGCAATTTAAAGAATTATCGATATTTGAGGTTCAGAAGGGAACTGATTAGTCATAGATAACAATTAAAAAGCCCAACATATTTTGGATGTACAAGACCTGCATCTGAGAATTTTTAGAAATTTTTGCAAATGATCATATAAAATATTTTAAAAAAGGATTTTTTTTTTCTATGGGAAGCTTGAGGTTAGGAAGCTCACAGTATCCATGTTTAAGTTTCTGTTGCACTCATTCTTATATTTCTTATGGTATAAAACCAAATTTCAAACAAAATCAATGCAGTTCACCCGAAATTGACATGCATAAGCGCGTTTGCTCGAAAAACATTGCATTTGGTTCAACTTTGAAGAGCTTCAACAGAAGTTGGCGCCAATGCATACATTACATTTAAATAGTTGATACTGAGCCGAAGTTGTTACGAAAACTGATTGCTCTTATAAATTACAGTCCAGTAAATCATTCCTTATAATGGTGGGTTATCGATATTCAAGAATATATTTTCAAATGTACATAATAGTTATTGTAATATGATTCTATGCGAATTGAAGACATTTTTTGGCGAAGACAAATATTTGAATCACATATCAGGGGGGCGATTTCAGATAAATATTGGCCTCAAGGGGGCGAAAGTTTAAAAAGTTTGGGAATCACTGCTTTAGATCATGATGGGGCCTTCCTTTGCCGAGTGGTTAGAGTCTGCGGCTACAAAGCAAAGCCTTACTGAAGGTGTCTGGGTTCGATTCCCGGTCGGTCCAGGATCTTTTCGTATTGGAAATTTCCTTCCTCCCAGAGTATAGAGTATAATCGTACCAGCCACACGATATACGAATGCTAAAATGGCAACTTTGGCAAAGAAAGCTCTCAGTTAATAACTGTGGAAGTGCTCATAAGAACACTAAGCTGAGAAGCAGACTCTGTCCCAGTGAGGACGTAATGCCAAGAAGAAGAAGAAGAAGAATCTTTAGATCACTTTGGACGTTCATATATTTCCACAGGGGTTGTTCATATCTGACATTTCGGAAGGACACGATAAACAAAAACATCCTAAACTTGATTTTAAACAAAAAACCGAAAACAATATTTTTAAGTCTTCAAAACAACGACGAACATTTTAATATTGAGTAAATATGTGTTCCTGACTTAAGCTTAAGCGTTCGGTACTTAAATTGGGATAAGGCTCTAACACTCTATTGACGGTAGTTCGTAGTTTCCAATGGATTTACACGTTTTTAAGGTGAAGATAAACCGAAGCCAAACCTCAATTTTCGAGAGCACAAAATTCAATGGATTGGTCACTACCAGCTTGTTAGCAAGCGATTACGTTTTCAGTTCGAACCGTTATCTGGTTCTCTAGATTTGTGCCCTTGAAAATTTGAGGTTTGGCTTGGATTTATCTTCACCTTAATTAATGCTACGATGAAGATCATCCTGGTACTTGCAGTGGTGATGACTTGATTGTCATTTCATTGATGTCCGATGGCTTTTAGGGCGTTATCTGTAATAATGCGAGATTTGGTATACGTATATCAAATAGGGTGCTATAAAATTTGTTTATTTCATGATTATCATTGCTTTGTTTTGAGTTGGGAATTTGACTGTGGAATTATTGAAAGCGGATGAATCATCTAAGGACTGTTCATTTTATAAAGTGGACACCTTGTGCATGCTGTATCTTTCTTATTAATCAATGAAATTTCAATCGGTTTTTTGCACATCGTTCGACTAGTATTGTACAATGTTGTGATAATAAAAATTCTCCAAAATAATTAAATTTCACACGAATATGGAACAACGATTAGATCGGTCGATTTTTTGAGGTTATCAAAATCAATGATTGTAAGAAATTGGCTGGAAAATTCGATAATTTATATTTTCTATTTTCAAAAAAGGCTTGTTCTTCGAAAGCATCATCAATCAGAAGCCTGATGGAAAAAAATCAAGTTATTTTTGGAGCAACAATTTTACAGATATAATAAAATCAATTTTCCCGTATATTTTTAAAGAAATTTTTTTTAAATTTGATGGGAATTGATATGAGTAGAATTTTTTGTGTAAAAGTACGTCCTGACGGAAGTCCTAATATAGTATTAATATGAAAAATAACTTACGCCTTCATAGAATTATTTAGTAAGTCCCCACGTCACATTCAAAGCACAATAGAAACACAATTGTTTTATTCTTAGAAGACCTATCAAAGTACATTGACAATCATCAAAATTGGCAACACTGCTGTAATAAAATCGATTTTATTTTCCACATATTATTTTCATAATATGTTATTCTGAGATTACCAATTGAAAAATTCGGAGAAAACTGTTTACAATTTGCTGTAGATCGATATATATGCGTACATGATTTTAAAAGTATGAGACTTTTTAGTAAAACTACCATAAACAGTAAAATTTATACTTAAGACTGTAGTTTAATCTCACGATTTAGCTTTCGTTTATACTAATATAGTTTCTTTAGTAATCCAAACTAGTTTTGAACACGCTTTTTACTTTTCTCTTTTGCTGGGAGTGAAAGGATGGTGTATCAGCAAATTTGGCCATAAATGGGTAAATCACTAAAGTTACCTAGTGTCATAGAATGGTGGAATATAATTGATATTTTTAAAGCTTTACCTTTAGTAGAATAGTAAAGGATACAAACATACAATTTGTTCATAAAAATAAGGATTTTTGTTTTGCGAAAAATAATGTTAAACTTTGACGGACGCCTTTTTTTAAGAGTTTTTGGAAAAACTATTTAGCTCTTCAACCAAAAGCATTTTCAAAGATTTTATATTTTCATAGCATTTTAGAATAATAGGTCAACGATACAAAACCGATTACGATTTTATCAATAAATAAAAAAGATATAGCATAAACAAAGTGTCCACTTTATAAAATGAACAGTCCTTAATCAACCTGAAAACGTATAAGTCATTTTTGTCTTTAAATATTGAAGATGTGTGGTATTGAATCCGCATTATGGCAACCCTATGCTTACAGTGGCGTTCTGATTACTCTTAGCGGCATCCTAGTAGCCAAAGAATGTGAAGATGACATCCGATTGTAAATCAGGCAATCAAGTAGGCATAGCGAACACCTCACTCTTCCAGTAACGTCATAAGCAGAGTGTCGAGCTTTAAGTGGTGCTCCCGTTTTCTTGCTACAATTCCAAATCCCACAGAAGACAAACAGCGTGAAACAGCGGTTACAATAGAAATATTAGTAGTAGAACGCTAATGGCTTAGGTTAATGCTTCTACTGCGGTTACCCGTGAAGGACCAGAACACAGCTAGAAACATCGTAGCAGCTGCCACAAAGACAGGACAACACAGCAAGGCAGACCAGGACGAGACGAGAATTCTAAAAGTACTGAAGGAGGAACTAGATTTGTACATCACTGCGGACCAAAAAGTCGGATTACGACAAACAGAGAGAATGAAGATAAACGAAGTTCACTACCGACATTTGAGAGTTGATCCACTACCCGAACTTTTGGACAAAACCCTAAAGGACTTCAAGGTGACCATTGACGAGGCTTGTTTGAAAGAGACAAGTCCCATGCTTGCGTTGAACAGAGAACTACCGATGATTCTCAAACCATGAAAGGAAATTTGAGAGTTTATCTCGGCAGACGGATCTCCAACCCATAAACTAGTCCTTCCAAAGCACGTCGACCAAACATACCCAGGAGATATCTCCAAAACTATCCTGCAAAAAAAACACAAAGCTTTCCCATATCCAAACTCCCAGTGTTGTCTTGTGGAAGTGCAAAGGACTCAACGGCTTCATTAAAGCATGTTACACGTCAAGATTTCCCTCCCATGTCCAAATTGACCTGCATTCGGACGCAGCCGGCGCCGTTATTGTTTGTGATAATAATGGGAGCACTCAATCATGCTTATGCTCAGCTGTAGAAGATTAAGATGTTTCCACATTATGCATTTTAGTTTCAGAATCCCTAGAAGAATACCTAGAATGTCAAATTATTCCTTTCACACAATCACGACTCTATCAATACGGAACTGGACTAGATTGTCATGCGTAAATTAATAATGAATAAAACAATCTAAATTGCGACCTTCAATGTCTGACTCTGCCACATACCGGATCATGCTAAATTATAATCGATATGACTAATCACAGAGCTGAGTTCTAAGTTCCTACATATGACACAATCTCTCTGTGACTGTTACTTGAGCAATCTAGAGCACGCTCACATTCTCATCTCATCGGCTGCGTTGTAGTTGCTCAAAGAACTTCATCTGATTGTTGTCCCTGTTGAAAATGCACCAGGCCAAAAGCCACACATTGCTGTTGACGTGCGATGACAAACGGATTATGAATAAAAGCGATTGTTCCTGAGAGAGAGAAAAAACTTAACCACCTTCTGCAACATTGTATCGGCATTGGCGTTAGAATGCTTGTGTGGTGCTAAGATTTTTGCAGTCAGGCGGGTTGATCTATATTTTTGGAAAACTAAATCAATTGTGATTTACAAAGCGTGGGATTGCCGATTCGGAGTTGGACGACTCAATCCTATGTCCGGTCGAAGTACTTTTTTGTAGGGATTTTTGCTATACAAAAAAGAGACGAAATAAAGTCACAGTAGTTTGGTACTACACTAGGTACCGAAGCTCAGACCAGGTCCGTCCCACTCGGGCTCAGATTGGGTACCACTTCTAGTACTGCATTTGGTCCCTCGGTAGTGTAAAAGGTACCCAAGTTTGACAGATCGCAGTACACTTTGAACGGCATTCTAGATTACCTTATGAGCCATAAAATTTTGGGCAACTGCAAGGGACATGGGGGTCTTTAATTTGTCTTTGCTCAGACCGTAGAACACCACAGCATTCTAATTTTTGCTCTACTACCACATGTGCAAACGAAGAAATTCTTACAATCAGTGCTTTTTTGAAGTATTAAATTGAAGTGAAGCGATAGACCGTTTTCCAGTGGCAACTTAGAGCCAGAAAAAAGAAGATGAGGAGTGAGTGGCTTGGATTGAACATGTAGACATATATTACCCACCATAAGTATAGAAGCGCACCATCCAGTATTGCAACACTCTAGTTGAATATTGCAGTCAGGCTTGGGATCTGTGACCACTATTTATAAGAGTTCATCGATTCTACCAGTCAACCAAAACACAAAGCAGCAGCAGCATCAATACCATCAGGCAATTTGCAGTATTCCTCAAAAAGTTTAAAACTAACTTAACCTTAAAACTATGTTGGTTATGAGTTGGGGGGGGGGGTTGTTGCGAACTGAATATCAACAAGCTGAATAAAAATGATCCGAGTATGCCTAGGAGTGTGCGAACATTAGTTAGTCACGCTAAAATTGTTATGCATTTTATGTGAAACAAAACTTCCTACTTTAGAGGAGTTTTTCAAAACTTTTGTACCATATATTTCTTACTAATTTACAATTAGAAACTATCTGATTCAGCCAATTTATTGTGTTTGTTGCCTGGATCAAATTTCAGGAGCTTTGTGTGAAGTTTTTTGAGTGTGCATCTTTAAAATGGTTTCCTGCGAGACAAGCAAACAAATAACGGTTGGCACTGGTGGAAAATATTGTGTTCGAATTGAATTCGAAAAAAATCTCCTAATCAGCGATATAATTCCATTGGAACTCAAAATATACTAGAAGTGTTCTTTGATAAGTATAAACAATTAATAAAAATTCTAAAAATATCGAAAATCAGATACTTGGCTTAAAATTTTGCTTCATATAACCAGTGATGATAGACTCACACTCAAATCTCAATCAATACGCTCTCCCGTGAGAGCGAACTCATTAGAGATCTGCTTCGCAAATCTCACGCTTGAGATTTTGATGTGAAATCACTCCATCAACTCAAACCGTAAAAAATGATTCAGTCGCAAAACCCGTCAAAAACTCGTGAAACCCGAATGTTGTTGTTTACGTTAGATAGGATTACTATAATTTTACCAGCCTAACAAGTAATTATTGCCGTGTGTTAGTAGTAAACTGTTGAAATACGAGACAATGAGTCAAAAAGGTGAGCCAACTCATCCATGATTTTTTGACTGCTGAGTTGCGTGATTGACAACTCACACATGAAAAATCTCAAGCGTAGGTTATGAGAAATTGAGTTTTTCACAACACTGCATATAACAAGCCTTAGAGTGAATGAAATCCATTTTTTACTATTGAACTTATTATATATGTTTCACTTTAAGACTAATGGACCCTTTTAAGCTTAGCAGGTGGTGGATTTTTTTCTATGGGAGGAGCATATTGCCGTTTACAAAAAAACTTGTACACTTTTTTGAAGCAACCTGACAAGAGAAAGCATGCAGAGCATGGTCATCTAAATAAGGAACACTTTGGCATGAAAACCTTTAGAAGTGACGCATTTGCTACGGCGATAGAGCAGTATTCCCTTAAAGGGGGCGTATTACACCTTGTTACCTTACCTAAAAAGTTGCGGTCTTCAGCAAAGTTGTTTTAGAAGCTTTATGGCAAGCTGATTATCAGTGATTATTCATGGGCGCGGTAAATGGCTGGGCATGGCGTACCATTGCACAGTGGTCCAGGAATCAGTTTTACGCGGAAAGATGCATTTTGAGCTTTAGAATGAAACATTAGACAAAAACGGTCTTCTACAAAGTTGTTTGTATTAGTTAAGCCCTTTGTTTGGTGTTATTGAAAATTAGGGTGGGCCACATTTTCATAGAAATTGTGTAACTAACTTTCTTATTTGTAGAAATTATATTATACATGCTTCAGCAATGTTGTAGACCATTCAATTTCAAGCAACTTTGCCAAAAAAAGTTTTTTTGTATCTCTTAAATTGACCGATTTAGGGCTTTTTTCCAGCAGTGACATAGGGTGGTCCGAACAAAACTGGTTTTCTGGTCCTAGAGTTTTCAATTCAAATTTCTCATCAAAGTAGTCTATGAAACACTTTTAGAGCTTTAAAAAATGCGTAATTTGGTGAGTGAAGAAACTCGCTATCTCCTTCCGTTTAGGAGTTATTGCTGTTTTTCTCTCAAAAACATGCCTACTTTGATTGTGAATTTCTCTGATTGGGGCAAACATAAAAAATATCTTTTGACGGCATTCAAAAGACAAAATAAAATTGTATATTATATCAAAAAATTACAGATGTGTTATTTTTGTAACTCTAATAAAATACCTTGAAAAACAAAGGCTTTTAAGCAGAAAAACTTCAATAACTTTTGAACTAAAATAGATATCATCAATATTTTTGCATGAAAATTTGCGTTTTGTTAAGTTCTTAAAGTCGTTCATAGACTGCTTTGACGAGAAATCTGAAATAAGAAAGATAGGGCTCTAAAACTATTTTGAAGATTTTTATAGTATGTATTTCTTTATTATTTTGCATTTTGAGCATGAAAATGAAATTTTAGACAAAAATGATCTTCTACAAAATTGTTTCTAAAAATGTAAGCTTTCATACTGTGTCATCTGAAACTAGGGTGGTCCACAATATCACACATATCATATAATCAACTTTTTTATTTGCAAAAATACTAGTATACGCTCTAAGGCAAAGCGGTAGAACTTGAAATTTTGATCAACTTTGCCAAAAAAAGTTTTTATGTAGCTCAAAATTTGACCAATCTAGAGCATTTTTTCCTAATCATCGCAGGGTGGTCCAACAAAAATAAGATTTTCAACTCTAGTTTTTTTAATATTATTTTCTCGTCAAAATCGTCTATGAACGACTTTAAGAACTTAACAAAACGCAAATTTTCATATAAAAAGATTGTTGATATCTATTTTAGTTCAAAAGTTATTAAAGTTTTTGTGATAAAAAAATATTTGACTTTCAAGACGTTTTATTGGAGTTACAAAAATAACACATCTGTAATTTTTTGATATAATATACAATTTTATTTTGTCTTTTGAATGCCGTCAAAAGATATTTTTTATGTTTGCCCCAATCAGAGAAATTCACAATCAAAGTAGGCATGTTTTTGAGAGAAAAACAACAATAACTCCTAAACGGAAGGAGATAGCGAGTTTCTTCACTCACCAAATTACGCATTTTTCAAAGCTCTAAAAGTGTTTCATAGACTACTTTGATGAGAAACTTGAATTGAAAACTCTAGAGCCAGAAAACCAGTTTTGTTCGGACCACCCTAGGTCATCGTAGGAAAAAAGCTCTAAATCGGTCAATTTAAGAGATACAAAAAAACTTTTTTTGGCAAAGTTGCTTGAAATTGAATGGTCTACAACTTTGCTGAAGCATGTATAATATAATTTCTACGAATAAGAAAGTTAGTTACACAATTTCTAGGAAAATGTGGCCCACCCTAATTTTCAATAAAACCAAACAAAGGGCTCTACTAATACAAACAACTTTGTAGAAGACCGTTTTTGTCTAATGTTTCATTCTAAAGCTCAAAATGCATCTTTCCGCGTAAAACTGATTCCTGGACCATAGTGCATTGGTACCTCGCGTACCTGCAGGAATAAAATAGACCCCTTTGTGCGGTCCTTAGCCTCTTGCCCAGCAACTCCTATCCCTACCTCCTCGTGGTACTGGTAGGGGTACGAGTAACCTTGGGGAAGATCGGATAACCAACCCCCGGTGGGAACTTTGGTCGTATGCTGACAGGGAAGGGGGGGTTTGCTTTTGCTTTTGCAAACCTGGAGCGTCTGTACTCCAGGTTAGGAGCGGCTCACAACAGCGTCTGTTCCCCATGTCAGGGGTGGCTGATCATTGTCTGAGTGCCAAGGAAGGACTCTAAGCTAAACTGCGCACTATGGCCCTCCGAACATTTAGGGGGAATGGTCCTCCGGAAATCTAGGGGGTTGGTGTCAGGCCCTGCAAGCCAACCGTAAAACACATCAGCACAGGAACGTCAACGAGAGAATACGGACCGGAACAATCGGCAAAGACCACAGCGATGAAAATGGACTAGCAATTGGAAACTCTGTACGTGGAACTGCAAATCTCTCAACTTCATTGGAAGTACTCGCATACTCTTCGATATACTGAAGACCCGCGGTTTCGACATCGTAGCGCTGCAGGAGGTGTGCTGGACAGGAGCATTGGTGCGAACGTTTAGAGGTAATCATGCCATCTACCAGAGCTGCGGCAACACACGCGAGCTGGGAACAGCTTTCATAGTGATGGGTGATATGCAAAGGCGCGTGATCGGGTGGTGGCCGATCAATGAACGAATGTGCAAGTTAAGAATCAAAGGCCGATTCTTTAACTTCAGCTTAGTCAAGGTGCATAGCCCACACTCCGGAAGCACTGATCATGACAAGGACGCATTCTACGCGCAGCTCGAACGCGAGTACGACCGCTGCCCAAGCCACGACGTCAATATCATCATAGGAGATTTGAACGCTCAGGTTGGCCAGGAGGAGGAGTTCAGACCGACGATTGGAAAGTTCAGCGCCCACCGGCCGACGAACGAGAACGGCCTACGACTGATAGATTTTGCCGGCTCCAAGAACATGGCCATTCGTAGCACCTATTTCCAGCACAGCCTCCCGTATCGGTACACCTGGAGATCACCTCAGCAGACAGAATCACAAATTGACCACGTTTCGATCGATGGACAGCACTTCTCCGACATAACCGACGTCAGAACCTATCGTGGCGCTAACATTGACTCCGACCACTACCTGGTGATGGTGAAACTGCGCCCAAAACTATCCGTCATCAATGATGTACGGTACTGACGCCCGCCCCGGTACAATCTCGAGCGACTGAAACAACCGGATGTCGCCAATGTGTACGCGCAGCATCTTGAGGCAGCGTTGCCGGATGAGGGCGAGCTCGATAGGGCCCCTCTTGAGGACTGCTGGAGGACAGTCAAAGCAGCCATTAACGACGCTACCGAAAGCATTGTCGGATATGTGGAACGGAGCTCAAGAAACGATTGGTTCGACGAGGAGTGCCAGGAGGTTTTAGAGGAGAAGAATGCAGCGCGGGCTGCAATGCTGCAGCATGGTACGCGGCAAAACGTGGAACGATACAGACTGAAGCGGAAACAGCAAACTCGCCTATTCCGGGACAAAAAACGCCGCCTGGAAGAGGTGTAATGCCAAGAGATGGAGTTGCTGTACCGTTCTCAAGAAACGCGGAAGTTCTATCAGAAGCTCAACACATCCCGCAAAGGCTTCGTGCCGCGAGCTGAGATGTGCCGGGATAAGGATGGGAGCATCTTGACGGACGGACGCGAGGTGATCGAAAGGTGGAAGCAGCACTTTAACACCTGAATGGCGCAGAGAACACATGCACAGAAGGTCAGGACAACGAAGGCGATGGCTACGTCAGCACAGCGGACAGCGGAAATCAACCAGCTCCCACGATGGGGGAAGTTAAGGATGCCATTCAACAGCTCAAGAACAACAAAGCCGCTGGCAAGGATGTATCGGAGCCGAACTCATCAAGATGGGCCTGGACAGGTTGGCCGCTTGTCTGCATCGGCTGATAGTCAGAATCTGGGAAACGGAACAGCTACCGGAGGAGTGGAAGCAAGGCGTTGTATGCCCTATCTACAAAAAGGGCGACAAACTGGAGTGTGAAAATTATCGTGCAATCACCATCCTTAACGCCGCCTACAAAGTGCTATCCCAGATTCTCTTCCGTCGTCTATCACCTATAGCAAACGAGTTCGTGGGAAGCTATCAAGCAGGTTTCACCGACGGCCGCTCGACAACGGACCAGATCTTTTCCGTGCGGCAAATCCTCCAGAAATGCCGTGAGTACCAGGTCCCTACGCACCATTTGTTCATCGATTTCAAGGCGGCATACGATAGTATCGACCGCATAGAGCTATGGAAAATCATGGACGAGAACAGCTTTCCCGGGAAGCTCACAAGATTGATCAGAGCAACGATGGACGGTGTGCAAAACTGCGTGAAGATCTCGGGCGAACACTCCAGTTCGTTCGAGTCTCGGCGGGGACTACGACAGGGCGACGGACTTTCGTGCCTGTTGTTCAATATTGCGCTTGAAGGTGTTATGCGGAGAGCCGGACTTAACAGTCGAGGCACGATTTTCACGAGATCCGGACAATTTGTTTGCTTCGCGGACGACATGGATATTATTGGGAGAAAATTTGAAACGGTGGCAGATTTGTTCACCCGCCTGAAACGAGAAGCAACAAGAGTCGGGCTAATGGTGAATGCGTCGAAAACAAAGTACATGCTGGTTGGCAGAACTGAGCGCGACAGGGCCCGCCTAGGAAGCAGTGTTACGATAGACGGGGATACCTTCGAGGTGGTGGACGAGTTCGTCTACCTCGGATCCTTGTTGACGGCTGACAACAATGTTAGTCGGGAAATACGAAGGCGCATCATCAGCGGAAGTCGTGCCTACTATGGGCTCCAGAAGAAACTGCGGTCAAGAAAGATTCACCCCCGCACCAAATGCACGATGTACAAAACGCTCATAAGACCGGTAGTCCTCTATGGGCATGAGGCGTGGACTATGCTCGAGGAGGACTTGCAAGCTCTTGGGGTTTTCGAACGCCGAGTGCTAAGGACGATCTTCGGCGGCGTGCAGGAGAACGGCGTGTGGCGGCGAAGGATGAACCACGAGCTCGCTCAACTCTACGGCGAACCCAGTATCGTGAAGGTAGCTAAAGCTGGAAGGATACGTTGGGCAGGGCATGTTGCAAGAATGCCGGACAACAACCCTGTAAAGATGGTGTTCGCTACGAATCCGGTCGGATCAAGAAGGCGTGGGGCGCAGCGAGCTAGGTGGATAAGTGCACCAGGACCTGGAGAGCGTGGGTCACAGTCGAGGATGGAGAGAAGCGGCCATGAGCCGAGTGAATTGGCGAATTATTGTTGGCGAGACTTTATCAAGATAATTGATGTAAAGCCAAAAAAGTAAGTAGTTAGATGATGATGTGACCTTGCTTATACGCTAATCGAACGGTGCAAGATTATGAAGACATATAATCAGACTACTCTAAGTATAGCTACTATACATTTGCAGTACGAACATAACGCTGGGAACCCCACTATCAGTACTGCCTGCTTTGGTGCTATTCATGATTTGGCCTCAGCTGCAGAATGCCGGAAAACACGCGACCAAAAACATTGAGTCTGAAAAAAATAGCCACTGCACGTTGAACACAATGTTTGGTTTGAAGCCAGTCGGAATGCTAACCCGATCAGAAAGGCATAATATAGAAATAAAGTCAATAATGTTAACCATTGTTATTTATATCAACAGTTATCATATTTTGATATTTTGAAAAATATTTGTCTGAGAACGTCAAACAATTATTTCAAAATTACAACAACATCAGTTATACTTATAAAAAAATGATATACATTTAATTATTTATCAAAAAAGGTATTTTTCTTTGTAACAACCTTTATTACAATTATCATTTCAATATTTTTTCTTATAATTATGAAATTATATCAAGGATTATTAGGATTGTGAAATCAATAGTCGGTGTAACAAAAATTATGGCTCAAACATAATTTTTGTTATACCGACTATAATCTATAACAATTTCTGTTACAAAATTTTGTTTTCAATAATATCTCTGATTGTTATAACTGTGTTATTCCTCGCTGTTCGGGAAGCCTGGCAGACGTCGACGAGATGGTCGAGTTCAAGTTCAATGCTTGCAGTCTGTCAGTCAGTGAGTCGTGTCAGCATAAGTAAAGGCTGTGTTGAGCTGTGATCCAATCGGAAGATTGGTTTACTGCACTGACTGATGCATGCCAACAAACACATTTTTTCGGTTGATTCAGCGTGATAGGCCTGTGGATTACGGTTGGGGATTAGCGGCTATTAACAGACGCGGAAAAAAATAAGTCAAAAAATAAGAGGCGCTTCATCATAATTGACAAATATGAAAACAAAATTACGCAACCTTGTACGGTGATCCAATGCTGAGCCTATTTGATTTCATGCAGGGTCAGCCTGTACCAATTTGTCGGTGTTCAGACAGACTGAACCAAGTGTTTTTAATGGTTTCATGAAAACGTACCCCAGGTATAATAACTTATTAACTATTTCTCAAATATTGATGATGACTATGACTATACCAGATGTTAGTGAACTTGTGTGTTGGTGGGTAGCTCTGTATTAATTTTGAAAGTACTTTGAAGAAATCCGTTATCACGCTTGAAACTGGTCGTAAAAAATGCTTCCTGCCTGATCAGCAACTGTTCCAAAATTGGTAAATATATTCTTATATCGGTTCTCAAAATATGCAAAGTTTTATGTCTTTTTTTAGACCTTAATGCATAAAAGTGGATAAAATTAGCATTTACGATTAACTTCCAAGAACTTTTCTGTATGATCGAATCCGTCAACACCCTGACAACCTCGCAAATTAATCGTTGTCTCATAAATTACCTCCGTTTAGCGTTCCAAGTGCAGTTTAACTAGTCGATTAATGTATGCTAAGACAATAAAAATACTGATATTCTTCCATAAACGTCTCCAAGAAAACCACCATATAAACCATGAGCGATAATTGTTCAAAAGCACCTATTCTCTTCATACGGCGTGCGGTTATTGCCTTGTCTGTCTGTTCCACGCTACATGTAAAAACATCGGAACAAAACCGTTGCCGGCCGGTGTCGTGATCAGTTCTGGAATGAAACTGTAAAGCACACCAAATTCGATACCTAGCAGCAAGCAACGGAGCGGAAAGCCTACTGTGCCCAGTTCCTGTCAGTGACTTGCTCGTGACCTTCGAAAAACCTAGAAGACGAACCCTGCTTCCAGGCTACAATTTTCGACAGATCTAGTTACCGTGCAATTATGGTGTGTGCTAGTACACCGAAACCTCAATTTACGTAAGTTCAATGAACGTAAATTCGACAAGTCTCGTTGAATAAATCTACGACTCGTGCCGAAAAATCATTATTTATCAACTTGTTGCATTATAACTATTACATAATGATTATACGTAAAATGCTATTTATGTTTCCCGAACCATAATAGATGTTCCAGTGTATTATACACGTGACTGACTTCTACTAGCTTATCTGGATGACATCCAGCAGGATTCATCATCTCGCAACAAATTCCATTTACTTGTGGCGGACGTGACATAATTGCAAGTGTCGATTTCATCCCATAACGTGTAACTGCTGTTGATATGAAGATGACACCGAACCGTTGCACCTCAATCAACAAGTGGTATTCCTCCCTCAAATGAGCAGCGATAAAACCGGTGTTCAGTGCTGGGTGATCAAATCCAATTAAGATCGTGATCATGATACTGTTGCTTTGCAAATTTCCGCTGAATCCGATGGGGACAATCTGTCCAGAAGATATCTCTGACGCGCGACTGACCCACGGACGTATCGTCTGTCGCGTATTAATATTAACAAATACAAAAGAATCTGCGGATTGGACGAGGATGATTCCTCCAGCAGGGGATTGTGCACGATGACTTTGCCAAATCGGACAGATAAAAAATGCTAACGAGCTTAAATGGCTTATCTCGACAACGGATTCGATGTGGGCAAACGGGCCTTTTTGCGATCAATTTAAATGCTAATTTTAGTCTCATTCATGTTTTTCTTGCATCCAACCGACATATGTTGATACTTAGTATCTTTAGCGTAATTGGCGGGAGGTAATTTATACAAAGCATCTGTGCAGTATAGCTCAATGACTGGTTTGAAATAAATATGATTTTTTTAGTCTGGGTCATTCAAGATTTGTTTGGGTTTGAGACAAGTACCTTAACGAAATTTAGAGCATGAGCATGGATGACCGTACAATTTGTTGTTGCTACTCCGTGATTTACTAGAATAATCGAAGTTGCACAGAGATCCAATGAACGGGACTTGGGTTTAGTTAACCATTCTCAATGTGCACAAATCGAGAGCTAAACATTTGGAAGTCGATAACGGCCTTACGGTCATCGGGGAAGGGAAAACCATTTTTGCTAGAGACCGAAGAATCTTCTACATCTCCACTGTTGTCATTGAAGCGATATTTGGTTAGTCGGAAATGGAAAGGATATGGGAGTCACCTACGTCTAAACGGATTCGAGATATTGTTCGATAATCGCATTGTACTTTGAAAAAGTGTTCATTGCTCGCCCTCACAAGAGCGGGCGATACGATCAAAACATCAAACACTAGGGTAATTTGAGGTAATATGCACCCCCGAGGCCAAACGACTTTTTGGGGTTTCTAGGAGTCGAACAATCGAGCTTTATTCCACTTTATCACGTTCATTTATGTTATGGGAAACACAAAGATTGAACTACCAATAAGAAGGCAGCCTGTTTAATGCACCAAAACTCAGTAAAAATGCTCCAAAACGTTAAGTGAAAAATGAAAATGATTACAATATCTTTCCGTAAATTATTTTCTCTCCAAGAGAGTTGCTCTCTGGACTCCCTGAAAATGGGTGGCACGTTTCTTTTCGCTCGGCTGCTGTCAGTTCAATCGCAGATGGCGTCGAAACAGCAAGCACTCCGCGAGCGTGTTGTACGGTTTCACAAAACGCATGGTTAGAAGAAGAAGAAGGAGGCGTTGAAAAAACTGTTCGGACGGAATGAGTTTGCGTGACGCCGATCGAAAATATCACTGCTCCCATACCTTGATTGACTGAACCCTTTAGATGGAAGGCATCAATCAACATGTGCTTCAGGAAGAGTGTCTTGAGAGAATTTGTCTGTCGTATGCTGGAGTATCTTGAGCAGAAAAAGATACCGTACGTGCCGAAAGAAGGTACCTGACCAACTTGCCCCAGTGCTGTCCCATTGAGGATTTTTTTTGGCTCCCTCAGTGCCCTAGTGTACAAAAATGTGTGAGTAAGTGTGAGTGAGAAAACGTGTATCTCTGACGTAAGCTCAAGCGTTTGGTTCAAAAATTGAGATTGACCAAATTTCGGTTGATCTGTTCTCCAAATGTGTACTCTTGAAAATTATAGGTTTGACTTGGCATTGTATAAGTGATTAAGCGTATTTTAAGCAAAATGTTCAAATACTTCAAAGTATCAGTAAAAATTTTCAAAATGTAGCGGAGCACAATATGAAAACCGCTGAGCAGAGTTGGGAAAAGTTCTGAGACTCACACTACAGTAGGCAAGCGTAGCGAATCACAGTCACCGGAGCCAGTGAAACTCACGCGTATCGCTGCTGTAGGCAAATGTCTTGAAAATAGCAAAACACCCGTTGCTAAGGGCAACCGAAAACTACTGTAGAAAAATGTTCTATTTCCCGTTGCATTTCCCGCATTTGCAGCCTTCAATGACACTCCTGATTTAGAAAATTCATGTAGGGTAGGTGTACCAATTATGGATGCAATATGTCAACAGTGTGGATAAAAATCAAGTTTTAACCACGTTCCTAAAACGTAAGCATGACTTGTTGGTGTTAATTACTAGTTTGAAGGCTTGCGGAGCAGTTGATTTAAACAGTTTTGGTACTAAATTGACTTTAAGCTTCAAAAAATTGGTTTTAAAAAGCGTTGTTTTTGTACTAATTATGGCAATAGCGTTCCTAGCATTCGACATAAAAGTATTCCAATTATGGACTATCGAATATTTGCACGAAATGAACTCAAACGTCATCCAGAGCGAATGATAATGCAACGCTAAGATGTAATGAAGTGATTGCTCATAAAGTTTTCCAAAAGTTTTGTGTTAAATACATGTTAAATCAATTTATGGCAATGGGTTTAATGGGAGCAAATTAACTTTCGAAAAGGAGTCGAAATATAGTGAAAACGCAAATTATGATACAAAACAGCATTAATAAACTCACATTACCTTTTCAGCGCCTAATTTTAACGAAAAAAGAGGGAAAATTCAAAAATCGAGTGTCACTGAAAACCTCCCTCTACCTTGAAATTAAGATCTTCCGCTTGCGAACGTTTTCGAACGTGTGATTGATAAATCTTAGCAATTGAGTACAAAACATGAAGATCATGCCTTACCGAACCTTCCCGTCGTGGAAGTCACCCGTAAAATAGCTTCACTTCTTCTATTTCACTAATCAAAAAATGTAAACAATCTGCCTCCAGAGTATCGCCATAATTGGGTTCTTATACACTCCTTGTTCCAGTTATCGACATAGTGGAAATAACACGATTTCCAGCTTAAAACAGTAGATTTGGTTGCTCACCAGCTACATTTATTCATTTGTTCTCATTAGGCAACATACATTGAAAGGTTGAAGCAGTTTTTCCGGATAAAAACATACATTTCGTAAGTGGTGTCCTTTAGCAAACTGCTAAGAAGGTGACATATGTGTGAGGCAAAATTTTCAAATGTTCATTTTTCGAAGCTTATTGCACGAATGTTCTTACAAAGCTTTAGTTACCATCAAAAATAAATAGGTTTATCATTCCTGTGAATATAAGCCGTTATATTCTAGTGCAACAATAAGAAAAATCTCTTTTTGTTCCCACTATTGCCATAATTGATACTTCTACCCTACCCAACATAGGCTACTTAATGAGATTCACAATTTTGAACTACTGTATTAGGAGAGCCACGTGATTTTCGCAAAAACTCAAGCCTAATACTATTACCATTCCCAGCACTGCCGCTGAGTCCTATCTCATATGGATACATTCTCTCATCTCTTGCTCTCTTTCTATTATTACAGTGGACTTCTATTTTTTGATAACTGTTTCGCTATAGACCGACGACAATGTCCTTGACTAGCAATTTGTACAAAAACGTGACAAAAGATGTCAATGTGACTAAGCTATTGAATAAAAAGATAATAAATAAAGAAAGGCTTTCAACGTTATTTAGGTCGTTTAGAAAAGTTTAGTTTGACACATTCATATCACCAGTCCATTCACGGAGAAAACGGAAAATCCATACTTGGCACGGTGTGTTTCGTAGAGCAATTTCAAAACAAAAAAAAAAAAATCGGCATGTCTGAAATTTTGACACAAGAAAGCCATGATTGTCCAATTTCATTTGCAACCAAAACGACAATGGGGGTCTAGAGCAATATTTTTTTCGGAATTTAAAATATATATCTTTTTCAACCCATTTCCAAATTCAAATCATTGTAATTTTTGATTGAAATTTTTGAAAAATTTTGTCCAGTGTGGTCCATGCGGAACCAGTTCCTGGAGTATCGGAAGGTGACCAATTTGGACAATTCCATTAAATTACTAGGATTTATGCCCCAAAACCAAATGAATTGTGTCCAACTCATTACGATTTATTATGTTTGATTGTATTTTACCAAAAAATGAATGGATGTTTATTCTGATCCTTTTGGAGCACCGGAAAGACCACCGGGAAACTCATAAAATGAGACTACTAAGTTTAGCACCAAAATTAGGCATGCGACGGCTCAATCTTCATGATTTTAAATCCCTGTTACTATTTTAATACAATTATAGTGTCAACTAGATCGTTTTTTGATGGAAGATAAGCATAAAAAACGTTCGAGTTTACGTTTTTATAAGTTTTGAACACCAAATAGCTATACAAAACATAGTAATTATGATCTGCTGGATATAAATGACACACAAGTTTGTATGCACTAAAGTCCACCATTTTTGGCTCCTTTTTGGTGCAATCGGAGACTTTCATGATTCACCTGAAATTTTTGTTAAAGCTTCGCATGATTTCGTTATTAAGACAGTTAAATCGTAAAGTTACTAAGTAACATTTTCAAAGCTTATTGGATGTATTTATGTTTTATGAATTACTATAGAATTCCGTACAACTCTAATAAAACTATGCTAAAACTGAACATTATTATTAATATTCTTCTTCTTCTTTTTGGCGTTACGTCCCCACTGGGACAGAGCCTGCTTCTCAGCTTAGTGTTCTTATGAGCACTTCCACAGTTATTAACTGAGAGCTTACTATGCCAATGACCATTTTTGCATGCGTATTTTGTGTGGCAGGTACGAAGATACTCTATGCCCTGGGAAGTCGAGAAAATTTCCAACCCGAAAAGATCCTCGACCGGTGGGATTCGAACCCACGACCCTCAGCTTGGTCTTGCTGAATAGCTGCGCGTTTACCGCTACGGCTATCTGGGCCCCCTATTATTATTTTTCTTATCTTTATTTAAGAGATTTTCAGCCATAGGCTGGCTAATCTGAGAATATTTGTCAGCAATCCGGTTTGTTTTTCCATCGCAAACAAAAACATGTTCTGTCAATTCTCACAACAAACACATGGACAATAGTGTCAACATTGCACTGCTATTGCAATTGGGTTGGAATATTGGTGTTAAGAAATGTTATATTGCGTCTGTCATTGGTGAACTTGTCAATATTCTGGAATCTTCGACATAAAATCGGAGGGGAAAAAGTCCGAAGAAATAAATAAATAAATAAATAAATAAAAAGACAATTTACACCGTCTTCAACCAAAGGCTGCACAGACTGAACGATCACTAACATTAGGTAACGGACAACACATAACACCAAGTAGCCCAGTGATGAATTTTTCATTTGATGAAAAGTTTCCACCGACCGGAGTGGAAATTGAACCCACACCCCGTGACACAATACGCCTTAACGACTGACGCCGATAACCGCACGGCCACGAAGCCCACAACAAAAACATGGAGAGGGGATAAAAGGTCAAAAATCTCCTTTCAAAGATCTAAATACGTCTCAACAGTTCACCTCACCAAATTTTATTCGGTGCATTTAAAATTATATTACTAACAACAAAATTAAAAAAAAATTGCACTAGACATTATTTTGATTTTAGCAGTAAATGAAAGAGGAAGGTCTTGTCTTTCATCAATCCAAATTTGAGACATGCCGATTTTTTACCCTTCTTACAACCATAAAAAGGGTATAAAGATCGCTTGAAAAACCGACTTTTGATCCGAGGCCCGGAGGGCCAAGTCTCATATACCAATCGATAGAGCTCGACGAACTGAGCACATGTCCGTGTGTGTGTATGTGTGTGTGTATTTTTTTTTCACGTTCGATATGGAGGCTAGCCATATTGAATTCGTCCATCGTGCGCCAGAGTGTCGGACTCTTTTATACCGACTAAAGTCCACCTTCGCCCACGAGCCATTCCCCCCGGAACTGCCTCTTGGCATTACTTCATGGGGGAGGCTATTGTGCTAACCACTGCACTGCTCCTTGCTTCTTACGCTCCTGTACTTCCCTTGCTCTCTTCGTACTGCTGGCATCACGCCAGGGCCATGTTTCTACTGCCGCTTCTGTCATTGCTACCCTTCGTTGCTCTACTGCGACGTGTTTGGTGTTGGCATCTCGCCAGAGCCCTGCGCAACTTTTGCGCCACCTGCTAATCCGCCGATTCTCGAGTTCTCCAGGTTGGACCAGTTGGATGCCGAGGTCGGTCCAGCGATTCCGGTTGGAGGGTAGCTTCCGGTTCACTGGCGCCCCGACGACCCAAAACTGGTGGTTGTCACGATCGCTACTCGGCATAGTCCCCGACTGTGGATCTAGCCTACTCCAGCGGAGAGTTCCTAACGTAGGAATGTCTCCCGAAACCGTTAACGTTACGCGTTTGTTCCCGCTTCACTGCTGCTGACCGGTGAAGTGCCGAGGTCGATCCAGCGATTCCGGTTGGAGGATGGCTTCCGGTTCACTGGTGCCCCGACGACTTAAGCCGGTGACTCGCTACGGACTACTCAGAATAGTCCCCGACGGTGGATCTATCCTACTCCGGCGAAGATTTCCCCGACGGCGGAAGATCTCCCGAACCGATGCTTTCCGGGCTGATGCCGAGGTCGGTTCTGCGATTCCGGTGGAGAGAAACTTCCGGTTCACAGGCGCCTCGACGACCATTTGCCGGTGCAACTACGCGTTCTACTCAGTTAGTCCCCCACGGTGAACTTAACCTACTCCGAAGCTGACCGGGCAGGTGCCGAGGTCGGCCCTGTGATTCCGGTGGAGGGAAACTTCCGGTTCACAGGCGCCCCGACGACCATTTGCCGGAGCTGTTTCGCGATCTACTCGGCTAGTCCCCGGCGGAAGGACATAGCCTACTCCGACGCGATGTTGGTCGGTAAGTGCCGAGGTCGGTCCTGCAATTCCGGTTGGAGGATGACTTCCGGTTTGCAGGCGCCTCGACGACTTATTACCGATATTTCGTTACTCCCGATCTACTCGGTCTAGTCCCCGGCGGAGGATCTAGCCTACTCCGATCGCGCCCGTAGGTCTCCTTCATATGCTTGCTTCAACAGGCTGGCTTGTCAAGCGCCAAGGTCGGTCCGCCGATTCCGGCTGCCCCAACGATTCAGAGCCATGTGCTGTCCGCTGTGTTGAGTTCCGCTGCTCCTCTCGCCATCTTCGTTGTAAAAGAGACATCATCTGAACGATAGTCGTGTTTACCGCGTCCCATTTCTCTTCGTCGGCACACATTCGTTGGACGATATTGTGCACATTAACGTCATTGCCGATGACGGATGTCATCTCGGCTCGCTCATGCTCGAAGCGCGGACATTCGAAGACCACGTGCTCAGGGGTTTCGTCAGCATCGCCGCACCCGGTGCATAACGGCGATCTTGCGTGTCCAAACCTATTGAGGTATTTCTTGAAACAGCCATGACCAGACAAAAACTGCGTCAAGTGGAAATTCACTTCTCCGTGTTTTCTGTTTACTCACGTCGACAGGCACGGAATTAGACGGTGGGTCCATCTACCGTTCTCAGCGCTATCCCACTGCTGTTGCCATTTCGTCAGCATCGCCGCACCCGGTGCATAACGGCGATCTTGCGTGTCCAAACCTATTGAGGTATTTCTTGAAACAGCCATGACCAGACAAAAACTGCGTCAAGTGGAAATTCACTTCTCCGTGTTTTCTGTTTACTCACGTCGACAGGCACGGAATTAGACGGTGGGTCCATCTACCGTTCTCAGCGCTATCCCACTGCTGTTGCCATTTCCTCATGGTTTCATCCCGGGCTCTTTTCCGAATTCCCCGCGTGCTTCGGTCCCTGTAGCACTCGCTGTCCTTTTCGAGTTGAAGGCTTATAGGGATCAATCCTGCAATCACACAGACTGCCTCCGATGAAATCGTACGATACGCGCTCGCCACACGCATGGCCATCAGTCTGAACGTACTGTTCAGCCGGGAGCGGTTCCTCTTCGTCTGCAGTGCTGTCACCCACACGGGGCCAGCGTATCTGAGTACCGACGTCGACACGCTCGCCAGTAGTCGCTTCTTGCTGCTGCTGATCGCTGAGTTGTTGGGCATGATCCGGGATAGAGCTGATATCACCTTCACGGCTCTCTCACATGTATAATCGACATGGCTGTTGAAGCTCAGCCGATCATCGATCATCACTCCTAGGTGTCTGACTTCCCGCTTTGAGTCGATGGTACACTGTCTAACCGAGATTCTCGCTTTCTGCACTGCCTTTCGGTTGCTTATCATCACAACTTCGGTTTTGTGATGGGCTAACACAAGCTTCTTCCCTCGGATCCATTCTTCCACGGCGTCTACTGCTTCGGTATGTGTGTGTGTGTGTTTTTTTTTTTTTTTTTTTTTTTCATGCAACTAGGAGTTTAAAAATCTTCATAGACTGGCCTGTATATGTTCATGCTCATGCCAGTGTAATTTTTGGCGCGGTGTGGGATCCACTTAGTGCCTTCCCCACTAAAAACACTCTCCTAGGTTTAGTACCATCACCATCACCCTCCGGAACTACCTTCCGGTATTACTTCGAAGGGGAGGACAACGTGCTGAGCGCACCACTTCAATTTGTTATTCTACATGCTGAGCCCTTCGGCTCCTGAGCCCTTCGGCTCCTGAGCCCTTTGGCTCCTGAGCCCTTTGGCTCCTGTTAGCAGTTTTAAAACCGTTCAACGACGTGCCTCATGCTGAGCCCTTCGGCTCCACTCGTTAGTAATTTGTTAATACCTATTTTCGCCCTTTGGCGACCCGTCAATTTGTTAGTACCTACATGCAACATTCTGAGCCCTTCGGCTCCAGTTTGTGCACCACTCTGAGCTCATACAAAGTCCGCACTCGTACGGTTACGGCGACCATCTCCTTTCCATAGTTCAGCTGGTAAGATGCCGAGGTCGGTCCAACGATTCCGGTTGAGCATAACTTCCGGTTCGTAGGCGCCCCGACTATTCAACACCAGCGTTCCGACGTATTCTACTCGACCAGTCCCCGACGGTGGACCTAATCTACACCGACGGAGAGTTCCCCGGCGGAGGAATTTCTCCCGACACCGATTCTTCTACTTCTACGATACGAGCCGACCGGAGGGGTGCCGAAGTCAGTCCAGCGATTCCGGTGGAGCCTAGCTTCCGGTTCACTGGTGCCCCGACGACCCTCAACCGTCGCTATGACACGTCTACTCAACTAGTCCCCGGCGGTGAACCTAGCCTACACCGACGAAGAATTCCCCGGCGATGGAAGTTCTTCCGAGACTGATTCTTCTTCTGCTGCTGCTACTGCTGCTCTTCAATTTTTTACGGGCCGACCGGTAGGGTGCCGGAGTCAGTTCAGCGATTCCGGTGGAGGCTAACTTCCGGTTCACTGGTGCTCCTACGACCCGGGACCGGTGCTACGTCGCGTCTACTCAGCTAGTCCCCGGCGGTGGATCTAGCCTACTCCGGCGGAGAGTTCCCCGGCGAAGGAATATCGCAGTATCACTTTCCCTTCGTCCGCTCTTTTAGAGTGTCGAAAACAGTCCGGCGCCCTTCTTCGTTCGGCAGGGCTGCCTACGTCATCTGACGCTGCTCCTCTCGCCATGTCCGCTGTAGTGTTGACATAATCTGAACAACAGATCGGTTCACCGCGTTCCACTTATCTTCATTACTACACATCTTTAGGACGATATTTTCCACGTTCACGTCGTCTCCGACGATGGCAGTCATTTCGCTTCGCTGCTGTGCAAACCGTGGGCAAGTAAAGACTACGTGCTCTGGTGTTTCTTCTATGTCTCGGCATTCAGGGCACAACGGTGACCTTGCGTGGCCGAACCTGTGCAAGTACTGCTTAAAGCAGCCATGACCAGACAGGAATTGCGTCAGTTGAAAATTAATCTCGCCGTGCGCTCTAGTGGTCCATATCGACACGTTTGGAATCAGTCGGTAAGTCCACCTGCCCTTCTCTGCGTTGTTCCATTGCTGCTGCCATTTACTAAGCGTGTTGGCTCTCGCTCTGTTCCGGCCTCTCCCTGTGGCTCGATCCTCCTCCAGTAGAAGGCAGATAGGAATCATTCCGGCTATTACGTGCACGGCGTGCGATGATATCGTTCGATACGCACTCGCTACACGCATTGCCATCAGCCTAAACGTACGGTTCAACTGGGCACGATTTCGTCCTGTCTTCAGTGCCGCCGACCACGCTGGAGCTGCATACCGGATGATCGACGTTGACACGCTCGCCAGTAGCCTCCTCTTGCTACTGGTAATCGCAGAATTGTTAGGCATAATTCGGGATAAGGCCGATATCACCTTTGTCGCCTTATTGCAGACGTAGTCGACGTGACTGTTGAAATTCAAACGGTCGTCCAACATCACGCCCAGGTGTTTCACTTCTCGCTTCGAGTTTATGATGCACTCACCGACCATGATGCTCACATTTTGTACTGCCTTCCGGTTACTGATCATAACCAATTCAGTCTTTTGATGGGCCAACGCTAGCTTCTTCTCTCGCATCCAATTTTCCACGGCATCTATCGCCTCCGTTGCCAGTACCTCCACCTCTTCCCGTGATTCGCCGATCACTACAAGCACTACATCGTCCGCAAAACCGACAATCTTGACTCCTCTGGGCAGGTTCAGCTTCAGCACTTCATCGTACATGACATTCCAAAGGGTGGGACCCAAGATGGATCCCTGTGGAACGCCCGCCGTAACCAACAGATTTCTGATCCCGGCATCTGTTTCATATATCAGTGTCCGGTTCTGAAAATAGCTTTTCAGAATCTGACATAGATACTTAGGCACCCTCAACCCGTGCAACGAGTCGGCAATTGCTACCCAGCTGGCGCTGTTGAAAGCGTTTTTAACGTCAAGAGTGACAACCGCACAATATCGGTTTCCTCTCCTCTGCTGCTTCTGTGCCGTCTCCATGGTTTCCACTACCATTCGGATGGCATCTATCGTAGATCTACCTTTCCGGAATCCATACTGCATGTTCGATAGACCGTTCTCGTTCTCCGTATACTTCGTAAGCCTGTTAAGAATCACTCTCTCCAACAGTTTTCCGACAGTATCCAACAAGCATATCGGCCTATATGCAGAAGGATCGCCGGGCGGCTTACCTGGCTTTGGTAGCAGCACCAGCTTTTGTCGCTTCCAAATGTCGGGAAAGTTTCCGTCCTCCATACATTTACATTTGCAGTGTAGTCCTGAACATGTCTGGATTCTCCTGGATTGCCGTTTTAAGGGCCAAGTTTGGAATCCCGTCCGGACCCGGTGCCTTCTTCACTGGTAAGGCTTTCGATACCACGATCAGTTCCTCGTTCGTTACACGGGTCTCTTCGTCGTGTACATCCTGTTCATCGTACGGTGTAGGTGGCCAGACCGTAGGCTCATGCGTCGGAAAAAGAGTTTCGATAATAACCTTCATTTTCTCCGGACATCTGTCGGGTGGTATTGCTGGACCTTTCATCTTTGCCATGGCCACTTTGTAGGCATTCCCCCACGGGTTTTCGTTGGCATTGCGGTAGAGCTCTTCCAGGCACGCTTTCTTGCTGAGCTTGATTGCTTTGTTGAGTGCGGCCCTTGCCGCCCTATAGGGCAATCTTCTTTCTTCTCTTTCGACGTTGTTGCTAGCCCTCTGCATCCTCCTCCTAGTTTGGAAGCAATGTGCGCGTAGGTCACCGATCGTCGAATTCCACCAGTAGGCTGGTCGTCGACAGTTTCTAGGTTTCCCCATCCTCGGCATAGTTGCATCGCACGCCCGCGATAGGGCTGCAGTCAACTCCTCTGCGCTTAGGTTTACTAAGTTATTCTCACGCCTCATCGCTTCCACGAACACGTCCTTGTTAAAAATCTCTGTTTTCCACCTCCGCTCGTATATCTGGGCTCCACTCGATTCCATCTGCAAACAGCGCCCAAAGCGGTACCGAATCGCTTGGTGGTCGCTGTGGGTGTAATCCTCGCATACTCTCCAGTTCATATCACGTATCATTCCTGGGCTGCAGAAAGTGACATCGATGATAGACTCTCGACCATCCTTACGGTAGGTGGTGGTGGTACCGTCATTGGCGAGATCGACGTTCAACTTAGCTAACGCCTCCAGAAGGCTGCTCCCCCTTGGGTTCGTGAGGCGGCTGCCCCATTCGACCGCCCAAGCATTGAAGTCTCCAGCTACTACCACTGGTCTTCGGTCGGTTAGCTCTTCCGTCAGTTTGTCCAACATCCGGTTGAACTGTTCGATCGTCCATCGTGGAGGTGCATAACAACTACAGATGAAGACACCGTTGATTTTGGCTATAACGAATCCTTCATCTGCGCAGTGCACCACTTCTTGAATGGGGTATTTTCCCACTGTCCATATCGCTGCAGTTTTGGTTCCGTCTGATATCCAGTTTCCATGTCCGGGTGGAATTTGGTATGGCTCCGAAATTATCGCAACATCGCATCTATGTTCCGCAACAGATTGCCGCAGAAGATGTTGTGCCGTATCACAGTGGTTGAGGTTGATTTGCACTACCTCCACTGGGACTTCGTTGCTCTCGCTCGTTTGGAGGCTGGGCATCTGCTACCGCCTGTAGGGTGTTCGTTATCCCCCGTAGCAGCGCAAATTAGGCATTTCGGAGGCTTCGAGCAATCCTTTGCCTTGTGACCTTCCTCGCCACACCTTCTGCATAGTTTGCTCCTATCCGGCCCTTGGCAATTCCGTGCGAAGTGACCAAAGCCCAGACACTTGAAGCACACGTCCGGTTGCTGGGAAACGCTCAGCGGGCACACAGACCAGCCCACACATACTTTCTCCACTCTCAACGCTTTATTAGCTGCATCTACTGGCAGCTTAATTGATGCTACCTTCGTGCCATCAGGCCCATTTCTGATACGGATGGTCATCTGGACCTCTCCTAGCTCGCATTGCTCCTTCAGGGCTAATTTTACTTCCTCCTCCGTGGTAATCTCGTCCAGATCTTTACACAGGAGAGTCGCTTCCGGGCACAAGGCTCTTACTTCCACCTTGTTTCCGAGAGCTTTCTCGGTAAGCTCCTTGTACGAGATGCTGCCTGCCTTGGGATCTCTTTTCAGCTAAAAGAGCATCTCTCCATTACGAGTGCGCCTGACCTTTTGCACGTCTTCCCCTAGCTCCTTAAGATCCGGGTTCATCCGCATAGCGCGTAGAACTTCGACGTACGAGTCGTCACTCGCTTTGACGATGAGAGCCTCGCTCTTATTCCTCATCCTGACGACCTTACGTTTTTCGGGCGGTTTTTTCTTGCTCGCTTTCTCCTTCTTTCTATTCTTTTTGCCAACGACCTGCCATTCAGTGTGGCTGTTTACCACGTCGGTTGCTTCTGGTGGTGATTTAGCTCCAGTGACACGGACATCCTTGTGTCTCTTGGGACCACCTGGTCTGACATCTCCAGGCGATGCCCTTGGCCTCTTCGGTGTAAAGAAGGGCGTGGACTGCACCCCTGGGGGGATACTTCTCGCCGCGTTGACCTTCCTCGTAGCTGTGTCGGCTTCTGCCCTTCGCATTTCCGCTGCGCGACATGCCTCTAAGGCAGTTTTAACCGCTAACAACTCCTTCTCCCCTGCTTCTGCTCTCTGCACTACGTTTTTCCACTCCTTTACAGCTGAACCAAGAGCGCCTTGGAGCTTAATCACCAACGCCTTGATGTCTTTGTGCACGTTACTTCTCTTATCCACATACTCGTGCAGCTCGTCCACCAACTTTTTCGCTGTCTCTACCCTCGGTGGTTGTGGTGGTTTCGTCCACACGCTATACTGCTGCTGACCCTGCTGCTGAGCCTGCTGCTCGTTCGTGGGCTGCTTTTGCACCTGCTGGGTTTGCGGCGGCGGTGTCCTCACCAATCCACTCTTGACAAACGGATTTGTCACTTCTTCCTCAACTTCAATTACGCTTACTTCCATTCTTCAGGGTCCCCCCTAAGAGCCGCTATCTCCATCCGCCGTACGTAGTCGCCTTCACGATCCCATGGTTATCTGTACCTGCAAGCAACTATACCTGCAAGCATTGAGGCCATGCGAGGGTTGACACGGACCCTTATGGGGGCCGGGTACAGTGCCAGATCGGCGTAGATCGGGAATGTTCCATCCGAACCTACGTACTCATCAGAACTGATGGACAGATTTCGAACGTATCCGGAGGCCTGCCAAGGTTTTAACGGGACGGAGGCAATCGAACCATGAGCCCACTCGCCGTTTCAGGTCGGTGTCACCCTTCCTTAATCAGGGAGCAGAATGGCCCGACTGTCAGCCCAATAACGCCATTCAATCCGTGATCCGTAGCTTGTCCGTTGTTGAACGCCTTCACCAGTATACCATAATCAGGATGTTACTGGCATCGATCCTGATGTGCCGGTTGGCACTCCAATGGTTGGGCTAAGGCACTTTGAAAGCGGTGCCAGGCCGCTTGTACGGAGTTGCTTGCGGATATGTGGCTTTTTGCAGAGATCCAACAGAGCTCACTGTTGAACCCCCACCACATCCTAGGCATCCTCTGCTTGAGCTAACTGGGAGGAGCTCGGTCACTTCTCGAGAGAAGTGCCAAAAGGTGGTAATCCATACGGATGCATGGAGTTTTTTCGCTTAAGAAATGCTTCCTAAGCTCCCACCCGACTCGCAAAGGGGGGGTTCGTCAAGCCCCTGGACTCCTGTCCCTGCTGCTGTTTTTTTTTTTTTTTTTCATGCATCTCTAGGAGTTAAAAAATCTTCTCAAGACTGGCCTGTATTTGTTCATGCTCATGCCACAGTGTATGGTTTGGCACTGTGTGGGATTCGCAGTGGGGCGCCTACCCACTAAAAAACAGTCTCCTAGGTACACCGTCACCGTAAAGAATTCTTCTCCGGCACCACCTTGCGGTATTACTTCGAAGAAGAGGCGACACATGCTACGCGCACCCTTCATTAAGCCCTTCGGCTCCATCATTAATTTGTTAGTTCCTAATCCATGCCATGCTGAGCCCTTCGGCTCCCATTAATAATTTGTTAGTATTCCTAGTTTGTGATCTAAACATGCCATATTCAGCCATTCGGCTCACGATACCATGGGTGCCAGAAACTCCCTGACGAAGGAAGTTCTCTCGGTGCTGGACGCATGCCATTTAGCACTCCAGGTTCTCGCACACTCTTCGGATAGTCCCCGGCGGTGAATCTACCCTACCCCGACGAAGACTTCCCCGGAGGTGGAAGTTCTTCCGGTACCGATGCTGCCCGGATAGGTGCCAAGGTCGATCCTGCGATTCCGGTTGGTTGATGACTTCCGGTTCACAGGTGCCCTGACGACCAATTTGGCAAGACAATTTACACCGTCTTCAGCTCAAGGCTGCACAGACTGAACAATCACAAACATTAGGCAACGGACAACACGAAACACCCAGTAGTCCAATGATGAATTTTTCGTTTGACGAAAAGTTTCCACCGACTGGAGTGGGAATCGAACCCACACTTCATGGCACAATATGCCTAAACGACTGACGCCGCTAACCGCACGGCCACGAAGCCTACAATTTCCGGGGCTTTTCCACGATCTACTCGGTCTTGTACCCGACGGTGGATCAAGCTTACCTACCGGTTGGGTGCCGAGGTCGGTTCGGCGATTCCGGTTGGAGACTGACTTCCGGTTCACCGGCTTGTTCCTCCCTCCACTTCCGCTGAAGCAATGACATTATTTTCGTCACCGCCATGTTCACCGCGTTCCACATCACCTCATCGCTACACATTCTATCCACTACGTTGTCTACGGTTACGTCAGCACCGCAGACCGCTGTCATCTCGCTACGTTCCGCAGCAAAACGTGGACACTCGAAAATGACGTGTTCCGGCGACTCCTCTACGACTGGGCACTCAGCGCAGAGCGGCGACTCTGCGTGGCCGAACCTGTGCAGATATTTCTTGAAGCAGCCGTGACCTGACAAGAACTGCGTCAAGTGGAAGTTGACTTCTCCATGGGATCTGCTCACCCATTTCGCCAGATTTGGAATAAGGCGATAAGTCCACCTTCCCTTCTCAGCGGTATCCCACTCGCGTTGCCATTTCACCATCGTGTCGGCTCGGGCAATATTCCGGGCTCCTCTAGTACTACTAGCTTCGTAGCACTCCTTATCCTCTTCCAAAACGTAGCCGATAGGGACCATTCCGGCAATCACGCATACTGCCTCCGAAGATATGGTTCGGTAGGCACTCGCTACCCGCATGGCCATCAGCCTATACGTGCTGCTAAGCTTGACTCGGTTCCTCTTCGTCTTCATTGCGGTTCCCCACGCCGGGCTAGCGTACCTCAGGATCGACGTAGCCACGCTAGACAATAGCCTCCGCTTACTGCTGCAAATCGCCGAGTTATTCGGCATGATCCTGGACAGCGCCGTGACTGCCCTTGCTGCTTTCTCGCACGCGTAATCGACATGGCAGTTGAAGTTCAGCCGATCGTCGATCATTACGCCGAGGTGTTTTAGCTCCCGCTTTGAGGCTATGGTGTGTTCTCCCACTGTAATCTCAGCGTTCTGCACCACTTTTCGATTGCTGATAAGCAACAGCTCCGTTTTTTGGTGGGCTATCACCAGTTTCTTCTCGTACATCCAGTTTTCGACTGCGTCCACTGCTTCTGTAGCGAGAACCTCCACCCTTTCCAGTGAGTCACCAATGACCACAAGCGTGATGTCGTCTGCAAATCCAACGATTTTGACGCCTGTTGGCAGCCTAAGCGTCAGCACTCCGTCGTACATAGCATTCCACAACGTTGGACCCAGGATAGAGCCCTGTGGAACTCCCGCATTTACCGACCTCGTCTTCTGTCCTTCGCTAGTGCTGTAGCTCAAGACCCGGTTTTCAAAGTAGCTTCCTAGTATCTTGCACAGATAATCCGGAACCTTCATTTTATGTAACGCCACAGCAATGGCTTCCCAGCTTGCACTGTTAAAGGCGTTTCTCACATCTATCGTCACGACAGCACAGTAACGGTTACCTCTTCGTTTTTTTTTGTCCTTGCTTTGTCGGCTGTGTCAATCACTGTTTTGATGGCATCTACCGTTGACTTTCCTTTCCGGAATCCATACTGCCACTCCGACAGTCCACGCTCTCCCTCAGTGAACGCCATCAGTCTATTGAGGATGATCCTCTCCAACAGCTTTCCGAGTGTGTCAAGCAAACATATCGGCCGAAACGAGCCTGGTTCACCGGGGGGCTTACCCGGTTTCGGTAGCAGAACCAGTTTTTGCCTTTTCCACTGTGCTGGGAAATGTCCCTCATCTAAGCAGATCTGGAGTGATGTCCGGAACATATCTGGGTTGGCCGTGATAGCTGCTTTCAACGCTACGTTGGGGATACCATCAGGACCAGGCGCTTTCTTCGGCTTCATTTTCTTGGCCGCCTCTATGAGCTCCTCATTGGTAATGATTGCTCTTTCTTTACCTTCCTGGCCATACGGTGTCGGTGGCCAGACCGTTGGCGCGTGTTGTGGGAACAACCGGTCGACGATAATCTGCAACTTCTCTGGGCATGTTTCAGGGGATACGGCTGGACCACTGATCTTGGCCATCGCTACCCTGTATGCATCTCCCCACGGATTTGCATTGGCATCGCGACACAACTCCTTGAAGCACGTTCTCTTGCTCAGCGAAATTTCTCTTTTCAGATCGGCTTTCGCCGCCCTCAGTGTTACTCTACGCTCTTCCCTCTCACCATCGGTTTTGGCTCTTTGCATCCGTCTCCTGGCGTGGAGGCATCTTTTGCGGAGGTTGCCAAGTCTCTCATTCCACCAGTATACCGGACGACGTCTGTATTTCGGCTCGACCTTCCGTGGCATGGTAATGTCGCATGCTCGTACCAGCGCAGCCGTTAACTCCTCCGATCTCAAGTTCAGAACCTGCTCTTCTCTTCTGAGGGCTTCCACGAAAAGCTCTTCGTTGAAACGTTGCGTTTTCCACATCTGCTCGTGAGGTGTACTCGCTCTCTGTGAGCATTGTGTTCTTCCACCAATTCTATACCGGACCTCCTGATGATCGCTATGAGTGTACCCATCGCAGACTCTCCAGTTCAGGCCTCCCGTCAACACAGGACTACAGAAAGTGATGTCGATTATTGATTCCCGGCCATCTCTACGGTAGGTGCTGGTTGTTCCTTCGTTACCCAAGTCTACGTCCAGCCTTGCCAGCGCTTCTAGTAGACTACGCCCTCTTGGGTTGGTGAGACGGCTGCCCCACTCAACTGCCCAAGCATTGAAGTCGCCAGCGATGACGACTGGTCTCCGGTCGGCTAGCTTATCGGTTAGCTCGTCCAGCATCTCGTTGAACTGGTCCAATGTCCAGCGGGGGGGTGCGTAGCAGCTACACACGTACACATCGTTAAGCTTTGCAATAACGAAGCCTTCGTCCGCCTGGAACACTATTTCCTGGATAGGATACCTCCCCATCGTCCAGATTGCCGCTGTCTTCGCCTTATCAGCGATCCAGTTACCGTTTCCAGCTGGTACTCGATAAGGCTCGGCAAGGATAGCTACGTCGCACTTCGATTCCGATACGGACTTCCACCGCACTTCGATTCCGATACGGACTTCCAGTCCCTGCTGCTGTGTGTGTGTGTATGTGTGTGTATGTGTGTGTGTATGTATGTGTGTGTGTTACAAAAAATGTCACTCAATTATCTCAGCCGTTTGTCAACCGATTTAAACACTTTTAGCTCTAAAAGAAAGCTACAACATTCCCATAGAACGATATTGAATTTCATTGCGATCGGACATTTCGTTACAGAGTTATGATTCAAACAGTATCGTGAAGTACTAGAAAAAGCACACAGCTAAAAAAATGTTGTAAAATTGAGTTTATTTTGATGCACATATTTGGAGCATCAAAATAAACCTAAATTTCAACGACAAATCCATTATTTTTCAATCGAATTCACTTTAAATTTACGCGATCATGTAATATTCAACCAGTTTTGGTTGAAAATTGAATCTTTATTCATTTAAGTTTACATGATGCTGTAAAAATACACGAATTTGATTTATTTTTACAGTGAACTTCAGTTTACATCACATTGAAAATTAAATATTTTTTTCTGTGCATATTCTTATATTTTCAACTGCATTTTTATCGATATCTCAGCCATTTTTGAACCGATTTAAGTTCTTTTATCGGCTAATGAAAGCTCTGAAATTCAATCATAAGTCTTTAAATTTTCATTGAAATCGGATTACTAGTTTCAGAGATTTCATAGGAAGAATTTTCTAAAGTACTGAAAAAAAAATTCTCTGAAATATTCATTTTTTTACATTTTGATCAATCTCTCAGCTATTTTTAATCCAATTTAAGCTCTTTTTTCGTCGATTGGAAGCTCGGACATCATTCACAACCATATTGCAATCGAATTATAAATTACAGAGATAAAAATCATTATTTTCAAAAATCTCTAAAATTCCCCTCTTTTTAATTTAAACCTGCACATAAATCTTAAAAAAATCGCTGGCAATATCATTTTAGGACATCAATTTTTCATTTTTCGATATTATTTACAGGATGGCAACATGGGTTTATAGACCCTCTTAAACTATGATAATAAGCGTATGAAAACTAATAAAGTTCGATATCCGCCTTTTGACGTGCAGTTTCCTGGACTTTTTCGCAAACCATTAAACTATTAGGGCAGATAGAACATAGTCACAACATCCTATAGTTTAGTTATACACCGGGGATTCGCTGGTTGGAACACGACTGCCTTCCATCTAGCGAATCCGACCCGTTAGTAGGAAAGACTGACAGCTGGTGAAAATGCTCCACAAGAACGCATCTGGACAGCAAATCGCCACAAAACGCACATATACATACGCATTTGTTTTATATATGGAGACTTCAAAGCGACGATACTCAGACGTCAAAGTCAGTTTGACATTTTCTGTTGACATTTGAGTGCTTTTAGTTGGAATATTTTCCAACCAGCGAACATCCAACCATCGAGTCATTCCATGTAGCGGAACCCCAACGAGCGAATCCCCACTGTACTGGTACAAGGTTCCAAATGAATGATGAATAATAATTATCTCATACCTGTATGGAAATGTAAGAAGGGTTCAGTCTCACCATCGGTGGATTAAGTCAGGTTTTTTGTTATAAAGTTACATGAAAAAGACACCGTGTTGGATATTTGTTTTTACTTATTTTTGAGTTCTTTTTCTCTCCCTATTTCATTCTCTGCTTCTATTATTGTTAGAGAGCGAAGAGCAAAACAACTCAAAAACCGAACCTTTGTGCATTACCTCAAATTTGAGTAAGTGGCATAGTACTGGAAGTTGAGTTATTTGATTTGCCGGTTGAGTGAAAAGAACTTAGCCAGTAGGTATTTTTTTAGCATGGCTGCAAATGAAAGCAACTTCTACTTCATCAACTCAAAATTAGGTTAAAGCACGAACACCCCGAACTCACTTTTGAGTACTTCATTTTCTCCGTGCTGATCTATAATTGCCGGGAGGCCACACAGTCTTATCGAGAAAATCACTCAAATTTTCTCGACACCACGCGTTAACGATATTCGCCGTGTGGGCCAGAGCACCGTCCTGTTGAAAGACGTATTGATTCTTCCCGTAGACGTCCCGAAGTACCGAGGCCACAACCTCGGTCTTATGATACGTTGCGTTTATTTCACGTTTTTCTCTATAAATACCAGCTACCCACGCCTGGATACGACCCTCCAAACCATCAACGACGCGGCACTTTTGAACCGCGGGATGTTTATGAAGGACGGAAAGATGCTGGCGAACGTCGGCGCCCACAGATGATCATTTTGGACATTGTGCGGCTGTAGTAAGGCGAAGAGTTTGTCATCAGAAAACACGAACTCCTGACCGCGAAAGTATCAGTTTGGCTCTGTCCAGCCTCTTTTTTGTTGTAGCCTCCGTTACTCCGTGAATCTTCCGTTTCTTGTACGGCTTGTATACCAGGTCCTTCGTCATGATGATGTGGCAGTCCCGATCGACACATCAAGGTTAGCAGCGGACTTCCGGATTGGTTCATTTTTCGGCAACCCACTCCCTCACCATCTTGGTGGCTGCTGACGTCCTCCCTGAACGCGGCCGCCCGAATCTCACACGGTCCTTGGCCGAGTCCGTCTTCCGGTAACGATGGATGGTGGTATAAATGAAATTCCGCTTCACCCCATGGGATTTCAACCGACGGAATGTGTCACTGGATCGTTCACGTCTCGCAAACAACTTTACTGTCTGTAGCCTTGAGGTTACGCTTTCGCTTCATAAGCGGAAGGTCATGGGTTCGATTCCCAGCCTGAGACAAACTGACTCTCTTCGCAGGCAGCTAGCCTCACTACCAAACGAAGCTCTCTCCTACCTGCTCGTTGTGAGAGTAAAAGAGTAGGAGAGAGTGAAAGTTGATGTAAATAGAGATAAGTTAAAAATAGATCTGTATCGGTAAAAGAAGCTACAGATCACCTGATTCCGGCACAGTAGTGGCCATGAGCACAGAGTGCCTAAAAAAAAAAAGATAAAAAAAAAACAAAAAAAAAATACTATGATGTTGCGGTACTCTTTCATCGTGTACGGTAAACAAACAACAAATTACAAGTCGACATCATGCGCGTCCGTTAGCCCACGGTTTACAATATAAAGGTTATATATTCCGTAAACTGACATCTGCTTGACGACGTCTACCCGAGCAGAAGAAAATAACTACTGAATACCAAATTGAGGTATTCCATACCAGACAATTTCCAATACTGCATACCTGAATGAGGTATGAATTAGCCCTGCATAAGAGGTAAAATACCTCAAATAATATCTCAAGCATATTCTACGAACACCAAACTGATAACTAGATCAGGTATTGTAATACCTCAATAATACTTGATGGATTTTCATATAAAAATGAAATTTTTCAATTATAGTTCAATACCTCCAGCAGACCTCAATAGGTGTTTAATACCTCAATGAGGTATTCTTAATTGTTTTAAAGATTTTTTTCAATACCATTATAATACCAAATTGAGGTATTAACAACTGAACAATACCTAATTTTGGTATGATACCAAAAAATGGTATGCATAAGTTATTGGGTAGTTATTTGTTCCTCCTCGGGTAGTTATCCAGATCGTATATACAATGTATTTTTTTACAACCCCATTTGATGTTTATACCGCCTTGTCTTGTTTATGCCGTGGGTTAGCTTATATACGAGGCTAAAGTTGACACCAATACCAATACACAGAATGCATACAGACCCATCCAAACGCCTGCGTAGTAGTGCAATGTTGACAAAATTTTCTTTGTATGCTGTGAGAAAGAAAACATAAACAAAGTTGCTACCAAGTATTCACTTCCTTGTTGGACTGACGTTGACCGAAAGCTCTAATAAAGTCAAACAAACATCGATACGTTTTTATTCTGCGGAAATCGATTAATGTAAGATTGATCGTGCTAGTTTGCTTTTAGATCTCTATGGTGCGCACCCACATGACATGTAACAGTAGGGCGGTTCAAAATTTAAAAATGTTTGAGAATTCAATCTCCCATATGTTCCTTATCATCCTTACCATAAAAATAGTGTTCAGTGAAATTTTCAGCCTTCTAGATGATGATTTAAAGGTGGCCCAAAGGCAATGTAGGTTTGTATGGAAATTACTATGGAGAAATTTTGAGAAATGTTCCAAATACGCTGGTACTGTAATGTAAGTACAAAATTATTATCTCATAGTAAAAATTCATTCTTCAAAACATACTGAAGAAATTTGCTGAAGAGAGAAATTCAATCCGACGGATAGCAGAAGAGATATTCATGAGTTTGTTTGTTATTATTTAGCTTAATATAGGATTATAGCCCTGCAAACATGTACAAAAATCCCAAACAAAATTAGCTCAAGAGGGGTTTGTTTCTTCACCAACATCCTTCATTAAGGTTTGAAGAATGGGTTTTTAATATGGGATGATAAGTTTCTACTTACATTACAGTACTAGCGTGTTTGGAACATTTCTCAAAATTTCTCCATAGTAATTTCCATATAAACCTACATTGCCTTTGGGCCACCTTTATATCACCACTTAGAAAGCTGAAAATTTCACAGAACACTATTTTTATGGTAAGGACGATAAAGAACATATGGGAGATCGGATATTCAAACATTTATAAATTTTGAATCGCCCTAATGTAACAGTTTATTCAGCTAAAATATACTCATTTCAGCGACTTAGCTGTTGCTCGGCTACTTTTGTTACTTGGGAGTCCCTTGGTACTGCAAAAAGTATCCAAGTTTGACAAATCGCAGTACAGTTTTCACGGCGTTCTAGATTTTGCTCTAGAGTAACGTGGGGCAAAAGTTCTATCTTTGTGGTATAATAAAAACATCCACAAAAACAATAGCAGTTGAAAAGAAATAAATACCATACAGTGAACCATCAACATATTGGCGTAAACTTTGCTGAACAAACTTGTGTCAAAATATTTACCCATTGTTAGTTATAAGAGTTTCAAAAAAGTGATTGTCTAAAACGATCTTTAGCCCCATCGGTGGGGCAAGAGTTCGAATCTAGCGTGGGGTAAAAGTTCGCTGGTCGAAACACAAAATATGAACACCTTTATGACAGACATACTTTATACCAGCCATAAGCTTATGTTTAAAGAAAAATACACACAAACAATTTATCAAAAAATTGCCTAAACAGGATTATTTGTAAAATAGCCAAAAATAGAATTTTTCTCAAAAGTGAAAATGTGAAATTATGATGACTTTTTTCGTACAAACAGGCTAATTTAGCTAATTTTGAAGATAATATGTGGTTTGGCAATTTACATTTTTTCGCGAGTTAATATATGGGTCGATCTTTTACCCCACTATGGGCCGAAAATGGTTTCCAAGAATTTTTCCAAAGACCAATATACCTTAAAACATCCTTATGATAGACCTAGAAACGCCCGAATATAAAAAGTCGAATAAGTTTTTATCTTTTATTGGGGCCATGCAGCGAAAGTTTGACCAAAAATTGAAATTTTCACGTCAAAAACCAACAAATAGCCATATTTTTTTTCCAAAACTCAATCGACATTTATGATATTTGTAGTGGAAGTCTCTCACTTGAATGACATTCATAAGTTTTGTTTTGAATTAAGCTAGAAATCTTAAAAAGAAACTATTGCCCTACTCGAGCTTTTGCCTCACTTTACTCTATTACCTTATGTGCCATAAAATATTGGGCAACTGAAAGGAACATGGAGGTCTTTATTTCGTCTTTGGCTCAACGATTGATACTTATTTTATAGATATCGTCCACAAAACTTAGGAGCATGTGCGACCGCGTGACACTTTTTTGCACGCCTGATCTCCTAAAAGCTTAGGGGCCCAGATAGCCGTAGCGGTAAACGCACAGCTATTCAGCAAGACCAAGCTGAGGGTCGTGGGTTCGAATCCCACCAGTCGAGGATCTTTTCGGGTTGGAAATTTTCTCGACTTCCCAGGGCATAGAGTATCTTCGTACCTGCCACACGATATACGCATGCAAAAATGGTCATTGGCATAGTAAGCTCTCAGTTAATAACTGTGGAAGTGCTCATAAGAACACTAAGCTGAGAAGCAGGCTCTGTCCCAGTAGGGACGTAACGCCAGAAAGAAGAAGAAGATCTCCTAAAAGCTCCTTCGATGACAATGTTGAACAAAAGGTTCGAAAGCGTATCTTCTTGCTTCAATACATCCAAGGTTACGAAGTAGATCGAAATCTCATCCGCAACCAACACACTTGATTTCGATCCATCTAACGTTGCACGAATCAGTCCACGCTATGTCTGAACCAGACGATTATTAAAATCGAATGTACATCGGATTTTTCCTCGCTAGAGATCAGTATTTGGTCTATATTTTCATAATCGGAAGGTTTTAAAATATTCTATCGTTGAAATTTATTCCATACATTTTGTATGGGTTATTATTATTATTATCTTTATAAAAGAGATTTTCAGCCCTATGGCTGGTTCATCTCCGTTGTATGGGTGAAAATACGTCGAAAACTTGATTTTCATGGGATTTAGTATAAAAAATGTCTAAAAAGTGGAAAAAATCAAAATTTCACCGATGGAATATTTTAAAACTTTCCGATTATGAAAATATAACTTGAATACTAAACTCTATCGAGAAAAAATCCGATGTACATTCGATTTTTATAATCGTCTGGTTCAGACATAGCGTGCAGTCTAATCAGTTTCGTCGGAAAATCATATTTTATTATTTCTGCCATAACTTATTTCTCTTCACTGAATCGTACGCAATACAGTGGCCGCACTCCATACAAATTTTTGGCAAACCTAAAATAATTGTATCGACGTCGAAATTTATTGAAACGTCATTATTTGCATACCAATTTGAAAGAGAATATCGTAGGCAACCTTTTTATGGTTTTTTAATACATTTGGCTACTGGTATTCGCCAAAAAATGCGATCTTTAAATCATGTCCTATAATCTAAAAGAACAAATCACATTGTTTTTTTTCAAATACAGCCAAACCTCTTTTTGCGCTCACTTCTTTTACGCTCCCTTTTTTTGCGCCCCCTCCATTTACCCACCAAATTATAATTTACGCTCCCTCTTTTTACGCTCGAAATTCTAAATAACGCTCGCTCTTTTTACGCTCCTGCCTGATAACGACCCACGAGAACCAATTTAGTAGCGTATTTTTGGAACGAGACCGATGCCGGAAATCGATGTTTGATGCGACATTTTTGAATCCAAGATGGCGACTTCCGATTTGGGAAAATCACTTGAAACCCACTAAATATGAATATTTTTGGAACGGGGCCGATGGGTAGATGCCGGAAATCGATGTTTGACGCCATTTTGAATCCAAGTTGGCGATTTTAGGTTTGTGAAAATCACTTGAAACCCATGCAATATGGGAGTTTTTGGTACGTGACCGATGCATAGATGGCGTAAATCGATGTCTGACGCCATTTTGGAATCCAAGATGGTGATTTCCTGGGTTTTAATCGATTTTGCCCGTTCCAAACCCAAACCGGAAGTCGCCATCTTGGATTCAAAATGGCGTCAAACATCGATTTCCGTCATCTACTAAGTATTGATACCACCAATAAACCCCACCTCTTCGCAAAACTTCTCGAGAAAAAATGAAAAGCTTCATTACACCTCTAATTCTTTTTACGCTCAAAATTCGAACTTACGCTCCCTTCTTTTGCGCTCCGATTCTTTTTACGCAAATGAGGCCATATTACATAAAACACTATAGCACATTTGTAACACATTGAGGGGTAAATTACCATTGAAGAGCTTTTCCTACACTATTTAACATTGAAAAAATGCAAGTTTTTTTTTAAGAAGTTCTGTGCAATACACTTCTTGACATTCTGAAATGGTAAACACGCCAAATACGATTCAAAACATCTTCAAAATAATACAGTCTATTTTTTCGAATGAGACCGGTTGTGTTAGGTTTGCTTAAGTTTAAATACTGGAACAGCGGTTTTAACGAAATAATATCCAAGATTTTCGAAAAAAATAAAAGGATAATTTTTGGCTTACATCTCTATCTGTTGCAGAGAAAACGTGACATTATTTTATACGCTGAATTGAGAAGCGTTATTCTTCGGTAATTGGCGCACTCCAGCCTGGTGTTTTCAATTATTTTTTTCGAAGCTTAAATCTTCCTAGGCCTCCTATTGTCCAAATCATCCAAATGACATCGGTGAACCACCCCAATCTACGCTAATTGAATCTACTAACCAGTAATTTTCACTTTTTTTTTCCTTTCCAGATTCCACACACGATCGATACTACCATTTCCGCGTAGTCCGTTACGCCACCGACAATTACCCCAATCAAGCGATGAACTCGAGCATCATTAGCCTCGACAACCGGTAGCCGAAAATAACCCTTAGGATGTAACTTCCACCATCCCTCCCTGCTTACTATGGAATTGTACACCGCCGGGGAGGACCTCCTAGCCAGCACCTGGATCAACTTCGTCCCTGTCCCGTTCTACACCCGTATCCTGCTGTTGCTGCTTCTCCAGCTGGATCTTCCGGATAGATTCGCGGCTGCGTAGATCGTCTCTAATCAGTTCAGAATCGCGGTTCACGCAATTTGTATGCGGGGGGTATAATTGCGACGGCCAAGTGCTGTGGGGGTACGCAACGCGCTACGCATGCTTCGATCGTCTCCCCGGTCGTTACGCGCCTCCAGTACACAGTAGTTAGATGAACAAAAATTCTAGTGCTGGGAAAAAATCGATCGCAGTTAGTCGTCCAGGTGACGATCCGGTGGACGGACGCGTAGAGTGGATGAGTCGGGCGCAACATCCGTCCATTCATCACAGTCGGCGGCGATTCGATCTAGTTGGCGTGCGTTCTCAGATGTGCACAAATTGTAGTACTCCGAAGAAACAAAATCGCAATCTTGGAGGAATATTTAAATCAATTCACCGCGGAAGCGAATTGCGCCTCCATACAGGAAGAGTGATGAATGGCCAAATGAGATGATAGGAATTAATTAAAGTTGTGTTTCATGTGATAAGTGGGACCCGTGTGTTTGCTCCTCGTTTCAATCCAGTGATATTCCTCAGCGCGGGTCGCGATTACTGCAGTGGAATACAATAAAAATATGGTTAATTAATTACGAAAAAAAAATCGTGCCGAGCAGAGACACCGGTTACGCCTGCTGGGATTCGGGATCATTCTCACATAAGGCTACCGACTCGTCGCGAGTGTGCAAGTGTATCGAGGGAGCAGCAGGAGAGGATCATCATCGTCGAAGCAAGCGACGAACCTCACCTCACCGCGAGTGTATTATAGCGTGAAGAAGCATCCAAATTTACGGCCGAATTTCGTGGAATTTCGCGAAAATAAAACGCCAATCCAGTGGCATTATCGGTGGATGATTTAACGCCGAAACGAGCTGGAAGCGTGTGCACGGTATGTCTAAAATCGTTAAAAACGTAATAAAATGACAATCACTTATGAACCTACCATTGGAGAGATGTGCTATCCTAGCATACTTTACGTGAGTTTGAAAATGTTTCATCAAGGAAAATGCAAGTAATAGTGATTTGAAGATTTAATGCCAATTCAAATAATTTAAAACAATTCAAAAACAAATCAAATAATTATCAGCATTATAACCAACCATTCAAAAGATGTGATATCAGTGTTCTCCCTTTGAATATGAAAGGGATTTTGTTGATTGAATCACAAGTTTCAGTGGTTTGTGTGTTTAATTTCCATGGGGTTCTTTTTTCGGATTTTGAGCTAAAAAAAAACCCCTTTATATTTTTTTCTCCATCCAAATATTTTAAAATTTTACCGTGGTCATTGGCCAGAAAATCGAACTCTTATCGGACTGTGTAAATGAACACGAAGTCTTTGGAACACCCCTAAGGACTGTATCGGGAATAAGCTAGAAAAATATTAAATGGTCCCAAAACAGTTGGGTCAATCTTATTAACAACTTGATGATTCCAAGGGGGCAATTGCACCGGCCCCCTCGATGAAGGGGGCCTCTCGAAGAGTAATAAATAGTGAAAGATTCAATGAATTATTTTTAAATTAATGATTTTAAATTTAAATACAAATCAGATACGATTTTTAATAGAGATATTATGGCATGACATAATGCTATTTTATAGTTATGATGAAAAGAAAGGTAATCGCCTATCTCGATGCGTGAAAAATGTTTTTGCCAGAAATGATCTAGAAAATCATTTTTCTTTGATTGAAGGTCGCAGTTGAAAAGAAATGTTATTTCAAATGAAAACTTTAAAATTCGTTTTGCGTAATTAAACAGCAAACTGTCACAGCTTCCATGCATTTTCTTGATTTTATTACCAGAGTACTGAAACTATTATTCTATAAAATACAACTGAAATTCTAATAGAAATTCGATATTATTATTCCATTTTTCGATTTGTGCAAAATTTTTATAATATTGTATTAATGATTTTTTTATAAAGAGCAATTCCAACCTAATCTAAACCTAAATCTACAGAATTTATTGATTGTTTCAATGTTTACTAAGAGATGAGAATTTACCATAGTTTGAATACAATCATTTCTCGACCAATTTCTCGATCCCTAAATTACTAGCCCAGGAGGATAGATAGATTGTTTTTCTGACCGCAAAGGTTAACTGAATATTTGATGAAAGCAATACAATCGTTTGTTCCTCTTTTATTGCGAGAAGAAAATTTGGCAGAGGAATAGAGGTAGGATAGCAGGAAATTTCTACACAATAGAATAAAATAGTTTCCCTCTTTTGGTACAGACCAAGTCGATCCATTTAGCAAATAAAATAGCTATAACTAGCATATTGCTTCAATAATGACTTCATTGTCCATTCATGATTGTAAAATGGAAATATCTGAAGCAAAATTTTAAAAAATATTGGTATAATATTTACTATTTTTCATTTTGGACTTGATTGAGAACGATTCAGTCAAAATTCAATCTTCAGTTAATTTTTTACAGTTTTTTATACAGATGACTTAGTAACGCAACATTCACAAAGTGATTTGAATATAGTTGAATTAGAGAAATATTACAATTTTATTAAGTTTTCCTGATATGTATTTATAATACTCAACTTTTCTATGCCTAGCGTTTCCGGCTCATTTTGAACCAAGGCCCCTTGAAGAAATCTGAGTGGTCAAGCCGAGTCTAGTACACAACACTGAAGACGGACTTACAGTTGAGGTCGAAATACGCGTATCTGTCAAAGGATACAAACTCTAGTGGAATTAAATGGTATAGTACTAAATTTGGTTTTTCATCTACTTACATATTTCACCAAATTTTTGAAAGACTTACGCGTCAATAAGACCAAGTAAACGTTTTTTATACAGTTGACAGTTTTGTGTCACATAAAATGTACAGCAGTTTTTAGCGTGACGAAGTAATGGCCGCACACTCCTAGGCATACTCGGATCATTTTGAAGAAAATTTTAGCTTGACAGCAGCCTGGCTGCCTTTTGTTGCTATCCTGTTCGCACCCCCTAGGCGTGGACGAATAGATCAAAGTAATCCAGGCTACTAGCAAAAAAAAAAAACAGTGTTACTCTGAAAGTAATTGAATGATCATCTTAGCATGATTTAGGCAGCATCAGTTAATAACATTATGCAAAAATTGAATTTTTTTTACCCTTTCCCCCCTCAGTAACACTTTTTACATGAAAAATTTTATGTGATACGTAACGCTTGAGCTTACTCACCCCTCCTCCTAGAGCGTTACGATGTTTGTGGCCCCAATAATAACTAGTGATCCTTTATTTGAGAGATAAGCGAACCTTTGTTTGGGCAAATTCAAATTTTTGACCCACTATGTGTCAAAATTGGTTTGGCACTGAGTGGGGTTCTGGTAATTTCCTCCAGGTTTCTGAAAATGTTCCCATGTCAAACGGACATCGAACAAAAGTTTTGCTTTTTATAAAGCTTCAATATTATTTAGATCTTTTTTGTTAAAGTGAACTAAATAAATTTCTTGAGAAAGCCCTTTCCGAACAATGCCAGATTGGATTCTCTTTTTCATAATGATTACTTAGACTGGGGAAAATCCAAGTAAATCATTTATTCCATTTTTGATCTCTTCAGGTGATTTATAGTCACTTGAGAGACCTTTCAAGACAACTTTGAACAAACGTTCAGTTTTGTCGTCATAAGTAAAAAAATTGTGCTTCTTCTCTTCAAGAAGTTTGAGAAGAAGTTCACGATCTTTAAAAGTTTCCGGCAAAACGCGACAGTCTCCTTTCTTTGCGATTTGGAAGGAAACCTTGATTCCCCTGGATTTTTTTGTTGGGAAGGTTAAGCCACTGCGTCCATTGGATTGAACTTTTGTGGCATGTCCCTTTTTACTATTCGCATCATTGAAGAAACTAAAACTGTCCACCATGAATCAAGTGAACAGCTTAAGCACTTTGACGCGTCTTTTCCCAGTCAGGCAAAATAGAGTTAATAAAACCCACAACCTTTCTGGGATTTCCAGTCCAAATTTCACTTGGTGGTAAATAACCCCCGTTTAGAAATTTGGATCTGCGCTTGTATAATGCACTACAACTGCAGAGCAGGTGTTCCTAGGTTTCGCGTTCCATGTTACAGAAACGACAAATATCATTCTGAACCTGACCAATATTCTTCAAATGATATCTACTCGGACAGTGTCCAGTTAATAGGCCAGTGCATATACAAAGAACTCTCTTGTTGAGCTCTAAGAGTCTTTTCGTGATAGTTTCATTTGGAACTAAAAATCTTTTAGATTGATTACACCTTGTGGTGACCATCCAATTGGTCATCACCCTTTGTCGTTCCCAGCTTTTTAGTTCCTTATTTAGTGCACAGTACGATATGCCACAGAATGGCTCCGGTCCAATGAACTGTGTATTTGATCCCTGATTAGCAAGCTCGTCTGCCTTTTCATTTCCTACAATGCCATTGTGTCCCGGAACCCAATACAAACATACAGAGTTTTCTTGGCACACCTTTCGCAATGAGAGAATGCATTCCCAGACAAGTCTTGATGAGCATTTATATGCGCCCAATGCTTTCAACGCAGCTTGACTATCAGAAAAAATACAGATATTTGCATGTCTGTATTTTCTCTTAAGACAAATATTAGCGCATTCTAGTATGGCAAAAATCTCCGCTTGGAATACTGTTGGATAGCTTCCCATCGCCACGGACACGTTTGTCCCAGGGCCGTAGATTCCTGCTCCAGTTTGTGTCCCAATTTTTGAGCCATCTGTGAAGAATTTTATGGAGCCTTGACGAACATTGGGACCTCCAACATCCCAATCCGTACGCGTCGTATCGCATACATCGTAAGGGATATCAGAATTGTCCACAGTTTTCATCCAGTCCTCATGCATAGTCATCACTGGCCCACAATCGATATGTTGTGAAATATTCAAGTGCCCAACAAGATCACCTAATGGAGTTCAAGATCTCCTGCCTAAATCCCCCAAATTCGGAACAACTGACCACGATAGGCGGCACTCTTTGCTTCATCACTTGAATCAAAGAGCCTGGGCTAGAGGCTGCTTCGATTTGGTATTCGAAAAATTTGTCTAGAGCATCGAACTGATTGCTCATTTCGATACAATTATTCATTTCACCCTTGGAAGAAAGTTCGCATTCCGGGGAAACGTCCTTTCTTCCATTCTTGCCACGTGTAGTGACAGTTTTAAAACCCACTTTTTTGGAAGGAAGTAGTGAATTCAGAGATTCACCCTTCCTTTTGTTAGTTGTTGATACCATGTTTAGTTAATAAACGAAAGAAGACGTGACCTTCGAGAGGTTTTTTTCCCAAGACGGTGTCCAAGAAGGATTACCACCGCTAGCTTTTGCCAACGGGTCCAACGAAGAATCGAAGGCACGGGTCCAAACAAAGATCGTAAAGGGATCAATTGTAGAAAAAATAGTACTGAAAAGTACTGTTTTAGTAGCACTGAAAAGTACCGTTTTGAATTTTAGCACTGAAAAGTACTGTTTTATTGCTTTAGGTAGTTTTTAAGAAAACTTCCAAGAGCAGAGAGGATTCGTGTACGCACAGCACGAAGGTACGATGCGCACTGATTATGTCACAGCTTAATACTTCAATATACAAGGGGCTGTCCATTAATTAAGTAAGAGTTTATTGAGGAGGGGGAGTGTGAGATTTCTTAGGTGGCATACAATTTATTTTTAATTTTCATACATAAAATCTTACCATAGGGGAGAGGGGGTTGAAAAACAATGAAAATTGTAAATTGAAAATGTTACAGAACACTATGTTCATGATGAGCATAGTAAAAGATATATGGATTTGCAAACTTTTTTAAATTTTGAACCGCCCTTATGTAATACACTGTACGGAATTTTATCATTATTTTTAATTTATCCCTTGAAAATGTCGCCAAATCTACAAATCGCTATTTCTTTCATTTCCCTCTATGGAACATCATTAAAATCACGGAGAGGATACTAGGATACTATATCTTTCAGATAATGGATTCAGAATTGATCAATGGTCATTATTTTAGATAATAACGCTTTCAGACTCACCGTGGTGCATTTTGTATTATTAGTGTCACGCAATCGATGCAGCGAAGCGCGGTGAAGACGGTAGCATTCCACGCACGGAAACCCCAAACCACCGCAAGGAAGTTGATTTTCGGTCGAAAGTTTTGGAATTAATAAGTGGAATTGTGCAAGATCTGAGGAACAAAACCGAAGAAAAAAAAGAAGAAGAAGGAACGAGATGACCCCGAAGGAGTGGCTGGCACTGTTTGCCTTCTATGCCGCTTATCTGTTCTTCGGGGCTAGCGTGTTCTACCACAATGAGCACGCGCTGGAGACGGAGAGGCGCGCCGAAGAGTTAGCCGAGCGGATCGAAATGAACGGTAAGGTTCTGAAACGGTCAGACGGTTTTATCAATTACACTCAGATGTTTTATTTGTGGTGTACATACCGAAATTCTCATTTTTTTTACAGATCCATAGTAGGCGTTTTGTATGATATGAACGAATTGTGATTTATTTATTATAGAAAGCAAGTTCCACGTAAATCGGCAAAGCAGGCTATTTTATTTGTTCATCCTTCATTTTTGATTCCCGCACGAGAAGTCATTGCATTCATCACGTAGGGTCGATGTACCAATAGCCGCATAGCTAAGAACAAATATTCGTATAAAATCGAAAAATAACGCTATCGTCATTATTTTTACATCATCTGAAAGCTTTTAATCTTGGTTTTGTGGGAAAAATATGAAAACTGCGAAAACTCATATGATTGCATTTATTATCGCTTGTTCCACTATAGGAATACATGTGCCTATAGTAGCACTATTTCTAATTTCTGTTCCTATAGTAGCACTAGCATCACGGCGTTGGCAAAATACGAATCAAAACCGTTTTTTTTTTTACAAAGCTTTTATATTTTTCCTTGAAAGTGTGGATCAAAAGCTTTCGTTTGATTTAAAAAAAAGTACTTAATTCATTAATTATTATAATCGTATAATAAAAAATAGTTTCTCTCAGTAGTGCTACTATAGGAACAATAGGTTAACTATAGGCGTAAGGGAGCTCAAATTTTAAGCAAAACTAATTATTTCGATCATTTTTTGAACAAAATCAAGCTGTGTATCAATGGTACTTAGATAAATAGCTCCTGACCTTCATGTCAAAAAATATTTTGAAAAGATTCATAGCAAAACGGCCGTAAAAAGCCACTAGTGCGACTATAGGGGACTGTCCACTAAGGGAACACTGACCCTACCGTTTTGATTCATATTCCGAATACTTAAGGCCAACAGTGACTTCAAACGCACCTGATGGGCATAAATGAGCTGATATTTATGAATATTTTAGTTTCTTCGCAAAGTCTTGAGTGTATTGACAAAAATATTTATTAAAACTTGTTTAGTACTGTTTTTACGTAAGAATATAGAACATGATTTTGATTCAAATGCCGAACACTGTGTTCATTTTGTCCCATATTCCGAACACCTTGATTCAAATTCCGAACAGCACGAATAAATCATATTCAAATGAATAATTTCGCAAATAAAGTTATCTGAGCTAGCTTTACTGGTCTCGAGCTAGAGAAGAATCACTACTCCAGAGGAATTTAATAGATTGGAAGATGATTTAATTGAATTGTAATTAACTGCCTTTTCCTGTTAATTTGGTGATATATTTCAGCGAAACATTTCAACCTCATCACCATACAAAAACCGAGTGTTCGGAATATGAGTCTGTTCGGAATTTGAGACAAAACGGTATTACTCGAGCAAACCTGAAATTCTTCTGGGGTTGTCCATAAACCACGCGGTTTTATTTTTAGAGCTTCCAATAATTCTCGTTCACTCACTCAGCAAGCCTCAGTGGGTAAATGTACGACTCATACTGTAAAAATCATCGTTCTGTAACTTGTTGCGTAAACCCCAGCAGCACACATTGTTACAAGTAAGTAGCAGAAATGACTACTTAACATGTTCAATAATTACACTAGGAAAAATTGTAACATGAAAAAATACTGCTATGTAACCAAAAAAGCGCAAGAGCCGTTACATAAGAAGTTTGCTGGCGACGGATATGCAATTTGTTAGAAACGCATGGGTTTTCCTGCGACAAAATAATAGAAACGGCATTGAATTCATTGTTTCACTTTGACAGTTTTGAAACCGAACAACCATTTTAAAGTTGAATGTCAACAAAAGTTATACGTATGATCTTCGAACGCGTAATTATGCACAAGTACATATTAAATTTAACATGCAGATTTAAATTTGTGGTGAAATCAATCATTTTACATGCTCAAATTTGACGGGCTTATGAAATATCTTATAATTTTAAATTGAATTATATATGATACCTGGATTGCTTAGATAATATGCCATTGTAAATGTCATACAAAATGGAAATTAACACTGTTACTCAAATAAGCAGTGTTTCTCATTTGTATTTTATTGTTTGTGATTCCAAAATCACGTTTTTTCGTGTCCCGCTGTTGGATTTTCTTGATTGCCTATCATGAACCGCCATTTAATTTCATCTAGCTGCAGATACACTTCCGAATAACTGTTTGAAGACAGCCATTCTAAAATGATGACAACTATTAAAAAGTTGTTAGAGAGGCTGCATATTGTGAATCTAACAAATTTAATGATTCACTGGAAAAATATCTATGAAAACAATAACTTATAACTTATAAAATAGTAAAGTTCTTATATCAAAATTCACAATACGTATGAAAACTTTTGGCATGTAGTGTTGACCACTGTTAGCAAGTTCCTCGTTTGTTACACATCAGTTACCCAGAAATCTTATGTTATTTTGAAACTGATATGTAACTATACTGAAACTGCCAATAAATTACACTGCTGTCAATAGGGGAAGGGCTGTTAAAATGAATACCTAAAGGATATCGTCTTGCTTTTAATGGGAAAAACGATGAATTTGCGATAAATCTACTAAATAATGTGCAAAAATCCCTAAGCCGATTGACTGGAACCTTACAAAGGTATGAAAATTAAATATTCCATCCAAGAAAGCACATGGTTTGTGACGTGTTCAAATAGCTCGAAAGAAGGCAAGCGTGTGCTATAATAAGGGCGCAAGTCGCATGATCGATTTCTCTTCATCGATCCTCTCTTCTGTGAATAATGGTGACAAGATGCGGGTTTGTTAGCAATTTTTCACTCCAAGACGCTAGGAAGTAATGCAATCTTTCGTCCTGTGGTGAAAAAACGATGGCAAACTTGCTTCTTGTCGTTTTTATTCATAGAAGAGAGGATCGATGAAGAGAAATTGATCATGCGACTTACGCCCTTATTCTAGCACACGCTTGTGGTCATCCATAAACCACGTAGTCATTTATTGGGGGAGGTGAGAGGTTCTGCCCAATGACCACGGTTAAAAATTGTGAAATTTGTGTATGGACAAATGACCACTAGGGGGGAGGTGGGTCTTAAATTGGGGAAAATGATGGTAGACCCTTAACTGCATTTCTAGAAAGATTCGTGAACTAGGCGAAACTGACAAAATATACACAATTTAAGAAAATATTTATCTATCGATAATTTAACTATTCAAAACACGCAAATTTATAGAAGACAAAACTTCAGATCATGCAAAACCACACACTGTATTGATTACGCCTGTGTTTTTGTTTATCAAAGTGATGGGCGCATCTGAAATCGAAATCAAAACACGGCGAGAGTAAACGGCGACACTGCAAACAAAAAATAAACAAGGCGTACATGGCGGGCTTAATGGATCATTGAAGGTAGTTTTTGCAAGTGCTCACCGAATCAAAACAAAGGCGCCACTGTATATGGGATTTAACATTGTGACAGCATTGCTGTTCTGTCAAACACACAAGGCTACGGTGGCGCTATCTATGCTTTACATAGCGGCCGTTTTAGTTATTTTAATGATCCATTAAAACCAGAATGTAAACACGGCGCAAAAGTAATAGGCGACACTGAAAATAATATCGAATACAGGCTCATAACATTGGGTGATACTGGCATTCTTGAGTGCGTTTAAGGTGAAACCTTATAATTTTTTTTATTACGAAATAGCTAGGGAAATTGTAGGAGATGTGTGTGGTATTGATGATGATTTTGAAACTAGGTTTATGAAATGTGTATTAAAATGAAAAGGTTAAAGTTTGAGTATATTTTCTCCAATTGGGATCAAAAAATGTACATGAAAATTTCATTGGTTATTTTCTCATTGTTATTGATTTGTCAGATAGGCCCTTACCGCGAATCCCTCTCGAATTTAACTATTCAAAAAACGCAAATTTGTAGAAGACGAAACTTCACCTCATGCAAAACCACACACTTTATTGATTACGCCTGTGTTTTTGTTTATCAAAGTGATGGGCGCATCTGAAATCGAAATCAAAACACGGCGAGAGTAAACGGCGACACTGCAAACAAAAAATAAACAAGGCGTACATGGCGGGCTTAATTGAAACCAGAATGTAAACACGACGCAAATGTAATAGGCGACACTGAAAATAATATCGATTACAGACTCATAACATTGGGCGATACTGGCATTCTTGAGTACGTTTTAGGCGAAATCTTAAAGATTTTTTGAGTACGAAATAGTTAGGGGAATTGTAGGAGATGTGTGTGGTATTGATGAGGATTTTATAACTAGGTTTATGAACTGTGTATTAAAGTGAAAAGGTTAAAGTTTGTGTATATTTTCTCCAACTGGGATTTAAAATTGCACATGAGAATTCCATTGATTATTTTCTCATTGTTATTGGTTTGTCAGATAGGCCTTTATCGCGAATCCCTCTCGATTTCTGTGCTGTCACTTCAATAGGGCCTAACTACATACAAATATGTTACGAAAATAAAATCAGTTTTCTGCAATAAAGCAAAGAGAGCAATGATGAACAGAAATCCTTATGAAAAAACAGCACAAATTGTGTCTTTTGATGCGGGTCAGTGGTGCAGACGCACTCAATCATGCTTGCATATATAATGCATACCTACAGGCGTTTGTTCTGATGTTATTGTTCATTAGGCGCCGTCCACAAATTACGTAACGCTCTAGGGGGAGGGGGGGAGTATGTTCTAGCGTTACGGCTCATACACAAATTTGAAATTTTTCATACAAAAAGCGTTACGGACGGGGGGGGGGTCAAAAATTGTCAATTTTAGCGTTACGTTATAAATGGACGCTGCCTTAATAGATACATGATGATGCGAGAAATGCACATTTATAAGGTTCTAATTTGCGCGTTACTAAAGGTAATCAAGCTTAAAAAACACTATCATTTACGGGATTGACTGTTTAAAGAGAAACATGCGACGATCGACGCGCCACCACGATAATTCGTGGATGGAGGATATTAGAACTAAGTTGGAGATGGTGATTTCAAAATTTTAAAGTAAAACATCACCTCCAACACTAACGATTTTACGGTGGGATATTGACGTTTGATTACGAATTGTCTAGAGAACCCAAACACTTTAAAACGCATTCTCGTCATTCCGTGTCATCGGCTCGAAGTTTGGCGTTCCCCACAAAAGTTCACTACTTTTTACAGAACATTACAAATGTAACTCGATGTTCTGTGACATGTCTACTCGCAAAATTGTCCTTTATATATTTATTTTTTTATTTATTATAACTAGTTCTATCGCGCAACATAAAAAATAGAGATGTTAATTAACGCATGCGACACGAATTAAGACTAAGATAGCTAAATTTTCACATATTTTTATCGTCATTGAAATATTATGGAAATGTTCATTTTATGTTGGTGTTAAAACACTCGAGCAAAACAAACATTTTTGATTTTTTTTACTACAGTCCTGAAAATACATCTATAAATGATTATAACCCCTTCGAAAACAGTTTAAAGGTTTTCGATTCGACATCATATCATTACGATATTCACCTCATTAAAAAACCTCAACACCTCCGTGCCTAAAATTACATCAGTTTCGATTTCTGAACGTGGTTCTGACTTAAATTTATCTCCGTATCAACAAAAACACTCATATTCATGCTCTGAATCATCCGTGCGTAATAAAATTATTGAAATTTGTTGTTCGTGCGTAACAAGTTCGGTGTTCATTTTACCATCCTGTTCATTTTTTCACCCCTTCCCCTATGACACATGGTAAACAAACTTCATGCTGTTACACACATGTGACTTAGCAATCTGTATGTAACCTAGTGTGTTATTTGTTTCTTTGCAACCACAGATTCAATTTCAATGTAACTTATTCATTTTGACAGTTCTAGGCTAAGTAAATGCAAGTAAAAATGCAACACATATGTAATGTGAACAAAGCGTAAGTTACAATGTAATAGTTTAGTAACCAAAATTGATAATCGTCAATAAGATATGCTACAAATTATCTGAAATGCAACGGCAATGAAATTTGTTTTCTTTTCTAAAACATTTCATTTGTTACCAGTGCTACTTGGGAACTAATAGTAGTATATGGACAAATTGCAAAAAGATGATTTTTACAGCACGAGTCATTCATTTTTAGGAGTGTGTTAAGTGTTAAGTGTTCAGAATATGAATCCAAACAGTACTTACCTACCCGAGTAACGCGTTCGGCTACTTTGTACAAGTGTACAAGATGATAAATTAGTTCTACATATTATCAACAAATTAGCTCAGGTGTCGAACGGCTAGCCGCTTCTCAGACTGTTGGCCTTGAAAGGGTTCTATGTGATGTATTCATACTGTGCACGCTAAACCTGTAATTCCAAACCATCATTACATAGGAATCCAATTATTCTGTGCGCTCAAGACCGTACGCACGGTTTATTCTAATGACAGCAGATTGAAAATATGTAATCCAATTTGAAGTGGCCATAAAATCTGTTAATCTAATGTGACTGAATATTCATTCACCAACGGCAGTGATTAGCCTGTCAATCGCTGCGGTTGTTAATGATTAACTACGGTTCAACCAGCTTGCGTGCCCAAGCCATAACTACATGACCCGCCTCCACAATAACAATCGTTCCTAGGTACTAGATTAATGAGTTCTCGGCAGAAGATTGCTACCGGTCGGGTGAATATGTAATAAAGTCAACTCTTCATAACTCGATGTCAAGTTGTAGAACCATAGTAAATAGTTAGTTTTTATGGCTGGCTGGATGATGCTTTGATTTGTAGTTGCATTAATTTTGTGCTCAACTATTAGGTATCTTCCTAGTTAGATGAACCCTTTAATATCAAGTTATGAAAAGTTGACTGTATTTACACTCCCGTGCATAGGTTTGGGTTCACCCCCTTAAAACATACAAAAGTGTTCAGTCCATATCTCTGCGATTACAAGTCCAATTGAAACTCTCTAAACCGCATTCGAAAGGGAAAGAGTTATTCTTACTTCGTATGTATTTTTCGAAAAACATTTTTTGAATTGTATATACTAAATTTTTACTTAAAGTTGTGACATTTTTCAAAAAACACACCGAAAAAACATTTGTAATTTCTTCAGCATTGGATTGACCAAAATCTTAAAACAAGGTGTCATTAGAATCGTAATCTTATATTCTCTGAAGAGCGCTCACGAAATTTGTGCGGAAAAATCTGATAACTATTCAAAATCTATGAATTCAAGTCATCGTGCAAAAGTTTAGGTTCACCCCTCAGTATGGTGTATCGTGCAAAAGTTTGGGTACACCTGAACTTACCCGCATAATCACGAACCATATTCGTACTGTTCCACATGCTATCCAGAACCGTATCCAAACATATCAAGATAATTTTGTATAACATCCAAAATAACAATAAACCAACTGTATCATAATTGGTTTTAACAGTTTGGTGAATGGTAGTTGCAAAAATAACAATGTGGGAAATAGGCGGTTAAGTTATGTAACCATTTAAAAATCCCGATTTTGTCGAACAAAATTTCTCGTTTACAATTTGTCAAATGAGCAATATACTATCCATTTTTCGTTCAATCCACTGTATAACGAAATGTTTCAAAATAGTTGAACCATAAAGTTGCAGTACGGTGAGCTTATAGTGTTTAATAGTATTGTAACCCTTTTCCGTGATATTGTGTAATGGTAAAACAATAAAAGCCAAATTTAGTTATTTAACCTCTAGATTGTATTATTTGTATTATTGCATTGTACAGTTTTCTCTAATCCAAGATTTACTTTTCCTGGTTGATTGAAATCAAAACCTGTTACAGTTTCTGTCTTGTCAGAACGCTATTGTCTTTTTAATTCTGAATAATCATCACTCCTCCTTGTTTTTACTTGGATTCAACAGTAACACTAACTGCTCAGTCTCCCGGAAACAGTAAATCCGGAGAATCTGTGCGGATCTTGCTCGCAATGCTTGGTTTGGGCAACTGGCTGCTGAAATCCTATCCCGTCTCGTCTCGTGCAGCCTTTTCAAAGCCGACAGGGATTTTTGAAGGATGCATGAGGACGTTTTCAATGTTTTCTGGCGTATGCGCTTATAATTTAAAAGTTTTGCAGATCAAAATAATCTGAAAAGGAAGGGGTGTAATAATGATGAGTTTGAGGGAAAAAGACAATCTTGTATCTGATCCGTCCTACCTACATACTTTCCCGTAGAGATTCAGAAGCAGGAACAAACAACAACGATAATTATAACAAATTGAAATGATTTTATATTAATTAATAATATTTTCACTGCCATAAGTCAATTAGTAGTTAGTTTCTTCGATAGCTTGAAAATTGAGCGAAATTTTGCCTCACTTGGGACTCAACAGCTTTGCTATGTTTTGACAGATGTTTTTTTTGTGAATACACTTATACTATTTTATACCACCGTTTGCCGAACTGTTGAAAAACAGTACAATATAGTAAAATAGATTTGTGTTTGTGTGTTGCTACAAACTATTTTCCAGATGGCTATTATACATTGCAACCATATCTGTCGAAATTCTATCGCAATATCATTCAACAATTTCGGCACATAAAAATATATTGTAACTATTTGTGGTACATTGTTCAAACTGTTTGATATGGTATTAAGCTTGAGGATTCATACTGTTCAACAAAAATGCAACTGTTTAAGATACTTTAACCTTAACCGGTATAAGAAGCTTACTGTTTGGAATGTGAGTGAAATTGTAATTTTCTGTGCGGGTACTTAAAACACGAAAAATCTGTGAAATATCAAACCAATTATGTACGCGCCATTATTTGCGTTTTAAAATGCTATGAATTATTAAAATCGGTTGAACATTGGCTGAGATATTAACAAAAATGATTTGCGTGCGGTTCAGGTGAACCCAAACATTTGCATCATATTAAGGAGTGAACCCAAACTTTTGCACGATGACTTGAATGACTGTTTCAATAATTTTGAATAGTTTTCAGATTTTTCCGACAAAAAATTCGTGAGTGCTCTTCAAAGAATATAAGATTACGATTCTAATGACACCTTGTTTTAAAATTTTGGTCGATCCAATGCTGAGGAAATTACAAATGTCACAACTTTAAGTTAAAATTTAGTATACAAAATTCAAAACATGTTTTTGAAAAAAATACATACGAAGTAAGAATAACTCTTTGCCTTTCGAATGCGGCTTAGAGAGTTTCAATTAGAGGCGTAATCACAGAGATATGGACCGAACACTTTTGTATGTTTTTGAGGAGGTGAACTCAAACTTTTGCATTTTTTTTTTGTTTTTTACAAGGGGGAAATCTGCAAACAGATCCCCTGAGAAGATAACTCAGGGAATGCGGGGATGACGCACCAACGACGACCCGCTAAAACCAGCCTATGCACTGTGCATGAGCAATTCATTTAGAATTGCTCAAGTGGTGAACAGTGCATCGACATGACCCTTGGACTCAGACCCTCATCTCCCCGGAACCACCTTACGGTATTTCTTCGGGAAGGGACCAGTGCATATAGCACAACACGTGTAGCAGAAGTAGCCTAGGCAAACTGCTTCTCCTAGCCGACTTAAACAATGTTACAAGGGACCAGCCTCGGCAGGGCTAATCCTCTGCAGCCAACTCTTGGTCGGCGCGCCATAGACGCTGCAATTCTAACATAATGTGAGTGACAGCCGTGGTTACTGCATTCCAGCACTCGGCATCCGCACACATTCTCTCTATAATATTGTCGGGGGACGTGTCCCCTCCGCATGTAGTGAGCATGCGACCTCTCACAACAATGAAACGGGGGCAATCGAACACGACATGCTCCGCTGTTTCCTCTACACCAGCACAATTGGGGCACGCAGGAGATTCTGAGTGCCCGAACCTATGCAGGTACTGTCTATAGCAACCATGTCCTGACAGAAACTGCGTCAGGTGGAAGTTCACTTCCCCATGGCTTCTACCATACCAATCTGACACATTTGGTATTAGTCGATGGGTCCATCTACCCTTAGTGGAGTTATCCCATTCCTGCTGCCAGCTTCTGAGCGTTTCCTCTTTACACGTGTCGCGGACTCCTCTGGTACCCCTTTGGTTGAAGCATTGAACATCTTCCTTGATGATGAGCCCGATGGGCGTCATCCCGGCTATGATGCACACGGCCTCTTTAGATACCGTCCGGTATGCACTTGCTACTCTTAAGCACATTATCCTGTACGTGCTTTCCAACCGCTTTAGGTTTCTGTTCGTTCTAAGCGCTTTTGACCAGATTGGTCCTCCATACCTTAGTATGGATAGCGCCACGCTTGCCAGCAGCTTGCGTTTGCTGGCAATTACAGCAGAGCTGTTAGACATCATCCTCGAAAGCGCCGCTATAGCCGTAGATGCCCTTTTACAGGCATATTCAACGTGGCTAGCGAAGCTCAGCTTGTCATCGATCATTACCCCAAGATGCCTAAGGGATCGCTTGGACTCTATGGTGCAATCACCTACCGAGATAAGCGCCCGTTGCTCGGACTTGCGGTTGTTGACCACCACCACCTCAGTCTTGTGACGGGCCAGTCCTAGTTTCCTAGACTTCATCCATTCCTCAACCAGGGAAATAGAGTGCGCTGCTGTCAACTCTACTTCCTCCATCGATTCACCATAGACCACTAGGGTGATATCGTCGGCGAAGCCAACAATCTTAACACCCGTCGGAAGGGGCAGCCTCAGTACGTCATCGTACATCGCATTCCATAACAGCGGGCCCAGGATTGAACCTTGAGGTACTCCCACGGTAATTCGAACGCTTTTCTGCCCCTCCTCTGTGTCATACAGTAGAATCCTACCATCAAAATAGCTTTCTAGAAGCTCACACAACTGCACCGGTACCTTGAGGCGGTGAAGCGCGTGTGCTATTGCTTCCCAGCTTGCGCTGTTGAACGCATTCTTCACATCCAGAGTGACAACCGCACAGTAACGGATGCCGCTCCTTTTATGCTCGATTGCCACCTCAGCTGTTTGAACGACCGACTGGATGGCGTCCAGAGTAGATTTACCTTTTCTGAATCCAAACTGGTTGTTGGACAGGCCGTCCGCACTCTCCGTATACGGTACTAGTCTGTTGAGAATCAACCTCTCCAATAACTTGCCCGTCGTATCTAGTAGACAGATAGGTCTATACGCCGACGGGTCACCTGGTGGTTTCCCCGCCTTTGGTAGTAGCACCAATTTCTGTCGCTTCCATACATCCGGGAAGATTCCTTGATCAATGCAGCGTTGCATCGTGGTTCTGAACATGTCCGGATCCGTGTTCACTGCCGCTTTTAAGGCAACATTCGGGATACCATCGGGTCCCGGTGCCTTGTTTGACGCGAATGATTTCACGACTTCTGCCAGCTCTTCGTTCGTCACTCTCGCCACTTCTTCTCCTTCATCTGCCGCATACGGCGCTGGGGGCCATGGGCTTATGGGATGGTGCGGGAAGAGTACATCGATTATCGATCGCAGCAACTCGGGCGATTTCTCTTGGGGCGCTATGGCTCCTTTGGTCTTAGCCATTACCACTCTGTAGGCGTCACCCCATAGACTAGAATTGGCACTCTCACATAGACTTTCAAAGCATGCCCGTTTTCGACTCTTGATTTCCTTTTTGAGAGCCAACTTTGCCTCTCTGAATGCTGCACCGCGTTCCTCTCTTTGTGCTTCTGTGCGTGCGCGTTGCATTCTTCGTCTAGCCCGAAGGCAGATTGCTCGAAGATTTGCAATTGATTCGCACCACCAATACACTGGCGGCCTGTTCTCTCTAGGAGGGGCTTTTCTCGGCATGGAAGCATCACACGCTCGTGATATCATAGCAACTAGCTCTTCACCGTTTAGGTCCAGAGTGTTCCGTTCGCGCCTCAGGGCTTCAGTGAATACTTCGCCGTCGAAGCGCGCTGTTTTCCATCCTCGGGCTTGGGTCGAGTTACATCGCGCTGCCTTCTGCCCGCCTGGTATTATACTATAGCGAATCGATTGATGATCGCTATGAGTATAACCGTCATCAACGCGCCAGTTCATGGTACCTAAAAGGTTAGGACTACAAAACGTCACGTCGATGATCGATTCTGCACCATTTCTGCGGAAGGTACTCACTGTACCCACATTTGCCAGCTCTACATTTAATGCGGCCAGGGATTCCAACAATAGCTGGCCTCTTTGATTGGTGCAGCGGCTACCCCACTCCACTGCCCATGCATTAAAGTCGCCAGCTATCACTACTGGCTGCCGATTAGCTAGTTCGGCCATCATCCTGTCAACCATATGGGAAAATTCCTCAATCGACCACCTTGGGGGCGCGTAACAACTGCAATAGAACACGCCGTTGATTTTTGCTATCGCAAAACCGTCATTTGAGCTAGAGACTACTTCTTGGATTGGGTATCGTCCTGTCGTCCCTATAGCTGCTAGCTGTTGAGACCTATCCGCCACCCAGTTCCCGTTGTTGGCTGGTATGCGGTATGGGTCCGATAATAACTTTTGCATGGGAGTGTATGTCCGAGGGGTCATGTATGTTAGAGCAATTCGCCAATTGTTGAACGACTAAAACGTTTGTAAATTGTTGAACACGCCATAAAGAATACGTGGACTATTCAACAGTAGGCGAATTGCCATAACTTTGAGCAATTGTAAGGAACATAGAGATCTTTATTTCGTCTATGCTCAAAGTACCGTTTTGCATCGAATTGCCGGACGCTTCGAAAGCTGGACACCTTAAATGTTTTCTTATTTTATGTAATGTTAGAGAGAGTATAACTGTATTATTGATACACAAATCGATTCCTTGATTTTAATTGTTCATTTTAATGTATGTGCATCACAGTAGGCTTTAAAATCGAAAAAATAAAAATGTATTGCGTGTCAAATCGACTGCTGGTTTTTAACTCGTATTAACAGTTTCTTAAGCCCTCAGTACACTCTTTGCCAAGTGTGCAAATTTTTCCACACGCATAAACTAACACTTCAATATCCACTTGACACTTCAGATGTTTTGTCATTGTTGAGACCGATGTTTGCATGTTGATTTATGCGTGCGGAAAAATTTGCACACTTGACAAACAGTGTACTGAGGGCTTTAAGATTAGTGCTTGGGTTTGTGTTCAAAGTTTTTAAGGCTAACGTTCGCTCCAGTTCCATGAAACGTGATAAACAGTACGAAAAAAGTGCATTTTTATTGACAACTAGTGAAACACACTAGAAAATAAGCTGAAATATAGATAATCATGGTGAAATACCAGTGTCCGGATTACGAAGCGTGATTTTCAGCTGCTTCAAAAGCAGCTGGAAATCCAAGAATATGAAGTGAAATGTGCCTTAATATAAATCAAATGAAGCCAAAACAACTTTTTAGTGATCGAAGAAGTGCTTTCGAAAAAACCCGATGGAAAAAAATACAATGTTTCCTTATGATTTCATAAAATAATTGGAGAAGATGTTGCATGTCACTGAATCAGGTGTGGCGATAGAAGAGAGTTGAGTAACTTTTCCTCATCTTTCACATCACATTTGGCCTTTAAATGATAAATATAACTGCAACTTGAATAGAAAACTGGTCAAATTACCTTTGATAGACGTGTTCAACACCATTCATTTGAAACATTATCAAAACCTCTCATTATAATAATAATATAAAAGTGTTTGGAATTCGAAGCAAATGTGTCCGGAATTTGAATCAGCTCTGAAATGCTGTCCGGATTTCGAAGCAAGACTTACCATGGAAAAATCAATAGTGGGATTCACTCAATAGCGTAAAGTGTTGCGTAAATCATGTTAAACTGATTATCCCAAATGTTTCATGACATTGCGTAAATGGACCAATGCACGAGTTCACTAATTTGACGTTTGAGCGGTGCCGAATTCACTGGTTGCCATGGTCCCATAAATAACAAGGCACCGCTAAAACGTCAAATAGTGAACCCGTGCATATGTCCATTGCCAATGAAATGATGTCATTTGGCACTTTGTTGATCTAAGAATGCTATGGATATTAGACAAATGACAATCAACAAACATTATGAAATCTGGTTGCGAAGAAGAAAACGGTAAAATTGTGCACATTGAGGAAAATGAGGAATAAGCAAAAACATTGGACATATTGTAACATTAATGTGAATACAGCTAATCCCAAAGGACATTCTAAGCAATTCCAGCTTCGTTGGTCTCCATTTTGATTAACGAGCAAATTTGAAGTTTTCATTGGGTATTACCATTTGTTTATAGGTTCAATATAACTGCATAAAGAGAAGTTGATGTCGTATGGTGATTTGTAGGCCTTTGAGTGTTATGGCCAGAATAGATGATTAAATTTCAAATTGGATGAAACCCAACTGAAACGACGACAAACAGTTCACTGACCGTTGTGGCCTAGGATCTCATTCTAATCATGCAATCCGCTATATAACATTTTTATACAATACAAGATGTATTGACCCCAGTACTGGGCTATCTTTTTGCTAATTAGGTAGGGTAGATGTACCAATAGTGGAGGTACTAAGCACTACTGAACTTCATTTAACCGCCAAAATTCAAGAAACGCAATTAATGTACATGTTAATGTTGTAACGGGAAGTAAAGACAATTGGCTTAATGAGAACAAATTTTTCATCGCAGTAATCCACGGCATGTCAGTGAAAAATAATACCTCCACTATTGGTACACTGTTCCATTAGTTGCGATATATTTTTAATTTGTGTTCCTATAGTTGCGGTATCCGTGGTTTTCTTATGGGATCCTCCACTATAGGAACACTTTACCGCAACTATTGGTACAAGCGAGAACAGTTTTAGCAATTTTAGCGATATTTCATCAGTTTTAAAGCAATTTGAACACTCTTTTCAACTATTCCGTGTATCAAAAAGCCAATACTTCGATTGGCAGTGTCGGTTCTGTGCCTAATGTAATAAAAAAATGAAAACGGCACTACCGCAACTATAGGAACACCCACAACTAAGGGAACACTTACCCTATCACATGAATGATGCCGATGCTCTGACGCCTCCGATGCAGCAGACGCCCCGACGGAAACGAAATTGTATGAATCTGCCTCAAAACAAACCATGTTGGTAAACGGTAGCGATACAACTCTGGTGTACCAACCTTTTGCCTAAGATTATGTATTTGATCTCCCTCAGTAATGTAGAATAGGTTCGACGATAGGTTTTTTTTTTTTAAATGGCCACCTAAAATACGTAAACAAATGAGCAATTTTGAAATAAATGAATGACGTTTGCACCAGACAACTAGATTACCCATCGCGCATTTGACATTTGAAAAAAATAAAGTTGAACATTTCATGTGAAATATTTCATTGCAAACGTTACACAGAATAAATATTTACGCGAGTTTAAGGTGAAGATGAATCGAAGCCAAACTTCAAATTTTCAAGAGCACGGATCTGGAGAACCGAACACCCATTTGAGCTGAAAACTTAATCGATTGGTCACCACCAGCTAGTGATCAAGCGATTAAGTTTTTAGCCTGAACAAATGTTCGGTTCTCCAGATCCGTGCTTTTGAAAATTCGAAGTTTGGTTTCGATTCATCTTCACCTTAAGTGAATACCCTTAATATTTTAGTGTTTTTTAACTTCCTATATTGTAATTTTCTTTGCATTATACAGTCACCCCACGCAGTTGAATCACCCACAATTTATGAATCAGCTGATTTAAAAAGACAATATTATTATCAAACTTAGCACAAAACATCATAGAATCATTTTTACTGATAAGCAACACATAGTGTTCAGCCATTTCAAGGCTTTTTATCTCAGTAACACAGCTCTTGATCGCGGTATGAACCAACAATACTACTAAATTCTTTTTGTAGCTATTTGGGCTGCATTTTTGGCCAACTTTGTAAGCCGTATGCCTATTGACGCCTAGCTAGAAATGACGTTTTAAAGCTTGTTTCAAAGATTTTTTGTGAGAGAATGAGCCCCAGACAACATTTATATATTCAATACACATAGCTATGAGAGATAAATGCGTATTTATACGGATTTGGCTGAGATTTTTGAGTAAAATATTTGATTAATAAATTGTGGGAAATATACACATCAGTCACAATTTATGAGTCAGCATTCAAACTAAAAATGATTAAAAATGATTTTTAGTTTCAAATAATTTCCAATGTAAAGTTTTGTTACGGGAGAGCAAAGTGGTTTGGGACCGTTCATGAACTACGCAAATTTATTTTATTTTGTGTGTTAGGAATCTGAACATACCGTAATCCGGGGTAACATTGATAGGAACGACTCCTCTCATGAAAGGTTCGATTCAACATTTATTAACAAATATTCCATTTTCACAACATGAATGGTGCTTCGTTCTTTTAAATTCATAGGGTAATAACAATTATGGTTTTTGCGAAAATTAAGGGTTATTCACACGAAAACAATTTAACTGTTCGAAACAATGATTTCTATCAAATTCTATGCTACCAAAGATTCGTGTCTCAATTGAGATCTGCAAGCAACATGGACAAAGAAATTGCGGTTTTTACTAAAAATAGCATCGCCGTAGTAAAAACTCTCATAAGTATGTTCAACTATGCTAAATAAATGAATTACTATAATGAATTCTGAATTTCCTTAGGAAATTGCCTTCCTTTAGGAGTATTTCACATCTCAAGGAGTTTTTAATTTAAAAATTACTAAAAAAATAAAGGACTTGTAAGAGTTTGGACTTCATATTTGGCTTTACGGGCCATGATTTCAGTAAGAAATAACATTTTGAATATTACCGATCATCATTTAGATGGGTTATTAATGTTACCCCATATCAGCAAAAGCAAAAAAACGTGCTTTAAATGTTTCAAAAAACAAAATACAGTATACTTTTACGAATAATTGGTGCCAGTACTTGTTTTAAAAAAATAAAGTTTAATACATCTGCATTTTCAAATGAAATATTTAAGAAATATTCAAAAAACTGATCAATGTTTCTCCGGATTACAGTGCTAATGAATCTCCATGATTTTGGAAATAAACAAATTCATATATCAATATCAATTGTTTGTCAGTTTTTATGATAACTTATGTTGCACGTTGTTTTTTTAATGTGCCACTATATCATTGCCATATAACATAAGAATCCTCAGTGAAGGCAGTCGAAGAGTCAAGCATTTACGAGTTCTGTCATCTAGATCTAATGATTGTCTAATTACACTACCTGCCATTATACTCCAAATGAACATGTGTCAGAATAAATCCACAAATTCAATATTCACAAGGCCCGCTCAGTAGAAAAACAAAAATTCAAGCAAAGTCATGCAGATTCTTGAAATACATGCTTCCGGTTCACCCCTGGATGTAAATAATGTTGTTCAAAGGCTTGTTTTTGTAAACATATGAACTACATATTGCATTTAATTGCAACATAATTTAAAGTAAACAACTGATTCATAAATCGTGTTCATATTGATTCATATTTGTGGACAACTTTTAAGCCGATTCATAAATTGTGGTTTCAGACCATGTTCAAATAAATGAAAATTTTAAATGTTTTCAACAATTTTAATGACAACATTGTGCATGAACTGCAAGTATATATCCTACTTTACCATTCGGCATTGATTTCATCAAAAAAATATTGTTTATTTCGCTCTCCATAATTTTTCAAATTTAAGCAGAGCCTTAAATGATTCATAACTGTGGGACCAGTGTAGCAAACAAGAAAAAAATAGACAATTCACACCAGGGCTGCCCAACGTACGGCCCGCGACCCCATTTTATGCATCCCGCGAAGAGTTCGAAGATTCGGCTCATATTTGGCCCGTTGATTGTTCTACCAATTAGAAGTTAGAACATACCAAGTCCCATAATATCCATATTATTTTGAAAATAAGTGATGATTTTGTAGCTAGATTATACGCTCTTTCTGGATTTGAATAACCTTTAGAATTGTTCTTCATTGTATACATGGATTATAATCCAGCTTGAAAACCGTAATGTAATAGTCCATTTTCCACCACTTGGTAGAACAAAAAATCCATCGAGCTCTAACGAAAGTTATGTTAAAAAAAAATCTGATAAAAATAATAGGCCATACTCTCCCAAAATTCTGGGCGTTAATTTAGAACAATTCAGAGAAGGATTATTTAAAATATTAGGTACATTTTTCACATAATCTTGAACATGATTCTCAAAGAACAGTGATATAAGTTTTACTGAAATTGTAGGCATGATTCTTAAAAAGTCTTCAGCAGTACCCTGAGCAAAATAAAACACTGAATCTGAAACATACCTCTAACAAAATCCTGGGCAGGGCATCCAAACGATCCTAGATAGGATTCTGAAAGAATTCTCAACAGGATTCATGTAAAATGCTAAACAACTAATTCCCAGATTCCTGGACAGGATTACAGAATATATTGCGTTTGAGGTGCAAATCTTGTCTAACTGGCTTCAAATGCGGTAACACAAAGTTATCAAAGAATACTTAGCAACCACGATACATCAAATCTTTGGCTTCGCCTTCCTTAAGAAAAATCTTACAGCGTTTGGTGTTTTCGATTTTAATATTTGCGTTTCAAACGCACTCAGAAAAATCTTGAGAAAGGTTCTGACAAATTGTACAGAATCCGGTGCATGCACCTTATTTAATCCTGGGAAAGCGAAACTCACACAAAATCCTATGCAGCATTATCAAAAAACTCAGGACATGATTCTTTTAGAAACCTGGGCAAGATTGTGCCGACAACACCCCTCGGTGCAGCGACGCCGCTGGTGGGGTTACAAATACTTCACGACAGCCCATGCACCCACCTGTCAAGTATGACAGTGGAATGGAAGAAGTGTCGAAACAATAGAAGTTCTGGATACATGCAAGTCATCATAAAACTACTTTCCTCCCTATGAGACGTGGTTACAATATCCAAACAATTATTGAAACTATCTTATCCAATCAAATTCTAAAACTATTTACATAAAGCTATTCCTAAATCGTGAATTTGTGCTTAAAACTAGAGGTCAGATTTGAAATCAACTGTAAGTAGGTAAAATAAGGTCTAATTAAACTTAAAAACTAATATGTACAATACGATTGTAGCAAACGCTTATTCACGAGGGTTATCGATACGATTCTTCCAATTTCTGTAAAACTTGCACTAAAATCGTAGGTAAATTGTATTGGATTGGTTTCTTGATTAATGTTAATAAAAATGATTTTTTTTAGCTTGAAGCTTCCATTACCACAAAAACGTGTTTGCTGTCGAGAATTAGTGACAACCCCTCCGAATAAAGATTTTGACAGAATATCCGAGTAGTTTTCTCATTCTCATATATTTAAGGACAACATTCATAAAAACTGGGTTAGACTATATAATCCTGAGCACAGTTCTCATATGATCTTCTGTTCGATTTTGTAAAAATGGATTTGGATGTGGAGTACAAAATAAATTGACCCGCCACCTGTGGCTGTTACTGAAATTTGGCCCACGGTTCGAAAAGGTTGGGCAGGCCTGATTTACACCGTCTTCAGTACATAGGCTGCACAGACTGAACGATCCCTAACATTAGGCAACGGACAACACGAAAAGTTTCCACCCAATGGAGCGGGAATTGAACCCACACCCCGGGCACAATACACCTAGACGACTGACGCCGCTAACCACAAGGCCACGAAGCCCACACTATTAATATTGTAAAATTACATTATGGATTAAATATACATGAAATTGCCAATAATATTCAAGTTCGAAGTTGAACTTCTTCTTAGGTGTCCGGATTTCGAGGCAAAACGGTATATATTTTGGACCCCCGCACAATGGGACGAAATGAACAAAGTGGGGCATGTGTGTTTCTGCTGAAACTATTGGGCTTAGCGATCCGACATGTTCTACAAAGTTTCATCATTTGCTTAGTACTTCATAAAGACACTAAAAAAAACACTTCAGGTGATATACACTGAGAATTTTTTTATTCATTGTCAAAATTGAAAATCGTCTAAAAAAGTATAGTAGGTGACATCATTTCCAGTGATGGAAAGTGGCGAACATGTCTGCTGAATCGGAACAAAAACAAAACAATAAGCTCCTGAACATTAGAGTGCGAATTTACTCTTATCTGTCGCGCTCTGCGAGTAAACGAAGCTAAAGTGATTCGTGGACCAGAGTCAAATGCGTTTTTAAAAACAAAATGCTTTTTTCCTACGAGATTTCTAGCTTTCAAGGGTTTTTGACTACAAACTGATGGAAATATAATTGATTTGTCTGTCAAAACCATAACAAATGACATCTAGTTCGGTTACTCGCGAGTGAAGGTTCGCGAGCTGTTTGCTATTTTTTTTTTTGGTATGTTCTCCCGAGCAGGCGGGTGCCAACTTACTCACACCAAGTCTGCTTGCGAGTCTATCATGTTTGTTTTGCGTTGGTTTGCTCTCGTGAGGTGCTTCGCGATGCAAACATTTCCACTACTGATCATTTTATGAAAGTTTGTCGGAGACGGAAAAGCTCTTTCTCTTACACTAACGAAGTTGAGAGGTAAAAATGATGGAGGTACCTTCAAAATCATATTTTCCCCATAACATCTAAATTTGAATTTCTACATGTTTACAATGTTTAAGATGCTGTGATAATACACATTTTTGCCGAAGACACTGAAGCGATTTTCTCTTATTTTTAAATAAAATTGAAATGTGCTGGTGACCAATCGATTAAGTTTTCAGCTTAATCGGATATTTGGTTCTTCAGATCTGTGCTCTTGAAAATTTAAACTTTGGCTTCGATTCATCTTCACCTTAATGAGATTTGCTTCTTTATACATCATGTAGTACTCTTGATGTTTACTTCTAGCTTTCCACCGAGTATTGCCCTCAGCATTTTACGAACCTGTTCTACCTTCTCAGCTACAACAGGATTTTAACTACACGGAGAACATGATTTTCTTATGTCAGAAGTGTTCGAAGATTAACAAAGTCTTTAACAACTTCAAACAAATCCATAATAAGTACTACTCAACTATCAACATCACTAAGACTCCCATTCTATATACCTGCAACCATTTACTTCGTTTCAATAGAATAAGGTAACGACTGGCCACCGAACGGCGACATTCCACTCACTAATCGCGCTACGCTCATTTCTCAAATTTCTCAAACTTCGAACACAAGCGCATGAAAGAATGGTAGTCGAGAACTGTCAAAGTATGAAAAGTAATGAAAAACGTAAATTACTTGCAATCAAAAAACTGGATCGAAAAAGTAATGATTAGAAATCAAGCGACATGACAGCTTTTAGTGATTAGTTCATCTTCCATGGTGCTTTCTTTGGTTTAGGATTCCGTTTTTACCACCACTGAAAAAGAGCCATCTATAGCCTTTTCAGTTTTGAATATCGCCCTATTCATTGTCAATCTGATTATTGAATTCACGTTTGACTCAGTAACGAAAATCCAGCTGTTGCAGGTAATATCATAGACTTAAAGTGAACATGGTTATATCTTAACATGAACAGGGAAAGCTGATTAACCAAGTGTAATAATTGTAGATAAAGAGCCTACTTTTTTTTTGTAAAATTACATGGAATGAAAAAGAGATGAGTTTCCGAATTTACTGTTCCGTTTTGTCGCATATACTTCTTGATGACTTTATTGGAATCGATCGCAATGCAGTAGAGCAGAGTTTTTTTTAAAGAGGGACGTTAGTAGTAACTTAGTACTGGAATGTAAGTACAAACTTATCATCCTATAGTAAAACCTCATTCTTCAAACCATGCTAGAGGAATTTGCTGAAAAGAGCAGTGCAATCCGCCGCAGTGAATCAAATTGTCATCAAAGGAGACGAAAAACAAACCAAGTTTGCTCACATCCGTTTATCCCAATTTTTGCGGATTAGGATACAATCAAAAGCAAAATTGTCATAACAATCACATAACGCAACATTATTGCAACCTTTTCAACTTGCGATTAATTAGTTATTTCAGAGAGCAGAGCAGAGCATGATTGACCGCCCGCAGTTGCTACTCCGTTATTGCAAGAACAGCTGTACTTACACACACCAACAGACGCTACTCGGGATCAGTATCATCCTCAATGTGTAAATACTGGTGCTCTTATTACTATAATAAACAATACCGGCGCCAGCTGCATCCGAATGCAGGTCAATTTGGGAATGGGAGGGAAATGTTGACGTGTTACTTGCTTTACAGAAGCCGAGGAATCCTCTGCACTTCTACAAGAAAACACTGGGAGTTTGGATATGGGAAAGGATTCATTTTGGTAAACGATAAATATATAATTCGAAATGAATACGTGAGCATATACACGAATGACCGCACTATCCAAACCAGACACGATACTGATTTCGTTGCTCGCTCGACAGGAGCATACAACAGGTTCAACGTATCAAACTCTAGCGACGCGTTTTTTTTTTGTTTTTCACCGGCGCATTTCGTTTTTTCTTCCGCGCAACGCGAACCGGACACAATGGATCCGGATTCCGTCGCTCGCCCACACGGAGCATGCAACAGATTCAACGTATCCAATACTACTGACGCGTATGTTTTTCTTTTCACCGGCACACTTCTTTTTTTCTTCCGCGCAGCGCAAACTGGACACAATTGATCTGAATTCCGTCGCTCGCCCACAAGGAGCATGCAACAGATTCAGCGGATCCAACGCTACTACTCCTCGCGATTAATTAGTTATTTCAAACACAAACCCAAATTTGTTTTATGGATGCTGTTCGATAATGTGTCAACGTTTATCAACACAGAGAAAGTTCTCGAAAATTGCAATGCAAAGCCCAGAAAGTCACTGCGCACGTGGTGATCGATCATTGTCATATTCTGTTCAAGTGGTAATAAACTGATGTTGCGGAATAAAATTGTTGCAACAAGAATAGGAGATGACAATGTCTTTGTTGCTGCGTGTTGAGTGACAATTGATTCACTGATCCGACGTCTAGGAAAAGAGATATTCATGAATATATTTGCTATAATTTAGCTTCATATGAGATTATTACCCATCTACAACAATCCCAAACAAAATTAGCTCAAAAGTAATTTGTTTTTTTCAGCAACATCCTTCATTAAGGTTTGAAAAAAGAGTTTTTACTATGGGATGCTAAAGTTTAAATAACATTATAGTACTAACGTATTTGAAATATTTTTCAAAATTTCTCTATAGTAATGTCCATATAAACCTACTTTGTCCTTGGACCTCCTTTAAATCACCACCGAATAAGCTGAAAGTTTCACAGTACACTATTTTCATGGTTTGGATAGTAAGGATGATATGGGAGATTGGATTTTCAAACATTTTCAAATTTTGAATCGCCCTAATGGACACTCCAGTGCTCACGTATTCATTTCAAATTATATCTTTATCGTTTACTGAAAGAATCCTTTTCCATATCAAAACTCCCAGTGTTTTCTTGTGGAAGTGCAGGGGACTTCTTGGCTTCCATAAAGTAAGTAACACGTCAATATTTCCCTACCGTCCCAAAATTGACCTACATTCTGACACAGCCGGCGCCGTTATTGTTTGTTATAGTAATGAGAGCATCAGTACTTACTAGACCTATTCAAATGTCTGAAAGTTCCTCAGTCAACCAATATTTTGATTTTTCATGTCAAAATGAGCTTCTGGTCAAAATTCCAGCCAATTTGGAGAAAATTTAGATGTGCTTCAAATCAATTATGTGTTTTTGAACTATTTACAAAGCTTTGAAAATTCATAACTACTGAACGGAACATTAAAACTTATGGGAAATACCTCTACATAGTAGTTTATTCAATTCTACAAACTATTGTCGAACACAGTTTTATGATTGGAGCAAGTTTAAACATAGTTTGTTTGAGGTTTGTGCTTCAGGGTTCTTGAAAATCACTATATTTAGGGAGTGTTCTTCCTGAAAAACATACCTGTATGTATTTCCAGGACATGATGACTATGTGTTTCTAATCCTCAATCCTGTTTAAAGATACCGTTTATCTTACAAAAATAAATTGTAAAAAATAGGCAATTAGGAAGCACATTCGTAAATCCGCTGTGGGTGAGCCAAGAACACCACCGTGAGCTTGAAGGAATGTAAAAAATGAACAAGTTAGCCCTGCTTTTTCACAGTAGATGTTAATTATTGTTTTCAAATCATTTTGAATGGGGCTCTGCACAAAAATCAGTCTCTCTCTTTCCCTCCTTCATGAAATTAGTAAACAACAAGGCCAGCAAACGTCAAAATCTCATGTAAAATCAAAACAGTGCAGAGCCCCATAGTCAGTGAAAAATGATCAAAACAATCATTACTTGGAAAGAAAAAGCAATGCTAACTTGTTCAATTCATTCATTCGACGGTACATGTGACATGCACGATTTAGCTATCATCAGGTTGGGATGGGTTGTTCGATCTTTGGGCATTTTTTTAAATTTATTTCCTAAAGCAACATGTAAGCTCTTAGTGGTTAATGATTTCATACACTCAGGCAAATTAATTATCGGAATTAATCAAATCCCCCTTATGAAGCATTAAAAAGTATTTAAAACTTGATTTCATAAGACATTTATTGATTTCATATTATTGAATTGACAATCATAATCAAGAATGAAACTAAGCTTAATGGATGTATACAAGTTTCATTGCGCGCCTTACGATTTTCAGCAATAAAAAACATAAAACCTGATTTCATAAGACTATTCTTGAATTCATAACATTGTTATGACAATCATAATTAAGAAATAAGCTAAACTTAATGGGAGTATACAAATTTCATTGCGCGCCTTATGATTCCCATTGCTGTCATTACTGTGAAAAAGTTATAAGGTTGTTATTATGGAAACATAACGAACAATGTGTTGAAGAGCTTACGCTGATTATGTTTTCATTTACAGTTGCATCGTCAAGTCGATATTTTTTGTTAGTGATTTTTGATTGTTAAACGATGTGTACCAACAAATATTGCTAAGGTAAGTTTAATTCTTTTTCGAATGCGGACGTAGGTGTGATGTCATTAAGAATTATTTTATTTAGAAAAGGATAGTTGTTGTAGCACACCCTGATGTACTTTCGTATTCGTTATTATTTTCAGCTCGGCAAGGGCCTCGCCAAAGTGTCTCTGAGATGTCGTAACAAGCCCCGAGAAAAGCTGAAAGGAAAGAATATTCAACCAGAGAGCACCATGAAACAATTGCCCTCGTTCAAACCGTAAACATTTCAGAGGTCCATTATGGGAAGCCAATATTGATAAATAGAAATTTTCTCTTTCTTGTTAAAATGAAAAAATGATCCTATATGTTTAAGCATGGTTAAGTTTACACATTGCCTAATAAATTTTATCAGTTTCTTCAACGTCTGTTTTGTATTAGAATAAGAAACGTCCAAAAAGTGAAAATCTAGATGAAAATAGAATTTTTACCCACTTTGCTAAGCTGAGACTTGGTGAAGTTTGTGAAAATTATATTTTCGTTAGTTGGCTAATTAATTTCTCACCCTGGAGCTGATGAATACATTAAAAAGTTTAATAATATCATGAATGCAATATATAGTTCAATATACATGAAAAACGAACTGTGAATAATGATTTCCGCCATTGATAATAATGTACTTCATACTGCTGATGAATTGGATTCATTGAATTTTCCATCAAATTTCATAATGCTATTCAATGAAATAAGCGAGCTATCGCTTTGGCATAATTTAGACAAATTCATAAGGCGAAATAATGAATTGCTTATCGATTTCTTGTGGCAAATAAACATAAGTCAAAATAATGATTATCGATAGAATTTTTGCCTGAGTGTAGATTTATTATGTTTGTTTCCCGTTGACTAGGGCCTGGAAAAATAATGCCAATTTGTGTTTTTGTAGCATACATATTCGGAAAACCGTGATTTCAGGGTACTGTGGAGAACAAATCTCGGCTAAACGATGTTTAAATTTAATTTAATCTTATTGGCGTGTTCGACAAACTTTAACAGAATAGAATTAGCTTTCAATAGGTGCAAATAGCAAGTGATTTTAATTTATGAGTATTGAGTTATGATTTTAAAACCTTAACATAAGCCTATAAACACATTTAGAACTTGAAGCATAGTGATATCTCTGTCAAATGCACAGTGGTTTAAAACCCAATAAACACGATCATCAGCTTTTTCAGTATCAAAGAGTGAAAATATTGCCATACTATATTCGACATAGTTACTGCATATTTTAAGCAGCAACTTTTGACATTCACAAATTTTTGAAAAATTTACTCATAAGTGATATTAATTTTTTATTTTTTCTGTTTGTCGTTAAAATCAATTGGTGTCTTCGACAAAATTATTGGAATTGTTAAATGAAGAAAAGTTGTCGAAGACACTTTAACTCTATCTATTAAAATGAAGGATTTATAGCGATTTTCATATAAAAACCACTTCAAAAGTACAAATACTCACTTAACTTTTTTCGCAGCAATTTTAATGGCTTACAATGTTCGAGGACTATGTATATATTTTCAAAATACAAAACTTTGCTGAATACACCAAGACAATATCTATTTTTTTCTATGAGTTATACCCATTTTATTGTGGAAAATTCACCTTTTTTACACTAAAATATCTCGAAAAGTTGCAAAAGATGCAAAATTACCTGCATTATAAAGACCAACATCTCTACTATGTTTTCCAGGTGGACTCATCCGTGTCTTCGTGTGTCTTTGCCACTTTTCTGCTAGTTGAAAAATTCAATATTTTTACTGAAAATATATACATAGTCCTCGAACATTGTAAGCCAATAAAATCGTTACGAAAAAAGTTAAGTGAGTATTTGTACTTTTGAAGTGGTTTTAATATGAAAATCGCTATAAATCCTCTATTTTAATAGATAGAGTTAAAGTGTCTTCGACAACCTTTCTTCATTTAACAATTCCAACAATTTAGTCGAAGACACCAATTGATTTTAACGACAAACAGAGAAAATAAAAATTTTATATCACTTATGAGTATATTAATCAAAAATTTGTGAATGTCAAAAGTTGCTGCTAAACATATGCAGTAACTATGCCGAATATAGTATGGCAATATTTTCACTCTTTGATACTGAAAAAGCTGATGATCGTGTTTTTTGAGTTTTAAACCACTGTGAAATGAGCTGACAAGTTGACTAGACATTGTTCTTAGCATGAGAATTCGGAATACTGCTTGACCGGAAGATTTCCAGACATTTTTTCAAATATGAACAGGTCTAGTACTTACGCATTGAAGATGCTACTGATCCCAAGTAGCGTCTGTTAATTCCCTGGGTAAGTACAGCTAGAGTACTGTGGGAGTAGAAACTGTGGTTAATCATGCTTATGGATTATATCTGATTATATTTCTACTATTGCTTGTATTTGGGGTTGAGCTGGGACCGCGAAGCGATTTGGACAGGGAGCTTATGGCTGCATTCTCCCTGTTGTTAACACTTTGAGGATTGATGGCGAGTTTTTCGTTCCGATATATCGGGAATATTCTGTCAAGCAAGAGAATGATTTAACAGTTGATCGTCTTGATTGAATCAAATCAAAGCTTTGGTTCATTATTGCAATTGGATTTTAAGCTCTTTTACCCTTAACACGAGTTATTCAGATACGAAACAATTTTCTGGGAGTTCCGTTCATATCAAAATTTACTGGTGATACTACCCAAGAAAGCTAATAGCACTTTAATTCAACCTGCTTGCTAATATAGTGCTATTATAGTGCTAACTTGCCTTATTTTAGCCCTAAAAGGATAAAAAGGCGAATAAGCGAGCTAGTGGTTACTTGGGTATCTTACTATGAGCCCTCAACGAACTGCAACAGACAATGCTGTTGCTTTTTTTAACGAACTGTAGGTGAATTCCGGTACACATTTTCTTCTTTCTCGAAGAAGCGAAATTTTCTTCCATAACTTATCAGCATTTTCTTTGCTTCGGAGAAAATATGCGCCAGAATTTGTCTACTTTGCATTTAACAATCGAATGTGCAGCAATTTCTAAAGTTCTAGTAGGTTCGTCACAGTCTTGAGCAAACTTCCAAACGTGACGCATGGTTGCTTTGTTCCGGTGCCTTACCTGGCGATAAGGTCGACAATTCACACGTTTGCGCGCCTACTGTGACGGCGAGGACGAGAGGAACTTGCCCAACCTCTTCCCGAAGAAACATTCCACTCATCACGGTAATTTGTCACAATCATTGTTTGCATCTGCTCATAGGAACTTTGCCGGACTGATTGGTTGCTAAGCGGATTATGCAGGTGCAAAGTGGGCTGTTTATCGCGCTAAAAACTTAATTACATTACACTGCTGCTGCAGCTCAGCTCACCCACACTGAGTGCACCTTTCCGTGACGAATCAGAAAAAAAGTAGTTCATCTCCGACTTAACCGTTGAGTTGATAGTGCGGACCTGCTAATTGAACTCTCGATCCGCATGGCAGCAATTAGCACAGTTCGCCCCAAAGTGCAGTCCGCCCTTTCCATCATCGCTCGACCATTATCGAATGGTGGCGATTGACGAGTAGAGGAAGAAATTGCTCCAAGTCACGAACGGTTCGCCGGATGTGCAAGATAAAGACTTCTCTTCTTAAAAAAAAATAATTTGAAATACAATAGGTTTTATTGTTACAATATCGTATTTTCCAACAGATGACCCGTAAAATACTAGTTTACGGAACAAGTTGCAGAATGATGATTTTTACAGCACGAGTCGTAAATTTATCCTACGAGGCTTGCCGAGTAGAATAATTACGACGAATGCTGTAAAAATCGAGTTTTGCAACGAGTTACGTACAACATTTTTTTGCAATTTCGTTGAAGACCACTTGAGGATATCAGAAATTATATCGGAATGCATTCACCATTATTTTACAATTTCTGCAAAATTGTTGTGTAATGATTCATTACGCAACTCAAAACAGTTGCGTAATGAATCATTACAGCACTGATTTCAGTTGCGTAATGACTATTACCGCACTGCATACTTCAGTGCAGGAAAGTAGGCCGTTTCATGACAGATTGGTGTGATGAAAAACAGCCTATTACGATGAGTAATTGCAAAAAGTAATATTTTAAATTCACTTGCCATCTATTCTATTGCTTTGTACCATTGCACCATGGTTCGAATTGACAATAGGGTCCTACAGCCCTGTCCCAATTTTAATACCGAATGCTTAAGTTTAGGCCAGACACATATTTACTCATTTCAATATGTTCAACTTTTCAATTTACTGTTACTTTTTATTCGGGTTACACCTAGGCTTACAGCGCACCTGTATGGAACTCGAGATTCGATGCATCTTCTTGTTCTAGGATCTGCGCTTGGTGAAGGTCACGTAATCTTGCATATAGTGACTGAATGTTTATTATGAGTGATTTGGATGATTACCCAGGATTGATGGAGGGTATGCCCGACCCATCATGACCGTTGTCGTACGAAGGATCTCGGCATCTGGGCACGATTCGAGGTGATTGATGGTCACGCCATATTAATGAGAACAATGAGCTTTATTTAGCCGCAAGTGTGATTGATTGTGCTAATGCGCGGGAATGAGATTCCATCTTTCAAGAGATTTCATCGTGAATGGGGAAACCATTCACATCTGCGATGAGAGGGTTTTGACTACTTTTAGAATTATCAGAAAGCAACTATATACAGATATAAAAAGCACTTCTTAAGTATTCAAGGGGCATTTTGGAGTCACTAAGTAACACAGTTTACGCCTTAATCTTTGTCATAAACTTAATAACGATTTATATTTATTTAATAACGATATGCATAACAAATGCTTCCTGCATATATCTTGCAATTTCATGCTAACTACCATTGTAGAGTTCATTAGATGCTAAGGAATCTATCACAAAAGCCGAGTCAACTACTCGACCCACAGTTCAATATTAGCCATGCATGCTCAATTCAACTCTCACGATAAAGGCCACGAAAACAAAAACACTCATCATGCCAAATTCCCAAACTCAACCCAACCATCCAGCCTCGGTTAATTTGCCAACGAACCTGTTCTGCTGCCAAATCATCCGGCTTGTTTAATTGCGCAAATTTCGTTGGGATCTCCCCAAAGTGGCATGTGATACGCTCAGAGCCGTAGCGTGGCTTCATGGCGCCCTTGGCGAACCTCCATTTCAGCGCCCCTTAATCAAAGCTCAGTAGAGAAAAAAATAATTCTGAGCGATTTCTACGAGAATTTTTTTTTTGAAATTCGTCAAAAGTGTCATAAAAGGTTATTTTATTTCCTTGAGATCAGAACATATTAAATTATTGACTAAATCTCCTGCAAGAAAATATGAGTATTCTTTTATTTTTTAATGAAAATTTTCTGAGTACTTTTGAATAATATCTGAAAGATGCATTGACAAATTCCGAAGAAATATAGAGTTTATATGGCTAAGAACAAATGTACAGTTTCTACTAGATGTTTCAAACAAAATTTGTAAATTTTGGTGAAATGCAAATTTTTAAAGAAATTCTCCTGTACATGTCGGACCATTTGCTTTCAAGCAGAGTTTTAAAACTTTTCGCTCTGAATAACTGGAAAGAATTTTAGGGCTTATGCCAGAAATACAACTCGAAAGCCATAGCAATCCTTTACAAAATTATGATTCTTAAACAAAGACCAACATCATAATAGTAATCGTAAAGGAAAAATTGTTATATTTTCTGAGATATGATAGGATGGTTTAGATTCTTTGGACATTTATAGAAACATCATTTTTCAGGAAATTCATAGAGAAAGCAAAGAAAATTCTCTAGGATTTGAAAGGAAATATTTTTATTTGAAATTTTGCGTAGATTTAGTCAAGACATTATTTAAAAGCTTCATTGCAAAACTGCTGTTTGTAAATCAATAAAAAAATATTTGTAATATATTGAAGAGTTTTCAATTTACTTTCAAGGAATTGCTATTACCATTCAAATTGAAAGCATTCTTCACAGTGAGATATCGAAAAATGGAAATATTCACAAAAAATCTAAAGTTTTTTCCAAGAACCTTTACGGTGGAAGAGAAGGTGAACATGGAAAATGTCAATCAATTCTTGAAAGGTGATCAAATATCAACAATAATGTTAATGAAGAAGTCTTAATATTTACATTCAACTTTTCCACCGCATTTTTTTAACCCGTATAGGCCTGAGTGAAAGCAAAAATACTTAAACCCTTACCACTCAGCGAATACTTAACGGATTCAAATAATTTTTTGTCAGTATACTGGGCCATATATCTAGTTTCTAGAAGTTGCCAGAGAAACTCTGGAATACTCCTGTAGCCGGAGCTATTGCGGTGGATTACTGGGTCAAGTCGGGTAGAAAAAGGCGTTTTTTTGGGACATGCGAAGTTATCTTTATTTATTTCCAAATGCAATCATTTTAATTTGCATAAATCATTAAGATCTGATATTCAACATTATAAATGACCGTTTAGAGTGTACCAGATGCGACCACTCGGACTTAATGCCCTGAAGAACCAGCTCTAGATTTGTTAGGTACTAAACCGTTTCAAATCTCTAAAAGTATAGATCAAACATAATAGTTCACTAAAATGGGTTCCCATAAGCTTGACACAGATGTTAAGATACAAATTGTGCACTTTATCATAAATTTGAGGCATCCCGGGGACCCGAAAATGGTCATTTGTAGGATCTATAAAACGCAGTTGACATAATTATTCATTTTAATCGATCATCAGAAGGTTTACGCTGATGCGTTTTTCTTAAAACTCCTTGATATAGTGGCCACATTATAGCCGATTCTGGAAATTATCTGTGACTTCAAATTTGCCTACCTCCAGGGGCACAGAAGCACAGAACCCTTGTCACCCGACCTGACCCAGTGATCCACCGCAATTACTCCGGCCACATGATCATTCTCGAGGTCCTTTGGCCACTTTTATAAACTAGATATGTGTACGAGTATACTGACAAAAAATAATTTGAATCCGTTAAGTATTCGCTGAGCAGTGAGAGTTTCAGTAATTTTTCTTTCACTCAGGCCTATACGGGTTAAACCAAACGAGTTTTAGCTAGTGTAGAACATGTTTACGGTTATCTTCTTCTATATAAATAAAAAAGAAATGGTGTTTGTATGTCACGAAATGGTTTACGTACGGTTCAACGGATTTGAATGATTTTTTCTCCGTTTTGTTCGTCAAGGGTTCCAACGAGTTTGTGTGTATAAAAATCCCAGGATATTCAGCGGGAACGTTGAAAAAACGAGAGTGCACGGAACTGTCATTTTGTATGGGACGATCCATAGCGTTTTTCAACAGGCTACTTGATGGCAAGACGAAGTTTGCTGGGAACACTAGTTAAAAATATATTACAAATTCTAGAATTATGTCTGGTGTGTAAATTTTCGTCTAGGTATAGAGCAGTTTACAAAATGATTAGAGTTATGAAAAAAATTACGCAACATTATATCAGAATGACGCCAAGAATTATGTGAAAGACCGATCAAGATAAAGCAAGAGCCTGCTGCTTAGAATTTTGTAATTGATTCTGTGAGAATCTTGCCCAATTTTCTGTGAGAATCTTGTCCAATTTCGTGGATCCCACTCAGGATAATCTTAGATTCATGTTCAGTATTCTGTGAAAATATTTCTTGTTATTTTACTAAAAAAACGAGTGATCGAAACATACAGTCTAACTTTTAGCATACATACAAATCTGAATGATACAAATCTTTGTTTCTTCTCATTAACAAACTTAATTTATGTGTTTTTATTTGAACTTCAAACTTTAAAAATATATATAGAAATGAACAATATCTTTTGAAATACTTATTGCATATTTTGTTAAAGCCTTTCAAAACCTGTTTTGTATGTTTCTGTTATTTTTTTGACTTGTTACTAATAATAAGCCCTAATCTAATATGCACCTTTGAGAATTTTACCGAGTGATTCACGCATTTTGGCACCCCCTTTAGGCTGGCGCCCTTGGCGGGTACCAACCTGGCCAACCGCACGCTACGGCACTGGATACGCTGTCCTGCCTGCTGAGCGATCAAGGAATGCAAGTGTATTTACCTATCAGGCATCCGATTCGATGACAAAAAGCTCCACATGAAACCACACTGGCTGAAACCATGAAGATAGCTGCTGTGAGTTGCTTTCATTGAAGGCCAATTTTGGCTGATTGTTTGTGCAGCTTTTTGCTGGTGTGCCATTTGCCTAATGAAGTAGGGGCAGTGGGGGTAAAATAAACATCTTAGGAATTTCATCATGTTTCTAATGGGAAAAACTATGAATTTGCATGATATTATCGCACGGCACAATGAATAGGGATTTTTCAAAAGCAGTTCAATTGAAACCAATTGTTATAGTGAACAAAGACAGTTATTGTTATTGTTTATTAACTCAATAATTTTGAAAGAGGGAAAAGCCCCTTTAAGTGATTTCCTTTCGAAATCTTTCTCAAAAGGGCACAAAACCTCTTTATCTTTTCTAATAGAACGTTATAAAATAAATATTAAAACTACAGGCTCATTCGGAATGGATCCATCACAGAGCCGAATCATCCGGAAAAATCGTCATATAGGTCCTCCCACGCGTATCCACGATGCCTATCGACAACACAAATGGAGGCCATACTTGTTATATCTGAAAATAAAAAAGAAAAACAAAGCAGCAAGTATCAAACAAAACAAGAAATTCCACACAAATATTGATATAACAATTTCAATATTGGTAGGTTATGATTTCCCAAAATGTCTCGGACAGATACAGGAATATCATAACCCAAACTACTGATTCTGTCAAAGAATTGCTCTCTAGGTAAATTGAACCGAGAACATCGAAATACAATATGATCTATATCTTCATATGTTTCATTACATTCACAAATATTTGAATTTATAATATTCATACGGTATAAATAACATTCACAAATGTAATGGTTGGACATTAATCTAGAGAAGGTACAAATAAAATTACGTCCAACCGAAAAGTATCTAAACCAGGGATATACCTTTACCTTTGGACAATTGGAATAGCAATATCTCCCTTGGTCACTTGTATTCCATGAAATTTGCCAATTATTTAGAGTATATTTTTTTAAATTAGAAAAATATTCAAAGTGTTGTATATCACGATTGAATATTATACCACGCGAAACACCCAATTTCGCTAATAAATCAGCTTGTTCATTGCCATAAATATTACAATGAGCTGGCGCCCAAACAAATTTAATCATATATCCTTTAGAATATAAATTATGCAATAACCCTTTTATTGACAAGAGAATATGATGGGTTTTAAAATGAAATTTACTAGAATTTAAAGTTTGCAGACAACTAAAACTATCTGAACACACCACGAATATGTTAGGTGCATAATTTTTAATTAAACTGCATGCAAAATATATAGCAGTCAATTCAGCTGTGAAAATTGAACAGGGAGAATCTAATTTATAAAAATGGGCCAAATGAAAATTATACACTCCAAACCCTGCTACATTTCCAATCAGAGAACCATCTGTAAAAAATATTTGATTACTATCCACCCCAATCAATTTGCGTTTAAATAACATATTAGCATAATTTGAATGAACGTGATAAGGAATTTGTTTTAATTCTTCGTATAAAGAAAAATCAATGTAAGGACAAAAGGAATGAATATCTATACTATATTCATGAAAACCTGGTGAAGAATTTGGAATAATGTTTTCTGAAGAGCAATAAATGAACGATTTCAACATTCTATTACTAGAATTTATTTCAAATAAGGATTTTAATATATCAATTAGCGGATGATTAATTGAAAAACAATGTAAGGTACCGCGGGGCAAGTGAGAATACGGGGTAAGTGGGGCGTTTCGTCATAGCTCAACTAGGAAAAGTTTTTCATGGGGGTATTCTTCTATAAAGTTTAAGATACAATGACAAGGAATGTATTTAGTACTAAACATATTGTTATTTTTATTACCATGTGGTTCATGTAACAGTTGTCAGTTCAGCGCCATTTTCAACTTGCATGACAAATTGTGACACGTTCCACGTCTTGCATTGACTCGCAAAAAATAAATGTTTTTTAAATCGAATTTCCATCAGTATGCTATAATTTTGAGTATTATTACAAGCTGCTAACGATAAACCAGTATTTTGTTTTCATTTCATATGAAATTTTCGATGGTCTATCTTACCCCAGAATATATTTGTACCTGGGGTAAGTGGGACCTATCAAAACAAAAACCAGAATCAAAAGTTTTCGTACACGTTTGATACATTCTCCTAGAGAGTAGCAATAAAACATTCAAACAAATGATTTTTATCAAAAAAGATCAACCTCAAATTACGTAATTGCATAGGAGGGAGAAGAAAAGTGTTATTTTTCAATTTATTTTTTATTTTTGAAATACGACTTCAAAATTGAACAAACACACAGCTGAAATTTGAAATGCATCATGAGAACGATTACTTTTCTATTTTATTTGAACTTTATTTGTTATTTCTACCAAATTAAGAAGAGATGGAAAACAATTCCACCCCATAAGGTGGTTTTCTGCCATGCATATAAATAATAACAAAACATATTTATAATTTCGTCAACTATTGATTGTTTATGTTCTACATTTTAATTAACAACTTATAAATGATATATTTTGAACATGTTTAAAACCTCTTTACGCTTTTATTGAGGAATTTTCAGTTAAAATTAAATGTGAGGTGACATACTATTAAATAAAGGGTTTCTTCCTAAAACGTAACGTATTTTATGGTTGATCCCTTATATACATCAAATATGTACTTAAAATTAAAAATCTCTGAATTATCAATCCTATTATTGTAATGGTTGACTTACTGTTGTGGATTGACGCATGAAACTGGATGTGTCCCACTTGCCCCGCTTAGCGAGGCAAGTGGGACCATTGGCTCATTCTAAAACTTTCTTCCAAGGTTTTCACAATTTCGAAATTATTCGATTAGTTTCATGCACACACCAGCAAATATGTTGCCAAAACGTGATTGTGTTGTTGGATTTGAAAAATATTGACATTTGGAAATTTTATTGAACAATTTGTTTGAACTATCGTTTTTTTCGTTCCCACTTGCCCCGCGGTACCTTATTAAAAATTTACAGTTCAATTCAAAAATACGATTTTTCAGTGGAATAATACCAGCAAGTATTTCAACAGATTTGGTATGAGTAGAATTCATTAATTTTAAACTAATTCTCAAACAACGAAGTTGAATTTTTTCAAGTTTGGAAAAATGTGTTTGTACAGCACTTCCAAAAGCAAAACAACCATATTCCATTACTGAACGAATAGTTGTTTTATAAAGTGTTATCAAATCATTTGGATGAGCACCCCACCATGTACCAGTAATCATACGAAGAAAATAATTCTTTTAGAACAAATTTTTTGGACATATTGAATATGATTATTCCACGTCAATTTCAAATCAAACCATATACCAAGATATTTATAATCAAAAACTTGTTCAATTTGATGATTATCAAGAAACAAATCAATATGAACTGGAGAATGATTGCGAGAAAATAATAAAATTTTGTTTTTTGAGCTGAAAATGTAAAACCATTATTATGTGCCCAAGTGTGAATATTATCTAAAGAATTTTGCATATAGTGACGAATAATTTCTCTATTCTTGCCATTGATAAAAATGACATTATCATCCGCAAATTGAACAAAATAGCTTCCATTAGGAATAATGGAAATGATGTCTCTGGTGAATATGTTATATAAAAACGGGCTTAAACAAGAACCCTGAGGTAAACCGAAATAGCTATAACGGACCATTCTTGAAGATCCGTTATGGAAAAAATGCATTATTTTGAAAGAAAATAAATTACATATAAAATTGGAAATGATGATAGGAATTTTACAATCGTTCATTTTATTAAACCATAAATCAATCAATACAGAATCATATGCACCAGAAACATCCAGAAATGTTGAAACTACATCCTGTTTTTTTATTGAACGATAGTTCAATTTGTGAAGCAAGTAAAGCAATACAATCTCGAGTTCCACGACCTTTTCTAAATCCGTATTGAGATGATGAAAATATATTATGTTTCTCAGCCCACAATTCAAGACGATTTAAAATCATTCTTTCCATCATTTTACGGAGGCACGATAATAAACTAATAGGTCTTCTACTTTCTACTAATGAAGGATTTTTATCAGGTTTAAGTAAACTAACTACTTTAATAGAACGCCATTCCATAGGAAAAATATTCTGAAACAAAACTGAATTATATAAAGAAAGTAAATGTAATTTACCATCAATCGGTAAATTTTTTAAAACAATAAATTTAATGTTATCAATGCCAGGAGCAGTGTTGTTAGTAATAGTTAATGCCAATTCCATCTCACCAATTGAAAATTTATTGCAGAGATCAGGATAATAATTGTAACATTGATGTTTTTTGAATGTGATGGGGGTAGGAACGAAACCTGGACAAATTTTAGAAGCAAATTGATCAATCCAATCTTCTGAATATTCCAAAATAGATGTAGAAGGAATATTATAATTCCTTAAATTTCGAGCAACTGCCCATAATTTAGTTAATGATGTTTCAGAATCAAGATTTTCAATAAAAGTTTTCCAATAATTTCTTTTTTTAAATTTTATAACTCGAGTAAACTGAGCTTCAGTTTTACAATAGAAAATATAGTGATCCCTAGATCCAGATTTTCGAAATTTTTTGAATGCATTTGATTTATTTTTAAGTGCTAAAGTACAATCATGATCCCACCAAAAACAAGGAGGTCTTTTTTTAGAAGGACCTAAAAATATTTTTTTGCTCTGAGATTTATGTAAACATTGAATTAAGATTTTTGAAAAACTGTTATAATTTTGAAGAGGTGGAAGCGAATTATCAAAATTGATAAGAGCTGAAGAAACTAGGTCTGAAAATTTATTCCAATCAACATTTTTAGTGAAATCATGAACAAAAGGTTCATGCTGAAACTGATCACGCGAAGAATCATGAATTGATATTTTAATAGGTAAATGATCACTACCATTTGGATCATTAATGATGGACCAAGAAGATCTTATGGACAAATTATTTGAACAAAGCGACAAATCTATACAAGAATGATTAGCAGGAGGGACCGCAACTCTAGTGAAAGATCCATCATTCAGAATATTTAAATTTAATTCATCAATTAGATTCATAACTAGTTCACCTCTACCATCAGTTATGTCACTACCCCAAGCTAAATTATGAGCATTTAGGTCACCAAGTACATAAAATGGTGAAGGAACATTATTCAATATTGTTCTGAGGTTTTGTAAGCTAAATTTTGCTTGGGGAGGAATATACAAACATACAATTGAAAATTCCAAACCTTTATGTTTGACTAAAATAGCCACATATTCAATTGGCGAATCAACAATAAAATTCAAAAATTTAAATTCAATGTTTTCACGAATCCCGATCATAACACCCCCATAAGCTATGTTACGATCTTTACGAATTATATTGAATGAAGGAATTCGAAAAAATTTAGTATCAATCAACCATGTTTCATTTAAACAAAATATATCAATATCAAAATTTGCTATTAAAGCTTTAAGTCTATCAATTTTTGGAATGACACTACGACAATTCCATTGTAAAATATTCAAGTTACTATTTTTGAATGAAGCCATTAGGAACAAAACAAGGAACTAATGAGGGGTCCAAATGAATTCAATTTTTCAAGATTTTTTGCTAAAAAGGGTAAAAAATTTTCAATGATGTTTTTCCAAAAATCATTCAATCCCAAAAAATTCACAATATCTTCCAAAATATTCAAAATACTACCCTCATCACCATCATGCTCATAATTATGAGATTTATTATTGTTCTTGTTAAAGTCATTATGATTACCAGAAAAACCAGGAGTAGTTTTCTGAAAACCAGGAATATTTTGAGTTGAGCTTGAACATTTGATTGGAGGAAAATTCTGATCATAAAAAGTTGAAGGTTGTGGATTTAAATTATGGTTATGGTTATTTGATTTATTTATTCTTTTTCTTTTAATAGGTGGTTTATATACAAAATTATTAGGTTCCTCATTCAAATTAAGGTCATTGTTTTGAGATAAAGGTTCAAACATATTTTTAGTTGTAAACACATCAGAAGTTTTAATAACTTCCGAATAAGATGATTTATTTTTATTTTTTATTTTTAGATTGAATTGTTTCTGATGTGCTATATAAACCGAACATTCTTTCAAAAATTCATGCTTTTTGCCACAATAAATGCAACTATCAGATTGTTTTTTACATTCAAATGGAGAATGTACCCCACCACATTTTAAACATTTTGGTTTATTGGAGCAAAAATGTGATGTATGGCCAAAAAGAAGGCAACGATCACAATGCATGATTTTTGGGTAAAAGAGCCTAACGCGAAATTTAACATTATCAATGTCCACATAATCAGAAAGGACAGATCCTGAAAATGTTAATTTTATACAATTCGAATGAGTATATGAGGAACCTTTATCGGAAAAAAGTAATTTAGATAACCGAACACATTCTAAAATTTTTACAGGGGAAATATTTTTGAATACACCAGAGCCATAATTTAAAACATCCTCACAATCTAATGACTCGTCATAAATTATACCATTTATTTCACATGAGTCGCATGGAGCATAGACTCGATATGAATTATAAAACAATTTGGACTCTAATAACGCATTAGCGTCCTCACGAGATCCAAAAACGACCCGCAATTTGTCAAGAGAAATCTTTTTGATTTCTTTGACAGATTTATATAATTTATAAACTTCTGACGAAATTAAAAGAACGTTAATAGGTTTTTCTTTTTTACGGAAAAACACAACAAAAGGACCAAGATATGTAGAAGGATAGGTTTTAATGCAAATGGGTTTAACCGTAGATGAAGATTTGTCAGAATCTTTATCTACTACAGAAACTATATCCCCGTCAGTTTCCATAATGGAAAAATGACGGGGACGAAATTCAACTAAGCAAACACCGAAAAAATAATAAAATGAAACACTAATCTAACTAAAAATGAAAACAAATACTTAACAAACGCCAATAAACTTCAGTGACACCAGCAACAGCACTCAAAAACGACAAACGGCTTGTATCACCAACAATAACCAGGAGTCTTGCGATTTGAAGTTTTGCAGCACACTTATTCCTCTGTTTACGCAATTCTAATCAGCAACCAACACGCAAAAGCAATCACCTTCAAAGGACAATACTTCGGGGTAGAAATTCACCTGAAACGAAAAAAAAAATGACAAGCGCAGAAAAAAAGACCTGTAACCCGGTCAAGGCCTACTTACCGAAGATGAACAAAGACAGTTGAATATGTTCATTTTAATAAACAGTTGATAGTGGTGAAATGATCATCTAGCAAAACAAGTGCCAGCAACAAAAATTTTGGTCGCGTTGCCAGAAATATTTCTTTCAATGGGTGTATTTAAAAATTATGTTTATTCATACTAGTGGTCCTCAGCCTAATTATTTATGCCGACCACCTTAATGCTGTCAAAACATGACGAGGGCCCTATGGTTTTCGAAATTTCCTTGTTTTGTGAATACGGAAATAAGATTTTTCTTTTCTATCTTTATCGACGAGATTTTTAGGCCTGAGCATGTTCATCTCCGGCTTTACTTTCCTAACGAAGGAAGTCGTCACTATAACTTCGTTAGGGAAGTAACTCGGGGATGGGATTCGATCCCAGGTCCTCGGCGTGAAAAACGTGTGTACTGACCACTACACCAGGTCTGTCACCGCCTGGGGATAGAACTTTTATATCCATAAAATACCCGACATTATAAGCCAGTATTTAAAGGAGTTAAGATATGTTTCGTCTAAAATTTTTGGAAGGATTTTACTTAAATTTTCAAAGAAATTAATCGATTTTTTTAGGAAAGTTCTTAGAGAAATACCTGTATTAATACCTGGTGGAATCACTGACGACTCTTAAAACAGCCCATATGGGAAAGAAGACAATGAGAAAAATTTTATCAAAGTTTGCCTTCTCATACAAATGTTTGTAATTTCCTAGTGATTTTCTGCACACCATAGCCATTGATCACTACATCACAGATTACTCAATCCAAAACATTAGCAAAAACATGAACATACTTCACGTTTTACAGCTACTATGGGGTTGAAAAATCGTATATGACTTGATATGCTCTTGTTTTTCTACTTACAACTAGACAAGTTGTCAGAACATTTCACTTTTTTTTTCAAATAAGTTGTATAAATTTGATACGATGATAAATGGGATGAGAATAAAAATCAAAATGGGATGGTTATGCTTTTATGGGTAGTTAGGAGGTTTGAAATATCAAAATTATGGAAAAAAATCGATGTTTCCAAACTCTTTTTCGATACTTTGTTTCAACTGTTAATAATTTAATATCAAATCTCCATTATATTTTATGTGCAGAAACCAGATAGATGCATTATTTTTGCCTCAATGCATATATTTATTACATGCATTGTAATGAATTATAATGATCACTTTGTTACAACCTATTAAGGTTGCAAATTGATTTCAAGAACAACAAGAGCAACGGACAAAAAATGTCACCTTCTGCATCATTTTGCTAGTGCGATATTATTTTTCGAAGATTATTATATTTTTTATTGTGTGTCACTAAATAATTATGATTCCCATTTCCCAAAAGAATTTGAGATAACTAAATAACTCGAGGGATCAAGAATTTTTGTTTAGCGATAAGGAGTTGTAAGTGAAAACTATTTGTGAACATCGCACAGAAGAACCGGTAATTTCCTTATTTTCACAGTTGCTAAAAAGTAAAATTACCGGATTCAAATTCACTGACGTTGGACGACATGAACTGCAGTAAAACCCGTACCACTTTCTTAAGAAGGATTTGCCTTCTCCGAACGAACACTGGCTAAAATAAGACTAGACTACTTATAAAGTAAAGGCTCAACCGGAAATAATCCATAACAGAGCCAAGATTTTGAAGTGAGAACATCAATAAGCTGTGGTGGTCAACGGACAAACGATAAGCTAGGTTTCTTGAACTCTAAAGAGATAATTAAAATAGGCAGTATCATACAACATAACAAATTTCATCGAATGGATGAAGGTACAGAGTGACCTAATGTTTGACAATTATCAAGAATTTTTTTCTAGGCAAAACATAATTCTTTCAATGAAAAATTATGTGATCAATATCTTGATAAGACTCGTCACAGCCACATATAAATGCGATATAAATAACTATTGCAAATATTATGATTAAAAATAGGCCTAGAAAAAAGGCAAATAAAATTTCTACCGACAGATAAATACTTGAACCAGAAATTTGTATTCACATTTGGACAAATGGAACGACACCAACGACCTTTATCACTAGAATTCCAATAAATTTGCCGCCATTCATTGTAAGTCTATTCAATTTTGAAAAATATTCTGAATAAAAAATATCACGATTGAAAATAATACCACGAGTTAGCAAAACAGTTTGCTAAGCTAAACAATCTAAGCTTGACAATCGGCTTGCTCGTTACCAATTATTTAACAATCAGCTGGAACCCAGACAGATTTAATAACGAATCCTCGATTATGTAAATTATACAACAAACTTCTCAACAAAAATAACAAATGGTGTGTTTTATAATGAAAATTAATGGATTTCGTAGCATTTATACAACTCATGCTATCAGTACATATAATGAAAGCAATTTTGTCGAAAGATAAGCAACTAGTGTGGAATTGCAACGCTCAAATTAAAATTTTTGGTTCTCTTTATCAACAGTTTAATTTACGCTCTAGAATGCCTGCATGATTAAAAATCTTCAGAGTTAGATTTTTCTCTGTAATCAGCGAACGTGTTCATTTTACCACCACTTCGCCTGCATTCACTCGAAGCCCAACCATGCGGTCACATGTCATGGCTTTCTTCGATAGCAAATATTTTGCAAATCATCACATTAAGGGGCACGGTCGGGACGGGTCAGGTACACAACCTACTACTCCTGGACGATGGAGCCAATCAATTCAATTGTAAATTTTTGGCCAAGTCATGTTGTATAATATGTACGATCGCGTAAATTAGATAAAAAATATTGTTTTTGGTATCGGTGGGGTCAAGTATTGTGATAATATTAGATGGCGAAAAAAAAAAATGCTTAGCAGAAATTAAAATCGAACTTCTATTTTTAGAAATATTCGATGAATGAAAAAAAAAACTGATATCAGCTTATGATTAAAGATACACGCATCGGGGGGTGTGGATCACGAATCTGAATGAATTTATAATCAAACGTTTGACGCGCGCATGGAGCTGCATATTAATAAGTTAAGTCAGTGTATTAAATCGATATACCACATTCATATTGTGTCCACGAGCCATTGATTGAAGTTAACTATTGGAAATTCAACTAATTTGAATAGAAACTGTATCACTCTCGGCTGATGAATGATTGAAGCAGAACACAGACGTTTAAGAGGAAAATAACCATCATCGTTTTACAACTTTTCAAAACCAGTTTTTTTGCTCAAAATTGAAGCAATCTTCATGAAAATCTATCATCGCTTTGAACTTACGATATGTAATGTAATGATAGATTTTTAAGGGATTTTTTTAGAAGTTTAAACGAAAAAACTGCTTTTTCATTCTTGATGATTGCCGATGATTGAATGATGGAGTCTTGAGCCTTAACACAAATAATCATAAATGCTAAATTGTGGTCGATTTGTAAAACATCACGTCGGTCAATTATCAATGCATACTTCAGTTCTTCAACGCTATCAACCGTTTAATCCGCTTTAATTTACATCCACCCATCGCGATGCGTAAATTGTGCAGTCATGTGCAATACAGAACGAACGAGTAACCACAACAAAACACACAAAATATTTATACATTCGTTTCGCACCTGTGCCAACGCGCATGTTGAGACCGGCGGTGTGGTGCAGCGAATTGCTTGTTTCGCTTGCTGGCTTTGGTATCACCTTACCGATGCAAACGAAGTAGGTGCAGAACTTCTGACTATGGCACGTGTGGAAACGGGTTGTAGCTGACTGATCAAGATGGTTTGGTACAATCTGCATTAGATGTAACCCTTGTTGTTCTTGAATTAAGTTAGGAATATATTGACGCAAAATTTTGTTTTATCGTTGCAGTATGCCATTATAAATCGATAGTTGATTTAAAAAAAAACGATTGGAACTGCCCATTAAACTTGCTAATTTAGCACGACCCATGCTTAATATGCATTAATAACCATTAACATGTCACCTTAATTAATAATCAACGGCATGTGAGTAGATAGCTGTGACCGAAACGTATGAATGTAATTAACTGGTGATATATTCAAATTGATCGTAAGATTTGTATCGCATTTTTTTTGCATAATTTAACGATTTGGGTTAAAAAGAGATCCTATTTTAAAAGCTATCTGCGAATAAGGTAAAATTGTTCATATTTGGAATTCGGGGCTTCGGAAATTTCGGTATTGACGGTACCAACACAAATAACAAGACCAAGAGCTTTATTTATCGTGTGCCTCGTGAAAATGTTTAATTGAGAATATCTACACTTTTCACTAACGATCGTTCATTTGAACTAATATTCTATATCTATCTATTTTGTAAAAATAAAATTTGAATGGTGTTTGTATGTCACGAAATGGGTTGAGAACGAGTCAACGGAATTGCCTTATTCTTCCATAGTTAGATTCTTGCAGTGTTCAGACGTGTTCGTGTGTAAAAAAAAGTTTGAGAATGTTTTCCGAATAATTGGAAAACCGGGAAAAAAAAATATGTCATTATGTATGGAATGAGGGATCCGTAGCCGTGAGGTTACGCATTTCGCTTTATAAGCGGAAGGTCATGGGTTCGATTTCCAGCTCCTCCACAAAAAAACCCGTCCAGAAGACGCCGCACAGAGGGCCGTGCTTTGGGGAGCACATCCATCCTCCGTCAGTATCAGATGGTGACTGAGACAAACTGACCCTCTTCAAAGGCGGCTAGCCTCAAACGACTCAAGAACACGGCAAAATGAACCACCGCAAGAGCAATGGGCTATGGATTATATGGAAATTGATTGGACCAACAGCAGAGCACTCTCTCACCTGCTAAGTGTGAGAGTAAAAGAGTAGAAGAGAGTGATGTAAATATAGAATATTCAAAAATTGAATCTGTATCGATAAAGAAGAAATATGATTCCGGCACAGTGGCGGCCATGAGCACAGAGTGCCTTTCAAATAAACATAAGGAATAAAAAAAATATGTTCGGAATTCCAACAGCCTACTTGATGGCAAGATAAAGTTTATCGATATCACCTGGGAGGGCTGTGCCTCCCTACACACGAAATTTGATACATTTTTTTTTCCAAACTGCAAGATAACTTCAGTTTGCCAACGACAATCAAGGCAGGCTTGATGAAAATCGCCATTTTTCATTTGCTGTGTACCTTCGATCTTTCTGGAGAAACATTTAAAAAGGGCCACAGTTTTCAACGCGTTTAATTTCAAGTTTTATTGAAAACAGTAAAAATAGTCTCATTCCTACACGGATAAAAATCTGATTCCCACACCATGATTTACAAGTCATGAAAATCATAAATTGGTTAGGCCATGATATCAGGACGACAAATCATCCCAGTAAACACAAACTCGTATACGATAGCGCATAAGAGTACAAATGTGGAGGCGATATACGTACATGCGCCATAACGCTGCGTGCAAGATGTACGTATATCGCCTCCACATATGTACTCTTATATCCCATCATATACGATGGTGGTTTACTGGGATGGTTCCTGGAGCCATAATCATGATTCTTCATAAACGCAACATCCAGAGCGACAACACAAAGCGGTACACTTTGCTTCAAGTCATTCGCATCGGTCACCCATCATTCATCACGATAGATTGGTGCTCTGGTAAAGTACGTGGCCCTCAATTAGAAGGTTCTTGGTTCGAATCTTGCTCTTCAATATTTTGTTTTTTTTGTTTTAATTTTATCGGGTTGACTGACAGAAATATAAACAGATCCGATATGGATGCGCGAATCATGATTTTCGAGCATTCGATGCACGATTTCGAGCACTCAGCTGTAACTTGTGTCACATTACGACAATCTGACTCATGATATCGTGAGCCCAAATCATGGTGTATTTTCATAAGATGAAAACACACGGGAATCATGACATCCGGGTGCATAATCATGATTTTGGATTCTGATTTCTACCCGTGTATTATAACGTATACACAATTAGTATTCAATTAGAATAAACGGTGCTCTCGTGAAGTTACTTTTGAATGTGCATGAATTGATTGTAACTCGATTTTTTATAGGGTTAATGATGGCTTCGGCACCCTGAGGGTATTTTCGGCAGCACTAACTTATCGTCCTTGTTAAAATTTATCTACGGAACAAGAGTTACCTTCAATGCACTCAATATATTCCTTGAACTATAATCTTCCATGTAAATCTCATCTTTCACAAAAATATTATATAACATGGTAATAAACTTCGAGCTGTTTAGTAGAATACCTATAAGTAGCATAGCATAGCATAGCATAGCATAGCATAGACTGACTGTACATGTCAATGGTTGCTACTCCGTGATTGATCGGAACTGGTAAGAATTGCACTACGATCCAAATGAATAAGGGATGGGAGTTTCCGCTTACTCTCGAAGTGCAATTTTAGCAGATCTAATATTATTGATCAATAACGGCGCCGGCCAAGTCCTTACAGTCAGTTGGGATGGGGAAGGAATGTTAGGGTGTAATGATTGTTGCTTCTAGAGACCGAGAATACCTCTGCATCTCCACAATCACCACGGGAAAGGTGTTTATTAGTGAGGGAGGAAAAGATCTGGGAGTCACCTCTGGTCGGTGATGCGATCCATGGACAAGGGGGAAATATACGACTTGTATTTAAAGCTAGTTTTGTATTTTTGTCTCGAGAAGTTTTTGGAAAAATACGTCAACATCTATAATGTCGAACAATTCAAAAGACGTTTTTATTAATGACGAAAACTGAAAATTACATGTATATATTTTAACTTATATGAAACAGGAATAATGCCGACACTTGTAGTGACGAACCATACATAGTTTGTTTGAAAATTACATATGAGTATTACTGTGCATTTTGTCTCGATATGGTAGAAGTTTTAGGAAAAACGTCAACATTCACAATGTCGAACAATTCAAAAGATTTTTTTTAATAAATAATTTTCATTAATGTCAAAAAGAGAAAAATATATGTATATTCAAATTGTATAAGAAAAAAGCATAATGCCGACACATATAGTGACGAACCATACAAAGTTTGTTTTAATATTACATAAAAGTTACGCTTTCAAGAAAATATGTGTTATCATAAGCATGAAACGAACTCACCAGTTGGTAATCCATTCTCGACTGAACACAAAACTGACACTGACAGCAAAACTTCTTGGCGTCCCGAAAATAAACCGTCTTGCTTGGGCCTTCCCAAATACGTACCCCGCAAAACGCTCCAAAACAGGAGAAAAAAAAAAAAAAATCTCCGGCGACGAAAACACGCGCGAATCCGTCACCAAAATCAATCGGACGACCAAAATCAATCGAACTGTCCTGCTTGGGCTTCACGAAGCACTCCATTACTATTCGCCCAGTTATTGCGAATAGAAAGAATTCTCTTCGGCGATTGATTTCCTTTCCTCGCCGAATGAAACATCAATAGAAAGAATTTGATCACCATTCTTTCTCGTAGAGGAAATAACGGAACTTAACCCACAAAACAAAGTCCTAGCGCATTAAAAAGATTTCAGGGGAGAGAAATTGATCGACATTTCTGCTCGCTCATTATGAGTAAAAGAATCTCATAGATAAAATACAACAATTCTGATTGAATATGGATATATTAGATCATGAAATGGGGGTTCGAGATGAAAGAAAGTCATTTCATTATTCTTCCATATCCCACAAAACGTAATGAGCGAGTGCGAACGTGCTTGATCGTTTTACTTATTTATCACAGATTCGAGTGCGTTTAATGAGGTTATGTAATCTTGTATGACAGCATAACTGTATATTCACTCTAAACGCTTAGCATAATGCTATATTAAAATAATGCTACAAAGCATTTACAATGTTAATCAAATGCATCATTGCTTGACAGTTATTGAATAAATGCATGATAACATTATTAATGCAAAAAATGTTGACTTTCGACCAAATTAATGCAATGATATAATGCTTGTGGTTACTTGGGATGTTCATTAGACCTATTCACTTTTTCTAAGGTACACTTGCCACATCAAATTCTGAACTTATTTATCAAAACAAGTTATCTGTCCAAAAATGAGCCAATTTGGTAGAGGTGTATCAAATCGATTTTGTGGTTTTTTGGACTTTTTCCCCGAAATGTGTTCCAGAAACACAGAAATATCATTGAAAATGATTCGAAAATACCACTAGCCTTTTGCTAACACAATAGTCTATCACGAAGACACTAGGGTGTTTTAACCGCTTCTTCATTATGCTTTTAACGTAATTAGTCAAAAATCTTGAAAAAAGCAATATATTTTTCCAGTTTGCCATATAAATTTCGATAAAAATCTTATTATATTTTGTATCCAATTCAACTATATATTTGATCTGAGTGTTACGAACATATCGTTCATACATCCTTTTCATGTGAGAATTGAATATCACTTCGAAATAATTGAAAGTGTATCACTCTATATCCTAAAATCTCATAGTATTGCCAACACAAATACACTCTATGAAAACCACAGTTATCCATGATTTAGACGTCATGTCTTGATGTGGCACAGAGAGTCGGATAACTTTTTCCAAAAGTGAACAGGTCTAATGTCCATATATGACTGGATGCCGAGAACATCGTACCCCGACTCTTCGCATAACACCTTCTAGCGCAATGTTGAAAAACAGGCACGAAAGTCTATCACCTTGTCGTAGCCCGGAATATTTACCTGGAACCTACAGACAATTTTGCACACCTTCCATCGTCGTTCTAATCAGTCTCGTGAGCTTCCCGGGAAAGCTGTTCTCGTCCATGATTTACCATAGCTCGACGCGGTCGATACTATCTATGCCGCCTTGAAATCGATGAAAAGGTGATACGTTGAGACCTGGTATTCACGACATTTTTGGAGGATTTGCCGTAAAGTAAAGATCTGGTCCGTTGTCGATCGACCGTCGACGAAGCCGGCTTGATAACTTCCCACGAACTCGTTTTTAACTGGTGACAGATGACGGAAGATTATCTGGGATAACACTTTGTAGGCTGTAGAATGGTGATCGCTCGAAAGTTCTCATTACCCCTTCCTTCCACTTTTTACAGGTTAAGAATTTCGTAGAACAAAAACTGTAGAGAAATGTATGTTTTACAGGTACTTTAATAAACAGAAATCAATGTGCTAAAAATACGTTCAACTAGTGGTATTTATTTTGATTTTCGTTTTTCCAAATTCTCGTTAGAATTTTTTGAAGATAAAAAATAGCCAAAAACACAAATTCCACTTGAGGCACCTCCTAATCTTCTCCAAATTGGATAAAAATTTGTCTGGTAGTTTGTTTGAGTATTGCAATCAAGATTAGGAGGTGACTGGTTGAATCCCAGACATTTCGATTTTTGTGAAATGGTCTGATACGCCCGGCAATGGCGTGACCAGAGACCAGAATGGGTACTGCATTTGGTCCCTTGGTACTACAAAAGTTACTCATTACGATTGATCATTACTTAAAAAGTGAATAGGCATCCCTTGAGAAAGAACTGTTGGAGGTATCTCCAAAGTAAATTTGAAGAATTTCTGAAGCGGTTCATAAAGGTATCCTTGAAGGACTCTTTAGTTTGGCTCTCAGTTCTAATGATAGTATGTTTGTCCTATGCTTGTCTGGGAATTCCTATTCCAATGGGACGACTATTTTGCACACTGCAGTGTATATGTCATGCTTCCGTTACAAGATTCTAAAAAAACAAAGAACACTTCTCATTTTCTACAAACACTAGAATGACTTAACTACCTACCTTTGAAGTTACTTTTAGTTTTGGTAAGCAATTTCCACCAGGCTTTGGGAAGAATTAATTCCGATGCAATCGATTAACAGTTTGCCATTTTATTCCCCACTTCTACCGCTTGTTTTTACCTTTTTTCTGACCATCTTTCGGCCCTTCGGAATTCCCATTGTCCACATCACCCGACTTCTCTTTAAATTGTCGTAAATCGGCACAGAACAGTACCGTCTGCGCCCAACCCGCATTCGATCCATAGACCTCGCGAAACTTATCCCCAATCTCACCGTACATCTTTCCGGAAATGGTTTTACATTTGGCCAGATGCGGCAGGTAGTTCCGTGCAATCTGGAACACGTGCGTATCCACCGGAATGGCCTGCAGATGGTTCAACGACATCAAACAAATACAGTCAGCCACTTTGGGACCGATTCCGGTCAACGTTAGCAGCTCTCGGTGCGCTTCCTTGTAGTCCAACTGCTGCAGTTTCCGGAACCACTCGAGATCACCCTTGGCGAGAATTTCATCGGCCGACTTCTGAATGTACTTGGCCCGGTAACCGAAGCTCAGCTGCCGGAGATGTTCCTCCACTTGCTGCGAGGCTAGCTTACCCGCATCCGGGAAGTTGTAGAAGGTAGTCCCATTATACTCGCAGATTTTATCACCGTAGTGGGTGCATATCTTTTCTACGAGGCCGGAAATTCTGTTGAGAAACTGGTCAATTAGAAAATAACATCGATCAAGGATCATCAGGGCTGGTAGCGCAAGAAATGAAAAAAAAAAAACTCGTGGTTACTAAAAATATATTATTAACAAAGTGTGATTACGGGTGTATCTCCGGATTGAGTTCGAGTGGAAACCTATGGCTTTGAAAAAACAAAAGAATTTACAAAGATGCCATCTTAGAGAAATACTTGGAGAAATCTCTTTGAAACTTCCTAACAAGTTCCCAGGTCGAATTTGTTGAGGTATGCCTAAAAAAGTTCTTGATGGATTACCTAGAATACTCCCTGGAGAAATTTTCGAAGCAGCCTTATGAGTGAATTCTTGAAGGAATCCATATAAAAATGAGAGGAAGAAGAACGGGAAACAAACCGTAGAGTTTAGATGAAGTTCTTTGGAGATTTGAACCAGAATTTTCTGCAAGCTGAATAAGAAAAAAGTAACTTCAAAGATTATTTTGGTTAAAATAGAGAAGTCATAGACCTTCCGTTTAAAATAGACACTTTATAGTAACTTTCATTAGAATGGAGACCTGCTACCAGCCAGCCCTAAAATACATCCTAAACTCACCTGGAGATGTTGTTGTTCTGACTGCATATGAAAGAAAACAGATTCTCCACCGGGTCCTGATCGAGCTGCCGGACAGCATAGAACTGATCGGCACTGTTCTCGAAGTGGACGTGACATTTGTTCCACTGATCGTAGCACCGTTCCAGATCTACATCCAACCGAAAGTACACGCGCAGTAACGACTCGTAGTAGCTTTGCGGATAGAGTAGCTTCCCGCAGCTGGCATACCGATCCGGTTCCGGCACTTTGAGACGTATTTGCGCGAGATTTTCCTTTTTGGCTGAGATCCTCTGTTTTTTGACATCACTAACGTGGTCCTGGTTGTTTGGATTAGGATACGGAAGTTCACCAACGATTTTGTACAGCAAATCGGTTTCGGTTTGCTTCAGAATCCAAACGATGTTTGCAAATACTCCGATGAATTCGTCTTGAAAGGAGTCATGCTTGTTCCAACTACACGTTCAAGTGAAAAAAAATATGATAAACAATTCAAGCATGATTTTTCAAATCGGCGTATCTAACACTCGGATGGTTTCGAGAAAAATGCGATGCAAAATATTGTAAAGCATTTTAAATCCTGTTTAAAATGTTTTGCATTTTTTCTATTGCGATGTCTACTATAAGTTGAAAAAAAGAACACTGTTTCTAACCACTATTAAACAAATCCGATTTGTTTTGAATTTAATTGAAAAACAGGTAAAATTAGAGAATAAACCCTTTTGCTTTGTGCTGCTCACATACACCATGGATGATTCGTCGATACCATACCTTGATTGATACATACACCTTGCTTGATGCGTCGGTTTGACAGTTCGTTTTGCACATCCGTCACGTCATATACACCAGTATTGTTTTGAAGTTGCACATACACCGGTTTGCAAATTCCCATAAAACTTATTAAACTTAGTCAATTCGTCAGTTTCAACTTTCAACGACAACGAATATTAGTTTTCGAATGTTTCCAATTTCAACTCGATTAAGAGGAGCACCGGACGGAGCCGTAAATAACAAAAGCAGGAGGAGAACAGTTCTTGTGCAAAATTTGGTGAGAAATATTGTCTTAAACCGAATACTGATGATGTTCCACATCAGTTTGCCGACCCGTCAGCTCGCTCAACTGTGGAAATCCAATTCTCTCGATTTCCAACATGTTTAGTGATCTGGAAACAGTATGACGTATCTGGTGTTCGAAATTTTATGTTTTGATTCTACATATAGGTCGCTTTACTATGAGCATATGTACGGTGTATGTGCTAGCATGAAAAATGTTGACAGTTGAGTCGCTTTGCAAACGAAGGGTGTATGTAGCCAAATTAAAAACACTGAGTAAAGTGCACATAGGGCATAATTTTAATTTATTTCTAAAAATCAAAAAATGGATGTAGGAATACTTTTATAGACACAATAGGTAGATTATGCGTTTGTCAAGCCCATGCAAAGCAAATCTCGATTTGTTTATTTTTGCAGATACGTCGGATTGAAAAGTTTGGCTTGAATTAGGATATTCAAATTTTGAATCATATCGCCATATTTACCGAAAGCTCTGTCCTCCGGTGAGAGTCGTTTTCAACTGCAAATGCTTGTGGAGGCAGGGTATTTTCATCCACTGAGACATATTACTAATGTTAAGAGACAAAAGATAGATAACTGCTAATACAGACTGAATTAATTAAAAGAAAATCTAGAACGATTTCCTTAAGAAACTTTCACTTGGATCACAAAATATAAACAACAACAAAATAGAAGTCTCATCCGGCACGGCACAACTAAAACCAAACGTCTCTGTTTAGTAGAATACCTATAAGTAGATGAAAAAACCGAATTTAGTACTGAGCAATTCTCGCTGAAACCAGGCCGCCATCGGCACCCATCGTTAAAATTCCAATTTTATGTCACTGATCGCTAGTTTTCGATAAAACATAAATAATAAACGCCATATACGTCAAAATCGTGGAACATGATATAGAAAATCGTTCATTTCAAAGGGTAAATATCATTGCTCACCTAGTTTTTGTAGCCTATCTTACGCAATTCTTTCTAAGCTTTCTGATGGTGGTCTCAGAATTAGAAGAGCGGTGCGCTAATGGTGAAAAATCAATTTTTCTAACAACATTCAAAATGGCGGCCAAATTCAAAATGGCTGCCAATTTTGTTTTAACTTCAAATGAAAGCAATATGCTTTCTCTATACGATGCCACTAAGTTTGCTATGTGTTCCAAGGGAAATATGAGACATATCACGTGATGAAATACCCAAGATTTATCAAAAAATGGGCTTTTTCGCAAACTGTTAAGCCAGCTGGCGTACGAGGGGTCCACCAATTTGAGAAAACCGAAAGGACCACCCTTAAGTTTTATCGAAAACTAGCGATCAGTGACATAAAATTGTAGTTCTAACGATGGGTGCCGATGCACTGTGTTTTATTTTCTCGATTTCATGCGCTTTTTGAATAGCGTCCAAACCGTTGATTTTAGCGATATAGTTTGTTCGGAGAAGTTTCTTGGTATATTAAAGCGCATCTTCTGACAAAAAAGTTTTGTGACCAATCCACCTAGCAGTGAGAAGAAAAACTATTTTTTCAAAATATTTAGATATTTCATACAAATTCGTGTACTTTATGTTAAAAAATTCGTAACTCTTTTACAAGATTTTTAACATTTTTCATGTCTTCTACAAAGTTGTTCAACATCTTAAAACGCGTGTTTTTGCTGAACATCGCAACTCTCTATCTCTTAAATAAAAGAATTATCAGGCGAACTCCTTTTAATAAGGCTTATTTGTTTGATAGTAAAAACCCATGCTAAGACGCTTATAGACAAAAGTTTTTATCAAATGCCGAAAGATGAAATATGGTACGTTCATGATTTGAAAGAGTTGTCTGCGCCATTTTGCGCCGAAGCCAGTTATAGAGGCCTAAACTACCCCATGAAAAAAGAGTAATTCATGAATAACTTTGTAACTTCAAAAGATAGGGCGATGATATGTTCAGCAAAAACACGGGTTTTTCCATGACAAACAACTTTGTAGAAAACACAAAAAATGTTATAAATCTTGGAAAAAAGTTATGATAAAAAGTATGATTTTTAGGGGCCATCCACATACAACGGCATAAATCTCAAAAAGTATAAGAGATAGAAAAATTGTGTCTTCGACAAAGTTGTTTCAAATTGCCAATTCTACAACTTTGCCGAAGACACCATATGTCTATCTAAATATTTTGAAAAAATAGTTTTTCTTCTCACTGCTAGGTGGATTGATCACAAAACTTTTTTCGTCAGAAGATGCGCTTTAATATACCAAGAAACTTCTCCGAACAAACTACATCGCTAAAATCAACGGTTTGGGCGCTATTCAAAAAGCGCATGAAATCGAGAAAATAAAACACAGTGCGATGGCGGCCTGGTTTCAGCGAGAATTGCTCAGTACTAAATTCGGTTTTTTCATCTACTTATATAACATGGGTTTTATCATTGAATGAAATGAATGCTTACGAAATTATCGCCATTTGTGAGCTGCCGAATAAAACAACACAAGAACAGCTTAAGAAAAACTCACCACTTTGAAATGTCCAATTCTCCGCTCCAATACCAATTTGTCACAAAGGCTATGCACCGATCACTCATGCACAAGTTATAATGGTCCCTGGTCATTTCTTGGGACTTTTCTAGGTTGTTATTTTGTGAGTCTAGCTCCGCGCCGTGGGTGATAAAATATGGAGTGAAGCCGGTGGACGAAATGACGCTCGTATTGAGCATAAGTTCAATCTCGTGGATTTCATGTCCCACATGCGCTGATCCTCCTGAACGTACGTATGGATGGCCGCATTAATCGTCCTATTGACGCGTTCCACCCGGATTGGATTGTGAATGATAGCGGGAGTTCAACGATTCTACCCCATTCCCTCGATTCCCTTTACCTCAAATGCCATTAAGTCGAACGTTCAAATACCCGAACGACCCATCACCCTGAATGACTTTACCCCGAACTCCAATATCATGGGGAAATGTATCAATACCATCATGGCAAGATAATTGTAAATTCGGGGAAATAGCATTCGGGGAGATGGAATTCGGAGTTATGGTGCATTCGGGGTAATGGAATTCGGGGAAATGGCATTCGGGGTAATGGGGTAGAATCAGCTTCTTCACCGGCTGAATCATCACCCACTTCGAAAAATTGTCGCATATGACAAGGATATGCTGGTTACCCTTCCGACTGCTTGGCAACGGACCTACATAATCCATCGAAATGATCTACCTCGGTCGAGACGCGCAACGCATTTTCCCCATTTCTGGGCTCGTTGGCACGTATGACGGTTTAACCTCCTTACAGGTCGAACAAGCCTGGACGTAGCTCTTAACGTCCTTTGCCATTTTTGGCCAGCAATAGCGCTGTTGGAGGCGAGCTAGCGTTTTGTTAAACCCGGGACGAAACTGGTTATCGTGGGCCTGTTTCAAGATCGGTTGAGAGGACAAGTTTCCATTCAAACCGAGAGTCGAAAGGTACATTCTTGGGCTTCACAAACTTGTACAGCCTATTGTCTTCGATTCTAAAATCGACGAAGTCGTCTGGACCTACTTTCCACTTCGTCCACTGCCCTGGCGTTGGAGAACAAGCTCACCACCATCGAGTAAACTGGTAATGTATTCAATAAATCCCACATAAACATAATTAATTTGAATAAGATGATGGAATCGTAAATTTTTTAACCTTTTTTGATTTTATTTCAAAACTCGCTAAGCCCTGCTTTACCTTCTTTTTGTTGCTTGATCCACCTTGGACTAGTGATTTTAGGGAAGTCGTTCCACCCACCCTCCAATTTCTTCTTGGAGCCATTTTGTACGACCCTGAAGTCCAGGGCAAAACCTAGACAGTGGACAAAAAGGTTATTATAATAAAGAATAGCTAACGCGTATTATGGCCAAGCGTACGGAATTTTGATAAAAAAAATATGTGCATTCGTACGTGTATACTATCCGTTTTTTATATTGAATCGATCGCCTCATTGTAACTCACGGCATCGCCGACAGCTACAGTTAGCTAAAGGAGGGTTCACAGAAGGGTACCCTTCCCAGCGGCTAACGAGGCTCCATCTCTAGTATCGGCACGCTTAACCTTGCTGTATCGCGGAATTCAGGAAAACACTTGAGTTGGCTTTTCACACTCCTGTTTTTTCTTCATCATCTTCTTCTTCTTCTTTCTCTCACTGTCTCTTGTCTTGCCTCGCTATCTAACTTCACTCTGCATCACCCACTTTCATAAGACTAGTCTGACCTTATCTCATTTCTATCTCCCTTGGAGCCCCTCTGCCGACGATCTCGCTGCTCTTGCTCGATCCATGGTTTCCTGCGACCTTTGCCGCCATAGCTGGACCACGGTGTTGAAAATTCCAGGCATTACAATCTCATCTGATTAGCAAGATTATCTTCAGATAATGGAAAGATATTATCTGTAATCCAAGAGCGCTCTGAAATGATATTATCTCTCGATCTTGAGCATCAGGAGATAATCTTGACAGCTGTTTGGTGGATAGGCTCAATTTACGTTTTTTACTAATTATTCCTATTATGCTTTATTTTTTATATTAGCTTCCTTTACAGCATTAACAACAAGTGATTCAAGAGCAACGCTGAAATCGAGAGTGTTAAAAAATGAAATACTGAATAATTGTAGTCTGCCTTTGAATTTACAAGCAATGAAATCTGAAATTTATATGGTTCATAGGATCATAGTTTGAACAACACATATTCTTTCCACGTACCGCAAAGTCGTGTTATGTATTGTATTATTGTTCTAGTAAAATAACAGTATATGTATCCAGTGTATTATCAAGAACGAAACTCATAATAATTTGGCATACAGTGACGCGGCATTTACGTCATTTGAGCTAAATGGCTAATTTTAATAATTTTTGTTACGTTGAAATTTGGAATGAACGCATAACAATTGTTGCCGCAAGGAACCATGTTCGAAATAGTTTATTGCAATCCCATTTACCATGGTTAGTTAATGGATTCTTTTTTCAACGGGAAAATCTGCAATCAGACAGAGAGATGGAGGGATGCCGCATCACCGACGACCCACTTAAACCAGCCCATGCACCGTAGGTGAGCAATTCTCGCTGAATTGCTCAAGTGGTGTACAGAATACACATAATGTCCTCGACCTCAGACCCTTTTTCCTCGGAGCAACTTATACCATAAAGTAGAGGAAGGGCCCGAACCGACATGGAGATAGTTGTAGGTACATGATTATTCGAATAAATCCCATAAGCCTCTTTATATTAGCTCAAACTATTTTTATTGATTCCAACAATTGTATCGCTTTCTATGATTATCATTTTAATTTTGTTTCCGACTTCCCACCAGAGGCAGGGCTGGAAAGCGTCAATGTAAAGACAGGGTGTCGCGCGACTTTTACATAGTTTCTTACCTCACTGTCATCGGACGGCGAGACAATGACAGAGATTTTCTCTAAATTCTCTTTCATTTTTCCGTCACTACGGCCTGGGACGGAATCGCAAACTTGACTATTTTCAGTTAATTATCTGGTATAATTGTTGTTTATATCGTTGGAATCAAGGAAAGATATCCACTTAACGTTTCAAGCACATTTGCTTCCCGAAATTCTCCAAAATGAGATACAAATTTTAATAGCAAAACAACAGTAAAATTGCTCTCGTGAGATCTCTGTCATTGCGACTTGACGAAGTGAGCACCTGAAATATAGTTCGACTTGCGACAGTGAGAAGACTCGTTTCGTCAGTGTCGCAAGCCGGTCATGATACTTAACAGCCCTGACCAGAGGTGAAAGAGAAATGCAGCGTACCCTAAAAAGATTAATAAAAATAAAAACGAGATAGAATTTTGAAGCGTATTGTTCACTAACCATAGTTGTGATTGATGAGTTCCGTTTAGTTGGACATTTGCCGGTTTGTCATTTCATTACCAATTAATTGTCAAATGTGTGGATTTTCGTTAAGTACCGTTTTGACTCATATTCCGAATACTTAAGGTGAAGATAAATCGAAGCCAAACCTCAAATTTCCAAGAGCACGGATCTGGAGAACCAAATATCCGTTTGAACTGAAAACCTAAACGATTGGTCACTCGCTGGTGGTGACCAATCGATTAGGTTTATAGCTCAAACGGATGTTTGGTTCTTCAGATCCGTGCTCTTGAAATTTTGAACTTTGACTTCGATTTATCTTCACCTTAAGGCCAACCGTGACTTTGAATGCATCTTACAGACATAAAATAGCTAATATTTGTGAATATTTTAATTTCGTCACAAAGTCCAACTGTTAGCTGTTGGGTTTGCTGATAAAATTGTTTATTTAAACTTGTTCAATATTGCTTTTACGTTAAAGTATGGAACAACATTTTGATTCAAATGCCGAACACTGTCTCATATTCCGAACACCTTGATTCAAATTCCGAACAGCACGAATAAATCATATTCAAATAGAAAATTTCGCAAATAAATTCATCTGAGCTAGTTCTACTGGTCTCGAACTACTCCTGAGGTGTAAAATAGATTGGTAGACGTTAAAATTAAATTGCAATTGACTGCCATTTCCTGGTTATTTGATGACATATTCCAGCGAAACATTTCAACCAAATCGCCATACAATAGCAGAGTGTTCGGAGTATGAGTCTGTTCGGAATTTGAGACAAAACGGTAAATCAAATGCGTGGATTGCTGAGTTCAAGATGACTCATCTGAGCATAAGATATTGACAAAAAATAGATCACAGAGCTCTAAGATGATCTCTTACAATCCGATCCATATCATGCTCAGAGGATCGAAAGATGGGATGAAATGCAATGCCTGGAAAATTCAAGCAAAGACTGGTTGAATTATACCTTGGCATACAAGTTTACATGGTGAGAATGCTCCTTTTTCCATTTTAGCCATATTTTTTCCTTAAATTATGATCTCGCCCACAAAGCCACTAGTAACCAAGTATGTAGCTTATTGTTACTGTACAAACGAATGGATTTAAACATTATGTACCAATGCTACAATGAAGAGAAGATCCTACTCTGTCTCCCAGGGATGACAGTTTTTATCTTCCTACGTTGCTTAAAAACAACGAGCCACACACTCGATTACCAATGGCTTTTAGGACTAGATCATACGTTCTGCGGGAATTGGAACCATCTTTTTACGCTAGCTATAAAACTGTGGAGGATGATTTGACTAAGACATTTCCTGCCAACCGATTTTATAGCTAGGTCTTAATGGACCAATGCACGAGTTCACTAATTTGACGTTTGAGCGGTGCCAAGTTCACTCGTTGTCATGGTCACGTAAATAACACGGCACTGCTCAAACGTCAACGAGTGAACTCGTGCACTGGTCCATAGGCCATGCTCTTCGATTGTTGATATTAATGTCAAATATTTTCACTGGGTTTGTTTTGCAGCTGTGTTTCTTTTATATTGCAATATTCACCTATTTTTTAACCAACTTCTTTCTATTTATTTTAGGCATCGACACGAGAAAAACGTTTCTGACCTAATTATTGAGGATAAAGAAATGCGAAAGGACGACATTTTTAACATCGTTATTGGCTCTAATTCTCTGATAAACACAATCAACAAACATAATCCAAACTGGCTCGGCCGTTATACTTTTTATAACCTTCCGTAAACTTTACGGAAGAGGGGATAAATTAAAACTTATATGGATGTTTTCAAAGTGGTTTGAGATGTTCGAATACAGATCTTCTTCCAGGTTTATGTCATTCATACATGCTGTTACATTTGGGTTTATTCTGCGAGTGGGATGTGAAATCTTGGTCTCGTAAAGCGAGGTGACAATTCGATGCCTAAAGTCGTATATTGTCACGTCGCTACACGAGATCGAGGTTTCTCACCTCACGCCACTCGTAGAATAAATCCATATTTCTTAACCATTGTCGGAAAATTGGCATGTTTATCATAGGCCTATCATTTGTGGGGGACAGTCTACCCAGACAACCAGAAATCGCATGGAAGTTCACGTAGTAACTCGTTTATTCATACTATTTACATCAAACCCGCAAAACACCGTGGATAAACTCGTCAGATTGATGAGCTTCCTCGCATAAAACACTTTTTTTCTGAGTTCATTTGTACATTTTGCTTCGTCTCGTACACTCGTACAAAGTAAGTTGAATCAATTCGTAGCAGCTGTCAAATCAACATTTGTTATCATAAGTTAAGTCGCATAAGATCACAGGTTAGTTCGGTAGAATATGTATACACTCGCAATGTATATTATTATTCATCACATAATATATGCACGCATTTCGCCTCCACTTTTGTACGTAGAAGGCCTTTTCGCGACATCTTATGAGTGAAATTTTGCACATACAAAGCCTCCAGGTGATTTCGTTATACGTACATTTTGGTTGTCTGGGTATCTACCTATTTGATCACTTGGGTGTTAAAAAAATGTTTCACTCCTTCGTATTCAAAAAAAGGCCCAGTAAGCGCCGGGGGAGGGGGGTTGGGGACCTGTTCTTTAGACGAGAATAGCCACGAACTCCATAGATTCATTCAAAGGTCGTCCAAGGTACGTCTTACAGAACAATCAAAAAACAATCATTAGTATTTGATCACTGGAGCAATTTGTTTGGCACTAAATTCGTTGTAAATTTTGTAACAATAATTCACGTTGTTCAGTTCTCAAAATAACCTATCGAGAATAAACAGGCACCAGTCCACGGCTGTTTATCATAAATCTAAAATGGTAAAAATAGTATTAAACTGTATTAAACGCAGTAAATCCGGAAAAAAACTTTCATATTTTTGTTACCTGAATAAAGGATTTTTTGACGTTCGTTTGCATAAACATGAAAATTTTTCAGCGACACAAAACTTGCTTAGATTGAACTATAAAAATATTATAGTGTAGGTATTCAAGGAACGTCAAAAAGGGGTGATTCAAAGTTAATGGCAAGCTAGCGTAAAAAGCTGGATTAACGTTTTTGGGAGTTGAAACGGTTGGTACGATTGTCCCCGTTTTCTCATTTTAAAGATACAAACATGAATCATTTCATCACTGTTGATTTTTATATCACCTCAAAACCCCAACTCAGCCCAGTAAGTCTAGTAGTTTTAATTTTTATGTTCTGTCTGATATGCTGCACATATTAATGTTGACGAAAAAAATGTGGAAGTAGTCTGACTGTTTTCCAGGATTTTTTCAAGTCCTGGCTGTGAATAAAAAAATTAGACTAGATTAGAATTGAATCAAACTGATCATAGTTAAGACAAACTGGACCAAATGTTTTTAATGATTTCAGGAAAATGTACCCCAAGCATTCAAAATATCAAAATATGTGCATTATTTGCTATGACAATAAAATTTATCTATTTCAAGAAACATCTGTATCAAAATGGCATCCAAAGACTTTAAAAATATCGAGTCCTTGATTTATCTTCACAATGCCAAAACATTATCTAGTCGGGTTTGTTTAAACACTGACCAACTTAAAGTTGCAAATTGCAAAAGCCCAAATAATCAGGATCACTCGATATCATATCATTATCGTCACTCGCCATATTTCGCTGACAAAATATTTAACAAGAAAATAACAACATAGGTATATAGCATCTAATTTGCACCTCTTTGCTTCGCCACACTAGGTTTCCACCTTTATCAACACTCAGCTCTCGATGTTTAGCAAATTTTCCTCTCCACATGGTAGGAAAAAGAATAGCCTACTCTGAAAAGTTTTCTCATCCACCGTTGTTTTCGGCTTTCAGCTCACATCGCATGTGCAAATTGTTTTGAACGTGTAAGAGAGTAACTCTCTCGCACTCGCCGCAGCAGGCTCCTCCCCTAAATCGCATTTCGTTCATCGATAGTCTACATCTAGGCGTTTACACTAGTCGTCGCACCATCTAACAAACTCTGTTGTTATTTCCTGTTTATCCACAGAGCTGCTTACAAAGTACCTGGCGCCCCATGATAACGAACTGCAGCAGGAACTGTTGGTTCGCCTCAACGATTACTGCGACAAGAAAGTCACCAACTACACCCTGGACGAGTACGAGCCACCGTACGTGTGGGACTTCTACCACTCGTTCTATTTCGCGTTCATCGTTTGCTCCACCATTGGTTTGTAATGCCGCGATCAAAAGTATGATCATTTAAAAAAATCGAATTTGTTTCAGGCTATGGTAACATCTCACCCAACAACACCTTTGGAAGGATATTCATGATCTTCTATGCGTTGATCGGTCTCCCGGTGAATGGTTTCTTCTTCGCCTACCTTGGCGATCTCTATGGAAAAACTGTAATAATCTCGATTTGCTTACAGATCGTCATGATCAGTAACTAACCGATTCTTCCCATTTCAGTACATCCGGTTGTATCGACGCTACAAGCAGTTCAAGCTGTCGTCCAACAGGCAGTACGTCCCGCATCAGGTCAACTTCATCGGGCAGATCGTCCTGTACCTGATTCCGGGCATCGTGATTTTCATCTTCCTGCCGGCGGCGATTTTCAGCTATTTTGAAAAGTGGCCTTACGACGTATCGGTGTACTACTCGTTCGTAACGCTCACCACGATCGGGTTCGGCGATTACGCGAGCACGTTCCAGGCCTCGCAGGAGCATGAATTTGGGACGGCCTACATATACTATCAGGTCTTCGTCATCCTGTGGTTCTTCGCCGGAGTGGGCTACGTGTTCATGATCTTGGGTTTCATTGCGAAGTAGGTCCCGCGAGGGTTCATGACTGGTTCAGAGGAATTACATGATATTTTTGTATCATTGCAGAGGAATGGCCCACAAGAAGGTCCAACGGTTGGAGAAGATGCTGGCCGTCAACGTGAAGGCTGCCCAGAATCGTGTTTGGAATGGCGTCACCAGGGATATCAGCTATCTGAGGAAGATTCTGAATGAGGTCTACATGATGAAGTTCAAGGTAGGATGAGATGCAACGAGAGGAAGTTACAAGAAACTCATAGGTATGTGCTAAACGTATTTTTTCGTCCCATTCCAGCCCGTTTTCGAAGAACCATCGGATCGCTTCGCCAGCATGAACCTCAGCCGTTCGGATTCCTGCCCGGAGTTGACGATGTACCGCGAGGAAGACATCGATCCCATCGCCGTCTGTCGCAAGCGGGCCTACTCGATGAGCACGACGGCCGCCCATGTCGAACCACGTCTACGGTCCAAGTCCGTTGTGAGTGTACCGTCGATCCGCAGACTGTCGGACAGCGATCTCAGCCGGATCAACAAGGAGAAGACCTTCGGCATCCAGGCGCTGGTTCAACCGGCCGAGCTGCTTGCGAAGGTCGTCTCGGCTCTGGCCAACATTAGCACCATTGACGAGGATGGCCAGAGTATCTTGGAGCAGGCTTCGATCAATACGGGAATCAACTGCTTCTCGGACTCGCAGATTCTGGCTAGTGAGCAGACCTGGTCCGGATGGTCGAACTATGGAGGATCAGATCATGCTTATCTGACGACCCCTCCGATGGGTAGACCGAGGGCGTCCTCGGACATCGGATTGGCTCCACATCAGACACCAGGCGTAAGAATGCTTCTCTGTGAACGTTTTCAAACTCTAATTCTTCTTTTTTACCGTAGAATCCATACGACTGGACCTGGAGCGGAGGTGATGCCTTACAAATCAAGGAAATGATGAAAATCCGCCAGAAGGCTCTCAAGTCACGCGACAATCTACTGCGGACAGCTCTGTCGAACAGCAAACAGCAGTTCGGCTCGAACGTTTCGTTCGAAACGCCTCCACCGCCCAGAGAGCGCTTATCGTCGTTCTCTGCGTTGAATCGCAGACTTCTGCAGCGGCTGAATCCCTTCCGGAAGACTTCGATCGCTTCCGAAGCCAAACCCAGTCCCATCTACGATGTGGAATCCGCTCGGCCGGTAGAGTCGTACCTATCCAAGACTTCCCGAGGTCGAGCCTCGATGTTCAACTTCCCACCGCAGCAGTATTTGGCGGCCACATCCAAAGGTCGAGGCAGCATTATGTCACTTCCGCCCTCCGACGAACATCTGCTGGAGACGACAACCATCGGTGACCTGATCCGAGCTTTGGAGATAGCCCATACTCATGCTACCATACAGAACTACGCTACCGTAGGCTCTACAAAGTCTCCGCAGCGGAAAATCGCGACGTCCATAGCACCTCAGATGCCCCCATCGATTATGTCGATCTTCCCCAACAATCCGTCCCCGGATCTAGTCGCTCGTCGAGGATCTCTCAAGCCGCATCTCGGCCAATCGCTGAGCAATCCACTCCAGTCTAGTCCCCTAAGCCATAATCCAGTGTCTTCCTCGTCGTTCCGCATGGCGAATCCTCCGCCTTACAGTGCCACCTCCGGCTACACTCCGTCCCCCAAACCTCTCCGAAGGCGCTTCAGCGTTCGCCTCTCCAGTCTAGCCTATCCGCCGGGTCAATGTCCTCGCCCAGGAACCCCTCTAGATACTTCCACTCCCCTAACGTCCTCCTCTTCATCCCTGTACGCTCCAACCACTACTCTCCAGCGCAAACTCTCCAACCGGCCAAGTCCGCTGGCCAGCCAGAACCAGAACCTCCTAACAGTCCCGTCGTCTGTCGGGGCCAGTGGAAGCACCAAACCCTGGCGCCCAGCCCTCCTCCGGTCCGATTCGGATCAAACAACGGCCCACCTGACGCCCGTCCAGCGGATCGCTCCGGGCCTGGCGGGATCCCGTTGTCGCCATAGCAGTCTGTGCCAAACCGAGGAACCCAGAACCAAGGACGACTACGGAAACAGCTGATCCCAGTCGAACCCCCCTCTCTCCTCCGAGTGACACGAATAAAACCGAACAGTATTGCCTTGTAGTAAGGAAGAAGAAGTGATCATCATCAGTGAGTGTAAACACCAATAGGCGTTTAAGAAACCAATTCCAGCCAATTTAGTGATAAGGTTGCAATAGTGCAGACCATAATTAATCGTAAGTTTTATTGTTATGACCATAGTCGTGTAATTGTAGTACAATTTTGACCATTCCAAATGGTAAGTTTAGTGGAACAAAGTTTTAGAAAATGTTGCCAATCAACGCCATACTTATAGTTTATGGGAGGAGCCTTAAACGATGTTAACTAGCGAATCAAATTTGGAACAGCTTTAGAGGGTGAAATTAACGAGACTTGATTAAAAGGGTTGAGTGACTTGAAACTTTTTGGAAATATCAAATAAGATTGATTGCTTGTTCACTTAAAAGAAATCCATTTACGACAGGTGCAGTCGCCCGGCAGTTATGGATAAACTTACAGTTGTCCATCGATGTTCGATTCAACATCAAACTGTTTTGAAATTCTGTGAGGGGACCTCTACGCTAACTTCTAACCTAAACAGATCCTAGAAGCATTGATTTATAACTCTTTTTAATGTATTTTAATCCTCTAAGCAGAATCTCAATAGAGAAACTAAAAAGTAGATTGGAGTACCGTAAAGTGCCGTAATTTAGCGCAGTAACCGAATAAAACATTTCAAATACTTAATTAAAAATTAGTATTGCATCAACAAAAAAGCATTGTGGGTGGATCGCTAGCAAATCTGTTTTAGATTATGGCAAAAATATGAACTAGACTGTATTCACACGTTACAATTGTGATTTTTTTGAAATAGTTCACTCGTTGAAATTGCTTGATTCCGCGCATTTTTTTAACGCTTTTCCATATTTCGCGCAGAAGAATGCCTAATTCCGCGCACTTGCAAAACAATCAAATTAACATTAATTTTGTATAAGGCAGCATCCATTCATTACGTAACGCTAAAATTGAACATTTTCAACCCCCTACCCTCCTCCACAACACTTTTTGTATGCAAAAAAAGTAAAGTTTTGTATGAGCCGTAACGTAGACTTTTTTATAATTTTTTAACTATCACATGAAATAAGGATAAACATTTGTTATAGTCTTTTCCTGAGACGAGACTCGCGAATACTTCTTATTCTGTCATTGCTGAGTTTTTTACTTATTCCTCTGTGTTTGTATCAATCATGCGCAAATCCTCACATGAACATCCCAGCAAATATGCAATTGCGATTGCATCACACCGAAACATAAAAAGCCTTTGAAGTGAAGTTTTATGCCAGAAAAAGTTGCAAACATTTGAAATAACTATAGTCTTGTGTTTAGATTTATCAGCAGCTTTGGAAAAACTGCTCCGAACACTGAGGTTTTTATAACAGTTTATGTCGAATACAATACTTTTCAATTTTTCAGCATTTGGACGTTTCGCGACTGCGGAGACGTTGATATTTTTTCCTTTTTCTTGTCAGCTTTGGGGTTGCATGTTATTCCAGAAAAAAAATCAAAAAAATATGCAGTTTGGCGAAATCGCCCCGACTACCTCTACACACTTAAGTTATTTTACCGTAATCCGTGAATTTCACCGTAATCTCAACAGCTGATCAGTTCGGTCAAATAAAACACCGTAATTCCGTCGAAATTCAACGGATCGCGGTGAAATTTTACAGAAAACTGTAAAAATTTACCGTACTCCGTTTATTTATTTCACCGAAATTTTCAGCTGTTGGGATTACGTTGAATTTCACGGATGCCTGTAAAATAATTTAAGTCTGTATATTCGTATTCTGCACTGTTCATACAAAAACAAATGTTTATGGATCTTTGTTTTGGACAAACTTTTCCTCCCACCATGAATGACCACGTGGTTTCTGAACGGCCGCTATCATAGTTGCTTGCTGTCACCATCAACGCTTAAAATTTGCTGATTTGTACAGGCCGACTGCGATAAAATTCGGATCATTCCATATCACATCAACATCATGCTCTCTACTCCATCACCAGTGCATTGATGGCGATAGACTATGGATATCACTGATGGCTCAAGTTTAGCCTTAAATTAAGCAAATAAAATGGCAATTTATCAGTACGATATCCTTGATAGTGCTTGCAGACGGATTAAAACTGTGTGTTGGTCACTGAAAAACATTAATAGCGTGGGTAATTACCACGTGATCACTCATTCTGCAGTGATTGTGATCTAGAGTGCGATGTCGCATCACAGCTGTTGGTTGTCAGATCCAAGTGATATTGATAGTTCGCAACTGATATTGATAGTTTTAGTCCATCAGCCATCAGCTGATATGATCGATATTGTGCAACTCTGGTTCTGCCAACTCGGTCGAGGCAGATTTCTTGTGTGAGCAAGTTACAACATGGACGTTCTAAAGTGCCAGAATAAAGTGTTGTGCTTGTGGGGAGCACTTGAAGATGGGATGGAAGGTCAGATAGCAGTGCGCGGAATTAGGGATTTATGAAAAATGACGTGCCCTAATGCCGCGCAATACTTTTTGGGATAAATCTCAATAATTATGATAAGATTTCATAAAAGCATCATGAAACACATCTGTAGCAAGTAGTTTCATAGAATATTGCATAAATAACAAAACATTTTCAATATAGAAATCACGTTTGTTTGTGTCCTACAGTCTTAGCACGGACGCTAAGAAAATTGAAAAAATGGCGTCTACTCAGACGGGCCTCCACTGGTTATTTTTTACGCCGCGAAAAATTGCTCTATTTGCTTTTATTTGTGATTCAAACGTATTCTAAATCAAAGTAGCATCAAGTGGCGTTAAAAGTTGTTGCAGTATTGATGTGTATTTCCATATGAAAATGATTTTGTATGAAATGCGCGGAATTAGGCAATGCGCTGAACTAGGGCACTTTACGGTACCTTTTAATTCTGTCCTCACGGCTTAGCGAATATTAAACGCATTCAAATATTTTTTGTCATTATACTGACTGATACACATATATAGTTTCTAGAAGTGGCCAGCGGAACGGGGCCTCCCTTAGCCGAGTGGTTAGAGTCCGCGGCTACAAAGGTCGGTCCAGGATCTTTTCTTAATGGAAATTTACTTGACTTCCTGATGTATTTTTCCTACGCACCCCTAGTGCGCTCTAAAGTCAGTTGACGGTCGTCCCTCCGACGATCGTATACGAACGAATCGAAGTAGCCGAAGGGCTCTGATCATGAGTAAATAAACAAGACGCTCAGTCTTATCTGAACTACCAGCCTAACCAGTTCGTTTTTACTTCTTCACAGTTTCTCTTGATAAAACTTCGCTTTTCCTCCGCTGGTCACAGGAATTGTAAAGTGGCGACGGTGAAAACGGTGTTTGAACGCGTGAAATTGGAGTTAGTTTTTTTTAATTCGACTCGGACAAGCACCAGCAACAGGATTGGATCAGTGTCACCGGGGCGGTGGAGTCGATCAGGGTGAACGACGTATCAGGTGAAGTTTTTTTTTCTAATAGCTTTGCAGCGGTTGCTGACGGTAAATTTGTAAGTAAAACATTGAAAGTGTTTCGAAAGTGCTGAAATTTATAGAGAAAAGCGTATCAGCATAGCGCCATTCGCCATTTGGTTTTGGTGGCGTCGTTTTATTGTGTTTTTTTTTTCTTTCTATTCCATTGAAAAGGCCTTTTCATTTTGGTGGGCTGCAGCAACAATAGGGTGGTCCAAAAACAATAATTTGTTTTTCAGAGTCAATTTAATTGTTATTCAGCATTGTTGTATCGTATATACAATAGCAATATTAATTCTGTTAACTTTCTTTATATTGAACAATAGGATTCTTTACACAGCTATTGCGGAGTCTTGAAAAGCGCCAAATTGTAAGCAGTAGCAAAATTCAACGGAATTGCTTTCGCCGATACGGATTCGGAAGCAGTGAGGAAATCTGCTGGCGAGACTGATCCGTAGCCCTTTATGAATCCGTAAGCAGGAAAGGTTTTGCGGTAATAGGGTGAGTCCTTCTGTTTTTTTATTATTATAATTTTGCACGAATAGTGAAGTGAAAAAGTGTTTACTTCTGTTTAATTTGTATGAGAGTCTAATAGCATTGTTTTCTCATTTTTATTTTCTTTTTTGGTTTAATTCCAATTATTTTATTATATTTTTCATTATTTAACTGTTTTATTTATTTTACATAATATTGATGCCATATGAATTTATCATTTAATTAATTTATTTGCATATTGCTTGAAAATTATTATTGAATCAATTTGTTTGCTGATTGTTCAAATTGTGTTTTATAAATTTTTCGTGTGAAATTTTTAATTTTGTTTTATTAGATAATGAGCTCTAGCGTGGCATTTTCTCTCGAACCCTACCGTAGGGGTACATCATTTAATGATTGGTTTACCCGGATGAAATATTTCTTCCGGGTGAACAAAATAATGAGGAAGACAAAATGGCATACTTCATCACACTGAGTGGCCCAGCTATATTCGCTGAAATTAAACTATTGTACCCTACGGGTAATTTTGAAGAAGCAGCCTTGGATGATATTGTCTCAAAACTCAAAAATCGCCTAGACAAAACGGAACCGGATTTAGTACAAAGGTATAAATTCAGCACTAGGGTCCAAAATCCTGACGAAAGTGTCGAGGATTTTATTTTGAATTTAAAGCTTCAGGCTGAATTCTGCGGTTTTGAAAATTTTAAAAAAGTTGCTATTCTTGACCGCCTTATCGCTGGATTATGCGGCAAGAAATTGAGACAAAGACTTTTGAGTGAAGAAAAGTTGACTTTGGCAAATGCTGAAAAGTTGATTGCAACATGGGAGGTAGCGAGGGCTAATGCTGGAACAACTGACCAATCACATATAGGGCATCCAAGTATGGTGGCTGCGGTACATAATAGGCCAAATGAGATACAGGGAATAGCAGCGTCTAGGATAGCTCAAGTTTATAATTATTCAAGGAAATATCAAGGTTTTGGGAACGGGATGAAAGACAGTAGCAATAGAGGACCGGTTAAAAGTCGATTAGGTTTCAAATCTCCAGGGAAGATACAGCAATCCTATAGAGGAAGACGTGGAGGTGAAACTGGCAGTTTCCCACAAGATGGACGTTCTGGAGGACACCGGCAATGGCAGCGACCCGACTATTCCCAAATGGTATGCAATTTTTGCGGAATCAGAGGCCACATCCGTAAAAAATGCTTAAAATTGAAAAACTTGAATCGGGACGCAGTAAACCTTGTCGAATCGTATAGGCCAGGACCGTCAGCGGATAGGCATATTACTGAGCTGCTGGAGCGAATGCGGACCAAAGACGAAGATGATGACGAGAATAGTGACGAAGGTAATCTACAATGTATGTATGTGTCATCCATCAATAAGATTAGCAATCCATGTTTAGTGCAAGTAGATATTGAAGGCAAGGGCCTAGAAATGGAGGTTGACTGTGGCGCGTCTGTGTCAGTCATAAGCAAAAGGCGAAATATTTCAAAGTTCGACAACCTTTTACGAAATTATAACGAGCCATTAATGGTGGTGAATGGAAACAAACTTAAAATTGAAGGGGAGGCTACAGTTTCGGTAAAATTTAATGGCAAAGAAGCGCTAATGCAACTTTTAGTACTTGATTGTGAAAATGATTTTTACCCGCTTTTTGGCCGAACTTGGCTAGACATGTTTTACTCAAATTGGAGACAGTTCTTCACTAATTCTTTGCAAATTAACAACATAATTAACAACTCAGGTGAATCGACCATTGATGAACTAAAAAGGAGATACGGAAATGTTTTTATAAAAAAAACTTTTCAACACCTCAGTTGACATTTAGGCTTCATACGAAACAGACGTGTATTGTTAGCCAAGTGAAAACACCGCATATATTTTCGCTAATCGGACTTTGTCCGAAAGGCTTATTCATTAAGTTTTCGTGTAAACGACTAGTTATCATCCTTAAGGATGGCCGGATTCCGCAAAAACTCAACCGTAATTGACTTTAGCGTCATGCCAGTACGACCAAAGCTGAACGTTGTGCAAGAGTTCCTGTTCAAGCAGATGTCCCTAGACATGTCGCTAGTCAAAAACCTGCAGACAAGCAAGTCCCATGTCATCATCGAACTGGACTCCGCAGAAACAGCTGAGAACGTCGTTATGCTGCACAACATGAAGCATACACTTGAGCATGACAAACAGCTCTACCATATCCCAGTGCACCCGACAGACAACGTCATTGAGGTTAAGGTGTATGGCTTGCCTCCACATATGCCAAACAATCTCATCTCAGTGCAGTTCTCAGCTTATGGGAAGGTTCTCTCCGTGAAGAACGATGTCTGGAAGGACTATTTCCCAGGCATCCCTAACGGAGTGCGAATAATTCGTATGGAAATCCAAACGCCGATTCCTTCGTATGTCCCCGTGGCCGGAGAGCTGTCATACGTCCTATACAGTAACCAGGTTAAGACCTGTAGGCATTGTACCCAGAAGGTCCATATCGGAAAGACATGTTCGGCTGCTCGAAAGGAGTCTTCCCAGAACGCAGGAGAGAAATCAACATTAGCCGAAATTGTCAGTAACTCGCAAGCTAGTACCAACGAGTCCCCCATAGAACTCATGGAGGCCACAGATAGTGAATCTGATGATGAATCAGTCGCGTCAAAAGAAGCTACTACCACCCAGCTCTCCACGGCCGATTCATTGGCCACAACGATGAAAAAAACCAGCAAATCTCCTGAAACGCCCAACTTCAGTCAACCCGTCGCCTCTACATCGAATTCGTCGAAAATTGTCACCTCGGAAACCGAAACAGATCCTCTTGGAGGTCGCAAACGAACTCTGTCGCCGAAGCAAGCTGAGCAAGAATCACAACGACCTCAACGCCGAACAAAATCTCAGCGACACACTTCAAAGTAAGGATAACTTTCTTCACCATTGAAGCCAAACATTCCGTATTATGCTATCTACATGTCCATCAACGCAAACCATCGTTGGAGCACCTTAATTTCTCAAAGGTAAAAATACATTGTATATGTCTAGCCGTAGCGCCATCAGATACTGCCGTCCTGAAAATTTCAATAAACTCCTCAGAACTCCACCTGCAAAATCGTGTCATCAACTGTAATTCAAAACATCACCATCGACCAAAATCTATTTCACCGTTGGAGCAACACTTTCCTTCCAAGGTAAAAACAAAAAGTATATGTCCTGTCGAAGTGTATTTGGATGCTACCGTCCTGAAAAGTACAACAATCTCCGTAGAAGCCGTACCGAGTTTTATCTGCCTTTGGGATTGCGATGACTGTTCATGCCGGCTGGAAGGTTTCCCATCGTTGGAGCATCGCCCTTTCCGTAAGGTAATAAAACATAGTATATGTCCTGCCGTCGCGTTTTTGGATACTGCCGCACCTGTCAAGCAAATTTCAACATCCGTAGGCCAAATCACGGGCGATCAACGACAGACCAAATCTTTATGTTGCGGCAGATCCTTCAAAAGTGTCGCGAATATCAAGTACCTACGCACCACCTATTCATCGATTTCAAAGCGGCCTATGTTACCATCGACCGCGAAGAGCTATGGAAGATTATGGACGAGAATGGTTTTCCCGGGAAACTGACTAGACTGATCAAAGCAACGATGGATAGTGTACAGTGCTGTGTGAAGATATCGGGTGCATTATCGGACCCGTTTGAAACACGCAAAGGACTTCGACAAGGCGATGCACAGTGGCGGTCCTTCATACAAAGGTCGGAAAAAACTCGGAAAAAACTCGGTTTGAAAAATTTTCAAACTTTTTATGAAACTTTAATTTATGATCTAGCAACACGGCCGGGCTAGCAACAAAGTGCCCTGTTGAAATCCAACTCAACGATGTGAAAGTAGGCCTTTGCCAAAACGACCAATGAGAAGTGGTCTTTTTTGACAGGCAATTGGTTTCATTTGTCACGTCTTGTCTTAGAGTGTACCATGTACAAGACGCTGATAAGACCCTAAGACAAGACGTGACAGGTCAAAGTACAAAAACGAAACCAATTGCCTGTCAAAAAAGACCACTTCTCATTGGTCGTTTTGGCAAAGGCCTACTTTCACATCGTTGAGTTGGATTGCAACAGGGCACTTTGTTTCTAGCCCGGCCGTGTTGCTAGTTCATAGATTAGAGTTTTAATCAAAAGTTTGGAATTTTTTCATGAAACTTTTTTGTTTCAAATGTATTAATATTCGATGTTAAGTTCAAAGCATGTGATCCTACAATACCAAGATAATTTAAAAATACCTAGTTGAGACCAATATAATGGAAATTGTGTCAATTCTCTCCAAAATATCACCGGTTTTGAATTTTAAGCTGATTTATTAAAAACATAGTATCCTCTACAGCACTAAATGAATGAAGCGTGCAAGAAACAATCAAATTAGGAGCCATGGCATTTGAATTTGTTTACAAGGTTTGCCTTAAAAGGATACTGGTAACACTGGCTTCTGTATCGTCAAGGTTATCGACTGAAAAACAACGGGGCAGTCTTAGTTGAGCTGTCACGTCATGTCCTAGATAAGACCGGTAGTCCTCTATGGGCATGAGACGTGGACAATGCTCGAAGAGGACCTGCAAGCGCTAGGAGTTTTTGAACGACGTGTGCTTAGGACGATCTTCGGCGGAGTATGTGAGAACGGCGTATGGAGGAGAAGAATGAACCACGAGCTTGCGCAACTCTACGGTGAACCCAGTATCCAGAAGGTCGCCAAAGCTGGAATGGTACGATGGGCGGGACACGTTGTGAGAATGCCGGACAACAATCCCGCAAAAATTGTGTTCACCTCAAATCCGGCCGGTACAATACGAAGGGGAGCGCGACGAGCTAGGTGGTTTGACCAAGTGGAGCAGGATCTTGGAAGTGTGGGGCGATCGAGAAACTGGAGGTTAGCAGCCATGGACCGAGTTAGTTGGCGTAACATTGTGGCGCAGGTCATGTCTTGAAGGACGTAGTTTTTCGTTGTAAAATGTATGAAATTCAAACAATTATTATGGCGTGATAAAATCGAACATAAAACCGTGGTAAAATCTAGAGTGATATTATGAAGCGATATTAAAACAGGCAGTGATAAAATCGAGAAACTACTGTAATCGAGAAGTCAAATCATCAATTGGAATCGCTAAACCACTTAACAGACGCCTAATGCAGTTGGGCATTGTTAATTTTCATAGATGTCGATGAAAGATGTCGAATGAAATAGGGCATCTAGAAAAGATTTTTTGGAAACTAATTCATCAACCTTTTTTGTGCAATTTGATCATTTTGACAAATTTTACAAAGGGCTAATTGAATACGCGGAAAATCCTATAACAATCATTGTACGATCTTAAGAGGAAAATAACCATCACCGTTTTACAAATTTTCAAAACTAGTTTTTTTTTGCTCACAATTGAAGCAATTTATATGAAAATCTATCATTGCATTGCTCTTACTCTCTGTAATGCAGTGATAGATTCTCATGAGGATATATTTAAATTTGAACGAAAAAAATGGTTTTCCATTTTTGATGATTGCTGATGATTGAATGATGGAAAAAAAATCCTGGAAAAATTATTGGATTATCATAAAATGAAACTAAAAAGTGCATAGCTTTTGTGGAATCTGAAAGTAATTCTTTAAAAGATCCCTGAAAATTACATGTGGAAATGCTAGGTGGAATTGCTCAAAGAATTCAAAGTGTTATTTTTCAAACTTGGATAAATTGCTGTTTCTTCACATCGGAATTTTCAGATATTTTTGTGAAACAATGATCGAAGACATCACTGATGTAATACCTGAAAAATTATAGAGAAATCCTTGAAGAGAATCCCATGGAGAAAGTTCCTGCGCAAAACCTGGCGAGTTTCTTAACAGAATCTCTGGTAGAATTCCTGGACGAAAACTTTTTTTCGGAACATTTGCGGAAGTTATTGAAATACTCGGAGAGTAATTCGAGAATGCATAGAGTAATTACTGAAAGAATCTTTTTATAAAGTTCCTCAAAAGCTAATGAAGGAATCTGAAAATATTCCTGCTGTGATCCGAAAATAATTTCTAAAGGAATCCATAAAGTAATTGTTAGAGGGATCCCTGCAGTTCGTGAAACAATAACTAATGATTTTTTTTTCTGACAAGTCCCTGACTGAATCATTATCGAATACTTAGAGCAGGCGTACACCGCGCACGCCAGCATCCGGCCCACCGCCTCATTTTGTACGGTCCGCTGAGGGCTTGAAGACCCTTTCCATATCAAGACGTTTGATGCTTTACCAACTTATTTTTGAAACATTTCAAGGCTGATTTTTACAACTTTAGATTCTGAAATATTTGGATATTTCATTTTGAAGATTCTTTTATAGTAGTTTACGGAACAAGTTGCAGAATGATGCTTTTTACAACACGAGTCGTAAATTTATCTTACGAGGCTAGCCGAGTAGGATAATTACGACGAGTGTTGTAAAAATCGAGTTCTGCAACGAGTTACGTACAACATTTTTTTTGCAATTCCGTAGAAGTGCTTTAGGTATCAAAATGCATTCACCATTATTTTACAATTTCAAAAAAACTATTGTGTTATGATTCATTGATTTCAGTTGCATAATGACTCTTCCCGCACTGCACATGTTGTGGCCATCAACAAGCCACCGGGGTGCATCATGCCGCACCACACCAGTGGACGAACATGCCTCATGTTGAGGCCACAAACACACCACAAATCTGCCATACTGGCAACACTTTACTCACCTGAAATAATTTCCTTATCCATGTTGCATACCTAAAAGACAAACAACAATTAGATAGATCATTAATTTATAAGCAATCAACTTACCTTTCGATCTTTCCAGACCGAACACAATCTAACGATTTTTTTTTTCTTTCTTTATTATTGAGACTTTTAGCCCTAGGCTGGTTCATCTCATAATCTAACGATTGTTTATTTACATTTTCATTCTCTCTATTGTCTGACAGTTCCAGAATATTCAGTCCGGCAATTGTATAACAGTTTAGACACAACATATTATTGTATACAACAATACAGTTCGAGAATATTCTATGCAAGTTCTATAGGGAAGAGCGGAGTATAAATATGACACCATAACGTTGTACAAATCAGTCTGAAATAAACCGTGATTTCGAACACATCTCTTTCGTAGTAATTATTCCCTACCGGATCGTATCCGCGGGAACAGCACACTTGTAACGACCATAGAGTTAATTTATGTTTAGTTCAATGTTTTTCGTATGCTTCAAAATATTTGTCCATTTAAATACAGTAATACCTCGATATAACGTAACTAGATTTTTGTTTTCGTTGCGTTATATCGAGGTTACGTTATATCGAAGCATAATATTTATTTTCTAAATTTAGTTCAACATGTATTGTTTGATAATAAATCTTCGAGCTGTTTAGTAGAATACCTATAAGTAGATGAAAAAACCGAATTTAGTACTATACCATTTAATTCCACTAGAGTTTGTATCCTTTGACAGATACGCGTATTTCGACCTCAACTGTAAGGCCGTCTTCAGTGTCGTGTACTAGACTCGACTTCTAGTAGTCGAGTCTAGTACACGACACTGAAGACGGCCTTACAGTTGAGGTCGAAATACGCGTATCTGTCAAAGGATACAAACTCTAGTGGAATTAAATGGTATAGTACTAAATTCGGTTTTTTCATCTACTTATGTATTGTTTGATGACAAAATTGATCTAAAATTGGTGTTATTGACCTAGCAGGCATATTCAGTCTCTCTTAAATTTTTTTTTCGATATTTTTCCGCGTTCATTTCTTTTTTTTATTTCATTTTTTTTATGTCTCTATTGCAGTAATCCTTCAAAAAATGTAATCCGGGTTTTTTTTTTTTAATTTCTTGACAGAATTTAAGAATAAATTTTACAATAATAATTTCCAATTCTATAAACTTATAAGAGATTTTATGAAGAAATCATTAGACAACTCCATTAAAAACAAGAACTTTTCTTGAGGGATTTTCCATGGAAAGTTTCTGAACCAATATGTGATGAAACTATCGGCAGTATACTAGGAGAACTTTGTTGGGGATCTGGGTACCGTAAATTCGGGTGAAATTGATCAGTAGGGTGAAATTAATCACCGTGTCACACGATTTTATTTCCCTCTTATAGAGCACAGAAATCATTGCAACCTACAGTAAATAAACATTGTTTGTCTTAACTATTGTCGAATTGCAAGTTGTGAAGTTTTTATGTCAAGGAATGTTTATTTCTATGAAAATAATAGAAAATTTCATAATCGTGTTCTGTGTGGTATTGGCAGACATCAATAAACTTATAGTTTTAAACAAGGATTTGGACATGTTGTCAACTTTAAAATTTGTAAGGATGCTTGAAATATATCCTCAAAACGAATTTTATCATCAAAATTCGTACCAATTTGTTCATTTTGTTGTAATAATTGATTTTTTTATAGATATCAGAAGATTCCTTTGGAAATTGCCTACATTTAGGCGTTTTCTGCGGTTTTATTGAAAATTAATTGTTCATTATTTCCATAAATTTTGCATTGTTAAGAATTTGGCAAGCATATTTGTGTTCAGGAAGCCCAAATCAAAAAAGTAAAGTTGATTGATTTAAAAACTAACAATAATTGTTTTGACAGGTGATCAATTTCACCCCGAAATGGAATTTCTTGATTTTTTATTTTAGAGACGATTTTCAGCACTAAAATAACAACTGTATGAAAATTTCAGTATATAAGCCAATGAGGCTCACCGTCGTACTTGTTTTCCTGCATTAAATTGTTTGGCATTAGCAACATCATAGAAAATAAACATGGAAAACAGTCAAAAGTGATCAATTTCACCCGAAATTACGGTACTTGATCAGTTTTTGAACGAATTCCACAATATATATTTTTGAAATAAAAAATCCATAGAAAGTTTCCTAGACGAATACTTTGAGAATTACTTAAAGAACCCACTAAAAAAACAAAGATCTTTCTTAGGAAATTCCTGATAGAATCAATGAAGGATTTCGTTCCACATAGAATCCTTGAAAAAAACTTAAGTGGTACATAGAATAGTTCTTGCATAAATATTTGAAAAAAATCTGCAGAAACTCATAATGAAATTGCTGGAGATATTTCGAGTAGATTGTTTTCCAGGTTTTTAGACGATAACCTATACGATTTTTTGGAGTAGCTTCTAAAGCATTCCAAGAATATTATTGGATTGTCCCTTAAAAGGGCCGCTGGAAAAATAGATGAAAAATAGCTGGAATAATTTATGAATCTCTAGACTCAGGAGAAAAAAAATCCACTATATATATTGGACAAATTATTTGGTGAAATTCTTTATCAAAGACACAATAGATTTTATAGATATATTGAAAAAAAAAAAAACTATTGGAGAAATGTATAATGCTTGAATTTAAAATTCGTAGAATCCACCATTCCTGGGACATATTCTTGATAAATTTCTGGAGAAATATTTGAACCATTTACTAGTGGAATTTAATGAGATTTTTCTGATGAAATTCTTCCAGGAATCCTTAAGACGGGAGTCAGTACTGATAAAATATCCCTAAAAATTCTTGAAGGAATCCCTGAAATAGCTTTAAAAATCATCTGGTAGAACCCCTGGAATAATTTCTGAAGAAAACCTCAGAAGTATTTATACATGAATATCAGGAGTGATCACTAGTGGAAATCTTGGGGATCCCTATCGGAATTATTAAGAAAAAAAAAATCAAGTTTGATACATGACTATCAGAAGGGTTTAAGATGAGTCCATGGAGAAATTATTGGAGGAATCCTAGGAATGATTCTAGTTAAAATCCGTGACATCTTTTTTTGAGAAATCATTTAAAGAATATCTGTAGGAACTTCTTAAACACTAGCTAAATATTTCCTTAGGTATTTTTAGAAAAAAAAAATATTATCCAATATACGGTAAATGGATTGGCGATGGCAGCGTGGCCCGTCAACACACAAGTCTAATCCGAGTTTGATCTAGTTTTTTTGAATACAAACTCTAAATCAATAATTATCAAAGTTTACATAGAAAATTGACTTGAGTAGCAGGCTTGATTCCAGTGGGAGCGTAAATGCAATAAAAATAAAGAAGAATGATTTTGTCATTGCTGTCCATTCGTATAAAATGTACAGCAATGACAAAATGTGAGTTTTCACATTGAGCTTAGCTCGTTATCGATTTATGACTGTATTCAGTACTTGCATTGCTCTGATTTAGTATTGGTTTGTGTTTGAATCTTGAAGAATGTTTATTGTACTTTATAATTCATATTTCAATAAAAAGCCAAAAAAAAGTTACGTTATATCGAGGTAAAAGTTACGTTATATCGAGGTATTACTGTAGTTAAATATATTGAACCAGTCTAAGGTTAAGCAATTCACTCCCTGCATGAACACTCTTCGGAGATCACGAGTAGCATCCTCCAAACCACATGGTAAATGAGTTCCGTCTGAAGCCAATTCGCACATGTTATGTGCCGCCCAAAAAGCAACAGCGATAGCGCTCTGGCCAAATCAGCGCGCGTGCTTCTGAGCATTGACCCCCAAGAAATGCATTCAAGGGATATTGAACTTACCCGAATGGTTCGCCTCTCTTTAGGTCGGAGATAGAGACGAGCCGTTTTGACGAAAGCCTTTCGGTGAAGAACAACCCCCTCCCCCTGACCTTGAATGTTTCGCGAGCATGGGAACGAGGAAATCTCAGATATTTCTCTCGGGAAATATTTCAGATTAGATAGCGAAGATAATATGTATCTCGCGACCTATCTGAGGATAACCTGACCTTGATCAATCACTTCGTTCTGGCTAGTGGAAGAGGCAGGAGTGATCAGAATTAACGTTTCGCGCCGTGATGTGTTTGTTGAGGTATAGTTAATTAACATGTGGTGTCTTCATGTAAAATTTATTAAGTCTTTCCCAAGTAGATCAGTTTAGTATTGCAACTTTGATTTGTGTGCATTTAGTGGAGCCGAAATTACGTGCGAGTGTCTAGGATATCAGGTAACAGTGTGCTTAATTTATGTGCAAATTATGTTGTGTGTTAATCGTGTCGTTGAACGACACCACGTGCTCCTAATTAGGTTTGTGGCTTCCTGCGGAACCGGACACATCACACCTTTCCCAAGATCGCTTCTGACCCCACCGTCAGCTATGAGGTTTATCCCGGTGGTACGGAAACCGGAAGGGAGCTTGCGCACGTTATTCGCGCCCCAGGCGAAGGTAGCAGGCACCCAGCATTCATCAGGAATTGCGCCAAACGTGAAGAGGAGTTCACCGCCGGCGTCGCGTCGGCCGTCCCCGTCGCATAAGCCCACAACCGGAGAAAGAGAGTCGGAGAGCGTCACCACCAGCACCCATCGACGCTAGTTTCGCCCAGCGCGGTCCGTAGCCTATGAATCGGTAGCGTGGCTATTCGATTATTTCACGTGGCTACCCTTAGCTCCCGCGCTTGCGCTGGTAGTCACTACGAGCACGCACACACGCACACCATTCGAATGAACATCTGCAATTGTCATGTTGCAATTGTCCAATATACCTACATGGTCATTTCTGCCACAGCTTCTGAGCATGCGTATACAGCACAGTTCAGAGGTTCGTCGTAGTGCTGCTTCCATCTTTCAATCCGTCCGACAAAATGTTGCATATTTTAACATGCATCACGAAGCCTTTGTGGGATGCTGCATAATTTCCGCGTTGCATTCTTCTCCGCTAGCATCATTTTGCGTTCCGTTGCCTACGTTCAAGGTACACGATAATGTTCTTGGCTGCTTGCTTCAGTCACTCAAGGATATACGGATGCAACTCAGGCGACGGTACCGTACGTTATTAACGACGGAGTTTTGGGCGCAGTTTTACTATTTCTAGATAGTCGTCAGAGTCGGTGTTAGCTCCACAATTGGGTCCTAAAGCCCTGTCCCAATTTTAGTGCCAAACGCTTAAGTTTAGGCCAAAAACACATGTTTACTCAATTTTCTAATGTTTTCCGTTGGTTTAAGCCCAAAAAATTTTTTATTAGATTTGGTCACATCCTTTCGCTTAAACTCAAATTTTGAGTGTATTTTGTTTTCCGTGTCCCTTACGAAATGTCAGATAGGAAGAACCCCAGTGGTCGAACTAAAACCCCTGTGGTGTTTTTGTCGACTAAGCGAACGTCAAACATGATCAAAAGTGTCAAGGTTCATTTATGGATCAAATTTTTAAATTAAATTTTAAACATGATATAGCCCTTATTTGAGCGGGAAAAAATGCTAAAGTAATTACAGTAACATGCTTTTTCGTGTTATTAAATAAAAACAAGATTTCATTACAAATTTTAGGACCCAATAGGTCCTGGCGTCGATTATGTTGGACAACTGCCATCGATTTGCCAAAACAGTGTTCTGTTTTTTTATTCAGATCACTACTTCAAGTATATCGGTATAGGAGGCTATATTATATACATTCGGAGCATTCTCCTTATTATTCTTCGATAAAACTCCTTCTATTTTGCCTCTGATGCAGATGCAGTTCAGCATGCACCAACATTCATTTACCATTGGTAAAGGTAATTTTCAAATACATTGATAGTGTTTTTTGTATTTTACCGAACAGAAATTTTTGATTCGCAGAAAGCTAGCACGATTTTTAGTTCTTACTTTACTTAAGTTTTGGTGGCGCTGCGCCACAATGTTACACCATGGCTCCTTGCCTCCAGTTTTTTGACTGTCCCACACTTTCAAGATCCTGTTCCACTTGGTCAAACCTTGTTGTCATGCTTTTTGCGATCCTCTTTGTTTTATAGCGATTTTTGTCTCACAACGTGCTCCACTCATAATACCCTTCCAGCTTTGGTGTCTCTTTGGATTCTGTTGGAGAGCAGGTACATTACACACCCTGCAGTGGAGATGTCTATGGGTAATGGAGGTAGTATTTTAAGTGAATGAATTGTAGATATATTTACCCAGACATGAAATAAAAGAGAGGTGCTGAGCTGGTAGCTATATATGTCAGTAGCCTGCGGTGTGGAGCGGAATAGCCTTGTTTTGTAGTCGTTTTATTTCAACAGATTCACCATAGAGTTGCGAAAACTCATATACGCTTTTCTCACATACTATGCCAAAGATCATCCGAAGTGCACGTCGTTCAAAAACTCCTAAGGCTTGTAGGTCCTCTTCGAGCATTTTCTTAGCAGCGTCTTGTTAAGCGAAGGTTAAGTTCACCACACCGCAAGGTCATGCGGAGTCCGCAGAAAGCATGACGTCCGGCACCTCTTCAAATTTCTATGCTGCAGTTGTTATCCGACGTTACCAAGGCCAGATACACAAATTCATTCAGCAACTTAAACTCATATCCGTCGATCGTCACATTTCCGCCAATGCGAGCTCTATCATGCTCAGTTTCTCCTGTTAACAGATACTTTGTATTCTGTTGTTGAGCTGCTCTGTATCCCAGATCAAGACTGTCAATCGGTGCAAACAAGTAACCAACCTGTCCTGACCCATTTTAATAAGTACCACTCCATTACCATCCTTCTCAGTGCTTTATTGCTCTTATGCTCTTTGATAACATCCCTGAGTATGCACGCCTCCCTCATTCACCGTACCGATGAAGCCATTCCTCTTGCTGCCTTGGTGATTCCCCTCTGCGCCATTCAGGTGTTTATCGTAGTGCTACCTTCCACCTTTTATTCGTCTACGGTCGTTCGTTAAGATACCTCCATCCTTATCCCGCCACATTTCGGATCGCGGCACAAAGTTTTTGCGGAATGCGTTGAGTTTATTGTAGAACTAACTCGTTCCTTGAGAACGGTACAGCTGTTCTATCTCTTCGCATCTCTTATTTCTTTCATTTTTATTTTCATTTTGCAGCGTTTGGTGGGGCAATGAGAGCGCAAGTCAATCCAAAGCCGGGGGAAAGAACAGGTAATGGCCGTAATAGTCTATGCGGACCGCTTGAACACCATCGGAAAGGATAAGAATGGTTGGGGTAGCGTATAGGGAATCGGAGAAGACTTGACACAGTAATGCGATTAATGCTGCAAAATGTAAATGTGCTGAAAGCAATTTAATTTGAGTTTTTAAGTTTGATTTGACTTATTAAAATTCCAAATAGATCGGCCATTGTACAAGTAAGAAAGAATATGCTGATCGCTTTGTAGAAATTTTATAAACAACAAAAAAATAACAGAATGATAGTGATGCTAAGGGCTGCTGATGGCACGATGCGACGCTTTAGGAGATTTTGATACTGATTGAACATTACTATAAACAGCGCAATTCAATCGATGGTGATAACTTTACAAACTTTATCTGTTTTTGCACTGATTGAGGATGCTGATTTATATAAAAAATGATATTATTAGTTCATTTGTTTGTGTGATCTATGAGTTAATAATTAAAAAAATACTTACCTTTGATGATAATACTTCCCTGACCAGAAATATTCTATTATGAGCACCCTTTTCGAAGCTATTCTATCCAGGTATCCATTCACTGCTTACAATCCTGAAATTATTCTTATTGTGCATGCTCATGCATTATATTAGTGATGCTCATAATTATGCAACAGATAAGAAGGAGAGAAAGAGAGAATATAGGAACAGTGATTAGTAATGAGTTAATTATGTAGTTTTGTTAGAATTATAAACAATTAAACAGTAGTAATGAATAGCTTGTAAAATGACTTTGCAGCAAAGCTGAGCCTTTCGGATCGTGAGACCGATGTATCAAAATAATTTGTTTCGAAATTGTCCGCGTGGTCTTCTAGTGCCCCTATTAGATAAGAATCAGTCATAGACATACATACCGAATGCTCGCCATGACCCTATGACCAACATTTGTATATGTATAGACTTAGCTGATGTGGCTTTTCTAATAGGTAGTTCTTTCACTCATTGATTGTCTTCAAAACCTTGTCAAGAATAGAAAATTGATTTTATTTCATTTATTACTACTTTGAAGCTACATTGTACTTATTAAGTATTAGGTATTATTTTATGTTTTTATCACTATTGATATTATCAAGGCCAGAATTCCCAGTGAGTGAAGAATTTTATAGTACTAGAACACCATAGAAGATCGCTAAACATTACCTAATCATGGAACGGCTTTTTGCTATAGAGTAAGGTGGGGCAAAAGTTCGACCTTAGTGATATAATCAAAGTTTCCAGGAACACAATAGCAGCTGAAACAAAACAAATACCATACAGTGAACCTTTAACATATTAGCAACATTGAACAAACTTGTGTCAAAATATTCACCCATTTTTAGTTGTAACTGTTTCAAAATTGATTGTCTTAAACGAACTTTTGCCCCACCGGTGGGGCAAGATTTCGAATCTATTGTGGGGCAAAAGTTCGCTGGATAAAACACAAAATACCGATACTTTTATTACAGGCACACTTTATACCAGTCGTAAACTTAAGTTAGCTGAAAAATACACACTAAATTTTCATCAAAAAATTGCCCAAAACAGGGTTAATTGTAATATACGCAAAAATAGCAGTTTTTCGCAAAACTAAGTGTAAATGTAAAATTTTGGTGACATTTTTCACACGATCAGACAAATTTAGCTAAATTTGAAGATGATATGTGGATTTTAGGCAATTTGTAAATTTTTCCGTGAGTTTATACATGGGTTGAAATTTTGCCCTCTGATTCGAACTTTTGCCCCACTATGGTCCAAAAATTGTTTCCAAGCATTTATGTAAAAACTAATACACCTCAAAGCATCCTTGATATGTCTAGAAACGCCCGTACATAAAATATTGGAAAATATTTTATCTTCAATTGGTTCTATGCAACGAAAGTTTGACCAAAAATTACAATATTCACGTCGAAAAACAACAAAGAGCCATAACTTTTCCAAATATCTATCGATTTTTATGATATTTGGAGTGAAAGTCTCTTACTTGAATAGCATTCGAACCACCATGACGTTTATAAGTTTTTTTTTGAATTGAGCTAGAAATCTTAAAAAGAAACTCTTACCCCACTCGAACGATTGCCCCACTTTACTCTATTATTTTAAGTGGATGCTTTTGATCTCCCTATGCTCCTATCCGCAACCCGGTGCACGAGCCCTGTTTGGTTTCGAAAATCTCGTAGAAGATTACAAACCGTCAATGGCATTCCCAATTACTACCCCACATTGCACATTCAAGGGTCTGATTGTGCTCCTAACCCACCCTCAGTTCGTAATCTTCTCGCCAGTTGAAATTATATTTTCCCGAAGTGAAAGTAATTCTGATGAGTGATAGCCTAGTGCAGCCCAACTGCATAGTACAGCAGTAGAATCTTTAGGTCAGAAGATAAAATTTAAATTTTGTAATAAAAAGGTTGCCATTGGTTTGAAATTCACCCAACATCTAATCAAAACTACTAACAACAGCGATCAATTATCAAAATTCATCGCTCCCTGGAAAATATAATCCCAAGCCCAGGGAAATCTCTCCGCATCTCTTAATGCTACAACTTTTATATTGTTTCAAGGCTTTCTTTCACACATAGTTCCGTTCAATTTCAGCACTGCACTGGGCTGCAAATAATTTATTCATTTTAAAATTCATGCTACTTTGCTTATCATCTAGCGATATAGTGTGTTCTCATCTGCCTTAAAATCTACTCAATGATTTTCCCGACTGTACTCTCAAACTTTGCTTTCATCGTGGGTCTTCATATGATTGTCTGAAATAGCCAAATGTTATACCATCTTTGTTCATCGTATCTCTACTGCTTGTTTTAGACTGTTTCATAAGGTGAACTCACGTTCACTACAATCAACGCTATTGACTATTGTATAGCAGTAATACAACTTCTTAATATTTGTATATGAAGGCGTATATAAATAACTCGCGTAAATTTTTACGAAATATATAAGATAATAACGATTGAGTTCTGTACAAAAAAATAACACATCTTGAGAAAAACAATACTAGTAGACTTTGAAGCTTAGAAGTGTTCGATTTTCGGTCCCTCCCCGATTCGGCTGCAAAACAAAAACTTTGCAATCTCCATCCCTAAAAATCGACAGCTTGTTAGTTTCAGTCCTAGATCAGACTCTTGTTGCCGAGCTTTGCACTGCTCTTTTTAATTCTTGTGTGTTGCACTAATTTATAGTAAAAAATGCTCTTTCTCTACCTTTTGTCGTTTTCTACTGCAAATGCATTATCTAACATCAATCTCGTGAGAGACGGTAGGCAACAGTTACCGTCCTGTTAGGTGATTAACTGTTCGAATCCGGACCGTCCGGCGTCGATTGCGTCGAGGTCGTTGGTGGTGACGACAAATCGTCACTTTTGCAGTCGCAGTTGTTGTTGTTGAGGCAGTTGGCAGCAGTGCTTGTGCTGCTGCCATCTGGATCCGTTGCCACCGAACTCAGCTCCAGCGAACCCAAACCGTCGATCAAAGATGGCTGCGCTTCCACCGAAGATGGCTGCTGCAGCTCACTAGATGTCGTCACCGTAGAACTCGTGTGGTTATTGTTGTTGCTGCTAGCTTTGTTGTTGTTATTGCTGAACTCGTCCAAATCGGGCAGCGATAGCCTCGGTATCCGCTCAGAAAGGGCCGCCTGGTGTGCATCGTGCACCTCCTGGAATATGTCGATCAGATTGTTGATCCCGATCAGGTAGCCGTCCTCGTGGTTGCCAACTTTCCACTTGTTCTCGTGGGTGATGTCCACCTTGTCCGGCAGGGTCACCGTTTTGGCAAAGTCGATTAGCCATACGCTCGCGTTGTGGCGGTCATGGACGAACAGCAGGGATGATCCGATCACTTCGTGACGCTTGAAGAAGTCCGAATAGCTGAGCGTTGCGCGGATCGCCTTCAACCGTTGGATGTATTTGGGCTGCAGATGCGAACAATGCATTAGAAGTTGTTGCATGAATGATTTATATAAACCTACCAAAGCATGCGGGAATCCTTCGGTGAACTCGCGGAAAGCCTCTATGATCTGCTCCCTGGATTTGGTCGTTTTGAAATCCTTGGAACTGGTGCCGTCGCTCTTTTTAATGCCCTGGAATTACAATAGTAAAACATACTTAAGTTAGTAATTTCAACAAGTGTATTCTAGCACGAAATTCCTAATAATATGAATTCCTCATGAAATGATAATGGTCATTTGCTTATTTCTAGAAAGTTTGAATATCGAAGCTGTAGTAAAACCTTAGCGAAGAAAGTACTTAGAATCCCTAAAGACAAACAGACCCTTAGAACAATTTAAATTTATTTAAAAATCATCGCTTGCTCCACACCGTCATTATGTCAGCACGTTACACGAAACACTGTTTTATACGACAATACCTACAGAAGGTGCTAGTGTGAAAAGTTAAAAATAAAAAACGATGCGTGCGCCTCTGGTTGTGAAATTTACAACATAGCGAATTAAAAACAATCGATGTTACAAGTTACAATGCTCAGTGAAGCGGGTAGTGAAGGTCTAAATATTTCGCAAATTGCAAAAATAAAAGTAAATAAATACCTAAAAAAACTCGATTTTCATTGGCATTTCGTTTTATGCGTGTCATGAGATTCTGGGCTTCAAACGGAGTCACGATAATGAATAGGTGCTCCGTGTAACAATTCAATTTTTAAAAGTGCGTTGCGAGCCAAAAGGTCAGAAAACCCCTTATATTTTTTCCTGCTCTGGAAGGGATAGCGGTTGGATCCTCAAAACAACCCTTTGACTGAGTCCTTTGACATGAATACCGTTTCATCTCAAATTTCGAACATGGCTCATATGCCAGGATGCTCAATCCATCTATGATTTTAGTCCTTTAACACTTCAGTCGTCGCGCTGTTGTATTTTGTACAACACTGTTGAAAAAAAAACCTCGCTATTCGTTCACAACAGCAGCACAGTGGTTCTGATGGTGGCAAACCGCGCGACGACTGAAAGGTTAAACTCAAAAGTTGTGAAATATCAATTGGGTTGTTTAGTGATGAAAAATTCGCAGTTTTTTTGTAGCTTGCTCGAAAGACCACAGCTTTCCAAGTGTAGCACGATTTTATTGCGCTTTAATATCTTAATTTTGATATAGTAAATGATTAAAATAGATTTAATTCCGTCGACTCAATGACATTTCCATTTACATGATGACAGCTCGTCTCGGAGTAAAATTTGCCGAGGGGTGATTCAAACGCGATTTCCATACTAAATTCGAACGTGTTTTAAAAATAGTTCCAACGCACGGAAAATTATGAAACTTTGGATTCTGGCTCAGTTTTTAACGTAGAATCAGAATATGTAAAAAACAGGATACCCCTAAACAAGCCAATTCTTACCTTTGAAATCGTCACTGTTCGCAATCCAGGTTTTTACGCTGGCTATAAAAAACGCGGGGTAATTTGATTATGACATATCTTGCTCACAGATTCTATAGCAAAATCTTAGCAGGCTGTAATTCTATTTTGTTTATTAAATTGTCAAAAATTTTCACTACATTCGTGTTGCACCTAGGAGAATTTCGTAAATCAAATTCATCGTATTAATTTGTTCAATTTATTTATTTCACGTGATTTTAGGTTCCCAAACAATCGGATACGCGGGTTTTAATTTGAACATTGCATAATAAATACATATGGACATTAAAGAGATCTGATCGCTGTTATTGTTATTAGTGATATCAGGCTTCCGACATGGATTTCTGCTGTTCAAGACAAACTTAGAAGACAAAGATGGACCAACATTATAATATTCATGTCGGGAAAAATAATCATCAATCAACAACTTTCACTTGGATCAAGAAATAAAAAAAACCGTGCAATCTAACTTATACTTTTGAGTCTTGGCCGTATGAATAAAATAAACCTAAGCACAAAATCATGCTTCTTTCTTTCCGAAATCTCGCATAAATAAAAAGTATATTCAGGTACACGGGTAAAAATGCGGCACTCTAAAACAGGAGAAAGAGTCATGATTTCGGGAGGAAAGTGTGTTTTCATGTTATGAAAATACACCATGACCAAAAGTCATGAAATCATGAAACATTTTACCGTAACGCCGGCTGTACGTTACGTTTTCAATTTTTAGCGAAGAAAAATGGAAATTAAAATTCTCAAATCATGAAGCATGTATGCTGGAACCATGAATAAAATTCATGGAAACATAAGCACTATTCATGGATTTAGTCATTTGTCATTTATGATTCCTATTTTTGATAAGAAAAGTGGCAATTTCGGTCATGAAATCATGAAGCAGGATTGATAACATGAATACAGGTCATAAAAACATAAGCACTTTTCATGTATTCAGAAGCCTGTCATTTATGATTCCAGTTTTGGTGCTGAAAAGTGGCAAGTTGAGTCATGAAATCATGAAGCAGGATCCCTGAATCATGAACTCAGTTCATGAAAATGAAGCATTATACGTCAATTTAGATCCCAGTTTATAATTGCCATTGGTAAGCAAATAAAATAAAGATTAAGGGGCCTATTTTGTAAATCGAGCAGATTCATGTGACCCGTCTGTTTTCATTGTCGATCAAAGCAAGCATGCATATTTCAGATGTCACCCGTCGACTCCGATGGACCAATGCACGAGTTCACTAATTTGACGTTTGAGCAGTGCCGAATTCACTCGTTACCATGGTCACGTAAATAACACGGCACAGCTCAAACGTCAGAAAGTTAACTCGTGCATCGGTCCATAGTAATCCAGTCACATAGAGTGACAACTGTCGAAAAACTCGAGTGACAGAGCAGAGTCGAGCAAATTTTTCGGTCGACACTGACTCCGGTCGAGTCATTTTGATCGACTCGACTCATAAAATAGGCCCCTAAAATTGTTACTGCTTTTGTGCCGATAGTTTCGTAATAAAGCTAAGTATGCTGTTTCGCTCAAGAAAAGTAAAGAAATTTCTTGATTGAAAGGGTCAAGAAATTTCATACAGAGAGCCCCCCTCTGAAGTGACATTTCTTCTCAACTGCGTACTGCGATCAGAAAAATGTGATTTTCCTGACCATTTCTTGGGAGAAATTTTCCACGCATCGAGATAGGCGATTCCTTTTCTTGTCAGTAGCAAACCGGCCTTAAACCGTGAAAACATTCCACAAATGTCAACCTAACGAGTGTGACATCTTTAGCAGGAACGCGAACATTCGGTGGTTAGGTTTGTACACAAAATGTTGTTACGAGCATCAATTGAGCTGGTAAATGGTCCCTGGGCTTGTGGATTGCATGAAACATGGAAGACTCCTAAACAACTCTGCGGATGTGGAAAGTGGAACTGGATCATCCGACTGCCGAGGGCCTTTTGTAACTTGCTCTGTTATAGGACGTGGGATATGCATCACTTTCGAACAGTTAAAATCGCCGACGAGCTTGTCAAGCAAAATCTTCGCTCAAAGTCAAACATTGCCCGGTTCTGCAATGTCAGGATTAAGTAAGTACATTGATTGTGTCGTGAAACAATGTGGGAACTCATAAGAATTTCACCAAGAATGTCATCGATATGATGACAAGGTTCCGAAGAATTTGAACTTTTTCAAAACAAAACTTTTTTTTTTATAATTTCACTAGAAAAGATCACCGATCGCCACGAGACACGTAGACTTAGTTGAAGAAAGTGACAATTAGATTTGTGTAACGCCCTGAGCATACGAATTCTTGCATAATAGTCACGATTTCATGACTTTCACGGTTGTTAAGAAAATTTTCCGGTTTGCGGTAGCCGCAGAGTTCTACCGCAGCTGTCAAAGTTCTACCGCAGGCTTCGAAATCATTCCATCATTGAAGCAAACAATTCAATCATAGTATGCTTGAAAGAGAAAACGCTATGAAAAATAGCAACAAACAACGATCATCAAGACGGTATCTAAGGTATCATTGAAGCCTACTGATGATTTACCAGTGCAAATCAGTGATGAAATCAAAATGTGACAGCTGCGGTAGCTTTTCGTTGAACCGTAAAACGGAAAGTTTTCCCTAAAATTGCAATATCATGAAACATAAAATTTTATGAAATCATGACTTTTTGTTCATGAAACCGGCAACATATCCCAAATCATATATCAACGACGTTTGATAGATTTCCAACACAATTTTGAGCTATTTAAATACTGTTTGGTTCTTCTGGTCAGGCCATCACCCGTTTTCCATCAATTGTCTGACAGCGAAATTTGGCAGATTATGTAAGCTTTAGATAAATTACTATTCTAGCTAATGCCTTTCAGATATACTGATGTTAGTTTAATTTATACTGCATAGGCCAGCACGACAGATAGATAGTCCTCATTGAAAATTTCAAATGAACAATTCATGCTTTGAAGTCCGTGTTCCAATATTTAGTCAATTAGTTTCGTGATGGCCAATTCGACTCGATGAGTGTTGTAAATCTGCAAAAACAAACTGTTATAAATCGTAAACTTGAGTTCAAAATAGATAGAAATTTGAAACTTGATCAAGTTGGATTGAATAACAATCTGACGACTTTTGCAACATCAAAGTTTTTTATCCTTCTAGGATTGCTGAGATCGAACCATAAACAATTGTAGTGTAGACAAGAAACATCAAGTGGGGGTGATCCAGAACTTTATAGCTACCCAGCTTAAAAAGCTGGATATAAGTGAATTCGGAATAAAAGTTCGGATTTTAAGACAAAACGATATATGTATTATTCATTAGCGTAACTTGAACTCAATCCTAGAGGGGGCTTGATACATTCGATCGATAAAATCCCTTAAGAATGTTGCGAATTTAGCATGAGAGTTATAATTTTCGAGGGGGGCTTGAACTTTTCTAAGGAGGGCTTAGACCCTCCTGGCGAAGTGGCCAATTCCACGATGCTATTCGATAGTATATCTCGATATAAGGGGACTCTCGATTTAATGTACTTCGATTATATGTTCGTTTTACCTCAATTTTATGAACATCGTATTTTAACAGGTTCTGACCTCAACGGAACCCGGAATAATGTATATAGTTCCTATCGTTACTGTTCAGAATTTGAGACAAAACGGTAAACGAGCACCATCAGAACTAGCAATAAGGCTATAGATCGTTGCACGCTTGACCTAACCTCGAAACTCCATATAAAAAAAATGTCAACAATTCCAGCAGTGAATGTCAACTCCATATAAAAAAAATCTAAACAATTCCAGCAGTGAGTGTCAAAGAGCAGGACAGTCAATTGAGCGTGATGAAAGAGGGACAGAGAAGGAGAATTTTTCGTGACGTCACCATGCACTCTTCTATAGTCCATTTTACGAGACGTTTTTGAACAGCTGATCGCTCATTTCATGAATGAAATTTTGACAGTAGACGGTGTCGTAACGTGTGAAAGTAACAGCAATACCATCAGTGTTGCCGTTTCGTAAAATGGACTATCCGACAAAGCATATGTGAGTCATATGGTACAAAGCTCTTAGTTAACCCGTAAAGGCATGAGTGAAAAAAAAAACAAAACTCTCGCTACTCAGCGAATACTTTACGGATTTCAATATTTTTTGTCAGCATACTCGTACACATAGGGTGCAGAGCTACTTGGGCACTTTCATGATTCACTTTGGCATGAGGGGTTTTTCTCGGTCGAACTGTCTGAAACTTTGCAATAAGAAGCGCTTCAGTACGACGCATATTGTGGCCAAATATGAGCTCAGTAGCTTTTAAAAAACCCCACTACCGAAGTGAATCAAAAGTGCCAAGAATAGGATCCGGCTCCCTATCTAGTTTCTAAAAGTGGCCATAACAACTCGGGATTGTTCTTTGGGCTGAGCTATTTCGGTGTGTCACTAGATCAGGTCTGGTGAGGAAAGTGCTGTGCTTTTGTGCTCCTTTAGGTAGGCAAATTTCTAGTCACAAATAGTTTTCGGAATTGTCCATAATGTCAATATAACAAAAAAAAGAGAGAGAGAAAAAAAAAGAAAAACGCATCTTTGTGAACCTTTTGAAAGACGATTGAATTGGATAATCATATTTCCTGCTTTTAATTGATCATGCAAATGGCCATTTTCTGGTTCTCTGGATCACCTCAAAATTACAATAAAGTGGCCAATTTGTACTAAACTAATGCGAACTGGAAATCAACAAGCAGCCAAGCTACTGTGAAACTAAAATTTTCGTAAACATGATAGAAGAATGCTTAGAAATGTACGGCCATGATTGTGCTATTAAATGTTTTGAAATCTATATTACACAAAGACTATATTCAATAAAAGTTGTGCTGTGTCTACCCAGACAACCAGAAGTCGCATAACAATGTACGTAAAAAGTCGTTTACTTGTGCGAATTACATCACACCCGCACAACATGGTGAATAAAATCGTTTGGTAGATTAATTTCCTCGTATAGAACGCTATTTTCTGAGTTAATCAGTGCATTTTATTTCGTTCCGTGTAAACATGCAAAGTAAATCGAATCAATCCGTAGCAGCTGTCAAATCAATTTTGTTATCATAATTTAAGTCGTATAAGGTTGCAGATTAATTCGTAATTAAATCAGTACACTCGCATAGTATGTCAATTTTCATCATATGAATTATGCACATATATCGCCTCCACTTTTGTACGCATAAGGCTTTCTGACGACATCTTATACGGAATCTTTGCATATATAAGCATCGCATAACGCAAAATGTGATTTCGTTCTATGTACATTCTGGTTGTCTGGGTAAATTATGCATAAGTCTTTTGAAACTTTTCCAAAATTTGTTTCAAACCACCATACGTCCATAGAAACTTTCTGATTAAGTTTTTATATTGCGTTTATTGCCTGCATTGAATTGATCAATTTTGTTTGCAGTTGAATGTGGTTTCCTGCAAAACAAGCAAACAAACAACGGTTAGCACTCGTGGAAAATATTGTGTTCAATTGGAACGAACTAAGTGTTCGAGTCTGCACCCCAACTCTGTACCAAGCTTATGAAAATGCATTCTTGTGAACTATTATCCGATAATATTTGAGATAAACTGTTCGAGCATTGAATTGGTTTAGTATCGAACAAATCTATAGCCGGTTTTTCGGGCATTGAGTCCGATTGACCACACCCGACATATTCCTAACGGCCAAAAGCTCTGCATATATATTATTGAATAGCAGATCTTTATGGTCTATGCTACATTCAGAATCCAGCTTTTTACGCTAGTTATAAAACTGCGGAGGGTGATTTAACTTTGACATCTCTTGCCTTCCGATTTTATAGTTTAGGCTAAGTAAGCCATGCATTTCGATTGTTGATTGAAATGTCAAAAGTTTTTACTGGATTTATTTTGCAGGTTTTTAATATTTTTGTTTTGCTTTTTACAAACCTTATTCTTTTCATTCTAGGCATCCACACAAGGAACGCGTTTCTGAATTAATGAATAGAGATAAAGGAATTCAAAAGAATGGCATTTTGTACATCGTAATTAGCAAGGATAATCTGATTTATCTACACCTATATCCGCCCGTTATACATTGCAAAACCTCCTTTAAGGCGAAGTAGGCCGTCATTGAAATTTGTACGGATCGTTGATGATTGTTGCTAATTTATCTCACGATTTCGACTCAAAGAAAATCAGTTGGTTTTGCACTGACACAGATGAAAAAGTATCAGCTTACTTTATGCTTGTTAGCGCGTACACTGATACTTTTTTAAGTCAATATAAACTATCAAGACTAAGTTTTATCACTTTGAAATGCAAGCTGAAAAGTCATCATTTTTGCCAAAACGAATGACGGGCTACTTAGCCTTAAACTTCATAAAGAAAGTGGATAGATTAAAAATATCATTCCAAATAAATTTCAAACGTCTACAAATCATTAACTTCGTCAAGGTCTACGTGCTATTACATTATGCCGGTAAAATAGCTTGTTTGTCGAGTCGAGTTATTGTTATAAACTATAACTTCTAATATTGCTCTAGAGGGGTCCTTCACAGTTTTAAATCATTTTTAATTGGCCATATACAGTAATTCTAGCTATATATTCACCATTTGTATGCTTAAATTGCAGCTTGAACATCATGACTACTTAGAAAGTTGGAAGTGTAATAAAATATGTTTGGCTTCCTCCGTACCTTGTTCCGTACCCAATTAACAAACAATCGTTTGAAAGTGAAAAGACCAAGAACCGCTCTGGTCGCGATTTGGACCATCGAGAATATTCCTTGAATTTTGAAAACTCGTTTGATGGTCGTCCAAGGTCCATTTGTTTAACTTCAAATTATTTGTATAGTTCAAAACTCATTAACGTGGTTCAGTTCTTCAGATGACTCATTATCGAGAATTAACAGGAACCAGTGATGACTGCATATCATTAACCTAAAATGACAAAAAGTGTTAAATACAGAAAATGAGGAATATCTATAGGGGGATTCACTTAAAGTCGCGTAAAGTGCAATTCTGCGTAACTTCGACAATGAAATATTTCAAATGAAATATTCTTTATTTGATTCGGTGGAATGTCAAACAAGATATTTTTAGTCTAGTTGTCCATGGATCTAGCCGCTGTAAACGTCAATTATTTGCTATTTTCAGCTAGAAAGTGATTATTTTTTAGGGCTACTTTCGCATTTATTTTGGAATTTCAAAGCGTAATTCCATATTAGCATTATTGATGTGATTAATTATTCAAATAGACAGACGCACCTGGTTTTAATTGATAACAGCCAAGATTGCTAATTGAAGATTTAATATATGACCGCTTCCCTCAATGCATCTCCAGCTACTTCCGGAAAGATTCCTTTGAAAGCGCTCGCATGATTTGCCTCGCATGATTTGCAAAGAAGAATATTTATGTTCCCAGACCACTGGAGTTCATACAAAGACTTAAGACCACGGTTCATACAAATTTTTAAAATTGTTTTGTGGACAAAAAACCACAAGGGCAGATGGGCAGGTCTGTAGGTGAATTCCGGCGAACAATTTCTTCGAAGAGAAAAGAATTTCTTCCATTACTCGGCAGCAAGAAAATTTTCATTCCTCCGAAGAAAATACGTGCCGGAATTCGCTTACTGGAAATCAAAATAATTCGACGTGTTTTATGGGCTGCCCCTTCACATGAAATAAAAGACCCGGTTACTCCTGGAGATCGTCATAGAAAATATTTAACTTTTCCAATGCCGATGAACCGATTGTAAAAGTCCACGCCCAAGATCTAGATATTCTATCCTGCCACCATGGACTTATCCACGGTCTTCTTTTATCCTCGACTTTCTATTTCTTTTCTGCTCTAAATGCGGGCAATGTTTACATAAAATGACATCCGGACCAACATCCGGACAACGAATGTTCACCGGATGAACATGAAGTGGATGAATGGATAACGAAATCGTTCATTTTTTGTAAACACGGCCCGCAGTAAAAGGTTTTCTTCCCGGTGGAAGAAGCAGCGTGACGTCATTGTAAATTAGTTCATTAGGACACATTATTTCAGATAGGCTCTTATTAGCTATGTAAATCAGTAACTTTTTCAATTTTGATTTGCGTCCTGCTGATTATCGAAATTTTGAAATGAATTTTCCGTTATCGCTCTAAGAAAACAACATATAGAGATTTGTCAGATTACCAAAGCGTTCTTGGATTGATTTACTGTTGAATTTGATCATCCCGAAATGTTTCACTGTCAGTTTACGCAACGTGATGAAATATTTAAGATAATCGATTTAGTATGACTTACGCAGCGCTTTACCCTTTATATATTTAGATTTTCGGTTACTGATATCAAGAATACAATTGTTGACGTAGCTATGCATCAAAATAAACAATTTTTCACATCGCAAAGTTTGCTTCGATTAAACCATAAAAATATTATAGTATGGACCAATGCACGCGTTCATTCTTTGATATTTTAGCAGTGCCGTGTTATTTATGTTACCATAGAAACGAGTGAATTCGGCACCGCTCAAACGTCAAAAAGGTGAACTGGTGCATCGGTCCATAGGCAAGAAATGTCAAGGAGGGGTGATTCAAAGTTTATAGCAAGCTAGCGTAAAAAGCTGGATAGAGCTGATATTACTTGATATCAAATGTCAAATTTCTTATTTTCAGTGAAAACTAGATGTAAAATTTTTGATATCACGTGAGTCTATATAACGTAATATTAGCTCTAGGCAGTGTTGTAAGCAATCACGGTAGTCGACACGTTTTTGCTGATATTTGGCAGCGCTTCCCTTTAATATGCACAACACGGGCGATCAAACGAATGACGAAAAGAAAAATGTCAGTTGAATGCCACTGACCACGATAGCTTCGCTTGGAAACATTACGGTTTTGTTTGTTTATGTTATGCTTTCACTGTATGTGTGTTACATTCGACATAACAGGCAAGATCAAACTGTTCATTCTGTTTATGATCCGATGTCTGAATTCTACGCAAAACTTATGATTTATGCAAACGTCATCGTATCAGACGACACTCAATTGACACTTTTTTGTGTTTGTCGACTTTCATTCTAAAACTCATGCTATGACTGCAGACCATGGCAACGAAACGAACGTCGCGCAAAATGTCGAATGTTTACAGCACTGGCTCTAGGCTTGTTGAAAACATGGTTTAAATTGCTTCAAAATTGATAAAATACCAGCAAACGTGCTTACTTTTTTGATTGTAAAGTAAAGTAAAGTGTTCCCATAATAGAGGATCTCATGAGAAAATAACGGATACCGCAACTATACACAGAAAAAAAAAACATTCCATGTAAAATTCATACATCATGCACATAAAAGGAATGCCAGAACTGTCGCAAATTTAAATTACGCATCGTGTAAAACTACATTAACATCACGTAAATTTATGCGTGTTGTCACGTAATCGGTTAGAGTCCATCCACCATGGATGTGTAGTGGAAATTTACATGATGTAATGTTAATGTAATTTTACACGACATATGGTGAAATTTTGTAAGGGGTCGACCATAAATGACGTAGCTTTTTAGGGGGGGAGGGGGATCTTCACGAATTTGTGACGATGTGTGACGAGGGGGAGGGAGGGGTTCTAGCTAGTGGACGTAGCATTTTAAAAAATGTCGGTAAAAAAAGGCGCTGAAAAAAATGGCACACATTTATTTTTATCAAAGTTATTTTTCCATGTTTCACTTATAAACTTGGGTCATAAAATGATAATTCAGCTTCAGAATTGAAAAAAAAAATCCATGAAATTGTAGATTTTCTTGATGAATGCAATCAAACAGATTTTTCAAATAGCTTTAAATAATTATGTGAATATTATATTACATTCATGTCTAAATTAATAAATTTTTAAATAAACTAAATACAACTTTAATATATTAATTAAAAATCAGTGCTTTAACGACTTGGAGAACATTGTTTTCCCAGTTGGCTCTATTTCTTCAAGAGAGACAAATTATGCTCGTTTTGGCAAATTTTACATTGAAACAAGAAATTTATTCCGTAGATTATGCATTCAATATTGTAGGAGATCTCCACCCAATCAACTCAAACATTTGTTTTGATATCTCAATGCTCTTCATGAAATAGCCTGAATATTAATGAGGACAACAGACGCGTGTTATCGAAATTGCTCTATCATTCAATTTCCTATTAACTAGGTAACTTGAATAAAGAATATTTTTTTTATATAATTGTTGTACTATAAGTTGTGTAAGATTATTTCAGTATGGGGAACAATAATGAAGTTCAGCTGAAATATGAATAGAGATGAATACTTTGTATAATAATCGCTAACTCTTTCTAAACGTTCCAAATATTACAAGTGTAATCTTTTCTATATCTGGCCGCTAATTGCTAAATGGATTTGAATTGCGATAATAATGACGAAGATCCATTGCAAATTAAAATATTTTGTTGATAAATTTCATTGGAATCTATTGCTTTACAACGAATAATTAAAAAAACAAACCTCTAATATAACGAGATTTCTGTTCGCTATATTATAACATATATTGTACCCTAACTCGTTACTGTTAGCTTAATCAATCAAATCAAACATTTCAATTTTTTTTCATTTTCTGTTGTAAACTTTATTTTTATGGTAACAAGAGCTGATGTAGAGTAATTTGGAAAACAGTTTGAAATAAACATATTTCCTGTATAAGTCACACAATTTGGTTTCCAGTTTCATCTAGGCTAAGTAAGTTGTATTAACTTAGCCTAGATGAAACAGGAAACCAAAATTATGTAACTTAAACAGGAAATATGTTTATTTAAAACTGTTTTCCAAATTACTTTTGAGGCCTTTTTTATATCGAACTGTTTTTCGTTATCTTGTACTTACGTTTTAGCCAGTAATTAATATCAAACTTTGTATTGAATTCCAATTTATTGTTTCAGCTCAGACGCTAAGAACAACATATTTTTAAAAAAATATAACGATGAGGGGGGGGGGGGGGGTTCTTGATATGCTACGTATTTTTCGAGGGGGGGGGGGGGGGTATCATCCTTTGTGACGAAATGCTACGAGGGGGGAGGGGGGTGTAAAAAATCTGTGAAAAAATGCTACGTCATTTATGGACGGCCCCTAACTAATCTGGTATTCCCTCTATGTGCATGATTTAACATTGAAATTTACATGGATGTTTCTTTCTGTATAGGAACGAAAATAAAAAATATATACTTTACTAAAGGAACAGTGTACCAATATTGGTTCATCCCGAATAGAAACAAAAAAAGTTATTGATCGTTACTTCCCGTTACAATGATAATATGTACATTCACTACGCTTCTTGAATTTTGAGCAGTAATTAAGTTGATCCGTGCTTAGTACCTCCACTATTGGTACATTTACCGTATGTGGATTAAAATGATTTTCATTGCAAATAAATAAAAACCATTTGGCGTGTTTCAAAAAAATAGCTTCTTTTTACACTACCGGACCCAGTGACTCATCGGAATGACTCCGGCCACAGGAAAATTCCCTAGTTTCTCTGACCACTTTGAGAAACCAGATATGTGTTACGAGTGTACTGACAAAATATAGTTGGAATTTGTTAAATATTTGCATAACGGTGAGAGTTTCAGTATTTTTGCTTTCACTCAGGCCTATACGAGCTTAGAACTGTAGAAGTGCTCTTAGAACACCAAGCTCAGGACTAGTAGCGGTCGGACAGCAAAATAATAGTGACTTTAATGACAAAAAATACCGAAAAAGTGACCAAACAGTCACTGAAAAGTGACTAAAAAAGACTTCTTAACTACAAACATAAGTACAAATTAAAAGTTCAGAAACGAAAAAATGGTCTCTATAAACAAGAATGTTAACAAGCCTACAAATTATGTAAAATTGAAAATTAATTGAATTACAGAGCGAGGCATATGGAACCACATCATATCTCGAATTCCTGTCAGTAGAGGAAAAATTCAAAATACATCATCATCTCAATGAAAGTAATTATTACAAAATCCCTTGGCATTAATGGCGAACTTAATCGTCAACATTCATTAATTCTGTTTTATATGCCAGAGCTGCGGAACGAATTTCTGAATCCCTTCATGCGTTTATTGGGAAGTTTCAAGAAGAGTTCGAGAATAAATGTATGTACGATGATAAAAGAAGATTGTTTAGCGTTCCTTACAAAATGTAATGCTATATTTTTTGGACGTTTTTTCGCAATTCCCGTCAGAATCGAGAATTTAAAAATAGAAGAGGAAAAAATCGCAGTGAGAATTTATTTAAAACTAGTGGTCCCAGTAAACATCGTCTTGCCATCAAGTAGGCTGTTGAAAAACGCTATGCTTCGTCCCATACAAAATGACATTTTCATTAACTCCCGTTTTCCGACTTTAACGGTGAATATCCTAGAATTGTTATACACACAAACACGTCGGAACCCGTGACAATCAAAACGAAGAATGAATCATTCAGCTCCGCTGACCAGTTCGCAAGTCATTTCATGTCATACAAACACCATTCCAATTTTGATTATGTAGATAGGTTTAAACCTCACTCACTCACACTAACATCACTCACTCACATCGAAGCTTTATCGATTTTCGATGAACTCGACAAAACCCGAATCAGGTGATTATTATGTCATAGTCATGATGTATACTTATTACAATAATCTGGACATTACTCAGTACTCGAAGTATCCAAAACAATCGTATCACCAAATACTAATGAATAACACTTATTTTAAGCTGATTTCGAAACAATTAGCCCATGTGCTCATGAATGTTGTAAAAACAACCATTTCTATTCCAAAGCGCGTATTTGGAATAGAACCAGTCGTTCGAAACCATAGCGATAAAACGTTAGGCTCAATCCACGAGAGATACCTGGCGGATTTGTTAAAATTTCTTGTAAAATTTTTGAATCTATTTTTTCATAAATTCCTGATTAAGCTTCTTGGTAAATTATTGTACGCATAATTCCTGAACAAGTTTTTGAAATTTTTTATGAATAATTTTTGGTTCAAATTTCAGAGAAGTTTCGACTATCTTTTTTATATTAAGACTTCCTTCAAAAGGTAGGTCAGAGATCCTTTCAGGCTGTTCTCCGTCGATTGGTCGAGAAATTAATCTAAATAAACTCAGCAGGTCTGTAAGGAATTAGGCTGACATTTAAATTTTGAAACTTTATCAAAACTTTTTAAATAAAATCCAACAAGTGAATTTCAGAATTCTGTCAAAAATAATAATTTGAATTGTTCCAGAAAATTAGCAAACACTTCTTGCCTCTTCGGGCACTTTAATATGCTATAAAAAAATGTTTGCACTAGAATAATAAAAACCAGTAAAACATTACTGTTGTTGTGACGGAATTTGTTTGTGAAACTGGCAACACTGAATTAAAAAAAAAGTCAGTAGTGTTCTATAGAACAGAGGAGTTCGGGAGACCGTTTCTTTGGTAGTGAGAAGTGAACAACAAATTGTATGTGATTATAATAATTTCAATTTGTTAATAATTGTACTAAATAAACAATTTTCAGCATTGAAGCTGCGAGCATGGAAGCTGCTGTCAATTTTTGCGTGTTTCTGCCAAAGGCAACTCTCCCCCTTTCCAGCAACTGTTCTGCTATTTAATTTCAAGAAGCCGATCTAGATTATCGTTGATTTATCATCACGGAAAAAGTGACTTAAATGAACATTCTTCCAAAAAAAGTGACTTTAGTGACTACTTGTTGACCAGGTCGTTGGTCACTAGCTGAGAGAGAGAGAGACAGCTCACTGACAGTTGGCATGTTTTCTTGCCCTCTTTGACCTCTTTATTTTATTGGGTTGTGCACAACGGTCAGATGAACTTATTCCGTTCAAAATTATATTCACTTCTTTTTGTTCACTCTAAAAATGGTATGAATATAAAAAAATCAAAAGCAGTTTACCAACACACAACTATACTCAGTAAATCAACTTTTTGAAATGTGATATCATCGGAAACACCTAGAAGTTCAAATTAAGTTTACTTGAATTTCGACGGTTTTTCACGCTCTGCCCTTCGAATGTGTGGTTTTCCACTGACAGTTGGTGATAGGTTCCCAAGACTTTTGGAAGCTCGCAATCTAAGCCAGCTGCCTCCTCTCTCTCAGGTCACTAGTCATTCAAAGAATAGAAATGTTAGTAATAGAACGCTAGTGGCGCTGCTGTCACAAAACTGTATGCGTATTTGAATACTTTATATTTGATCATAATAGAAGGTGCTTTCGTGACATCACTTTTAAATAAGAATGCATAGCTTTTTAATCAATTGTTTGTCACCTTTGATGAAATGCAAAAATACATTTTGATCAATTACGCGCTTTTTCCATGTTAGTCCATTGTTTGAGATCTGGGCTCACAGTGACAGTTCGTGACAGCATAATCTCGGCTCACTATGACGTACATAAATTTAGTATCGGTTTCTCCCTCCCAGGATCGATCCCACACAAAAGAGAATGTTTTGTTTTGGCCTTTGACACGGTGCTCATGCTGTCACATCGCAGCAAACTAGATGTTGGTCACACGAACAGCAGCGACATTAGCATTCTTAGGTTAATGCTTCTACTTTCAAAAGTGACTCGCTACTAGGCATGTAAGCTGAGTAGCGAAAGTAGAAGCAATAACCTAAGAATGCTAATGTCGCTACTGTTTGTGTGACCAACATCTAGTTTGCCACGCGCTGACAGCGTGAGTACTGGTCCTCAAAGTGTCAAACAAATGTTTCAAAACATAAAAAGTCATCCTCTACAACATGGCATTGAAAAAAGCATGGAAAAGTTCAGTTAAGGGTAATTATAAATTAATTCAGTTTTGTGACAACAGCGCCACAAGCAAACGTTGATAAATAGCGTCGTTATTCACATAGGTCTAAGCAAACTTATGTTTCAAGTAGTTTTAAGATCAACGACAGTTGAAGGTTATTCAAGAATACCTATGAATACGGGCTTTTGAATATGGAGTTCTGCACAAAAATCGTTCTATCTATTTCGCTCTTCCGTGAAATAAGTGAACGACAAGGCTAGTGAACGTCAAAATCCTATACAAAATCAAAACAGTGCAATGATCTATTGCAAGCGCAACAAGTGGTCTGTTGGATGTTTTTTTATGGCGTTACAGCCCAACTGGGACAAAGCCTGCTTCTCAGTGTTCTTTTATGAGCACTTCCACAGTTATTAACTGAAAGCTTTCTTTGCCGATTGACCATTTTTGCATGTGTATATCGTGTGGCAGGTACGAAGATACTCTATGCCCTGTGAATCGAGAAAATTTCCTTTACGAAAAGATCCTCGACCAGTAGGTTTCGAACCCACGGCCCTCAGCATGGTCATGCTGAACAGCTGCGCGTTTACCGCTACGACTATCTGGGCCCCCCTGTTGGATGTTTATAAATAAGGTTTAAGGTGATTATAGAACGAAGCCAAACCTAAAAAATATTAGAGTACTAGACTTGAGAACCAAACAGCGCTTCGCGTTGAATATTTATCCCAACGCGAACTGTTGTCAAATCTAGTCTTGTGCTCTTGAAAATTCAAAGTTAGGCTTCGTTTTTTAATCACCTTAAATCCAAACGGGCTTGATATAAGAATGCTCAGGACTTAGTAACGAATTTATTTTAAAAATATTTTTAAAATCCATATATTAGAGCTCTAGGTTGCTATGACAAAACTTGAGATTTAACTGTAGAGGGGTATCCAAAAACTCCATTACCCTTATGCAGTTCAAGCGTAGTTAATGGCCTTCTTCTATTCTTCTTGGCATTATGTCCTCACTAGGACAGAGCCTGCTTTTCAGCTTAGTGTTCAATGAGCATTTCCACAGTTATCAACGGAGAGCTTTCTTTGCCAAATTCGCCATTTTCGCATTAGTATATCGTGTGGCAGGTACGATGATACTATATGCCCAGAGAAGTTAAAAAAATTTCCATTACGAAAATATCCTGGACCGACCGGGATTCAAACCCACACACCTTCAGGCTTTGCTTTGTAGCCGCGGACTCTAACCCTCGGCTTTGAAAGGCCCGCGGAATTCAGAATCCGTACATTTTTAAAAAATTGGTTTATAATCTCTTTGAAGTTGTTAATTCATGGACTGGATGACCTCCTAACCATAACTATACTAGAAACAACATTACTAACCTCTATCCGGAAGCCGAGCGTCGATGTGCTGGAGATCGTTTCCCGCCACACCATGTAGCGTGGCTTGGTGACACCCTTGGCGCGGTGTTCCTCCTCAGTCGGTGCGTTCGGGTCGATTTGGATCATCTTTTCGTACATGTCCTGAAGCAAGATAGTCAATCTTTTAGATCTAATAAATGTGCAAGAGGGATAGAGATAGACACAAACCTTTCGCAATTTCGGCTTCTCTTTGGCTTTGGAAAGCTCCTCCTCCAGATAAGTTCGTACGCCAATCTTGCAGTCCATTACGCACGGCTGGTAGAAGTCTGTGAGCAGATCTTGCAGCTGGATGTAGGTGGCTAATTGGTTTCATAGACGGGAGGTTAAGGAAGATTTCATTCTCTGTCTGCGGCAGCAAACCGGTTACGACTCACACTCGTTTTGATTGGACCAAACAATGAGTTAATGAAGTTGATAATGATGTAATTTACTGCAGCAGGTACAGCTGTTCGACCGCACATGCTGCTGATTGCTTCGAATCACATCGATTCTGTGGGAAAATTTACATATTAATTGGGTTAATGAGGAAATCCCCCCCGGGCGGTGCGCATCTGGGCTCGATCGAATAAATGATGACGCGCACTTAGCGCTGAATGCACTTTGCATCCGAATTTTGTCATTTCGGATCGGAATAAGAGGGGGTTTGCGAACAACCGAAACAAGGTTAAATTAGTGCGAAGTAAGCCCTGATTTTTCACACGTGCGAACCGCATCTAGTAGTCAGGTCTCGCAACGTGGAGAAAAACAACTCGCCTGCTGTTTGTTTTGATTAGCCAAAGCAACTTAAATTAAAACAGCAAATCCCGTCCCCGATGCGCGGTATCTAAGTGAAGTGCGATAATAATGATGGCGGCGGGATGCAAGCATAGTATTAGCGGCGCATTTCTGTGTTCTAGAGCGGCGGGGAGTGTTGTTATTATTTGCCCGGGAATAACAATTACAAAAACAACGAGCTCCCTCTACAGGGAAAATGCTCGAGTTATTTCAGGGAGAATGGCGACGCAGTATATAGTTTACAATAGTGGAAAAAGTAGCGATAAAATCACCAGGCCGCATTTTTCACGTCATAAATAATTAATTGAAACATCATCATTAGCATTAAACGGCATAGAGATAAACTGTGCGGGGTTTACAAATGAATGAATGAATGTGTGCTGTATCTAAGTCGGCTAGTGGCAGAAATGATGATTGATTAGATTTTGAAAAGGATACATTCACCATCGTCGCTGTTCACGTGGCCCTTGTACTCAGGAACGTACGGTCGAAGTACGTCTTTCATCAGGACCTGAAATAAAAAAATCATTGATTTAGTTGAATTTAATTGGTTACATATGGTAATGATAAACTGTCCATTAAAGCCTGGTTTGCTGCTGACAAGAAAAGGAATCACCTATCTTGATGCGTGGAAAATTTCTTCCCAGAAATGGTCCAGAAAATCACATTTTTTCTGATCGCAGTACGCAGTTGAAAAGAAATGTCATTTCAAATGAGACTCTCTTTAGGAAATTTCTTGACCCATTCAGTCAAGGAATTTCTTTACTTTTCTTGAGCTAAACGGCATACTTAAGCTAAGTATGCTGTTTCGCTCAAGAAAAGTAAAGAAATTCCTTGATTGAAAGGGTCAAGAAATTTCCTACAGAGAGCTCCCTTTGAAGTGACATTTCTTCTCAACTGCGTACTGCGATCAGAAAAATGTGATTTCTTGACCATTTCTTGGGAGAAATTTTCCACGCATCGAGATAGGCGATTCCTTTTCTTGTCAGTTGCAAACCGGCCTTTAGCTTAAAGCATCTGTCTATGGAAAAGTAGGCGTTGAGAAAATATCACTAAAAGTATGAAGTTAGTGTGCTCATTCAAATGTTTTCTAGTCCATTTCTGCATGTCATATTCATTCAGCATTACTGCACAAAGGGCCGGATTTACAAATATGAGGGCCCCGGGGCCTGAGTCTTGTGGGGGCCTTTTTACCAGAAAACAATTTTGACGCTATAATACTGTAGTCACCTAACAGCGGCCTACGGGCCACTTGCGGCGATTCACACTTAAATTATTTTACGGATTCCTGTGAAATCTCAACAGCTGAACAGCTCGGTGAAATAAATTAATGAAGTACGGTAAATTTTTATAGGAACTTTTGGAAAATTGCTAAACATAATTTATCGTAAGATTTTTAAGAAATTCATAGACTTTATATGTATATTTTTTTTGTTTTGTGTAGGAATATCTTGGAAATCACTAGACGATTTCGGAAGCTGAGATTAGCTGAAATAATGGAAGACTAATTTTAGATTTGTTAGTAATATGTTGCTGTAAGCTCAGTATTTAAAAAAAGTAAAAGAATTCCTTCATAAATGCTAGTTAAAATTTTAGTGAATTTGCTCAAAAATTTCTGAAGCAATTGTTCAAGAAATTGCTGTTTGAACTAGTTCATAATGTTCTGGATGGGTTCCAGAAGGAATACGTGGAAAACAATTCTGGTGGAATCCCTGGAACAATTCTAGGAGGTGTTCTCAGAAGTATCTCGAGACGAGTTTGTGGATGAATCGTTGAATGTATTTCATGAAGTGCGGTGCAATGCCCAATCGCTCGAGTTCGCTTTCGCGCGTCTGGAGTGATTTTGTTTTTTTTCTTTTCTCGATTTGCGCTTCGTTCGTTTCCGAGTGGAGTCTGTATGCCGTAAGTGTATCTAAAAGTGAATCAATCAGGGATGAAGTATCATTTGGTGAGCTCGTTTTATGCTTTTATTTCAAATATGTAAAATATATGACTACACATTTCATCGTTACAACGGTGGGACGTAAATATGAATGGTTCGTCACTCTGAGTGACGGCATGAACTCTCATTCATATATTATTTATGTTTTACATTTATGTTTTACATTTTTTTTTTCAGAAACCCCTATCGTTTGACCTTTATATCGCCAATGTAAGTGTCGGCATAAGAGTGTTCTGTTCTGTGTTGGTCCAGCCAACCGAGTTTTTTTTTACTTTTCATATGAGTTAAATATGATAACCAGGGCAGGCAATCGTCAGCTTCGTCACAGTGCGATGACGAAATAAAAAAGACATCGTCATCCAGTATAATAACATTGTCAGGTCGCTGTCTCGTCATCGACGAAAGAATGCACGACGAACGTCAATCCAAAATCGTCAACGAACAACTTTGTCTTCATTCCGTTCGCTCCCCTTTCTCAAGCGAAGGAGGCGTTTATTGTATATTCGCTTGTTATGCACAAAACGGCGAATGCCATCCCAAAATTGCTTGTATTGGCGAATTAACCCGTACTGCTCAAGCTTCAACAATAGCTCTCTTGGTAAGCGCGTGACGTTGACGATTCAGAGATCGTTTGTTCAACTCCGGACACGTTTTGTTTTTTTGTTTTATTTTTTTCAAAAAAGGCTCAGAATCTATCGACGCCACGGTTCATATTTTTAGTCGGCTCAAAGCTCCCGAACGAAGATTCGACTGTAACGAAGGAGGCTTATTTGTTCGTCATGACGCCGAGCCTTTGTGGCGGACCACTGAGTGATGATGACGATTCTTTTTTTAGTTTCGTCGACGACTTTTTCCATTTGACGGTGACGATTGATAACACAAGCTTTGGTCCTGATAGCTGTAGGCATGTTGCGTTTAACTATTTATTCAACCATCTTCGAATGGATCTACACTACAAGTGTCGAAATTATTTTCTTCAACTTGATTTTTTTTTTCATATCTATTGAAAATATTATGCATGTTTATTTATCACAAATAATTTTTTATCATTATTGCCAATCCCAGCCAAACTTAGATTCCAGATTTTCTAAACCGGTACCGATAGGGCTCCAGAAATACATTCAGCAATTTTTACAGGAATTTTGTCAAGATTTCCTCTTGGAATTCCTTCAAGGATTATTCCAGGAATTCAGGGATTTGGCCAGGAGTTTTTGCCGGAATGCCCCCAATGATTCCTCCATAGATTGCTCCAGTATAAACTTTCCTGGGATTTCTCCGGGAATTTCTCCGGGAATTTCTCCAAGGATTCCCCAGGGAGCTTTTCCAGGAATTATTGCAGAGATAACTTCAATGACTCCTCCAGAGATTCCTCCAAACATTCTTCAAACGATTTCTCTACATATTGCTTCGAAAATTCTCGCAGAGACTCCTCTAAAGATTCCGTCAGGAAAATCTCTCTCAGAGATTTTTTCAGAGATGTTCTCAAGGCTTTCTGCAGGTTACAGTCGGCAATATCATCAAGGATTACTTCAGATGTTTTTCCAGTGTTTTCTCCCAAAATTTCTCAGGTAGTGCTCTCGAGATTACTCTAGGAGTGATTCCTTAGATTCTCCAGAGAGAGAGAGAGAGAGAGAGAGAGAGAGAGAAAGAGAGAGAGAGAGAGAGAGAGAGAGAGAGAGAGAGAGAGAGAGAGAGAGAGAGAGAGAGAGAGAGAGAGAGAGAGAGAGAGAGAGAGAGAGAGAGAGAGAGAGAGAGAGAGAGAGAGAGAGAGAGAGAGAGAGAGAGAGAGAGAGAGAGAGAGAGAGAGAGAGAGAGAGAGAGAGAGAGAGAGAGAGAGAGAGAGAGAGAGAGAGAGAGAGAGAGAGAGAGAGAGAGAGAGAGAGAGAGAGAGAGAGAGAGAGAGAGAGAGAGAGAGAGAGAGAGAGAGAGAGAGAGAGAGAGAGAGAGAGAGAGAGAGAGAGAGAGAGAGAGAGAGAGAGAGAGAGAGAGAGAGAGAGAGAGAGAGAGAGAGAGAGAGAGAGAGAGAGGAGAGAGAGAGAGAGAGAGAGAGAGAGAGAGAGAGAGAGAGAGAGAGAGAGAGAGAGAGAGAGAGAGAGAGAGAGAGAGAGAGAGAGAGATAAACGGTAATAAACGGTTTCCTTATAGATAAAAAACATGATTTATGACTTAATAATATTTTTTTGACTAAGTTATTAGCAAAAACTACCAAAAACCATGAATGTTTATGAATAATACCATTTTTTTAAATTTTTGATAGTAAAACGTTAAAACTAAACCCGATACCGGCTTTTTGCGTTTTTTAAACCTGTGTGAACGTCTTAGCAACAATTTTTAATGAGTTTTCTGACAAAAATATTTTCACGTTCATTAAAAAATATGTTTATTTTTTACTCGAAGAAATACCAATATGCTTAATAAACTTCTGCTTAATAGTGTAAACGTTATTCCTGGTAAAAAAAAAATGTCATGGAAAATCATGTTTTTGGGAAGCTTTTATTGAATAACTTAGTCACACATTGTTGTTGCGTATACACAATTTTAAAACAACCTTGGCCTCGAAACCATGTAAAAATTGGAATCGGTAGAGGAATAAAATTTCAATCTAATCGCTCTCTTTCGGTGCCTATCCACCTACTCTATGGACTCCCTTTACCTTTGAGTAGCATGACCGCTCTAGCCATAACGAAAAAAATTGTAGAGTATTCATGTTTTTTTTTATAAAATTAGGAAAAATTAGGATAACTCTAATTCTAACTAAGACTTGTTTTGATTTGAATCAAATTTGATATTCTACAAACTCTTAATACATTTGACAAGAATTATGCTAAAAGTTGCAAAATTGGTTAGGATAAAAAGTTATTGAAATGTAGCGGAAGGTCATATTTTGTGACTTGAAAATTCACCTTCAAGTCGCTTGCGCCACCTCTAAATATTTTTGGCTCAAACTTTGAGGTTTTTTGAAAAATACGCCGCACCCTAGTAACCAACCAGTTGATTGCTAACAGGTACCTTCAGTGTGTAGATGCTGATGATCAACTTTTTTTTGGTGACAATGGCACCTGCCACGTCAGGTTGCATTCCAATGAATAGAAGGCAGAGGAATTGGCCTTGCGGTTAGCTCGCCCAAACTGTATACATTATATACTAGAGATGGGCAAAAAGAATCGGAGCCGTTCAAAAGAGCCGCATCACTCAAAAGAAAGAGTGATCCGTGGTTCTTTTTTGGGCGAGAGTCGATTCATCTGATTAGCTCGGATCAGATAAAAATTCACCCGGAAAAAGAACGAACCGATTCTTTTCCCCTATTCTCCTTCGTTCGTTTCTCGGCTTCATCATGACGCTTGAGTCGTGCCTTGCTTTGCGCGTCACACCACACATGCAAGCAAAGATTTCTGCTGCAGCGTGCTCTCTGCGCTCTCAGCATAGACAGACACATTTGCTCCGCTCACTTGCACACAGGAAGATGTCAGATAGAGAGAGAAAAAGTGCCCACTTGAATGGCAAGCACATTTTTTGCTTCTTCCTTTTGGTTCGGGTAGGGGAAATCAGACGCATGTCGCGCAACAGGCATTGAACCACTCCTTTTCGTTCGGTCTTTTTTTGCAAGCCAATGAGCCACTGAACCGTTCAAAAGATCCGGTTCACTAAAATGAGTGATTAGGATCGGATCCGTTCACTGAAATGAGCCGTTTTAGTTTCAAAGTACAACAAAGTTGTGATTGATTTTCCAACCTATGCCAAATGACCATTATACCAAACGGCATTACACCATATGGCATTATGTCAAATGAGGTAGAGCCTCTGGGACCTAAGTATTGCAAACCCTTCTTAAAATGAAGAAGTTATCATTATTTTTGTATTTCATAAGGTTTACCTGTTTGGTAATAAAACAGCCTGAAAAAAATCTGAACTTTGTTATTTCACAAGAAAGCGTGACAAACTGCTAAAAAATTTGCATATAGTCACATTTATTCACAGAAGAGAGGATCAATGAAGAGTAATTGATCATGCGGCAACTTCCTTCGGCCAAGGGCTAAATATCTCTAAATAAAGATAGAAAAAATAGGGTTCAGCAAATAACACAAAAATTTGAAACAAAACACACACAAATTTTGAGGACCTTGCTAAAAAGTTATGATAATGAATCAGTTTAAAAAAATGAGCACCGACAGAGAAAACATTGAAAAGGGTTTGCCATTGAAACTAGTTAGACTGATACGTGAAACATTGGGTGGTTCAAAGCGAGGATACATGATTGCAAGAAGACATAGAGGGAGACCTAGTGGTGTTGGTGCTGAGGTCATTGGCGTAGGAACAGGGGGGACCAGGGGGGCCTGTCCCACTCCAGAACCATCCAGCCCCCCCCCCCCAGAATTTTTGATAATAATAATGAAATTAAAAAATTAAAAAACAAACAATTTAACATGCAGCAAAATCTTTTGAATCAATGTAGGGGGATTAGGGGCATAATGAACATACGGGGCGAAATGGACACCCTCTCAATATCTGATAATACACATATTTCATCAAAAGTTCATTCACTGCATAAAATCTGTAATGCATTTGAACTGCTTGACGGTAAAAAATTTTATTTTTTCCTTCAATTGTTCTTTAAAATTTGACTTAAAATTTTTCTCAGTTTCAAATTAGCATATAAGCAAGACCGTGGAAGAATCTAATTTTTGAGCAAAGTCACGAACCCAGAAAGGTTCTTTTTAGCTATTATGATTGAGGGAGAGCCCTTTTGCATATCGGAATGATTGACAGTCATTGAATATGTTGGAATAACTAAATTTCATACAGGTGTTCATTTCGCCCCGATACCTTTTTACCAGCCTTGTTTTCGACCCAATTTTCTATCTCGCTTTTCTGACATATGATATGATTTTTATCACTATGAATGAATGTGGCACGTCGTACTAACATCAAACTTGAAAACTAGCCAGGGGTAAATTAAAAACATTGCCATTTAAGGGTCTTAAAACGAACATTTGCTTAACGTGTCCATTATGCCCCTAATTCCCCTACATGACTTTTATTATTCACAAACATTTCTTGAGTAGTTACGTTATTTTATGTTGTAGAAAACTATAGCGAGAAAACCTCGCTTGTCTTATACAGCATCAGCGTGGTGGTTCTGACTTAGGTGAATCACGCGACAACCGAAAGCTTATCCGTCCGGCAGTCGATCGATTGATTACTAATAGAACTAGCTTCTTGTTGTATGCGGTAAGCGCAATTTTTCGACATATCCATTGCAAAAAAACCGTGGTAAAAAAGTGGAAGTTTGATTCCAAAGATTAGTTTTTTTTTCTGAATAATCCAAATCATTCTGTTTGAGCATAGAGCAGCGCTGTATTCTGATTTCTCATGTTTTTGGAGGATACCCTGCTCGAGGTGTGTGGTGATGATGATTACCCTTATGAGAATCCACTAAAGAAATCCATACATTAACTTCAACTCGTATAATGTCCGAAAAAAATAATTGAAAAAATAGACAAAGATATTATAGGAATTTCTCAGACAATACTTAGCGGGAATTATTGTCGAAAAATAAGGCTTAACTTTCAAGGAATTTTGGCATGGCCAAATTTTGTTCAAATGAATGGTAGAAATTTAACATGGCGTGAAAAAAATGTAACAAAATCGACCATAGTGACCATAGCACTCTTTGATATTGATTGAATTTTTTAAGTAGTTTTGCATGAATAAATTTATTGCTTGAACTATAATTTTTCAAGAAAAAACTTTTTATTTCCAAAATTATTTGATTATCATCCAACAGATTTGTAGCACAATTTTTCAAGAAGCTTTTCGATATGCATTATTAAATTTGAGTTTAATCAAATACCTCAAGGAATATTTAAGGGTGGCTTCAGAACTTTTGCAAATCTTTTCGATATTAGTCAAATAATATTGTGGGACTTGTGCATACTTTCAAAGCGAATTCATCCTGGTGAAAATCCACTCCTATATCTACTTCTTATTATCAAATTGATTTTAGAAAATATTCCCGGATTAACCTTAAAAATCTTACTTTATCTCTCAAAAGTTCAGTTTTCGCTCGCAATTCCTCCAAAAAATCATTAACTCCGTCAAATCTAATTCAGAGATATTTCGCTGAAAAGTCTATTAGAAATTCTTCTTTGAATTGCTTTACATAAATTTCCCAAAAAATTTATTGCAAATTTCATCAAAAGTCCTTAAGAAATATTTCCAAAATATTTCACAAATTGCTTCAAAAAGTCTTCTATGTTTTCTTGTTTAGAAATTTCGGTTAAAATCCAAGTATAATTCAAGAATTGGTAAAAAGAAGTTCTTTAAATGTCTCTTGCCCTTGAAAATTTGTTAAAAACCCCCAGGAAAATTTTGCTTCCGAAATCAGCATAGCGGTAGAGGAGTCTGTAGCAAAATAACTGGGATGTGGAAAATTTATTAAGATATTCATAAAGAAATTTTTATTGATTTTCCTTAAAACACTTCTTTAGAAATTGGTTCTAGGTTTGAATTTTTGTGGGATACGAAAGCGGAATTTCTAGAGGCTTTCTGGCAGAATTCTAGAAACTCGTAGAAAAATCTTTCCATACTCACAAAAGCAACGTTTTAAAGAATCTAAAATATAATTTACCTTTTTTAGAATTTTGAACAATTAAGAAATTTTTATGCGTATGGTTTCTGATTCCTGAAAATACATCAGGAATTCCTCAACAAATTCTTAAAGTTATGCAAAAGTTTCCACTAAGATTTAAACTAGAATCTTACATTTTTGCGGTAACCTTCTACAATACTACAAAATAGTCGATAATAAAACCTTCAAAAAAGTTTATTTGGAATTTTTAGGGGTAGGAAAAAATGGGTTCTAAATCAATATGTTCACCATAGTATCATGAATCTTCAGAGTTCATACTAAATATTACATAAGATTCTAGTTACAAATACAAACAGCAAAAATTCCATACGATTTGAGCACGGATCATTTTCTATTATAAAAGACGTCGAAAGAGATCACGATTTTATTTATTAAATCCTACAAGAACCACTTAAGATTTTCTGTGAGGTACATTGTTAACATGTTTGAGAAATTCTTAAATTTTTCGACAGGAATTCAGTGATTTTTTCCGAAAAATATTTAGGCTGCAATTATTGAAAAATTTACCAACAAAGTTATTTCAAACCTTTCGTTTCTTTAGAAATTTGATATGGAGTGATTCATAGAGGAATTTATATAGCAATCCCCATTAAGTTATTCCAGGAGTAGTTTTTGAACCAAAAAATGGAGAGTGTTTAAATTTTAATACGATTCTTTTATGGAAAAGTCCTAAGATTTATATTCGAAAAAAAATGAGTTGATTCTAGAACCTGAAGGAATACTTGATGGAGCTTCTGGATATTTTTTTAGGAAGTTTAAGAATGAATTGCAAGTGCTTAGTGAATCTGGTGAAAAATTTCTTCAATTTAAATCCCAAAAGAATCGTTAGTGCGGTTTAAAGAAAAAAAAAGCTCTGGAAAACGCTTAGATGAATCTTTGGTCATTTTTTTCAGAAGATTCTACGAGAAACAATAATATAATTCTCTAAGAAATCTCTGAACAAATTACTCGGGATTTTTTCACTATTTTCACGGAAGAGTTTTTGGAAATATTGCTTAGTTAGGCATTTTTGAAAAAAAAAATAAGTTTTCGAGAGAATTTTATAGGAATGCTAGATTTTTTCAAACAATTCTATGGAAAAAACCTAGAAAGAAATTCAAAAGCAAAGTTGGATAAACTGTTGGCGAACTCTCTGAAGAATTCGTGGAATGAATCCTTTCTTGGTGATTATGGAGTCTATTTTGGTGCGAATCCTATATTTTTTGTTCTATATTTTGGAGAAATCCTTAGAAATCCTAAACAAATTATTAATGAACACAGGAAGATACTTCAAACCAACAATTGGAATTTATATGTAATGTGTACCTAGTGGACCTTCCAGGAGAAATTATTTAAAAAAAAATTGTAATGCATTCTCAAGCGGAATTCTTTAAACGATTTTTTAAGCAGTTCGATAGAGATTCTTCGAGAAATTTTCTGATGAGATCAAAAAGTCTGAGAATGATTCTCTTGGAGAATCCAAGGATTAACTCAATGAAAACTAGTAAAGGAGTTCTTGAGAAAAGCACTGAAAAGTACGAACATAATTCATGAATTTCCGTAGGAATTCTCAGAGGAAACTCTTCGAAGCACATGATTGAATAGGTACCTGAAAAGATCAAAGAAGAAACACAAAAGACAATCCTTGTGAGCTTTTTGCTAAAATTCTTTAAAGATGATTTTTGACTGGATACAACGAAATGAGACAAAATAAAAAATAAATGAAATCGATTCAAATCTGTAAAAACTACGGAATTTGTGAAAATCGTGATAACTGCGACCGGCACTACTTCTGTAAGACAAGTATTTGCTGGGCCCCCCTGGGCCCCCTCCAGAAAAAAATCCTAGCTACGCCAATGGCTGAGGTAGAGTTTGAAGTTAAAATAACTAGTAGTTTGAAGGGAATAACAAGTTGTACAGCTTAAGGTGAAGATGAATCGAAGCAAAACTTCAAATTTTCAAGAGCACGGATCTGGAGAACCAAACATCCGTTTAAGGCTAAGTAGCCCGTCATTCGTTTTGGCAACAATGATGACTTTTCAGCTTGCATTTCAAAGTGATAAAACTCAGTCTTGATAGTTTATATTGACTTGAAAAAGTATCACTGTACGCACTTACATGCATAAAGTATGCTGATACTTTTTCAGCTGTGTCAGTGCAAAACCAACTGTTTTTCTTTGATTCGAAATCGTGAAATGAATTGGCAACAATCATCAACGACGCGTACAAATTTCAATGACGGAATACTTCGCCTTAAACTGAAAACTTAATCGATTGGTCACTAGCTGGTGGTGACCAATCGATTAGGTTGCTCTCTACGGGCACTTCTTCGATGTAATAAATTCGGCATACTTCAGTGGGCTGACCATTTAGTGTGAATGTCGCCACAAATACGCTGGCTGTACGCAGTCGAAGAAATCTAGGAACCACACATGCAAAATCCGGTCCTACTTGTTAAGATTAAGGTGAAACTGTACTAAAACCACACTTAGAATTTCCAAGAGCAGAAATCTCAAGAACCAGATGTTCATTCACGCTGAAAACCTGATCGATCGGTCACCAATTGTTCTAGTTTTATGTTCTTGAAAATTGAAAAAAAATTAATATTCTTCAAATCAAAAATGGTTTCACCTTAATATCATTCAAATTCAAAGTTTCAAAATACTCGAAAAAAAAAATCTTCTTGCCTTGGAAAGAGAGGGTTCCATGGAACAAACCGAATCAGATAACTACTTTGTGATATTTACTAGAATATTATTCCATACTTACTAGATTATTCTAACAGTCTACTAACTATTTCAATAGTAAACCTATAGAAAACCAGTCGACTATTACTATTGTAAAACAACTAAAAATTATATACTGATTTTGAAAAATTTAGTCTATTTGAAATCTTGTTTGTTCAAGCATTTTTCATTGTAAAGGCTTTAGTCGGTCAAAGTCGTGGGAAAGAAAAAACTAATGTTGCCACCTACCTTAAAGCATTTCTCCTCCTTGGGGCACAGTTTCTTCAGCACCGTGCCCTGGTCCGGCCCGGCCTTGAAGTTGCCCTGGTGGCCCGCTAGCTGAACCCACGGGTACCGCTGCTTTTTGTACGTCTGGAAGAACGGCGTCCACTGGACGATGTTGCGTAGCTTTCGCCATCCCGAGGGCTGCAAGTTTGGAACAGAGAAATAGAAACGCAATTAGAACAGTCGTCATTCAACGAAACGATATGGATCTGAAAGGTTAATCAGAAGATGTTTGCTCGAAGGGGATCGGAATACCGAAACCGCAAAGGCACACCGTAACGACACGCGGAAACGCGATTCAGATTCGATTTCCCATATATTCCCTGAAGAGATGTGTCTAAGTGAAATCCTAACCTACGGCAAATCAACCACGCATGTCACGACGTCATCGTTGTTGATGACCGGTATTGTAAGACGATACCGGCATTACGCGAAAAGCCTGGTGAACACGTTAGCTAATGAAGTTTGCTTGTAGGGTTAGGTGGTGCAAAATGTACTCATGAAGTACCAGTTTACATTTACCCCTTCCTAATCCATTAAGAAAGAGTTATACACTCCCGTTCAAAAGTTTGGGTTCACCCCCTAAAAAACATACAAAGTGTTTTGTCCATGCATGTGATTACGCATTCGAAAGGCAATGAGTTATTCTTACTTCGTATGTATTTTTTGAACTTTGTATATTAAATTTTTACTTAAAGTTGTGACATTTTTCAAAAAACATGGCTAATTTCCTTAGCGTTGGATAGACCAAAAATTTAAATAAATGTCGTTAGAATCGTAATATTATATTCTTTGAAGAGTACTCACGAAATTTTTGCGTATATGCATTATACGTTATAATATTCTTATGAAACTTTGCTACTTCTTTAAAAATGCGATTGAGCTTAAGATGCCAATTTTGAACCATCTAACCCTACTATTCGCAACAAGAGACAACGGCAGCTGTCACATTTGCTTCTCGCGCTCGAGTAAACACTACGATGCGGTAGGTGTGTACATTTTGACAAGAAACATGCGACAATAGATACTTATTTATGACTTTAGAATTGCTGTTGCTGCTTGCCGTTATTTGCACTCGGAAACAACAAATCGACGACTTGGTGTTGCATAACTCAACCGCCCAGTCCACTACAACGCAGGTATGCGACGCGCCGCTTGAAGGCGTAAGTGACAGCTGCTAATGACATGGTTGGTGGTCGACCGACACTGACGTCAAATTAATTTGATATACGATAGTCGACACCTACCGACCTGCAGCGGTCGATCTTGCTGGTCGGTATAATACGGGTGATGAATTTCAATTAGTCGCGTGCCGGCATCGATCACTGGACCGCGTGACCTACCGATATGGAAGGAAGGTTAGGAACCTATAGTGTCGTAGTAGGCGACGATCGAAGGCGGCGGGGGCAATTGTAACGATTTGTCACTTTGCTAAACGATGTACTAATTGAAGACTCGCTGCGCACTTTGATGAGGAGAAAGCGCCCGAGTTGTTAAATTGTACGATCCAACATCAATTAGACGAGTTTTGAATAAATTTTCAAACAAATGTCATACGAAGGGATGAGCTGTTTGCAAACATATGACGATTGAAAAATCATGAATGTTTGGAAAGCAGTGCACACTAGAATGTTCGCAAAAATATTCCACTGCGTCGTCAATTCAACCTGATTAGGGTTATTACCTCCGTTGCACGCGATCCTAGTTTGAGCGGCTCACGTGAAGCGTTCTTTTGAACTTCAAACAGAAATTCTAAATTTTCCATTTTGCACTAAAACCGCAATGGAGAAAACAAGCCCTTACCCGCATCGAACGTCATTCGGGAGCGGTAATTGATCTAACACCTGGTTGATTGAAATTCCAAACACACGAGGCTGCAAAACCGCAATGCGAATCGGTTCAAATTTCGTCATTCTAAAAATATCGCTCTTCCTAAAGTGAGATGAATGCTCCACTTGACAAACGATACGCTAAATAATGGGACCAAATTGAATCACAATTTGCGCGCAGAAAGCTCACCGAAACGACAATTCATCAACCACCATCAACGACGACGACGACGACGGCCTCGAAAAACTAGTGCGAAATCTATTGACGTCAGAGCTTTTGTGTGCGATTTAGTTAACAACAATAAATGGCGGTTACGGTGGAGGAGGTGGGGAATTGTGCTACCATGAAATCCCAAAACTCACAATTAGTCAAGGGTTTGAGAGGAGGGGAATTAAGCAGTTCATCTATCACCAGCAGCAGCAAATTTGCACGGTGGTTGGCCAAACTGAATGGAGAAAACAGCTGATTCGAGTCGGATTGAAGCAACGCACAGTTCGCAGTTATACGGTCGAGGGAGGCCATGCTTTGCATTAGCAACACTGGATTGGGCTGTAAACATGAATGCGTCATAGCAGGCCGGGAAAGAGAGTAGTTAGTTCAGGTTTCCCTTTGGAACGACGTCATCAACGATTTTGGTGGTCTTGGAGAATTGGATTACAGTCTTGTTTTCGGTTGTCCAAACCCTTTCAGATAAAGAAGCACAGCGTTGGACTGCAAAGCAAACGTCACACCCCTCTCTTTTCCATGGTAGCTCTAGAGCACCATTGGTTTTCGTCGAATAGCCAACTAACTGTTTCAATACTAAAACTATTGATAAACAATCAATTTACTTTTGTAAGACAACTATTTTTTTTTTTTGAACAAATTTTGAAAAATAGCTCCTTTCCAATATTGTTTGTTTAAGCACTTCATATACAAATGCCTTTTTTTCGTACAGAAACAGTCGATCAAAGTCGTGGGAAAAAGGAGGGTTAAGATGGAGATGCATCGAAGCCATACCTCGAATTTTCAATAGCTCAAAAGTAGAGAACCAGACAAACTGTTCGTGCTAAAAATTTAATCCATTGGTCACTCGCTGGTGATGATCAATCGATCAAATTCAGCGCGAACGATTGGCTAGCTCCGTAGATTTGTGGTCTTGAAATTTTTAGGGTTGGTGCGATGAATTTTCACCTTAAGAAGCATAGGGGAGATACATACATACAGTATTGGACAAAACATTTGCAACTTTTTCGATTTTCCATACAAAATGACCAGGTTTGGTAAGCTATATCTCAGTTCTTTATGAACCGATTTGAATGAAATTTTGGCAAAACATCAGACATAACTTAACTTTTAACATAGGGGAACTTACGTATTCTCGGCAGTCTAAGCCGATGCCGCGCTTATTTTGTAATATTCTCGGACATCAGCAGATAAATTCCGTGTTTGTCTGTTTACATTTATGCGTTGCTTAATTCTCCATCGATTCACACCGACAGACTTGTCAAAATGCTTTTGGAAACGTTTTTACAACGCTGCGAACATCTCTTGTCAATGTGACTATTGTCGGCAGGCTCATTCTGTTCGGCAACTTTCCCATAAGAACTGCTGGTGAATCACTTCGGCAGCTCCAAATCAGTCGCATTTTGAGGCGTGTTCATTTGAATCGATGACATCTCTGGCGGTATTGTTTGTTCAGTCTCGGGAATCTCGTCAGTGGGATGCGGACAGAACAAAGAATAATCTGAATGGTTTCAATTACGTGTTTTGATAGAATAATATTGTGAATTTGGCGTTTGAAATTTGGTTGCCGATAATAGTCGAATGGTGCCGAAGCCGTAAGTCTCCCTATATTCTTCAGTGATTTTTCCAATCACAAGTTCAAAAGCAGTAACGGTTTGACTTAAGTGAATTTTTGACGATTTCTTAAAAATGACACTTGGTAGGTACGAGGGGGGTATGAAAATAAATAAGGAACAAAAAAAAAAACGAAAAAAAGTTATTTTTTCGAATTTTTATTTTTAACGATAGTTGTTGAACTGTCATCATTATTTTACCTTCTTTTTACTCTGAAAATTAAAAAACCTAGCTGATGTCAAACAAATGATGAATCTTTTTTTTCTCCCCTTCAAAATTTTCGGATTTTTGAAGGGGGGGGGAGGGGGGTTTGACATAAAAGAAAATTAATATTTTTATCAGCCTAACTAAACATAAGGAATAGCTGCATAGAATCTTCAGCTAAGTTGTAGATTTTAACGAGATAAACAAGTTTGCCGAAGACAGTTTTTGTGTAGGGCTATTACATTTTAAGATAAATAATTTTGAAATTTTTGTCGCAAATTACTCTTTAGTTAGACCGTTAAAACTTATAAACTCGTGATTGGAAAAATTATTCAAAAATATATGTAAAAATTCAAGTTATATCTAATGCTCAGTGAAAATTTCATTCAAATCGTTCCATAAATAACTGAGATCTAGCTTACCAAAGTTGGTCATTTTGTATGAAAAATCGAAAAAGTTGCAGATGTTTTGTCCAGTACTGTAAATTTTCTCTCTCTACATTTCGATATCTCTGTACTTAGATGTGTTTTTGATGGTTTCACTTTTGATTTTGATACAAAATAATTGAGGAACGTGAACGCCTGCTCGGTCATTATTGTCCTGGAGCTGCGACCCAGTTAAAGATTTACATACATTTCATGAACCCCTAAAAATGGATGTTCCTGAAATCAATGTTTAAATCTGTCGAAGATCTCACTGCCTTTCTACGCCTACTTGCCCCACGTTCTATGTGAAACCTTAAGCGCAGAACGGCAGTTTAGGGTTAACATAAAAACTAGGCAAGCACAGCTAAAAATCACGCCCGTTATCTACCACAGATAATGCAAGAACTCTGCTGATATCATTTTGAGGAATCTATCACGAAACACGACTGGAGTCTAACAAGTATTACTCCTAGAGTTTGATGAAAAACTTTTAAGACAGACATTGGAAAAATTCAACAATCGTGCAGTGAAAGTAAGAAAATGAACCACAGTTTTCTGAAGTTAGGCAGAAAGATGCACTATATGAGACAAATTGGTACCAAATATAAGTCTAGTAATTTTCAGAATAACCCCTGCCAAAATAACTGTCAGGAAAACTTCAGAACATTCCCACAAAAAATCCCTCCATCAATTCGTTAAAGATATTTGCAGAAGCTAATTAGTTCTTTTTTTAAGTAGATATGCTTTTAAGAATTTCATCAGAAATCCGAGAAAATCTCGGTTCCAAAGTCACGAAATTGTCAGTTGTCCATCAAGCATAACCTCGTCGCAGGAATCTGCCGAAAAGATCACTATGGCGTAGTTCAGTCGAAGTTCTCATCATAAATCTTGATAATTTGAGTGCAAACAGGAGAGAACTGTGGTGTATCAAATGTGCGTTATAAAAATATGTTTAAAAATAGCACACACAATTCTCTCAGTGTATCTTCACAAGGCAGAATGCGCACGCACAAGCATGTACGCATGCGCGCGAGCTTTTCTTTTGACATTCAAGCTGACAAAAGCTTTATCCCTTGCACGATGGTAGCCTTCGGTTGTGTTGGTGAATGTGAGAATAAGATAAGCGTTTGATGAAACGCTCAATCACAGACACACATACTATCAAGCATCATCATAGGGGATGCGTTCTTGATAGAAGAAAGATTATGCCTTGGATGAGAGAGAGAGAGTGAGAAAGAGATAAAATTTGAGAACGATACGCGAATTGAATGATGAAGATGAACGGAACCATTGGAAGTTTGCTTCAGTTTGTCAACGGCTTTTGGGGTGAACAAACACCTTAAGTTTAATTTTGCAATTTCTTGCAAAATTATGTTCCGCGAGTGCCGGTTACCACAAGAACATTAGTTTGTTTTCTATCCTGCCAATCATCGGCATGGTCCCAAGGTTTTTTCCGAAGATTTCGTCAGGAGGGTAACTGAAGACAAACTCATTAGATTAGTGCAAAAATCAACCAACTGTTTCGATGATAAAACTATTGTTAAACAATCATTTTACTAGTGAAAAACAACTGGTCGGCGTTAAGTCAGAGTGGACTATGTACAAAACTTGGGAAAATTAGATTATTCTTTCATTAGATGCGAAATTACCTTACCTCCATTTCACTTTGATCAGATTTGATGAATGGTGTAAACTGCGAGAGATATGTAACAAATTTACTTGGAATAATCAATAAAAATCGATTAAAGTATGCAGTCAGAGTGGACCAAGTGCTTATTACCCTAACAGCAATAATGATCAACGCGCTGAGGAATGCGAGAAAATGTAAGACATTTCAAGTGATTTGTCAGATTTTTCGAATTCGAATGATTCTTCTTCTCATGATTCGGCATTTGATTTTGATTTTTGACCATTTACCATATTAGGATAGGTGGTCAGAAATTGCAACAATTTATTTGCAGACAGAGTGGACCAATTGTCAAAGCAATATACTGATTGATTATGGCTAAGAAGGCCGTCGTTCATTTTGGCAACAGTGATGACTTTTCAGCTTGCATTTTAAAGTGATAAAACTCAGTCTTGATAGTTTATATTGACTTGAAAAAGTATCACTGCACGCGCTAACATGCAGCTGATCAGAGTTGGGAATGGTAATAGTAGTAGGCTTGAGTTTTTGCGAAAATCACGTGGCTCTTCTAATACAGTAGTTCAAAATTGTGAATCTCATCAAGTAGCCTCCGTTGGGTACATGAATTTCCTAAATCAGTACCGTGCACCCCCGCTAATTTGAACGGTACCTCATGCAAACCATCGGGGTTCATTTTTAATTTGAACATCTAGTCACCCTAGAAACGTGTTTCTGGTTACCTCTTTCACTGTTTTGTTTTGATTCTGCATTTCGTTCCACAGCGTTCCATCTCACTTCACTCCGTTCCATGAGCTAAATGACGTTTGAACCATTTTTAATCTGAACGATGTGCAAATTAGCGGGATACAGATTAAAAAGTGTTCAGATTAAATGTGGTCAAACCAACGGGGGTACCCGATAGTGTCATTGAAGGCTGTAAATGCGGGAAATGCAGCGGGATATAGAACATTTTTCTACAGCAGTTTTGGGTTGCCCTTAGCAACGGGTGTTTTTCTATTTTCAAGGAATTTTTCCTACAGCAGCAATAGGCGTGAGTTTCACTGGCTCTGCTGACTGCAAGGGGGTGGTCACTCTACGCAGTGTGCCTTGCGCAATTATGGCACATTTCGGCACATTGACTGGCACAGTTTGTTTTATAGTGGATTGCTATAAACATCACAGTGAACTGAAATTTCCGTCTCAGCAATCATTGAATTTTCTGAGTTGATTGCTATCCGTCAAACACGGATTTCACAAAATGTTCACGTTGACTTCGTCTACAAAAGGAAACTGCTGGGATTTGTTTTATTTTTTTATTTCAGAACAAATTGGTACCAAACCAGCAGAACCCATCAAACCGAACTGTTGGCGATGGAATAGGCTTTGCTCTATGTTTTACTAAATTCATAGTGAATTAAAAGTTAAAAGTATTGAAAGATACAAGAAATCGTCAGCTCATAGCAAATCGCAAAGCCGGGGAAATGGATGCAAAAATGCATGGGAATCTGGGGAACAAATAAGAAACAATGCTTTTCCTTACTCATGCTGCTAAACGAAGAATCATTTCTCGCAGAACTTGTGAACTCGCCTTAAAAGTCATTGCAATGGTAACCGAGTGTGTAGCTTGTTGTTACAGAGCAAACGAATGGATTTAAACGTTATTCAACTATGCTACGATGAAGAGAAGATCTTGCTCTATCTCCCAGTGGTGATAGTTTCCATCCTGGTCCATCAATTTGCTTAGAAAGAAGGAGTTACACACTCGGTTACCAATGGCTTTTAGGGCGAGATCAAAGGTTATGCGAGATTTGGTTAAAAAGTATAAATATCTAATCTAAACTTAAAACAAGTTAATTTCTTTAGGTTAGGCCCGAACAAACTGACCATGGAATTTCCATACTCTCCCTCCATCAAATATAGATGATCTCTGGTTAAAAATTTTTTCTATTCACTAGACCCAAAAATGTACTCCTGCATAGTGTTCAAATACCCATACTATGCTCAAATGTGACAAACATCTTCTCGGAATGACCTTTCTTGCCTCCCTTCGAGCTCGATATCACGCCCCTGTACATAACTGTTAATTTTCGAATCGCAGTTCCCGTGTTGTCTTTAAAATTTGTGTGAACTGAATTGAAGTCTTGCATCTAAAAAGCTACAATTTTTCATTCCCGTCATAATGACAAAAAAGAAGAAAATGTCAATACTTGCTGAGAACGTTTTTCCGAGATTTCAGCTCAATTTTTATGGCATGTAGCATTATAGCACATTTGGCGCGCTTGGCGCACCTTGGCGCATCGAAGGCACAGCTGTGCCGAATGAAGTGCGTAGAGTGACCACCCCCTTGGCTGACTGTGATTTGCTGCGCTTGCCTACTGTAGTAAGAATTTCAGAACTTTTCCCAGCTCTACTTTTTCAGCTGTGTCAGTGCAACACCAACTGATTTTTTTTTATTCAAAATCGTGAGATGAATTAGCAACAATCATTAACGACGCGTACAAATTTCAATGACGGCCTACTTCGCCTTATTGCATTTTTTGAGTCAATTCCAAAGTCCGATATAAGTTCTTGATAGTTCTATGGTGTCTGCCTGGGGGATGCGAATTGAAAATCAACAAGCAGCCAGGCTACTGTCAAACAAAAATTTTCGTATAAATGATCTGAGTATGCCTAGAAATGTACAGTCATGATTTCGTCACGCTAAACAATGTTAAATAATTTATGTAACACAATGATTGCCAATTTATAAAGAAAAGATGTGTACGTTCCAAATTATACATTAGTATTTCACAACTGTTCTACAATATGTTTCTTAATAATATACAGACAGAAACTTTCTGATGAAAGCAATTTGTTAGGTTAATAGCCTGCATTGAACTGATGAAGCTTTTTGTGAAATAATTTAAGTGTGTACTTTGAATGTGGTTTCCTGCGAGACAAACAAACAAGCAACGGTTAGCACTCGTGGAAAATATTGTGTTCAATTTGAACGGTTTAAATGTTCAAGTCCGCACCCCTTAGGTGTCTGCATGGAATGCCGTAGAAATTCTCACTTGGTCCACTATGACTGAACGCATATTTGAATATCTCTGGTCTTCAATGCTCTTACTTTGCAAAACTTTAATTTTCAAGCTATCGTAATGCCAATGTTTTCGGGATTTAAGATATGGATTTTTGAATAATTTACGATAGATGTTGGCTTCGTGGCCGTGCGGTTAGTGTTACCAAGCATTTAGCCGCATCGAGTCAAGGGGTGTGGGTTCGATTCCCGCTTCAGTCTGGAAAACTTTTCGTCAGAAATGTATTTCGATTGTGCCACTGGGCGTTGCATGCTAGTCCGTTGTCTAGTGTTGTGCTTCCTTCAAAGGGCCAATCGTCCACTGGGAGCATAACGTGTCGGAGTCTTTAAAAAAAAATGCACCCAGTTTGACCATCTAAGCATTAAATTATTGTTATTTTCCTGGAAATTATTCAGCCAGAGTGAACCAAGTCACCAAACGGTAGCGTTTTGTTCAGTCAGAGTGGACCAAGTGCACAGTCCATCAAAAAATCATTGCACAAACTACGTCACGCTCCAAGAGAGGAGGGGGTCGAGCCAAGCGTAACAAGCCTTACAACATATTCAGAGGACTCATACAAAAAACTTGGGGCCCAGATAGCCGTAGCGGTAAACGCGCAGCTACTCAGCAAGACCAAGCTGAGGGTCGTGGGTTCGAATCCCACCGGTCGAGGATCTTTTCGGGTAGGAAATTTTCTCGACTTCCTAGGGCATAGAGTATCTTCGTACCTGCCACACGATATACGCATGCAAAAATGGTCATTGGCATAGTAGGGACGTTCCGATACTTCCGATATATCGGAATATCGATATTCGATATTTTAGTATCGATATTTTCTATTCGATATATCGGCAATATCGATATTTCCTTCCGATATATCGTACATTAATACAGTCAGTGACAAAAGTTAGTAACTTAAGGCTGTTTTTCCATAGGGGAAGGGGTGGTAAAATGAACACCTTAAGGAAATCATCTTGTTTCTGATAGAAAAACGAGAAATTTGTATAGTTCTATCGCACAATGTCAAAAATAGTGATATAATATATAGCAGCGACATGGATTCAGACTAAAATAGCTAAATTTTTACATGTTTTTATCGCTATCAAAAAGCGATGGAAATGTTCATTTTACCTGCACTATGTGGGTAAAATGAACAGCGGTTGGTGGTAAAACGAACACCATGCAAAAAACGTGAGCAAAACAAATAATTCTGAAAATTTTCATTGCTTCACCGAAAATACATCCATTGATGAGTGTAACCCATTCAAAAAGAAATCTAAAAGTATCAGATTAGACATCATTTCATAACGATAATCACCTCACTGAAAAACCTTAAGTCTTCCAAGCTAAAAGTTACGTCAGTTCTTATTTTCAAACGTGGTTTTCCAAAATCTTAGTTTTCGTTGATATTTTTACTTCAGTTGACCTACGTATCAACTTGAACACTCAAATTTATGCTCTAAATCGCCCGTGCGTGATAAAAATTCATCAAAATTTGTTTTTTCTCGGTAAGAGGCATGGTGTTCATTTTACCACCCCTGTTCATTTTACCACCACTTCCCCTACAAAGTGCCCAAGTTTGGAGATCTGTATCAGTATCTCAGCTTCTGGTAGTCCGAATTGGGTTAAATTTGGATGGCGAACTACAAATAACCTGAAGTTTAGTGTATACTGATATTATTAAATTCTAGACATTTTCCAAAGAGTTACAGATGGTTTTTCAAAGAAAAAAGTAAGTAACTAAGAATTTTTTTAATTTAATTCAAAAATGGTTAGTTGGTTAGATTGTTCGGCAAACTTGTTCATTTTCAAAAGTTACATAAACTTACAGAATACCACACCAACCAATTACAACTTATCGCTGAGATACAGATCTCCAAACTTGGGCTATGGAAAAATAGTACCGTAAAACGGGGTAACTTTGATAATGCGGGTAACTTTGATAATGCGAGACCCACAACATAATAAACGAAATAGCGAAGCTTCAGTTAAGCAAATCGAATGCAAAAGTAAAGAGTATTAGTATGACACTTTATGTCAAAGTTATTTTCGTTGGAATCAAGTGCATTTGAGGATTTATACGCAAATATTAATAATTTATAAGATTTTAGCACTTTTGCAACGCTTACAAACAATCTGTTCTACGATCACTATTTGATGAAGTCATAATGAGTTCGTCATTTATCCTTGACAGCCTAGCTATAGTAGAACATGAATTCGGTGTTAAATCTCTTAGAGAAAACCATTTCCACAAACTGGGACCATTTTTGTAATCTAAGTCAGAAATTTCCATATAGCGTTGAACGCCCAGAGGTATGCTACGCCCTACAAATGTTCCGTAATTCATTCAATTTTGTTCAACTATCAAAGTTACCCCAAAACAGAAAACCGACTTTCGATTATATGAAAAATAATATATCCATTCGGAATAAATCTTTTGGCAATCTATCAAGTGCAATCGATAGCTAGGATGTCAGTACTTGTTTTAAAAATATAAATTTTAATTCTTTGAAACAGAATGCATAAACATTGAAGTTTTCTTCGAAAAAACTATCAAAGTTACCCCGTTTTACGGTATTTGATTACTAACTTATGTCACTAAGTTTATATAGAAAACAATTGTGGTACAGTTCTAGACGGCTGTATGAGGGTTCCCGCCCTTTATCATAGACAAAGTTTTGGAACAAGTCTGCCTCTTAGACGAAATTGACGCATCTTCTGGTAGTCATAAATTGACGGTGACACATCCTTGTGAAAGCTAAGGGATAGGAAATGATAATTGACTGAACACTTACACCATCTCATAAGTGGAAAACAATTGTAGGGTTTTTATAAATCTGAACTGCTATGGCAAATGAAATGTAATATGTTGTTAACAAAACTTTAATAGAATCTTAAATTTGTTTTACCAAATTAGGATGATAGTGTTGTGTAATAACACAGAACACCTAGATATAAGAACTGAATGTAATGTTTGGAATGATACTAATAAAGAAATAAAAAAAAATTGTAGAGTTTTCTCTATATATTATTATTTGTTTTGTATTTAAATAAGCATCTTAGTTCAAATTTTACTGAAAAGTATCTAAACGGAAGACATTTATTTTAATGTGTGTGTGTGTATAATCCATCTAACCCCCACTGTCCGGCAGTGGTATTATGGAAAAAAGTTTTCAGCAAAACTGCTTTGGTACTCCGTTTTTGCAAAAAGCTTCAGTCCGGGAGTTAGAAGGTGATAGCCCTATTGCAGATCCGGTGACCCATTTCAGAATGGCTGGAGAGACACGTCCATTCAGAAGTCACTTTCACTTACAACGAGCCCCGCATGTATGCATTACCGTTATCAAATGGATAATGATAATGCATACACACTTCCGGTTTCAAAAATGGTTACTTTGAAACTGGCGCGTATTTAATGTTCAAGTACAAATCTCGATTACTTTTTCAAACCGACGTAAGTAATTTCCATACGGTTTTAAGAAAATTAATTCAGAAGAATCACAACCTGTCTTCTAAAACTGTTTTAAAATGAATCACCTTTTTGACATTTTTTGCCGTGTACATTGTTTAAATTTTGCATACAATAAGCTCGCATTCAAAAACTAGGAAGTTCCTGTTATTTCCCACAAAAATTTGATTCCAAAATGATAAGCCAATTTATTCAGTTACTTTCGGCGTTTTTGTACCAGTGTAAAATCGACTCAAGTAGTGTTTTGTTTCGATTCGTGGTTAAATCACTTTGTCTCTCCATACAGCAGAGCGGCGAAAGTAGTGGTTAGGTAGCGAAAGTTGAAAATCTTACTTTCGTCGTTTTGTAAATCCAGAAAGTAAACGTTCTAAAAGTAAAAAATCGAGTTGGTTTACAGCAAAATGTGTAGAATTTTGTCTGCGAATCACGTAGAATCGAAAAAATAAGTTTGTATATTTTTTTGACTTGAGTCTGTTTGAATAAGTTTTCGAGAAATAACTATATAATCAGAACATTCTCACCAAAATTCATCCAAGGCGGCGTTGTCACCAAATCAAATCAGCAACTAATTTGGTATGCATTTTCTTCTCCTTGTGACGCACTTACCACTTGTCATTTCTAGACCACATTTTTTTACTCCTACTTTCACGCATTTTTCACAATTATCACAATAATGTGTTTTTTTTATTGTTGAAACCATCCGGTGGCGTAGTATGGACCAATGCACGAGTTCACTAATTTGACGTTTGAGCGGTGCCGAATTCACTCGTTGTCATGGTCACGTAAATAACACGGCACCGCTCAAATGTCAAATAGTGAACTCGTGCATCGGTCCATACTGTCAGCCAAATTATCAACACAGCAACAAAAAAAAAACCACGTGGAAATTCATTAGCAAAACCAACTAGAACCGGTCTTAAACCATCACATTGAAGTAGTCTTTGATCACACGAAACGCGCTGATATTTTTTTCACTATTCTATATCGAGGTTTTTTTTTCAATATTCACATCCGAAATACAATCCGGATGGTGTAGCACCAGGCAAATCATCGGCAAAATCGCGAAAAAAGAGAGCACAAAAAAAGTGTGGCAGGAAAACAAAACACGACCGTTCGCGGCAACGCCTACTGCGATCCTCAGAAGACATTTATTTTAATGTCGGCCAAAATAGCAATAATCGTGAATTTTTCTCGGTTTAAATATATCATATGATATGCCGATATATCGATATTTTGAATCAATATATCGGTGGTATCGATACTTTGATTCGATAATCGTATCGATTCAAATATCGATACTTCGCAATATCGGAACGTCCCTATGTATTTCTTTGTTTTTTTTTTGCATTTTGAGCATGAAAATGAAAATTTAGACAAAAATAATCTTCTACAAAATTGTTTCTAAAAATGTAAGCTTACATACTGTGTCATTTGAAACTAGGGTGATCCACAATATCACACATATTATATAATCACCTTTTTTATTAGCAAAAATACTGGTATATGCTCTTTGGCAAAGCGGTAGAACTTGAAATTTTGATCAACTTTGCCAAAACAAGTTTTTCTGTAGCTCAAAATTTGACCAATCTAGACATTTTTTCCTAATCATCGCAGGGTGGTCCAACAAAAATAAGTTTTTCAACTCTAGTTTTTTTAATATTATTTTCTCGTCAAAGTCGTCAAGAAACGACTTTTAGAACTTAACAAAACGCAAATTTTCATGCAAAAATATTGATGATATCTATTTTAGTTCAAAAGTTATTGAAGTTTTTCTGCTTAAAATCCTTTGTTTTTCAAGGCATTTTATTAGAGTTACAAAACTAACACATCTGTAATTTTTTGATATAATATAGAATTTTATTTTGTCTTTTGAACGCCGTCAAAAAATATTTTTTATGTTTGCCCCAATCAGAGATATTCATTATCAAAGTAGGCATGTTTTTGAGAGAAAAACAACAATAACTCCTAAACGGAAGGAGATAGCGAGTTCCTTCACTCACCAAATTACGCATTTTTCAAAGCTCTAAAAGTATTTCTTAGACTACTTTGATGGAAATTTGAATTGAAAACTCTAGAGCCAGAAAACCAGTTTTGTTCGGACCACCCTATGTCACCGTAGGAAAAAAGCTCTAAATCGGTCAATTTAAGAGATACAAAAAAACTTGTTTTGGCAAAGTTGCTTGAAATTGAATGGTCTACAACTTTGCTAAAGCATGTATAATATAATTTCTACAAATAAGAAAGTTAATTACATAATTTCTATGAAATTGTGGTCCACCCTAATTTTCAATAAAACCAAACAAAGGGCTCAACTAATACAAACAACTTTGTAGAAGACCGTTTTTGTCTAATTTTTCGTTTTAAAGCTCAAAATGCGTCTTTCCGCGTAAAACTGATTCCTGGACCATAGTGCAATGTGCTAAATGTGTTATAATGCCGAAATAATCGTACCAATATCTATTATTAATTCGTTACAGTCGGTTTTATTTTCTTTTATTATTTGTTATTTTACCACCTTGTTAGCTTATTTTATAACACACTCTGTTACAAAAAAAATGAGACGTTTTGTAGTTTTTGAGCGATTACATAAAATAATATAGATCTTGGGCACTATCTCAACACTGTAATACTTTTGGAACATCTACCCCTAAGACAAGACGTGTCAGGTCAAAGTACAAAAATGAAACCAATTGCCTGTCAAAAAAGACCACTTCTCATTGGTCGGTTTGGCAAAGGCCTACATTCACATCGCTGAGTTGGATTACAACAGGGCACTTTGTTGCTAGCCTGGCCGTGTTGCTAGTTTCAAGTTAGAGTTTTTTTCAAAAGTTTGGAAAATTTCATGACATATTTTTGTTTTAAATCCATTTATATTCGATGTTAAGTTTACCGCATGTGCTCTTACAATGCAAAAATAATTAAAAAATACATAAATGAAAGCAAAATAATGGAAATTGTGTCAATTTTCTCTAAAATTCTTGCCGGTTTTGAATATAAACCTGATTTTTAAATAAGCTAGCATCCTCTATTGCACTGTATGAATGAAGCGTGCAAGAAACAACAAAATTATGAACCTTGATATTTGAATATGTTCACCAGATTTACTTAAAAATGATACTGGTAACACTGGCTTTTGTATCGTCAAGATTATCGACTGAAAAACAACGGGGCAGTCTTAGTTGAGCTGTCACGTCCTGTCCTAGATCTACCCTAATTGAATAGAGAAAGCAAAATTGTCCGATGATACTAACAGATTCTAATAACGGCCTACTTTGCCTCATTCTCTTTATGATTGAATGGCTCATGTAGCTTTGGCTGCATGAGAGATATGAATGAAATTTTTAAAATGCATCGCGTCACCATAGTGATAAGACATTTTATGCGGTTCGTGCCTCATGCAAACGATTCGACCAAAATTGATTGAGCTGTGGTAATGATGGTAGATTAGGAAAGTTACCCGATACCATCAAGCAACTAAGGCTCATGTGTACATCTAAAAATACACTTAGTTGGTAATGAGTTGTGTATTGAGTTAGATCGGTTCAAATTGATTAAGATGATACTGCGAATGGAAAGTTCAAATCAGATTGAATCGTGCAAGTTTATTAAGTGCTGTCGTAATCTGCTCATAAATGTATTACTATCCCATAAGGCAAGAAAATTGAGTAAAGATCGGACTGATACGAGATTACCAGCGGTAAAAACCTTCAAATTCTAAACAAATCGAGCGCCTTTGATTGACTCGTGCCGGATCTATTTCAACTCAACTCATCATTCAATCGTGTTTGCTCAACGATCGTCGTCATCAAACACGTCACAATTAAGACTAATCATCAAAGTTCAACGTCACCGTGATTAGACTTTCAGGCGGTGGGATGTTTCCAGGGAAACAACAAACGTCACTGTTGGAACAGTGGAGCGAGAGTGATCTATCGGTGACGTTGTAATTGCCTTGGACTTGAAACTTCAGCCAATACAGTCTACTTTCCATAACTCGATCTTCCATATCTCGCTGGCGAGTTGTACAGTGAAACCTCCATGAGTTGATGTTTCATAACTCTATCGAGGAACCATACTGAAAACAAAATTTCATGGCTACTATGATCGTCTCATCAAAAGCTTGTCAATGCGTTTCTGTTCCATGATTCGATATTGACATGAGCCGACTATGAAATCATAGAAAAAGTAGGTTTGCATTGCTCCCTCGATGGTCTGTTGAACCGCAGTTGCACTGATTTTGTTTTTCATAACTCGAAATCTCTCTAACCCGATGGTCCTTCACTTATGGAGAGTTGGCTGTAGCTCGAGTCCGATCGATTGAAGGGGATCGTCGTGTACACGGTTGACAACGCTAACAATTAGATATAGAAGGGTGCGGTGGATCGAGTGATCATTGAGCAATTATCTCGCTATAGTAATGATTTCCGTTAGGGAACAACCACTAATAGGCTTGTTTTAGAAACATCTATCGTTTGAACATTTTCATCAAAAACTTTCAAATCACATTCCATCGTTTGTAAGTAAAACATTACCCAACAGCGATTAGCTAGAACGCAAATTGAAGGAATTTAGTCCGCGCAAAAATCTGCTTGTTCATCGCTTCCAATTTGCGAGATTTGCAAGCCAAGTGATCATCCATCACCGCGTGAACGCGATAATTATCCACACATTGCTCCGCCTCACGCCTCGCTAATTGGCCCTGATGGGAACGTAGGCGTAGGCTTGCTCAATTGCTCACGCTTACTAGGGTGTCCCAGATAAATACAAACAATGTTCGAGAAGTCCTAGTGCTCAATCCTAGAATGGATTACAGTCAATTCTTCATAACTCGATATTGAAGGGACCATCAAGTTAGGGAGATGTCGAGTTTCATATCACAAAACCAGCGCAAATGGGACACCCTAACGATCACTAGCTTGATGCTTCACGTAGAAAATATGCTCCGAATCAGAGTGTTGCACTTACCTTCGTTCCCTGCTCGCTTCGGTCCGGAACGTCCGAGTCCCACTCGGAGCTCAAGTCATCGCTGGACGCATCCCCGTAATCCCGAGGCAGTGGCACTTCCAGCAGGGACATTTGATACTGCTCGTACCCCGGACACAAGCTGGACGAGCCCAGACGTGGCGAAGGCGATCGATGCAGCCGATAGCGCAGGGGAGTGGCCGGCGTTGATGAACCACTGCTGGAATCTCCGGACGGATGCTGAACCAGCGGCGTCCGAACCTGATGATGGCTATGATGATGATTGTAATGATGATGATGATGTCCATAGTGGTGATACGGATGCACTCGGGATGCCACACCGTGGACATCTCCGCTGATGTCCTCTTTGGAGTTCCTCCGCAAGTTACCACTCGATCTACGCTGTTCCGCACTCAGCTTCCGACCCGTAGACTTCTTCCGAGCCTTCTGGCGTTCCTCCAACGGAAGTCCCGGACCTCCTCCACCACTCACGTCGCTATCGGACATGTTCTGTAGATGTTCCTGCTCTTCCGGACTCAAGTTGGGAAAGTGCAGAAGCTTCACCGTGATCTTGTCCCCGGCCTCGGTAAAATACACCTCCTTGGCACTGATCTTGTCAAAGTCCTCGTAGATCCTGACCGTCGGGAGCGTACAAATAGGCATTCTTCGCAGCGTCACTTCACTTTTTGTTTTCTTCGTTTTCTGTCTCACTCAAGCGCTGCTTCTCTCGGATGATCAACTACGCGATCCGTACCGATCCGGCACTCACTGTCAACTGAAGTCGTTGTCGTCGTCGTCGTCTTCGCGTCCAGAACAACAACGGGAATCACCACAACTCATGTGGCGCGCGCGGAAATGACTTCACTCACTTGTCACCTAATGATCCTCAACACGATTCTTCGAGACGATGATTCTCTTCTGTGGAAATGGGCGATCGGGGTTTCGTTAGATAGCTTCGTCAGTGTAACGGGGTCTCTTAATTGACCGCGACATCGACACTGGACGACTGGAATGATCGTTCTTTCAGGATGATCGCACCGATGAGAGGGAGAGATCGACGATTGCGAGGTTGCAATTGCACTTTGATTGTGATACATCATACCGGAACGACGAACATGTGCTCTGCGATGCTCTGCATTATATGATGTGATTCACTGGTGGTCATTGTGCGACTGAATTGCGTTAGATTCTTGGGAAAACTGATTCACGATCGTTTGTCTAATGGTGGGATATTTCTTCCATTAAACATTAAGAAAATACGCGATCGCAGATCGGTGACGACTTTGGATTGGATTTAGATTGGATTTGGATTGGATTTGGATTGGATTTGGATTGGATTTGGATTGGATTTGGATTGGATTTGGATTGGATTTGGATTGGATTTGGATTGGATTTGGATTGGATTTGGATTGGATTTGGATTGGATTTGGATTGGATTTGGATTGGATTTGGATTGGATTTGGATTGGATTTGGATTGGATTTGGATTGGATTGGATTTGGATTGGATTTGGATTGGATTTGGATTGGATTGGATTTGGATTGGATTTGGATTGGATTTGGATTGGATTTGGATGGATTGGATTGGATTTGGATTGGATTTGGATTGGATTTGGATTGGATTTGGATTGGATTTGGATTGGATTTGGATTGGATTTGGATTGGATTTGGATTGGATTTGGATTGGATTTGGATTGGATTTGGATTGGATTTGGATTGGATTTGGATTGGATTTGGATTGGATTTGGATTGGATTTGGATTGGATTTGGATTGGATTTGGATTGGATTTGGATTGGATTTGGATTGGATTTGGATTGGATTTGGATTGGATTTGGATTGGATTTGGATTGGATTTGGATTGGATTTGGATTGGATTTGGATTGGATTTGGATTGGATTTGGATTGGATTTGGATTGGATTTGGATTGGATTTGGATTGGATTTGGATTGGATTTGGATTGGATTTGGATTGGATTTGGATTGGATTTGGATTGGATTTGGATTGGATTTGGATTGGATTTGGATTGGATTTGGATTGGATTTGGATTGGATTTGGATTGGATTTGGATTGGATTTGGATTGGATTTGGATTGGATTTGGATTGGATTTGGATTGGATTTGGATTGGATTTGGATTGGATTTGGATTGGATTTGGATTGGATTTGGATTGGATTTGGATTGGATTTGGATTGGATTTGGATTGGATTTGGATTGGATTTGGATTGGATTTGGATTGGATTTGGATTGGATTTGGATTGGATTTGGATTGGATTTGGATTGGATTTGGATTGGATTTGGATTGGATTTGGATTGGATTTGGATTGGATTTGGATTGGATTTGGATTGGATTTGGATTGGATTTGGATTGGATTTGGATTGGATTTGGATTGGATTTGGATTGGATTTGGATTGGATTGGATTGGATTTGGATTGGATTTGGATTGGATTTGGATTGGATTTGGATTGGATTTGGATTGGATTTGGATTGGATTTGGATTGGATTTGGATTGGATTTGGATTGGATTGGATTTGGATTGGATTTGGATTGGATTGGATTGGATTTGGATTGGATTTGGATTGGATTTGGATTGGATTTGGATTGGATTTGGATTGGATTGGATGGATTTGGATTGGATTTGGGATTGGATTTGGATTGGATTTGGATTGGATTTGGATTGGATTTGGATTGGATTTGGAATTGGATTTGGATTGGATTTGGATTGGATTTGGATTGGATTTGGATTGGATTTGGATTGGATTTGGATTGGATTTGGATTGGATTTGGATTGGATTTGGATTGGATTTGGATTGGATTTGGATTGGATTTGGATTGGATTTGGATTGGATTTGGATTGGATTTGGATTGGATTTGGATTGGATTTGGATTGGATTTGGATTGGATTGGATTGGATTTGGATTGGATTTGGATTGGATTGGATTTGGATTGGATTTGGATTGGATTTGGATTGGATTTGGATTGGATTTGGATTGGATTTGGATTGGATTTGGATTGGATTTGGATTGGATTTGGATTGGATTTGGATTGGATTTGGATTGGATTTGGATTGGATTTGGATTGGATTGGATTGGATTTGGATTGGATTTGGATTGGATTTGGATTGGATTTGGATTGGATTTGGATTGGATTTGGATTGGATTTGGATTTGGATTGGATTTGGATTGGATTTGGATTGGATTTGGATTGGATTTGGATTGGATTTGGATGGATTGGATTTGGATTGGATTTGGATTGGATTTGGATTGGATTTGGATTGGATTGGATTGGATTGGATTTGGATTGGATTTGGATTGGATTTGGATTGGATTTGGATTGGATTTGGATTGGATTTGGATTGGATTTGGATTGGATTTGGATTGGATTTGGATTGGATTTGGATTGGATTGGATGGATTTGGATTGGATTTGGATTGGATTTGGATTGGATTTGGATTGGATTGGATTTGGATTGGATTTGGATTGGATTTGGATTGGATTTGGATTGGATTTGGATTGGATTTGGATTGGATTTGGATTGGATTTGGATTGGATTTGGATTGGATTTGGATTGGATTTGGATTGGATTTGGATTGGATTTGGATTGGATTTGGATTGGATTTGGATTGGATTTGGATTGGATTTGGATTGGATTTGGATTGGATTTGGATTGGATTTGGATTGGATTTGGATTGGATTTGGATTGGATTTGGATTGGATTTGGATTGGATTTGGATTGGATTTGGATTGGATTTGGATTGGATTTGGATTGGATTTGGATTGGATTTGGATTGGATTGGATTGGATTTGGATTGGATTTGGATTGGATTTGGATTGGATTTGGATTGGATTTGGATTGGATTTGGATTGGATTTGGATTGGATTTGGATTGGATTTGGATTGGATTTGGATTGGATTTGGATTGGATTTGGATTGGATTTGGATTGGATTTGGATTGGATTTGGATTGGATTTGGATTGGATTTGGATTGGATTTGGATTGGATTTGGATTGGATTTGGATTGGATTTGGATTGGATTGGATTGGATTTGGATTGGATTTGGATTGGATTTGGATTGGATTTGGATTGGATTTGGATTGGATTTTGGATTGGATTTGGATTGGATTTGGATTGGATTTGGATTGGATTTGGATTGGATTTGGATTGGATTTGGATTGGATTTGGATTGGATTTGGATTGGATTTGGATTGGATTTGGATTGGATTTGGATTGGATTTGGATTGGATTTGGATTGGATTTGGATTGGATTTGGATTGGATTTGGATTGGATTTGGATTGGATTTGGATTGGATTTGGATTGGATTTGGATTGGATTGGATTTGGATTGGATTTGGATTGGATTTGGATTGGATTTGGATTGGATTTGGATTGGATTTGGATTGGATTTGGATTGGATTGGATTTGGATTGGATTTGGATTGGATTTGGATTGGATTTGGATTGGATTTGGATTGGATTTGGATTGGATTGGATTGGATTGGATTTGGATTGGATTTGGATTGGATTTGGATTGGATTTGGATTGGATTTGGATTGGATTTGGATTGGATTTGGATTGGATTTGGATTGGATTTGGATTGGATTTGGATTGGATTTGGATTGGATTTGGATTGGATTTGGATTGGGTTTTGTTTGATTATTATTCTTCTATGCTCCATTTTGTTTGATGGTGAGATCATTCCATTTTTTTTTAAATTTTTAATCACCATTCAATGCTACACTTTGGTAGATGGTGAGATCATTCCATTTTACTCTATTATTTTCCAGAGAATTTTAATTGGATTTGGATTTGATTTTGATATTAAATCGTCCTTCAATGCTTCACTTCATTTGATGGTGAGATCGTTCCATTTAAATCTGTTATTATTCAGAGGTATTTATTTCAATAACAATAATAATCCAACAGTAACGTAACCTCGAACAAAATTGTTAACTTTGCCAAAGTCTTCCCGTCTAACATATACTTGTCCCTTTCCTTATCGTCTCGATCCTAAATTGGACTTCTAATGAGTAGTTTAAAGATTACAACGTTGCTCTCCTCGGTAACTACTTCTCTCCAACTCACGTGTGAAAGCACTTGTATGCGACTTGCATCGTCTTGGCCCCTCCCCCTCCTTCTACGATCCACCCCAACAGAGACGATCGCTAACAACCCCATCCCGTCCAAATGTGGATCCGATCACCCTTTCAACATTCCAAATATGCGGACTTTTAGTGCCGCAATAAATCTTGGGCTCCCTCGGCAACCAACCGATGGATCGATCGATCGGTCGGTCGTCCAAACCGATCGATCGATCGAATATGGAAACTTGAAACAAGTGTTTCTTCACACTGGGGGGACAAATTAACTGTACCCGGGCCGAATGAGGAATTGGGATTGGAGAAACAGTAGTTGGTGATAAGGGGAAAAAAGTTTTTCACGAAGTTGGTGATCCATACCGGGCAGTAATCTGGGCTTGATTTATGGGGTTTTCTCCGGGTTGTTGTTCGTTCGATCGGTGAGGTGCCCGAGTCATAAAGAATGATCTTATTTCGTTTGGTAAATGTGCAATGGAATCAAAGATTATAAAATAATAATAACAGAAAGCGCTCACCAATATTTCCATCCATCGCCGAAGCAATCAAATCATTTTTTTTGATATTCATTCTTATTGTCAGATTCTACTACGGTCAAGAGTTCTTTAGCAAAAAGTAAGTTTTATTACGGTATTACTGATCAGATTTTAGTTTTAAGCTAGTTATAAAACCATAATAAAACCTGGATTTTATTTGAGTGTTGAATTGATGACAAATTTATTCATTTGAAGTATAAAAATCAAGAGTTCTTATCATCAGCGTTTACAAAAAATATTGTTTTTCCTGATAAGGACACCTTCATATGGCATCATTAACTGTTCTAGTTTTATAATGGTTTTAAAGCAGTCCTGAAACAAGCTTGACGAGCAATTTATTCTGGGTACTGAACAACCTTAATACAAGGCTGCGAAAAAAACCAACGATAGTGAGCAATTTCTGCTCAGATTCTGGAGCAAATCTTGCACAGAATTCTTCACACTTCCTACCCAACCTAGCCTACGAACCTAGCTTAAAATTGTAAAAATAAAAATGGAGGTTCTTCGCAAATCCTGCTCAAGTAAACTATGCTAGGAATACTGGAAATCCCTACCTTGAGTTCTGGGTGGATTTTCGAAATTATCAGTGAAGGCCGCCCAGGAAAGTTTTGTTCAGAAATTTGTGCAAGTCGTTTTCATGCTATCAGAAAGAAAAAAAGCTTAAAACCCTGATCAAACTCCGCTCAAAGTTCTGATCTAACCATGCCAAAGATTCTTGATAAAGTATTGCTTTTAGAATTATCAGCTTATAATGCTAAATACTATAAGAGTATTATTTCGAGAGTCTTCTGATTACATTTTAAAGAAATTTTGTTTATGGTTTTGAGCAGTATTACTCTAAATTTTGATCAATTTTGTCTCACAAGTTTAAGCTTTCGGAAATTCTGAACAATATTATTATTGATTTCTTCTCCTGATTTGTTTCGAGCGACTACAGATCTGAACTTTGTTCCAACTTAGAATTTTGTGCAAATCTTGCTTAAGATTCAGTGCATATACTGTACAATGATCCGAATCAACATTTTAACAAGAAAAAAGTACTTGTTTTCAATAATGAATATATATAGAAAGCGTTGTGTTCGGATGGGCATCTGATTCTTCCGAAAGAGGTGCACTTTGCGAAAAAGGACCACGTGATTATTGAGCTGAAATCGAATTCAGGTTAACTTCTGCGTTCATGAGTCCTCTCATGGCGTAGTGGTAACGCGCCCCAACTAGAGATCGGGGAGTCGTGAGTTCGATTCTCACTGAGAAGACGTGTAACTTTTTCGCAAATCTTCACATCAATTTGTCCATCTAATCCAATTGCAAATTATATGTAATGTTTAGCTTTTCGGTAGTTGATAAGAAAAAAGTGTTTTCTATGTTATCGTTGATTTTAGACGTATGATGTCTTAAGAGAAGTGGTTCGTAATTGATAAAAACATGAATAGGGTTATCATTATTTAGGGGTTAATTTTGAATCAAATTTTTTTGTTTGATGAAATTTATGGCTGCGCTCTTCTGCTAACTTTTAGAAATTATTATTTTGAACAACTTTATCGAAGACACTTTTGATCTAACTCTTCGCTTGAGCTTAGTAAATTGGTTCTGAAAGTTTTAACTTAGGGTGGCCCAAAAAACGGTTTTTTTTGTTCAACTTTTTTGTTTTCAGTACTAAGTGGATGGGGTCTTCCAAAGAGTTGTATTAATAGGAAGTAATTATACTCTTTTTGTTGAACATTGGAAGTTCGTAGTTATCAAATTATGAGGTGGCACACTCTGAAATCATTAGATACCCATAACTCGTGGAGTTGATAAAATTTGTCTTCTAGCGACACTCAAAAGGCCATACATAGGCAACTTTTGCTGCGAAAACTGTGTGACCGTAATTCGGAATAGACTAATAGTTCACTCGGCTGTCCATAACGTAGTTTGAAATTCTTGGTTACTAAAACATTTCTCACCACTCTTTTGGCGGCTATCCAGTCAGCTTCTGTAGGTGCAGTAGCTTTTCTCCAAAGAATCGAGGCACACACAGTAATGTCCGGTCTAGCGCTAGTTGCTATGTAGAGAATCGCTCCAATCCATCTTCGAGAATTTGATTTGCTTTCTAAAACTCTGGTTGCATTCGCAGCTTTGATGAACCCAGTATCCACAGGCATTGTGCATACCAAACTTTTCCGCAAGTCTCTTGATGTATCCTTTCAGCGATAAACTGAAATTGCCATCTTCTCGTTGTATCTCTAATCCAAGGAAATACGACATGCCTCCGAGATCAGTCAGTTTGAAAAATGTCTTCAAATGAGTATGCAACTTGAATCTCAGCTTCAGTTTTCGCTTCAACGATTATGTTGTCTCGCTCTGTTGAAAACCAGTTTTCATCAGAACATCACGAAGATGCTGGTTCCAACATCTTGCAGATTGTTCAAGTCCATATATGATCCTCGGTCATCTGTAAACTAGATGCTCTTGATCCTTCGTGGCGAGGCCAGGTGGTTGCCGCATGTATATTTCCTCTTGCAACGCTCCATATAAATATGCAGTCTTGACATCCAGCTGTTCGAGTATTAATCTACGTTTCCTTGATACAGTCTAAAATGTCTTCAGGGTTGCATTTTTCATGACTGATGCGAATATTTCTTGACAATCTTTACCATAACGTTGAGTAAACCCCTGGGCAACTAAACGCGCTTTGAGTTTTCTTCGACACATCCATTTACAGCCTATAAATTTGCCTCCTTTGGGTGAAAGCGCTAATTCCTATATGCCGTTCTCTCAATGTGATTCCAGTTCATCTAGCATGGCGGCCTGCCATTGAGCATCTTCCGGTGAATCTAACGCATCTTCCAAACTTATCGGATCATTAAGATCTGCCAAACTTCTAGCCAGGAAAGCTTCATGGTTCAGTCTCTCCGGAGGTATTCCCTTTGTTGCACGTGTTGGTCTCTTAGCCGATTTTTGAATAACATCTGGATCTTTGACATACGAATAGCTTTCATTCATCTGTTCTCCTCTTCCTGATAAACTCTTAAAACTATAATCGCCGTTTTCGAATTCCACATCGTCATCTTGCTCGTCATTTGGATCGCAATCATTGTTTTCGAAATCTACTATGAACTCGTTCGGCTTACATTTCATGTAGCATACTTCTTCATTGAGTTTTTTTTTTTTTATTTTCAAGAAACTAGGCATCTAGACTTCCAGGGCCGTACATTTTCATTTCATTGAAAGCATTTTCAGTCCCCAACTGATTGACTCAAGCTTGCCTTTCAGTTGAAACTCTACTGTTTCGTTTCAATCCGACGAACCTTTCCTTTCATCGCAGCAAGCGTAGTCTCTCATCTCTTTCGTGCTGCTTATGCGTCGCGCGTCATAAATCGGAGCCTCACCACAGCGAGCGGTCTTTCAATCGGTCTTACAAATGAACGACGTGGTGGCCCGTATAGTATCTCTATCTTAATTAATTACTCAACAAGTTACATAATTACACTGCAAAAAATAGGTAAAATGCAATTTGAAACATTTTGATAGATTTCAATGAAATTAAATGAAACGAAATCCTTACTCTTTCATTTCACCTTTCTTGTTCGTTGCTTTCAATTCGGATAACGAAACGAATGAGTGTGGAACAAAAAACGAAGTGACGCAGTTGTTCGTCACCATCGAGACGACACAACCAAGCCTTCGTGTTTCACAAAATGTTTTCGAAAATGCACAGCCCTGGTTGTAAGAAGTCTTAGACTTCTTACAACGCTGTTGTTGCTTGGGTCTAGAAACAGGCAGGCTTTTCTTCCTTCAGCATATCCAACGAACAGTAGTTTCTCAGCTTTCTTGTCCAATTTCTTCCTCTTCTCTTTAGGTATATGCACATGTTCACTTCACTTCCAAAAACACGCAAATGAGAGTAGTTAGGCAGCATCCATTTATTACGTAACGCTTAAATTGCAAATTTCTGACCCCCTCCCCCCCCCCTTCTGTAACGCTTTTTGTATGGATTATTTTTTTGATTTTGTATGGATCGTAACGCTTAAGCCTTCAAACACTCCCCCCTCCCTTCGAACGTTACGTAATTTGTGGATGGCGCCTTAGGTCTCTTTCCGGGCCAAACTTCGAATGGTGTTATATTCGTTGGAGACGACTGCAGCAGGTTCTGTAAATAATTGGCGGTTAGTACTGCTTCACCCCAGTATCGTCCGGATTCAGCCAAAAGACATTTCAGCATCTCGTTCAAAAAATGATTTTTCCTTTCTGCTTTCCCATTCTGCTGTGGGCAATATGGTGCAGTTACCTAATGAATGATTTCATTCATTCAGCTGCTACAGAATTCTCCTCCTCAGTCAGAACGTATTATATTTGGTTTGTACCTGTATTTATTGTACAACAGATTAACATAATATCGCATCTTCTTTGAAACTTCTTCCTTACATTTCAGCAAATACACGATGCAGAAGCGACTAAAATCATCCAGTAATACCATGTAGTAACGGTTTCCGCTTGGCGTTGTTGTTTCCATTGGTCCAACGAGATCCGTGTGTATCAAATCACCGATTGCATGAGTTCTAGTATCCGAGTGTTTGGGGAGCTTTGAATGGCTCCTTTTTCTTCCGAAACAAACTCCGCACATGTTGTCAACATCACACTCTTTCAACAGGATTCCGCTTACGAGATTACTTCGAGCAACTTGATAACTTACAAATCACGATGCCCGAGTCTTCGTTGCCAAAGATGCAGACATTGCTTTGCGTGAATGTCTTTCATTGATATTACTCGGTGAGATGGTAATGAATCCAAGTGGTACAAATTTCAATTGCGAGTGCCAGTCACGATTACTTCATTGTTCTTGATGATCTTACAGCAATGCTTCTAAAAAATTACTACGTACCCATCGTCTGTGACCTTGCTTATCGACAGCATATTCGACTTGAGCTTCGGTACATGATAAACTTTTTTCAACGTAACTTTCGTACCAATTCCCTTGCCATCTTTCGCAAAATTTGACCGCTTTCAACGCCACACGCTTCTAATTTGATTTCCATTAGCGAGACTAATGCTGTGCTTCCGATTCGCATCCAGTCGAACGATAATCTTGGAATTGTGTGTCATATGTACCATAGATTCTGATCTTCTGTACCATGATCTTCATCTTCAACGCCGAAACAAGCTTCTCGTGAATTTGATGGAGCCATGTTAATGTGGTGATTGTTTTTCTTCTTGGGTTCAACCTCCTTTCCTTGAAGTAACTTACATTCGCGCCTGAAGTGGCCTTGTTCATGACAATAGTGGCACACTTTCTTCTTAGCTTAGAAAAATTTCGGTTTTCCACCCGTCACCGTTCTCCGACGCCAGCCATCCACTAGCTTACCAGTCACATAGTCAAGTGTTAGTCCCTCTTCAGGACGACTTTCCAGCGTGGTTACAAGAACATCGTAGAACTTCAGCGGACTTGTGAGAATCATTGCAGCAATCCAATGGTCTTTGAACTTCTCACCCATCGCGTTCTACTTGTTGACCAACGTGATCATGTTCGCCAGATGCTCCGGAACATTTCCGCCTTCCGACAATCTAGTCGTTATCAGCTTCCGCAGAACATGCACCTTCGTGGAAAAAGTGGTCCTTTCATGGTATTTCTTAAGTGAATCCTACATTTCCTTGGCCGTGGTGGACTGCATGACGTGTACCAACTGGCAGTTGTCCAAAGCGGACCAATCAACGCCCGAGCTTTTCCGTCTTTGATTTTCCAAGCTGCATTCCGTTCTTCAGGTAGTTCGTCAGTTACGATCGAAAACATCTCCTCCTTTATTAGCAGCAATACCATACGGAACTTCCAAACAGCGTAGTTCGTCTCATACAGCTTCTCCACACACGGGAAAAAATCTGATTCCCAAATCATGATTTACAAGTCATGAAATTCATAATTTGTTTAGGTCATGATATAAGGACCACAAATCATGGTTCCTGGAGCCATAATCATGATTCCTCATAAGCGTGACATCCAGGCTGACAACACTAAACGGGGTGCATTGCATAATTTCATTCGTTTCGTTCACCCTAATTCCGATAGAATGAAGTAGTAGTGTGGTATGGCTCCGTACATAAATTACGTAACGTTCTAGGGGGAGGGGGGAGTAGACTCAAGCGTTACGACCAGGGCTGTGCATTTTCGAAAGCATTTTGTGAAACACGAAGGCTTGGTTTTGTCGTCTCGATGGTGACGAACTGCGTCGCTTCGTTCTTCTTTCCACACTCATTCGTTTCGATACCTGATTGAAAGCAGCGAACAAGAAAGGTGAAATGAAAGATTAAGAACTTCATTTCATTTGATTTCATTGAAATCTATCAAAATGTTTCAAATTCAATTTCACCTATTTTTTGCAATAGTAATGTATGTAACTTGTTAGGTAATAAATAAGGATAAAGAAACTATGCGGGCCACCACGTCGTTCATTTGAATTCATCAGCTCCTACAGTTAGAGACTATCGATTGAAAGACCAGCTGTCTGCGGTGAGGGTATGATTTATGACGCGCGATGCACAAGCAGCAAGAAAGAAATGAAAGACTACGCTTGCTGCGATGAAAGGAAAGGTTTGTCGGATTGAAACGAAACAGTAGAGTATCAATTGAAAGGAAAGCTTGAGTGAGTCAGTTGGGGACTGAAAATGCTTTCAATAAACTGAAAATGGACGGCCCTGGTTACGGCTCATATTAAAAATTTAAAATAATTCATACAAAAAGCGTTACGGACGGGGGGAGGGGGTCTAAAATTTTCAATTTGAGCGTTACGTAATAAATAGATACTGCCTATGATACGGCACTCTCAATCCGGACGTTCTTGGTTCGAATCTCTGTCTAGCTTTTTATTTTTTTATGTTGTCGATCATGAACGGATGCGCGGCTCATGATTTTAGGAATGTGATTCATGATTTCGAGCAATCCACAACAACAACATAACGCGTGTGTTGCGTTACGGCAATTTGACTCATGATATCATGAGTACAAATCATGGTGTATTTCCATAAGCTGAACTCACTCTGAAATCATGATATCATGAGTCATAATCTTGTTTTTGGATTTTGATTTCTACCCGTGCAGTCACCTTTGTTTCGGCCATTTCAAAGATTGGGGATTTTCAATTCTCCAACGCTCTCATCAATCCGGGGCCCATAGCCTTTTGGTAGAATAAGGTATTCAAACAACAGTTTGATAACGGTTTAATAATAACGTCTGTATTACACAATGGTTTGCGGAAGAATAACATAAAAGTGTTGTTTTTAACTAATAAGTTAGTTACTAGAGTAAACGTAGCATTCTTCGATAGTATCGTTGCTTCACTCAATATTCTCCACGTCAAAAATAAACGAGACCAGAGAAAACACTTCTGTCCTACTAAATTGTCGGTTAAGCCCATTGTGCATTGCTCAAGAATAGGAGTTAAGCAAACCATTCTCTGGATACAAAGCAAATCCTGTTTCGATTTTTGAGTTAATTCTGAAAAAAAAACCGTGCTCATGGGACTAGGAAAAAAAATCAAATTTAAACAAATCGTTTTAAGTTATGAGTTTTCAAAAAATCTTGCTCAGCCACTCTGAGCAAAGTCAAAATTTCTGAACAAATCAGAATTCTGGATTCTAAACAAATATGGCTCAGAATTGGAGAACGTGTTGCTCAGAGTTCTGAGTAATTGCTTCTCAGCGTTATGAGTCAATCTTCCTCCGGCTTGATTGAATTTATTACAAACCCCAATGACTTTAGAGGCATTATTAAAGACTATTCAGCTGTAACATGATTGAGAGTGGTTTGCTCAATTCTTATTCCGCCAAAATATTTTTAGCTGCTCGAATTCTGAGTAATCCGAGCTCAGAATTCTCGATTCTTAAGGAATCCGGCTCAAAATTGTGAGAAAATCTTACTTAGAATTCTGAGCAATTGCTTTTCAGGGCTATGTGCAAATCCACTCAAAGTTAGAGCTAACCTGGCTCAGATTTCTGAATACTGAGCAAATCTTGCTCATGCTTGATTGAATATCTAACTCAAACTAATTTAGTAGCTGAATAAAAGATTAATTCAGCTGTAAGACGTATAAGAGTAATTTATCCAATTCTTATTTCACCAAAATGTTTATTAAGAAGATTCCTATTCTTAGCTATTCCTGTTGAGAATTTAGAGCAAACATCTTCAATATCCTAAGCGAAATCTGCTTAGAGTTCTCTGCAAGTTCTGCTCAGCATTCTAAGCAACTCATACTCAAAATTATCAGCAAATGTGTTCAAATTCTGAGCTATTTTGTAACTGTGCTCTAAGACATAGGTTCCCAAACTTTTTGAGTGCCCGACCCACCTTGGCATTACGCGTCTTCCTCGCGGCCCACTAGGAGGAAATCACTAAGAAATTAATTTTGTAGGTTAACCAAGTAACTACCTAAATAGCGCTTTAATTTGCTCTGCGTGCTAAAATAGTGCTATTATAGATATTGCAGTCCCTATATTAGAAGATAAATTAGCCCTATAAGCTCAAAGGAACCAATTAGCGAGCAATGGGTTACTTGGGTAGATTATTTCTCAGATTATCAGTGAAATTAAACCGTATCCCAATCGTTGATCATTTTGTAAGAAAACATCAAATGATCTGCAGAACTGCTGAACGAAATTATGAAGAAAACTAGAAAATGGTAACATCAGGGAATAAACTCTCGTCATTTCGATCAGAAAGCAGGCATATTACCCCTGAGCCAGCTTCCAATCCATGATAGTGGTCTAAAAAATTGGTGATAAAAGGAGCATGCCATTTGAATGTCATAAATTTTTTTTTTTTTTTTTTTTTTTTTTTTTTTTTTTTTTTTTTTTTTTTTTTTTTTTTTTTTTTTTTTTTTTTTTTTTGCTTTATTATAGAGACTTTCAGCCCTGAGCTGGTTCGTCTCTGAATGTCATAAATGATATATCATCTTGCAATCAGATGATCGCTCATTTATTTAAAAAGATTTTAATGAAGAATCAGAGCAATTTGTATTACAGGACAAATACTGTACATAATCACGGTATAGGTTTACATATTCATCTGTTTTACCTGCCAAAGAAGCAGCTCTTTACACTAAAATCTATTTTTATTTTCATTGTCGATAGTTTTCAAGAATATTTTGCTACATTTTGACGAGCTGGGAAACTCAGTCAATCATATGCTTATGCCTAAAAATGGTCAAGTTCATCGACTGAAGCTTTGAAATATTCATCTCAATCAAATTCAGCAAAATGAAACAGCTAGTGATTCCATTGATGACAATTCACTTTTCTGAAATATCTTGGAATTCGTCTTTCAATCGATGTTTCAGCTTCAATTTCCATTAAACATAAGAGAGGCTTTTAATTCCAACTAACCTAATGCCTAATCACCCAAGTAACACCAAGCATTATAATATTGCACGTATTCTATTGCATATCAACATTACTGATGCCACATTGCATTTATTCGACAAATTACAAGAGTTGTCAAGCAAAAGAACATTAACGCTACATTACAAATGTATCAATGCACTAATATTACTTTATGAATTGCTTGGTTGCTTTATAAACATTCTTGCATTAGTTCGACTATATCGGGGCCTTTTTCTACTTTTAAACTACTTTAATGGTAGGCTTACGCAATGCAGCTGCTTTAAAAAAGCAATGATATAATGCTCCATGATTACTTGGGCAATTATTTAATCAATTTGTTAAATTTAATAAATGAGAGTAATTGTTTAAAATCGAGGAGAGAATCCAAAAGCTGGAGAATATATGAAATTAGATACATTTTTCGCGACCCACCAGAGAACAGCTCACAACGACCCACAGTTTAGGAAGCTATGCTCTAAGATTATTCAAAATTATGAGCAAATAGCTCTGAGCTCGGAGCTCATCCTGCTCACAAATCCGTTCAAGTAAGTTCTGAGCAAATCTGGCTCAGAAATATGCTCCACGTTGGGATTCTGAGAAAACCCCGCTTAGGGTAAAATATCATGCGATACATTCTGAAATGCTGCTCAGAATTCATTAAATGTTCTGATTATTATCATGAGTAAATCCTGTTCGGCATGTGGAGCAAACTATTGGAATTTTTAAACAGGTTTTGTTCGCGATTCAAAGCAAATGCTTTTGAGGATTGTAAAACATGGTCGAGATTTGATTCAAAATCTACTCAGCATGCTAAGTAAATTTTGCTCAAATTATTCAACAAATTTTGCTCAAATTATTGAACAAATTTTGCTCAAATTATTGCGCAAATTTTGCTCAAAATACTGAGCTTATTGTGCTCTGAATTCTACGCAATGTGAACTAATCTTGCTCCGATTTTTTAATTATTTTTTTTAGTGGCGGGTAATTCTGTAGGACATTGAAAGAAAATCATATAACAATTGTTCATCGTGACATCATAGTCCGGCAAAACATTCGACTCGGGTCATCTCACATCTCCCATCGCTGCCCACCCTTTTTATGACGTATCAATCATCCTGTGCCGTCGAGTTATGCCAGTTGTCGTACCAATTGCATTTAATTATGCCAAATTGAACTTGCACCGCGTTGCCCTTAAAAGCGATTCTTCTTCTTCGTCTACGGATGGGGCTGCGTGTGTCCAGAGTGGGACCCATTAATGGTGGTAGCCCCATATGACAGCTACTTATGTCATATATCTTCCCTTAATTATCCAGCCATCGCATCGGAATTGTAATTGGACGATGTTTTAACGATCGCTTAATGGGATTCGCCTTCCGTTTTTGGCCCTTCCCGAGTCGATTCCAAAGCAGTTCCTAACCTCAAAAAAAAAACTAAGAGGAAAAGCACAACAAACTCATCCATCATTGCTGAGGCTGGTCCGGCTGTTTCTGCTCTGACAGCATGTAATTTGCAACAAATTAGATAAAAATATGCAATTTGGTCCTGCTTGATGGGGTTCGACTTTCTCGGTCTCTCGGGAAACCGCAAAATTACCACAACTTGGTGTATAAACGACGATGACCGACTGACATGGGTGTAGTCAGCCGAAATGATTCATCAATTCATACAAAATTTTTGTTCTAAACTTTTACATGAAACGTAACACTATAAATTTCTTCAGGCATTCAGCAGAGAGTTCTCCAAAAGATTTCTCAAAGGAATTTTTAAAAGAACTCCTCAGAATTTTACTTTGATATTCTTGTAGAGCTTTCTTGCAGGATTTCTATCAGGTGTCCCTCCTTTACTCGACATCGATCCAATTACGTTCGGTCACCGACCCGACACATACCCAAATTTAACCCGATGTCAACCTGACATTGGTCCGACATTGGTAGATATTACCCGACTTGAACCCGTCATCCGGTAGATATATCAAGATACTGATATGCGGAGGCGAGGTAAAGATTTCTGATTTAACAAAATCGTTTCCTCCCCTCTTTGGCTACATCCATGCCGACCGCTGATTGCCTGCGTATTACAACAACTACCTTTTTAACAAGATTGAGTGCGCACTACTCGTTCGCCATATCGCGGCACCCATATCTAACCAAAGCGTCCCCCGGTTTCTGGTCTTTGGTTTGGCGACGGAAGGCGCGATCAATCTCGAGCAGAGAGCTGCAAAACTTGATTTATTCCTATTAGAGCGAGTACCATGTCCAATTTGAGAAATTGTGTAACGGCTTTCGTCGTCGGCGTCATAGTCGTCTCCGCGCAGAGGAGTAACTGTATGAAATTCTTGGCCATAAGTCGAGATATTTTGAGAATTTTTACACGCTTTTTTCTGAGATACTTGAAGACATGCTTCTTCTTCTTTCTGGAGTTACGTCCTAACTGTGAAAAAGTTTGCTTCGCAGCTTAGTGTTCTTTTGAGCTTTTCCATAGTTAACTGAAAAATTTCTATGTGAATTAATCACATGGTATGAAGATACTACATGCCCTGGGAAGCCGAGAAAATTTGCTTTACGAAAAGATCCTCGACCTGCTGAATACCTGAGCGTTTACCACTAAGATTTTCTAATCTTAAAAAAAGGACAACAGTCCATTGAAACTTTAGAAATTTGAGCCATAAAATTGTTGATGTTACTTCTCTGTGCACCCGGTCGCTTACTGAATCTGGAAGAGGACAACGATGACATTTATGTCGTCGCAGTAGGCTCCGTCCAAAGCGCGCGCGCGTCATCAAAAGTGTTCAAACTGTACTTCCTCATGGCCTACTAGTCCGGTTGATGGAGCACCATGCGATCACTTCCAAAAGCCTTTGATGCCCCAATTTTTGCGCCGGGGATCTTCCTACGTAGATTCGATCCGATCGATCGCGATTCGGTAATTCGCAATCTAGACCCGTCGTCGTGGCGTCCTCGATCTCACTCTTTGTAGATCGATCAATCGATATAGCTCGATTGACGCAAGTTTCTGCACGGAAGACGTCACCTCTTCGGTGGTGACGATCGCAGTAAAGCATTTGAAATGTTAATCAAAAAAGGTGGCTCTTTTTCGCTAAAGTCGGCCAAATTAGCATGACCGGTGGGGCAGGTGACCAATTGATGACGATCGCGACGAATCCCGTAGCAGGTGCGAGATGCTATAAATCATGTTGGTTTGATAGCAGCTGGAGGTTGTCACTGACTGGCGGCTATGCTTCGTGGGAAATACAAAACGAGCGACGGACGACCCATTCAAACGCCCATCAGTGACCTCGACAAGGTGCGCTGACGCTCTTGAATCCTACACAACCGTGTCTGTCGCCTCGTTCCAGGAATACCTTGGAAGTGTTACCTTCTGCGGTGGAATTGAATAAGTTGTGTCTCTCTCTCACTCTTGGGACCCTCTTGGGACAGAGTGAAGTAAATCCCAAAATGAACTTGCAAACGATTATGCCGACACTCTTCGGGTCCAAACAGTGGGTTGAATGTGAAGGCATGGATTTATTGGACTTTTGTTGCTTTTGTATCAGTTGAAAGGGTTTGAGTAGGATTGGAAGCATACTAGAGATACTTTGGGAAAATAATACATAGTCTCGAGTTTGTCTGTCAGATTTGCACCAGAGAAACGAGAGGGGACCTTCGCAGATTTTACTGAAATATAGAAAACTCTTAAGTTTTGTGTCGACTGGTTCGCTTAGTTTTTTGAAAACTATCAAAAATCGAAGTTGCTCCTTAGTTTCATTTAACTACATGAAGAGAAAGTTTTCAAGAGCACCAATCTATAGAACCGAACAGCGCACTGAGCTGAAATCATCATCAATAAGCTACCAATCGATTAAATTTTCAGCGCGAACGGTTGTCAGATTCTATAGATTTGTTCTCTTGAAAATTCGAGGTTTGGCTTCGTTTCATAATCACATTAACTTGTTAACGCCCAAGATATCCCACAATTGTAGTTAAGTCCCGAATTTGTTATTTATAGTTAGGTTCCCATAAAATAAACAAAGTTTCAGCAAAAAATTGAGGTCCATGGCGAGGATCCAAAAATTAATCTTAAAAGCGTCGTCGATATCTGATACCTCTATAGAATTAATTTGGAAACAGTAAGCATTGTAAAAAATATGTTTGCAATTCCGTTGCAAATCAGCCTACTTTTTATCAAGAAAATGGACAACATAACAGCCGACATTTCCTACCGAAAAAAACAGTGCTGGAAAGTGCTACTTTTCAGCACTAATATCAGTATCGAAAAGTAGCATTGTTCAGCACTGTTTTGGGAATTATCAAAATGACGTCGGATTGCATCCATACGTAATTTATTCAAGTGTTGTGAATTTCTCAATGACTTTGTCAACTAGGTTCTCATTCTACATCCGTTTGACGAACCGAATGGACTCGGATTCGAATCGTAGAAGCAGAAGTTAGTTGACTGTGAGGGATTCTGATGTGAAATATAAATGTACAACTCGTGCTGAAAAAATCATCATTTTGCACCTTGTTGCATAAATAACTATTTCGATATGAAACATTCAACTCTTTTACTACCACGGGGGAGCAGCCCTGTCGTCCTGCTTAGTCGCGCTTAGTCGACGACTAAGAAGCTTTCTCTGTTTTTTTTTTCTTAACGCCCTTTGGGAAATCAGTTGAAAATTCAAGCTGTATCATCGACCTGAATTAATTTAACTTTGTTGCATGTAGATTAGATGCAACTAAACGCCCTGTGTAACATCAATCGAAATTGTCAAGCTATATCAACGCCCTGGAGTGATTTGACCTTGTCTTAATTAGATCAGTTGCATGTAGGATATCATTTAATAATTATAAGCTATATTAACGCCCTGGAGTAGTTTGACTTTATTCTAAATAGATCGAGTGCATCTTAGTGGTCTGAAGACATCAACGCCATGGAGTATTTTTACTTTACTACTGATCTATGTAGATCAGGTGCAACTCTACGCACTGTATGACATCAATCGATCAAGCTGTATCAACGCCCTGGAATAGCTTGACGTTATTCCACACAGATCTTTGCAAGATCGGGAGCATCTTTATGCCTTGTAGAAAATCAATCGAAATTTCTTATCTATATCAACGCCCTGTAGTTATTTGGCCTTATTTTGTATATCAGGCGCATCTTGACGCTCTGTAGGACATCAATCGAAATTTTCAAATTTTTTCAACGCCCTAGATTAATTTTACTATATTCCACACATATCTTTGCAAGATCTGGAGCATCTTTACGCCTTGTAGAAAATCCATCAAAATTTCCGTGCTGTATAAACGCCCTGGAGTGTTTTGACTTTGCCCTACGCTCAACGCTCTGTAGGACATCAATTGAAAATTCCAAGTTTTATCAACGCTGTGCAGTAATTTGATATTATTTCACGTAGATCAGATGCATCTTAACTGCCTGTATGACATAAATCGATCCATCTGTGTCGACGCCCTCGAGTAGCTTGACTTTATTCCACATAGATCTTTGCGAGATCTGGAACATATCAACGCCCTGAAGAAAATCAATCGAAATTTTCATGCTGTATTAACGTTCTGGAGTAATTTGATCTTATTCCATGTAGATCAGGTGCATCCTGACGCTCTATAGGACATCAATTAAAAATTCCTAGCTTTATCAACGCCCTGAAAAAACAGATCTTTGCGAGCTCTAGAGCATCTGAACACTCTGTAGGAAATCAATCGAAACCTACGTGCTCCAGGGCGTTGATACACCTTTCAGTAATTTGAGCTTATTCCATGTATATCAGATACAACTTAACGCCCTGTAGGACATCAATTGTAAACTCTAAGCTGGATAGACGCCCTGGAATAATTTGACCTTTTAACATGTAGATCAAGTACATATTACCGCCCTTGGCGAGATCTGAAGCATCTTTACCATCCTATAGCAAATCAATTTCTTGCTTTATTAATCGCTACGGTTATTTGGCTTTATCCTGTGTAGATCATGCACACCTCATAGCCCTGTATAACTTCAATCGAGATTGTCAAGCTGTAACAACGCTCTGGAGTAATTTGATTTTGCCTCAAATAGATGAGCTGTATCTTAACCCCTGTAGGGCATCATTTCATAAACTCATTGCTGTATCAACGCCCTGGAGTAATTTGATCTTATCCTTTGTAGATTAGGTTCATCTTAACGCCCTGTAGAACGTCATTTGTAAATTATAGGATGTATCAACACCCAGGAGAAATTTGAACGTCCTGTATCAAATTAAAATTGGTCCTACAGCAATTAAAATTGGTAAGCTATATCAACGCCTTGGAGTAATTTGATTTTATTTCACCTATATATTTGCAAGATCTGGAGGATCTTAAAACCGCTTTCGAAAATCAATTGGAATTTCCATGCTGCTTCACACACTGAAATTATTTGACCTTGTGTTTTGTGGATCAGTTGCATCTTAACGCCCTGTTTAAGATCAATTGCAAATTCTAAGCGGTACCTACGAAAAAATTGGGCTTATCCCATGTATATAAAGTGCGCCTTAACGCCATAAATCAATTAAAAATTCCATGCTGTATCGACGCCCTAGAGAATTTTAACCTTATTTCATGAAGGATATCAATTGTAAAATACAAGCTTCTAAAACAAATGCGTTTTTGAGTGATCTGACATTGTCTTATGTAGATCATTTGCGTATTAACACTCTACATCATTTGAAAATTTCAAGCCGTATCAAAGACCTGGAGTAATGAGACCTTATCATACGTAGGTCAGCTGCATATTAATGAATAATTAACAATTCTAAAATCCTAAAATCCAATAATATTTTGAAATCCAGGGCAATTGTCAAATTTTTTGTACTTTGATATCACTTCAAGAGCGACATTTAATTTTAAAATTAAGCGATATATTTGGCTGAAGTTCAAACGTCTTGTTTAGTCCAAAAATAAGGTTCAAACTTTCTAGATGCCCTGCTTTAATAAACCTTGAGCATTTGTTCGTGAACTTAAATGTTCGATTCTATCTTTTACATAAAATAATATAAAGGAATTTACGTATTTTCAGGAGTTTTAGCCGATGCCACGATTCATTTGTAATTTTCTGGAACATACGCAGACAAACTAAATGTTTATAACATTTATGCGCTGTCTTGGAGCTCAACGGCAGGCTTGTTGAAAACTTTTTAGAAACGTTTTACAATACTTCAAAGATCTCATGTTATTGTGACTATTGTCGGCATCCTCGTTTTCTTCGGCAACCTATCCCATAAGAACTGCAGGCAAATCTGTTCGGCTTTCCACTTAAGCCGCATTTTGAGGCGTATTTATTTCAATCAATGACAGGCAGGCATTTTAGTGGATCTCTCTTACGCTAGCTAGCAGTTTGAAGAGAAGCTCATTTTTTTTGATACATTTCAGGTATTTCTTCACGTATCTTTCTTTTCATATATCCTAAAACACAAATCAAACTGAGAAAGTATGTAATTTTCATATGCAATAAATTTGGTTACCGTCAAACGGGGCTACTTTTGATTCCGGGGGTTACTTTGGACATTCGTGTTTTTGATTTATTTGCAGCATAAATATTAATCTGAGCTATTTTGTGTCTTCAGCACTTTTATTGACCAAAACATGCTCTACAACCAGACATGAACATTTTTCGGAACAACATCAACAATAACAGGATAAACAGGAAAATATATTTAAAAATTCCGAACACATATTCACAAGGCACAAAACATTTGCTATGTAAACATTATTCGAATTTTTCATATATCGTGGAAAGTTAATGGGAGCGTCACAAAACTATCGAATCGTCATGTTTTATAAAAATTTGTGATAATTTTATGTTAAAAATTGTTGTGTTACAAAAATAATTGATCAAAGGTCTTAATTTTACGACTTTTATTTTATGCTAAAGCGTTGGTTTCTATATTTAACAACAACAACAAAATTAACCAAGGATTCAGGAAAGTTAATAGTCATCAAATATACATATTTTATTACGTATTGGTAGTAAACTCAAACTATATTCCTTGAAAAAATAATTCTTGGTCATTTTTACATGAATCCGTAGTACAAAACAATGTCATTCTTCATCTGCTATAAATAGACTACCATTAAGCCATATCAAAACTATTGAGAACCAAAAAAATTTTAAATGTAAAATTTGAATTGCCTACGATTTTGCGAAACACTATTCTTGTACTTCATGCATTACACTTTAAATAAAATGACTTTTAGTTACAGGAATTAATGAGATCCTTCTACATATCATTAATATAATAACATTAAGAATTTTAACAGATGTTAATCATTATTAATCAGACCTTATTAATCGTCGCAGTACTTGGTAATCATTCGATTGTGTCAACTTAAACAATCAAGCAGTCGTAGCTGACAGCTTTATTCAAAAGAAAGTAAAACTGAAATTTCATACTAGAAATTAAACACTACAAAACCATATTTTGCTGAATAGTGTTATATAGGTATGTGTATTTTTTGTGCTTTGCAATTTTCTTAATTATGTTTATCAACGAAAAACGTTCAACAACGTCAAAATAGACGTTAATCTATAGAATCAGTTCAAAATTTATGCGAAAATAATCATTTTACTATCAAATCGTATTGCTTTCTAAATGTGTCCAAAGTAGCCCCATTTTTGTCTTGAAGGACACATATTTTTCGCTATTCAAGCATTTCTGTAATTTCTTGATGAATTTGCGTCATATTTTGTACATTTGTTACGTACATATACAACTAAGATATATGCAAGAATTTTCGAAATCCATCCATAATTCTTAGAGCTACAAATCCTCAAAGTTGAAGAATGTGGAAATAATATCAAAAGAAGCCCCGTTTGACGGTATTTTAAATTTGATCATCTTGAATTTTATCAGAAAAATCTTGAATTTCACCATTCAAGTGCACCATTCATTTTTAATTTTGCGGTCACCATCAAAGAGCTAACTAAGGGTTCACCCAAAAATGACATCCATCATTTGAGGAAGGGGGGTGGTCTACGAAAGTCTGACAGTGCATGTGTTAGGTATTGGAAAAAGCATGACTGAGGGGGGGTGGGAGATCTAGAAATCCCGAAAAACAATGGACGTCATATTTGAAACTTCCCTAAGAAAAAACTGAATAAGAACAGCTGCAAAAACTAGGTAAGCAATGGTATTAGCCGTTTGAAATGAACGTTTTTCTAAATTTGTGAAAACAACATATTTCGTACAACAAAGTAATAAGTATTTAATCGCAGGTTCTTTCCTCGAGTAAACAGTAAAATGGGATTAAATTTTGGGTAAAAAATCTGGTGGCCATATTGTATTATGCAGGCATACAAATTGTCAGATAGACGATGATACTATCATCTATCTGATAGACAACTGATACTATCAGTTCAGTCAGATGATACTATCACTTCTTGTCTATCTCTGATAGTATCACTGAGAGAACGGTTTCTATCAGAGATAGAGTATAGAGAGATAGTATCCCTATCCCAAAAATTTCTCATGATGATACTATCAGTACAACATCTCTCAATTAATAATGATAGAGGTTTTATCTCTATCAATTGATAATATTATAGAATAAAAATTGTTGGACTATGGGCATAGAAAATTAACTTAATTCCATATTTAGCGGCTTCAGGAGTGTAAGAATTGTTGGAAACCCATGCAATATGGGTATTTTCGGAACGGGCGCGACGAGGGGATGACGAAAATCGATGTCCGACGCCATTTTGAAATCCAAGATGGTGGCCTCCGGTTTAGTGATATCATTGGAAACCCATGCAATATGGGTATTTTCGGAACGGGCGCGACGAGGGCTGCCATATTGGATTTCAAAATGGCGTCGGACATCGATTTATGTCATCCCCTCGTCGCGCCCGTTCCGAAAATCCCCTTGAGAACGTACTTTGAGTTATTTCTATTAGCTCTTTCCCATTATGCGCAAGATTTTGGTTTCGCTTTTTGTTTCAATGGTAGGATGGATAGGGATAGCTATGAAAATTTGCTGATAGTATACTGCCCATACTCGTATAACAGTCCCATTTATATAGGGAATCCCATAGAATATGGGAATGTTATGCGAGTATGGGCAGTATACTTTTCCCCAAAGATAGAAGATAAAGATATGCTTGAATCATCAGTGATGAAAAAATGCTGATAGTATCTCCATCCGTCTATCAATTGATAGAGATAATATAATCTATCTTCTATCCATCATTTTTCGAGAAGTGATAGTATCCCTATCACTACCCATAGAGATAGTATCATTTGATAGTATCAAAAGATAGACGTGATAATGATAAATGATACGGATAAATTTGAAGCCTGATTATGACACTATCTTGATTTTAAGCAAAAGTATGAGTTATTTAGTATGATGATACTAATCATTTTGAAATGAAACAAACATTGAGGTAAAGCAAATACTCTCCATTTTGATAATCTGTGTGAATTTTGATCGTTTGTCCCTGGTTTAGAAAGTATTTCGATGTATCTTCAAACAATTTGGTTTTTGAAGATATTTCGATGTATCTCAGGTGAAGAACTAGCCATACGTCAATGTGCTAAAATTCACCTTAATAAGAAACAAAAAGAAAAATGCGATTTATCGACATTATCAATTTATTTTATTTTTTAATTTATAGGTATTTCTCCGTTTCATATTTTAATTGTAATGAGCATTGAACACTAACTTAACACGTGCAAATGCATATTAGTTCTCATCAGTTTGGAATATATTTTAATTTGATACAATTTTCTTGTGAGACTCCCTCATTAATGCCTGGGAGTACAACCGCCCTCTGGGCTATAGCAACGCCCTCCTCAAAAGGGAATGACTAAGAAGCTCAAATTTTACGACGACAGGGCTGCGGGGGAGAAAACTTTCATTTACAACGAAGGGCCCATAAAAAGTTAAATGTCCAACTTTGAAAATGCATATCTCCGTAGTTTTCGAAGAGATTTTCGTTTTTTTGCAGCAATGGAGTTAGACACTTATCAAGATCAATATCCATTTAAAATTTATTCAAAAAAATATTTTACCCAAAGTTTTTTTTTAACAAAATTTTCTTCTTAATGTTATCTGATACGGATTTGTGGCACAAATTAAGCAATAATAGTAATAGTGATAAATTATAGTTTCCTTGGCGAAAATAAGATACAGAACCACAATTCGCATGTTTGGGTTGATATATAAACTTCGAAAAACCCTGCTTTTATATCTTTTTACCTGGAAATCAAAATTCGACTCTGTATCATGTAGTTTTTTCCTACATGAATTTGATTGTAGAAGCCTATAAAGCAAAATTCAAAGCAATAACTGGTGGATTTCGCGACTGAAACATGACTGCTGAAGTCTATTGAAAGTATTTTTGCAGAAATATATTTTTTTGATTACACTCTAAATTAATTTGATTTGCCAATAAATCAAAATTTAATGCTGATGACATCTTGTTTTGTCGCTATAAATTTTATTATAAAAGTCTGGTGAGCAAACATGCAGAAAATAAAATTTTTGAGTGCATTCAAAATTTATTTTACTTCAAAAACTACAAAAAACCCTTTTTAATTTTGCTTTTTAATTAATGCTTGCAAATGAAAAATTTAAAACAATTCATTGGACTCCCACGCTCTCCGATAAATGTTCCGAAGAAAGTTTGAAGCTGTTTATTTTTCATTTTTTGACGAATAATGAAATTGTATATGTATTTTTGTCATGTATTGTGTTTTAGTTTGTAGCTGGCAATAACTGTTCAACGAGAATGAGCTATACATCATTGGCATTTGTTTTTCCTGTTGCTGTCATCTGATTAAGTAAATAAAACAAATACTTGTAACTTTTTTCACATCATTCAGATTATAAAAGCCCATTGAAAGTTTTTGGTTGTAAATATAAAGTTTTTCTTATACCTTGATTTACTTTACTAGAATTACGAAAAAAAACATTCCCTAACTAAATGTTTTTAAACTAAAGTTCAATGTGATGACTCGTCAATTCGTTTATTTCTGTCCAACCATCTGATGTAAACAAACTAGAAAAAAATACATGTCATCGCTTTGAGCTTTGATTAAGGGCAAAAAGAGGTTAAATAGTCGGATGTTTGCTAGTTCTTTATATGAAATAAATCGAGTTTTATCTTAAATTCAATTCTTCACTGACGCGTTGACTAGACTTCTACAATGAATGCATTTTCGAAGACAACACATGTGATTACCATGAATTTTGATTTACAGGCAAGCAGTTTGAAAAAATGATTTTAGGTAAAATAAATTTTGAGTGTAGCCAAAAAACTGAATTTCCGCTAAAACGATTTTACTGCATTTCTACAAAAAACTTTCATGTCGAAAAAACTAAACGTCATCGCTTTGAATTTTGTTTTATTGTTGTATCTTCCAAAATGCTAGGAAATGTCTATTGATACATAACTATGGGTAGATGCGTTTATTAAAAACCTATTAGAATAGACATTGATCATGCATGATGCTCGGTTCCATAGCTGAGAGAATTTTCGAAATCGCTTCGAAAACAACATTGATATGCATTGTCAAAGTTGGATTTCCGACGTTTTCAGGCGGTGGGATGTACAGATGTAATGTACATTTGATCATGCTGTGGCGCCATCTGGTGAGTGAATTCCAAAATATAATTACCACTGAGTGGAAGATATCAGGTCTATGAACAAGTTCTCCGAACATAAATTATATTATTATTTGAGTCATTTTCAAGTTATTTGCGGAAATCACTGTCCTCAAAATAGGACGCCGAGCGTTATCGGGTTAAAAGAGATGTACAGTAAGCATTGCTGAAAATTGCTTGTTAACAATCTTTTGGCCATTTCAAATTTGACTTTGCGTGGAATACTTTCAAAAATAAGGAATCCAGTTTTCGGTAACCAGAATAAGCATCAAGAAAAAAAAGAGATATGCATAAATAAAATAAGATAGAAAAACACATACCAAAATTCAGAAAAAAAAACCAGTAATGTAACTATGTAAGAGCGGACAAGGGTAGTGCAGTAGTTATTTCTAACGCAGTTCTACCAAATACAAAAATTCACAATCTAGGTAATGAAATGAGAGACACAAACTGGCAAAGCCTGAAAGCCGTTCAGGTAAAAATACTCAGGAGTTGTCATGGCCAATCTTGGAAGCATTTTGAAAAATAAATATTTGTTACCAAAACGTTGATGCAGGAATGTAGATGATGTGTTCAGTATTATCAAGAAGGATTTTTTACCAAAACATTAAGAAGCAATTAACAGTATACACAAAGATATTTAATTTACTTTTGAAGTGGAAAAGGATTATAAACTATCATTTTTGAATTTGCTTATTACTAGGGAACCGTCTCAATTTGAATTTGAAATTTACCAGAAACCAACTAATACCATGCGAGTTATTGAGCAATTCCCGCTGAAACCAGGCCGCCATCGGCACCCATCGTTAGAATTCCAATTTTATGTCACTGATCGCTAGTTTTCGATAAAACTTACGGGTGGCCCTTTCTGTTTTCTCAAATTGGTGGAGCCCTCGTACGCCAGCTAGCTGAACAGTTTGCGAAAAAGACCATTTTTCGATAAATCTTGGGTATTTCTTCACGGGATATGTCTCATATTTCGCTTGGAACACATAGCAATCTGAGTGGCATCGTATAGAGAAAGGATATAGCTTTCATTTAAACTCGAAAAAAATTTGGCGGTTATTTTGAATTTGGCCGCCATTTTGAATTTTGTTAGAAAAATCGTTTTTTCACCATTAGCGCACCGCTAGTATTGAATTCTGAGATCACCATCAGAAAGCTGAGGAAAAATTGCGTAAGATAGGCTACAGAAACTAGGTGAGCAATGGTATTTACCCTATCAAATGAACGATTTTCTAAATCATGTTATACGATTTTGACATATATGGCGAGTGCAATCAATAAAAAAATCTTTTTTTGTACAAGAAGAAAAAAGTTTTCTACCTATGGTGTTTTATTTGAGTCGAGTGAAGAATAAGAATATTATTTTGAGTGAAGAAATCTGGCGGCCATCTTGGATTTCGACACCATTTTGATTTTAGGTAGAAGCATGAATTTTTCACCTTGACAGCACTCAGCATGTTGAATTTAGAGGCTATCAATAGAAAAAGGTTACGTATACTCTTGTTATTCTTAATTTTTCTGACGTTACGTTCCTACTGGAACCGAGCCTGATACTCAGCCTGATATTAGTCATAAATCCAGGTTATTGAATAGGAATTTTCTTTTATAATGTAGTTTCTGACAAAAGAATAATTCTTCGACATATCTTTGAATTCAGTTATAATGAATAAATAAATTCAATAAATGAAAACCGTCCAAAAACATTGATTGTATTAAACAAACATTTTTTTACCATATGCATTGTTTTTCATTGAATGAAGTTTATAGATTGCGCATCGGGACATTAGTAAATCTTGTGGTAATAACTGTAATTTTAACGTAAAACATTGACAAAAGTGCATTAATATAGAATGGAAATCTTAAATTTTGAAGCAAATCAACATCCTTGATTTTCTGAGCCATAAAGTATTGTTTTTAGTACCGCCCAACATGCATGTGAAAAATAGCGAGATTGAAAGATGAGAAGCAGGTTTTGTTCTAATGTGTGCGTAATGCCGAAACGCAGGTGTATTATTGCGAGGTTGGAAAATCTGGCGGCCATCTTGGATTTCAACGCCATATTGGTTTTTAGTAGTTGAATGATTTTTTACCATCTCAGTGCTCGTCATGTTGAATTATGAGGCCTCCGATAAAAAAAACAATCAGATTCTATTTTTTTATCTTATTTCAGCTGTTCAACTTATTGTTCATTTCTATCAATAATTTCAGACCAAATAAATGAATGGAATAATGCTATTTTTCAACTCGAAGATATGCAGAAGCAGGTAGCAAATAAGCGTTAAAATTCATATTTGATAATTTGTTTTCAAAGCTTGTTAAGCTGAGGGGCTGGCTCTGTTCCTGTAGGGACGTAACGTCAGGAAAAAGAAGAACAAGAAAAAGAATAAGTGCAACGGTAGCATTGAAATTCAACATGTTGAGTGGTATCAAGGTGAAAACTCATTCTACTATTTAAAACCAAGATGGCGTCAAAATCCAAGATGGCCGTCAGATTTTTTTCACTCAAAGTAATACTCCTATTCTTCATCTGTCTCAAATAGTACACCAACGATTGAAAACTTGTTTCTTTGTTGTACAATAAATGATGTTTGCATTGATTGCACTTGCCATATACGTCAAAATAGTAGAACATGATTTAGAAAATCGTTCATGTCCTAGGGTAAATACCATTGCTCACCTAGTTTTTGTAGCCTATCTTACGCAATTTTCCTCAGCTTTCTGGTGGTGATCTCAGAATTCAAAACTAGCGGTGCGCTAATGGTGAAAAAACGATTTTTCTAATAAAATTTAAAATGGCGGCCAAATTCAAAATGGCCGCCGAAATTTTTTCGAGTTTAAATGAAAGCTATATCCTTTCTCTATACGATACCACTAAGTTTTCTATGTGTTTCAAGCGAAATATGAGACATATCCCGTGACGAAATACCCAAGATTTATCAAAAAATGGGCTTTTTCGCAAACTGTTCAGCTAGTTGGCGTACGAGGGGTCAACCAATTTGAGAAAACAGAAAGGACCACCCTTAAGTTTTATCGAAAACTAGCGATCAGTGACATAAAATTGGAATTCTAACGATGGGTGCCGATGGCGGCCTGGTTTCAGCGAGAATTGCTCATTCCAAGTACTTCCAACCACACCTATCAACACAAAATGACGGCCATTTATCATAAGATACAACCCAGACAATCATAAATCGAAAAAAAATCGTTTGTTCGTACAGGTTGCATCACACCCGCACTACATAATGAGTATTGATTCACGATTTTGCTCGCCTAAAACGATACATTCTGAATTCTTTCATAAATTTCCTTTCGTCTCGTATACAATTACAATGTAAGTCGAATCAATCCGTAGCAGCTGTGAAATGAACTTTGTTATCACAAATGAAGTCGTATAAGGTTACAAATTACTCTTTTTTTGTACGTGTAAGGCCTTTTGACGACATTTTATACATGAAACTTTACACATATAATCTTTGCATAACGCAAAAGGTGATTTCGTTATGCACAGCAAATAATAAATTGTAATATCACGTCATTTTAGCTGCACATCAGTCCCGTTGCCAATATGAAGTATAATTGCATCATTTGAACGTATAAAACCAGTCAGCTACTGCTGAAAATTGAAGTTTAGTAGTCGATAGAACCGGTTTGACACGTTGACAAAAAAATGTAAAAGTCTGACCAGGAAATGAACCCTGGTCTAGCGAGTGAGTGTCTGGAAATGAGTTTAACTTGATTCATGTTTTGTGCTGCTACTCGACATTGGTGTCTTGGCATTTTCGTCGATCGAATCCAATTACGTTTTGAGCGGAATATTTATTGTTGTAAAATGGATGTAATCGAATTCAATTACGTCCGACTCTTTAAGCATAGAAAAAAAAAATACTTCGGCTGTTTTTATTTTTTTGCTGTGTACGTACAAATTAGTTGTTTCGATAAGAATGCAAACCCTTGCTTTAAGTGAAACGGGAAAATCAAAAGAACTGGATTTTATTTTTGAGACGGCTAGGTTTAACGTATACGTGAATAGTACAATACAAGCGGAAATAGATAAGAGAGCAAAATACAAATAGATAGTATAACAACACTTACTGCCGAGAAAAAATGAATTCAAAAGTGTAGCGGTAACTTTTGATAGCGAGATCACAAAGCCTTTGGCTACGAAATTTCGAAAATATGAAGTAGATTTGATTTTCAGCAGTAGGAGTTGTCAGCTAAAATCTTGATTAGGATCAACAAAGGATAAAAATAATAAACTGAATGGGGAGTATATAAAACGTCATGCCCCAATTGTAATTGAATCTATATAGGACATGCACAATTGGAGTTTATTTTTAGATTCAAAGAACATATTGCTGAAGTTAAAAAAGCGTGCAAAGAATTAGAAAAAGGATTAGCGCAAGGTTTGTTCAATGACAGGTTTACCGATCTAAGCAGTCAGTGGGTGCGCGGTGTGGTTGGCTGCGGGGAAGGTGGAAGTGACAGCGGGCGAGTTGGCTAACTGGCGGGTTTGTGTACACTGCTTTTCTCTCTACCGTTTCTATGGGGTTGTTTGAGAATGTTTACTCCAACAAACATAAATACAATGAAGTGAAAATTCCCGCGTATCAAATTTCCGTCGCTGATGTGGTATTGCGGTGTTCTGTAAAACTCCTAACGTTCACGAAATTTTAAGAATTTTCCTCAACGACCGCATATAATTGAGAACGTAAACAAAGTTTTTCATCCGTCCGGACTGAGAAAAAAAAACCCTGTACGCATAAATGTTTGGCGTAGAAGACGATTCCTTTGATTGTGTTTGTTTTCGCTGCACTGTGAGTCGTCATGCATTTGTTCGGTCAAAAGTAATTGTGCTTATATGTTCGGGATGTATTTTGATGGGTCCAAGTAATTTCCAAGGGAATCTACATATATCATCATTCTGTGGGAATGGAAAGGGATGCTCGAAGATCTAAAGAATTTAGTTAAACATTTTATTATAACGTTGAAGTGGTGTCCACTCACTATATCACAGTGAACCGTTAGCGGGAAATCGAATAAAAACTGATTACGACCGGTATGGAACCCAGACAACCAGAAGTCGCATAACAATTTACGTAAAGAGTCGTTAACTTGGGTACATTACATCACAACATGGTGAACAGAGTTGCTCATTGTCACTATCAATGCCTAAAATTTACTGATTTGTACAGACTGACTGTGATACAATTCGGATCGTTCTATATCACATCAACATCATGCTGGCTACTCCATCACCAGTGCATTGATGGCGATAGACTATGGATATCATTGATGGGTTAAGTTTAGCCTTAAATTAAGCATATAAAATGACAGTTTATCGGTACGATATTTTTGATAGTGCTGCAGATTGATTGAAACTATGTGTTGGTCATTGAAAATCATTAAAAGCTTGTATAATTACCACGTGATCACTCATTCTGCAATGACTATGATCTAGAGTGCGATGTCGCATCACTGTTGTTGGTTGTCAAATCAAAGTGATATTGATAGCGCACAAGTGATATTGATAGTTTTAGTACATCAGTCATCAGCTGATATGACTGATATTGAGCAATTTTGATGATGAATGAAATCGTTTGATTGATGAACTTCCTCGCATAGAAGGTTATTTTCTGAGTTCATCAGTGCATTTTGTATTGTTCCGTATAAACGTACAAAGGAAGTCGAATCCATCCGTAGCAGCTGTCAAATCAACTTTGTTATCATAAACTAAGTCGTATAAGGTTACAGATCAATTCGTAATGAAATCTGTAACTCGCATTTTATGACAATTTTCATTATATAAATTATGCACATATATCGCCTCCACTTTTGTACGCATAAGGCCTTTTGACACGTGTTTCGTCGTGTACACTTTAAATCCTCATTTTGGATTCCAGCTAATTCTAGCTGTCTTGCGCAATAACCTGTAAGGTAAAAAATCTCTGATTTCGAACATCAGGTCTCTAGTGTGAAAGTAAGCATTGGTAGCTTATTAAAGAAACATGTTGAGTTCAATTCGGCATCCATTAATTACGTAACGCTAAAATTGGAAATTTATAATCCGCTCCTCCCTCCGTTACGCTTTTTGTGTAAGAAATTTCAAAATTTTGTATGAGTCTTAACGCTTAAGCCTATCGCCTTATCCCTCCCCTCTTTCGAGATAATATGCGAGATCTGCACCTCGAAGATGAAAGTTCAAATGATTATTATGACTATGTTTCTATTGTTAAACCATAACGTACAACGATCAATTTAAGAACTGTTCCTTTGAAGCATTAGAGTAATAGAGCAAATTCAAGTGCAGAACAGAAGTATTGTTGAGTGGCGAGTTGCGAGTTCAAGAAATTCTCAATATTCCACGATATAACAGCCTGTCTTGTGGGGTCCAATGGAACTCCGGTATACCAAATCACTTGGTTTAAATTTGAGATAAGAATGAATCAAAGTATGTCATGATTCTAGAAAATATATGAGGCAAATATTCTATTCCAGAATGTCTACATCAAGTAGGTACTATTTGATGAAAACACAGAAACATGTTGTTCGTCGCTTGTTTCGGTACCTCTTTGGCAGCAATTATCTCAGCAAACCAATCGAGCTTATGTGTCACACCCCTTCGTTTACCACCCTCGCAAACCCCACATCCACCCAGCTCGAAGTTTCCATCGCCGAAACTCCATCTTAGCCTCTGAAAAAACAACGAGAGATGAGCACACCCCCCTGGTCGATCTCTGGGCCCCGATCTGCCGCCGACCGACTCAAGATGAATTATACGACCCGGTGTCATTACTTATTCATAAAGCAACACGACACGTACATTCTACATGTACTACACTGCGAGTCAAAATCGAAACCAAGTCCGAGAGGCCACGCAGGGACGTGAGAAATAATCAACCATTCACGCATTGTTGTCCCAAACACGTCAGTCCAACTTCACCCTCTGTCGCACAGTGGCCGCACTGCACATTGGTCCCAGAGCCATATCTAGGAAGACAAAAATGATTGCGCCTAAACCGTCAATTTTAGATATATGGTGTCTTCGGCAAAGTTTCTCCATATTTTTCAGACATTTTTTTCAGAGATGTGAAATTAGGGTGGCCCACATGGTTTACGAGATCAGCACATAAACTTTTTTGCTGACGCATTTAGGACTACACAATGTTCTACAATGTTTTAGAACAACCGATTTGGAGCAACTTTGCCGAAGAACCCAAATTTCTATCTCTTATGGTTCGCGAGTTATGATTTTTTTTAACAAAAAAGTTAGGGTGGTACTGAAAAATCAGTTTTTTCTTGATAACTTTTTATACGATAATTTCTCGCAAAAACTTTGTTCCGAGCACTTTTACAACTTTTGATTGCGCAACTTTTTGCCGAAGAAACTACTGTTCTATCTCTTATGGTTACAGAGTTATCAGAAATTTTCTTCGAAAAAATGATTGTTTTCAAATGCCGATATCTCAGAAAGGCGCAAACGGATTTTCAATCTTTTGTCGGCATTAGAAAGATTTTTTCTTTCTCTGTTTATGGTGAAAAAACTGTGAGGACGTTTTTTGTTTGAAAAGATTGATAGAATTTTGAAAATGATATGTTTTCAACCTAAAATTGTCCATAACTTGAAAAATATTCGAGATAGCTCTTTGGTGCCTTCAGCAAAAATGTGCAAATTGAAAGTTCTGATTGTGCTTCATACAAGGTATTCATGAAAAATCAACGCTTACACATATATTCACCATAAACCAAATTTTATATGGTAAAGAAAGCGAAAAAAGAGATATTTGCTAGAACAATCGAAATAACTGTATGTATGTCATTTAAAATTGAATACACATGTATTGATATCGATCATAGTAAGCGGAATCTAAGGAGTTGAAAAAAGTAAAATTATTTGCTGAAGCAAGTGATCAAGGCCCACTTTCTGGTTCGTTACCTTAGACAGATATTTGGGATTTATATCTGGCTCTTGTTCAAGATTCATGCATTCTTCAACAGGCGAATGCTGCCCTGACTTATTCGTTGTGGCAGATTTATTGGATTTGATTGAATTGAATGGGATAAGTTGGATGCCCAGATAGAATAATTGCAGATACTTCTATATTTCTATGGGAGGATATCATGGGAAGTAAGGTTTTGGTAATTTGAAGGAATTCTTCAAAGTATACGTTTTGTTATCGTTTGGGGTTGATAATATAATGAACGGAACCGGTATTGAATGCATGACCTTCTGCTCAGTAATCCGAAGCGGTAGCAATTTATAACCAACCACGGCATAGGTTAGCTGGACAAACATTATGTCGCGTAAAATAACAAGACACCGTTTATGGATTAATGTTCCATGGATCACTGTTAAAACTGCTTCAGCAACTAACTTTCCCTAACTCCAAACATTTCCCTTACTGTGATCGATCTTATTTCATTACATATATTTTCAATTTAAAATGACTTCACATACAGTTATTCCGGTTGTTCCAGCAAATATCTCTTTTTTCGCTTTTTTTTACCATACAAAATTCGGTTTATGGTGAATATATCATAAAACAATGATTTTTTTTTATGAATACTTTGTATGAAGCACTTTCAGAACTTTTAATTTTGCACATTTTTGCTGAAGGCACCAAAGAGCTATCTCGAATATTTTTCAAGTTATGGACAATTTTCGGTTGAAAACATATCATTTTCAAACAAAAAACGTCCTCACAGTTTTTTCACCATAAACAGAGAAAGAAATAATCTTTCTAATGCCGACAAAAGATTGAAAATCCGTTTGCGCCTTTCTGAGATATCGGCATTTGAAAACAACCATTTTTTCGAAGAAAATTTCTGATAACTCTGTAACCATAGGAGATAGAACAGTAGTTTCTTCGGCAAAAAGTTGCGCAATCAAAAGTTGTAAAAGTGCTCGGAACAAAGTTTTTGCAAGAAATTATCGTATAAAATGTTATCAAGAAAAAACTGATTTTTCAGTATCACCCTAACTTTTTTGTTAAAAAAAATCATAACTCGCGAACCATAAGAGATAGAAATTTGGGTTCTTCGGCAAAGTTGCTCCAAATCGGTTGTTCTAAAACATTGTAGAACATTGTGTAGTCCTAAATGCGTCAGCAAAAAAGTTTAAGTGCTGATCTCGTAAACCATGTGGGCCACCCTAATTTCACATCTCTGAAAAAAATGTCTGAAAAATATGGAGAAACTTTGCCGAAGACACCATATATCTAAAATTGACGGTTTAGGCGCAATCATTTTTGTCTTCCTATATATGGCTTTGGGACCAATGTGCACTGCGTACAAATCTTGGGCAAATGTAGAAATCTCGCGAAAATGTTTATTCGTTTACAAATTATGATTTTTAAGCTCAATCTTTTAATGGTTTTCCATAGTTATTTTCCTTTTAAGCATTTCTAGGAACCCATTAATTTTTCTAGGGATTCCACCAACAATTCTTCCTGGGATTCTATCAGAATTTTTATCAATAATTGATTCAGAAATTTATCCACAGATTCAACCAGAAATTTCTCTGGGAAAATCCTTCAGGCATACCTTCAGGAATTCATCTTGGCATTCTTACAGAGTTTCCTTCAAAGATCCTCAATTTATTATTGAGGATTTCCTCCACTGATTCCTTCAACGATCATTCAACAAAAAAAATCCCTAGTGATTTCTGTACTAATTCTTCAAGGATTACCTCAAGACTGCCTCTAATAATTCATCCAGAGATTGTTATAACACATCACAAAATCTTTGAAAAACTCGTCCAGGGATTCCTCAAGATATTCATCACCAGAAATTTCCCAGGGATCTCGCCTGGACTTTTGTCAGGGCATCTTCCTTGTTTTCCTCCAAGCTGCATAATGCTGCCCACAGACGACTCAGATTGTTTGACCAACAGCGACTCCGCTCCCGGATCGATGCTCATGTTGGTGCTCTGTTTGACCGTGTGTGACGCTGCTTGACGAACCAATTTGATAGTTTGTGAAACCGATTTGACACGGTTGGTGAATCAGTCGGCCAAAATCAAACGAGTTTGATTTTGCTCGAACCACCGTTGGCGGAGCCAGATGTTTGACGAACTGATCGTACTGTCTGTAGGGATGTTGCACGATCATCGACGTCATCGATGGCAAATGGAAGCTTTGGCGTCCCATGAACTGCCGGTCCAGATGAGTGGCAAGTCCAAATGCGTGAATTTACGCAGCGTCGACGCCACAATCTTCAACCTATTTCTTTAGCAAATCTACCCGCAGTTCTACCTGTGATTCCATCAAAAGTTTAACAAGGAATTCCTCCAGAGATTGTACCAGAAATTCCTATAAGCACTCCATCAAGAATTTTATCAGTGGTATCATAAGGAGTTCCTTTAGGGATTCTATCAGGAGTGCCATCAAGAATCTTATCAATAATTCCTCCAAGGATTTCATCAAGAGTTCTTATAGGGATTTCAACAGAAGTTCTTCTTGGAATTTCAGTACGAGTTCCTTCAATGATTCCATCGTGATTTCCTACAAGAATATTTTTAGGAATTCTTCTAAGGAATCCATCAGAAGTTCCTCCAGGTGTTCCATCAGGGATTCTATCAGGAATACATTTAGAGCTTTCATTGAAGTACTTCTGCGGATTTCACCAGGAGCTCCTCCAGGGATTCCATCAAGAGTTTCTTTAGAGCTTCCAACTGGGATTCCACCAGTGATTTCCTCTAGAGATTGTATCATGAGTTCCTCGAGGAATTCCATCAGGATTTCTTCTGAAGATATCATAAGAAGTTCCGTTAGGGATTCTTTCGGGAGTTCCATCGGGAATCTTATCAGGAATTCCTCTAGTGGTTTCATCAGAAGTTCCTACAGGGATTCCACCAATAGTTCCTTCAGAGATTTCACCTAGAGTTCCTCCAGGGATTGTATCGGGAGTTCCTACAGAGATGATATTGGGAGTTCTTCGAGGAATTCCATCAGGATTTCTTCTAAAGATATCATTAGGAGTTCCTCGAGAGATTCTATCAGGAGTTCTATCAGGACATCTTATCAGGAATTCCTCCAAGGATTTCATCAGGAGCTCCTATAAGGATTCCATCTAAAGTTCATCTAGGGATTTCATTCCGCGTTCCTTCAATGATTCTATCATGAGATCTTTCAAGAATATCTTTAGTGATTCTTCCAAGGATTCCGACAGGTGTTCCTCCTGGGATTCCAACAGAGATTCCTATAGGGATTCTATCAGAAATACCTTTAAGGCTTCCAAAGAAAGTTCTTCTGGAGATTTCATCAGAAGTTCCTCCTTGGATTCCATCAAGAGTTCCTTTAGAGATTCCATCTGAAATTCCTCCAGGGAATCTATCAGGAGTTCCTCTACAGATTACATCAGGAGTTTCTCGAGGAATTCCATCAGAATTTCTTCTGAGGAGTCCCATCGGGAATCTTATCAGGAAATCGTCAAGGGTTTGCATCAGGAGTTCTTCTAGGGATTTTAACAGGAGTTCCTCCAGCGATTATATTAGGAGTTCCTCGAGGAATTCCATCAGGATTATTTTTAGGGAACTTCTTTAGGGATTCTATCAGGAGTGCCATCAGAAATCTCATCAGTAATCCCTCGAGGGATTTCATCAGGAGTTCCTTCAGGGATCCCATTATGAGTTTCTACAGGGGTAACTTCAGAAATTGTTCTAGGGTTTAGATCAATATTTCCTTCAGGGATTCCATCAGGAGCACCTTTAGGGATTCCACTTGCAATTTCCGCAAAGGTTTTTCCAGAAGTTTTTCTAGCGATTCCATCCGGAGTTCCTTCGGAGATTGCACCTGGAATTCCTGTACAGATTATATCAGGGGTTCCCTAAAGGATTCCATCAGGATTTGTTCTTGGAATTTTATAAAGAGTTCTCCCAGACATATTATCAGGAATCCTTCCAGGGGTTCATTCAGAGATTCCATTAGGAGTTCCTCCACGGATTCCTAGGGATTTAATTAGGAGTTCCTCCAGGGTTTCCATTAGGAGTTATTTCAGATATTCTACCTGGAATTCCAACAAGAATTCTATCAAAAAGATCTCTAGAGATTCCATCAGAAGTTCTTTTAAGAATTTCAATAGATTGCATTAGGAGTTTCTGGTGGGATTGCATCAGAAGTTCTTCCTTGGGCTCCATTAGAAATACTTCTAAGATTTCATTATAACATCCTCCTGGGATTCTATCGTGACACCTTCTGGGATTCCATTGAAAGTTCTGTCAGGGATCCTATCAGGAATTCTGGTGAAAGTTCCTTCAAGAATCCCTCTAGGGTTATTCTGGTTACCTCGCAAAATTCATCAAGGTATACCTCCCGGAATTGGTAAAACTATGACGTCAAACTTGCATCTTGTCACCTAATGGAAAAGAGGATTGATGAAGAGAAATCGAGATCATGTTACTTACGCCCTTATTCTAACACACGATTGATTTGTTCAATTGGGCTTAATTGAGAGCAATACAGCCATTCCATGAAAAACCGATCTAGTGGGTCACCGGATTCCGTGAAAATTTGCTATTTCGTTCCTTATCCTAAATAAGGATACATGTGTTTTTGGATTTTTTTTTTATTAGGGTGACCAGAAAAATCGAGGCCTTGCAAAATTTTTATTTTTTTTAAAATTATAACTTTTGAACCGCTTTACCAATTTTCAATTGGACTTGGACGACAACTCCAGTTGATTGATAAACACAAATCAGTATTAGCTGTGTTTCATCGAAGTTCACTTGAATTTTAAATAATCTATCATTGTGGGATACCCAATTTTTGAATTCCAAAAAAAATATATCTCAAAAACTAAAAAACATACATCGCTGAAAATTTGAAGTTTCTAGAAAAAAAAATGAGAACAGTAATACCCTCTTTGGTCCCAGAACCAAAAAACCCCAAGAAGAAATTTATATATTTTTTCATGTCAAAAAATGTTTTACAGAGTTTTATATTTTTTTCTGAACAGTTGAAACCTTAAGCTTTCATTCCATAAAAAAGATTAGAAATCGGTTGAGCTGTTCAAAAGTTATGATTTTTTAAAAATAAAAAATCTAATGCGCTGTGACCTACAGTGTGTGCCGATAAAAATGACTGATTTTTTTATTTTCAAAAAAATATATCTCAAAAACTAAAAAACATACATAGCTGAAAACTTGACAGTAAACGTAAAATTTTCTAAATTATCAAGAAAAAATGAGAACAGCAATAGCCCCTCTGGTCCCGAGGTCTTCAAAACACGTAAAAACGGAATTTTTTTTTTTTCATGTAAAATACCAATTTTTGTGAAATTTTATATTTTTCTTGAAAAGTCAAAATCTTTAGCTTTCATTTCGTCCAAAAAATTGAAAATCGGTCAAGCGGTTTAAAAGTCATGTTTTTTTTTTAAATAACAAATTTGCGAAGTCGCGATTTTTCTGGTCACACTATTTCGGAAATTTTCGCAATTTTTCACGGAATTCAACGGAATTCAGTGACCCATTAGATCGGTTTCCATGGAATGGCTGAATAAGAAGCATGAAAAAAAAAACCTTTGTGATTGGATTAACCATCAAATTCAAAATTAAAATAGACTAATTAAGATTGTAGAATGGAAAAAAAAGTTGATTTTCTTATTGAAGACCCCACTTTAAGATTTGACACGGGCAATCAAAGCTTAAATCCGGCATTAGTACGGAAAAGGTGAATACGCTAAAACAATATCCACGAAATTTGAAAAATAAGTCAATTTCATTTCACATATTTACAGTTCGTATAATGCTATAAATCAAAATATTCGTCAATCCATTTACAATTTTGAATGGCAACTCAATTCTAAAAAAGCAAATAAATGCCAATGAAAGACTTCGAAAAATTCAAATATATAATTTTTGGCCAACTTTGGACCACTGCACTATGGTCCAGGAATCAGTTTTACGCGGAAAGATGCATTTTGAGCTTTAGAATGAAACATTAGACAAAAACGGTCTTCTACAAAATTGTTTGTATTAGTTGAGCCCTTTGTTTGGTTTTATTGAAAATTAGGGTGGACCACATTTTAATAGAAATTGTGTAACTAACTTTCTTATTTGTAGAAACTATATTATACATGCTTCAGAAAAGTTGTTGACCAATCAATTTCAAGCAACTTTGCCAATAAAAGTTTTTTTGTATCTCTTAAATTGGCCAATTTAGAGCTTTTTCCCTACGGTGACATAGGGTGGTCCGAACAAAACTGGTTTTCTGGCTCTAGAGTTTTCATTTTTAATTTTTCATCAAAGTAGTCTATGGAACACTTTTAGAGCTTTAAAAAATGCGTAATTTGGTGGGAGAAGAAACTCGTTTAGGAGTTATTGTTGTTTTTTTTCTCAAAAATATGCCTACTTTGATTGTGAATATCTCTGATTGGGGCAAACATAAAAAATATCTTTTGACGGCGTTCAAAAGACAAAATAAAATGGTATATTCAGGGCTGTTACAAAAATCTTATAATCGTATCCGCGAAAATCGCGACTTCATAAATTCGATCCGCGCCTAAAAAAAATTCTGTTTCATTGACATCTTTACTACTTATTATAAAAAAATGCCTAAACGTGCTTGATCAAAAACTAGTTTTTAATGGTACTAAGGGCCGATTTCTTCACCTTCGCTTAACCCGTAAACCACGTTTACCCATACGATTAAACCAGGTTTAAGACCTAAGCGGTGGTGAAAAAACCGCTTATAAGTGATTTTTTTTCGCCATATATTAAAGTATCTACTGATTGTACCCCGTTTGGCATAAAGTCGTTTGGCATAAGGTCGTTTGGCATAAAGCCGTTTGGCATAAAGTCGTTTGGCATAATGATAGACTTAGAATTAATATCGGCATTTTTGAAACTTTTACCGAGATCAACACTACCGAGCCCATAGTAAAAATTTTTGGTATGTCCTCAACAAGCGTGGTGTCCGTTCAGAGATTTTCCAAGCTATAAATGTCAAAAATTATTGTGACATTAGAGAACATAACTAAATAAAACTCGTGACGGGTCTGGTAGAAGATCTTTTCGGAATAATAATTTTCTCTACATCCCAGAACATAGAGTATTTTTAAGCTTGTTACGATATTCATATTTGAGAATTGTAAATTTTGAAATAAAGTTCTCAGTTATTAATAAAGGAAACGCTCATATAATATTTCGCTGCAGATCAAGCTCTGTCCCAGTTACTTGATAAAATAAGGGAAATTTATTTGTAAAAGAGGCCCTAATTCAAAGATCTATTGCTACAGAATAATATAGCCTATTTACGAGAACAGATTATTTTTCGTTTAAAATGTTTAAGGCTCTGACGCAAAAAATCTTCTCACAGCCTAATTCAAAGGAACAACACATGTTTAAAAGAAAATATTTGTCGCAAAACTTTTCAGCGATTCAACATAAATTTTAATTTTGGAAGTGTACATCAAAAACACCGTTTATTATCGAAAGAAGGGAAAAATTTGTGATTTAGATAATATTTTTCCAGCATATCTCGAAAGGAGATCATGCGTCTGCAATAAAAAAAATGTTGAACATTGGCAGGTTCTTAAGTAATTATCATTATAACAGCACGTCTTGTAAGAATTGATAAAACAGCAAAATATTAAAATGGTTAACGTTTAGCTTTACTAAATAATAAAATTAGAAACGGTTTAAATATAAAGAACAGCCTATTTTTAGAAGAAGGCAAAATTTATGGTTAAACCAATAGATGATTGGACGCCAAAAATATTGCGGCATAATAAAACGAAAAGACATTAACAATTGCATTCAGAATCATCGAAGTGATTGTGATACTTTTCCCCGAATGTCGTTTCTCCGAATGTCGGTTCTCCGAATACCGACCGGTTTCCCCGAAAAGTGATGCAGTTTAAATAGGTGCTATAAAAGTCTTCAGTGGCTGAATAGTGAACGAGAAAAAACGATAACCAATCAAAAGAAGGAGTTATTCTGTCATTCTCGGCTATACACATGTTGACAAAAAAGCTGAGGACGGTAAAACTCGGAAGAACCGCCAATTAAATAAAGAAGGGTGCATATAAGATGGCCAGTTCGTTCACCTCCCTGAAATGTATAAAGTTACGACAGTTATGAGTGCTAAAAACTTTTCGGGGAAATGGGATAATCGAGGAAATTGGATATTCGGGGAATTGGCATTCGGGGAACTGCCAATGGTGTAATCGATGTATCTTTTCGCTGATAACTTGAGCAGATCAATGTATCGAATGCCGCCCTTTTGTCAGTTGGGAACAATAAAATATTTAAAAAATATAGCTTTAAAGAACAGTCTATGTGTAAAAGAAGGTGAAATTTATTTCAATTTTTAATCAACAGTTTATATTCCTATAATTATGATTACATCATATTTAGAAAAAAAAAAAAACAAAGAACGTTTAAAAGAAGGGTAAATTTGTGCAAAATATATAAAAATCTTCAGTGCAAAAATTTATTCCAATTTTCCAATAGAAAGTCAAAAGAAGAATTAATATTTGTAAGAAGGGTAATTTCTGGATAAATAATAAAACACTATTGGCAATAACTTCCTAATATGCTTTTGTTTATTCAAGAGCATATGATTGTTGAATGAAGTGTCATTTTGTATCAATTGGCTTCAAAATAAGTCTGATGTATCAGCAAGATTCAATAGAAACGTAAACACGAATGTCATCTTAAGAAATTCATGATTTCAGGCTCATTATGCCAAACGACTATTATGCCAAACGACCGTTATGCCAAACGACTTTATGCCAAATGACCATTATGCCAAACGACTTTATGCCAAACGGCTTTATGCCAAACGACTTTATGCCAAATGACCTACCACCGTATCTACCATTGATCAAGACAAGTTGTTTTACGCTTTTCTGTCAACATTTAAGGTAGTGTTATATGATGAAATACATTTGATAATTACTAGGCAGGAAAAAAGGTAAAAAGCGAAAAAAACAATAATTCGAAATTTTCATGGAGAAATTCGTAGTCAAAAATATCGCTCGAAATTTATTTGTCATCAACATTTCAATATATTTTTTGTAGAAAATCGTGCAACTTCATAAATGGTAGTGTCACTACAAGCAGAGAGGAGGCCCGGTTTGCAACAATACTTAACACAATTCGACGTTTGACACCAAATGTCCAACTCTACAGGTTCAGATCTGAGCCACCTATAAATTAATTTTGATGAAATGTTAACAAAACCTTATTTATATATTAAAACAAATGAAATTCAAAAAAATTACAAAAAAAGAACAATACAATTTTATAAAAAATGATTTGTTAACTGAGTAGTTTAATTATGCGAAGCTCACTATTTTACACAAACGTATTGAAAATGTGATGTACATACAGTTGTGTTCAGAATAATAGTAGTGAAAGCCGATTTTCATTCAAAATGCTCAACTTTGGCATGCTGTAACTTTGTATTCCTATGAGCAAAACGCATGCAATTTTGACAGAGAATTCTAAATATCTTCTATTTCATTATCACAAAATGTGTCATAGTACTGCGTTTGATAATTTGATAATGATTTCGATTTGATTTTGATAATGATAATTTGATAAATTTGATGGCATAAGAACTTAAAAATACGTCATTCTTGTAAAATTACGTCCAATGTGACTGAACATTTTTGTAATTCGAATAATATTCAGTCCATTGTGACGGAAAATTACGTCATTTGTGACTTAGGTTCAAGTCATTTTACTTGCTTCAATATGGCGGGATCATATGACGTAAATTTCAATGATTTTTTCTAAGTGTGTGGTTGAAAAGTTAAGCACCAGAATCGCTCAAAATAATAGTAGTTTTGATATCAACTGCATTATGATTTTTTCATTATTTTTCTTCACTCATCGGTTCTCAACAGTTTTCTACAAATATACAAATTTATAAATGATCATTTATATTTACAAAAATGTTGCTGAACAAAAATTTACCAAGCAAAACTACTATTATTTTGAGCGATTTCACCAGGTGCTAATTTTTCAACCGCTGTGCCCAAGTAACCAAATAGCACTTTAATTCGCCCTGCCTACCAATATTTCAGGGCTGGCATGTCCTATATTAGTTGTACAATGGCCTTATAAGTTTGTTGGTTATTTGGGTGTTGTGGTGGTGCTTCAATCGTTGCAATGGTTTTCAAAGAAGATCGTCAAATGGTTTTATGGTGATCAGACTAAACTGCAAGAAATTTTATTAAGTTCTATTTACATCAAACATTTCATTGATTATACATACAATTTTCAGTGCTGCTTTCCATTAACTTCAAGTAATTTGTATCTTCTAGATTTACAATATTCTTCACTGACAAAACTCCTGATCTGACTGCGGAACAATTGTTAAAGGGAACTTTTCTATTGATCCTAAGATTTCATAGGGTAACCAACTATGACAGCAGCGCCAACACTCAGTCAGAGTGTCCGCATATTATCCGTACAAATTTTGAAGGCATGCATTTATGTAATCAAGCTGAACCAATTTAGCATATTCATGATCAGTAGATTTGACACATTTCTGATTTCAAATATTTTGATTGTCAATCCAAATGTTCTGAGTGGTATTAATGAGCGCCATTTTCTAAGATTTTTAACGAAAGAGAAATGTCCTTCAAATTCACAGGATCTGAAAATATTTTATTTTCAGTTCATCTTAAAGTTTTCGCGCTTGGCTGGCCAAATCCGCTACAAATCCGCGAAAATCGCGAAATCCGCGAGAATCGCGAAATTCGCGCCTGCTGTAACAGCCCTGTATATTATATCAAAAAATTACAGATGTGTTATTTTTGTAACTCTAATAAAACGTCTTGAAAGTCAAATATTGTTTATCACAAAAACTTTAATTACTTTTGAACTAAAATAGATATCAACAATCTTTTTGCATGAAAATTTGCGTTTTGTTAAGTTCTAAAAGTCGTTCATTGACGAGAAAATAATATTAAAAAAACTAGAGTTGAAAAACTTGTTTTTGTTGCACCATCCTGCGATGATTAGGAAAAAATGCTCTAGATTGGTCAAATTTTGAGTTACAGAAAAACTTTTTTTGGCAAAGTTGATCAAAATTTCAAGTTCTACCGCTTTGCCTAAGAGCATATACCAGTATTTTTGCAAATAAAAAAGTTGATTATATGATATGTGTGATATTGTGGAACACCCTAGTTTCAAATGACACAGTATGAAAGCTTACATATTTAGAAACAATTTTGTAGAAAATCATTTTTGTCTAAAATTTCATTTTCATACTCAATATGCAAAAAAATAAAGAAATATGTACATACTATTTGCCGAGATGAGCCAGCCTCGGGCTGCAAATTTCGTTAATAAAGATAATAATAATACATACTATGAAAATCTTCAAAATAGTTTTAGAGCCCTATCTTTCTTATTTCAGATTTCTCGTCAAAGCGGTCTATGATCGACTTTAAGAACTTAACAAAACGCAAATTTTCATGCAAAAATATTTTTGATATCTATTTTAGTTCAAAAGTTATTAAAGTTTTTCTGCTTAAAATCTTTTGTTTTTCAAGGCATTTTATTAGAGTTACAAAAATAACACATCTTTAATTTTCTGATATAATATACAATTTTATTTTGTCTTTTGAATGCTGTCAAAAGATATATTTTATGTTAGCCCCAATCAGAGATATTCACAATCAAAGGAGGCATGTTTTTGAGAGAAAAACAACAATAACTCCTAAACGGAAGGAGATAGCGAGTTTCTTCACTCACCAAATTACGCATTTTTTAAAGCTCTAAAAGTGTTTCATATCCTACTTTGATGAGAAATTTGAATTGAAAACTCTAGAGCCAGAAAACCAGTTTTGTTCGGACCACCCTATGTCACTGCAGGAAAAAAGCTCTAAATCGGTCAATTTAAGAGATACAAAAAAACTTTTATTGGCAAAGTTGCTTGAAATTGAATGGTCTATAACTTTGCTGAAGCATGTATAATATAGTTTCTACAAATAAGAAAGTTAGTTACACAATTTCTATGAAAATGTGGTCCACCCTAATTTTCAATAACACCAAACAAAGGGCTTAACTAATACAAACAACTTTGTAGAAGACCGTTTTTGTCTAATGTTTCATTCTAAAGCTCAAAAAGCATCTTTCCGCGTAAAACTGATTCCTGGACCACTGTGCACTGTGCGCCACCACCGCCAACCCGATTGAGGCTGGGAATTTCGTGATCACTTTCGCGCGATTAACAATGCCCACTTTGTGCCAATAAGTGGTGGCGGCGAGGCGGCGGCGAGGCGGCGGCGGTGACAGTCAGAGTCAGTGTGGGAAGTGTACTCCTAAGAGACGATCCAAGCAATCGTCTACACGACGGCAAGAATCACACCAAAGAGACACGTGTGCGAACTTTGACTCGAGAGTCTCCTCTAATCTCGACTTGATCAAAGTGCGCCGCGGTGACAACGGCTGGGATGAGAAAGATAGCTTGTCTCACTATGAATAGGGTTCTAAAATTGTTGAAATCTTGATTTCATTTGATAATACGATAGATCATAATAATTCTTTAAATAAAACTTATATTGAAAAATATGCGTAGAAACCTTTTGAAACTTTTGATCATCTTTAACGTTTACTTCGTCGACAAAAGCCCACTGCGGTTTTGCTTTTAAACACTGGGGATTGTTCCCATTTGACATTTGGGAAAGTACACGGAAAACAAAATTTACCCAAAATCTGAATTTAAATCTAGGGGTGGGGCAACAAAAAACTTGTTTTTTTTTTTGTATTTGAACCAATACCAAACATTAGAAAATTGAGTAAACGTGGATATCTGACGCAAGTTCACGCGATTGGTTCAAAAATTGAGTTAGGTCTTTAGGACCCCATTGCAGAGTTTGCAAAGTCATCGTTACTAAATGAGACTCGAACCGTAGTAGGCGAGGCGAGACACCCCCCAATCCTCGAGGCGAATAGTTTCCAAAGTCCATTCCGCGAACTGATAATGCCAACGCCGCCTTCGAAGTGGGTTGCAATCTAATCAATTAAACTAATATTTGCTGCAGATTACGAAGACAACGGCGACGACGACCAAGCAACTAGACAGGTGACTACGTGTAGTACAACTAGGTAGGTATGTCCGTGGCACCGCGCAAGCGCAGATTAGATAGAAGCGCAGCACCCGCGGAGAATACCTTACCGATTAGTTGGCATGAGCAGCGAGAATTTGTCGCGGTGCGAAAACTAGAAAAACAAGATTTTTCTGTCAGGTATTTCGACTGTCGACTGCCTGGACCTGGAGACACATTTTGTAAGGACCGGTCTATCTCTCTATATGCCCTAACAACGCTGGAAATTGCTGGAATTCTTTTCCCACGAAGAATGGGCGATTGCGTTGGGGGATTTTTGCAACTATTGTGGGTTTTGAGTTTTAATTGGATATAAATTCAAATTTTCTTGAATGATATATTTATTGCTCCGAGTGAATTATACTGCATTGCTGAAAAATTCAAAGTTAATGTTGGGCCGTTCTAGATCTTTAGCAAATTTAGTTTATTCTGAGATCACATCTGGCTCAATTGTCTGTTAAAACATTCTTCATTGCTTCAAAATAATTTTGTTTGGAAGTTTTGCGTTGACTCAATTGGATGCTGGAGCCAAATTATCTCTTTCGAGTGAACGGGGCTCAGTTATAGTTAATGAGCTTAATGGCTCCTGAACCGCAATCTAGGGCAATCCTTAATTCCGTGCTCCAAAATATGAGTTATTTCTGCTCAAAATTTGAATCAAATTGCGTACCGAATAAAAAAAAATAAAAAAAAATAAAACATTTATTTTTGAATGGCAAATTCTAGCAGGTCTTTTTTTAAAATTGAGAGCCAAATCGCTCCAGAGCATGAGCCAATTCAGCTCTGGAAGTTATCCTACGCATATTCTTTGAATTTTTCCTTCTTTATTTGGTGATCTGGTTTGTCCAGTCTCCCTCGCAAAACAAATAAACCGGCCAAAATTGCCAACACGTGACGTTATTTCCCACGGAACTCATTAACAAGAAATGGATTGGGAAAACTCAATCAAATATAGGATTTGGCGCCAGGGGCCACTAAGGTTGATTGCTCGGTATTCACAGCGCTAATTGAGTGCAGCAGCACCAGCAGCAAATGGAAAGCTGGATAGAGCTTTTTTCGATGACGCAAGCAAAGGCTACAAACGTCATAGATCGACTTTGAAGGATGCCGGCCTACTTCGATGGGTTCGGTGAGTGCTTTCCATTTACTTTTTTCTTACTGACAATCCATTACTTTGTCGCGTCACTAATAATCCGAAACCGAAATAATTGCGAAAACGGAACTCTTCTGGCGGAGTTGACTCAATCAGTTGTGTGCGTTTTCATGAATTTAATGAATCAGTCTACCTTTCTCAGTTCTCAGAGTAAGCAATCGTTTACCATTAATTCCAATTTAACTGAATTAAAAGTCTCGCATACTTCGTACCAGAAAAAAATCCCACCACTCTACGAAATTAAATTTGTGTATACAAACACGCGAGGTTTGAACACACCGAAAACAGATGATCTCATGATTCTTCCAAACAAAATGTACATATAGACCCCCAATGAAAATTATAACCATGCAAAGTCAAACAAAATATTTGTAACATTAATCTGTTTCCTTCTCGACGAAGCCCGAGAGCATTGCAGAGCACATTATCACCTTTCGCACATTTGGACTTACTTCATAATATCGCAATCCGCTTTCGATGATGGTTTGTGTCTTTCGCGATCGCGATCTTCCCTCTTCACGGTCGATCACCAAAATACAGAACCACACACTGAGTGAGATAATGTTTGACAGTCGTTCTTCTATCTCTTGGGATTCACTCACAAGTTCACTTGATCATCACACACTTCTCCAACGATCGCGATCTCGAACCGCGCAAAAGCCTGAATTACATTTCTCCTTAGCGCAGGCTGAAGCTTCAACCCCGGAGCTAATGTGGAATAATAATTCCAAAACTAAACTGTTACAACAAGCTTTATCGCTGCCAAAGCCGACTTTGACGACGACGACGACGACGGCCGCGGAACGGTTTGACGTCATCAACGCTCCTCCGCAGTCTCGTGTTCGTTCCACACTGTAGTCGCGCGTCTAGCCTACTGCCAAAACGATCAACACTACTCAGCAAAACCCATCCGAGTGGTGATCCAAGTAGGCTATTGTTGTAGTTGTCGACGTCGTCGCATTGTTGTTGTTGTAAGCGTCACGGTGTGTCTGGAACCGTTATTAACAAAAAATGACCATCAATTCTGCACCATCCACTCGATAGATTTGGTATCCTAGCATTATCTCCGTTTTCATTGGGATTTGAGAATTAAGGGCCACATCTCTTGAATATTTTAATTTTTCCGTCAATTCTCAAACAGTGCATCTTTTACCATACTCAAACAAATCAAATAACTATCAATATCACACTCGAAAGATGTGATGTTTAATCAGTGGCGATTCGTAACCTCACTTTCTACCTGTTCTACGACTCTAAAAATGACTATCTCGACAAATTTAGATTATAAATCAAAAAGTTTATGAATAAAATTTTCCTTTCTAACAAATCTCTACTCATTAGATGCAAATTTGTTGCTGAAGTTCAAGAATTTCTTATCGTGGAACAAGTAGATTTTAGGTTAGGGAATCGCCACTGTGTTTGATCATCTTCTAAGTTAAATTGAAGACATTTCATAGATGCACTGTACTGTAATTTGTGTATGAGGGTGACCCATAATGATCAAAATGCAAACTCAGGTACTCACCGAATTTTTTCTTTGAACTCTCAGAAGGTAAGGCGAAAGTTTGACCGGAATTCATCATCTCTTAAGGGAGGCAAACAAGTTTGAAGTTTGTATAAAATGAATCGACCAAATATATTGCAAATGCACTCTTGACGGTAGATGATGAATTTCTTTCATTATTGATTTGAATAATCTCCAGTCAATTGGGAAAAGTCCGTAAACAATTGGAAGAGTTTACGTTTAGACAAAGAACGAAGGAAAACTAGGAAAACTGAACATTGTTTCGACATTGATTTTATAAGGGCTCATCTGTTTTTGTCGTTGCTCGGTTTGATTGATTGCAGGAAACTAATTATTCCCTTTTCGTTACATGTTTTCGTGCTGTAGGATAAAGAATCTCAGTCTTTTGTTTCATGAATAAGAAGTATAACAAATTTATTTAATTTAGCGAAGTTACAAGCGGAAGAGATGAAGAGAAATCGCTTATGTCAGTTCAGCCCTTATAAAGGAACAGTGACGAAACGTGTACACTACTCGTCATAAATACGGACTCACTAAAATAAGTATGTTGAATATTGAATCACCCCCAAAAAAGCTAAGCATCACCTCAAAATAGGTAAATTTATATTGCTTTATCTCAAGATACTTATGATATGCGAAGAACCGACCTTCAGCAAAGTTGTTCAGCGGATCAAGAATGTCCGGAAAGCAAATAGTTTGGTTCGCAATTTTGCCACTAGGTGGCAGTAGTGAGCATGTAAAAAATAGAGCGTTTTAACTATGTTCCATCTAGTGATCTACATGAGATAGAAAGATCGAGTCTTCGGCAAAGTTATTCAGAAGGTCAATGACAGACAGTTTAGTTCGGAATTTTGCCGATAGGCAATGCTAGTGAGCATGCAAAATTGAGCGTGCTAAACTAGTTCTCTCTTGTGATCCACAAGAGATAGAAACCTCGCGTCTTCGGGAAGTTGTTCAGAGTGTCATTAACATCCGCATAGCTGAACTTTTAATTCAAAACGAAAAAAAATCGATCGCTGCCACAAGTTAACAATTAAAATTAAGAATTTCAAGTGTGTTATATATTCTGATATAGATAAGATAGAAAGAAAAAGAAAAAGTCTTGAATATCCAATGATTTAAACCCGAATCACTTGGAAATGAAGTGAATTAGGACTGAATCATTGCAAAATGAAGTGAATTAGTCCTAAATGAAGTTAAACAAAAAATAATAATAACATAAACTCGAAATGAATCAGACCTGGATCACGTGAATATGTAGTAATTTAAACCTATGAAGTGAATCAGACCTGATGCACTTGAATACGTAATGAATCTGACACGAATCACTTGGATGTGGAGCTAATCTAACATGAATCACTTGACTATAAAGTTAATCAGTCCTGAATCACTTAAATATGAAGTGAATCTGTTCTGAATCACTTGAATATAAAGTGAATCAGACTTGAATCACTTGTATATGAAGTGAATCTGAACGACTTAAATATGAAGTATGACAGACTTGAAGCATTTGTATATAGCGAATCAGTCTCGATTGTGAAGAGATTTCAAAAATAAGAAGATATTAATTAAATATCGAAAATATGAAGAGATTAATTAAATTACTTGAAAATGAAATAAATCAAACCTGAATTACATGAAAATGAAGTAAATCAGTCCTGAATTACAGAAATATGAAGGAAACCAGACCCGAATAAGTAAAATAAAAATCAATCAAACTTTAAACATTTGAATATAAAGTAAATCAGGCATGAATCGCTTGTAAATGAATGAATCAGACCTGAATCACTCAGAAGTAGAATTAACCAGTAATGATGTCCTCAAATATGAAGTAAATCAGCCCTAAATATATAGAGAATACAGTCAATCGTACCTGAAACACTTAAATATGAAATGAATCAGGCATGATTCACTTGAAAATGAAGTGAACCAGCCCTAAACTGCTTGAACATGAAGTGAATCATACCTGATCAATTGAAAAGTGCAGTAAAACACAACTAAATGACCTAAATTCTGGTGAATCAGTATTTTATACTTCAAACAGGTGAATATGAACTAATTCAGACCTGCATCACATGAATATCAAGTGAATCAGGTCTGAACGCCTTGAATATGTAGTGAATCCGACATGAATCACTGAAATATGAAGTGAATCAATCCTGAATCACTTGAACATAAAGTGAATCAAGCATGAGACTCTTGAAAATGGAATGAAACAGACATAAACCACTTGAAATCAATTGAACATAAGTGAATCAAACCTGAAACAGTTGAATATGAAGTGAATCAGGTATGATTCACTTGAATACGGAGCGAATTGAATCACTTGGACATTGATCATTCGAATACGAACTAAACCAATCCTGAATCACTTGTAAATGAAGTGAATCTGACGTAAATAGACTTCAACAAAAAAGAACTAAATAATATTAAAGCTTTAGAAAAAGCAAAACTTTTGTTCGATGTCCGTGTGAAATGGGAACATTTCCAGAAACCTGGAGGAAATTACCAGAACCCCACTCAATGCCGTCGGTGCCAAAAGTGGGGTCATGGTACAAAAAATTGTCGCATGGATGCTAAATGCATGATTTGCGGAGGTTCTTCTCACGCCAAGGACGTCTGTCCAGTGAGGGAATATACCGACAAGTTCTTATGCGCCAATTGCAAGGGAAATCATAAGTCCAATTTTTGGTCTTGCCCTTCGCGCAATAGAGTCATTGAGGCTCGTGCCAGGCTGATGAAAGATAATATCCGTTACGATAACGGTCGTTTCCGGAATTTGCCTGGTATAGCATCGAACAATGCTCATTTTTCAGTTAACTATTGCTTGATTAGGAATCATACTCATCAGGAAGATCATAATAATGCTCATTCACAAACTTATTTCAATCCGTCGGGTAGCCGTTCGAATCTTTCAATTTCGAATGTAGCTACCCACGGTAAATCCTTAGATTAGATGTACGGTACCTATCCATCTAGCATTCATTGCTTTCTTCTTCATGCTCCCTCTTACGTTGAGCAAAATAGACCGATGTGCCGAAAACCAAATTCAAAATATAATTATCACGGTTCATTCCTTTCTATGTAAACCATCATCCATGCTAACAAAAATTTATTAAAATTTGTTTTTCCTCCGTAAAAGACGCGGTCTTTATTATGCATACATACATGTTTCTATTTTTATCTCAATATTCAGTCACATGCATTGTTTTAAAAGCATTACAGTTCGATTGCACATTTTCCAAAAGCAAATATTGCAACCAAAAGAAGCCTATTTTTTCTGTAATGATTTTCTTGTTATTCCCTAGTTAGTCTTAAAGATTGTGGTAACATACTGTTTCCATCGAAAAGTTTTCAGTGGTGTTTGGTTAAAAATAGTTATATGTGTAAAACGTGAGTGCTACACTTCGAAATAACTCATGTGACTAAAAATTATAGTAAATGATGAAAGATTTAATCTACATATTGCCAAGACAAACGTTAAAGATATATAAAGCAAAGTGTACGCTGGAAACTAAAATTCTTCCATTCATCTTTTGTCTGTGATCATTGTCTTTACTGACAGGAAATAGTAATCACCCTGAAGCAAATATGCTTTGGTAATAAATGGGGTCTGAGACTGATTTTGATTTACTGAATTTATATGACCAAGACTAGACCCAGCATTTTTCTCTTGTATGGGGGACCGAAATCCGTGCAGGCTCGTACACTTCAAACAAATAGTAGGCGTTTTGTATGAAGGGGACGGATTTAGATTCATTTCTTAGGTGTACGGATTTCGATCCCTCACGGTATAGAAACTAAGAAAATTACAGAGACTAGCACAACATCAGGTACAGTGACATAGCATAAGTTGTACTATGTGGAACATGAGAGGACCACCAATTTTATCAGGATCTTCTATATTTTGATCAAATAGGAGCTGGTGTTACATAGGCTGACCACACGTACCGTATATAACGGGACAGTACCGTTTTCAGGACTTTCATTGGCTTTAAAAAAAATCAATTAATCTCGTATTTTCGAAAATGATCAAACTTGAAATAAAGTTTTCTGATCTAAACGCTCGTTCAATTGCGAACTATTTTATTTTAGTGTATCTTTTCAAAAATAAAACTTCATCTTTAGAAAACTTCTTAAATATAGCCGGAATTGGTAACAATGGCTACTACCTCTGCTTACTGAAAGAATATGAAGTTCCTATATACAATATTTTGCCCACATCCTATTTCCTTGATGCCTGTTAGATTGTTAAGTATTTCAACTCTCTTAAAGATATCTAACAAACCCTCTTTTCCTAATCACCACCTGTCGCAAGGAGTGACTAGAGATTCACAAATGTTGAAGAATGCATTAGATTTTTTTTCTAAAGACAGAAATTAGTACCAAATCCCTTTTAGGCAACGGATACACAAAATCATTTTAAAGGCTCTCATATGATTGCAAATAATCCCTTTTTCTGTACTGTGGTAGAGTTATTTGCCCTTTGGTACTGCAAAGCTCACCCCTCTTGCATGATAAAATGAGACAAATCTACACAAAAAATATGGGTTTAGTGACATTGGAAACATATTGACTCAATACAGAAAGTAATACTCAACTGTTTTAACGTAATTAACAGAAATACATCAAAATTCTATGTAAAAACAAACATTATTTCAGAACTTAAACCTACTTTTACAGGAAAAAATATCTGAGATTTTCAAACCTTCTACTTAAACTAGGTACCACCTCTAATATGAATAAGAAAAAAGGCTTGTTCAACAGACCATAAACACTACCAAAAAACTGAACCTTAAAGTAGGGGAAGAATTAAGAAATCTTTGTAAATTTAAGTAATTTTAAAGCATTCAGTCTATCAAACATTCATTTGCGAATTCAAAAAAAAAATCAAGATTGGGAGAACATTAGATTCTCGGACAGACTCTAAAGTTTGTTTTGAAGCTATTCAATGCGGTCAATTATCATTCAGTTCTTGGTAATAGTTCAACTGTTCAAAAGTTTGGTTACAAAAACTAAGGAATATAAATTTGGATTAAATCACAACTTGTGGGTAATATTACAACAATATTCAAAATAAGCCTGGTTGTTCGAACAATAAACAAAAGTTCGAAAATTTCTTGAACGAAGCAAATTCGTCGTTTTCAAACATAGAATTCTGAAATATTTGACGCAAAACCAAATAAATTTTCGTTTAGGTGTCCAATTGTCACGGTTTAAACCTGAAGTAAAAAAAAAAAGCTTTCTAAATCTTGTTAGATTGAAATTAAGAGTTGAAAAAATTAAAATTATGTGAAAATGAATCGATGCAAACCTCAAATTTTTCGTGAACACAAATCTGAAGAAATAAACATCCGTTTGAGCTGGAAACTGGATCAATTGGTCACCTACAGCAAGTGGGGCCTTCCTTAGTCCGCGGCTACAAAGCGTCTTTTGGACCCCCTAAGGAAGTGATTTTTGTTGTTTGTCCCAATTAATTAATTGCACAGAGTAACCAAGTCGAAGAGCATGCCTAAATGTAGAGAAAAAAACTTCCTCTACGAGACAAAAATGCCTATACGGTCATGTAGGATCCAAAAAACCTCGAAAATAATTGAATTGTGAGGCACTTTTTTTCATTGTTCTGGACTTTTTGGACCCTCAAAATATATATTTTGGGCCCCCGGCATTTTTTATCGTTTGGCGACAAAGTCCACGACACTGGTTGTATGCTTGCCCATAGTCTAATCAATCGATTATGATCTGAAACCGAAAAAAAATCTACGCTTTTAGTTCAGAAATTTGAAAAAAGTTTTTGTTTACATTTGAACAATTTCTGTGTGTAACGTGTTGTAACGGTTGTATTGATGAACCGTTTGAATTAAATTAATTTCAAATGAAATGGACATATTTTCTAAGTACAAACGGTCAATGCAGGCGAGATATAGTCCAATCTTTGCAAATGGCATGCGAATTAAGTTGGTCTTTCGATTTAAACTGGGAAATTTGCAGGAAAATGGTCCAGTGGGTCCAAAATATATTGGTTACACTGTTCATACGATTCCAAGTGTCCTCCTAAAATTTGATCTTATTTGCATGAAAACTGAGACAGCACAATAAAAGGTTGTGTGTGAGAATAACTATGGGAAAATCAAACAAATAATGAAATTGGTTATAACTTTATTGGCTACGACTTTGCCGAAGATTTTTTCAAATCGAGCTTACTAATTACTGAGACGTTTTTTTTTGGAAATGGTAATCGACGAAGTTGTATTGGATGAATGTATCAAACCGTACGGCATAACACTAACCCTAACAGTTAATAAGGTAAAGATATAACCGATTGAACGAGTTGTTTATTTTTTTATACTCATTCCCATAAAAACTTTTAATGGATTGTACAGTCTCAGTTTTCAACCAAATGAGCTCAAATTTTGAGAGGATACTCAGAATTTTATCTGTAATCTAATGAGCAGTGTGAAGCGATATTAAAACGATATTTTGTACCACCCTAACTACCAACAAAGAACAAAAGAAAAACATCATGTGCTTTTACCAACAAGATATCTTCAAATTTATATGGAGAATCATAATTTTTTATTTTATGTTGGGGGATGAGGAACATCATGAACACATGGAACGAAAAGGACATTCTCTTATTCTCGGAAAATGTGTATTTCATAAAAATGTTGTACACTGTTTGAAATCTATATCCAGCATGAACTGTTTGTCTGTAGATAAGTTTTCGCTTCATTTTTCCTTTGAAATTAAATACTAACTTTTCCTCTGCCTCAAATTAGTGTCTATAGATAAAGCGGTGCAAGAATTTAATTTTTGCGATTCCGTTGCAAATCAATCAATTTTTCATTGATAAGAGGCACTATAAAATGGCCTACTTTTCCTACCAAAAAAACAATGCTGAAAAGAGCTACTTAATGGACCGATGCAAGAGTTCACTATTTGACTTTAGAGCGGTGCCGTGTTATTTACGTGACCATGGCAACGAGTGAATTCGGCACCGCTCAAACGTCAAATTAGTGAACCCGTGCATTCGTCCATTGTAATTCACCAAAGTGTTCATTTTACCTTGTCAACTCTCTTTAAGTCGATATTGAAGCGAGCATAGAGTTTAGAGAGGTATAGAGTTATAGAACACAAAACCAATGCAAACGCGATCCAAGGGACCATCGAGGTTGCCATGAAAACCAACATTTACTATGGTTTTCTAACTCGATATTGAGATACGGAATATCGAGTATTTTAATCACCATAAATGAATGCGGTACGTCGTACTTATGCAAAACTTGCAAACTAGCCGAGGGTAACTGAAAAGTAACATTCGCTTAAAATGTCCATTATGTAATTAGTTCCCCCACATGAGTGATGCACTAGCCTTTAATCTTTAAACTCCCAATCACTATTACTTCAATCACCTCCGATGGAACATCTTCAAATTCACGTATAAGATGCAGAATTGATGATCTTTTTTTCGTTAATTCCGTTTCCAGACACACCGTGGCATTGTTTTTGTTTTTTTTTTCACTTCTCCACCTTTTGCCACTCACTTGAATATATTTTTTGACAATATCCACCCAGCTTTTTCTCGCTTTGTAACTGCAAACCGCAGCAAAACAGGTATTCCTGCTCGAGCCTACACGCACAACACAGTCCCACACAATCGCCGCGTGGTGAAAGCGATGTCGCGCTGAACCTTCGTTTCGTCTTTTTGCGTTTCTGCGATGATAATAATTAATCAATATTTCCGCGCCGCACCGCGCACGATCCTCACTCTCTCTCTCTCTCTCTCTGTCTCGTATGAAACGTTCTCTACCCCGCGCGCACTGTTCAGAACTAGCGTGGTTGTGTTTTTTGAATAGGTGAAAACACGTTCGGCACGATCAACGTTTGAAATTGGACTAACAGCACGATCACGACGATCCTCCCGTCCAAGCTCTCGATAGAAGAGCACTGGAAACGCACTGAAAGTCGTCGTTGTAGTAGGCCGTTTGTAAGTAATCTCGCGCTCGTCTCGTCGGCCGGCAGCGGGCTGCTATTCGCGAACAGCGATGCTGCAAAACTGAATTGCTGGAGCGATCGGGAGAATAGCGCTTGCTGTTACAACGCACGTCTACTTACACTCGAGCACAGGGGAATGGGAGAGCGAAATTTCGCTGAAAAGCAGCGGCAATACAGACTCGGTCTACAAGATGCTTCAACGGAAAACGTAAAATATGGAGCTACATTGATTGTACAATGTACATGTCTTTGTTTCCCAATAAATCTATGATTCAAATGAAAGCCATAAATCGTGAATAGTAAACAGCTTAGCTTAGACTGACTACACATATCAATGGTTGCTATGGACCGATGCATGAGTTCACTAATTTGACATTTGAGCGGTGCCGAATTCACTTGTTGCCATGGTCACGTAAATAACACGGCACCGCTCAAACGTCAGATAGTGAACTCGTGCATTGGTCCATTCCATGATTGACCGAAAAGTCAGTGAAAATGCACAAAGAATCAACTAGAAGTTCGGCTGGGACTGGCCATAATCTTCTTCAGTGTGCATAGTTCAGTGCCTCTATTTATTCAGGGTCAATAACAGCGCCGGCCACGTCCTTGCAGTCAGGTGGGATTAGGGGAAGGAACGTTAGTGTGTAACCTTTGCTATTTGGAGACCGTGTTTGCCTCTGCATCTCCACAAAGGTTACTGGGAGGGATGTTTGTCAATGGGGAGGATCGTTGGGTCACAGGATTCACTTTGATAAGCGATTAGACCATGATAAATAATTATTTGTGAGATATAAACATGCTTATATGAAAATATAATATTTTCATTTGATATGAACAATTTCTATGTGGAGGAAAATTATGCCGACACTTGAGGTGACGAGCCATTCAAAGTTTTTTCTAATTACAAAAATAAAGGTCAAAAGAAAGGGGTGTTTTGAAAAAAGAAATGTTAATCATAAATAATTCATGAATTAGAGTTTATGTCGACACACACAGTGGTTCGTCATAGTTTGTTGAAAAATCATAGATTAGATATAGATTAGAAATAGTGGCATGAAACGAGCTCACCATTGATCCGTCATCTTTGACTGAGCAGCAACAATCCACTTTCAGCTTCACTCGTTCGCTTGGCAATATAAAAGCACTCAGAGAATATAGGCGCGCGACTTCTAACTTTTTCACTTTTAACAACCGACGCGCGACATGTTTGATCCTGCCCTCATCGCCCGCCCCCGCAGGAGCAAGCGTCAAGGTCGAAAGATCAAACACTTCTCTACTCAAAGCCATAAACCGTGAATAGTAAACAGATGCAAAATTTGAAGTTTTAGCTCCTCTATGCTTAAACGGTGTTAATTATGATAAAAATCATTCTCCTAGAATTTGAAGTGATTTGGAAGATATTTAGTTGTGCACAAGCCATTTGAAGTTTGTATGGAAATTACTATGGAAAATGCAAACCTTTTGTGTTCAGGCCTCTAACTGCTCGTAATAATAATCTTAGGAAAAGTGAACAAACTCTTTTCATGTGAAATCTACCCAGTTACAACTTTGCCGAAGACCACATTTTTATGGGACGTAAGGGTAATTTGCAATTATTGAGCTTGAGCTTGGTTGGCCGCCCGTGGGTGCTACCCCAGTATCGCCAGATCAGCTGCACTTACACAAGGAACCAACTGAATGAGTGCTTGGGACTAACAGGCATCCTCAGTGTATAAGTGCTGGTAATCTTCTATTTTAGCGACAATGGTGTCTGCCACGTCAGAATGCTGACCAATGTGGGGAAGGGGGAGGGATTGATGATGCATTATACTGGCTCTCACGTAGACCGTATATACCACTGCATCTGAGCCGGTTCATGCGGGAGTGTATTGAGGGAAAGGCATGGCAGAGAGGTTTGCTTTTGTGGTTAGCAGACTGCCTATGTATCAGGCGTAAGGAAAGGCATACCCGTGGAAGAATGGAAGCGTTAGGGAAACGGTTTCTTGTCCGTCTCTGGTTCTAGCGTTTGCTATGAACGAATAGTTTGAGTGTGATAGATTTAGAATGGAAGATAGATGCAAGTGAGAGATATACAACTACAAAGTACCAGGAAAGGGACGGGCCTGGGATTGAACCCATGACCTTCTGCTTATGAAGCAGAAGCGGTAGCCATCAGACCACCAACTCGTCTCCGGCACGTAAGGGTATTTTGCAATTATTGATAACAAAGTCTAAATCATGCTGAGATGATCATTCAATTACTTTCAGAGCAACACTGCTTTTTTGCTGTAGAACATAGTAGCCTGGATTACTTTAATTAATTTTCCCGCCAGGAGCTCCACTGTTACCTGCCACTTTATGATAATGAATAAAAAATTATCCTGCCGTCCAATCAAAATGTGGTCTTCAGCAAAATTGTAGCTGAAAGGTTTTCACATGAAAAGAGTTTGTTCACTTTCCCATGGAATATTATGACGACGAGTTATAAGACTGAAGAAAAAAGTTTTCCATAGTAATCTCCATATAAACTTCAAATGGCGTGAGAACATTCTTCCGAATCACTTCTAACTTTGGGAGGATGCTATTTACCTGGGAGGGAGGCACAGATACTACACACGAAATGTGATACAAAGTTTTTACAAACTGCAAGATAACTCCGGTTTGCCAACGACAATCAAGGCAGGCTTGGTGATAATCGCCAGTTTTCATTTGCTGTGTACCTTAGATCTTTCTGGAAAAACATTGAAAAAGGGCCACAGTTTTCTAGGCGTTTATTTTTCATTTTTATTGAAAACTTTAAAAAGATGCGTAATCCAATACATTATATTTATCCCATTAACGCCCGAATTATTTCACATTTGTAGTAATCACCTGATTCTTTCTGAAGTATCGCAATATGATAAAAGAATGCTAAAACCGTCATTTAAATGAAAATCTACGGTCACATTTTGTTAAGGTACCGTGGGGTAAGTGGATACAGAAAAATCAATAGTCAACTTCATTGTTATGCACAGCTAACGTGAATTATGTAATTCAAACTTTTTTGTGTGGATAACAAATGAGGGACTAATATACTTCAAATCGTCATTTATTTCGATTTTTCTGATTGTTATGTACTGAGCATGAGAGACTTAAAAATTTGCGCCATATGATCCACTTGTCCCACCATGGTGGGGTAAGTGGATCGCCAATAAAAAAAATCTGCTCTCAAACAAATGCGGTGTAATTATGTATAGCAAGAATGATATTACTCTTGTTCTTGTTATTGCTAGTGCTAGTATTGTTACATTTTATTACTTAAAAAGTAATAAGAATCTTATTTAATCGAAATATAATGAAAAGTATGTATACATTAATTCACACTTATTCGAACAAAAAAAAACATTGTTACTAGAAACATTTCGCCAAATGTTTTATATTATTTTCATCCATTTATACACATAAGTTATACATAAGTATTGTAGGATTTTTCCAAACGATGTTTTCAAAAAACACTCGTAGTTCAAAAATATTAGTTACATTTACTTTTGAATAATGAACTGAAATCCTTCCATTTTATTTATGAATATGTTTGTATCATCTGTCTAAGACAATTTATATGGTCACATAAGGTACGATAATATGCTTTCAATTGGAAAATTAGTATATATTGCTCTTTTGTAACTCAGCTAAGATAAACCACGAAAAGTTTCGTGTGAATTTTTAATTTTATTTTTTTATGTATTTTTTTATACCAGAAAGGTTAAACGAACTTTTAGGTGGATTAACTCAAATTTTCTATGACCAATTTGACAAATTTAAGCTGGGAATGAAAAAAGTAAAAGGAAAACAATATTTGCGGAAATCAAAATATTATTAAAATTCTTGTAAGCAGTCTGCCAATAAATGATAATAATACTTGATCCACTTACCTCACCCCATTAAAAAGTAAGGGTAAGTGTACCATGTATAATATATGTGTATTTATTTATAAAAATCACATATTTTTCATTGTAATTCATTCAATTAGAACTGAAATGCTCACCATGTGTCGAAAAAAGTTATAGTTTTCGATTATAGACCGAGATACAATGAATTTTTGATTGATGGAAAACAATTTTCAAATTAATTACTTTTTGCAGCTAACAAGTTTGCTTGTGTTAGTGTACGTGTAGTACTAGTTTTGCAATTGTATCAATGTGGGCGTAAGAATATAACCTATAACGAAGCAATGGTGCGAAAACATTCAACATATTTAAGGATTTATGCCTAATAATGAATGATCCACTTACCCCAATGATACACTTCCCCCACTGTACCTTATTGTACACAGTGGGTACACTAGTACACTAGTGGGTCATATGTACGCAAAATATTGAAAAAATAAAAATCTTTGATTATTTTCACAAATGTTTGAAGGTGGTATGGTGCATTCAAAAGTGACAAGATATTATGACAAACATAATGTAAACGGTAATAACATTTTACCATTATTATAAATAACAAGAAGAGGTTTATTTGAAAACTACATCACAAAATGATGCTGAATGTGACATGTGTACAAAGCACACACAAGAACATACACGTACATGCACAACACATACTAGTTTGCACATTCAAACATACATACATTCATACACATCACGGAGAAAAGACAAGCTAGTTTGAAACAACAAAAACAAATGGTTGAAATTCAAACTAAAATTTTTGTTGTATCGAAACTAACACTTGTTGTTTCCAAACCAAAATTTTGTTTGAAACAAACTATCTACATTATTTGTTTCCAACATATATTTTTCTGATTGAACAACAATGATCAACGTTGTATCAAGCTAATATATTAGTTGTTTGCAAATAAAATTTTGTTTATTTTTACCAAATTTTAGTTTGCACGATACCTTAACGAATTTTTTAAATCAAACCAAAAAATAAGATTGATTCAAACAACACCACACATCGAAACAAGCTGATTTTTTGTTTGTAGAAATAACAACCTAAGAATTACAGTCGACTCTCCATAACTCGATATTCAAGGGACAATCGAACCAAAAAAATCCCAAAAATGAAGAAACCAATTTCTGTATTTCCAATACATATATGATTACTACTGTCAGGAAGCAATAATATTTTGTCGATATTATTTTACAATCAATTATCTGAAAACTTTTTTCGAAATGTTCGAAAAATCCCATTTTTTACCTACAATATTTTTTTCAATTTTAATGTTTTTAAACATTTATTACAACTGGCAAGTATTTATTCACTTCCAAACAAGAATTAGTACAAGTTTCCCTATATAAGAAGGATTTTAAAATGGATATCGAGTAATAGAGGGAAATTTTCCTCTCACGTGACATCGACTAATGGAGATATCGAGTTTTAGAAATATCGACTTATGGAGAGCACTATGTATGGGAATTTCAAGGGACCGAAAAATCCATCGAGTTATAGAGTATATCGAGTTATAGAATATCGAGTTGTGGAGAGTCGACTGAAGTTTGAAAAAAGCTAGATTTTTAGATTGTTTGCAAGCTCAAACTCTGGTTCGAGATTTAGCCATGTTTTCATTTTGTGTTGTGCCTGAAAACAAACTGTCATGTAAAAATATGAAACTTACTTATAAAATAATGCAACCAGAGTTTAAATATTATAAGATGCTGAATGTTCTGTCAATAATTCAGGTAATTAATACTTTGTGTATAATGGTACATATCTTAATTTATAAAGCTCAAACAAATTATTTTGTTTGCAGAACTATTCGAATAACATGTACGTGAGCCGACAAATGCTGAAATTTCAAGTTTTTAGATGTATTTCTTTCATTAGTTTTCTCTTTATGTTTTGTAAAATATATTAATTTTGCTATTACAGTATAACTGTTGATAAAATGTCTACTAGTAGCGGAAGATTTGGCGTGGAGCTTAGTGGCAAGCATTAGCGGCATTATTGATTAGATGGACGAATATTAAATTTGTTTGATATATTATTGTACTTTTTATAAACAAAAGCAAATATATAATATGTAGTTGCGGTTTGGATATTTATAATTTTTGCTTCAAAATGATTAAAACAAAAATAGAGAGAATATAACCAGAGCGTTATTTCAATAAATTTGGTTTGTTTCAAACTGCACCTCTTGTTTGTTCCAAACTAATTTTTGGTGGATTCAATCTATAAATAATGCTTGATTCAACTATTTTCTTAGTTTGTTTTGAGAACTGTCAAAATCAAACGACCTACAAATTAGTTATTTCTAACAAATGTTTGTTGATTTCAACTAAGACGGCGTTAAATATTTAACGCAGAATGTTAGTTTATTTCAAACAACGCGATTAGTTGATTCAAATTGATTTTATGTTGGTGCAAAATTCAACCTAAAGTTTTGGTTGAAACAAACCAAAATTTGTATGTAATTACTATATTTTTTTCTCCGTGATATAGCCGCAGTAGTCGCATTCTCCTCCTATATTTTACGCCAGCCTCGTTGGTATCAAATGGTTACGGGGTACACACTTATAAAACTTTCCACGAATATGATAATTTTTGTCGTAATAATCACCACTAAGGATTAAGCAGGATTCCAAAGATATTGACATATTGTTTCTACAGGATTCTTGAAGGCATCCCACAGGATTCTCGAAAAATATCACAGAATCCCAATTGGAATTTTTCCAGGATGCTCATGATGAAAAAAACACACGGAATTCCCATAAGGTTCACAATTCCTGCAGTATTTCTACACAATCCCCAAAGAACTCTTACAGGTTTTACAAAAAGTTCCCTGAGAATTTTCACATGACTCTTTCTAAATCCAAATTCCCAAAGTATATCTACGAGATTCTCTCAGGAATACTAACTATTTGTTATATAACTATAAGATAAGATTTCAACAGGACCTTCACAAGAATCCCAGCATTTTGAAGGATCCACACTGGAAACTCAAACTCTCCACTGGTATCCCCATATTGCACTGAAATCCTAGGATCCGCATCTGAAATCTATACTGGAATACAGGATCCTCAGTGAAAGCCAAGGATCAACACTGGAAATGCAAAATACTCACTGGGGCTCAAATATCTACACTGAAATCCAAAAATTGGCACTAAATTCCCAGCATTCACATTAGAAAACAAGGACCCATGTTCTAATCCTGCGGTTCACACATAAATCGCAAGATCCATACTGGAGTATCAAGATACTGAAACCCCAAGGTCCCCACTGAAATTTCAGGTTTCACATTAGAATTACACGAACTATGTAACAATCCCAGGATTCAAACTGGAATTTCAATATACACAATGGAATACCAAGATCCACACTGACACACTATGATCTGAACAACAGTCCCAGGATATACATAAAAATACAACAAACCTAGTGGAATCCCAATATCCACGTTAGAAGCCAGAGATCTACAATGCAGCAACACAATCTACACTATAATCCTAAGATTCACACTGAAACCCTATGATCCACATTACAATCCCAGAATCCACAGTATCCACATTATGTTCTCATAATCCTTGCGAGCTTTCCAGAATCCTTGCGGGATTCCCAGAATCGCCCAAAAATCGACTTTTTCCAACCGTGCCCCGATTTGTCGACTGAACATTCTGGTGCAGGTCCATTTTAGAAGCCCCTTGGGCTCTAGTAGAAGAAGCCTTGCCCGCCATTCCAGTTCGTCGGAGCCACAGCATCTACCTGCACCGCGTGGCCCGCATTGTTCAGTGCAAAGCAACGGAACCTACTTCGCCATCGTCATCTGCGACCGTCACCTCCATAGGTCCATCGCCGGATTCCCGCCATTGCTCATCCTGGGAGTCAGCTGAGGCATACCGCCTATCCACGTCGTTCATCAGCCACCCATCTACTCAGGATGGCCGCCACGCCACGTCGCACAGTGGCCCAAAGCTGGCCAAAAGTCAAAAAATGAAGTTTGCTAATTCCTTTTCGAATATTTTTTCTTGATTTCTTCAGTATGGAATAACAATTTCCCAAAGTTACAGTTCGATCGGTGTAAATTTCGATTTTTAACAGCATGTGACTTGGGGAGATGTCAGCTGAAATTTATCCTTTTGAGTTTTTCAAATTTCGTGAAGGTTGTTCTATAGAAATTGCAGTTTCTGTACTAAATCATGGCAAAATCTTTCTCAACCGGTCTCATTCGAAAAAAAATATACCTTTGGCTTTGTTTTTAAGATATTTTGAACCATATTTGTCATGTTTACTGTTTGAGAATGTCAAGAAGTGTATAACATAGAGCTCCTTAAAAAATAGGGCATTTTTTCAAAGGCAGTGCAATATATCTGGGAAACGCTCTAAAATGATCATTTACCCCTCAATGTGTGGCAAATATTCCATAGTATTGGATGTACTATGGCTTCACTTGCGCTTTTTGCGCCAAGATAAGAAAAAAATATTTTTAGTTACACTAAGAATCAGCCCATTAGACCATCTTACTTAATATAAATATTGCATTTTTCACCATTATAAACTCCCGAATAGATTCGAAAACCACCTCAAGCTTGCCCACGATATTTAACTTCAAAGTGGCATCGAAATAGTTTCATTTGATTTTGAAAAAGTTTCATTTGATTTTGATTCGGATACGGTTTTCATAGCTAGAAATAAAAAAATGTGTAATTTTAAACTAATTATGTCAAATGTAACGGAAATATCGATTTTCTGTTTCAGCGACTAGGGTAAGTGTTCCCTTAGTTGTGGGTGATCCTATAGTTGCGGTAGTGCCGTTTTCACTGATTTTATTACATTAACCACAGAACCGACACTGCTAATCGACGTATTGGCTTGTTGATTCACGGAATAGTTGAAAAGAGCGTTCAAATTGCTTTAAAACTGATGAAATATAACTAAAATTGCTAAAACTTTACTTGCTTGTACCAATAGTTGCGGTAAAGTGTTCCTATAATGGAGGATCCCATAAGAAAACAACGGATACCGCAACTATAGGAACACAAATTAAAAATATACCGCAACTAAAGGAACAGTGTACCAATAGTGGAGGTATTGTTTTTCACTGACATGCCGGGGATTACTGCGATGAAATCATTTTTCTCATTAAGTCAACGGTCGTTACTTCCCGTTACCACATTAACATGTACATTAATTGCACATCTTGAATTTGGGCGTTTAAATGAAGCTCAATCGTGCTTAGTACCTCCACTATTGGTACATCTACCCTATTTCTATAAAATTATATTTAGATTTAGATTTATTTACTGCTTTTTTTCTCTGGGAGAAGGGAAAAGCCCGTGGGAGTGTAGCTACTTTAAGCCACTTCCCCCATAGGCATAAAACCTTCTCATCTTTTCAAAAAATAAGTATAATTCAATGATTTGAGCGATAACTGCACTTCCAATGAGCGTAGCTCTTTGAAGGAAGCGCTATAGTTTAGAACTTTCACAAACTTTCAATTCACATTATAAATATTTTTGAGCATTGATCTTCACTGAAGTTGGTGGCAAGCGATGAGTGAAGTGATAAATGGTGGTGATGGCGGCGGGTGGCTAGCAGTGGGTGGTGGTGGCGTGGAATGACAAAGAACAGACACGGAAGTGGCATTAAAAAATTGCATATTATAATACAAATTGCTCGACTTTCTTCTTTAGTGCATTGCGTACAAAACATTTGAAGTGAAACATATTCTGGAAACTCTTACAGTTTTCTGGTAGGGCATTGTAGAGTTTACTACCAAAATAGGTGATTTTTTTCTTCCCAAATTCCGTATTGGGTCGAAATAAGAAAATATGGTTGGCCTGCCGTGATGAGCGACTTTGTTGACTCATATGGAAGACCGTATTATGGTGCGTTGAAGTTCCCTTGACAATTTTTTGCATCTGTACCAATACTTGATATTCGTATAGCGCTTTTATTGGTAACAGTGAGGCATTTCTATTCGAATATAGATTGACGGTGGGATACAGCAAAGGTTTGCGTAGCACTATTTTTAGACAGCGGTTTTGTAAAACTTGAAGTTCGCGTAGATGAGATTTACTGGCAGAACCCCATACAGCTGTTACGTATTGCAGTCGTGAGTGAACCAAAGCAGAATAAATCTGCTTGAGACAGGTTTGAGGCATAAAGCTGGATATCTTCCGTAGTATTCCACAGAGAGAGAGAGCTAACTTTTGATTTCAATTTGTTGATGTGTGCTGCCCAGCTCATTACAGAATCAATTGTGAGGCCCAAAAACTCGTGCTCATACACCTTATCCATAATATGACCACCGATAGAAATCGGGCCGTGTGCAGGAATTTTTCTTCGTGGAGTGTGAATCAGCATGTATTTGGTTTTATTGAGATTAAGAGACAGCACGTTCTCTCCAAAATACTCTAATAGCACTTCAAGATCCATTTTGAATTATATCAATTGAATCGAGCGTCCTTGAAGCAGACCTTGATTGGAGCCGATTTGCTTTGGCTTGGTGTAATATTCTTACCTGAGACGAGATTCGCGAAGACGGTCTTCTTTTTCTGTAATTGCTGAGTTTTTTCTTATTCCACTTTGTGTTTATACCAATTATGCGCAAGCCGTTCAAATCCTTACATGAACCTCTCAGCAAAAAAAGATTGAGTTTGCATCACATCGAATCATAAATAGCCGTTTGAGTAAAATTTCATGCCAGCAAACGTAGCAGACATTAGAAATAATTAATCTTCTGCTTAGACTTATCAGCAACTTTGGAAAAAACTGCTCCGCTGACTGAGATTTTCAATAACAATTTACTTTGAACACAATACTTTTCACTTTTTCAGTCATAAAAACGGTGGACTGCATTTGACGTTTCGTGAGAGGGGAAACTGGGCTGCATATGACGTTGATATTTTTCCTCTTCGCGAGTCTCTCTCAGATTCTTACCAATCATGCGACGAGCCTCGAGCACAGCATCCAAGGGTAGTTGACATCCTAGCGAAGCAGCAATAGAATAGACGACTTGAATTGTGTTCTCTCCGTTCGATAAAGGAACTCCAAGGATCACTGCATTGTTAGAAACAGCAGCACGGTTTACACGATCCAGTTCTTCCTCCAGATAGTCCACACGGCTCTTCAGTATTTTCTGCTCTTCTGCGATGGATCGTACATTGGTTTTGAGAGCGCCATGTTCTTCCTTCACAGACTTGACCTCGGACAGTAGGGTGTCCAATTTATCCGACAGAAAATTCTGGAACTTTTCTACCTCACCGATAGTACGTTTAACGGCTTCCATCTCGCTCCTGGTTTCACGTACTTCTGCCAAGATCGTGTGCAGCTCGTTCATAACTCGTGATTCAACATTAGAGTTTGCGATGGTTCTCTGGTAAAAATCATGGCATTCCAGTGAGCAAAAATAATCTTGTGCACGCAGTTTGCGAATCGCGTTTCCAATTATGTTTTTGCACTTGAAGTGCTCGGATTTATGGCAATGCGCACACTCGATGACCTTACGAGCATCACTTTCTTCTTTCTGGCATTTGACACAGATCGCTCTAATGAACGATCACTCAGGTAGGGGAAGTGGTGGAAAAATGAACACCGTGCCTTTTAGCGAGAAAAAACAAATTTGATTGGATTTTCATCACGCATGCACGATTTAGAGCATAAATCGGAGAGTTCGGGTTGATACGGAGGTCAATTGAAGTAAAAATATCGACGAAAACTAAGATTTTAGAAAACCACGTTTGAAAATTAGAACTTACGTAATTTTTAGCTCGGGAGTCTTGAGCTTTTTCAGTGAGGTAAATATCGTTATGATATGATGTCAAATCTGAATTCTTTAGATTTCTGTTTGAATGGGTTACAATCATTAATGGATATATTTTCGCGAAAGCAAGGAAAATTTTCAAAAATATTTGTTTTGCTCACGTTTTTATCATGATGTTAATTTTACCACCAACAGCTGTTCATTTTACCCACGTAGTGCAGGTAAAATGAACATTTGCATCGTTTTTTGCTAGCGATAAAAATATGTGAAAATTTAACTATTTCAGTCTGAATTCATGTCGCTGCTATAGATAACGACCCTATTTTTGAAGTTGTGCGATAAAACTATACAAATTCCTCGTTTTTCTATTAGAAACAAAACGATATCCTTAAGGTGTTCATTTTACCACCCCTTCCCCTACAAGCAATAGCAACAAAATCAAAACACCATCCGCAATGGACCGATGCACGAGTTCACTATTTGACTTTTGAGCGGTGCCGTGTTATTTACGTGGCCATGGCAACGAGTGAATTCGGCACCACTCAAACGTCAAATTAGTGAACCCGTGCACTGATCCATAGCAATTGGAAAAAATGGCTTGCTAGGTCCACTTCATATAGAAGCATGGAAGAATGACTGAGTTAAACCGATGAGAGACTGCACGTATTTGACCGATTTTCTCGACATATGTAGCTCAAATCCCAGGAATTATACCTCTAAAAATCATGTTTTGTCAAATAATTAGCATTTTTGAACATGTTGAGTGAGAATTGTACTTTTGGCCAGCATTTGTATGGATATTTGTATTTGTATGTATTCAAGACTACCGCCTCGGTCTGCCGTCCATCACCATCCCGCTGTAGACGCTATCGGGGCACCCTCCGTCGCCCACATTCCAAGGCCTCCGCCGTGCTTGGTTTCCTCGCTGTATTGGAGAGACAGCGTATATTCTGTACCGTGAGTCAATGCAAAACTTTAAAACTAACCCTAATTTGTATGCTAACAAGGTCCGAAAACCTCCCCACTACCTCCTCTAACGACCCTGGGACTCGAGGACCCCAAAAGGCCTTTTGAGCCCGCTCCGCTGACTGCCGTTGGTCAGACCAGCAGTCTGGGGTTTTGACAGGTTCCCCATCGGGGCTTCGGTGTCCGATCCTCGAGGGCTAAGAGAGCCGTACCAAAAAAACGGTACCGTAAAACGGGGTAACTTTGATAGTTTTTTTCGAAGAAAACTTGAATATTTATGCATGCTGTTTCAAAGAACAATAATTCATATTTTTAAAACAAGTACTGGTATCCTAACTGTCGATTGCAGTTGATAGAATGCCAAAAGATTCATTCTAAATGGATAATAGATGAATAGATAAAATTTTTCATATAATCGAAAGTAGGTTTTCTGTTTTGGGGTATCTTTGATAATGGAGTGTAAATCGAACAAAATTGATTCAATTATGGAACATTTATAGGGCGTTGCATACCTCTAGGCGTTTGAAGCTATATGGAAATTTCTGACTTAGATTACAAAAATGGCCCAGTTTGTAAAAATGGTTTTCGCTAAGAGGTTTGAGACCTAATTCATGTTCTACTACAACTAGGCTGTCAAGGATAAGCGACGAACTCATTATGACTCCACCAATTAGTGATCGTAGAACAGATTGTTTGTGAGCGTTTCAAAAATGCTAAAATCTTATGAATTTTTAATATTTGCATATAAATCCTCAAATGTACTTGATTCCAATGAAAATAGCTTTGACATTAAGTGTCATACTAATACTCTTTACTTTTGTATTCGTTTTGTTTAACTGATAAACAGAAACTATGTTATTTCCTTAAGTATATCATGGGTTTCGCGCTATCAAAGTTACCCGCATTAACAAAGTTACCCCGTTTTACGGTAACAATCTTTCAAGGGATTTTATTTAGTTGAGCTAAAATGAAGCGAAAAATTATGTTGGACAATATTTTGATATTCAGCTTGAAGTGATTCGCTTAAAAATTGTATCGTTCCACCCTGTACCCTGTACAAGAAACTGATCTCCCGCTTTAAAGTACCCACATAATATAGCGAGAGAGACTGATTTGGAGAAAAGCCGATTCGCATTCGGCTCTGATCGCGACTCAGCTGATGATGACCGTTGATGACGATAATGACGGTTGATAACAGTGCGGTGCCGTTGTTTCAATATGTATGGGATATGGATTCGTCTCGTCGAAGATCGTAATTGACACCGATGATGCAGAATAATTCGCCGTTATTATAGGAGATAATCGTTCGTATGATGAAAAACGGCGACATTGTTGTGTTTAGAAACACGTGACTTTATGAATGGACACAGTTTATCGCGAATCGAACGAACATCGCTGAAACTGCATCAGTGGAGAGAAATTAACCGACGAAATTTGATCAGGTTACCGCTGAAACAAATTAAGTGTATTGACGACAAACCGAATCGAGGCTTCGTATAGCCTAGGATTTTCCACGGGGTCTTGACGTGCGAAGACCGCCCGGTACGACCTACAGAGGAAACCCCATATTATGGAACAACTCAATTTTTGCACCGAAGCTACTCGTTAGCCTGATCATGGTTTTCCATGGTTACGCGTCTCTTGGTGCATTGGAAAAAAAATCGGTTATTAGAGTGTGATTATGAGGAATTTTCGGTAACACTTGCCAATAAATTTCATTAGTTATTTTCTAAAAGCTAATAACATACATATAGCAGTTATTAGGGGCCGTCCATTAATGACGTAGCATTTTTTCACTGATTTTTTACACCCCCCTCCCCCCTCGTAGCATTTCATCACAAATGTTGATACCTCCCTTGGTAAATACGTAGCATATCAAACAACCCCCCCCCCCATATTTTTATTATTTGTTTTTCTCAACAATTGGGCTAAAACGAAAATCTGACGAACAAAAGTTTGATATACTGAGCCGCTCAAAAGTATATTTTTTTTTATCTTTATTACGATATTTGCGATAACCTTTTCGTCATGAGTGACTATCTTGGGACTGGGCTTCGATCCCAGGTTCTCGGCGTTAGAGGCATGAGTTCTAACCACTACACCAGACACTTCCCAGTTAAAAATCATTTGGAAAACAGTTTTAAAAAGACCTGTTTAAGTAACATAATTTTGCTTTACAGTTTCATAAAGGTTAAATTTAATGTGTAGTACTTTTGCTGTTGATAGCATTAAAACATAAAACAAGTTTACAGCTATAAAGGTAGAAACAATGTGAAAATTGAGTGGTTCAGATAATTGATAGGGCAATAGAGCAACACTCAAATTTGATGTCCTCATTATTCTCCAGGCTTTTCCACCAAGAACGATGATACATCAACACAAATCGATGAGTTGCTTGGGCGGAGATCTTCTACGACGTTGAACACATTATTCACCGAATACATATCTTGTTTTACTGTGATAATATTGATATTCGCCTAAATACACCATATTTTATTCTTTTGAGGAAATAAAGCTTCAACAGAATATAAGTATAACACTAAAACGGTTCATGCTATGTCTTGATAACAAATGAAAAACAATGTTTTTCATGTCAATGAGGCTTTGTTTTATAGTTAACTTCAAATTGTTTGTTCATTAATTGATAAATTTAGACACGAGTATTATATCATATACACATTTGTTTTCACATTACGGAAATTTAAAATTTCATAAAAAAAATGTAATCTTAGTATACGATTTTTTTGAAGCTGAAACATCATATGAAAACCCGTTTAAAAACTCAAACAAAATAAGTGAAAAAACTGTTTGTCAATGATTTTTTTCAGCGCTACTATTTTTACCGACAAGATTCAAAATGCTACGTCCACTAGTTGAGACCCCTCCCTCCCCCTCGTCACACATCGTCACAAATTCGTGAAGACCCCCCTCCCCCCTAAAATGCTACGTCATTTATGGACGACCCCTTACTGAAACTAATTTAAAACTTGGAACCAAAAGAGATCAAAATTTGATTGTTTATTGTAATGATCGACTGGATGGAGCATGTGGTGCAGTTGCTATCATCATTCATAGGCGTATAAAACATCAACTTTTTTCGTCATTTGAAACCAAAGTTTTTGAAACTTTGGGTGTTTTTGTTGAAACGGAGCCTGGTAAATATACTTTCATATCTGCTTATTTGTCTAGGGTCGATTACTGAAGTATTAATTGAGTTATTAAATTCCCAACAAAAAAAACTGCTAAAACATGACTTTCAAAGGTAACCTTATCTGAATAGTAATTTGTTCACCCACTTGGGAAAAAAAATCTAGAAAATCCATCGCCGAATTACTCAGCTATAACTGTTCCAAACCTCACCACTTTTCGTTACACTTTCGTATTGCGTACGGCGAAAAATTGTACCACCACTCACCATCCGATATTGGCCAGCCAGCAAAGACGTAGTTCTTGACGTATGGATGGTTGTTCCTGTTATTATATTAATTAAATGAAATGTTTTCCCTAACAACGCAGATGCGAACGAAATTTCCCCTAATGACTAGAAATTCCCAGCTCTTACCAACTGTAGGTAGACTATCGCTACCTTGTGCAATCCTTCGCGCGGTTTTGGCCTTACCTGGAACGAAACGAAAAAACAAAACACAAATTAGTTTCCGAAGATCGTCGACCCGCAATCTCAAGATCAAAATATAAACTCCCCTCAGAAAAAGCAGAAAAACAGCACGATGAGTAGTTGGTCGGTAGAGAATCCCCGCGTCTTGGAAGAAAGCCCAAAAGCCCGCAGCCACCTACGTCATTCGAATGCGTCTACCGGAGCGAGCGCGCGCACTCTTAGAGGAAATCCCGCGCAGCCGCATGCGCAGAAATTGGAAAATTGACGCACAGACCTCGGCGTGGAGTCTCTCAGGGCGGGGCCAGCTTCCAGCAAGCGCATAGCGATTCCATTTGTTCTACGAACTGGCCATAAATCAAACTAACACAAGGTCTGATTTTAGAGATTGTCAAATTAATATTTTTCGGCTACCAAAAATACTCTCGTCGTTGTTGTCATTGATATCACTTCAAGAATTAAGGATTCCTGCACATGTAAAAGCGGTAGGTATTATTCAAAAGATTATTTGCTAACTGTCAAAAACTTTTGTCGCTTAACATTTCAGGGTGTAAGATCTTCCACCGTTTTAAATGTTCTGTCGACAATATCCATATCATAGGCAAAGCAGGAAAGAGTAATGTTAACAAAGTCTTTGCTTTGCCTGTGATATGGATATTGTCGACAGAACATTTAAAACGGTGGAAGATCTTACATCCTGAAATTTTAAGCGACAAAAGTCGGAGTGGTGGTGAATGTGACAAAAAAAACTTGATGATTGGCGGAACCGAGCTTGACAAGGAGGCAGTACAGCGATAGACGGGGATGAATATCTCTCACTTATCGCTCTCTATAACAATCATTATCCGCTGCACATCATGAGAGCATGTTTATCGTCTACTGCTACAGCTCTGATTATGCAGGGTGGATATGATGATATGATATATGATATGATATGATGAGATAGACAGATGTTAACGACTGATAACCAGAGTTGCTGATGGCTGATGGTCTAAAACTATCAATATCACTTGTGAGCTATCAATATCACTTTGATTTGACAACCAACAGCAGTGATGCGACATCGCACTCTAGATCAAAATCACTGCAGAATGAGTGATCACATGGTCATTATCCATGCTATTAATGTTTTTCAGTGACCAACACATAGTTTCAATCTATCTGCAACACTGTCGAAAATATCTTACTGATAAATTGCCATTTTATGTGCTTAATTTAAAGCTAAACTTAACCCATCAGTGATATCCATAGTCTATCGCTATCAATGCACTGGTAATGGAGTAGACAGCATGATGTTGATGTGATATGGAATGATCCGATTTGTATCGCAGTCGGCCTGTACAAATCAACAAATTTAAAGCATTGATAGTGACAACGAGCAACTCTGCTGATAACAACATTAGTTGTAAAATAGGGAGGAGCAAAATCATTGGAAGTGCTTACTATGGTCTCCAGAAGAATCTGTGACCAATAAATATTCCCCTCCTCCCCAAATATACCATGTACAAAACTGTAATAGGACCGTAGGACCGGTGGTATGAACATAGAGCACGAACCATGCTGGAAGAGGACCTGTAAGCGCTTGGAGTGTTCGAACGACCATTTTTTGTGCAGGAGAACTCTGTGTGGCAGCAGAGACCACAAGATCGACAAACTCTACACGTAGAAATCCCTTACTGAGAGCTATATTCCAGTTAAGCCATAGGTTATCCCACGGAAGAATCAATCTAAATATTGAGTGAAAAGTCGTCAAAGTTAGGTTGATTTGTGACTCCTTTTACGACGATTCCAGTATGGTGTAGTCCATAAATTACGTTATACAGTAAGGACCCGATTTTGTCAGCCCCTCGATGAATTTTAGGCTGACAAAATGGGGAACCTGACAAAATCGGGTCTTTTTATTTTGTTCCTATTTTTCAAATTTTGGTTACATGGACTTTTAAGAGAGCGATGGACATGGGCGTAACCAGTTTTTTTTTTTATCAGCGGCTCCCCCCCTCCCTTATATTGGTAATATCGATTTTCACACACTTTAACACTTTAGATACGATTGCGCAAAGTATGAAGAAGTTTTTGAAAACGAATATAAGATAGCTCGAATGTGACGTCACACGGTCCGTACCCAGTATTATTTGATTCAGAATCGAAATGTGAGAATCAAATTGAATTAAAAATTGAAATTTGTAAAGCTCATTAAATTTGCTACTAAAATTAATTTTTTTCGGATCGTAGATTAATAAAGTTAAATAATTACTTCGAGTTTGGTAAATCCACTCTTATCAGACCGTGTTCGTTTATTTTTTTTAATCTCTTACGAATTTGTTCAAGCTCAACTTCATCGTAAGACTATCGCTCAATATTGTAGAGAGTTTGAATAGTTCAACATAATTTCAAAAATTCCCTCCGCTGTTATTATTACTTGTTTTTTGAATTTTGGTTTGGTTAATTTGCGTCGCGTCGTTTGGGCCAAAGTTGTGGATAAGAAATTCCTACTGAACTGTTTGGCCTGCCCTGAGCAGGAGTTCTCATACCGGGTTATGAACAGAGGTAACGGTTTTTCAATCTGAAGGTGGCGCTAAAGCCGTTAGCTTGGTGGAACGGAACGGATTGTTACAACTTAATAAAAGGCATTGCCATTGCCCCCTCTGGCTACGCCCATGCGTGCATGACATCAAACATAATCATCAATTTTAATGTATACCTACGTGATAAAACATGACGATAACAATTTTTTGACAAATTTGAAATAGGCTGACAAAATCGGGGGCTGACAAAATCGGGTCAGTACTGTATTAACTGTCACGCTACTGTGAGAAAAAAAACCCCGGTAGACGACGGTGACCCCAAAACAGCGTTACACGGACTTTTCAAAAAATCATAACTTCACAAATATTTGTCCAAATGCTGAAAATTTTTCACTAACGAAAACATTGTGGTCAAACGCTTATAGAAAAATAACACACATGGTCGTAGCAAGGTAGACGATTCGTGAGGGGCTGAGCAATGATGGTCAACCTCAGAAAAAAACAGCGTTACAATGGTTCAGAGTCCAAATCTCAGCCATCAGATAACATTATCACAATATTATTTCACCGTTGGAAACATTCAAGACCAGCTTTGCAGGGAAAAATATCAAACAGAGTATTAGCAAGGAAAATGGAGAATGGGGCGCTCCCATTTGGAATGTTTACCAAACCTATAAAAAATATTTCAGTGCCGCTAAGCAATCAATTTTTGATTTTGTTTTACGATTCGACACTTCTAGCGTAGATCTTCAATAGAAAAATACTAAACATGATTGAAGATCAGGAAAAACAGAAATAAGGGGCTTCCATTGATAAATCGTTTAATATTTTCAAAAAATCATAACTTCATGATAAACAAACCGAATTTTGATTTTCTTTTAACATTTGAATGCTTAAAGTTATGTCTTTAAGAGAAAAATAATATTGCACATAGACGTAGTAAGATATAAAGTTGTTGAGGGGTATACACTATTTATTGGTCTCATTTGCCTGTAAATCAAAGTTCAAAGCGATGCCATCAAGTTTTTTTTTTCTCCATAAAATCGATTGTAGGGTGATGCGCTAGTATCCATCGTATTAAGCATTGATCAGTGAGAACTGCATTTTTTCCAGTATTGCAGTGAATGATGCTGATACAAATAAATGCCAAACAATTCTTTCTCAAAACGGCTTTAGCATTGTACAATAACATTTTGATAAATCGTGATCTCTTTTTGGAAATAATGCAAAGAAAATGCATCTTACCGTATTCTCAGTCCGTCGTATCGTTTTCAACTCCGTCGCAATCAGTTTCCAGATTCGTCTCACAACTTACGGCTCACTTTGATGTATTGAGTGGTTAAAACACAATACATCAACGCTATAATAAAATGTTTTACTAGAAAATATAGATCTACGGGCATCTCCCTCCATTCCTTCAGCATGATGGAATATACTAATTTCCTTTAAAATTAATTGTTCCTCATCAAAATTCAGCCCAAACATATGAACACAATTCCTTTTGACCGTACAATTCTGGCATTTGCTCACAGTACAGCGAAAACAACACAATCAAAGGAACCGTATTTTTACGTCGAGCGTCGCGCACACATTGATGCGCACAAAATATTTTTTTTCTCAGTACGACGGATTGAACTTTGTTTACATTCTCAATTATACGCGGCGGTTAAGGAAATTTCGTAAAATTTGGGGATTCATTGAAGTTTTACGGCGTGTGATTGGAATGAAATCCTTCAGTGAAGAAGTACAAAGGTTTTCCATAGTGAAAATAAGTGCCCGGCGATGTAAGTCACAAATGGGGGCGAATAGAAACTTGTGTTGGAAAGTGATGTGACTGATGTCGATCGCTAAGCATTTCTCTCAAATCGTGTTCGTCCATGCGATTTCGGTGAAAAAGTGTGAAGTGGATAATTGAACCGAAGTTACTTATCGAAATACAGTAGTTTCATTGCATTTTTGGTGTACAGGTGGACGAATCATAAAAGCTTTCACAAAATTACACTTGGAAAATTAATCTATGTTGCAGGTAAGTTGGAATATCCGCCGTAGTGGAACATTTTAAGTTTGATACGACGAATAGTAGCTCTTACGACGAAGTAGAACGAAACCCTACAAGTCTAGTTATGAAATTTGAATAGAGACATACATTTTCGAAAACACTCATAATTTGTTCACCTAAAAGTAAGAAAATAACTTATTTTCTCCTGTTTGTCTGTAACTTAAAATTCAATGCAATTACATGTGGTTTTTAACATAAATTTAATTGTTGAAACCAACAAAACCTATTCGAATAAGAAAAGAAACTTCTGATTACACTTAAAATTTATTTTATCTAAAATTCCGCTAAAAACCCTATTTCATGAGTCTGTTTGCCTGTAATTCAAAATCCACTGTAATGACAAGTTGTTTTTTTTCTGCATGAACTCGCTCATAGAAGTTAAGCAAATACGTTTGAGAAGAAACGAACATTTTCTTTTAACACTTCAAATTTATTTAACCTAAAAAACTACGAGAAACCCTATCTCATGACGTTTGCAAGCAGCATGTTTGCTTGAAAGCCAAAATTCTAAGCAATGACATGTAGATTTTTTGGAATAAATTTGCCTATAGAAGTTTGATGAACATTATTTAGATAACATTTTTAAATAGAAATAGCAGCTTCTGATCACACTCAAAAATTGTTTTACCATAGAAACTACGTAAAACCTTGTTATATAAACACATATGCTTCTGAATAAAAATTCAAATCGATAGTTAGTTATTTTTTCAACATAAAGTTGATTGTGGAAGTGAAGTTAACATGTTTGAGACGTAATACAAATTTTTGCTTACACTCAAAACTTATTTTACCCGAAAAACTACGTGAAAATTTGTCTAATAGATATTCATGCTCATAAAAAACAGAGCAAAAACATATTATTAGTTGAAAAGAAAAAAAAATTGGTTGTAGAAGTTAAGTAAACATGTTTGAGAAGTAATGCAAATTTTTGATTACACTCGAAATTTATTTCACATGAGAAACCAAGAAAAACCCTCTATCAGCCTTGTTAGCCTGTAAATCATAATTGAAGGCGATGAAATTTTTTTTTTCGTTCGAAATTTATTTATAGTACTTATTTTAAAATGTTTGGTTCAAAAATATAATTTTTGATTGCACTCAAAATTTATTTTACTTAAAAACCTAAGAAAAATCCAATTTTTAAAATTATATGTATCTGCATCAAAATCTAAGGAAATGATATGGTGCTTTTTTCATATAAATTGTTAATTAATTAATGATCGAAGAGTTGAAAATTTTTCACTTTAAAATTTTCTGAGTAGAAATACAAATTTGTGATTACACTCAAATTTTATATTACCTAAGAAACAGCAAAAAAAAAACCTATTTCATTAGTCTGTTTGCCTGTAAAACGGAATTCTAAGCAATGACAAGTAATTTTTTCGGTATAAAATTGCTAATAGAAGTTAACTGAACTCGTTTGAGAAGTAATATATATTTTATTATGAAACCTCAAATTTATTTAACCTAATAAATCACGAGAAACCCTATCTCACGAGCTAGGTTGCTTGGGAATCAAAATTGAAGGCGATGACACGCAGCTTTTTTGGAATAAACTTGCTTATAGAAGTTGGGTGAACATGTTTAAGTATATATTGATATTTCCGACTACACTCAACATTTATTTTCCCTAAGATATTACGTAGAACCCTGTTTAATAAACATATATGCTAGTAAATAAAAACTGAAATCGATGGATTGTAGTTTTTCCAATAAATTTTTTTTTGTAGAAGTCAAGTAAATATGTTTGAGAAGTAATACAAATTCTGATTACTCTTAATATTATTATTTGTCAAAAAAAAAAACTTCGTGAAACCAAGTGCAAAAGACATTTATGCTTGTAAAAAAAATGATCAAAGCAATAATATTTTGTTTTTTTAACATCAAATTGATTAAAAAATTTAAGTAAATAGGTTTAAGAAGTAATGGAAATTTGTAATTACAATCAAATCATAATTCAAAGCGATGACATTCATTTTTTTTTTTTCGTTATAAATTTACTAATAGAAGTTATTTTAGCGTATTTGAGTTTAGAATATAATTTTTGATTGCATTCAAAATTTATTATACCTAAAAAAAACTATGATAAATCCCAATTTTTCAAATTTTATGCCTCTAGAACAAAATCTAAGGTGACTATATGTAGTTTATTTTTACATTGAATTGATTGTAGAAGTCAAAAATAGATAGTAAAATAGATTTTTTTATTACACACAAAATTTATATTATCTAAGAAACTAAGAACAACAATATATCATGGGACTGATTGCTTGTAAATGGAAATTCTAAGCGATGACATAGAGTTTTTTCAAGATAAATTTCTTTAGCGTAGTAAACATGTTTGAGAACAAAAATGAATTTTTGATCTTAAACAAAAATTGTTTTACTTAAAAACTACAGTTAACTCTCCCTTACTCGATATTAAAGGGACCATCGAGTTAGGTAGCCATTAGAACCAACTTTTACTATGGTTCTCTAACTCAATATAGAGATATGGAATATCGACTAAGGGAGAGTTTGAGTATAATCAAACATTTTATTTCCACTCAAATACGTTCACATGGCTTCTACAATCAATTTAATATAAAAAAAACTGCATATTGCTTTAGATTTTAGATTTTAATAGTATTTAAGTAAATTAATTTTAGAGTGCAATTGAGGAACATATTTTTTTCCAAAAACATACTTACTTTACTGCTATAATGAAATTTATGTCGAAAAAACTTGATGTCACCGCTTTGATTTTTGCTTTAAAGGCAAACAGGCTCATGGAACATGTTTTCTTAGTTTCCTAGGTAACACAATTTATGTTAAGTGTGCTATTACCTATTTTATATGTTAACTCAACTTCTACAACCAATTTGATGTTGGAAAACAATATATCATTGCTTTGAATATTTCTTTACGAACATAAATATTTCTTTCACAGGGGTTTACGTAGTTTCTTGGGTAAAATAAATTTTGAGTGTAATCAAAAAATTTTATTACTCCTCAAACATATGTACTTAATTTCTATAAATGATTTGTTGATGAAAAAATAACATATTATAGCTTTGAGTTTTTATTCACAAACATATCAGTTCATGAATTAAGGTTTTAAGTAGTTTCTTGGGTAAACAAATTTTGTGTGTCCTAAAAAACTACTATTACTACTTCAACAGGTTCTTCTAACTTCTCTTAGTAAGTTTATTTCGAAAAAGCTATGTGCCATCGCTCTGAATTAAAATTTACAGGCAAACAAGCTAATGAAATCAGTGTTTCGTAGTTTTTAAGGTAAAACAAATTTGAAGTGTTATTAGATAATATCTATTTCTTCTCAAACATGTTCGCTTATCTTCTATAAACAAATTCAATTCGAAAAAAACTACTTGTCATTGCTTTGGATTTTGATTTACACGAAAACAGACTCATGAAATAGGGGTTTTATCAGTTGCTAAGGGGTAAAATAAATTTTGAGTGTAATCATAAGTTTCTATGTTTTTTCATACATCTTATCTTGACTCCTGCTATTCATTTTATGTCGAAAAAACTACATGCGATTGCTTTGAATTTTGAGCTACAGGTGAAAAAAAGGTTATTCTTTAGTTTTTAGGTAAAATCAATTTTGAGTGTTTTCAAAAATGTATATCCCTATTAAATTTTATTAAATTGACTTCTATAATCATAAATTGACGCTTATATTGAGCTGTTCGGTAATTCAATCATCCGCATGGTTATTAAATTAATTAACTCATTACGCGTGGTAAAGATGGACAAATTATTGGCGAAATTATGAAATTCTATAATCAATTCTATGAAGAAAAGCTTTAAAATTTGATTTACAGGCAAACGGGACCAAGAAATTGGAAGAAATAGGGTAAACCCCATAAATACCTTATATCTTGCTACGACTATGTACAATATAAGCTATAAATTTAAGCCATAAAATGGTAAAAGAAAATCAAAAATCGGTTTATTTAGTGTGAAGTGATGAATTTTTGAAAATATTTAACCATTTTTTAATGGAAGCCCTTTATTCCTGTTTTTCCTTGCTACGACCATGTTTAGTATTTTTCTATTGAAGATCTACCCTAGAAGTGTCGAATCGTGGAACAAAATCAAAAATTGATTGAATAGCGGCACCGACATATTTTTTTATAGGTTTGGTAAACATTCCAAATAGGAGCCCCCATTCTCCATTTGCCTTGTTACGACTCTGTTTGATATTTTTCCCTGCAATGCTGGTCTTGAAAGTTTTCGGCTGTGAAATAAAATTATAATAATTTTGTCTGATGGCTGAAATTTGGGCTCTGAACCATTGTAACGTTCTTTTTTTTAGGAAGACATATTTCCACACCCCCCTTAAGACTCTTTGTACCTTGCTACGACTATGTAGAATATTTTAGTTTATTAATTGAAGAGTCAAGCTTTATGACTGTGAAAGAAGATTTGAAATCGAATGACTAGATTTAGAGTAATGACTGTTCAAAAATCTGTGTAACGCTAATTTTTAGCACCGTTTTGTGACAGTTAATAAAAAAATTCGAAAACACCTACGAGCTAAACTGCCTCTAAGAGGTTTTGACCGTCTTTTTTTAAGATTCGTTCCACTGTGGGCCATCCGTTGATCTGTCTGACGGTTGGCCCAGTCGGTCGGTCGGCATCATCTCCCCGCGGTAATACAATTTCGGACGGCGTGGATCGAAATAATTTCCAACTGCTGTTAGACAGTGGAGCTGTTGCCGATTCCGATGCCGCCGCCGCCGTCTCAGCCAGGAAAGTGTACTTGCGGATTTTGTTTTTTGATGCAATCAGGCACAATTAAATCGAAACAGTATCGCGAAATACCGCGCGGAGCCCCCCTCCGAAAGATCTACAAGCTGGGCTGCAATGAGAGAGCGTAATTGAAATAAAGTACGGTAAGGTCTGAACGACTGCCATTGGTACCTCGCAAAATTTTCCGTGCTGGAACTTTTTTGGGAGGATTTGACGATTATCATACAAAAGGAATAACAAGTTGCTTTCAACTTTGTTCTAGTAGACTTTAGGGTGTCCCAGAAAATATCAATGTTTGGCAAGTATTAGTGCTCAATAATAGAATAAAATATAGCATCTTTGTACAAACAATATTATCAGTATGTTGTGATCGATTTATAAATAAATATGAAATTTTGATCAAAATTATCACATTGAAAGCTAAGTTGCCTGTTATGTATTGAAGTTTTATATGCAAGACAATGAAGGTGGTCACCAAACAAAAAAGTTAAGACTCGCATAACCAAATCCACCGACAATTACGCATCCAATTAGATTCCAATTTTCTGTACGAAGTGATTCACTCTATTTTTTATTCACAGGGAATCACATCCATTGCTTTAGATTCAATGATGTTTCAAAGTGTAATCCGGCAGCGGCGCACTTCGTAGGAAGTCCATTTCATAAATGCCCACAATATTGACGTCAATTGGTTGGCTACTCGGATTGGAAGCAACGCACGTTTCCTCCGGGGAGGGTTTTCCTTACGCCACCCCTCCGGCGATGAAACAGCAAAGGGACTATGAAGGGGTATGACGCACGCATGACTAAAGTGGTGCCCTTCCCCAGTTGCAATCAGCAACAGAAACATTAACCAAGTAGGCACAGTTCTTCTGTAGGTTCGATCTCCAAAAACGGCCTCCAGCGTAACGGAGTAGGCGCTGATTTACAAGTTTCCCATCGGAGCCAAACAGGTGAATGCGCACGCTTCGGCTCATTAGCGATCAAAGATGTCGTCACGATTCCAGTCGGAAAATTGGCATACCGTACCGCAGACGTGTACTGAACGGTACTGAAAGGAATGGTGAGCAAGTGGGGCAAAAAGGGCTGAGATAGTTAAAGTGAAGCAACAATAAAACTACCCGAGTAGAAATTAATTTTGGGAAGCTGTATAAAAACAAATCCAATATCTACTCATGGAAATTATACTGTATATCAAAAATTAAAAATGCTATCGTGATTGGTTGATTGATGTAAAGTAGAAGAAAGTATAAAGAAAGTCCAAATTAGTTCAAAACAGATTCGTCGTGATTGGGCTACCGATTTGATTAAGTACCTTGATTGGCTGTATGTACTCGCAATGGGGGGTCGCCCCAAAGGGCTAACAGCGACGACAGAGAATGAGGTCCTTCGGTATTCGAATACCAATAAGAAGGCGGTCGTGACGACTTGGTTTGGTACCGTTTTCATGGAATTGCGACAACAGCGCGAACAGTTCAAGTTCCCGCAAATGATCATTGACAGGTGTAAAAAAATGGAAAGTGGCAATAATGAGGGAACGATCCCATTACCTCCCTTGAGGGGTTTGCCCCCTGTAGGGTGCAGTGGCAAACGTACTTTACTTTCAGTGCCTGCGTAATTGCTGGATTAATTAGCGGGAATTCATTGATTGGAAAGGGTGCACGAAGTGTAATGAGAAACGCAATCAGGTCGCTTGAAAGGCGAATGCCGACTGAGGAATGGGATTGCTTTAATGCACGCGGTGGAGCAATAATTGACAGTTCATTACGGTCCAGTTGACTAATTCAGAGAGATATCAACATATTTCAGATGCATTTTACAGTTTTGATTTGGAAGGGACGTTATTTTTTGCACTTGTTCGTTCCTGGATGGAATTCGGCAAAATTGTTTTAGGAATTACTTCTTGAAGAAATTGTTCCCAGCTTCTTTCAAGTATTCTTCATGGAAGTTCTCTAGGAATTCTTCAAACGTTTCTCGAGGTTTTGCTTTGAAAGTATTGCTATAAAATACAAAGGATCACCTTATGAGCTTTTTGAGACTTTTTTTTTGACAAATATTCCTCAAAAAACTTTTTTTAAGAATATCTCTAGGGTTTTTCAAAGACAACACCAAGTATTCACTAATGACACTACTATAAATGTTCCATCAATTTCATTCAGACATTTCCTATTCAATTCCTTTTGAAGTTACTCTTGGAAAAATTTTCGCAAACAATTTTTTCCCACAAATCTTTTTAGAATGTTAATCTTTAGACAATAATACTGGTAATTCTTCTAGAATTCAATCTTTTAATTCCACAAAAGATCCTTCCACAGACACCTTTGTACGGACATTATAATTGCGCATTAAAATCAATATGAATACAACTAGGGTTAACTCCAGAAATTATACAAAGAGCACGTTCAGATTTAACACCAGCAACATTTTCAGGAATCTAAAGACTTTCCCCAGATCTCCAAAAAATATGTTAAAATTCATCCTGAAATTCCTTAAATAAATTTCTTAAAACAGTATTGCCACCAGTAGAACTCCTTTAAGTTCGTCAGATAATATTTTCATAATTGCAACGTGATTTTTTCAGATTATTTTTTTTTTCAAAATTGCCCGGATTTACCAAAAATTATTTTTCCAAAAATTATTACAAGCATCGGCGTATCTGTTTCTCGTGTTCGAGAAGGAATATTTTGATTAGGAATAAACGCAAAATTTGACTCTCCCATGTAACATTCTCCGTATGGAAAAATTAAAATTGTATGGACCATGACACTACGGAAGAACTCTTGCGTTACGTAATATTTGAAGGGTGATTTCTTCTTCTTCTTCTTCTTCTTCTTGACATTACGTCTTTACTGGGACAGAGCCTGCTTCTCAGCTTAGTGTTCTTATGAGCACTTCCACAGTTATTAACTGAGAGCTTTCTTTGCCAATTTTGCCATTTTCGCATTCGTATATCGTGTGGTAGGTACGATTATACTCTATGGCCAGGGAAGTCAAGGAAATTTCCATTACGAAAAGATCCTGGACTGAACGGGAATCGAACCCAGTCACCTTCAGCATGGCTTTGCTTTGTAGCCGCGGACTCTAACTTCTCGGCTAAGGAAGGCCCCTTCCCTCAGGTTATCCCCCGGTATTCTTCTAGGGAATCTTCAACAAATTCTTTTGTTAATTCCACCAGTGTTTCCTTCAAAGATTCATCCTTGTATCTCCGAAGGGACTCTATGAGGCATTCGTCCTGGGATTTCTGCTGGAATAACTCAAGAATCTACCAGAAATTTTTTCGAGGTTTCCGAAAAGAATTTATCCATCTATTCCAGGCCTGCCCAACCTTTTTGAATGGCGGGCCTAATCTGAGTAACAACATTAAGCGGCGGGCCAAACTTTTTTGAATCCAGCACCTTGTTTTCTGAACGAAATAAAAGTTATGAAAATTCCTTTTGAATAACTTAAAACAGACATTTTCTTCTGAGATTGTGCTCATGATTTTGCTTCAATACAGCCCAAGTTTTAGGAAATTCCAACCTCAATCCTGTGAGAATATTTTCCAAGACTTTATAAAAAATATTCCTAGGATTGTATGAGAAAATTTTGTTTGAATTTCTTCTAGTATTATTTGAAAATTCTGTTCAGAGTTGTCTAAGATTGAAGTCCTCGATTTTGCGTTCATCCTGCATAGCATTCTGTGAAAATTGTCCTCATAATTTCGTCAGATCCCCATCTTCAACTTATTCAAAAATCCTGTTTTAGAATCTGGAGAAGTATGTCCTACTCAGGATTCTATAAGAATTTTTTAAGGATTGTTTAAGAATCTTTCTAAAAATAATATCATGCACTCGGTGGCATGGTTATCCAGCGTTATGTTAAATCATAATATGATTCTGTGACAATCTTGTTCAACATTTCGTGTGAATCCTGCCTAAGTTGTTCAGGAAATTAATGTGAGAATTTAATTCTATAAGATACTAATCTGCCCAATCTCCTGTATAAAATTAATGCTCAGGAATGTGATTCTTGCTTGATGATTCACTGAGATATGCCTTAAACTTTTTGTAGATAACATTTGTTCGAACTTGATATAAATTGATTGTAGTTGTCGACTTTGATATAAATGTTGAAGAAGAAAATTACATTGGCGACGTCCTCATAATATCCCAGTAAACCACGTATCGTATAATAATGTGCATCCAAAATCACATATTCGTACGTCAGAAATCAGAATCGCAGCAGATGCCAAATTAAGCGCTATCAATGTCAACACAAGTTGTATATAAATCTCCAATACGATTCGTAAACGACAATCTGTGTTGACAACAAAACATATCATAAATAGTGCAAAATAGAATCGCGTTAAGTTGTATAAACTGACAGGTCATATATCAATCCAGAAAGCATCGTATGAAATCGCAATAACTTAGCAAAAATTGCCACCCAAATTTGGTATCTGCTGACGATGGGCCCAAAAGAACAACATAGCAAGTGTCGCTGTACATGAAGCATGTATTAGTATTGGCAAATAATCACTGTCTTGATATGTAACCCTTGATAGTACAGCGGTAAGGGGCGGTCCATCAATTACGTAAGGGTTTATGGGGGGAGGGGGGGTTTGAGATTTCTTACGTGCCATACAAATTATTTTTAATTTTCATACAAAAAATCTTACCATGGGGGGAGGGGGGGTTGAAAAACCCCGAAAAATGTCTTACGTAATAAATGGACAGCCCCTAAGGTGTCCGACTCCTAATCCAAAAGTCCTGTGTTTGAGACTCGCTGGAAACTTTTTTTTATTTTCATCCTAATTTTGTGGCATCGTATATCTGATCGCAGAAAGTCTGAAAAAGTCGTGCCAAGTACGCATATAGCCTCCACTTTGGTAGGTATATAGCCTTTTCATGCATTCTATACGATTGAATTGGTTCATATAGAATGATGTATAACAAAAGTTATACCAACCAAAATGTTGACTGGGATTTAGCTTTTTTGCAAATGGAACATTTTCAATCATTAAAAAATCAAGCAAATTTAGAAAGATCCAATAAAATTGAAAAATCTTCAAAATAAAAGAGCATAAAATTGAAGAATTTTAATGTTTAATAATTAACCTTGGAATGTTCAAAAATGTTCCTTCTGTTGGTATCCTTGGAGTTCCTATAGGTATTCCTGCAGGAATTCCTTATGGAATTTTTGGGGGAATTCCCAAAGATATCCTTAAAGAAACTCCTTATGGAATCATTAGAGGAACTCCTGCTTTAATCTCTAGAGGAACTCCTGATAGAATTTCATGAGGAATTCTAGGTGAAATCTCAGGAGGAACTCTTGATGGTAGCTCTGGAGAGCTGATGAAATCCCCCCCCCCCCCCCCCTAGTGGAATTTTCGATGGAATCCCTAGAAGGCCTCCCGATAGAATCCTTCGTGGAATTCATGATTGAATCTTTAGAAGTACTCCTGATGGCACGAACTCGTTTTCAATTCCCTAGAATAATTCCTGATTCCTAGAGATATCACTAAATTTTGATGGATTTCCTGGTGGAATCCTCACAAAAACTTCTGATGGAAACTTTTGAAGTTCTCCTGATGGAATGCCTGGAAGAACTTTTTAAGGAATCCCTAAAATAATTCCTGATGGAATCCCTTGAGGAACTTCCCATGTGAAATTCGAGGTGAATTTTCGGAAAGAATTTTAAAAAGAATTCTTACAAAAATTCCTTCTTAAATCATTGGAGAAAATTTTAATTTTAGGTTAAGTAGGCTACAATTAATAAATTTCTGGGTTTATAAATCTATTAGTTAACAAATTCATTCTTACCTACATTTAATTGTAAATAGTAGTATTAAGTAGGATTTTTCACAATTTTTAGAAGAGCAATTAATTTTTAAACTATAAACTGTTTAATTCGCACGATGGAAGAGCGCCCACACTATGCTGTCACTTGTTATTTATTTTCTTCTGCCTGTACCTCATCAACATCGTAATCGGATCGCTGTTGACAGATCTCGAAGCAGTGGAAAACAAACAGAACCGTCGGCTGTTAGGCCATCTCTATCGTGGGGCAGGTTTCGTCGTCACACTTCTGATGGAATCTAGGTGCAATCCCTGAAGTAACATGTAATGGAAATTTTTGAAGTTCTTTTGATGGAATGCCTGGACGAACTTTTTAAGGAATCTCTAAAATAACTCCTGATGGAATATCTTGAACTTCCGGTGGAATCCATTCCACCAGGTGAACTTTCGAAAAAATTTTGAAAAGAATTCTTACAGAAATTACTTGTTAAATCATTGGACAAAGTTTTGATCAAATTTCTGGAGGAACATCTGGTGGAATCATTAAGGAACTACCAATGAAGTCCTTGAAGGAATTTCGGAAGAATTCCTCAAAAAAAATCCTGCGGTTTTACCTGGTGAAATTCCTGATAAATCCTGGTACAATCCCTGTGGAATTTCCTTATTGAACTTTTGATGGAATCAAAGGGAAAAACTGCTGGTAGATTTACTAAAGAAATGGGTTAAAAATTGTGGGAAATCGCTAGTGGAATATATAGAAATAACTCAAGAGCACACTTTTGCTAGATCACCATGGCGTCGATGCTGTGAAAATTCACGGCAGTTCATAGGACGCCGAAGCTTTCATATGACAGGCTGACGTCGTGTAACATCTCTACAGACAGTACGTTCAGTTCGTCAAGCATTTGGCTGCGTCCACCTGTGGTTTGAGCTAAATCAAAATCGCATGGTTTTGGCCGACGGATTCGTCACAAACTGTTAAGCTAGTCAAACGGTCAACCATAGTAACAACATGAACACCAACCTGCAAACTATTAAGATCGTTATGTTGAAAATGGAGTTTGCAAGTAATTACAAAATTTAATCGGCTCCGTAATGCCTTATAACACGTGAGCCTGCACATAATCGGTTAATTATTGTAAGTTTCTCTAAAATTCTCTAAATTTTAAACATTCCAAACCAGCTTCCGGTAATGAAAAACTTTGTTAATGATAACGTTAATCAACGTTTTTGACAGTTACGCCTTTAGAAAGGCGTAACTCAAAATTTCATCGAGGGATTTTTTGGAAAATCTGCCCAGAGGTGTACAGCAAGTATGTCAACAATCCTGCGTTTACAATTTTCATGACTATTTTTATTTTGTGTGCTGTATTCAATGATGATTGAATTCAATTCAAGCATTTTAAATATTTATTCGGCTTTATCAATCTAGAATTGAGTGGTTACATGCAGTGGATTATCAACTTAATCTCATTCTACGGTAAACCGACTAAAAATAAAATATTAATTTGAACAATATCAACCATCAGTAAGCTTACATAAGACTTCACTATAGGAATAATCGACCATTAAAATACCGCACGTTAACTGCCAAAAATCTGTGCTCGCAAAATGCCCCAAGGCCGCACTGATTCATTAGCTTTCATCGTATCAAACCACTATAATTTCGATTCCTCTTTGATCCGCTCTTCTATACAAATCGTAGCTGCTGTGAGGCATGCCACCTTACAGTTTCCCATTAGATTGTATTATATTGCTGACATTCAGCAAAAGCTCTATTGCTAATGCCACCTATCGTCCAATAGCAAAAGCTTTCCCTTCAAACCGAAAGTTCATCTCTTGATCGTTCGTTGAAATCTCTCGCGCGCTCATAATTTTCTCGCGCTTTTCGCGAGCCCCATTCACGCTTAACTTCAGTTACACATTGGAGGTGTAAGTCTCTCACGACGCCCGGAAATTTATTTTCCTTTTTACACATTTTTGCATAATTGTAGATCTACACAGGAACTGTAGATCAAACAAAAAGCAATATTGCATAAAAACACAAAGGAATTTTAGGACGTAGTAAGGGGCTTACACATTCAATGTGTTACTGAAGTTAAGCGTGTTTAATCTCTCTCTCGCCCCAAAACTCACCTTCTTCTTCGCGTACGCCGTCTCCTGCGGCCCGATCGTGTACAGATCGACGATCCCGAGCAAACAGTCGTCGCACCGGCAAACGTCCTCCCCGAACACCGACGAGCCGATGCTGCTGCTCGATTCCATCGAGTCGGTCCGAATGAGCCGCGATCCGCCGGGACCCGGGCCTGGCCCTACGCCACCGCCATTGCTGCCATTGTTGTTGTTAAGGCTCATGGCCTGCTGCTGTTGCTGCGAAGCAGCTTCGATCTTTTTCGCGAGCAACGCTTCCATCAACGAGCGCGGTCGCGATGACGACGACGAACCCGACAGGAAGGACATTTTTTCTTTCGGGCTGCTTCGATTGATTGGTGAGCCAATTTCAATTATTGTTCGCAACTTTTGTTGTGTTCGGGGTTTTTCTTTCCTTCTTTCTTGGAGCTACAACAGGTGCCAATTAATCGCCGTCGTGGGCATAATTGTAACCGATGCGCGCCCGATCTGAAAGGTAAGCGAATTGTGGTAATGGCAAATTGCTATTTGTGTGTTTCTGTAATTCTCTTTGAACCACGCTCGAAGAAGTTGGGTGGGGGAAGGGGAAGAGGATGGGAAGAGGGTGATTGGGAGGTCGTTCCTGATAAACTGTTATTGCGATACGATGCGAGATCAATCTTTACGATACACGATGGCACGTTTAACAGGGCTGGTAGCGAGACACTTAGAGTGACTTGGTCACTGTTGCCATTCACGCGCAAATAAAATCGATCCAAAAAATCATCCATTTACAAATACCAGAACATGCTGATTTTTTATTACGAAACAAAAAACACGAACAATATTCCAAAAGCATTCGTAGCGCCATGAAAATCATGAAATCGTAAATTTTACTCTACTTTTTTCACTTTGACAGAAAACATGGGGGCGCATCCTCCAAATCTCGTATAACTTGAGATCTAGCCCTAAAAGCCATTGGTAACCGAGTGTGTAGCTCCTTGTTTCTAAGCAAATTAATGGCCCTGGATGAAATCAATCAGCACCGAGAGCTATAGGAGGTCTTCTCTTTATCGTAGCATTGTTGAATAACGTGTAAATCCATTCGCTTGCTCACTAGCTTCACGCTACTCACTCGGTTACCATATAGGACATATCAACTGCAAAATTGAACTATATTAGCACGCAGGGTGAATTGAAATGCTATTTGGTTACAGTGGAGAAAGAATTTTAATTACGTTCTGTTTTGTGATCCACATGAGATAAACAACTCTTCGGCATAGCTGTTCAGGAAATAAAGGACCTCAGGAAGGTAATCATTTTTATTAAAAAAAACGCTTGGTGGCTCCTAGGGGGTGCGGATTCGAAGATTTAGGTTGTTCAAATTGAAAAATACTTCACACAAAGCTCCATCAGCTCAATGCAGGAAATGAACCAAATGAATAGACTAAATCAGAAAGTTTCCGGCCGTATGTTAGTTAGGAACATATTTTGAGCAGTTTTTGGAGACTTATGCATGATTTGAATCAAGCACAACAATTATTCAACAGTGCAGTCTTTGTGTTACATAAATTGTATATAACAATTTTTAGCGTGTCGAAATCACGACCGTACATTTCTAGGCGTACTCTGATCATTTTTATGAAAATTTTACTTTGACAGCAGCCTGGCTGCTTGTTGATTTTTTGTTCGCATCCCCCAGGATGGCACTAATGAGCAAATAATATTAAGCATTTAAAGCGAGTTGTATCTTCTGATCCAGCTAAGGCAGAAAATTCGAGTCTTGAATATCCAATACTTTAGAACTGAATCACTAGGCAATGAAGTGAATCAGATCTAAAGTAATTTAATAGGATGTGAGTCACACCCGAATTACTTTATAATGATATAAATCAGACATGATTTCTCGATAACTTTTTCAAATAGACGTAAGTAGCTTTCATACGGTTTTGAGAAAATTAATTAAGAAGAATCACAACCTTTCTTCTAAAATTGTTTTAAAACGAATCCCCTTTTTAACATTTTTTTACCGTGTACATCGCTTAAATTTTGCATGCAATCAACTCGCTTTAAAACTCAAAGTAGTTTCTAACACTTCCCACAATAATTGTATGACAAACCGATAAGCCGTTTCAATCAGTTACTTACGACGTTTTTGTACCAGTGTAAAATCGACTCAAGTAGTTTTTTGTTTTGATTCGTGGTTAAGTCACTTTGTCTCCCATACAACAGAGCGGCGAAAGTAGCGGTAAGGTCGCGAAAGTGGAGAATCTTACTTTCGTCGTTTTGTAAATCCGGAAATTAAACGTTCTAAAAGTGAAAAATCGAGTTGGTTTAGAGCGGAACGTGTAGAATTTCGTCTGCGAAACACGTAGGATTGATAAAGTAAGTTTGCTAAGTTTTCTGACTTGAGTCTGTTTGAATAAGTCTTCGAGATTTGTTAAAAAATAAGCGAAGCAATCCTGAATTCTTGATATCGAAGTTAATTAGCCTGTTTGAACATGAAGTGAATTAGACCTGAATTATAAGAAAATGAAGTGGATCAGTTCTGAACATTGGCATGGAAATAAAGGGAATCAGAAGTGAATCACTGGAAAATGCAATGAAGCGAAAATGAATAACTTAAGCTCGAAGTGAATCAGAACTGAGTTACTTCAATATAAAATAATTCAAACTTGAATCACATGGAAATGAAGTAAGTTAGTCTTGAATACGAAGCAAATCAGACCCAAATCACTTAAAATGAATTGAATCAAACTTAAAACACTTGTATATAAAGTAAATCAAACACGAATCACATGTAAATGAAGAGAATAAGACCTGAGTCATTTAAAGATAAAGTGAATAAATAATAAACTTTTGAAGTAAATCAGCTTTGGATATCTAAAACATAAAATTAATCGAATCTGAAACACTTGATTATAAAGTGAATCAAACATGAATCACTAGAAAACTGAATGATATAAATTCTAGTTGAATCATTCCTGAACCACTTTATTATCAAGTAATTCAAACCTGAATCATGTGAATATGAAGCATTTCAGACCTGAATTACTTAAACATGAAGTGAATCAAATTTGGAAGATTTGAATATGAATAAAACAAACATGAATAACTTGAAATCACTTGAATATTAAGTGAATCAATGATACAGTTGAATGTGAAAAGAATCAGATATGGAGCGATTCAAGCATGCATCGCTTGAATATGAATAAAATCAACCCTGAATCACTTGAAAATGAAGTGAATCTGAAATCATTTATTTATAGATATGGAAAAAATCACCTGAGCCAGCCGAATATAAAATGAATGAAAACTGAAACACATTAATATTAAATGAACAAGGCACAAATCATTTGGGTAAAAAGTTAATCAAACATAAAACAATCCTGAATCACTTGGACATAACGAAAATCATACCTGAATCAATAGAACATGAATCAGACCTGAAGATCTTGAATATACAATGGTTTTTGCCTAACCCACTAGAAAATGATATGATCCTGACCTTAATCACTTCCACTTCCAAATGCCAATGGATTTCTGGACATTCTATCTTATTGAAATCATGAGATATAAGTACAGTCAACCCTCCATGACTGGATGTTCTATATCTAGATATCGATACGAAGAACCAGAGTAAAAGTAGGTTTTCATGGCTATCTTGGACCGCAGTAACACTGATTATGTATTTTATAGCGAGTTAATTAATTTCGAGTTCAAACTGCTCAATTTCAGATGCTCCCCTAGCAGAGAATAACAAATGCCGAAATGCCACCAAACGGTTTTCCTTTCGGAAAACTTTGCCGAAGATTCGAGCTTTCTATCTTATTCGGATCACGAGATAGAACATGCTTAACCCATGACAGTATAAAGTATAAAGTATAAAGTATAAAGTATAAAGTATAAAGTATAAAGTATAAAGTATAAAGTATAAAGTATAAAGTATAAAGTATAAAGTATAAAGTATAAAGTATAAAGTATAAAGTATAAAGTATAAAGTATAAAGTATAAAGTATAAAGTATAAAGTATAAAGTATAAAGTATAAAGTATAAAGTATAAAGTATAAAGTATAAAGTATAAAGTATAAAGTATAAAGTATAAAGTATAAAGTATAAAGTATAAAGTATAAAGTATAAAGTATAAAGTATAAAGTATAAAGTATAAAGTATAAAGTATAAAGTATAAAGTATAAAGTATAAAGTATAAAGTATAAAGTATAAAGTATAATGTATTTTGTATCCTTCCAATGAACATATTTCATTTCGTAGATGTGAATTGATTGGTCGCATGATACGGTTTCTTAGTAACATCAAACACGACCCCATGGAACCATAATCTGAAACTTCCAGTACCGGTTCTATTGTGGCCAAGTCCTTAAAAGGCAAAACTAACATAACAAACCCACTTTAAACTAAGATAATCAATTGGAATCAGAAAAAAACTCCTTCGTTTCCACGCTCTTTTCGTTACCCAGAAAAGGGGGAGGGGTTAGAGGGGATGTCATACCCAATGATTTTAAGACCAACTAACCGCATCAACTTTAGAATTTATTCCAAACTAGTTGTCCCGGTAAACTTTGTCTTGCCATCAAGTAGGCTTTTGAAAGACGTAATGGAAGCTCCGATACTAAGTGACAGATTAGTTTTCTGTCGTTTTGTCAACTATCCCGGAGACTTATTTTAAACTTTTTTTTCACACAAATACGTAGGAATTCTTGAAGAATGCAACAGTGAAATGATCATATGAACCCGTTGGCTCGTTCACAAGCTATTTCGTGACATACAAACACCAGTTTATTTTTATTTATATAGAAGATAGATAGATTGATCTTTTTGGAAACAATTGTGGTCATTTGAAATTTTAAGAATCGTCCCGGGCTTTTTATTAGTTAAGGTGGCTGCAAGGAAAGGTGGTTTTATAGAAAATTGTACTTAATATGAGGAAAGCATTAAGTTATAAGATTCTTAGCAAAATAAGATCGTCCTGGGCATTTACGGGTTAGTAGAAATTTGGATATATCGTGGTTGATAATGGGACATTTCAAGCGAGTGCTAGAATAAGAGCGTAAGCCGCATGATCTATTCTGCCCATACTCGCAAAACAGTCCCATTTGAATTTTCATCACTTTCGAGTTTTCTTCATGAATCATGTTTATTATTAGTGTACTTCATGGTATCACACTTAAAGTTGTATCTTTGTATGGACAAAATGCGAAAAAAATACCAAATCATGTGCGTCCCATATTGAAAGTACTCGCATAAGAGTCCCACCAGAAGATTACAACGGAATTCAAGCAAATCTATTCCTGTTTTTTTTTATTAAATCTTGCATCGTAGTTTCATCCCATATAAAAAAGAAATACTACAAATTACAATGCTTTAAACCATTTTTATTTCAAAAAAAAATTATGGTCTGCTTGACTTGATTTTTTTCCGCAATGCTTCTGGTGAGATAAGTTGTGGAAACATGTCTAATCCTTATAAGAGTCTAAATTAAAAATAATGTAAACAGCTTCCCTCCAAGTCAAACCTATAGGGTAACCAATATATTTTGGACCCCCTGGGCCATTTTCCTGCAAATTTTCCAGTTTAAATTAAAAGACCAACCCAATTAACATGCCATTTGGAATGATACAACTATTCCGCATTTGCATCAACCGTTTGTAAATAGAAAACGTGTTTATTTTATCTGAAATCAGTTTAATTCAATCTGTTCTTCCCTGCAACCGTTACACACCGAAATTGAAGCCGTCAGAAATTGTTCAGATGTAAACAAAAACTTTTTTTCAAATTTCTGAACTAAAAGCGTATAATTTCTTCGGTTTTCCATTGTTAATCGATTAATTAGACTATGGGCAAGCATATCATACAATTAGTGTCGTGGACTTTATCGACAATCGATAAAAAATGCCGGGGGTCCAAAATATATACGTTGAGGGTCCAAAATATATTGGTGTGTCCAAAATAATGAAAAACAGTGTTTCACAATTCAATTATTTTCGACGTTTTTTTGGATCCTACATGACCGTATGGGCATTTTTATCTCGTAGAGGAAGTTTTTCTCTACATTTTGGCATGTTCTTTGACTTGGTTACGATGTGCAATTAATTAATTGGGACAAAAAACTAAAATCACTTCCTTAGGTGGTCCAAAATACGACCGTTACCCTAGCTGTCATAACTTTCGACTTCTGGCTAATTTTAAATTAAATCTCCTGTACGTTTAGCTTCCAACGACATGGAGAGGGAGGCTTTTGGGCCAACATGGGAAAAGGCACATCTCTACTGGTATCTTTAAATGCTGAGAAAAAAAAAGAAGGTCTAATAAGAAGGCAGCATTAAGGATATCTAAGAAATGTCCAACAGCTTTGCCGAAACTAACCACAACTTACCCGCCTGAGTACATGTGTTTCAGATTCAACACAAACGTGCTAGTACTTTTCCTATTGGCCAGCCGCAACGCTTCCATCGAACCCAGGAATGTCCTCAGGGCTGTCACTATCACCACCGTATTGTTTTATATTTTATAAGTTGTATTTCATTATATACCTAATATTGCAATTAAAAGATGAAAGCACTAATAGGAAAATGAAAAGTGCTTTGGAATCTATAGAAAACTTGGCAACTAATGTGTCAAGGTGCGCGATAACAAAGTAAGCGAGTCCCAAGTAATGGGACTGGTATGCGAGTATATTTGAATGTGATGAGAAAAGTACTCAGATAACGAGTCCCACCTGCAGGTATCTTTGATTTGTACACAAAAAACAATCGCATTAATAATATATCAGTAACTCTTTAATGAATGTTCGAATCCTCTGAGCAGAATCTCAAATAGAGAAACTTTATAGTAGATGGAGTACCGTGTACCTTTTAATTCCGCTCCTAAACGAGCTTGAATACATAGGTAGATAGTTAGGGATTTGTATAATTATTATTATCTTCCCTTTTCAATTTTTGACCAAGACATGACAGGTATCCTGTCGAAAAAAATTTTCCTAGGTGGTTTGATTGTGTAGGTACTTATCTGGTGTTAGTGTTTAAGGTAGAGAGATGCGACGATTTCTTCAGTGGATACGAGTAACTGACACTGAAGAAGACTGCAAGTGGTAGTCGAAATACGCGTATCTGTCAAAGGAGGGGAATTAAAAGGTACACGGAACTCCATCTACTTTAAAGTTTCTCTAATATATCAGTAGTTGATCATTTTCTTAAACTCTTGTATTGAGTAGTGCTACTAGAATTTTCTGCTGCATGCAGCGGCGTTGCGAAAACTTTTGAAATAATGTAGTTGCGTTTTTCTCGGCTTGATGATTTTCCTAATGGGACTGTATTGCGAGTATGAGCAGTATTTCTCTTCATCGATTTGCTCTTCTATTATTTATTTTTTTATCTTTATTAACGCGATTTTTTGGGCTAGTTCATCTCGGCTTTACTTCCCTTCCGAAGGAAGTCGTCACTGAATTTTTTTGTGGCTATCTTGGGGATGGGATTCGATCCCAGGTCCTCGGCGTGAGAGGCGTGTGTTCTAACCACTACACCAGGTCCGTCCCCCTTTCTCTTCTATTAATAAAGGTGACAAGATGCGGGTTTGTTAGCATTTTTTCGCTTCAGGACGCTACGCAGCGATGCAATCTTGCGTCCTGAAGTGAAAAAATGCTGCCAAAGTTGCGCATTGTCACCTTTATCACAATATCCATGTTAGTTTTCAATTAGTGCTCATTCCCTGCTTGGGCATACTTCCCTCTAAAACCAGACATACATATCACTTAAGGGGCCTTCCTTAGCCGAGTGGTTAGAGTTCGCGGCTACAAAGCAAAGCCATGCTGAAGGTGTCTGGGTTCGATTCCTGGTCGGTCCAGGATCTTTTCGTAATGGAAATTTCCTTGACTTCCCTGGGCATAGAGTATAATCGTACCTGCCACACGATATACGAATGCGAAAATGGCAACTTTGGCATAGAAAGCTCTCAGTTAATAACTGTGGAAGTGCTCTTAAAGAACACTAAGCTGAGAAGCAGGCTCAGTCCCAGTGGGGACTTAAATGCCAAGAAGAAGAACATATCACTTAAAACAAATTTCTTGCTAAACCATCGCGCGGCTCACACAATCATCACAAATTGCTGTTCGATACAATAAGACCTGGGAGGGACAAACCAATACGAAATTTATGTACGTCAAGGTGAGCCAAGATTATGCTGTCACGAACTGTCACTGTGAGCCCAGATCTAAAACAATGGACAAGCATGATAAAAGCGCGTAATTGATTAAAACGTGTTTTTACCTTTTTTCCTTGATTTTATCAAAAGTGACAAAAAAACAAACGTCACAATAGCACCTTTTATCTTGATTGAATATAAAGTATTCAAATACGCACCATTTTACTTTTTCCAATAAAAACGATAATGAAAAGTTTGGCCCTTTTTCCATGTTTGTCCAGAATGATCGAAGAAACACAAAATAAGAAAACTAGCGATTTTCATCAAGTCTGCCTTGATTTTCGTTGGCAAGCTGGAGTTTTCTTGCAATTCGAAAAAAAACTTTGTGTCATATTTCGTGTATAATATCGGTGCCTCTCTCCCAGAACAAGACCTAGTACGTTAGTATGAAACGTCAAAATCAAAGAAACACGAAATGATTCATGAAAGTGTACACTTATATAGTAAAACAGTCATTGTCTACTTACATTTTTTCACTATATAAGTGTACACATTCATAAATTACAGTAAACTCTCCCTTACTCAATATTTGCTATCTCGATATCGAGTTATAGAATCAAAGTAAAAGTTGGATTTCATGGCTACCTCGATGATCCCTTCAATCGCATTTGCACTGGTTTTGTGTTCTACAACTCGAGTTAGGGATGTACTCGGTGGTCCCTTCAGTATCGAATTAGAGAGAGTTGACTGTACTCCCTTTTAAACCAATGTTTATTTTTATTAAAGTTTTAGAACAAGTATGATGGGGTTAACACTATTAGTGTATTTCGCATCGCAGAAATATTTTATAAAGATAAGCAAATTTAATGGAATTTTAGCATCGTCACATTATAAGAGTACAATACAGGTCGGACTCGATTATCAAGAGACTCGATTATCCGGGGTTTCGATTATCCGGGATTCGATTATCCGGAATTTGATTATTGATGTTCTTTTTTTTCGATTTTTATGTATAAATCTGAGATAATTTGGTATTGCAATAAACAACATGAATGGTTTTGCAGTTTTGAACGTATTTAAGAACAGGGGGTTGAACAAGTGTTTTTTGTGTATGCTGGTCTAAATATTTTTTTTTCTCTAAAGACCCTACGGTTCCTAGAAATAATTTCTGGCTTCGCCACCGCATCATATAAATAAAACAACAAAAAAAGATAATATTTAAGTTCTTTTATCGAAGATTTCAATTTTTTTTTCATAGTGATTCGATTATCCGGAGGATTATATTATCCGGAGTGAAAAACAAATCGATACTCTGTATAATCGAGTCCGACCTGTATAGTGAAAAAAATGCAAATTTGGTTTACGTTTAGATTTTCAAGCGCAATTGCTTAAGACTATTTCTTCTAGGCCATTATTTTCTCAAATTTGGTCACTGAAAGAACTAGTTTTTGGCACCACTTTTCGCTACCAGCCCTGGGAACTCGACACTTGAGTCGTTCCAGAGAAGAGTAGGTAATGTTTGCACGTTAACGTTTTTTTCTCGGTTGTTTCGGCCTGCCCCTGGGATATAGGACCGGGCAATCAAAGTTTATGTCAATGGGTTGTGGCTGAGACAGTTTTTACGTGTATTACTTGTGTTTTTGGGTGCAACACTGCCGTCGGTCATGTCAAAAGGATTCCTCGCCTTGAAGGGTTCATCAATTCTGCAATTTAGGGGACTTCAAAAGTGAATTTGATGTGTTTTTTACGGCTGAGCTTGGGAAAACGACTTCGGGGTATGAGGTAAAGATTAAATAAAGATAAGGTAATGCACAAATTGATACTAATTTTGCTTTTGACAAAGTTTGAACGGTTACTCACCGCAACTAGGGTATGAACATAATTAGTTTGATGTTGAACATGATTAAAATACATCAAGCGATAAATATGTTACCGATCATTCATCAAAGATTGATTTTTTTAGAATCTGTCTATATTAGGTATTTCTTATTAGGTTTTCTATTTAAATTTAATCATTTGATTTGAAGAAAATCCAAGCAATAGGGCGATATTCAAAACTGAAAAACAGTGGTAGTAAAAACTAAATCCTGAAGCAAAGATGAGCACCACGGAAGATGAACTAAACACAAAAAGTTATGTATTAACTTTACACTTGATTTCTTATCGGTACTTTTTTGATCCAGGTTCCTAATTGCAATTAATTTACGTTTTTTATTATTTTCCATACGTTTTGACAGTTCTCCAACCAGGCTTGAGAACTGTGATCACAATTTGCCACAGTTCATCGAATCTGCCAGTCAACCAAAACACAAAGCAGCAGCAGCATCAATTCGCTCCCAATACGACAATTTGTCCGGTGGGGTGTGCTGCTGTCGTCATGATGATGGTTGACGAGAGCAATGTCAAACTCATTCATGGTTTCAAAACATTCGGAACAAAATATTTATTTTCACCGCTTACTTCACTTATGTATGAAATTGAATGAGATCCAATGGTAGAGAATTCGTTTATCTACCCAATGGTATTTTTAGGGGCAGCGGAGAATGTCCCGAAGCGTGTTTTATTCAAGCGCAAAAATCGCTCAGGCGAAAGTTCCAATGAAACTAACCTCACATATCCTGGTTTGCCAACCTCAAACTAGTGCTTCTACCAGCCGGATCTCAATTTTAATGAAAGTAGACCAATAATATAAAAAACAAACGTATGTAGAACATAGAGAATGGATATTCCTACCTTTTCCGCCCAACTGTTTCACTGTTACCCGTCTTTTATCAGGAAAATAAAACATTTTTCCTCACAGCGGCATGGGATGGATGCGTTAAAAATCAAATCTCTCATCCTTTGACTAGTTCCGCTACCTAAGTATAGATGGCTAACAATATGTTGCGTTTCGCGATTGGAGTCCTATACCATCAGGTGTTGCGCTGCCAACGGTTCACACACTGCTTGATTGTTTTTGCCTCTCCTCTATGATCGTTTTCGGGCAGTCATCTCGAGGTGAATGATTGAAAAAAATGTTAAATCATTCAATCGCTAATATTTCGCTTGTGTTTTCAACTAATTGAAATCTATTAGTGCTAACAGCAAGAGCACAATCATTCCGTTGCGACACATATAAACAAGTTCAATTTCATGCTGCCTTTATCGAGCAAAAATGCAAAACCCCGAAAACCGGAAAAATCGTGTCACCACTGTGCTCGAGTCATTTCGCATTCGGGTTTAAAAAAACGTTGCGAAGAAGAAGATTACAGTTTTGAAGAGCCGTGACATTTTTTTGTTTTGAACTTTTATGGTTTGCTTTGGATTTTGATGGTCGTGTAGAAAAATGTGAATGTCGAGGCGGTAAATGTTTCCTACAGTACATTTCCCATCCCTGTCTCCAACTACCATTCTTCCATGCGCTTGTGTTGAAAGTTTGAAAAATTTTAGAATCCAGCGTAGCGCGATCAGTGAGTGGAATACAAACAGCAGTGTAGTCGCTCGGCGGCCAGTGAACGAAACTGAATGTTCGAAAGGTTGTTGCCTGTACTTTTTACCGCTAGCGCCAACTGTTAGCGGTTATGAACGAAATTAACAGTCGTTACCCTATTCATTTATTTCACTTTTGATCTCTTCAGGAAACTTAAAGCTACTTGAGAGACCATTCAAAGCGTTCAGTTTTGTTGTCATAAATAAAAATATGTGCCTTTTCTCTTCCTCATGTTTGAGAAGTAGTTCACGGTCTTTAAGTGTTTCCGGTAAATTGCGGGAATCTCCTTTCTTCGCAGGTTGGTACAATTTTCCTAATGGAGTTTAAGCTTTGCTGCCTAAATCCAACGAATTCAGAAATTCCGATCACGATTGGCGGAAATCTTTGCTTCTTCACTTGAGTCAAGGAGTCTGAGCAATAGGCTGATTTGACTTGTTTTCACATGTATTTTCAACACTATTTATTCCATAAATAGAAAAACTAGTATGAATCTCCCATAAAATTGCCCATGTTTCACAGCAAGGAACAGTGCTTCCCCCGAAAATCCTCCGATATTTACCCAAGTAATTAATTGCAAGCCTCAATCGTCTCTGTTTCGCAAGCCCATCATAAACGTTTACCGCCATTGACACGGAGAGAATCGCCACGGTAATTTCCCAACCTTGAACTAGCCCATATACGGTCGATTGTAGTGCCAATAAACTTAACTTTTATCGCTCAATCAGCTCGACAATTTAGTAAATTTTCGAACCGCTGCAACAGAAACAGAAATTAAACCAAATTGCACCATGTTTTCATCTGATCGCGTTGCAAACATCGGACAATAAACTGCAACGACTCTTAAGCCAACATACAGCCTATTACACGATCCATAAAGCCGATACGTTATATGGACAGCGCTCAAGCATCGCACACTTCGATCGGCGGCGCCTCCTTGCTAAAAAAAAACGGGGGGGCCTCTTCTCTTATCTGCGCAACTTGTCATGTAAAATCACTCGATGCAGAACCCGAATCGTGAATGCCGTACCGGGTGGGTGTCATAAAAATAAGAAGCGATAATTGCATTAAAATAAAGCGACGCAGTCTGTCCAGTGGATGAGAAGGCATTAAAAGTACATCAAATTTTGCACCACGCCGTCATTGCACCGAAACTGCAGCATCGACAGACCGAAAGGCGGAAAATGTGGGTTAATGGGGCCCCAGCTGGAATTCGATGCGGGTTGGGATCTGTCTGTGTGCTTGTCCTTCTTCTCGCGGATCGTAATTCACTTTTATCGTCCGGCGAAAGCACCCGAAACATGACGTTTCTCATCAGCGACACTTTGACGTTCAAAGTTGAGATAAATTGAAGTGACAAAGGAAGATTCGCTCTCTGAATCGAAATGTGACGTACAGCACATCATGCGAGCCTGTTTATCGTATACTGCTACAGCTCTGGTTAGATCGGGGGAATAGCAGTGCATGATAAAATTAACAAGCCTAAAATCTGGGGGACACTATCAAATGTTCGAGGATTGTTCATCTCTTTTGGGCTGGCCTCATGTCAGAGCCCTGTTGAACTTCTACCGGACGCTCTTGTGCTTTTCGTTGCTCTACAACGTTTCGTTCTCCGCTGCTACTGTTCGAACTCTCTTGGTTGCCGAGGTCAGTCCAGCCATTCCAGTTGGAGGATGGCTTCCGGTTCACTGGCGCTCAGACGACTAAAGCCGGCGATACGCTACGTACTACTCAAAGTAGTCCCCGGCGATGTATCTATCCTACTCCGACGAAGATTTCCCCGGTAAAAATTCTGAACACAGATCTCGAGGTTGTCCCTTTTGTGTAGGATTGAGGATTCTAGCCACCTGGCAGACGAATACCGGCAAGAAATTGGTACCAACGCCATTAAACGATAATAGAGCTACCACGCTATACCTCCCGGATGAGCTGCAGAGAACCCTTAACTCAATCCTTACTGTGGAGTTTTTTAACTGTATTGTTTGACAACTTGACAGATAATAATCTTCTACATAACAAGGGTTACTGCGATTATGATAAATCACCACATCTCTTTTTCTTTCAACGGGTATTGATGTGTATCCACGTTTTTTGATAGATTCAAAATAGCATTAGATTGTATAGACGCTTAAGAAACTTCTGTTGAGCAGAACTGAAACGAACCCAATTCGCAAAGATCCCTCCATGTTTGGCTAAACCAATAGTTTGAATACCTTTAGTTTGTATTTTTTCAAGGAAAATACCAATGTTAACATCTTTATTTTGAAGTTTTCTATATAACTGCTAAACTTTAGTACTGCCACTATGTCAGCCACAGATCAGTGATCACCAAACTGTCGTCCGCAGAATGTTCTGAGACCATTGGAGTGGTTCACATACCAAGTTACACTGAGGACCACTGCAGTAGATCTTACATTTTCACTACCACCACACTAGTTGGTCTGCTATTTCGGCTGCTTCCTACAAAGATGACCAGCAATCCAGACAGATCGAATCTGTCACTTTAGCTGTTCCTTTCTAAGGACAGCAAATTTTACTTCAATTGGACCATCTTGACCAAACCTTCGCTTTAGCAGCTCCCTTCTAAGGCGAGCGAGCATATTTTCAACTTCCGCCGGACCCAACAGATCGAATCTGCCGCTTCGGCAACTCGTTTTGAAACAAGTTTTTATACTTCCGCCGGACCCAACGGATCGTATCCGTTGCTACGGCAGCTCCCTTCTAAGGCGAGCATTTATTTTTCCACCGGACCCGACAGTTCGAAACTGTCGCTGCGGTTGCTCCCTTCTAAGGCGAGCATTTGAATTTCCTCAAGTTCCCATTTTAGGCGAACTTTTCTACTTGAACAGCCTGACCCGACGGATCGAATCCGCCGCTAAGGCAACTTCCCTTCTAAGGCGAAGTTTTTATTTATTGCGTACCTACATATTGTTCTTCCGTTAAACTTAACGCAAAGGTAGGCTTCAGCACATATTCGACATCCAATAAATAATGTTCCTTTTCTTGTCCTTGACTTTCCCGGTTCTTGTCCTTTTCTTCTTTTTTCGAGTTTTCCTAGTTCATGGGCTTCAATTCTCCAAAAAACGCTTCAGACTACTGCCAGAACGCTCACATATTCATATTCTACGCAAAATATTTTGATTTTTGATGGCCGCCGTAGACGAGTTTGGGTTCTCTCGTCGCCAATGTGGAGTTTGTTAACTGTATTGTTTGACAACTTGGCAGATAATAATCTTCTACATAACAAGGGTTACTAAACGCGCAGCTATTCAGCATGACCATGCTGAGGGTCGTGGGTTCGAATCCCACTGGTCGAGGATCTTTTCGTAAAGGAAATTTTCTCGATTCCCAGGGCATAGAGTATCATCGTACCTGCCACACGATATACACATGCAAAAATGGTCAATCGGCAAAGAAAGCTCTCAGTTAATAACTGTGGGAGTGCTCATAAGAACACTAATCTGAGAAGCAGGCTTTGTCCCAGTTGGGACGTAACGCCAGAAAGAAGAAGAAGAAGAACAAGGGTTACTGCGATTATGAAAAATCACCACACTTACCGTGTCCTTTCCTTTCAAAATTGTGACCATTAACCTCGAGTTGCAATGAGTATCTTGGCTCCATCCCGTACAAATTTTGGTACTCAAAAGTAAATAAATTGTAAATTATACAAAAAAAATGAATTTCGGCTCCGTAAAGCGTTTAACGCGAAAAGTCTCAAGGAGGAATCACATAATCGCGGAGGTAAACCCGGAGAAGTTCATCGAATCAAAGGCAATTCAAAAACGTCAAATCATAAAGTAATATTAGTGCATTGATATATTTGTACTTACTTGATACTTGATACTTGATGGGCTACAATTCGCTAAGATGAATCTGCGCCGAATGGATGAGTCTTCTCCACTGGGCTCGGTCCTGGGCCAATCGCTTCCAGTCGCCCCGAACGTTGAGTGCCTCAACCGCTAAAAGCCATCGTGTGCGCGGCCTGCCACGAAGTCGGCGGCCTCGTTCGGGTTCTCTGTTGAGTATTATCTTTGCTTGTCGTTCTTCCGACATACGGGCAACGTGACCAGCCCAACGCAGTCTGCCGTGTTTTATGCGCTTGACAATATCCACCTCTTTATACACTTGGTACAACTCGTGATTCATGCGACGCCGCCAGATGCCGTTTTCTAGTTTACCGCCGAGTATTGTTCGCAGCACTTTACGTTCAAACACCCCGAAAGCTCTCCGGTCGACTTCCTTCAATGTCCATGATTCATGGCCATATAGGACAACCGGAAGGATCAGTGTCTTGTATAACGCGAGTTTTGTTTTCGTTTGCAGGCTACGGGACTTCAGCTGGTTACGGAGCCCGTAGAAAGCCCGACTCGCAGCTGCAATACCTCGCGGGTAACATCATTATCGCATGTCACTAGTGTTCCAAGATACACAAATTCTTCCACCACTTCAAACTTTTCACCACCTAGCACCATTTCGCTACCACTAACACGTCCGGACCCACTTTGACCACCAGCTATCATGTACTTCGTTTTTGTGGTGTTGATCGTGAGCCCAATCCTCGCTGTCTCCCTTTTGAAAGGCACGAACGCCTCTTCCACTGCCCGACGGTCAATCCCGATGATGTCGATATCGTCCTCAAAGCCAAGGAGAATATGAGAACGTGTGATAATGGTACCGCTTCTCTGCACACCGGCTCTCCTGATAGCACCTTCGAGCGCTATGTTAAACAGCAAGTTAGAAAGAGCGTCACCCTGTTTCAATCCATCTAAGGTTACGAACGATGACGAAATCTCGTCCACCACCCGCACACTTGATTTCGTTCCATCAAGCGTTGCACGAATCAGTCTAATCAGCTTCGCCGGAAAGCCATGTTCGGACATAATTTGCCACAACTCGTTTCTCTTCACTGAATCGTACGCTGCTTTGAAATCTACAAACAGATGATGAGTCTGCAAGTTGTACTCCCGGAATTTATCTAGGATTTGAAGCAGGGTAAACATCCCAAGTAACACCGAAAACATCTTCTCTGACACCAGATAGCAGATTTTGTCATATAAGAGTTATAATAGTGAATACCATGACATCTTGTGTTATAAAACAGTTATAAAATAGCTCCCAGAAAACAAATCATTTCAAAACGGTTAAAAAACTTCATGAATCGGAAGTCATAAATTTATGCTGAAATAATGTGTTTTTAACGTTTTTTTGTACAAGATTCAAACATCGATAAAACCGTCGAAACTGATAAATGTTGTGTGCCATTTTCCAGAAGCAGAAGAGTCGAGAACGCCATATTCATGCCCTCTGGAGAGAAATAAACCGGAACCGAAATGCAACGAAATTTCTAAGGGATGGTTCTTGGAAGTCGGTTACTTTTCATAATGCCAAAAAAAAACAACTGGTTTGAAAATATTAACACTTCAGTTGTCGCGCTGTTGTATTTTGTACAACACCGCTGAAAAAACCTCGCTTTTTGTTCACAACAGCAGCGTGGTGGTTCTGACAGTGCCAAACCGCGCGACGACTGGAAAGTTAACGGTAAGAATGTGAAAAAATCGCAGAAACTGCTGAAAAAAATAACAGCTTTCGAGCCATAAGCGTCGGAACACAAGTGGTCACACACATCACCTCAAATAGGCATTTTTTTCAAGCTCTTCTTCTAGGATTCCCTGTTTTAGCCACAAACTTCACGAATTTCGCTATATTTGATTTGACAAAGAAACACAAAATGGTGCCAATTTCTGACGGCTTTTTTTGCGCCGTGATCGGCACATCACATAATCCGGAGCGTTACCTGTACAAGAGACACCTGAAATCACCTGTCACTGAAATCAACATAATATCAAATTGCTCTGGTAGCAAAAAGCACAGGTTCCTTATGATGATGTTTCACGAGTATCTATTGAAATAAAGCAGCTCTTTTCCCCTGTGTTGGCTGCATTCATTGTAGTCGAATACGCTTCCAAATCGATTAATAAAAAACAGCTACCGCACGAGTTTTTTCCGTAAACATTACTGCAAATTTTACAATGTTTACATTTGTAAACCGATGTTTGACGTTTGACGGATAAAAATCGATTCACTAAGCAAGAAGCTATATAAAAGTTGTTTGGGTGTCGAAAGAACAATAAAATAAATTCTCAAAGAGAATGTTGAAAAGATGTTCTCAAGATGTGTTATAAACGTTATTATAAGTTTATCAAAAATTCTTAGTTAAGATGCTCTGAGGATGTTATTCCAACGTAATTTCAGCTTATTTCAGAATCAAAACAAAACCATTTCACATTTTGCCAAATAAATAATCTAGATTACAGTACCGGTTGAAAATTTGAATCACCTTGTCTCGAATCAATTGAAGCCGCATGTCGATGATATTAACCAGATAATTTTGTTAGAAATCTGGGTTCAATTCAGTGAATTAAGCAATCATGACAAAATATGTAAAAAAATAAGTAACAGTTTGGAGTGTGACCGATATGATCAAAGTAATATTAAAGTTGAATAAAATAATTGAATAGTTCGAACATTTTCGGACGGTGCTGTAAGATTGATTAAAAGTCTGCCATATTATGTTTTCGTTTGAATTTGAAGCAAATTCATGAAAACAACACAATTTGGGTGGATTTGTATTATATTTAAGGAATATTGAAATGGCCCATGAATTATTGAAGAGTAAAACTGAAAGTTTCACCATAAATCTTGAACCGCATATTAAACTTCCCAAGTATCGATGAACATAATCCACTTTCGTTAATCTTCATTTCAGTGATAATAAAGAATCATAGATATGATAACTTGAAAAATATTTTTCAGGTTGGAGTAGCCATGTACATTATGACGAAAAATTTGTTCTGATTTTGCTGTAAGTTCATTCGTTTTGTATATATCTTGACGTTGGACATTGTAATGAGATAGTGTGTAATACAAATGTGTTTTTCAAGTTATATAGCTTACAAATAATGTCACAACAACCAAAACATTTGCCAGTATTATAAATAACAATCTTGTTTTACACAGTTAAAAATAATGAAGATTACACGTCATGTAAACTTCATTTATGCAATGTAAACATGACGTCATGTAAATTTGAGTCTGAAATCATGTAAAAATGTGTTATATGTCATGTAACCACTTAGAATCCTTCTGCTTTACATGACATATAATCGAAGTTTACATGACATATCATGTAAATATCCATGATAATCCACGCTCCAATTATGTGCATCATATGTCTCAGAAATTTACACGTTTCGTTCGAACTGTGTATATATACGTTATTTACACTTTCAAATATCTCAATTATAACAAATGAACTATGTCGCTCTATACTCTTGATTTGTGAGTGTTTAGTACTGAAAAATAACATAATTAGAACAAATGATCACCGCAACTTAAATTTGCATCTTTATTATGTTGGGGGTTTGTTTATGGTGGGGATTGCTCATCAAACCTTCCGGTCCGCCTCATAGTTACGTACTATTTGGTGCTGGGTGTAGTTCTTGTTTTTCCAACTGTATTGAAAAGCATGAACCATAGTCTTTGGCATACAATCGGATCTTTCTTTAGCAGAAAAGAACCGAAATGTCTATCGACGACCGGTGATTGCTAGCAGATATAGTGGAGAGCTTGTCTTGAAACGTTCATCGCTTCAAGCTAGTTGAAAAACTGAATACACTGATTGCCTGTCGATCAGAGCCGAACTAGGCATAGATCGTATACATACATCTGAATCTACATGTCTCCGATGTATTACATCGTTCCAGGTGGGAGTTATCTGATATGTGAATATGGTACCATAACAGAATTTTCCATCTGAACGAAGTGATAAATCATAATATTCCGCAAACTGTATCACACATCTACAGAATGTATTGCGTGAAGTTAAGACACAGCAGAGTATTGGGTACATAGGACCAAGTCCCTGCCGGGTGGCGCGAAACTGATGAGCGATAGACAATAGAATCAACAACACTGCCATAAGGGATAGTAAGCATGTGACTATTGTCGAAACTATGATTAGGAGGCAAATCAACATCCCAAGATCAAATTTTTGTTACAACCAATGTAGGAATTATTAAATTAGGCTGTAGAAAACGACAAATATCTGCAAGGTAATAAATGCTCGTAGTCTGTTTTTTCTTCGAATACACATGTATAAATTGTTGAAATTGCCGAATCATACGCGGAATTTATTAAACGGATCATGAAATTAGGACTGAAATCATAATGATGATAGATTATCAACTTTCCTTTCGTCGTGCTATTTTTTTACCGTTAAAATCACCAAACTGATTGGTTTCCCACTACTTACACCAATACAACAGCACAAAAACTGAAGTATTATAATCGCGTGTTGAAACTTATTCAGTGAATTCTTGTATATAGCTAGTATAAATGACAGAATCATAAACTTCTTAAACTTTCTTTAACTGAAAACAGGATGCTTGTTTATCAAACATGCTCAATCTGCACCTAATATCTCGGATCCAAATTGTTTTCTAAATAAAAATTGTGTCTAAATAAAGCGTGCAGGCCAACAAAACATAATTGAGTAGGAGTTTACAAGTTACTTAGCACATGAAAAGCATTTTGAAAAGGGATTTTGACGGTTCGATTGGCGGCTTACCGCCTACTCGCATTTCTCCCTTTCAGGATCTCTACTCACAACAATAATTATTTAACACAAACTAATATCAGATGGGCCGCCATTCTGTGGAGTGATGTGGCCCCTTCCTTTCCTTGTTTTATTATCTTTCCAGAACAACCGAAATGAAGAAGGAAACCTCCAAGCCATTGTGGAGAAGTGATGTCACAACAGGAAGATACGCATACCCGGCACGCAAATATCCCCACCTCAAGATCGTTAACACGTGGAAGGTCGTAAATCGGTTTGATTACATGCATAATAATAACTATTTACACCCTGACAGAACTGCCTATCTCAAAAATAGGTAAGAAGGGCGGGACGATGGTGCGAGCCTACCCACTCTGTCATCGGTGGGCGTCGGGCGTGCTAACGGGTATAGCATAGCCTATGGGGCTCTGCCTGCACAAATCATGTTTTCTTTCTCTTTCACTTTTTGTGAATTTGCTAACAACAATGCCATTAAAGTAAATCCAATACAGGAATGCAGTGCAGAGCCTCATAACGCCTTTTTCGGTAAACGTATTTCCCAGCGTGGGGGTTTATGGGGATGTTTGTGTAAACAACGCAGATTGGCCAAGGCTAGGGGGTGCGTTGATATTAGCAGATTAGCAGATTAGATCTTTATTATGTTGGGGGTTTGTTTATAAATCGTCGATTGCATGTGATTTTAACTAGTTGTCAGATCTATAAGATGTTATATAAGCCGCCATTGTTTGCGCTGTTTAAGCTATACAAGTGTTAGATATAAAGTAAATACTACTAGAAGAATACAACAGAATATGTTAAAAACTTGAATTATTTACTCATATATGACTAGCTGTGTTACTTGGGATTTGATCCGTCGTTGATCGGCCCTCTCGAAAACCAGCTTGGTATTCGCCGACAAAGGACTCCTCATACGGTCTCAATCTGTTGAACAGAATTCCAGACATGATTTTGTACGCCGAATTAAGGAGTGTTATCCCTCGGTAATTGGCACACTCCAGTCGATGCCTTTTCTTGTACAGAGGGGAAATGAGACCTTCCAACCAACTAGTAGGCATTTGTTCTTCCTCCCATATCCTCAATATGATACGGTGAAGGAGTTCGTGCAGCTGCTCACTTCCGTGTTTGAGAAGTTCGGCCGGGAGCTCGTCCTTCCCAGCAGCCTTGTTGTTCTTCAGCCCATTGATAGCTTTTTTACCTCATCTAGCGTTGGAGGTTCCACAGCCTGTTCATCGTCATTGATTTGAATTCTGCAACCAGATCCACTTCCATTATCTCCGTTCAACAATGACTCGAAGTACTCTTTCCACCTGGCGGCCACCATTGTTTTATCCGTCAGCAAGTTTCCTTCACGGTCGTTGCACATGGCGGGAGACGACGCTGTTTTTCTCCGCACACCATTTACGGACTCGTAGAACCGGGGCCCAGATAGCCGTAGCGGTAAACGCGCAGCTATTCAGCAAGACCAAGCTGAGGGTCGTGGGTTCGAATCCCATCGGTCGAGTATCTTTTCGGGTTGGAAATTTTCTCGACTTCCCAGGGCATAGAGTATCTTCGTACCTGCCACACGATATACACATGCAAAAATGGTCAATTGGCATAGAAAGCTCTCAGTTAATAACTGTGGAAGTGCTCATAAGAACACTAATCTGAGAAGCAGGCTTTGTTCCAGTTGGGACGTAACGCCAGAGAGAAGAAGAAGAAGAAGATGATTCACCCTTCTTTTAAAAATAAGCTGTTCTTTCAGCTTATCTTGCAGGCTAAATTTGGTTACAATTATGTAACTTTACTTTTGACATTCGACCGTTGGTTCTCCAAGTGTCCAAATGTTAATTAATAAGCAATAATTAGAATTTTTAACACGATTGGTTGTGCTACTTTTCGCCGAGTGTCAATCCACCGTAAACGTAAATTCTGTAAACGCCAATCAACCGAATGCAAATCCTCCATATGTACCGTAAAACGTGGTAACTTTGATAATGCCGGTAACATTGATAGTGCGAGACCCACAACACACTAAACGAAACTACAATGTTTCTGTTAATCAGTTGCGCAAAACGAATGCAACAGTAAAGAGTATTAGTATGACACTTCGTGTCAAAGCTAATTTCGTTGGAATCAAGTACATTTGAGAATTTTTTGGCGAATATTAAAAATTTATTAGATTTTAGCATTTTTGAAACGCTTACAAACAATCTGTTCTACATCCACTATTTGATGTAGTTTTGAATAGTTGGTCACTTATCTTTGACAGCCTAGTTATCATAGAATCTGTAATCTAAAGCCTGATTCGCTGCTGACAAGTAATTTCTCGGCCTATCTTGATGCATGGGAAATTTCTGCAAGGAATCGATCAAGAATGCGCTTTTTTCTGATCGCAGTACGCAGTTAAAAAGAACTGTCAGTTCAAATGGGAGTCACTGTAGAAAATTTCTGCAAGGAATCGGCGAGAAATTTCTTTAGCGATTCCTTTTCAGTAGCAAATCAGGCTTAAGTCAGAAATTTCCATATAGCGTTAAACGCCTAGAGGTATGTAACGCCCTATAAATGTTCCGTAATGCATTCAATTTTGTTCGATTTATACTCTATTATCAAAGTTACCCCAAAACAGAGAACCGACTTTCGATTATTTGAAAAATTATATATCCATTGAGAATAAATCTTTTGGCAATCTATCAACTGCAGTCGATAGTTAGGATACCAGTACTTGTTTTAAAAATATAAATTATAATTCTTTGAAACAGCATGCATAAATATTCAAGTTTTCTTCGAAAAAACTATCAAAGTTACCCCGTTTTACGGTACCTTTTTCTAAAATGACGGCTCATTTGACATTCACCCTTCTTTATTGGGTTGGCGGTTCTTTCGAGTTCCACTGATCTCGGCATTTTTGGCAAAATGTGTTTAGTCGAAAATGACCAAATATCTTCTTCTTATGATTGCTTACTGTTCTTTCTAGTATATTTTCCCAGCATCGGAATCGGGGTACAGACATTCAGAGTTATGACATTCGTAGAAAAATGCACAATCAAGCAAATTCAAAGGAAACGTAGATCTGTTGAGGTTCAATATTTCAGAATCCATAGATGGACGTCACAATGGCGTATAGTGTCCCTGCTCTTGATCACCAAGACACTCTTAGTTTCGTCTTGATTTTTAGATTTCTTCTCTTCTTCTTCTTTCTGGCGTTACGTCCCCACTGGGACAGAGCCTGCTTCTCAGCTTATTGTTCTTATGAGCACTTCCACAGTTATTAGCTGAGAGCTTACTATGCCAATGACCATTTTTGCATGTGTACATCGTAGATACTATATACCCTGGGAAGTCGAGAAAATTTCCAACTCGAAAGGATCCTCTACCGGTGGGATTCGAACCCACGACCCTCAGCTTGGTCATGCTGAATAGCTTTCCTCAAACTATAAAGCAGGCCTGCCCAACCTTTTTGAAGCGCGGGCCAAATCGCCGAATCATTTTTGTGTGGCGGGCCATTTTCTTCAAATGCCCATATATTCGCATGAAATTTGACAAAAGTCAGTAAATGAAGCAAATTGGTTTTTGAAATAAAAAAAAACAGAGAAATGATGCTAAGCTTTCTGAGGGATATTGAGAGAGTCTCTTTCAAAATTATGCAATAATCTTACACATGATATTTGGAAGAGTATTCAGAAATTTTGCACCTTGTTAAAATTTTCTAATAATCAAAATTCTTCCACAATACCACCTAGTATCATTCGAAATCCTACATAAGCAGGATCTTTTGAGATTCGTGACCTTGAATGCTGCAAAAGTTGCGAAAATCTTGGTCAGAATTAAGTGAGAATTATGTCCAGGATTTCACAAGAACAGAATTCCTTCAGAATCGCGTCGCATATTCATTTCGAAATTTTGAAATCTGAAGAAATGCTGTCCAGGAATTCATTTCAACATTGGCCAGGATTAGAAAAACAACGTATTGAAATCGATGAAAATCCTGTACAATCCTGTGGAATCCTATTGGACATTTTGTTAGAATCTTGCCCATGTTATCCGTGGAAATTGTGTCCACAATTCATAGCAAATCCTGTCCAATATTTTGTGAAAGGTTGCTTATTTGTTTATAATCCTGCCAAGGATACTGCGTTTTTATCCCCAGGAGTTGATAAAATTAGTTTCTCCAGAATTCTGGGAGAATACAACTCTTTGAATCTGTAAAATTATGTTAGCCTTTCAGCAATAACTTTTGTTTAGGCTTTTTTCATCGAATATGGATAGGAGTCCGAACAAGATTAATCTTGCAAATTTGAATGCAGTTTAAATTGATCTCCAGCACAATTTTACCCGTTATTAAAACACCAATCGGAAAGTGTCTGAAATTTAGCTGCAAAATATCCAAGACAAGACGAAGATTTTGAATGATTCCTAAAATCATATATTTGAGAAGATTCAAGAATATTATTTAAATAATCCTACCAAGTTGAAATATTAGTTCCAAGCTAAACAGAGAATTTAAATAGTTAGCCTTAATATTTATATTCAAATTTCAAGTTGATGGAGTTAACGGGCCAAATACTAAAAGAATCTTCAAACTCTCCGCGGGCCGCACAAAATGAACTCGCGGGCCGTACGTTGGGCAGGCCTGCTATAAAGGCTCTCCTAAATCAAGGCGATTTTTTTTACGGTGACAGTGACATGCACATGCGCTGCATGCACAGTTTGATGAGCGTGTCTAATCCACAGCAACGCAATTTCGCAGCGATTTTCGTCGTGTCGGTCTAGATGGTTCCATATAAGAGTGCTTGCAATGACTCAACAACGAAATCACGTCGATTTTTTGTCGAAGTCGCTTAAAGAATCGTGTTGATTTGGGGGAGCCATAAAGCTAATATGAGAATTTCACAGTTGTATGTCACTTCCCTCGCAAGATTAGTGTTTTTTTTGATACAATATTTAAATTGGATTCATAACTGTTTTAAGTGAAGGGAATAAGAAAATCATAATAAATCCAAACATTTTTAAATGTTCCATTTACTCCAATGCACCCTACCTTAATCGATAGGCGTTTTTTTTCGATTTATATTGACCTCGTTAATATTTGACATCAAATATATATAACAAAAATAATTCTATTCATTCTTTTTATCCTTGCCTGTAATGTTTAGTTTTATAGCCTAAATTTGAAGACATGGTTTTTCGGAGTGCTTCGTGAAGCCCAAGCAGGACAGTTCGGTTTTGCGTCGTCCGATAGATATGGCTCACGGTTTCGCGCGTGTTTTCGTCGCCGGAGATACTTTTTTTTCCTGTTTCGGAGCGTCTTGCTGGGTAGTGCTTCGTGAAGCCCAAGCAGGACGGTTCGGTTTTGCGTCGTTGGATAGATTTTGCTCACGGTTTCACGCGTGTTTTCGTCTCCGAACAATTTTTTTTCTGTTTTGGAGCGTCTTGCTGGGTAGGTATTTGGGAAGGCACAAGCAAGACGGTTTGTTGTCGGGACGCCAAGAAGTTTTGCTGTCAGTGCCAGTTTTGTGTTCAGTCGAGGATGGATTACCAACTGGTGAGTTCGTTTCAAACTTTGTATGGTTCGTCACTATAAGTGTCGGCATTATGCTATTTTCTTATACAATTTAAATATACATATATTTTTCTCTTTTTGACATTATTAAAAATTATCTTTTGAATTGTTCGACATTGTGAATGTTGACGTATTTTTTAAAACTTCTACCATATCGAGACAAAATGCACAGTAATACTCATATGTAATTTTCAAACAAACTATGTATAGTTCGTCACAACAAGTGTCGGCATTATTCCTGTTTCATATAATTTAAAATATATACAAGTAATTTTCAGTTTTCATCATTAATAAAAACATCTTTTGAATTGTTCGACATTATAGATGTTGACGTATTTTTTAAAGCTTTTACCAAAAACTTCTCGAGACAAAAATAGAAAACTAGCTTTAAATATAAGTCGTATATTTCCCCCCTTGTCCATGGATCGCATCATCGACCAGAGGTGACTCCCAGATCTTTTCCTCCCTCACTAATAAACACCCTTCCCGTGGTGATTGTGGAGATGCAGAGGTATTCTCGGTCTCTAGAAGCAACAATCATTACACCCTAACATTCCTTCCCCATCCCAACTGACTGTAAGGACTTGGCCGGCGCCGTTATTGATCAATAATATTAGATCTGCTAAAATTGCACTTCGAGAGTAAGCGGAAACTCCCATCCCTTATTCATTTGGATCGTAGTGCAATTCTTACCAGTTCCGATCAATCACGGAGTAGCAACCATTGACATGTACAGTCAGTCTATGCTATGCTAAATTTGAAGACATGGTTTTTCGATCTATAGGGAGCCGGATCCTATTCTTGACACTTTTGATTCACTTTGGCAGTGGAGTTTTTCGAAAACTACTTAGTTAATATTTGTCGTACTGTAGTGCCTCTTATTGCAAAATTTCTGATAATTCGGTCGAGAATAACCTCCCATGCCAAAGTAAATCATGGAAGTGCCCATATAGCTCTGCACCCTATCAGGCGATTCTTTTATAATTAAATCGTAAATATGACATGTGCAATTAAATTTTGGTATCGTAATATTCGTTGCGACAAAGTTAAGCCAATTTATTTAAGTTTATTCAGAAACATCAAGCTGAGGTTGGTAGAATTGGGTCCTAAAATTTTTAATGAAATCTTGTTTTTATTTAATAACACGAAAAAGCATGTTACTGTAACTACTTTAGCAATTTTTCCCCCTCAAATAATGGCTATGTCATGTTTAAACTTTAATTTAAAAATTTGGTCCATAAATGAACCTTGACACTTTTGATCATGTTTGACGTTCGCTTAGTCGACAAAAACACCACAGGGGTTTTAGTTCGACCACTGGGGTTGTTCCTATCTGACATTTCGTAAGGGACACGGAAAACAAAATACACCCAAAATTTGAGTTTAAGCCAAAGGATGTGACAAAATCTAAAAAAATGTTTTTTGGGCTTAAACCAACGGAAAACATTAGAAAATTGAGTAAACATGTGTTTTTGGCGTAAACTTAAGCGTTTGGCACTAAAATTGGGACAGGGCTTTAGGACCCTATTGAATACCGCCGGTTCAAAATTATTTCTGGTTGGCAAATCTGACGACGTTTCAGAGCTAGTGTACTTACATAATTGTCAAACTATGAACGAATGCAAAAGTGGTCGATTGACATAGGTTCTCAGCTATTAACTGTAGAGATGTTACTAGAATAGCTTTGTCCCAGTTGAGTCGTAACGCCGGCAAGAAAAAAACATTTGGTCCATAGCTGTTTGAAAATGTCTTTTAAAAAAGTGTTTACGGAAACCGAGAGAGTCAAGAATGTCCATGTTTAGCGTGACATAATTTGTACTGAGCATCAATGAAAGAGAATAAATATTGTATGGGATGGTACACAAATGATGTCACGCTAAATTTCAACTTTTTCGCCCCCCCCCCCCCTTTCTCACACTTTTTGTATGAGTCTTCCGAAAATTTTGTAAGGCTTGTCACGCTTGGCTCGACCCCCTCCCCCCCCCCCCCCCCCTTGGAGCGTAACGTAATTTGTGCATGACCCCTATACAAATGTACTGAAAAAGGTCGTCGAAAATGGAAGATTTAGCTTTCCGGGTAATGGTGCATTCCGGTAAATTGGTTTTCCGGGTAATGGTACATTCCGGTAAGTGGTATTCCGGTAAATTGCATTCCAGGTAATGGTATTCCGAGTAATGGTATAGAATCAATACTCAAAGATTTCGCGTGTCTTGTCCAGGGATTTTTCAGAACATTATATTATTGTTTCCTTAAGATTCTTCCGAAAAATTTACCAGTGAACTTCTCAAAAAAAATTCTTCAGAAGTTCCATCAAGTATTCTTATAGGCTCTATGAATTACTCATTTTTTTTTCTTAGAATTCTCCCATTCTTTACATTTCAAAATTTATCCACTTTCCATTTTTGGTTCAAAAATTACTACGGAATATCTCAATATTTTTTAGGGATTGCTTTACAAATTCTTCTGCGAATCACATCATATCAGATTTCTAGAAAACACATACAAAAAAAGGTTTGAAAGAACTTTGCTGGTAATTTGTCGAATAATTGGAGTTTAAATACAATCCGAAAGAATCAACTAAATTCCTGTCATAAAATTCAAGAATTAATCCACAGAGTTTTTGAAAATAAATGACTAAATAGAAATAGAAAAGCTTAAGTAACCGTTGTGGGATTAACTTCAAAAATCTTGTTCATTTTTCTTAGTTTCTATAATAAAAAATGAATGATGTTAAAACGGATTTAATTTTTACTGAAACAATTTGAAACTTAAATCTTATTGCATGAGCTCCCAAGTTTCATGAAACTATGGTAACATATTGATGTAGAACCTATTTTTCTTACCTTTTGAAAAGAAATTACAAACTTTATTTTTTGAAGGGTCTAATATCGATTATTTTGTAGTACTGTGGAAGATTAACGTCAAAATAACGCCGGTATTTTTCCAGATCATTACCTGAGAAGTATTGTGGTAAAAACAAAATGTAAGATATTAATGACTTTAAATCTCAGGAGAAGCTTTTGCATTACTTTGATTTTTTTTTTTTGAGGAATTCCTGATGGACTTTTAGGAATCACACGTATAAAAATTCTGCAATTTTTCGAAACAACATCGAAGGAAGGAGAAACAACAAAATATTCAAGCAAGTTGAACAATATTTGGGCAAAGGTATGAAAGGTAATTTATAATCTTTTCTCTAGATGTAAATTACAGGATAGTTCAAACCTCTTTAATGAATTTACAAATAAACCAAATTTCTCAATAAGTTTCATCAGACTCTTCTTTAGAAATTATCCTTCCTTGACTTCTGGTTTTCTAGAATTCTGCCAGAAAGCCTTTAGAAATTCCGCCCACGTATCGCACGAAAATTCAAACCAAGAATATGGATTCCGCCAATAATTGGTAAAATTGTTTCTACAGAAGTGTTCTAAGGAAGATCAATATAAATTTACTTATGAATATCCTAATAAATCCTTCCCCCCTTCTCAGTTATTTTGCTACATGTTTCTTTACAGATTCCTTTACCGCTTTGCTAATTTCGGAAGCAAAAGTTTTCCTGGGGTTTTTCAACCAATTTTATCTGAATATTCAAAGGCAATAGACATTTCAAAAATATTTTTTTTTGAATTTTTGAATAATCCAAAAAAATATAGAAGAATTTTTGACGCAATTCATGATGTATTTTGGAAATAGTTCATATGGACTTTTTATTAACTTCGCGGAAGAATCTGTCATAAAATATATGGGAAAACTATTTGAAGAAATTTACAGAAGAATTTCTAGTATAACTATCAGCGAAATATCTCAGTATTAGATATGATAGAATCAATTATTTTTTGGAGGAATTGTAAGAAAAACTGAAATTTTCAAGGATTAAGTAAAATTTTGCAGTACATCATAATCGGGAACATATTCCGGAATCAATTTGCCAATAAAAAAGAGAAATAGAAAGGATGAATGTCCAGGAATTCCCTTTGAAAGTATAAACAAGTCCCACAATATTATTTGACTAATGACGGATTCCATGTCAAATCAGTCAGTCACAGAACTCGACCATCTTCGATTTGGATTAAATTTTGCACATGTTTTTGGTATGGTAGAATAAGTGCTTTCCATAGAAAAATTGATCATTTTGACTCAAGTGTAACTTTTCAAAATGGCCTATAAATTTTTGCATGCAACTTATTTGAAAAATTCTAACTCCGAAACTGTTGATTTTAGAGAAAAATGTTCTATGAAGAAATTGTAGTAAACCGATAGGACTATAAGAAAAAAATATACACTGAAAAAATATATTATTTATTTCCATAGAAAAATCATAAATAAAACTTGGATTTTAAATTACACAAAAACCCCATTTTTGATATTTTTTAAATTTTCACCATAGAATCTTGATAGTAAAACGATGTTTAGGACAAAGTTTCATGATGGAGAAATTTTCAATAAAAAAGTTTTTCTAAGAACAACTTTTGGTCGATTTTCAAAATATTGATTTATTGTCAAAATAAATACGTTCTGATGAGAGAGTAAGCATCCTAAAATGATTCTTAGTCATAATGATCACAGGAATAATTTCTCTAGAAGTTTCGAGTTTAATGCAAAAAATATTGTTTAAATATTAGAACAGGCCATTTTCATTATTTATTCGCGTTTCTCCATTAATAATAATACGTTTTCGAGAGTAAAGACCATATTTCTTTCCTCTTACTTATTTTCCTTGATGGAGAATCACGAATAACTAATGAAAATGGCCTATTCTAATTTAAACAATATTTTTTGCATGAAACTCGACATAATTCGAAAACGGCTACTTCTAGAGAAATTATTCTTATAACCATTATGGCTTAGAATCATTTCAAGATGTTTACTGTTTCATCAGAACGTATTTATTTTGACAAAAAATCAAAATTTTGAAAATCGAGCAAAAGTTGTTCTTGGAAAAACTTTTTTAATAAAAATTTCTCCATCATGAAACTTTGTTCTAAACATTTTTTACTATCAAGATTATATGGTGAAATTTTAAAAAATATTAAAAATGGGGTTTTTGTGTAATTTTAAATTTATTTTTTTTATTTTTCCATGAAAATAAATAATATATTTTTTCGGTGTATATTTTTTTCTTATAGTTCAAACGGTTCACTACAACTTCTTAATAGCACATTTTTCTCTAAAATCAACAGTTTCGGAGTTAGAATTTTTCAAATAAGTTGCATGCAAAAATTTATAGGCCATTTTGAAAAGTTACACTTGAGTCAAAATGATCAATTTTTCTATGGAAAACACTTATTCTACCATACCAAAAACATGTGCAAAATTTAATCCAAATCGAAGACTGTCGAGCACGATTTTTATTTTTTTCGACTCATTCTGGATGGAATTCGTCTAATTTCCAAGAGATTTGCAAAAGTTCTGAAGCTACTCTTCAATATTCCTTGAGCGATTTGATTATACTAAAATTCCATGGAGAATATCAAAAAGATTTTTCTTTTGAAAAGTGTTGCTGCAAATCTTTTGAAAATTAATCAAATAATTTATGAAATAAAAAGTTTTCTTGAAAAAATATTGTTTAAGCAAATAATTTATTCTTGCAAAAATAGTGAAAAATTGGATCATAATCAAAGAGAGAATTTAATGCTGAAATGAAACAGTATGGTCGATTTTGATACATTTTGTACCATCAGGTCTGTCATTCATCTAAAGAAAACTTGACCATGCCAAAATTCCTTTAAAGTTCAACCTTATTTTTCGACAAAAATTCCCTGTGTCTATGTCTGAGGAATTTTTTAAGCAATTTAGTCCATTCTTAATTTTTTTCAGACATTATACGAGTTGATTTTAATATATGGATTTCTTTAGTGAATTCTCATACGGGAAATCATCATCACAGGACATCTCGAGCAGGATATCCTTCAAAATCATGTGAAATCAGAATGCAGCGAATATGCTGCTGTATACTGAAACAGCATTACTTGGATTATTAAAAAAAAAGTTTTTTGGGAATCGAACAATCAGCAGCTAGGTCTAACAGTAACCAATCGCATGACAACCAGACTTTTAAGGTTTCGGTTGACGCGAGATTCACCGATGGCAGCATCGCCACGCTGATGCTGTGTAAGACAAGCGAGGTTTTTTCACTATATTTGTACATCATAAAATAACGTAACTCCTGAAGAATTTCTTGTCAATAACAATAGTCATGTACATTGATTCAGAAAATTTTGCTTCATGGTGTTCTTTTTGTATTTCTTTTTTTATTATCATCCAAAATTGTTCATCCTGTTCCTACGCCAATGATCCTTACCATGTCCTTTCCTTTCAAAATTGTGACCTCGAGTTGCAATGAGTACCCTGGCTCCATCCCGTACTAATTTTGGTACTAAAAGTAAATAAATTATAAATACAAAAAAAATGAATTTCGGCTCCGTAAAGCATTTAACGCGAAAAGTTCCAAGGAGGAATCACATAATCGCGGAGGCAAACCCGAAGAAGTTCATCGAACCAAAGGCAATTCAAGAACGTCAAATCATAAAGTAATATTAGTGCATTGATACATTTGTAATGTAGTGTTAATGCTCTTTTGCTTGACAGCTCTTGTAATTTGTCGAATAAAAGCAATGTCGCATCAATATTGTTGATATACAGTAGAATACGTGCAATGTTATAATGCTTGGTGTTACTTGGGCACTTTATTACCCCTCTTCTCTGTTGTCACCTGGACACCGGTAGATTATGTTGTTTATCAAATTCAAATATAATTAGTTTGTTAGTGCTGTGTTAGAGTTCTTTTTTAAAAACTCTGAACACGTCCGCGAACGTATTATTATATATTGAATGAAACCATTCAAAAAACACTATAAAAATCTAATTTATCGACAGAGTATTGTATTTTTCGGAATATACACATTTTGTATCAAAATGTACAAACAACTCTTGTCGAGTCGATAATAGACCCACGACCCCCTTTGACGATTAATACCAATCTCCATAATTTCAAATCAGCGTGCATATGTCGCCTGTTACGCTATAAATTCCAACCATCCGCGAACGCCTCATGGCATGCTTCGTTGTCCCGATAGATACCGAAAAATGTTTATGATCGTTTTACATAGTAATTAAGGCGATAATAAATAAATCATCCACTTATCACCTGTACAACAAAAAACTTCAGCCGACGACCGATCGATCGATCCATCGTTGAGCGTCGTCGATCGTGCGCTGAATAGCTGTCTATCGCGGCGAAACAACCGCAACCACGACGAATACCTACATCGAATGAAGATGTTCGCTGATTGTCGTTCGGGCCCTCGGCTTCTTTGCGGTCGTCAGCCAGCAGCCGTATGCGGTTATGAATGCACATATATTTCAAACCCGTTGGCGGATGCGCGATGCGATTGCAGCTCAGGAAAGAGAAAAAACAGCGCGGGGCGGATCCAAATGTAATGGTGCTTAGATTAATTGGTCCTCTTTAGCGGGGAGAAGTTTCAACGTCTTAATTTATCACCTGGAAAGCTCTATCTATCTGTCTGTGGTGGCAGTGAAGTTATGCGCAGCGAACGGCAACGCGCCAGGGCGGCAGGAAGAGTTATGTTGTAGATTTATGCTAATTTTATGTGAAACTAAAACGTTGTCATTTAGCCCCGGGCAGGATGATCTATATCGCGTGACTGGTGGTGATTTTTATTGCACTCGTCTCACTAGATTGTGCGAAGGGATTGGGAAGGTGGCAGGGCAGGGGTGTGTCACCCAGCTATCGAAACGTATTAATCTGTCCGTCCGTCCGTTCGTAGAGCGATTTGTGCTAGGTGATGGTGGATGAGTTGAAAAATTTATGACTGGGACTGAGATTTGTAACCACCGTTTCTTCGCTTTTAGGCAAGGAAACGTAATTGCCCGTCGGGATAATTTGAACGTCTGGCTGGATGTTTTGCATACATAGACATGCAGACTCGAAAGCATAACGGAACATCAATTACGCCCATGGGCGTAACTAAAGTGGACAGGAGTGGGTGTTGCTCCTCCCGCTCACCGATGTGTTTCGCTTCCTCTTACCACTACATATAAACACTAAGCACGTGTTATATCTGTCAAAACACTCGAGAATTAAAACATGTTCTACAAACGAATAAAGTGCTTATTTAAAGCCTGTACACATCAGGCATAGAAACATTAATGATGCAGTAGTAGGGTTTCTATATGATGGAAGTGCTGTTACTTGCCATGTCTGAATTTGTTGTGCTACTATAATGCCTGTACGCACCAATGACGCTAATTTTGGGCTTATTATTATTGCTTATAATTACTTGGGGAATCCTGGCTACGCCCATGGTTACGCCCCAGCATCACAGTCACACGACAACGAACGGCGCGTTCAAAATCAAAACAAACCACTTGCAAAAGCATCATAATAATAATAATGGAACAGGTTATGCCGTTGTCGTTGTTGGGGTGGTAGTAGGCTACGCAACGCACCCCTCGTGAGCACCCCCGGGATCCAAGTAGGTATTACATAACGAACCATTGAAGCGTCATGGCTTCCTACGAGGAATAATAGAAATCGTGCTTCACGCACGACGACGACTAACAAATCGAATCAATTTGAATGGGTTGCTACGATCGATGAAATTTCACACCTTCCAATCCGATCGAATCCAATCGTATCCAATCGTGTCGTGGTGTGAATGAAAAACCCATCCAACCAACATAATAATGGTCGAGTTAGTTCTATTGAATTATCACAATTATGGCACGTGGGAAACTCTTCTTCGAAGGCACTCACTCTTTCTCTCGATCTTTTATGATTGTTGGAATTACCGAAACATTTCGGTCCCAAAACAGTTGATTGATACCTGCATAGGTGGTAAATTGAGGTTAAGTGAATGACGTCAATGAAAGCGAGTTCGATGGTTCGACCGCATACTGCTGCGTTTTGCGATCCATTCAAGGGATTGTCTGTATAGTTACTAATTTTCGTAGACAAAAACGAGTCGTTCGATTTGATTCAAATCGTTTCGAATGCAAAGCCCATTATATTCGGTTTGGCATACCTACGGAGTTGAAATGCATGACCGCTAGGGTGGTCCACCATTTGGATATTCGCTACACCTTTCATCCGATCTTATAGCTCTCTAGACGATTGGTCTTTGACAAGCACGAGAAAGTAATTGCTAAAGAAAGTCGTTGCCCCTTTACAAATTACGGTTTTTCATGTAAAGTCAATATAAAATAGATTTCTCCAGAGATTCTTTCAGTGTTTTCTCATTCGCATCTGATTTGCCTCACGATATCTCTCAAGGATGCCTTCATAAATTCCTGTTGAAATTGCCTAAGAAATTCTTTTACGAAATCCCTCATGACTTCTGTCAGGAATCCAAAGAATTCTTGTATTGTTTTTCGCAAATTATTGCAATGACTTCATAATGAACTCTTCTATGAACTATAAATGGATTTCATTAAAACGTCTTTTAAAAAGACATCCAGGATTTCTTGGACGAATTCTTCAAACAATCCCTTGATTCCTCCAAGGATTTCTCTGGAAAACTCTTCAAAAAAACCTCAGAGAATTTTCACGGATTCCTTCATATATTGCCAGCATAAGCAACAAGAATCACTACTCTTGGAGTTTCTTCAGAGATTCTCCACAAATTTCAACTGGAGATCGCAGCAAGCCGCGCGCACGCGAACAGACGGGTTCAAACCAACTGTCTCGATTTTTATCCTCTCCGCGTATAATTTCAATTCGGCAGACGAGTTTGCAAATCGGCTGGTGAAAATGGCTTTGACTAATTTTTTTTTTGCAATTTCTCATCGTAATAGGCTGTTTTTCATCACGCCAATCTGTCATGAAATGGCCTACTTTCCTGCACTGAAGTATACAGTGCGGGAATAGTCATTACACAACTGAATCCAGTGCTGTAATGGTTCATTACGCAACGCTTTCTCATCACGCAACTGTTTTGAGTTGCGTAATGAATCATAACACGACAATTTTTCAGAAATTGTAAAATAATGGTGAATGCATTCCGATATAGTTTCTGATATTCTCAAGTGGTCAGTTCGCACTCAGCTTTCGAGTCAAGCGCACGTCCTTTTTTTTTGCTTTCGCCTGGCTACGAGAGTCGATACGTGATTCAATATACACATCGTTTAATCGGTCGAAAAATTGCTTCGGCGCGTCCGAAAACACGCGTTTAATAGTTACCGTGCTACTCTCGCTATCGGGATGCATCGACGCGAAAACACGTTCCGCATAGATTATGCGAGCATTCCAAAGAAACCCTCTTACGAGGAACTACACCACTTCGTCGGTACAGTGCTCGGTATGCAACGGGAAGAAGTATTACGTCTTCAGTGCAGCAAATACCTAGGTTGTGCTTTTGTGAAGGCCAGCAGCCTCGCTGTGGCTGAACGTATTGTTAACGAACACGACGGAAAGCATGATATGGAAGTCGACAAGAAGAAGTATCCAATCCGCATGTGGATGGAAGATGGTGGAGTGGATGTGAAGCTCCATGATCTATCCGAAGATGTGCGTGACGAAAACATCTCTGCATTTATGCTGCAGTATGGAGAAATCCTGTCGATTCGGGAGCTAACCTGGGATTCCAAATACACATTTGGTGACATTCCAACCGGCATACGCGTAGTTCGCATGGTGGTCAAGAAAAACATTCCGTCCATCATAACTGTCGATGGAGAAACCACGTGTGTTTCTTATTTCGGCCAAATGCACACGTGTCGCCATTGCAACGAGCCTGTTCATAATGGAGTGACATGCATCCAAAATAAGAAACTACTGCTGCAAAAATTACAAGCCGACAAAGTTTCATATGCCAATGTCACAAAACATGGCGAGTCTACGGAGCCTGCCGAAAAATCAACCGGTGGCACTTCTAGGCGAGCTACAACTAATACAGCATCAGATCTAACAACGAACAAACGAAGCACATCGGCTTCATCAACAGCAAGCACATCCAAAGCAAAACCCACTCATCTGAAACAAAGCGAACCAATGCCTCCGCCCTCACTACCCGTACCAACAACATCGTCTACACGTGCAGATATGGAATTCCCATCGTTATCGAAACCACCAACGCGCGCAGCAGCAATCGTAAATTCTCAACAGCGAAACGACGAGCACGAATCGGACAGTTCAACATCATCCAACAGCGGCCGACGGCTGCGAGACCGTCCTCCCGGCAAGAAAATGCGCCACGATAACATCGACAACAACAACACCCAAATCTAAAAATGGATCTGATCTCCTACAATATAGCCACCATCAACATAAACACAATCACGAGCGAAACAAAGCTTAATGCACTCCGCACCTTTATACACACACATGCTTTAGACATCATCTTCCTTCAGGAGGTCGAAAACGAGCGGCTGGTCCTTCCCGGCTTCAACGTCGTTTGCAATGTCGACCCCGCTAGAAGAGGGACAGCCATCGCTTTAAAACAGCACATCAAGTTTTCTAACGTTGAAAAAAGTCTTGATGGGCGGCTGACTGCTCTTCGAATTCACAACACAACGTTATGCAACTGTTACGCTCACAGCGGCACCAACTACAGATCATAAAGAGAGAGATTCTTCAACCACACTGTTGCATATTATCTCCGCCACAACACTCCGAATATTATAATGGCAGGAGATTTCAACTGCGTAATCCGACAATGCGACTCCACGAGCAACAACTTCAGTCCGACACTCCAACGTACCGTTCAGCAGTTGCAGCTGATAGACGTTTGGGAAACACTGCGTCCTAGATCTTCTGACCCTACACTGCCCATAACTGCATAACAGTCACATTCGACATTTTTGGTAAATTGGAGTTAACACCATGGAGAGTCATCAAATGACAAATACTTTCGATCAACTTACTGAAATCTGTGAGATTGTTCTAGAAAATTCGAAAAAAATACCAAGTTGTTTTGTCACATTGGCAATTGTAACCGCATAACAGTCACATTGAGATTATACATGAGCCTCATAATGTACTAGCAACGAAATTTCTATCAGAATTATTTTCTGACTACCCGAGCAGGTGAAAAAAGCTCGGCAATAGCTAATTTTGATATGGACATCTAAAAGTGATATTAACTTGATAGATATAAGAGATAAAAGATCTGAAAATGATATCTAAAATTAACTCCTAGAATATCATTAGCATATCATATTTAGCTTTTGTAAGATCTAACCAATATCAGCGAGCTATTCATTTGATCTGCAAACATCAAATTTTGATATGGCTTAGAAGTTCCAGGAATAAAATTTAGATATTATCTTCAGATCTTTTATCTCTTATGTCAATCAAATTAATATCTCGATTTGATAGTCAGAACTTCGCTTCTGCTCGGGTATTCACCCAATATGCGATATGAGTTGTACAAAATTTCAGCCTCAAATAAGCTCTTTTGAATTCTTAATGATTTTTTGAAATTTTAGTTTCCTCCCATACTGCAGTAAAATGCAAACTTTGTATCCCATTTACTCAATGCCTACTTTTGTCGAATGTTACAAATATGCAGTTATGGGCAGTACATACATCTCCCATAACTCTTCTTCAAGACTCGATCGCATATATGTCAGTGTTGGTCAGCGAGAACAATTACGAACCATCGACACACACTTTTGCTGTTTCACCGACCACAAAGCTGTCACAATGCGCATGTGTCTTCCGAATCTCGGAAGAGCGTCGGGGCATGGCTTCTGGACCCTCCGACCGCACTTATTAACAGACGAAAACATTGATGAATTTCGAAACCAATGACAGTACTGGACCCGGCAGAAAAGAAACTATTCGTCTTGGATGGCATGGTGGATTGGGTACACGAAACCAAAAATCAAATCTTTTTTCAAATGGAAAGCAAAGATTGCTCGTGACACTTTCCATCGTGAATCTCAGCGTCTTTATGTAGAACTTCGGCAAGCTTACGAAAGATATTCAAACGACAACACCGCTCTAACCACCATCAACCGCGTTAAGGGTAAAATGCTCGCGCTGCAAAGAGAAGCTACACACACCTTCGCACAAATCAACGAACCACTCGTCTCTGGGGAAACGTTGTCTGTATTCCACTTGGCCGAAAGAAAGAAAAGAAGGACCATCATCACTCACATGCGTGGCGAGCAAAACGAGAGCTACGACTCATCCGAAGAAATCGAACATCATCTTCTTCTTCTTTCTGGCGTTACGTCCCAACTGGGACAAAGCCTGCTTCTCAGATTAGTGTTCTTATGAGCACTTCCACAGTTATTAACTGAGAGCTTTCTTTGCCGATTGACCATTTTTGCATGTGTATATCGTGTGGCAGGTACGAAGATACTCTTATGCCCTGGGAATCGAGAAAATTTCCTTTACGAAAAGATCCTCGACCAGTGGGATTCGAACCCACGACCCTCAGCATGGTCATGCTGAGTAGCTGCGCGTTTACCGCTACGGCTATCTGGGCCCCTAACAACATCATCTGTTTGATTACTATCGGCGGCTTTACTCGGAAGAGAGAGATCATTACGCGACTGACAACTCTTTCGAGTGCGACCGAGTTGTTCCCGAAAACGACAGAGCGAATGAAGCTTGCACTGCAGACATCAGCACAGCCGAAATACTATCGGCTATTAGAGGAGCGGCACGCAGAAAGTCTCCAGGCAGCGACGGCATACCAAACGAATTCTACGTGAGAACGTTCGAAATTATCCACCGAGAACTCAATCTCATATTAAACGAAGCTCTGTCCCGTCGCTTTCCACCAGAATTCGTTAACGGTACAATCGTGCTCGTGAAAAAAAGAGGAACCGATGAAACAGCAAGAGCGTACAGGCCGATCTCTCTGCTCAATAGTGATTATAAACTATTCTCCCGAATACTCAAATCACGATTAGAAAAGGTTACCCAAACACATCGCATCCTAAGCGTCGCTCAAAAATGTGCGAATCCTCCGCAAAATATTTTTCAAGCGACCCTCTCCCTAAAAGATCGTTTAGCCCAATTAATCCAGCAGAAGCGGAGAGCCAAATTGATCAGTTTCGATCTGGAGCAGGCTTTTGACCGGGTTCGGCTTCCCTTTCTACACAGGACCATGTGCTCACTCGGAATAAATCGGGATTTCATCGATCTTCTCGCTTGCATATCCAAACGCTCAGCGTCTCGCTTACTCGTCAACGGTCACCTTTCGGCTGAATTTCCGATTGAACGCTCCGTTCGTCAGGGAGACCCTATGTCCAGCTTGCTCTTCGCCATCTACCTACAGCCGCTCATCAGCAGACTAGAACTCGTTCGCGATAACATTCTAGTCGTCGCCTATGCTGACGACTTCACCGTCATAACAACAAGCGTGCAAGGTATTATAGACACGAATGCGATATTCTCACGCTTTGAGAGAGTATCCGGGGCTAAACTCAACTTGGAAAAAACGCTCTCAGTAGACATAGGTGATACCGGGGCGCAGAACACTATCAACGTACCGTGGCTCCAGACAGTAACTACTGTCAAGATTTTGGGCATCATATTCGCCAATTCCATCCGAGTGATGGTTAGATTGAATTGGAATGCGATTGTGAACAGCTTCTCCCACATTGTATGGCTCCATTCAATTCGATCCCTATCCCTCCATCAGAAAGTCATCCTGCTCAACACATTCGCTACCTCCAAAATTTGGTATCTTTCGTCAGTCCTTCCACCTGCAGCCGCACACACAGCAAAGATAACCAAAATAATGGGTAACTTTTTATGGAAAGGAGTTCCAACACGCATACCCATGAATCAACTCGCTCGGCCAAAAGAGAAAGGTGGTTTGAAGCTACAATTACCTAGTCTCAAGTCCAAGGCCCTGCTATTAACCCGACACACACTAGAAATTGATGTTATTCCGTATTACAAGTCACTGCTGTTCCCCCACAACGGAATCTCTCCACCATGCCCCGCTGACTTACCCGATGTCAGACTAATTCAACAACAGCAAATCAACGTTCCGCCTCATCTATTGTTAAACCCTGCGGCCAGCTTAATCCACCGATTATTTGCGGAGCAAACCGATGAACCAAAAGTGGAACGAAACTACCCAAATCATCGATGGATCAGAATATGGAGAAACATTTCGTCCCCTCTTTTGACTACGCAGCAAAAAAACGACATGTACTTGATAGTCAACGAGAAAGGAAACTACCGCAAACTATACCACACCATTGGGCGTACGGATAGCGAATTCTGTCTGCACTGCAATCACATCGTAGAAACGATAGTGCACAATAGGGTGCCAATGAAAATCGATTTTTCGAATTTCAAAAAAAGGTAGGGCTCAAAAGTTTTGTCTCCTCGAAAAAAGTCCCCATGCAAAATTTGAGCTCAATCGGATTTCATTAAGTGGACCCCCAAAGCGGTCAAAGTTTTTTTGGCTTTTTTGACCCATGAAAAATCTCCAAAGGGGGGGGGGGGTACATGAAATTTCCGAAATCGAAATTTTTTTTTTGATGCCAGATGTCTTAGAAATGCATGAAACGTCGAGATCTGGTGTTATTTGGAAAAATTTTTTTTGAATAAATCGACCTTTTGGGACTTAGTAAATTTTTGAGTTGGGGGAGTGAATTGAATTTGAAATGAACGATTTGAATTCAATTGCTGAGAAATTCAAGGCAATAGTATTGAAACATATCCTGGCATATATATTATACATATATTGGCCACTGAAAGCATATGATATGTGATATTTCATTAGGGTGGTTCATTTACTTTGCATTAGAGTGGTCCTTTTTGTTAAAAAATAAAAAAAAATAATAAATAGAATTTTAATTGAATATTGAAGACAATAGTATTGGAACATCTCTCACATTATCGTAAGCCATTTTCTACATTTAATATGTGGTATTTTATTAGGGTGGTTCACTTATTTTCCATTCGGGTGGGCTTTTCTGTCGAAAAATCATAATTTGAATGGGATATTAAAAACAATAGTATTTTATCACCTCTTTCATCATCGTAGGCCATTTCCTTCATTAGATTCGTGATATTTTTGTTTAGAGAGGCTTTAAATTCCTCTGAATTCATGCGCCTCTAGTTCCATTTGATATGCGACATCATCGTAGAATACTGATAACATATTTCATTAGGGAGTTTCTCTTATTTTCCATAAGGGTGCACCATTTTTCGTATAGTTTGAAACCATGATTTCTCGAAAAAGTCTCGTCCACTTTCTTTAATTATGGTATCATTGTAAAAATTTCAACCTTAATATCTACAGACCGAAAGATTATGGTGTGGACTACTACATAATATTTGCGTAATGTTCGACGAAAAATGTAAAGGTAACTTAGTTAACAACAAAAGAGTTTTCTAGAAAGCCTCTCATTGTTAGAAAGGTCTTTTTGAAAAGTTTTGCGTGATTTTCATTCGGAATGCAATGCACTTCACTAAGCTGAACCAGTTCGGAGTCCTCGTCTCATACAAAATCCGCTTGCTACTTCGTGATTTCAGATGCACTCATCTCAGAGATCAAGCATTGAGCCTCGTGACCTTTCCAATTTAGTTTTGCGAATTCCGAAGGAAATTCTACAGAAAATTCTGAAGGAAATTCTAGAGGAAATACCGAAGGAAATTCCAAAGGAAATTCCAACGGAAATTCCAGAGGGAATTACGAAGGAAATTCCAGTGGAAATTCCGGAGAAAATTCCAGTGGAAATTCCGAAAGAAATTCCAGAGAAAGTTCCGAAGGAAATTCCAGACGAAATTTCTCAGGAAATTCCAGAGGAAATTTCGCAGGAAATTCTAGAGGAAATTCAGAAGGAAATTCCAGAGGAAATTCTGAAAGAAATTCTAGAGAAAATTCTGAAGGAAATTCCAGAGAAAATCCCTAAAGAAATTCCAGAGATAATTTCGAAGAATATTCTAGGGGAAATACGGAAAGAAATTCCAAAGTAATTTCCGAATGAAATTCCAGAGGAAATTGCGAAGGAAATTCCAAAGGAAATTCCGAAGGTAAATCCAGAGGATATTCCGAAGGAAATTGCAGAGAAAATTCCGAAGGAAATACCGAAGAAAATTCCAGAGGAAACGAAAATTATAGAGGTACTTCCGAAGAAAATTCCGAAATAATTTCAAAGCTTCAAAAGAAATTCCAAATCAAATTCCGAATCAAATTTAGCATGAAGCTCCAAAAGGAATTCCGAAGAAAACTCCAGAAGAAATTCCGAAGCAAATTGCAAAGTAAATTTCGACGAAAATAACGTAGAAAATTCCAAATCAAATCTCGAAGGTAGCTCCAAACGAAATTCCAAAGCAAATCCCGAAAGAAATTCCAAAGCAAATTCAAAAGGAAATTCCAGAAAAATAAATCCGAATGGATTTTTGAAGGATGTTCCGAAGCAAGTTCCAAAGAAAACTCGGACGAAAATTGCGCAGAAAATTCCAAATGAAATTCCGAAGCCAGCTCTAAAAGAAATTGCAAAGGAAATTCCATAAGAAATTTCAAAGGAACTTCCGAAGCGAATTCCAAAGGAAATTCCGAAGGCAATTCCAGAAGAAATTCCTAAGGAAACGCCGAAGAAAATTTTGAAGAACTGAAGAAGGAAATTCCGAAAGTAATTCCAAAGAAATCTAAAATAACTTTCTGAAGCAACTTACTGAAAGAAATTCATGAAGAAATTCCAAAGGAAATTCTGAAGTAAATGAGATATGAAGTTCCGAAGAATACAAAGAAATTCTAAAGGATACTCCTAAGAAAATTCCGAAAAAAAACATACGAAGGAAATTCCAAAGTAAATTCCGCGAAAATTCAACGGAAATTCCGATGAAAATTACGTAAAACAGTCCAAAGGAAAAAATTCCAATCAATACTTCTAAATAAAATTTCGAAATCTCCTTAGGAAATTCCAAAGGTTATTTCAAAGGAAATTCCGAGGAAACTCTATAACAAATTTGGAAGTAAACTTCAAACGAAATTCCGAAAGAAATTTTAAAGAGAATTTATAGTAATAAAGGAATTCCTAAGAAAATTCTGAAGAAAATTTGATAAGTAGCCCCAAAGAAAACTGCAAAGGAATTTTAAAGGATACTCCTAAGGGAATTTCGACGGAAATTCCAAAGTTAATTCCGAAGGAAACTAAAAAAAATCCAACGGAATTTCCGAAGCAAATTTCAGAAGAAATTCTGACGAAAATTGCGTAGAAAATTCCAAAGGAAATTCCGAAGAAAAATCCGTGGAAAATTCCAAAGGAATTTCCGAAAACTCCATAGGAAATTCCATAAAAAAATTCAAAGCAAATTCCGAATGAAATTCAAAAAGGAATTTCTAAGGAAATTTCGAAGAAAAGATCACAGCTCCAAAAGAAATTCCAAAGGAAACTTCGATGGAAACTTTCGAAAATACAAGGGAAATCCCGAAAAAAATATTTAAAAAAAATGAATAAAATTGCAAAAGAAATTCTGAAGCACATTCCAAAGGACATTCCGACGACAATTCTGAAAAATATCCAAAGCATATTCAAAAGGGAATTTCTAAGGAAATTCCAAAGAAAATTCCAAAGCAAATCCCGAAGCAAATTGCAATGAAAAAAGGAAGTTGAAAGGAAATTTCGTAGAAAATTTCTAAGGAATTTTCTATGGAATATCCAAAGCAAATTTGTAAGGAAATTCTCAAGAAAACTCTGTGGAAATTCCAAAGAAAATTGTAAAGGAAATTTCTAAGAATATTCCGCAGTAAATTTCAAAGGTCCAAAAGAAATCCCAAATGAAATTCCGAAGAAAGCTCCAAAGAAAATTTCGAAGGAATTTCCAAAGTAAATTCCAAAGCTTCGAAAGAAATTCCAAATAATATTTCGAATACAATTCTGAAGGAAGCTCCAAAGATAATAACACAGGAAATTCCGAAACAAACTCTAGAAGGAATTCGGAAGGAAACTCCAAAGCAAATTTCGAAGGAAACTCAAAAAGAAACTCCGAAGTAAATTTCGAAGAAAATTCCAATGAAAAGTTCAGAATGAAATTCCGGAGGACACTTCATAGGAAATTTCGAAGGAAATACCACAGAATATTCAAAAGGGCACTTCTAAAGATACCGAAGAAAATTCCACAGGATATTCCGAAGCAAATTCAGGATAAATTTCCGATTTTGATAAAAATTCCGTAGAAAAAAAAAGGAAATTTCGTAGAAAAGTCAAATAAAAATTTTTAGAAGGAATTTCGAAGGAAATTCCGATTAAAATTCAAAAGGAAACTCCAAAGAAAATTCCGTTGAAAACTCGAACGAAAAAATCCATATGAAATTCCGACGAAATTTCTTGAAGGAACTTTGTTACATCCTTGAAGAATAAACGAGAACTGATTGTCAAAACTTGAATTACCTACGTTGTCACAACCGAATCGCGTGTACTATAGCAAGCAGAATGCAACGTACTTTTGTTTCGGGAATGAAGGAGCCCAAGGCTGAAAATCTCTTTTGAAAATATAAACTTAACACTTTTGTTGCCCTTCATCGTCGCCCATCAAGCTATTGTCATAATTTGTATACGTCAAAAATTATTTCATTCCTTTTTTATCTGTATTTTGATTATGGCAGTTAGAGTTGTGCTTCACTGAATTCACTGATGATTGGAACGTTTTATTTTAACTTTTCAAAAGAAACCCTTAATGAAAATAGCTTAACGAAGAGTTGCATGCTAATGAAGAATCATGATTCAAAACTATACAAACAAAGTTGATTTGTTAGATCTGTTGAGAATATTTTACAAATTAAATGATCACCCTTATGCAAAGCTGAGGACAATAGCCCCAATGAAATATTACATATTATACATTAACAGTGGCCTACGATGACATAGGAGATGTTTAATTACTCTTGTATTTACTATTCCATTCAAATACTCATTTTTTTTTTTAAAGAATCACCGTAATTGAATATAAGTGAGCCTTCCCAATGAAATATCACGAATCTAATGAAGGAAATGGCCTGCGATGATGAAAGAGGTGATAAAATACTATTGTTTTTAATATCCCATTCAAATTATGATTTTTCGACAGAAAGGCCCACCGTAATGAAAAATAAGTGAACCACCCTAATAAAATACCACATATTAAATGTAGAAAATGGCTGACGATAATGTGAGAGATGTTCCAATACTATTGTCTTCAATATTCAATTAAAATTCTATTTTTTATTTTTTTTATTTTTTAACAAAAAGGACCACCCTAATGGAAAGTAAATGAACCACCCTAATGAAATATCACATATCATATGCTTTCAGTGGCCAACAATCATATAGGATATGTTTCAATACTATTGCCTTGAATTTCTCAGCAATTGAATTCAAATCGTTCATTTCAAATTTTAAAAAAAATTTACTAAGTCCCAAAAGGTCGATTTTTTCAAAAAAAAAATTTTTTTCCAAATAACACCAGATCTCGACGTTTCATGCATTTCTAAGACATCTGGCATAAAAAAAAAAAATCGATTTCGGAAATTTCATGTACCCCCCCCTTTGGAGATTTTTCATGGGTCAAAAAAGCCAAACTTTGACCGCTTTGGGGGTCCACTTAGTGAAGTCCGATTGAGCTCAAATTTTGCATGGGGACTTTTTTCGAGGAGACAAAACTTTTGAGTCCTACCTTTTTTTGAAATTCGATGGCGAAATTTTTCCCATACATTCCATTGGCACCCTAGACTGCACAAATACAGCGACTGTCCTCGGATAGTACCAGCCTGGAACGTTCTTCAACGATATTTTGCAACAGTCATTCCCGGAAGAAGACAACTTACTATAGAGGACCTACTGCGACCTTCATTGGATGGAATTCTTCGTTCCAAACAGGCCGTCCTCATGAAACTATTTATCTCTTACATCAACTTCGTTAATGATTTTCATGGTAGAATAGATGTACAAGCGATAGATTTTCACCTGTCTTGTGAAGTTTGAAACAATTATTATGTAATTATTTTTTAACTAACATGACCAATAAACGATAATTATAAAAAAAAAAAGTCTTCTACGAAATTTCAAAAAATGTTGTACGGAACTCGTTGGAGAACTCGATGTTTACACCACCCGTCGTAATTATCCTACTCGGCAAGCCTCTTAAGATAAAATTACGACTCGTGCTGTAAAAATCATCGTTCTGCAATTTGTTCCGTAAACTACTATTATAATTATAGCTAATGCTGTGCCAGTTGTACAGTGAATCCACAATTAAGAATCACCCACAATTTATGAATCAGCTGCCTTCAAAGGACAAAATAACAGTAAAAAATAGCACAAAACATCACGGAAACGTTTTCGCTTATAATTTATTTTGAGTAAAGTTGTTTATGTGATGTTTTGTGTTGATTTTTGTTGTTATTTTGTCATTTAAAGTCAGCTGATTCATAAATTGTTGATGATTCTTAATTGTGGATCCACTGTATAAGTGATTGATTTATGTTTCGTGAAAAAAAAAAAACATATTACAAGGTAAAATATAGTTTTGGCTGGTAGAAGTAAAAACCCAAATTAGTACTTATTATTATGAGTGGAAAAACTGTGTAGTGCTGCCTGGAAAGAATTTAAATCACAATTTTGTTTAAAGTGAACATTAGTCAAATAATAATTCTAGAAGAAGCAAAGAAAAGTTATGTTATATTTCTATTCCTACTTGCTATCCAAATGGTGCTTATCGTTTTCTTCCATTAAAAATTCAAATTGGAACTCAGCCCTTAGGATAGGAAAATCCACTTTAATAATTTGGTGAGTTTGTTCAAATATACACTTTAAAGTTGTTTTTTTTTTGTCGAGAGATGGAGTCGATTAATTTTCCGAATTCGGCTGGTGAATTTGTAAATCGGTAAGAACAACGTTTTAACGGAAATAACGAATATTTTTACAATTACAATTACAATTTGCCGCAGTTCCAATTTCCAATTAATATTATCGAACACTGCTTGGAGGAAAAGATTATTTTTTTAAATATCATGGTGAGACATCAATTTGGCATATGAAAGTGAAACACCAAACCAAATCATAGTGGTATTGAACGTGAACATTAGTGATACAATAATTGATGTAGTCATGAAGCTTAAACAGTTTCCGTTATTATTGAAAACATAACAATAACCTAAATGCAATTCGAATAGTGTCAATGGTAGTTGAATGTGGAAGTAACCACTGTATTTGTTGGACAAAAAAAGTCGACATGAAGAATTTGTTGAGTTCGTTCCGATAACTCTTCAAATGTGTATGTGTTTTTTATCGAGGGCAGGGGCAGATTAATTTTATATTGTTTATCTACAATTATTGCATAGCGGGTTGAGATTCATCTATTTCCAGAGAGCGAGGAAAGGCGCTTAAGCCAAGGCTCTTGAGCTAGGGCACTAGGAAGAAATACCTGTGTCCCATCCCAAGAGAAGGAGAAAAAATACATGGAGTGTGCATTAAAATTCTTAGCAACGCCACTTCCAACGATTTTATAGGTTGTCCCCGTTTCTTCCAGCGTTTATCATATTATTCATACGTGGATAATCTGATCACCGTAAATTTTTGAATTACCTTCAAACCCAAGTCTGCACAGTGGGTCTGTCCATTTCAGTATTAGTGCCATATCTCCGATATGCTGCAAATATTAACGCTGACAAGAAAATACTTGAAGTAATTCAGGTACATATTTCCAGGATGCTTTTCAATATTGGCTGTGCAAATACTTATAATAGAAAAGAATAGAGCTGGAGCCGATTAATTTTCCGCTATTTATTTAGAACTTTTGCATGGGTCTTCATGTCTTTCCAGAGAGCGAGGAAAAGGCGCTTTAACCAAGGCTTTTGAGCCAGGGCACAAGGGAGAAATACCTGTGTCCCATCATAAGAAAAGAAGAACCAATGCATGGGGTGTGCATTAACATTCTTAGCAACGCCACTCCCAACGATTACTTAGCTAATCCCAAAAACAATTCTAGCGAATTCTCATGAAGAATTTAGAAAAGGATTCATGTAGTATTTTCTTCAAGAATCTCTGGGCAAATACCTGGAAGAATCTATAGTTGAAGTTCTGAAGAAAATTTCAGAGGTACTCGTGGAAGAATTGTGGGTAGTTTCCCTTGACTTACTCTTGAATAAATCTCTTTTATCAACAATCCAGATCTTTTGAAATATACCTATTATAGCGATTTGTGGATCCCAGAAAAAAAATTCAAGAAATCACTGGAGGAAATCCTGCATGATTTCAGAAAAGAATCACAAACTCCAAACAAAAATCCCTTAAGCAATCTCTGAAAAAAAAACAAACCTGAAAAATCAGTGGGATATCCTTAAGTAAATTTAATTTTTTAAATATTTTCTTAGATGAATGACTGGAGGAATCATTGAAAGAATTTTTCGAGCAATTCCAAAACTAAGAGATTTAAATCCCTTAGGCAATTCCTTTTAGAATCCCAGCAAGTAATGTAGGAATTTGAGGAAATCTCAGAAGAAGTTTCAGGAGGAAGATTAAAACAAGTTCCAGCAGAAATCCCTGGAAGAACACTTGCGGGAATTATAAGAAGATTATTTTTACCTCGAAAGATCCTTGAAACGTCGGTGCAAAAATTCCAGGAGAAAGAATCTTTAGAAAAATCGAAAAGTAATCGTTGGAAGGATTTCTGCAGAAATTGGTATTGAAATCTGTTAAGGATTTCCTGAAAGAAGCGCAGGGCCAACAACTTGAGGATGCGTGAAGAAATTTCAGAAATCTCTTGAGGAACGCTTGGAGGGCACCCTGGATGAGTTCCATTGGAATCCCTAGAAGAATTCCTGGAAAAATCTCTAGAGACCGACAGAAAAAAAACAAGCGGAATCCATGTAGGAATCTGTAGGAGTAATTTTGAGGATAATCTTTAGAAGAATACATACAGGCATCCATGAGAGAATTTCAGAAGCAAGCCCTGAAAAACTAATTAGCGAAGAACCCTTGGAAGTATACCTTAATCTTATCGAAAGAATTCCTGAAAAAAAAATCCAAATGTCCAAAGGATTTTCTTGTAAACCCTCGAGAAAAAATCCTAGAGAGTTTCAAACAGAAACTACAATTATAATTTTGGGAGAATCTCTTGAAAAATCTTTAGAGAGAGTCCTAGAGTAATTTCTGAATGAATCTATTGGTAAACCCATGAAGAAATTACTGAAAAAATTATAGTAAGATAGATTGGACGAAACCCTAGCGAAATTTCTGGAGAACTTAGTGAATAAACACCAGCGGAAAAACCTAGAGATATCCCTTGCAAAATTTTTGAAAAAAAAAACTTGGAAGAATTCCAAGAGGAATCCTCGCAAAACATTTGAAAGCATCTCACCTTTGAGGAAATTCCTGGAGCATTATCTCCGGCTAACCTTCTGAAATGATTCTTGGAAAAACTCCTGGACGAATTTCTGAAGGAAACTGTGGCAGAATAACTAAATTGTACAGTTAATTAATTGTCAAGTTCGGCATCGGGACCACACTTCCTACCGATCACCTACCGGTCAGGGAATTCAGTGTGTGGTCGTCGTCCGACGAGATCGGATCTCGGCCGATCGACTACGGTAGAGGGCGCCCATCTAGCGAATAGAAAGTCGTGGGTTCGATCCCCACCGGGGCACGTGGTTTCTTTTTGCAGTTTCAGTTTCAATTTGTACATTTGACACGTACTTAGAGAAATTCTTGGAAGCATCTTTGAAAGAAGCAAGTTAAAATACCTGATGGAAAAAAATATAGAGCACCATAGGGAAATATTTCTGAAAAAAAACTTAGGACTGGAGGAATATTTGAAATATTCATCATGGATATTGAAAGATATCTTTTAAAAAGATGAACGTGATGTTGGACATTAGTGTCTCATTCATTTCATCTACACTTTGGAAAATGGGCTAAGCCATGAATGATATTGTTAGCTATCATGGTGGTCAACAAGTTTTCAGATGACATTCAACAGCTTTTACTCTCAGCATACATAACACGAGCGATCAAACGAACGAACGAAAGAAAAATGTCAAATGAATGCTAGAAAACGATACGGTTTTGTTTATTTCTACCATTTTTTGTATTTAGAGCTGCCTTCACATTCAACATAAGCAATATGAAATTATTCTCACTATTCTTGTTATTTATGATCGGAAATTTTATTCACAGATTTCATTCTATGCGAAATTATGATTTATAAAAATGTCATCGTGTCAATCGACATTCATTCCACAGTTTTTGTGTTTCTCGTTGTTCATTCTACCGTGACGGTAGTGTGTAGGTGAGTGTAGGAAAATCAATTAACTGCTGACTATGGAAAAGAAACTAACATCGCGAGAAATGTCGAATATTTATAGCACTGTCAGCCACAACTCAAGCGTGAAAAATGTCAAGCATGAGAAATGGGAATTTGAGATTTTTGCAACGCTGTATGCAAGTTAAATTTATAAAATATCAAATGGGTTTCATTAAAAAAAAACAGTTAGGGGGAGATCCCCCAGTACCGGACAGCACTCAATACCGGACAAAGTCGAAACATTGAGAAATAATGGTCCAATCAAGATGGTGTATTAATAGTAAAGGAAGCTATTATGGAGACTAATGTTTGCGTAGAATAACACATCCTTGAAATATGCATGCTTTTTTAAAAAAGTACAAAAGATTGAAAATTACAAAATATTTGACGTATTGCCTTAATTTTGAGCCTATTTAGTAATTATTTTGAATATGAAAAAATACTTTCGATCACGCAAGCATATTCGAACATAATCCTAATTTGATAGTATGAATGCATTTTGTACCATAATTGGACTAAATATGGACAAATTACAATTTTGTTTAAGCACCTCCTGTCCCCCAGTTTCGGACAGCTTGATTTGTTATATGATATCTTTGTAATTATTGCACGAGTGTCTCAAAATACATTCATTTTTCATGGATTCCGTCGATCATGGTATCAAACATGCAATAAAATTAAGAAAAATGAACATTCAGAACAATATCGTAAAATGTGCTATTTTTCATCATACAAGAAAGAGGTTTTTGATAGACATCTTGCAAACTATGAAATACTCAAATTGTTCTTGTAAATGTTGCAAATGCATTGAATTGCCAATTATATACTATTCCTAAAGTAAACACATTCAATGATGTTCAAATTTACAGAATTTGAGGCATTTCCAGATTGTGTCCGGTATTGGGTGCCACCTTTCAAGATCGATCAATTTGGTACTAAAATACATCATCAAAATGCAATGTCAAAATTCATACTTATATTTTCAAATTCATTTTTGTACACTATAAAAATGATAATATTTATCATAAATGGGTAACACGAGCACATAAAACCAATATTTTTCGAATTATGAATTAAGTGGCTTAAGTGTCCGGTACTGGGGGATCTCCCCCTACTTTGACTGATACAGATTGTAGAAGTACTGATTCAAAGAAAAGGAAGGAAAATATATAATCGACTTTCAAAAATTTCTTGGAACTATCCCTAGCGTAATATTTGGAAAAAAAAACAATCTTTAAACAATTTCTACAGAAAATCTTGAAGGAATTTAGTAAATTATGAGAATAAATTGTCCTCTGGTTTTCTGATTCTTTGATGTTGAACTTAAAAAATATTTACTGGAGGAATCCTCGAAAAAAAAACCGACTGAGAAAAGTCTATAAATTTCTGAATTTTTGATTCAATACAGGAATTGCTAAGGAATTTTTTGGAGGCCTTCTCATAAGGTCCTTAGAAAAACTCATTAAAGATTTTTAAGAGAATAAAAAAAATCCCTCGACGAATTCCGAAGTTGATCATAGTTGAATACCAGGATTATTATTAATACTAGCTTTGAATAAACTGCCTAAGGATTATGGGATATTTTTCATCTAGAAGTGTTGTCGGGATTCACAACATTTTTTCTAAACGATGATTGAGGAGATATTTTTAAGAAACATCTAGTTTACTGAGGCCACCCGAAGAAAAAATGGAATGAGTTTTTGCAGAAAATCTTGACTTATGTTATAGCGTGATTCCAGAAAATCCTCAAGAGTATTGAACTTCTTTCACATTCAACATAACAAGCAAGATTGCACTATTCTCACTATCCTTGTTATTTATGATCGGACATTTCTGAAATCTATGCAAAATTATGATTTATGAAAATGTCATCGTGTCAAACGACATTCATTCCACAGTTTTTTTGTGTTTCTCGATGTTAATTCTACCATGACGGTAGTGGATAAATGTAGGAAAATCAACTGACTGCTGACTATGGAAGAGAAAATCGAAAAGAAAATCGGTTACGTAGACTGATACAGATTGACGAAGTACTGATTCAAAGAAATTAATATAATTTTTTTGAATTTCTAAGGATAATATACAATCGACTTTAACTTTTGTTGGAACTATTCTTAGCGTAATATTTGAAAAGAAAAAAACAATATTTATACAATTTCTACAAAAATTCTTGAAGGAATTCAGTAAGTTTTGAGTATCAGTTGTTCTCTGGTTTTAAGTTTCTTTGATATTAAACTTAAAAAAATATTTACAGGAAGAATCCTCCAAAAAACCCAACTGAAAAAAGTCGATAAATTTGGGAAATTTTAATTCAATACAGAAATTGCTAAAGGGATTTTTTGGAGGCCTCCTCATGAGGTCCTTGGAAGAACTCATAAAAGATTTTTAAGAGAATTTTCCGTTTCTAGAAAAAGACCTCCACGAATTCCAGATTTGATCACATTAATCACATTATCAATACTAGACTTATCGAAAGCTAGCTTTGCATAAACTGCCTTAGGATCATAGTTTTTTTTTTTTTTTTTTTTTTTTTTTTTTTTTTTTTTTTTTTTTTTTTTTTTTTTTTTTTTTTTTTTTTAGTATCATTCCAAACATTACATTCATTTCTTATATCTAGGTGTTCTGTGTTATTAGACAACACTATCATCCTAATTTGGTAAAACAAATTTAAGATTTAATTAACATTTTGTTAACAACATATTACATTTCATTTGCCGTAGCAGTTCAGTTTTTTTTTACAGGTGAGTTGATTTCACCTGCTTATAAGAGAAAAAAAACGTTTTTAATATACTTAACCTAACTTAACCTAAACATATAACGCATTAATCGTGGCAATAGAAGATTGTAACGATTTTTGCCTGAAATTATTAATGATTGTATTTGACATTTGTTCCAATGTTTCAACATTGGATATTCTATGTAACTCATTGGTACTATACCAGGGAGGAAGCCTCAGAATTATTTTCAAAATTTTATTTTGAATTCTCTGTAGAGCTTTCTTCCTGGTATTACAACAGCTAGTCCATATTGGTACAGCATACAACATGGCTGGCCTGAAAATTTGTTTGAATATCAAAAGCTTGTTCTTAAGACAAAGTTTTGATTTTCTATTAATAAGGGGATAGAGACATTTTACATATTTATTACATTTGGCTTGAATGCCCTCAATGTGATTTTTGAAAGTTAAATTCTTATCTAGCATGAGCCCTAGATACTTAACTTCATCTGACCAATTTATTGGAACCCCTCTCATCGTGACAACATGTCTACTTGAAGGTTTCAAATAAAGAGCTTTTGGTTTATGTGGGAATATTATTAGTTGAGTTTTGGAAGCATTAGGAGAAATCTTCCATTTTTGCAAGTATGAAGAAATAATATCCAAACTTTTTTGCAATCGACTACAGATGACACGCAGGCTTCGTCCTTTGGCGGAGAGGCCTGTGTCATCCGCAAACAAAGATTTTTGACATCCCTGAGGTAACTCAGGTAAGTCAGATGTGAAAATATTGTATAATATTGGTCCCAAAATGCTGCCTTGGGGAACACCAGCTCTTACAGGAAGTCTTTCAGATCTGGAGTTCTGATAATTAACCTGAAGTGTACGATTTGACAGATAACTTTGAATTATTCTAACAATGTATGTTGGAAAATTAAAGTTTTTTAATTTTACAATCAAACCTTCATGCCAAACACTGTCGAATGCTTTTTCTATGTCTAGAAGAGCAAGACCAGTAGAATAGCCTTCAGATTTGTTGGAACGGATCAAATTTGTCACACGTAAAAGTTGATGAGTGGTCGAATGTCCATGGCGGAATCCGAACTGTTCATCGGCAAAAATTGAATTTTCGTTGATGTGGGCCATCATTCTGTTCAAAATAACCTTTTCAAAAAGTTTACTGATGGAGGAAAGCAAACTGATTGGACGATAGCTAGAAGCTTCTGCAGGATTTTTGTCTGGTTTTAAAATTGGAACAACCTTAGCATTTTTCCATTTGTCAGGAAAATATGCTAATTGAAAACATTTGTTAAATATATCAACTAAAAATGATAAGCTACTTTCTGGAAGTTTCTTGATGAGGATGTAGAAAATTCCATCATCGCCAGGAGCTTTTTGTTTTTGAATTTTTTAATAATAGTTCTCACTTCTTCCAAATCAGTCTCCCAGGCATTTTCGAAAACGTTCTCTTGGTTGAGAATATTTTCGAACTCCTGAGTAACTTCATTTTCAATTGGACTAGTAAGTCCTAAATTAAAATTGTGCGCACTTTCAAACTGCATAGCAAGTTTTTGAGCTTTTTCGCAATTAGTTAGTAATAATTTGTTTTCCTCTTTCAATGCCGGTATAGGCTTCTGAGGTTTTTTCAAGATTTTAGATAATTTCCAAAAGGGCTTAGAGCCAGGGTCCAATTGAGAAATTTTATTTTCAAAATTTTTGTTTCTTAATTGAGCAAAACGTTTCTTGATTTCTTTCTGCAAATCCTGCCATATAATTTTCATAGCAGGATCGCGAGTGCGTTGAAATTGCCTTCTCCTCACGTTTTTAAGACGGATCAAGAGTTTAAGATCATCGTCTATAATCACGGATTCAAATTTTACTTCACATTTTGGAATTGCAATGCTCCGGGCTTCAACAATGGAATTTGTTAAAGTTTCAAGAGCATTGTCAATATCAAGTTTAGTTTCTAAAGAAATGTTAACATCAAGATTAGAGTCAACATACGTTTTATATATATTCCAGTCGGCTCGTAAATAATTGAAAGTGGAGCTGATAGGTTTGAGAATCGCTTCTTGGGATATTTGAAATGTAACAGGGACATGATCAGAATCAAAATCAGCATGAGTAATAAGTTGGCTACAAAGATTACTAGAGTCGGTTAAGACCAAATCAATCGTAGATGGATTTCTAGAAGAGGAAAAACATGTGGGGCTATCAGGGTATTGAATTGAGAAATATCCTGAAGAGCACTCATCAAATAAAATTCTGCCGTTGGAATTACTTTGAGAATTATTCCATGACCGATGTTTGGCATTAAAGTCACCAATGACAAAAAATTTTGACTTATTGCGAGTCAATTTACGCAAGTCAGTTTGGAGCAAATTAACTTGCTGTCCAGAGCATTGAAAAGGCAAATAGGCAGCTATGAAAGTATATTTACCAAACTGTGTTTCAACAGAAACACCTAAAGTTTCAAAAACTTTAGTTTCAAATGATGAAAACAGTTGATGTTATATACGCCTATGAATGATGATTGCAACTCCCCCACATGCCCCATCAAGTCGATCGTTACGATAAACGAAAAAGTTTGGATCTCTTTTTAGTTTAGATCCAGGTTTTAAATACGTTTCGGTAATAACTGCTATATGCACGTTATTAACCGTAAGAAAATTAAACAGCTCGTCCTCTTTACCATTCAGAGAACGAGCATTCCAATTTAAAATATTTAAATTATTATTTGGATCCATTAGAAAAACGTAATCCAATAACAATTTGATTGGTAAATTTTACACCTACTTGGACTGCTTCAGTCATAGTGGTGGCTTTGAACATTGCATCAATCATTAGATTCAAGTGTTCAGTTAGAAAATTAAAATCAGAGGCAGACATGTCATGTGATTTCCCATTGGAATTTCCGGTAGACGAAGAAGCGGAGTTACCTGTGGCGGTAGGGTTTTTTCCATTTGATTCGAAACAAGTAGAATCGGTACCCATGGATCGAACAGGGGAGGAGTTCGAATTTCCTGCTACGATATCGGCAAAGGATTTACCGTGGGTAGATACATTCGAAATTGAAAGATTCGAACGGCTACCCGACGGATTAAAATTAGTTTGTGAATGAGCATGATTATGATCTTCCTGATGGGTATGATTCATGATCAAGCGATCGTTAACTGAAAAATGAGCATTGTTCGATACTCTACCAGGCAAATTCCGGAAACGACCGTTATCGTAACGGATTTTATCTTTCATCTGCCTGGCACGAGCCTCAATGATTCTTTTGCGTGAAGGACAATTCCAAAAATTGGACTTATGGTTAGCCCCGCAATTACAGCATATGAATTTTGTGGTATCTTTCTTCACTGGACAGACGTCTTTGGCGTGAGAAGAACCTCCGCAAATCATGCATTTAGCATCCATGCGACAATTTTTTGTACCATGACCCCACTTTTGGCACCGACGGCACTGAGTGGGGTTCTGGTAATTTCCTCCAGGTTTCTGGAAATGTTCCCATGTCACACGGACATCAAACAAAAGTTTTGCTTTTTCTAAAGCTTTAATATTATTTAGTTCTTTTTTGTTAAAGTGAACTAAATAAAATTCTTGAGAAAGCCCTTTCCGACTAATGCCAGATTGGGTTCTCTTTTTCATAATGATTACTTGGACTGGGGAAAATCCAAGTAAATCATTTATTCCATTTTTGATCTCTTCAGGTGATTTATAGTCACTTGAGAGACCTTTCAAGACAACTTTGAACAAACGTTCAGTTTTGTCGTCATAAGTAAAAAATTTATGCTTCTTCTCTTCAAGATGTTTGAGAAGAAGTTCACGATCTTTAAGAGTTTCCGGCAAAACGCGACAGTCTCCTTTCTTTGCGATTTGGAAGGAAACCTTGATTCCCCTAATGGAGTTCAAGATCTCCTGCCTAAATCCCGCAAATTCGGAACAACTGACCACGATAGGCGGCACTCTTTGCTTCCTCACTTGAATCAAAGAGCCTGGGCTAGAGGCTGCTTCGATTTGGTGTTCGGAAAATTTGTCTAGAGCATCGAACTGATTGCTCATTTCGATACAATTATTCATTTCACCCTTGGAAGAAACTTCGCATTCCGGGGAAGCGTCCTTTCTTCCATTCTTGCCACGTGTAGTGACAGTTTTAAAACCCACTTTTTTGGAAGGAAGTAGTGAATTTAGAGATTCACCCTTCCTTTTGTTTGTTGTTGATACCATGTTTAATTAATAAACGAAAGAAGACGTGACCTTCGAAAGGTTTTTTCCCAAGACGGTGTCCAAGAAGGATTACCACCGCTAGCTTTCGCCAACGGGTCCAACGAAAAATCGAAGGCACGGGTCCAAACAAGGATCGTAAAGGGATCAATAGTAGAAAAAATAGTACTGAAAAGTACTGTTTTAGTAGCACTGAAAAGTACCGTTTTTAATTTTAGCACTGAAAAGTACTGTTTTTGTAGCACTGAGAAGTACTGTTTTATTGCTTTAGGTAGTTTTTAAGAAAACTTCCAAGAGCAGAGAGAATTCGTGTACGCACAGCACGAAGGTACGATGCGCACTGGCTTAGGATCATAGGATATTCTTCACCTCGAAGTGTTGCCGGGATTCACAACATTTTTTTTCAAACGAAGATTAAGGAGATAGTTTTAAAGAATCATCTGGTTTACTGAGGCCTCCCGAACAAAAAGAGGAATGAGTTTTTGCAGAAAATCTTGACTTATGTAATAGAGTGATTCTAGAAAATCCTCAAGAGTTTTCTTGAAACAAACTTGAGGTAGCACAAATTTATCACGGATTTTAGAGGTTTTTCTCGGTAAAGTATTTTAGGGAATCTTTGATAGGAACCTGTAGGCGAATTCCAGCGCGTATTTTCTTCAAAGAAAAGAGAATTTTATTGCTATGGTGATTTGTAATTGATAGATATTAAGCACCTTAAGATTAGTTTTTACCCTTCGTCTTACACTAATATCTTCAGACATTATTTCGAGTCGTCGGAATGAGACAATTGACATATGACTTTATGAGCTCGTTTTCGGAAATTCGATTTTGAAGCGAACATGTTTCCATTCAGAACAACTTGTTTCACAAGAAAGAAATTAAAAATAATATGAAACAAGCTCACCGTTTAGTTCGAGTATTGACTTTTTATATGACCCTCAACGTCAGCCAAAGGTATAAAGGTGTAAAGTAAAAGGTGTAACACAACTTTGTTTCAACATTGTTACTATGATTTTGTAAAGCAAGAAGGATGCTTGAAACATCATTGCTGAATGGGTCCGAGAAGATATTGATAAATAAGATTTTATTCGCAGAAAAATGTCACCATCCATAAAGCTCTTCTCTTTCGTCGCATTTGAATGGAACCGCAGACAAATTGCCGCCGACAGATGTAATTAATTTCCTCTCCGTTTCAATTACGGATATCTATCAATAACCGACAGATGCGAAAACCCTTGAGCGGCGGCAATTCCTCAAACAGTAGCCACCGATTCAATATGATAATTAGACGTATTGGATTGCATACGTAGGTATATGATCGATTGGACACTCGAACGGGAGACAGCTTCAATGCAATTCCGCTGAGAATGACAAACGCAATCCATCTGCCTGCCGGTCGGGGTCTGCACACAAAAGTATCGCTCCGGGGAAATTGACTATTCATAAAGTTAATAGAGGTCCCCTCGAGCGTCAAAAGGAAATAACGGCAATAACGGATTGGTTCAAAGTGCCGGGCTGTTGCATTTCAAATCGGCTGAGGGGACATCAAAGCAAACATTTGCGAGATTTTCCAGCGACAGAAATACCAGACGAACCCGTTAAGGAGCTGCATATTTAGCCACTCTCTTTGGTTTTCCATCGGGCTCTGCTGATGAATAATTCAGCGTGGAAATGGCCAGTCGACTTCTGGGCTTACGATAAGCCGCCGCGCCGCCATCAGACCATCAATTGGTGTTAATGGAAAGCCGTCTAGTGGTAATTCTGTTCGTTCCCAGCCTACTACCTCATCGCCAACTTCCATGATGAGATCAGTCAATCGCGAAACTCTAATCCTTCCAAAGCTGCGAATCAGTAGGCGAGGGTTTTTTTTAGCTACGCAACATGGGAACCCCATGGGATCGCTTCATTACCATCCCATGCAGGGGGACCATAAATTAGCTGCGCAGCCCGGGAAAGCTCCTCATTGCCCAGAAGCTAGCTGACAGATGTAAAACAACTATCGGGGAGCGCTTTCCAAACATGTCCGGAGCAGAGGGCGATTGCTGCAATGCGCGTGCTAATTCGATAATAGCCGCCGGTGGTAGTGCTCTCAGGTGGATATCTCTGCTGCCTCCGTGGCATAGATGCGACTGTAAGCCGACAAGTGACAGATAAATGAGAGAGGCGATTGGATGCTGCTGCGACATCGTCGGGGGGTCTTCCGATGCGTTCCGGTCGTTAGTTTGTAGCTGGTTTGAATTTGTAGTGTAGCACTTGCCATGGGAACCCCTTTTTGTCTTTGTGTAGCTGAAAGAGGTTTACACGAACAAAAAAACTTAAATTTTGAATTTACTATAATCACCAATAAGGTACAGTCAACTATCTATAACTCGATATTGAAGGGACCATCGAGCTAGGGAGGTATCGAGTTATCAAACACAAAACCAGTGCAAATGTGATTCAAGGTACTATCATGGTAACAAAAAAAAAACAGCTTTTATTATGGTTCGCCAACTCGATATCGAGATACGGAATATCGATTAAGGGAGTGTTACATGAATCTATGACAAAAGGTAGAAAGGACAAAATGTCGAAGAACAAAAGAGAAGGGACAGAAGGTCGAAAATCTTTTAGCGAAGAAGGAAAAATTTCCCACCATGCAAATCGTTTTCGACCTTTTGTCCTTTCGACCTTTTGTCTTTCAACCTTTTGTCCTTTCAACCTTTTTCCAAAGGGTTGCCTCATTGAAGTTTCTTGTAACACTATCATTTTTATATAGCCAAAAGTAAGCTTTGAGTACAGAAAAAAAATGTAAACGCCAAATTTTTCTTTATTATTACTATGATACGGAAATTATTTTTTTTTATGTTTTCTATTTCATTTAAACTTGTTTTCTTTTCTAGATAAATAAAGAACAATCCATAGCAACTGGCATGATCAAATATCGAAATGTGGATTCAACAGAAAAGTAATCGCCTATCTCAATGCGTGGGAAATTTCTTGCAAGAAATGCTCAAGAAAAGTTTTTTTCGTTGATCGCAGTACGCAGTTGAAAAGAAATGTCAATTCAAATGGAGCTCACTGTAGAAAATTAGGAGCCGAGGATGGAGGGAAGCAGCTGCAAACCGAGTTGTATGGCGTGGAATTGTTGACGCGGTTTCATTGTAATAACAATGTAATACCAATAAATGAAATGATTGATCGATTGGTCACGAACAAATTTGTGAAAAAAAAATTGATCTAGTGGTCTGGATGGTATATGGTACGATAGGAATAACGTCACATGTTTACAATCAAATTTAGTGTTTACACTAGTTGTTGCGTACATTATAAGCAACGCGTAATATTTTACTCGGGTACCGCAGGCACCCGACGCCGAACTTGTCGTCGCAGCCACGTGAGCAGGTTGCCGTGGCAACGGCGCACCCGCGATCGTAGTAAGCGGGAAAATTCAAATCGGCAGAAGTGAAAAAAATTGTCCGAGAAGAAGGAAACATCTTTGTAAATTGTAAAACCAAAGACAAATTAAAGACCTCCATGTCCCTTGCATTTGCCCAAAATTTTATGGCTCATAAGGTAATCTAGAATGCCGTGAAAAGGGTACTGCGATCTGTCAAGCTTGGGTACCTTTTGCACTACCGAGGGACCAAATGCAGTACTAGAAGTGGTACCCAATCTGAGCCCGAGTGGGACGGACCTGGTAAAACGTTTTAAGTATTTTAATAAAATTAGTTTTAGTCAGTTTAAATGAATTTTTAGTTCTATATCCGCCCACATTCCAAATAATTTGGTGGTTTTGTTATTCGAATCGGATTGAGTGGTTTATTCCGTGGAAGTGTTTCGCTTTGAGTCACATGTTTGAAGTGCTGCATATAGTGGAACCTGGCTGGAGCCAAAACTGGTGCTCCTCTACCCCAAAAAGCAGTTACTTCAGTCCGTCTACAGGTGAGCCAACTGTCGGTCGATTCCGAACGAGCCACGCTGTAACACTAGTGAAGAGCCTGCCTTGTTAATTTTGTATGCCGTGTAGAACAAGAGAGGTACTGGCGGCTCTTTACTGCTACCCCAACGTGTCGCTGCGGAAAAATTTGGAGAAATCTCGGGCAGAATTTCATAATAAATTACTTGAGGACTTTTTTGGAAAATTAATTGAAAAATCTCTGAAGAAATATTAAAAGTAGTTCTGCAAGAATCTCTGGGGCAATATCTGGAGCTATCTCTAAAAATGTTTTGTAAAGCCTGACAGAATATTTTAGTGAGGAAACTTTTTGGAGAAGCCTCAGATCAATTTCCCGTACGAATACACCAAATGATTCACAAGTAATTTCTAGAAGAACCTCAGGTTAAATTCGAAGATATTCTCTGGAGGAATCTTTGAAATGATTTCTGGAGATATTCATGGAGATGTTACTGATTGAATTCTTGAAGAAATCTTAAACAAAATTATTGGAGGAAATCCCAGCAAAACCTAAGAATCGGTGGACAAAATTTCTGTATTATTTAGGTAGTTTAAGAAATTTTTGGTAGAGTCTTTGAAGGAACATCTGGAGATATTTCTGGAGGTATCCTTGATGAAAAAATACCTGGGTGAATTATTAAAGATAGACTAAGCCATAATCTGGGCAAACATCTGAATAAACCAGTCAGTCAATCGTTAAACAAGTCGAGTCTAGTACACGACACTGAAGACGGCCTTACAGTTGAGGTCGAAAAAAAAGTAAATTTCAAGTAGATTTCAACTTTTAAAAATATATAAAACTCTGAAAAAAAAATTTTTTTTTTTGCTTGAAAATACAGTGATACCTCCATGAGTCGATGTTCCATGACTCGATATCGACTCATGGAACCATACTAAAAACAAAATTTCATGGTTACTATGATGGTCCCTAGAAGTAGCTTTCCAAAGGATTGCTGTTCCATGACTCGATATTTCCATGAGTCGATGGTCCCTTCAATATCGACTCATGGAGGTTTCACTGTATATAGAAATTTTTAGTTTTCTAGGAATTTTTTATATTTTTTCATGTAATTTTTTTTTCGGAGTTTTATATTTTTCTTGAAAAGTCAAAATCTTTAGCTTTCATTTCGTCAAAAAAAAAATGAAAATCGGAGAAGCGGTTCAAAAGTTATGATTACTTAAAAAATAAAAATTTTGCAAAGATTTTTCTGATCAGCCTATTTTGAAAATGGCCACCCTAATCCAAAAAGCTAAAAACACGTGTATACTTATTTCGGATAAGGAACAAAATAGCAAATTTCCACGGAATTTGGTGACCAACTGGATCGGTTTTTCATGGAATGGCCGTATTTCAATATATTCCTTATGTTGATGTCCCCATATTCTTGTTGATTTTTGTCTGCGATTTCCGCTCCGTAAGTCGATACGCCAATTATCAAAGGTGACCAGACCAAAAAAAAAACACGAAATAGACCAATCCAGAATGAGATGGAGAAAATAAAAATCGTGCTCGATAATCCGAGATTTGGATCAAGTTTTGCACATGTTTTGGTATACCTATGATTTCAAGATACTTATTGTATATCAATTCAATCAAAAGTTATTCTTAGACAAACTTTTTTATTAAAATATTCTGTATCATGAAACTTTGTCCCAAATATCTGTTTCCTATCTAGATGCAATGGTGAAAATTTAAAAAATATTTAAAATGAAGTTTTTATTTTCATGATTTTTTTTCCCAGTGTATATTTTTTTCCTGTAGTCCAAATGGTTTGCTACAATTTCTTCAAAGAAAATTTGTCTCTAAAATCAACAGTTTCGGAGTTGAAATTTTTCAAATAAATTGCATGCTAAAACTTATTGGCCATTTTCAAAAAAAAATTCTTGAGTCAAATTGGGTCCTGAAGCCCTGTCTCAATTTGAGTACCAAACGCTTAAGTTTAGGCCAGAAACATATGTTTACTCTGTTTTAAAATAGTTTTCGTTGGTTTAGGTAAAAAAAAACATTTATGGCTTAAACTCAAATTTTGAGTATATTTCGTTTTCCGTGTCCCTTCCGAAATGTCAGATAGGAACAACCCAAGTGTTAAAACTAAAAGCCCTGTGGCATTTTTATCGACAAAGTGAACGTCAAACATGATCAAAAGTGTCAAAATTCATATTTGGATTCATTCTTAAAATTGAAGTTTAAATATGTTATTGCCGTTATTTGAGCAGAAAAAATGCTAAAGTAATTGCAAGGACATGCTCTTTCGTATTATTAAATGAAAACAAGAATTCATTCAACATTTTAGGACCCAATTGATCAATTTTTCTATGGAAAACACTTATTTTACCATACCGAAAACATGTGCAAAATTTACTACAAATCGAAAATGGTCGAGTTCTGAGGCTGACCGATTTGACAGGTAATTCGTCAATAACGTCTTCTTGTTTATGGTTATATACGGAGTAATTTTAAATCCAGTTACTTTAATAGGGTAAACACTGTTTACATCATTATAAAATGCCAACAGTTGGCGCCAGCTGCAAAAAAGTACAGACAACAACCTTTTGAACATGCAGTTGCTTTCACTGGCCGCCGAACGGCGACATTGATGTTTGCATTCGACTCTCTGATCGCACTACGCTCGTTTCTCAAATTTCGCAAACCTCCAATACAAGCGCATGGAAAATAATGAAAAACGTAAATTACTTGCAATAAAGAAACTGGATCGAAAAAGTAGTGATTAGAAATCACGCGTAACGTGAATAGATAACTATTTGTGTTTTGTTCATCTTCCATGGTGCTCTCTTTGCTTCAGGATTTTGTGTTTACTACCACTGAAAAAGAGCCATCTATTATCTTTTCAGTTTTGAATATTGCCCCATAACTTGTTCTTTATTTCGATCTTACTCTATGTAGATGCTCCCTTCGATATCGAGATGTCGACCGTACAATGGAACACTTCATCAACCTATGATGACTCTCAGATCCTAACATTATCCCACTAACACAAACTCCTTCCCATGACAACTATGAAGATGCAGAGGATTCCTTGATCCCAAGTAACAATCATTATACTCATTAGATGTCTGTGTAATTTCGATCGTTCTGGTCAATCATCTAGGAGCAACTACTAATTTCACTGTTATTGCTGAGTATGCTGTTTCGCTCGAGAAAAGTACATATTCCTCTGGCAGAAATGGTCGAGAAATTTTCTACAGCGAGCTTCATTTGAAATGACATTTCTGTTCAACTGCGTACTAAAGAAAAATGATTTTCTTGACCATTTCTTGCAAGTAATTTCTTACGCTAATAGACAATTACTTTTCTTTTCAGGTGCATAGTTACCATTATCAATGCTCACGAAATGATTGGGCGCCATTTTTATGAAACTCCAAACTGTGCCGCAAGGCAAAACTCTTGGCCAAACTTTGTTTACCACTTGGTACAAGATTCCACGTCGTTTTAGCATTGTATCAAGTGCGTTACGTTGGCAGCAATGAAGCGGTTAATTTTATTTCATCGTAACAAAACAATCTCCCTCTTTGAAATCAGATAATAATCAATCAACATTTTTCCCGCTGCTTAATTAATCTCCACAGCTCATAAAAACCGTCAGCTAAAGTACACACACCAAAAATGCCGCCTCCTAAAGTCGCCCCATAGCCAATAAAACGGCGAGACCTCTTGAAGCTCGTGAAAACTCATTCCGTTCCCGCGACACACTTTATCCGCGCCGAGATCGTAGCAAGCCTTATGGAAGTGCGCGGCGGCTTTATTGAAAAAGGCGGAGCTCTTTCAAGCCTGGCGTCGTTTGCTAGCCTCCTTTGATTGCCTACCTACAAGTGAGTCCACCACCCCGTTTTGGGCGCCTCCCCCTTCCGTTTTGGGGGGCGGGTACTCACCGACACTTTGCAACTGCGTCGTCGCTCGCTTCGTGGACATTGATCGTAGGCTGGAGATTTTGTGTGTTCGATAGGGGGCCTCCGGATGGTTGTTAGGCGGTTGCGAAGTACGTCTCTGATGACTATGAGATTTGAGTGAGGAACAACCAGTCGGCGTTTATTAGCGGCTATGGAAACATGCAATTAATATCTAGTTGATAAGATAAGCCGCGTGTCCACGGCGGGAATCTTAAAGATGGATGACCATATGCGGGGATGTTAACCCTCTCGTGCCCAAGGAGTGTTACTTACATTACATCATTCATATCTACTGTCCATCCAAAGCATTCACAGAGGAAAAACATACTACTTTGCAAATAAGTTGTTTGTTTCAACGTATAATCATTAATTCTTTATAATGTGTGTAATATCTCTTTCAAACTAAGCTGATTTTCACAAACAACTGGTTTGCTTGTACCAGAAAAATGTATTGTTTGTTTCTCTGATAAACTATAATATTAAAAATTGAATAATGAGTTGACTCGACCAAAACAATAGGTTATATGTTATTTGCCAGAAAACCAAGTTCGTTCAATTTGAAGTTTTGTTTGAAATCAATAACTGATCGTATGTTCTAACTATTTTTCTTCGTGTATTTAGAACACATATTATTGCGGGAAGGGTTAACTCATCCATAGAAAAGAACAAGAATCCCTGTTTTCCCTGCGAATTAACCGGCACCACGATGTAATTTATAACCCTTGTAGCAACGACCAGAAGTATCATGTTCCACTAGGTCATTAGGATAAGTAAGCCTGAACGGAAGAGTTGCAACAAGTAGGGAGGAGCGGAGCTGAAAACACACTTGCAACATGTGTTATGACATGTTCGGTTGGCGATGTTCAGTCGGCTTGTCGACGCGATAAGCGCACCATGGGAACATGAGAAGTACATTTGCCGTCACGTTAGCCGACCGGCCAGTTCATTGCTGGAACAACGAAACGGATGCGTTGTGCATTTTGCCATAGGTATCTAAATGGTGTCTTGTGTTTGGAACATGGTGACATCAACAGTGTTGTAAAACATTGGTGATTAAGATTAGAATCGCAGTAAAACAACAGTGTACTGTTTTGAAGTTGACGTTTGCTAGATCGATGTAAATCCTGATAGTTAGGATTGATTTTTCTATCCAACTTTTTACGAGTGGCAATCGTCACTTCAAATAATCTCGCTTTCTGACAAACTTCTATTTAGGTAATCTTGTGCACCCAGTATTTTTTACTTTCAGTAAACATGAAATGGTAAACTCGCCTGCTATGCCTCGGGCATGCAAACTAGTTAATAACGCAATCGTTGCTACACTCATTTTTGAGCTATCTATCAGAGATGTATGTGCTGTCACAATTGATGTTTCTGTTGGTGACCTCAATAGGAAATACGTCTATTGCTCGATATATTTATCACATGTTGAACCATTCCCAACGGATGTTTTTTTGTATGACTGTTATAAAATTAGGTACAACTCATTCCGCAGGACGCGGGAAGACAAACACATTCGCCAATTTATTGTGTACCACAGCGAGCGAAGGTCGCACCTCGTTGGTCGATTTTTATTGATGTGTATTTAAGTCATCTACTTAACGTCAGTCCTCTGATAGTCTGAAGACTTTCCAGGTGTGTGACATCTGACTTCCATCTCACAGATAACGGTAGTCTGGCGTAAGTGAGTCTCGATCTACAACTGTCACGCTCTCTAATAGCACCCGTTCCTCTAAAACAAATCGATTTCGCTAATTCACTGTCAAGTTGTCAATGGTTTGGAAACGAGCTCTGCTACTTCACTTGCTGCGATCCATCGCTCAGTCCAGAAGATGCCCTCTGATTAAGCGTAATTGATAGGGTTGCTGTATCATTGATTGAACCAAAAAGCTTCACATTGCGCTCCCCCCTCCAGCTGTCACGATCAAAGGCTGCCATGCCAATTTGACGATTGTGTTATCGAGTCTGCGTCTCGTTGCCACATTGACAGAGGATAGCGGAATGCAACCTGCTGCTCGAATCGATGCATCACGAGTGTCTCACACATGAGTGTAGCCAAATCGACGGAGGGGCCGTTAAGAACCCCCTCCCCCCTTCTTGGCCGATGAAGAAATGATTAAAATCAACTAGTTTGCTAGAATAATATATTGTTGGAATTTTTAAGTTAGCTCTCAGCATTCATATTTTTATAAAATGACGTCATGATAAACTTTTTGTACAATTTTTAAAGCCAAAATCGGAATCCTGCCAAAGATCTAGGCTGATGTATGGCTGATGAAATTTCCCAACAAACTTATTTCCGAAATTAAAAATCTATATTTACCTGAGGGGTGCAGACTCGAACATTTTGGCCATTCAATTTGAACACAATATTTTCCATCAGTGCTAGCCGTTGTTTGTTTGCTTGTCTCGCAGGAAACCATTTTCAAGGTGCACACTTAAAATACTTCACACAAAGCATCTGCAGTTTTATGCAGACAATACTGCCGTGAATCGCAAGTCAGTCCCATCTGTAAAAAGTAGGCATTGAGAAAATGGGGTGTGAAGTTTCCAAACTCGTTTTCCATACGAACATTCAAAAAAATCCATAGGATTGGTAAATGTTCAAATCTTAATGAAACTTTCTCAATTAGCTTTTCACTACGATATCCGTCTGTGAAAAATATAAAAATGATCAAAACACGGTTCATTTTTGTGTTACATGTAACACGTGCACGGGTCGGAAACCTGTAGTGGGACTGACATGCGGTTACTTTTCATTATGGGACAATTAAACTTGTTATTTTTTCCTACTTTTTACGAAGAAAACTTATTATCTCATTAGGGAAGCTGAAAAAGCATTGGAAGATATGTTGAAAACTGAACTCAACTCAATTTTGACGAAAATGCAGATGGGACTGACTTGCGATTCACGGCAGAATAGGTCCAATAAATCAGTTGAATCAGTTAGTTTCTGACCATACATTAGTAAAAAATATATTTTACACATTGTTTTGAAAAATGATGTATAAACAAGACCAAGTATAGCGTTCCTTCAAAGTTTACAGATTTTGTGTCATATAAACATTTTCAACGTGACTAAGTAATGACCGCACAATCTTAGCCGTACTCGGATCATTTATTTTATGAAAATCTTAGCTTGACAGCAGCCTGGCTGCTTGTTGATATCCAGTTCGAACCCCCCCAGATATTGACCCTTCCGGGTCGAAATTGATTGCTAATGCGATAATTGTTAGTTTCGAAAACAACTTCATACTCCAAGAATCCGCAAATGCTTGCTAAATTCTATTGTGTTTCCATTTTGAGTGTATCCAATTTGCCTTACGCATACTTTGATATAAACGAAAGTAAAATGCGATGTTTTCATGAACAATCAGAAGCGATCAACGAGAGGTCTGTTGGTCAAACGCTGGGAGGGAGAAACCAATACAAAATTTCTCTACGTCACAGTGAGCCGAGATTTTGCTGTCACGAACTGTCATTGTGAGCCCGGATCTTAAACAATGGACAAACATGATAAAAGCGCGTAATTAGCCTAAGCATATTTTTGCATTTCATCAAAAGTAGCAAAAATCGAATTAGAATCAATTCATGCACATTCAAAAGTAACGCCACGAGAGCACCGTTTATTCTTAAGCCTGCCTTGATTGTCGTTGGCAAACTGGAGTTATCTTGCAACTTGGAAAACAATTGTATCCAATTTCGTGTGAAGTATTGGTGCCTCCCTCCCAGGTCAAACGGATAAGACATCATTCCTATTCGAGAGCTCGCTAGAAACCCTTTTTTTAATTTTTCAAATCAGTCACGTACTTCGGTCTAATTAAAAGTTAAGTTAAACTAAGTAAGTTAAATCTAACAAATTCTGAACAATTCAATACAGAAATATCCCAATTTTGTCAGCCCCATACTGCATTTAGGTTTGACAAAATCGGGAAAGAGCTAAAATCGGGAAAAAAATTTAGACTGGTTTCAAGTATTATTTAAACTTAAAGACTTAGTTTTATAATTTTGTTTTTATAAACAGTTTTTAACTTCCATTTTCTTTGTACCGTAATCGAAGGTAACATTGATCAGTTTCTTAAAACTTATTAATTTTTTATTATTAAAAATTTAAATTTCAAAATTCCCTATATGATTGTATAGACGTGGCCAATGTCATAATTGACTTTATGCACTCAATATTGCCAGTATAGACGTGTTTAGTCTGATTAAACTGAATATAAATTTTAGGCTGACAAAATCGGCCAAAATGGATGCTAAAATCGGGGGTAAACAAAATCGAAGGCTGACAAAATCGGGTAATAAAAATAATTTGATTTGAAATTTGATTTTAAGAATTCCGCGGAAAACGCCTAAATGTAAGCCATTCTTGGACGAATTTTCTAGTTTCTAACAGAAATTCAAGTTAAAATTTGAACTTTTTCCCACAGACAAACAGACTGGAAGGGAGACCCAGACAACCAGAATTTACGTATAACCAAATCACATTTTGCGTTATGCGATGCTTATATGCGCAAAGTTTCACGTATAAGATGTCGCGAAAATGCCTTATACGTACAAAAGTGGAGGCGATATACGTGCATATATTATATGATGAAACATAACATGCAATGCGAGTGTGTAGATTTTCTTGCGAATTAGTATGTACTCTTATGCGACTTCATTTATGATAACAAAATTTATTTGACAGCTGCTACGGATTGATCCGACTTACTTTGTACAATTATACGGGACGAAATGGAATGTACGTATAAACTCATAAATTAGCGTTTTATGCGAGGAAACTCATCGATCAAACGATTGTATCCACCATGTAGTGCGGGAATGATGCAGTCTGTACAAATAAGCGACTTTGTTCGTATACTGCTATGCGACTTCTGGTTGTCTGGGGATGGAATCTAGACGGGAGGTGGGCTTGGACGAGGAGTCCAAGAGTTGGAGGCCCATATGCGGTCGAGGCTGGTGACAGGTACCGATTGATCGGAGGAAGAGCTGAAGGAACTCGAACGTCAGGAGGATGGTAATGGTGTGGTTGACCAAGAGGACGATGGTGCAGCTGACTAGGAGAAGCCCGTGGCTAGGAGGTGCTCGGTGCCAGAAGGAGCTTAGAGGACAGAAAGAGCTCGGTGGCAGATGTGTGATTAGGAGGTTGTGTGATGAGGAGTAGTGTTGGGTAGCAGGTACATCACACATCTAAAGTGTTCAAACTTTTTAAGTCCTGTCACGCTATTAGAACGATGATCACACTCTCACAAACTTCTCTTCAGCTCTAACTGTTCGAATGCACGTTAAATCATTTTCAATCAATTATTCGGCTCATCGATTACAACACCCTTCAGTGGAGATATATTTAGGGGTCTATTTTATAAGTCGAGTCGATCGAAATGACTCGACTGGAGTCACTGTCGACCAAAAAAATCGCTCGACTCGGCTCTGTCACTCGAGTTTCTCGATAGTTGTCACTCTATGTGACTGGATTACTATGGGAGTCGACGGGTGACATCTGAAATATGCATGCTTACTTTGATCGACAGTGATTACAGACGAGTCTCATGAATCTGCTCGATTTACAAAATAGGCCCCTTAAGTTATAATTGTAGAGGTGACGTTTAGCGAGATATGTATATAATAAATATGTTGATACCCAGACATGAAATAAAAGAAAGATTGTAGCGATATCAGCTCGTAGCCTGCGGTTGGGCGGAAGCCTTGTTTTGTTTATTATTTTCAACAGAATGTCCCATCCAAGATTATTATAATGACAGTTTTACCGATCTTAGCAGTCAGTGGTCCTGTTAAGCCGTATAAACTGGGCTTAGAATAGGGTCACGTGAATGGCTTCTAGGCAGGGTAACATACCTGACTCTCCACTAAATCCCACTAAGAGCTGTTCTTATTTTCCACTTGGACTTATAACTTGTTAAATAAAGGCACTTGGTGATCACTTTTCTAGGCTTAAGCTGATGTTACTCCTTCGAGCACTTGAGTGGAAAAGAACGCTGATAGGATTCGTGAAGCCCTGCCTACCTCCCATTCAGACCTATATAACTATATCTCCTATATAGCAGGCACTGCAGGATTATAGCCAGATCCCTAGGATTCAAAATGACCGTTCTTATATGGAGTCATAACAATCTCCTAACATCTCAAATACTCAATGGGTTTTATTGCTATCTTATTAATTAGCTTATGAATGAAATACAAATATTCTAATTGGAAATTATGTTCAATAGTTATAAGGGACACCGAGAAGTTGAACAAAAACGATATACTTGTTTGTGCTATAAATTCGCAGGCAAAGCTATACCACTCATCATGAACAGTAGTATGGTGAGTAGTATTGCCACTCACTCTCCTTGCTGTGCTAGGCTATATAGGGCAAAGAATCAAAATGGTAACAACATTTCTAAAAATTTCAAGGATGATGATTGTCTAGTTTACACAGACGATTCCAATCGAACTTAGATGAAGACAATCCGTCAAGAATTACCGAAATGAGGCAATTTAAACTTTTTGTTTCCATTTGTTGGGCAGATACGAGTCAATAAAATAAGCAATATGGGCCAAAAAACAAAAAAGAAAGGATAAAAGGTCATTCAAAATTCCTCCAAGTATTCCTCTAAGTCATCATCTTAGACTTAGACCTTCGGGAATTCTTCTTTTTCAAAAAAAATCTACCATACATTCTCTTTCCAACTCGATCAGGAATTACAACCAGAATTACTTTTTCTTATATTTCATGTGAAATTCGCCCGGGTTTTGTTCTTTAGTTTGTTCTTCAAAAATAGCTCCTGATAACTCTTTTGAAAAAAAAAATGAACTCATTACGCGTGGTAAAGATGGATAAATTATGGATAAAATTACGAAAAAACTCCCCGTGCTCAGGTGGGATTCGAAGCCACGACTCTTGTATACTAGACGAGTGCTTTACCAACAAATACTACCGAGCCACTTGGTGATCCAGTTTCGAAAACAAATCCCCACAAATAACGCAGACCATTTTCATGACCTATGTCCATCCATCTTATGTATGCTACACACGCGCGCAGAGCGAGTGCGAATTATTTAGTGTGGCTCGGTAGCTTAATTGGTAAAGCACTAGTCTAGCACACAAGAGTCGTGGGTTCAAATTCCACCTGAGCACGTGGAGTTTTTTTTCATAATTTCACCCGTAATTCATCCATCTTAACTGCGCGTAGTGAATTAATTCATTTAAAAACCATGTGGATTGGATTACCGAAGAACTCAATATGTGTCAATATGAAATCTTTTGAATTTCATAAACAAAACCGTAAAGTTTTTAAAGAATCCCTCTAAAAATCCTTTTTCTGTATATTTGCTTTGAAAATCCATGATGGAATGCAACCTTAGATTAAACAAAAAACAATGTTCAGGGATATTTCTGAGAACGCATCCAAGAAATCTCTCAAAGAATCTTAGAGAAAATTGACTAGTTTTCCATCTGAAATTTTTTACAGGATCTACTCCAAACTCAATTGTTTATGATAATTTTAGTAAATCCACCAGAATTTGTTTAGAAATTTCCCCTGTAAACTGAGAAAATTGAGAGAATTTATTAATTATCGCACTCTGTAGCAATCATGATTTGCAGCACATCATGAAAATCTGTTTTTCGTATTACGTAGAGCAAGCTCCACCCCTGGTGGGACGGTATTGCTATCGGATGTTCGGGAATTTTTCATTGTACCAGTAAAATAAACCACCTATTCCCAATGGTAAACAAACTAGAGAAATGGATTTCAAGATCGCTCTCTCTTTGGGGCTCTTCTTCGCTGCTGCGGTTGATCAAGCTTGTTACAACTTGCGAAACATTGCCGATCATGGAGTTGTTTTCTTCGCTTGCTTTGATCGTGCTTTTAAATCAAATGAGAACCAATTCTGCAATGCAGGCATAGGTTCTCATAGGAAAGCGTAGGTAAGACTGTCATAAGATTTGCTTATGGAATTACAACACAAGAAAAATCTTTGAAATTCATAAGATCATCGTACGGTTTTCCGCAGATGTTGTTTCCGTGTCTCTCGGAGGAATTTTGTAAGATGATCTTATGAATCAGCATTAACATGTTAACAAAATAGTCTTATGAATTGGCGTTCTAATCCATTCTTGGTTCCATAAGACTGTCTTGTTTAATTTGAGATTTAAATTATAAATTTCAATGCATGAACTATAATAATCCGCGTTGAAAAATAGGTTAACCAACTTGCGAAAATCGAATGATCATCCATTTTTTCAAACCGCAAATCGATTAAAGTACTTTACTGCAAGCATCATGGGTATTATCTAGAATCGAGTTGCAGACAAATTGGATGAAAATTCGTTTTTCTCGAGTTGTCTAACTTATTTTCATAACAGAAATCAGTAAATGTATGATATCCGCGGAAAACATTGGGGAAAGTTGTGAAGAACGCTTCAATGTGTGCAGGTCCACCAATTAAGTACGCATGGGGTTAATGGATGAGGGGGTTTAGAATTTATTACGCGTCATACAAATTGGTTTCATTTTGTGATACAAAAATCTTACATATCAGATCCAATTCCACAATCTGATCTGAAGTATTAGTAACAGCGAATTTGATGACAAATAGAAAATATTTACCCTTTGATGCAATAAAACGGAATCAGCCAGCGGCAAATCTGCAAACACGTCAATTGTGGAAGCCAAATTGTACTTCTGATAGCGAAATGAAAAAAAATGTCTCACGTGGTTTTTAACAATGATTAGCAATGGGGTTCATAAACGTTCCTATGACATTGTCAATTGATAGTTATGAAAAAAAAATACACTAGTCGTATAAACTTCAAGCAAGTTGTATGAAATTCACAAGTGTCTTATGAAACAACAAAAAAAAATAACAAAAAACGCGTTCATTAGTGTGATCTTATGAAAATCATGCGAAATTTTTGTCTTAGTGTCAGTCACTCTATTCTACATGCAAGTCAAATAGAAATGGGTCATAATCGAGTTATCTACCAATTAACCAATTCATATGCATTTTGACCCATTCTCACCCCCCGATGACGGTAATCTAGGAAATACAAGTTTTACATAGAAAACCCTTATGGAAAAAAATCCCCCCAGACTATTCTTTGACATCCTCTCATAAATATTTCCATGAATTTATTCTTGAAATTCTTTCCGTAGTTCTCTTATCAAATAGTTCCTTGAATATTCTCTTGGGAAAAAATTTCTTATTCAGATTTTTTCAGGACTGTGTATATTTTTGAAAAGTTTTTTATTTTTGCGTACATCAAAGGAAACTCTCAACATATTGCTTCATAGATTTCACAAGCTTCGAAAAATTCGTGAAGAAATCATTGGAAGAATTTCTGGAGTATTTCTAGAAGGAATTGGATAAATTTTCGAAGCATGCTTAGGAGCTGGGGGATGCGAATTGAAAATCAACAACCTGCTGTCAAACTAAATTTTCCGCAAAAATGACCTGAGTATGCCTAGAAATGTACGGTCATAATTTCGTCACGCTAAAAAGTGTCAAATAATTTATGTAGCATAAGGACCGCCAATTTTAAAAAGAAAAGATATGTATGTTCCAAATTTTGATTAGTCTTTTACAACTGTTCTACAATATGTTTCTTACTAACACACAGCCAGAAACTTTCTGATTGAGTCAATTTATTAGGTTAATTGACTGCATTGAACCTGAGACGAGACTCGCGAAGACGGTCTTCTTTTTCTGTGATTGCTGAGTTTTTTTCTTATTCCATTTTGTGTTTTTACCAATTATGCGCATGCTGTTCAAATCCTCACATGAACCTCTCAGCAAAAAATGATTGAGTTTGCATCACATCGAATCATAAATAGCCGTTTGAGTGAAATTTCATGCCGTCAAACGTAGCAGACATTAGATATAAATAATCTTCTGCTTAGATTTATCAGCAACTTTGGAAAAACCTGCTCCGCCGACTGAGGTTTTTAATAACAGTTTACTTTGAACACAATACTTTTCACTTTTTCAGCCATAAAAACGGTGGGCTGCATCTGACGTTTCGTGAGAGGGGAATCTTGGCTGCATATGACGTTGATATTTTTCCTCTTCGCGAGTCTCTCTCAGCATTGAACTGATGAAGCTTTGTGTGAAGTAGTTTAAGTGTGCACTTTGAATGTGGTTTCCTGCGAGACAAACAAACAAGCAACGGATAGCACTCGTGGAAAAAATTGTGTTCAATTTGAACGACCTAAATGTTCGAGTCCGCACCCCTAGCTTAGGAGGAGTTTCAAATAAAACCCATGAAGAAATTCTTATTTGAATCTCTGTAGGAACTTTGGGCATCTGAAAAACAAAATGCTTTGATTCTCGGCGTAGTTGGTGTTACTTTTACAACAATCCTAAAAGGTGTGCCAGAAACAGTTTCTTTTGAAAATACTTAGAAAAAGTTGTGCCCAATGGCGCTTATGCCTAGGCTAATCAGCCTGGAAGAATGGTGGAAATACCGTTGTCCCATCCCAAGTAAGTTAGCAACAATGGAATGACTACCTTCTCTTAAACACGTCACTCCCAACGAATACGTATATTTCATGAATCTGAAACGATTGATACAATTATCCCCATTTCTTCTTCGTGAGATAAAAAAATATCGTTGATCATATCGTTCATCAAGGTTCTATTTAGAATCGTACATATGCATCGTACAAATCAGGGAAAATAAAAACATCCGTTTCTTTACTTGTTGATAACAATAAATGGATGTTCTCACTTCTTGCGTTCGTGATTTGTTGACCTATCAGAAAAAAACTGCTTTCAAAATTTTGACAAATGCTCCATTCTTACTAGAGTTTTAAATGAATCAACTGACCACGTTTTATTTTTGAATCATATATGCTGAACTGGAACAAATACAAAACAAAATGCTCGTGAGCATCAGAGTGTTGATTTAGTCGTATCTGTCATGCTCATGAGTGAACGAAGCTTAAGTGATTCGTGAACGGGTTTGGAGCTGTTCATAGTCAATTGCGCTTTAAGGGAGAAAGCCATTTCCCCTTGGTGAGGGGGACTTTGACTACACACTGGTATTTTACTGTTGATTTGATTTATATACAATTGATTTGTCTGTCAAAACCATTCCTTATTCGGTTACTCGCGAATAAATGTTCGCAATCTTTTTTAAATTTCTTTTGCTATGCTCTCCCTAGCAGACAGGTGCAAACTTACACACAAGCCTTTTCGCTAGCCGGTCATGTTTGTTTTTCCGTTTTAATATTTGTGACATATTATTCATTACAAATATTACTGTTGACACGAATATTGGTAACTAGAAGTCGGGGATGCTATCAATTAAGGATTCTTTAATGTCTTTGTTTGAGTGGATTAGACTGGACTACTTAGACTGGAAATGCTTAAACAATTTTGCTCATTGATATCTTTGGAAGAATTGAGCATGAGCATGATTGACAGCCCGCAGTTGCTACTCCATTATTGCAAGAACAGCTGTACTTACACAGGGCACCAACAGACGCTACTCGGGATCAGTATCATCCTCAATGTGTAAATACTGGTGCTCTTATTATTATAATAAACAATACCGGCGCCGGCTGCGTCCGAATGCAGGTCAATTAGGGAATGGGAGGGAAATGTTGACGTGTTACTTGCTTTACAGAATCCGAGGAGTCCTCTGCACTTCCACAAGAAAACACTGGGAGTTTGGATATGGGAAAGGATTCGTTTTGGTAAACGATAAATATATAATTCCAAATGAATACGTGAGCATATACACGAATGACTGCACTATCCAAACCAGACACGATACTGATTTCGTTGCTCGCTCGACAGGAGCATACAACAGGTTCAACGTATCGAACTCTACTGACGCGTTTTTTTTTGTTTTTCACCAGCGCATTTCGTTTTTTCTTCCGCGCAACGCGAACCGGACACAATGGATCCGGATTCCGTCGCTCGCCCACAAGGAGCATGCAACAGATTCAACGGATCCAACACTACTGACGCGTTTGTTTTTTTTTTCACCGGCACACTTCGTTTTTTTTCCGCGAAACGCAAACTGGACACAATTAATCCGGATTCCGTCGCTCGCCCACAAGGAGCATGCAACAAATTCAGCGGATCCAACACTATTACTATCTTTGAAAGAATTTTTGATAAAGTATTTTTATGAATTTCATTAGGAATCCCCAGAGATATTCCTCAGGGAATAGATCGATTGAAGAATATTTGATGAAATTCAAGGAGAAATAGAACAGAATTCAAGGAAAATTATCAAAAGTAATGTTGTTTTTATTAATCTTGTTTATTTGGTAGTTTCGGGTGCCACAGAGCATAACAAAGCCGAAATCATTTCACTTTTCTACTGACTGAAAAAAATAAATTGACAGTATCAGTAATACCTAAATCAATCCGTAGAGAAATTTCGTGTGTAATTGTTGAAGAAATTTAGAGGGAAATGCTTGAAGGCATCTGTTTAGAAAAAAATGAGATTTAGCATAAATTGAACTCTTAGCAAAATATTTAGTGGAATCCCGGAAATCAATGGAAATTTTTAGAGAAGTTCAACAAACTTATCGATAGGCTCGTGCGTACACCCCGCGCCTATCGACAAATTGGTGTGGAGTGATGCTGAAACGATACATAAAGCGTTCGTATTACGATAATCGTTCCATCTTTCATATGGCAAAATGTATATATTTCGATAGTCCAGTTCGCAGTGTGTAAGAATGTAAAATACTTGGAGGGGAAACTAATAACAAATCCTGGAAAAAAATCTACTGGAATCCTAAAACATCGTCCTGAGGTATTTTCTGACGGATACCATGGAGGAATTGTTTGTTAGATACCTTTACTGCCCATAACTGCATATTTGTCAACATTTTTGACAATTTCGTGTTAATACCGTGGAGCGTCATCAAATGATAAACACTTTCGATCAACTTACTGAAATCTGTGAGATTTTTCTAGCAAAAAAAAAATACAATTTGATTTGTCACATTGGTAATTGTAACCGCATAACAGTCACGTGAGATTGTACATGCGCCTTAGTGTAGTAGCAGTAAAACTTCTATCAGAATTATTTTCTACAAAATTTCAGCCCTATATAAGCACTTTACTCAATGCCTACCTTTGTCGAATATTACAATGCAATAATGGGCATTGGAGAAATTTGAAAATTATTCCTGAGAGATATAGTGGTAGAATCTATCTTAGAGAATATGAAATTCTTATATTCCGTTACAATAAGGCTGAAATTACCAGTCCACACAACAGGTCTACCATTCGAAGCTTCGGACTTTTTCCAATTTGGAAATTTCTTAAGCGTAAAATGGACTAAATCAAAAAAAAAAAATAAAACAAGGCACGTTTCGGACTCCACTTTTGTGAAGGAAAAAGGAGAGTGGATGTCCATTGCAGTCCAACGTTTCATGCAAAAAGGGTTCCGAGGTTTTTAATAATGATCGAGTTGCGTGAAATTAGTTAATCAACTTGGTAAAGTGGCCCCTCCCCCTGATGGAATCCTGTCTACGACCATGCTCACAGGTCGAACGGGTCCTCCTTTTAAGTTTCCCGCTCGTTTAGTTCAGTATCTGCAACTTTTCACCGTCGTCTTCAGTCGCGGTCAGCGTCAATCGCACCGATTCGTCATGCAAATCTTGCACTCCTCGTTCGAAACGGTGGTGTGATTCACTTCTGAACAGCTGTTATGCACCACCTTCTTGGGTTCGGTAGGGTCCTAATGACGCAAGAAACAGGTCAAAATCGTGAAATCGTTGCAGGTTGTCCGGTGGAGTACTACGAATGCAAATAGCGAGAAACGCTTCCCTCCTTGAAGAAGCCTTTTGCGCGTTTGCGCCTAATCTCTCTCCATATACTTAGTGTTCCTACTTTGTAGATACTCGACGACTTTGGCGGTGGGAACTATAAGAGGATCTTCAAGTGCCCGCTCCTCGGGAGAAGCTAGTTCATCAAAGTAAACCGACGACAGACGTAAAAACGCATCACGCGCGCCAAGAAGGCTCCAACAAACGCGACGACTTGTCATGGCATACTTGGGTCCCACAATTGGTGCCGTCGTCGTCGGTCTTCGGAATGGAGTGCCTTTTTGGGGAGTGCTTTTTCTCCCTGACTGCGTTGCATCTGTGAGCGCGGAGGAATGAGGAAAATTGATTCAGCTTGATTAAGATGGTTTAAGAAGGTGCTTATTTGTGGATTAAATGGGGAAGATTTACTCGGAATGTTTCAAGAGTATTCGACTTTCTAGGTAATTCCAGACATTATTCGAGTTTAGTTGGATGCTTTCGCCTGTTGTAAGTTGCACCGAGGAATTTCGTAACAACTTTGAAGTCTTAACGGCTAGATTAACCCTTTGGGGCCGGCGCGGTCATATATGACCGCAGTACAAAAAAGGCTGTGAAAAAAGAACCAATGAACAAATGTATATACTGTCTTCGGCAAAGTTGTCCCAAATATACTCTTTTATCAGAGAAAAATATGAAGCATATGCCTTTATGACCTAATTGACAACCTAGAACATCCTGAACATCCTGAAGTTTGGAAAATTGAACTATAAGTACATACGAAGCGTGAAATGCTGTTTGTGAACATAAATGATGTTCAGGCTAGATAATACTGAATTACTCTTTTAACGAAAACACTATTTCACTTGCTTTGCTATGTCCTGGGATGTTCTAGGACGTCCAATCTGTCCTGAAGCACACTCTTTGAAATCTACAACCGTAACAGTAATTGTTTGGGTTAAAAACAATAACATTACAAATTCAAATAGAATCTACCAACCTCTGAGAATCTCAAGAGCTATTTCAATGAACGTTTGGGATATTCCAGGCCCTCCAAATTACCCTGGAGTTCAGAACTTCAGATCTACACTTGTTCCAGTAGTTATTCTCGCTAAACTGAGTGAAGTTATATAATCTACAATGTTTACTGAACCTTGTCACGGATCAAAAGGCTACTTCAAGAAACGTTTGAGGTATTCCAGGCCCTACAAATTACCCTGGAAATCTGAATGTCATGTCTACATTTATTCCAGTAGTATTTCTTGCTAAACTGGGTGAAGTTATATAATCTACCATGTTCACTGAACTTTCGCACGTATCAATAGGATGTTTTAAAGAACGTCTGGAGTATTCCGGGCCCTCCAAATTATCCTGAAGTTCAGAGCTTCAGGGCTACACTTATTCCAGAAATTTATCTCGCTAAACTGAGTGAATTTATAAAATCTTTCCTGTTCACTAAACCTTCTCATGCATCAATAGGCTGTTTCAAGAAACGTTTGGGATATTATAGTTGCTCCAAATTACCCTGGAGTTCAGAACTTCAGGTCTACACTTATTCCAGTATTTTTTCTTGCTAAACTGAGTAAAGATATATAACTTTCCAAGTTCAGTTGTCACGGATCAATAGGCTAATTAAAGGAACGTTTGGGGTATTCTAGGCCCTCCAAATTACCCTAGTGTTCGTAACTTCAGGTTTACATTTGTTTCAGTAATTTATCTCACTAAACTGAGTGAAGTTATATAATCTAACATGCTCACTAAACCATCTCATGGATCAATCTCTTTCAAGGAACGTTTGGGATATTCCAGGCCCTCCAAATTACCCTGGAGTTCAGAACTTCAGGTCTACAATTGTTCTAGTAATTTTTCTTACTTAACGATGAAGTTATTTAATGTTCACTGAGCTTTCTCACGAATCAATCAGATATTTCAAGGAACGTTTGGAGTATTCCAGGCCCTCCAAATTACCCTGGAGTTCAGAACTACAGGTCTTCCCTTGTTCCAGTAATTTTTCTTTCTAAACTGAGTGAAGTTATATAATCTACTAATGACTGAACCTTCTCATGGATCAATATTCTGTTTCAAGGAACGATTGAGGTATTGCAGATCCTTCAAAATTTCCCCAGGACTTCAGAACTTCAGGTCTACTATTTTTCCAGTAATATTTCCTTCTAAACTGAGTGAAGTTATATAATCTACCATGTTCACTGAACCTTCTCACAGACCAATTGGCTATTTCAAGGAACGTTGGTGATATTCCAGGCCCTCCAATTTACCCTGGAGTTCAGAACTTCAGGTCTACCCTTGTTCCAGTAACTTTTCTCGCTAAAATGATCAAAGTTTTCCCTTTGGGGCCGGCACGGTCATTTATGACCGCAGTCGGAAAATGGCTGTATAAAAAGAACCAATGAATAAAATTTACTGTCTTCGGAAAAGTCCTTGCAAATATACTTCCCTGTCAGGGAAAAATTTTAGGTGTATGCCTTAATGTCCTACTTGGCAACCTAGAACATCCTGAACATGCAGAAGTCTGACAAATAGAATAATTAGTATAAAAGTAGCTTAAAATGCCTTTTGTAAATACAATTGATGTTCGTACTTGGTAATACATACCTATTATGTCAAGAAAAACGCTGCTTCACATGCCTTTTCATGTCATGGCAAAGAGTTTACCAAGTGCTTAACTGACAATAAGGCAATCCATGAGACAGCTGTGATAAGCTAAATTTTTTTGTTTACCATGAAATTTTGACAATCATCGCTTGGGGAACAAAGGAGATTGGTAAGCACTGATGACGCTTAACGAAATTTTGGTAAGTTTAGTGTTCACTGTGCTTGCACTTTGAGCTGTCAACCCAATCGCGAAGTGTCCTCATGCCATCTGTTGCAAGAACCGTACGAAGCACTGTCTGCCATGATGGATTTTTAGTTGACGTTTGCCTAACACGCACACTACTACACGAATTGGCTGTAAGTTTTGTTCGCATCATTCATTTGTTCGCATGTACCATGAGCTTCTCAAGAGTGTTACGTCTGTTTGTCTGTGACAGTACAGTAGTGACGCCTCTACACGGATAGTCGTGTTGCACGATTGCAAAAAAGAAGTAGAGCTCGAGATTTGTATGACAATTACCGGATCTTTTCGCAAAGAAAAGAGTCTTGACTTCCTTGGGCACAGAGTATGGGCGCATGCCTGCCACACGATATATCCATGCAAAAAGGTCATTAGCTGAGAAAGATCTCAGGTAATAAATGTGGAAGTGCTAAACTAACACTAAGCTGAGAAGCCAGCTTCCTCCCAGTGGGAACGATATGCCAAGAAAAAAGAAGAAGATTCGTCGACAAACACATATATTCAAAACGTGTTTCTACTCGTTTACGCATTTAGACTCTACTGACGTTTTCACAAATTGTTCTCAAACAAAAGGTGAAAAGCAGGGGGGTTGAAAATAGTATATTTTACGTGACATAATTTATAGGTGCTTCCCAATAGATGTCGCTAATTATGACTGGAAACTTTGTCGAATACACCATGTTTCTGAAGTGCTTCGTTTCGTGGTTATTAATTTATTACCACTAAATCCTGACTCTCATCGCGTTGTAGATCTTATGTACTGAACATCCCGACAAGTTAGATAATCTAGAACATTCGAAATGATCTGATAATATTTGCTGAACACTCAGAAGGTTCAGAATATTTGGTAGATAACAGTTCATCACCTTGAATGATGAACAAGGTTGTTATTACAAGCATAGACTTCAAGTTATGAACTCAAGAGCAGTTTGGAAGACCTAGCACCTCCCAAAAAATATATTTGTCATCATTTCTTGTTATGTTTAGCATTTTGAGCACCAAAACTATTGAAAGGCGTTCAAAAAACTGTATAATAGTTCTTTGAAAAAATCAGGCCCCAAAGGGTTAAGTAAGATTAGTTGATTGATAGAGTTTTTTTTCTCTTATAACCAAGTGAAATCGATTAACCTTCAAAAACTCTGAACTGCTACGGCGAACGAAATGTAACATGTTGTTAATTTAATATGTTAATAGGAGCTAAATTTAGTTTTACCGAATTAGCATAATAGTGTTTTCTAACACAGAACACCTAGATATAAAAAATGAATGTAATGTATGCAATGTAATGTTTGGAATGATACTAATAAAAGAATAAAAAAGGAAGTAAAACCAAAATTGATAAATTGGAAAAACGAATGTATGGATTCCTTTTTTTTCTTTATTAGTGAGGCTTTCAGCTGTATGGATTCTGTTAAAAATCAAGGAAAATATCCCATAACCTAAAAATTTTTGGTAAATTTTTACCTAGGCAATAAAACAATATTAATTATTTTTATAAATCCATTGAATTTCACGACTTCCACGATAAACACCTAAAACTTTAAATGACGCTCTAGTGTTTCATTTTCATTTGAATGCAAGTTGTATTTCAATTTCATAAAAGTAAATTCCAATCAAACCAAAGTCAAACAACATAGTCCTACTTCAAAAAATATGTCCCAGCCTTCAGTAAGAGACGAATAAACAGGGCCTTGCTTACTGCTTATGCCAATATGAAGCCATCTGCATGCGCATCTCCATATTAGCGATTGCATGCAACAATGTTGCCAACTGTCACACATTGTATTGTTAGTTGACAGCCACTGGCAGAAGCAATTAATGCTCTGGCTAGCCGGAGGGCCTTCTCATCAACGGACGCTTGCTCGTAGCTACCTCTACTGGATAAATTACATCAAATCCATCATCGTCAAGTGTCACGAGAAGCGCAGCTGAGAGGCTATTTCCCTTTTTATCCGTCACGTCATATGCAACCGTTGTCGTAGGAAAAAGGTGAACTACGACACGTTGAGCAAACATTGTAGCAATGTGCTGTCAAAATATTTTCTGTCAAACATTTGTTTCAGTGTTTTGCACATCTGGTTGGCTTTCAAGACCAACAAACCGCTCACTATGGGTGGTATGGTGTCCAAAAAGTAGAATTAATTACTAGTTCTGATAGGTGTTTCTAACTCTTCATTCTACTTCTACCAAGTTATTCCTGGAATATTAGAACTAGATCTTTTGTTGATGTTTTTTAACAAACCATCAAATTTGTATCACGATACTCATGAGTGTAAGACGGCAAAAATAATTTTGGCCGCCAGACTACATAGCAAGTACCCATATTGTAACCGAGCGCCAAGTAATCCGGCTTGTGACCAAAGCAACTCAATTAATTTTATTTAGCTTGCCATATTCGTTGTTGATGTTATTGTGGCTGAGTGCGCGGTACTCGACTCTCGGCGCAAATTAGACGGCAATCGGCCGAACCGAATCGCGCTTAGTATAAGTACGCGATCAGAGCCCGCGGTGCCGACCGTTTCGAGAATTTCTTCCAGTTGTCGCTTTGTCATTAATTTCTCTACAGCTCGAGAGCTGCCTTGCAAATATGTAGCTAGAGCTAGATGCTACGAGATGTAGAGCAGCAACTAGCAATGACACTGACGTCAGCTAACCAGCGTTGCCAGAGTGTCAGAGCATCGATTCCGTAGGTATGACTTACACTAAACACAAATTGTTGAAGTTAGATTACACAGAATTACACATCAGCCAAAATTATTGTGCCAGGAAAAATTTCATTGATAATTATGGTCTAAACTTATATTATGTTTAGTCTGAATTGAAAAGGCCAAGCAAAAGAGGCCAAATAGCATGAACTTTCATCAATTCTATCAAACTCGATTGATTCTTTGAACTTTTTCTATCTATATAAATCAAAAGAGAATAGTGTTTATATGTCACGAGTTGGCTTGAGAGTTGGTCAACGGATATGAATAGATCCGTTCCCAACGAAAACTCATAAATTCTTACAGAAATATTATCTCAAAGAAACCCTAATAATTCCAATATATTAAGAACCGGATTAAATACCAGATATTCAATATTTCCAAAAAAAAACATCAGCATGGCTTCCAGAATTCCACTACTTGTATAACAAATTTAGAATCCTAGAAATCCTGGATGTCAGAACTCTCTCGTAAAATTCAGAATTACCTACTAAATACCTGAATTCCCACCGACATCCCAGGAATCCTTGGAAACAACATAAATATCGTCATGACAGAATTCAAGCGGAAACTCTAAATTCCAACGGTAATGTTATCGAAATCTCAGAATTTTATTTTGAAATCGCAGAATTATAACTTGCCAGTCAAAACTGGCAAATTCTTAGGGTGTCCATACAGCCCCGTGTTTCCCGAATTCTTCAACACCGTAGATTCACGGAAATTTCCGTAGACCTGGCATCGCTGCAGCCAACCCCCTGCGGGGTTTTCAAAACTCTCTAGGACCTGTATTGTTTGGGTTTGAACTTTTGAACGTCGCGTGATTTTATCTCTCGAGAAACCCACAAAAGCATCCAAGTAGGTAATCCTATAGCAGGCAGCTGGCGTAAGCCTGCTTTGTTGGTTTGGATTCAAACTACGGACGCTGCTGGTGTCGCACTAATGGCACTCACGCTCTACGCAAAGCCTACTGCGCTTCGCGGGACGCAATTTGAGCGGCCAAAAGCCGAAGAACGTTTGATTGGTTTGTGCTATTTATGGTCACGGCAGCGAGCTATTTTGATAATTTTCGCTTAATTCTCAACTCCTCGGCCGGGGTGCCATTAAATAAAGCACCTGTCCCAAAACGTCCAAGAGGAGTCACTTTTTAAGGGGGCTACCTTGCGTCAAAGCTTTCAGTGGTCGTCTTCGACGACAATCTCCCAATTACGACAATCCTCTTAAATCGACCATTTATCGGTAATTTATTTTAATTAAATTTCCCAAAACGGTCGAATCGGGAGATTAATTCCAGCCAAATGACCCGAGGTGAGTTTTGGCGAGGGATTCTGCTGCTGCTACTGTTGCTGATACTGTTGCATACTTTCACGACCTCCATCTCGGGTAAAACCTTCGCGGGCCGATGACGACGTGTTTTTGTTTTCGTTTGTTCCATTACTGGTTTTGAAAGCGATTTTCCGCGACGCCAAAGAATGCATTCTTGCCGATGGACGGAGGAAACCGACTTCGTCAATCGATTTTTACCGAAATGTGAACTGTTCTGACGGGTGGGAATTTTAAGGACTTGTCCTGGTGCTTTTAAGGGATCGCAGAAGGCGATGCCGCCCGTTCAAGTGACAAATTACTGACACCTTTCATATTTGGTCAAAACCGAAGAGCAGCGGAAATTTTGATTGGATTCGAATTTCATCGGTGTTTTCTGAAGGATTTGTTAATGAAGGAACATTTTTCACTCTCACCAAATTAAATTTCATTTTGTTATTTGACGAGGAAGGCGCCTGATGCTGGGCGCCATTTTTTCAGTGTGTCATATAAAACATGTTATCTACTAGATGATATTTTTTAATAATGAGAGGGTACAATAAATACTTTTTTGCTATTTCGTTGTATATAACCCTACTTTTCATCAAGAGGATGAACAACATAACGGCCTACTTTTCATAACAAAAGGAACCGTATCGAAAAGTGCTACTTTTCAGCACTGTTAACGGTCGTCATTCTATTTAACCAACTCGATTAGCTTCAAATTATTATTCGCTGGGCGATTGGGACCTTACTACGGTCTTTCTGATATTGAATCAGAACATTCAGCGGACGTAGTGAAGGCAGTAGAGTCAGTTTTTTTACTGTTACCGTTTTTCCCACTGTGCAGTGGTATGACTGTCATAAATTTTCATATTTGCATCGATGCCATACTGATTAAATCGCTATGCCTATCCTATCCAACAGTCAAAAGAGTAAACAGTTAAACTTTACAAAAAGGTGAAATTACGTTTTCTAAATGACAACATTTTAAGTAGACTGCTGGAAGTGAAATTGATTGGTTAATTTATCCATACATATCATTGATTATCTATATAAATAAAAATGGAATGGTGTTTGTATGTCACGAAATGACTTACGAACGGATCAACGGATTTACCGTATTCTTCCAAAAATATGTTCTTGAAGTGTTCCGACGTGCTTGTGTGTGCAAAATGTCGAAGAGCTTCATGGGAAAAATAAAAAAGAAGAAGAAAATTGACACTTCTTTAGTTGAATTTTGTTTTGCATTATCATCACACAGCCTACTGAGTGACAAGACGAAGTTTGTGGGGTCAACTAGTTTTTTTTTATAAAAAAGGCATTGCTGCTGTAATTTGAGCTATTGACAATAGTCTAAGCAAGTAAGAGCAGTAATCATAACTGACCGCGCAGATCGTTATCTTGCTTATTTTACCTCCATTACCCGTTTTAATTTGATTTTACGAAAATTGAAAAATGAGAAATATGGATAGAGTAAGGTGGGGCAAAAGTTCGACCTTAGTGGTATAATCAAAGTTTCCAGGAAAATAATAGCAGATGAAACAAAACAAATACCATACAGCAAACCTTCAACCTATTGACCATAACTTTGCTGAACAAACTTGTGTCAAAATATTCACCCATTTTTAGTTATAACAGTTTTAAAATTGATTGTCTTAAACGAAAGTTCGAATCTAGTGTGGAGCAAAAGTTCGTTGGCTAAAGCTAAGTATGCTGTTCCGCTCAAGAAAAGTAAAAATGTCTGCCCAAGAAATGGTCAAGAAATTTCCTACAGTGAGCTCCATTTGAATTGACATTTCTTTTCAACTGCGTACTGCGATCAAAGAAAAATGCTTTTCTTAAGCATTTCTTGCAAGAAATTTCCCACGCATCGAGATAGGCGATTACTTTTCTGTTAAAGTGCATACTTCGCTTAAAACACAAAATATCAATACTTTTATGCCAGGCATACTTTATTCCAGCCGTAAACTTATGTTTGCCGAAAAATACACACTAAATTTTCATCAAAAAATGCCCAAAACAGGATTAATTGTAATACACCCAAAAAATAGCAGTTTTTCGCAAAACTAAGTGAAAATGAAAATTTTTGTGACATTTTTCGCACGATCGGGCAAATTTTGCTAAATTTGAAGATAATATGTAGCTTTCAGGAAATTTGAAAAATTTTCCGTGGGTTTATACATGGGTCGAACTTTTACCCCGCAGATTCGAACTTTTGCCCCGCTATGGGCCAAAAATTCCAACTATTTATGGAAAAACTAATACACGTCAAAGCATCCATAGGCCTAGAAACGCCCTTACATAAAATATTGAAAAATATTTTATCTTCATTTAGTTCCATGCATCGAAAGTTTCACCAAATATTAAATATTTACGTCGAAAAACAACAAATAGCCATAACTTTTCCAAATCTCAATCGATTTTTATGATATTTGGAGTGAAAGTCTCTTACTTGAATAGCATTCGAACAACCATGACATTTCTAAGTTTTGATTTGATTTGAGCTAGAAATCTTAAAAATAAACTCTAGCCTCACTCGAACTTTTGCCCCACTTTACTCTAAGTTGAGCATAATAACGAACCTTGCGATCAGTTTCTATTCCTACACTCATTTGCTTAAGGTCTTGACACTTATAAATCGTTATTTCAATAGCTTTACATTTGTGATTTAAATAGAAAATGTGGGTGGAATGAGCATTTCAACAATCCGTTCGCTCAGTTTGAATTACTGCACTCAATTTTATGACTATTGTTGCTTGGATAACGTTATCTCCATAACTTTTTAGACTGCCGTTATACGCATAACTGTCCCATGTTCCAAAATATGCAATCGAGAAAAACGTGTTCAAAGATTTTAACCCCTTTAGGCCTCATATTGCCAGGTGTGTGGTAAATTAAATTAAAATCTTCACAATTGTATAGAGAATAGCGTGTTTATTAGAGTCAAGAGTTTGAATTATGGGAATAAAGTAAATTTAGCTACGAAATTCAAAGTGGGACTGTTATGCCTAGAAATACGGGGTTTTTGGTGAATTTTTACGCATAACAGTCCCACTGATAGTAGTGACCAATTATGTGCTAATCATAATGATGTAGATGACTGTTCTTACGTATAGATTGTACCGAATGTAGAGTACGTATATCCTCAAGACTATGTTAAGGCACCTAATGAAGGCTCAAGTGACATGTGCCAAACGAAGCCACGTTTGGGGAAGTGAAGAAATACGATTTTATAGTTTGGGATGGAAAGCGAAGTTTTCTGTATGTGTGATAACGAGAAAATGAATGAGTGAGTGAAAGAAAGAGTAAATGAGTAAATTAGAGAGTTTATAAGGTGTAATAAATTCCTAAATCGACTCTTCCAGCTTGACTGAAACTCATCTGCGAATTCAAGGTTGTTCTGCGGAGTAAATATTTAACTCAAAATTCACGACACAAATCTTCACACGATTTGACATTTCTTTGGACTTTGTTTGCAATATCATTATATTTGATACATCGCAAATTAAGTTTTAAAATTACCAACATATTTGCCACTTGCACCGAAGAGCCAATTATGCGGAATAACCCAGTAGTTGTAACGATCGGACGTGCGCTTACTCGCTCTGGCAGTGATTTGACAGCAGATTTTTTCGTGGTAAAGAAAATTGCCGTGTCGTGCAGGAAAAAAAGTGGTGGCAGCTGGAATTGTAGAAATTTTCAAGTCGTCGGTTTGCTGGCTGGCACATCTTTCGTTGTTCAATAGCAGATAAGTGTTTTTCATTGTTCCTTTTATTATTAGCGGTATCTAAAAGCCTTAAATTCCTCCCTGCTTGTATTATCCATTATATTGTTATTTTTTTTTTCTTTCATTAGTTTCTGTTTTACCATTTCGTTTTATTCAAAGTTTTTTTTTAACTCTTTTCAATAAAGTCAAAAGGGATGTTTTCGTCGAGAGACGGTAACATCCCTACTGACACATTTCCGCAGCAAGAAATTGCCTGCGGTAATGTTGATATGGCCTCTCATACTGGAACTATATCTAAACACGGATCAAGCCTTACACAACCATCTAAGGAAACATCCATTCAACATTCTCATTCTAAACAGTGCGATGTTGAGAATGAGAACGTTCATTTTTCACAACAACCGAGAATACGACAATATGTAGATGATCCGAACCGCGAACGTTGGGTGGTTTTCATTCGGCGTGTTAACAAAAAGATAAGAGTAAAACAAGTTACCAGTGATCTGATCAAACATTATCCATCAGTGATTTTTATTACTGAAGTAAATCGTGATAAACTTAGGGTAGTTTTCACAAACTACAAAGAGGCCAATGCTGTTGTCAATGATGATCGCTTTCGTCTAGAATACCGTGTATATGTTCCAGCAAGAGTTGTAGAAATCGATGGTGTAGTTACCAGTGACAGTGACCTGTCTCCAAATGATTTTAAGGAAGCTGTGGGTGTGTTCAAAAACCCAAATATACCCCCAGTAAAAATTATAGATTGTCAACAACTGAAGAAGGTAATTAAAAATGGATCTAACTCACAGTATGTACCATCAGGATCATTTCGAATTACTTTTGAAGGTTCTGCGCTTCCACACTATGTTACCATGAACAAAATCTTACGTTTACGTGTTCGATTGTATGTTCCAAAGGATATGAGTTGCACAAATTGTAAACAGCTTGGACATACAAAAAGCTTTTGTTCAAATAAAGCAAAATGTCTCAAGTGTGAGGGCCAACATGAAGAAGATGCTTGCCAGAAAAATGTAGAGAAATGTGTTTTGTGCGGTCTAGATCCTCATGATAAAAAAGATTGCCCTAAATTTCAAAATTACTCATCAAAGCTAAAGCACTCTGTCAAGGAACGTTCTAAGCGATCCTATGCGGAATTGGTAAAAAAAAACCTTAGTTTCAAATATGTTTTTGGAACTATCAGATTCTGATGATGACTCTGATTCAGATACTGAATATGATTCCTTACCATCGCAGAAGGGCAAAAGAGGTAGAAAGCATATTCCCTCCTCTGTTATGTCAAAGAACAAGCAAAAAGTAGCTAGGATTGAGAAAGTTCATACTCCAGAAAAATACAATCTTGTTCCTCGAGATTCTGTTGAATTCAACAAAAGCTTCCCATTACTTTCTGGTAATGCTCATCGTGATACATCCTCAACTGAACCAAAATTTCAATCACAGAAAGAAAATACTATGTTTTGAAACTTTCAACTATTATTCAGTGGGTTTTGGATATTTTAAAAGCACCAAAACCTATTCAAGATTTATTGTTTGGATGTATACCGATGATAGCTAACTTTGGTAAACAGATGACTGTTCAGTGGCCCATTTTATCTTTAATTGATTTCGATGGCTAGATACGCAAATCAATTGACTGATCACGTTTCAGTATTACAATGGAATTGTAGGAGTGTTATGGCTAATATCAACTCATTGAATTTATTAATATCAGAAACTAACTGTGATATTTTTGCGTTATGTGAAACATGGTTGATTCCTGAATTGACGGTTGATTTGATTGATTTCAATATTATTAGACAGGACCGAAGCGATGGCTACGGAGGGGTTTTAATTGTGTTTCTAATAAATCCAAAATAGAAGTTATAGCATGTCATGTGAATATGAAAGGTAAGGAATTTTCTCTAGTTTCCTTTTATATACCTCCAAAAGTAACTTTTAGCTACAATGATCTTGAAACAATACTTGATACCATTCCTGCGCCTTGGGTAATCATTGGTGATTTTAATTGTCATAGTACTGCATGGGGTTCTGACCACGATGAGAAAAGAGCGATGCCAATCCATGACATGTTAGATTGTTACAATTTATGTATTCTGAATACAGGAAATGTAACAAGAATTGCAGGTCCACAAAAAAAGGATGCTGTTTTAGATTTATCATTCTGTTCATCTTCAATGGTTTATGATTGTTCATGGATAGTAATTGACAATCCGCATGGAAGTGATCATCTACCAATCGTTATTTCAATTCATAATGATAATCAAAGAATGAGGGAATATGTGAACATTGAATATGATTTAACTAAAAACATTGATTGGAAAAAATATAGTTCGATAATTTCAGAGGCTCTTGAGAATCTGGCAGATTTATGTTTAGAGGATGAATATGATTTTATTGTGAATTTGATTATAGATAGTGCTATTAAAGCTCAAAATAAACCGATTCCAAATAAAAAAAATAGTAAATCGCATACCAAATCCATGGTGGGATAAAGAATGCAATACTGTTGTAAAAGAAAAATCTGCTGCTTTTAAAGTTTATCGAAAAGTGCGTTCGAGACAATCTTATGAGAAATATATTTCACTTGAACGTAAGTTTAAAAATTTAGTGAGAGCAAAGAAAAAATCATATTGGAGAAAGTTTGTCGGAGAATTATCACATGAGACTTCTATGACTGCTCTTTGGAAAGCTGCTAAAAATATGAGAAATAAATCTTCAGTTAATGAGGATAAAGAGTATTCACATGAATGGATCAAAAAGTTTGCTAAAAAAATTTGCCCGGATATTGTTTCAGAAAACCAAATTTGTTTTGATACTTCTGAGGATAGTGTACCAATGTTCACAATGATTGAGTTTTCATTAGCTCTTCTATCAGGAAGGAACAATTCTCCAGGGAAAGATGGTATAAAATTTGATCTATTAAAACATCTTCCAGATGTAGCTAAAAAAAGATTATTGAATTTATTTAATTGGTTCCTAGACCATAATGTTATTCCAAATGATTGGAGAAAAGTCAAGGTAATTGCGGTTCAAAAGCCGGGTAAGCCACCTTCTGATCACAACTCTTATCGTCCCATTTCTATGTTGTCATGTATACGAAAATTAATGGAAAAAATGATTCTGAACCGTTTAGACAATTGGGCTGAATCAAATAAGTTGATTTCAGAAACACAATTTGGTTTTCGTAAAGGAAAAGGGACTACCGATTGTCTTGGTTTGTTGACAACTGAAATTGATATAGCGTTTGGTAGTAAACAACAAACGACCTCTGTATTTCTAGATATAAAAGGGGCCTTTGATTCAGTTTCCCTTGGCATTCTTACTCAAAAATTGCATAGGAAAGGACTTTCTCCAAAACTCAATAATTTTGTGAATAATTTATTAAGGGAAAAGCACATGTATTTTTCTAGTGGCTCAATCTCAGAATATCGAGTAAGGTTTATGGGTTTGCCTCAGGGCTCTTGCCTGAGTCCACTTCTGTATAACATATATGTGAGTGAGATTGATAATTGCTTGGCTGAAGGATGTACTCTCAGACAATTAGCTGATGATTGTGTAATTTCTGTAATAGGTAAAGATAGAGAAGATATGCAAGCTCCGCTTCAAGCTACATTAGATAGTTTGTCTTCATGGGCAACTGATTTAGGAATCGAATTTTCACCAGAAAAGACTGAAATGGTTGTTTTTTCTAAAAAACATCATCCAGCAAAATTTGAACTACAGCTATCAGGGAAAAAAATTAATCAATCTTTATCCTACAAATACTTGGGTATTTGGTTAGATTCCAAGTGTACATGGAAAAAACATGTTCAATATATAAAATCTAAGTGTGAGCAAAGAATAAATTTTATCAGGTCCATTACTGGAAGTTGGTGGGGAGCTCATCCAGAAGACTTAATTAGGTTGTACAAGACAACGATACGATCTGTGATAGAGTATGGAAGTTTTTGCTTTTATCCAGCTGCACGTACACATATCCTTGTTCTAGAAAGGATTCAGTATCGATGTCTTCGTTTAGCATTGGGATCTATGAATTCTACTCATACTAAAAGTTTGGAAGTCCTAGCGGGTGTTCCTCCTTTAATGATTAGGTTCTATGAGCTTGGGAGTCGGTTTCTAATTCGCAGTGAAATCATGAATCCTATTATCATTGCCAACTTTGAAAAACTTCTGCAATTAATGGTACAGTCCAGACGAATGCCACTTTATTATTGGCACAAGTCTGAAGATATTTCACCTGCTATAATAGATTCAGAGCAGCTTAATATGAATTTCCTTCAGTTAAACAACGATAAAGTTACATATGACATTTCTATGAAACAAGAAATAAATAATATTCCAGATTACTTGAGATCCAAAATAATACCTTCAATATTTTCATCGAAATATGGAAGACTTTCTTCTGACAAATGTTTTTACACTGATGGCTCTAGCATAGATAATAGTGTAGGTTACGGTGTTTTCAATGAAAACGTTTCTATATATCATCAGCTTAAGAATCCATGTTCAGTATTTGTTGCGGAGTTGGCAGCGATATATAATGCTTTAATTATCATCCTTAGTTTATCGGTTGGCAGCTATTACATATTTTCCGACAGTCTTAGCTCTATTGAAGCTTTAAAATCAATAAAACCACAAAATGCAACATATTTTATTATTGAAATAAGAAAACTATTGAATACATTAACAATGCGCTCTTTCAGCATCACTTTCATATGGATACCATCGCATTGCCTCATCAATGGTAATGAAAAGGCAGATATTTTAGCCAAAAAAGGTGCCATAGAAGGTGAAATTTTTGAAAGAAAAATTGATTTTAGGGAGTTTTTTCAAACATGTCGTCGGAAAGCAATTGCTGAATGGCAAAGATCTTGGGATGAAGGATCTATGGGACGTTACTTATACGGTCTTGCACCAAAAATGTCAAAAAAATCATGGTTTAAAGATTATAATCTGACTAGGGACTTTATTAAGGTTATTTCTAGACTAATGTCGAATCATTATAGATCTAAGGCTCACCTTAAGCGTATTGGTTTAAGTGATACTAATCATTGTGACTGTGGTGAAGGATTTGAAGATATAGAACACGTCGTTTGGGTTTGTTCTAAATATGAAGTAAAAAGACAAGAATTGATTGATTCCCTTCCTGTTTTATGGAAACCACCCAACGCAACAGTCCGCGATGCTCTGTTTTCTCGCAATCCCAATTTCCTAAATCCTATATATAAATTTCTAAAAGCTATTGACTTTCCTATCTAATTTTTGTCTTTAACAGTGAACTACTATTACCTGCGACTTGAGTGATTGACGGATGTCTTAAGCCACATATCATACCGATTCCGTTTCCTCAAATTTTCCTCAAGCCACCATTTTGAACTGCACGACGCCTCCAATAATACCATTGAGCTGATCATCACCATCTCATCTGAGCAACTTCACAAATCCATTGAGAAGATGGAGTGACAAGAGTACCGTCCTACGATGCATCCCAAGCCCCGAGTTTAGAACTTCTAACTTGTCGTGAAAGTATGACAAGATGTAGAAGCTAAACAAAATTAATACAAACATTGTATATAACATTATTGAATCGGCCCCTAATACTTAATGGTAAGGGCTTAAATAAAGATAGGTTTGAGGGTTTTATGCCTATAGGAGAAGAGATTTTTTTTTTCACTCCTACAGGCTTTCCCTCATTCCAAAAAAAAAAAAAAAAAATCCGTGTGATCAGTTTTAATTACTACATACATTCACTTCTTTAGACTGTTATCGCTTAGAAAACGTTATTGCATAGTTCATTATCAGCTTCCCTGAATATAACATGAAAAGATGGCACGCAGATGTCGTCTTTTTGCGGAGAGGCCTGTGTCCGGTGCCGTAGAGGGCGGTTTGGTAGGTCTCAGAGGACGCCAAAGTGAGTGCTTAATTTTGAAAGTGACATAACTAATGATATTCGTAGAAATATTTGCATACAACTGAAGATATTCCTGAATAACTTTTAACAATTTGTGCTGGAAGCATTTCAAAAACATGGTGGGAAAGTAAATCAATGCTCCCCAAGAGAAATTCTTAGAACTATCAATGAAAGATAATGCAATATTTTCTAACGTCATATTCATGATGGCAGCGGTAGATTTTTTAACCTTTCCAATACATTTTTAATTTTTTGCCAAAAATGTCCCAAATGCACAAGGAAGTTTGAATTAGAATCCTTGAAAAACTCTCTAAACGAAAGTTTAGATCAGGCTTTCAAAAGACTGTTCACTAATTAAAAATGGCAACAAATCATAGATTTCGTTGATTTTTATATTTTTGAACGCTATTCTTTCGACTTCAAGTAATTTTTCAAACTGTTTTTAATTCTTCTTTGTCATTTTCTTTTGTGATTATGAATTTAGAATGGGTATTCTAAGCAGCTAAACTCTGACAATTTCTTCAAAGTTCTAGTAGACTTCAGAATCGCTTTATTTATTAGCCTACTTGGAGAAGCAACTTACTGATGAGAAAATCTAGAATATTCAATAAATTTGGACAAAATTGCTACATGCCAAACACCGCACCACTCAACTGTATCCCAGGCTCGATTCGCCGAATCGTAATATATATATATTGTGCATTCAGATTAGCTTTAGACCGAACAAAAGTTCGCCGAAGTTCGGCGTCGGCATTCTACCGAAGTGCAACGCCGACAAAGGCATTCCTTATGCGTCGGCGAAGCACTAAATTAGAATGCCGACGCCGAACTTCGCCAAAGTATTGACTGCCGAACATCTAATTGTCACTCGAATTGTCAATATTTTCATATAATCCTGAGTCTTAAGGTTCTATTTAGAATAGTGCTTTGGCAAAAACGAAAAAGGCAGTTTTATTTTCGAATGGACAACCAATCTAGAAAAATAAAAACATCCGATTCTTCATTTTGTCAATTACGATAAATGAAGGCTCTTGTTTTTCGTGGTTTGTTGACCTATCGAAAAAAAAAACTGATTTAAAAATGTTGATAAATGCTCCATTCTTACTAATGCCTTGGAAACGATTCAACAGAATACTGGATAGAGATATAACAGTAAACTGGATACAGTTGTAATAAACTCCTGATCAGGATTACCATAAAACTTTGGGCTGGAAGTTTTTGAGCTTGTTAGCAATTGATTAATAATAATTTGAATTCATCTTCCAATTTTAGGGGGAGTGGTGGCAAAATGAACACCGTGCCTTTTACCGAGAAAGAACAAATTTCAATGAATTTTTATCACGCATGGACGATTTAGAGCATAAATCGGAGTGTTCGGGTTGATACGGAGGTCAATTGAAGTGGAAGTTTCATCGAAAACTAAGATTTCAGAAATCCACGTTTGAAAATTAAAACTGACGTAACTTTTAGCTCGGAGATCTTGAGGTTTTTCAGTGAGGTGAACATTGTTATAATAAGATGTCAAATCTGATATCTTTACTTTTTTTAATGGATTACAATCCTTAATGGATAAATATTCGGTAATGCAATGAAAATTTCCAAAAAATATTTGTTTTGCTCACGTTTTTCGCATGATGTTCATTTTATCACTAACAGCTGTTCATAGTGCAGGTAAAATGAACATTTGTATCGATTTTTGCTAGCGATAAAAATATGTGAAAATTTAGCTATTTTAGTCTGAATTAGTATCGCTGCTATAGATAACATCCGTCTTCTTGATAATGTGCGATAGAAATATTCGAATCCCGCTTTTTATATCAGATACAAGATGATATCCTTCAGGTGTTCATTTTACCACCCCTTCCCCTAATTTTCAAAAAGACTTAGAGGCGGGGTTCAATCAAGAAATTTTGTTTTTAAAATTGTTGTTTCCCAATTCAGGAAAACGTTTTTTTTTTGCTGTTGGATTACTACTTACTGTAGAATTTCATAGCAGGATCGCGAATACGTTAAAGATCGTCGTTTATAATAATGGATCCGAATTTTGCTTCACATTTTAATATTGTAGGGGAATTAATTCGGGGCATAATGGACACACCAAGCAAATGCTTGTTTTAAGACCATACAATAGCATTTTTTTTTTCAAATTACTCCCGGCTGGTTTTCAAGTTTTATGTTAGTACGACGTGCTACATTCATTCATGGTAATACAAATCATATCATATGCCAGAAAAGTGAGATAGAAAATTAGGTCCAAAACAAGTCTAGTAAAAAGGTATCGGGGCAAAATGAACACTTGCTTGAAATTTAATGATTCCAAAATATATAATGTCTGTCAGTCGTTCTGATGTGTAAAAGAGTTCTCCCTCTATCATAAGAGCTAAAAAGAATCTTTCTGGGTTCGTTATTTTAATCAAAAATTAGATTCTACTACCGCCTTACTTATATGCCAATTTATAGCGGAGAAAAAATTAAAGTCAAATTTCAAAGAACAAATAAAGCAAAACATAAACTTTTATACCGTCAAACATTTCAAATGCAATATAGATTTCATGCAGTGTATGAACTTTTGATGAAGTTCGCCCCGAATGTTCATTATGCACTTAATCCCCCAAATAACCTTTGTTTTAACATTTTTTTAAGCTTCGAGAGCATTGTCAATATAAAGTTTTGTTTGCAAAGAAATATTACTATCAACATTACTGTTGAAATATGTTTCGTAAGAATTCCACTCGGCTCCGAGATGTTTGTAGAAGACGAAAAATGAGTAGAGCTATCAGGATATTTAATTGAAAAATATCCTGAAGAGCACTCATCAAATAAAATTCTGCAGTTGAAATTGCCTTTGCTAATTGTTCCATAAGCGATGTTAGGCATTAAAGCCACCGATGACAAATTGTTGTTGACTTATTACCAGTAAATTCCAGTCGGTGCGAAGCAAATGAACTTGCTTCCCAGTAAAGCATTAAGGCAATTATGAAAGTATATTTACTAAACTGAGTTTCAACAGAAACACCCAAAATTTCGAAATGTTTGGGGCGATGCTGTGCTGGCTGAATTTAACCAATTGAATAACGCTAAGTGATCACAATTGCCTTAATTTTCAATGTCATATGTCTTGGGAAACAGCAACATATCCATCAACGATCAATCATCAGCCTTTCCTACTCCTTGTCACAAAAGACATTCGAAAACCTTTTTCCATACACCTTAATTAACGCAATAAAATGACCTTAATTACCACCTTTCGATCAATTGAGCACGATCGGATTACCATCGGATTCGGGGGTCAAACATTCAAAATGCGTACACCGTCCCATTCACTCACTCCCATCGCCATTGATTAATGGTTGTCTTCAATTTTGGGATTTGTTGTCAGTTCTTTCGTCGTTGTCATCGTCACCATCGCAGCAAACCACGAAAATCTCACGGTGACAGACGGGGATAAATCGCATGAATGAACTTTGACAACCTCGCCTCGCTCTGGTCGGTCCAGAAATCGCACACTTTCGCTGCCGTTTCGCGATCGGTCGGAGGCTGTCTTGTTCTTGTACCAGTTGGCGAAACGGGTGAAAAACTGATTGTCCTTAAATTTCTGGTGCTTTTTTTGTTGGTGTACACGCACACGGTTGTCATGGACGACATGCGAATCCGAAACGTTCGTTCTAGCGAAAGGGAAACGGCGATCCCGATCGATCGAAGCAGGCTGTGCAATGTGACCAGAAAAAGTCGTTGCCCGCGGAGGAAACAGCGAGTGGCCCCGAAAAATGTTTCGATGTAATGATAATAATAAATTTATGATGAGAGCACAAAAAATAAAGAGGGGAAACGGGCATTTGATAAATATGCCTTTAGTCACCTTTCTCGGTTGAGGATGGCTCATCCCGAGACGAGGGGTCGCCAAAATTCAGGAATGATAGACGGACAAGCAGTGAACTACGACCGATTGGTGGACCCCTCGTATCAGTTGAATAACCGTTATAATGAGGCGAATTTTTCCGCGCACTTTATATGATAATCAAGCCATTCAGGTGCTTTCCAACCTGACCTGACCAAACCCGATGAGTTATGGTGTCGATTTCGCAAATATTATCGAATTCTTTGGACAGAAGAAGAAAAAAACCCGAAGAAAAGACATACGACCACGAGATTTAAGCTGATTTTCCAGTTTATGTTCAGCGTGCATCGAGAGCGCGTAATAAATTGCATCAGATTCGGAAACTGTCATAAGTGAGTGTTATGCGATGGGGCCCTCTAGAGAGGAGGAAGCCTTGAAACAATCCAGGCAGGCGAAAGTTCTCTTTTGCGCCCGCGGAATAAATTATTCGGCCAGGTTTTCGCACTGGCAAACAAACAAGTCAATCCTGCATCGATGCACCATGGGGGCAAGTTTTGCTACTCGATTCAGTGACAGAAAAAGCCAGGACTCGGAAACGGGTCCCTTTCTCGGGCAAGCTGCTGGGTGTCAGTCGATGATTATTGCAGTAAATTATTGAGTAATTATATTGCACTTTAAATTAATTAAATTAATCATATGGGAGTTGAGAGCCTGGCACTTGGCAGGTGGTCCCGGTTTGCGCAGATCGAAGAGACAATCTGATATCGTTTCGTTACGCGATCGGTCGAAGCAAGCCATGGAGGGCCTACTAGATACAAATGCGGCAAAATTGTCGACGGCTCCATTAATCTTGATGACATTGATTGCAGGGTCGGTAAATGGAAATTTATCAGGGCTCACAAAAAACATTCATGGGATCTTGATTCGATCCATAAAATATAGGATGAGATGGCATCATGCACTAAAGCTAAGTATGCTGTTCTGCTCAAGAAAAGTAAAAATTTCTGCCCAAGAAATGGTCCTACCCAGAAATTTCCTACAGTGAGCTCAATTTGAATTGGCATTTCTTTTCAACTGCGTACTGCGATCAAAGAAAAATGCTTTTCTTGAGCATTTCTTGCAAGAAATTTCCCACGCATCCCATATTCATGGCACTCTTTTCCAGACAAAATCGGGCTATGAATATGGATATTCATGATTTATTCAACAGGGAATAGATTTCTTTTCGTGATGTAAGATAACGCCTTTGGTCAAATCGCACAGATAGTTCAATAAAAACCTATCATACCCTGAGAGAGGAGACAGCTTACTGACAGTTGGCATGTTTTCTTGCCTTCTTTGACTTCTTTCTTTTATTATTGGGTTGTGCACAACGGTCAGATGAACTTATTTTGGTCAAAATCATATTCACTTTTTGTTGTCCACTTGAAAAAGGATATAAATATATTAAAAAAAAATCAATAGGAGATTGCCAACACACAACTATATTTTGGGGTTCAACTTTTTAAAATATAAAATCATCGAAAAACACCTAAAAATGTCAATTACATTTACTTGAATTTTGTCGGTTTTTCACGCTCTGCCCTTCGAATGTGCGATTTTCCAGTGACAGTTGGTGACAGTTTCCCTTGACTTTTGGGAACTCGCAATCTAAGCGAGCTGTCTCCTCTCTCTCAGATCATACCAACATTGCTTCCACAACAACTGTATTGTGGAAGAGCAAAGATGTGGGAAGTCTATCAATGTGTCGTTCTCACTCAAGTGACGACATGACTACACGGCAACGCGTATCTACTCAAACGTGAGTTGTGTTAACGCAAAACCGTAGTCGAGCCCAATAACCCAAATTTGACTCAATTTCCAAGGCCTCCATTAGGTACCTTGCCTTTGAAAATTTAAGAAAAATTTACTTCAATTTGGTTTGATTTAACGCAAAATTAAATTCATTCAACCCAAGCTTGAGAATAATGCATTTACCCAAATTTGGCTTATTGGGCCAAACTACCCCCATTGGGTAGGTGCAGCTCTCACTCTCATCGAACATTCTATGTGGTCAGGTTCATGAGCTAGAGCCTGCTAGAATATGATCAAATTACATGCACAATAGCGCCACGTATCGGCAAAAATTCTAACCAATCAGTGCTGCCTCTCATTGCATTCAAGCTTCTGAACAACTTTGCTGAAGACACGAATATTCTAAGTGGTCAGGTTCATGAGCTAGAGCCTGCTAGAATATGATCAAATTACATGCACAATAGCGCCACGTATCGGCAAAAATTCTAACAAATCAGTGCTGCCTCTCATTGCATTCAAGCTTCTGAACAACTTTGCTGAAGACACGAACATTCTAAGTGGTCAGGTTCATGAGCTAGAGCCTGCTAGAATATAATCAAATTACATGCACACTAGCGCCACGTAGCGGCAAAATGGCGCATTAAAATTTCATCTGTTGAACGTCGTAAGATTTCTGAACAACTTTGCTGAAGACCGCAGCTTTCTAGAAAGTAAGGTTTCCAGGATATTGCGTCATTATTGTAATAGTTTATGGGTGATGCTAAACTTTTTGGGGGGTGCTGCAATATTCAACTTGGGTGTTGCAATACTAGATGATGCGATTCCATACTTATGGCGGGTAGTGTATATATTTTTGAAGAATCAATTCAACAATATTTTTCTTATGTTCCTTGTTGTTCGTCCTATATTTCTTTTTAAAATTATCTCTGGAAAGCATTGATGAAATGCAACTTGCGATCTTCAATCAAAAAGTTTGTTCAGAGATATTTCTGAGAACACATCCAAGAACTCTTTTAGGAATTCTTTTAGATTTTTTCTTGTAATGATACATAATTTACACCAAACCAGGAATTTTACTGAGAACGTCTTCAAATTTTATACTAGGCCATGAAATTACTTAAAGCATTTTTCCAATAATTTTCCCTAAGTGAACTTACGATGTTACCCTAGCAGTTTCTCCAGAAATGCTGATTGGGCAGATTGTAGTACTCTCCAGATGATTGGAATTAGTTTTAAAACTTCCTCTGTATAATTTTCCCAGCATTTCTTCTCGGGTATCACATAGAAAAAATTTTTTATAACTATTCCGGCAGGAATTTGTCCAAGCATTTCTCTGGGATTCAGAAGTTGTTTTCAAGAATTTCATCTCAAAATTAGCCCTGGAATTATTTCAGAATTTCTCGAAGGGTTCTTCAAAAAATCATAAGTTTCGAAGAGATTTACAAGATTCAGAGTTTTAAGGATTTAATCAGAAGCACTAAAGTGTTACATTTTGATTTCTTATATGTTATAAAACAATGATTATTCAAAACATCGCAAATCGATTACTCAAGGGATTAATTCCTATGACTTCTTTAGAAGGATTTGTTCCAATAAAAAAAAGTCGAAAATGTTTTTTCAGAACTTCAAGTTTGCAATGCTTTCTCAAAATTTAATGTTTTCAAAAGTATAAATTATCGAGAATATATCTGTGTGGTACTTAATGAACATTCTCATAGATCTTGTCTTCCAACCCTGTTATGATGGCTGACAATCAAAAGCCTGTTGAAAGATATCCGAGAATATAGCAACGGATCGAACATCAAACGATCTAGTAGGCATGGCACAACTTTGACGCCTCACTCCTATAGTAACGTCAGAATGGAATGAAAGGTTTTTCGTGGGGCTCCCGCTTGCCAACATCGATTCAGAGCTTCACATTTGGCGATCTTGCCAGAATTTTAAATAATATTTCGTATTCCTGGAGAGCCTGGATTCGTTAACAAGCGGGAGTGTCCACTAGAAAATGTGTTTGTGTTGAGTGCTTCTTAAACCGTGTGAAAATATGTGTTCAGAGTGATTGTGGAGTGAAATTTGAATCTGATAAAAAAGGCATATATCTGTAAGTAAACAGCAATGTGGTATTTTCTATGAACAAGAGAAAACTGATTGAAGAGGAAATATGACATGAATATGTATTAGCCGCTTCACTACTAGTTGAAGCAGCAATGTTTCTCTCTGTACTTGTTGTTGTTCTTATTGAACACCAGCATCACCTCAACTATTTGAGTTGCGCGATGCAGGCTTTGAAGTGCCAACATCGATTCAGAGCTTTACAATCTCTAACAACACTACCAAAAACTATCCTGCAGAATCCTAGGAAAACTTCTCACGATATTACTTCTTGGATTCCATTAGTTTATGCAAGGGATATCCTCAGAGAAAATCCTTGATAAATCCTGAAAGTCTTTCTGAAGTACTAGAAACTCTTTGGTAGATTTTTGAGAACCTTTAAAAAAATGTGAAAATTGTTGGATAAAAATCTGTAAGCATCTTTTAAAAAAAATTGCTCAAGGGAATGCTTAGAAGAGCTCTAAAAAATCCACAAGGAAGCTTTATTATATTAACATCTGTTTGAATCTTGTAATCTTGATTCTTGAAGTAGTTGTTAGTTCTGAAATGATCCAGAAATGGCACAGGAGGCAAAAGTTTCTTTTAAAATAATAATATAATATTTACAGCTTTTTCGAAGTAATCCAAGAATAAAAACTGAAATTAGTATTGACAGTATCCCTGAAATAATACCCTCGGTCTTATTCCTGAAAGATTTGAAAATAATATATTCAAAGAAAACTGCAGCAAAAATTAAAAAAAAACTTCTTGAGAAATCTTTGAAATAGTTAACGGAGAAATTTCACCAGAAATATAATGAAAAATTCATGAGTAAGCCTTGTGTGATTAAAGTTTATCATTTGGTAAAATACATAACCGGAAAAACCCATATATAAATCCAGGAGAAATCTGTAATGGGTTCAAAAGAAATTTTCAAAGAAACTTGTAACACAGCAATAGCAATAGCAAATTTTCTCCAAATTTAGTACAAATCAGTTGAACTTATTTTGAATACACATAACACAGGAAAAAAAAAAACCATTGATGAATTGGTTATATTTTGAAGGGGACCCGAAAGAAGTTTTGAAAGAGGGGCTGACAAAATCGGGTCATTTTATGAATTCCGTGTGTAGCTGGCCATGGCATTAGGATCTCTACTAATCAAATCTTCGAACGTTTCCCGTTCTAGGGTTTTCCAAACTTTTAATGAACTTATTATTCAGAATTTCAATTGAACTAAGGCGTGGACTGCTCACTGTGAATCAAAAAGGAGGGTGGATGTCCTTTGTGTGGTATTGATCCGCTTTATAGTAACCCAATGCTCTCAGTGGCATTATGATAACGTTTAGCGATAAAACAGTAGCCAAATGTGAAGATGACTCCCGATCGTAAATCAGGCAATCTAGTAGGCATAGCGTAAACCAGCACGTCACTCTTCCAGTAACGTCAAAAGCAGAGCGTCGAGCTTGCAGAGGTGCTCCCGTTTGCCAACATCAATCATAAACCCCACATCCTTCATAGTTAACATACAAAAATGGTGCATAGGTCGTCTTTTAAGATCGCTCAAATCGTTCCGCTCATGAAGGGAATCCTGGCGAAGCCCATGCTCAATGGTCTAGTATCTAGTAGATCATCATAGAATCTTGTAGAAGTTTTCAACTGCGGAAGATCATATTAGATGTGTCCCACGAAGCTTCATATTTTTAAAAGATGTGCTTTATAAATTTTATCGGATTTTTTTTTTGCTATTTGGGGATTTAAAACAATTTTTTTTTATTTATTTTTATTGTTAATTCCTTTGATAAATTTAGAGAGAATTCCTTGGAAGAATTTAAGAACTGGTTTTCGAAAACATTAGTAGGCTTGCAAAAATATTATTGATAATTTCTCAAATTTATGGAAATTTCTGGTTTAAATCCTTAAAGATTATTGGAAGGAATCTCAGAAATAATTTCTGAGAGAATTTTCAGAAAAAAATCTAACTTCAAAGGAAATATTTAGTCGGATTATCTGAGGAATACTCATTAAAATTCTTACAAAAATCCTACAGTATTATCATAACAGTTTTCTGCCAGAGTTCTTATTAGAAAACTTGTCAATTAGTTCAGCCAGAAATTCTTCAACATTCCGTCCAAGAATCTCTCCACGGACGCCAGAAAAATTTCCAAAGTGTCATTTCAGAAATTTTCTAATGAACTACTTCGATGAGTTCTCCACGAATTACAGAAAGTTCTCAATGAATTTTTCGTGTATTCATTCTTCAAATTCTGTTGAATGAATTTTCCAGAATTGTTCTTCTTTGCAAACTTGAGTAGGGGCACATGTCCATTATTGTGGTGGCCATCTTCAGATTGCGAGCAAACTCAGCTTGAGCCATAGAAATTTATTTAGATTTTTTTTTTCTTAGAATGCTCTAAATTCCCCCTGAGGTATTTATATTGATATCCTTTCGCACTTTTCTTGAAAGTTTCTTCTGCACAACTACGAATTGTACGGTTATCTATTCTCATGCTCATAAGAATTTGCCATACTTTCACAACAGAATCAAACTCTAGAGCAGATCAGCCTTAAAGTAGAATTAATATAACCAAAAATATATCTGTTTAAAACTAAATTCCAGCATATTTTCTTATCCATGTGTAGATAGCCACCTATCGCAGCATTACGTAATTTGTAAGTCAACCCCAAGTACCTAATAACAAAAGAAATGAATCTCTTACAAAGCTCCCCAGCAAGCAATCCATTTCGAGTCTCCCCGAAGCGAGCGGTTCGATAATGCATACCAACGACAACGACGACAACTAAATCGACGACGGGTTATTCCAAAAGCCGCTCGGAGATCAAACCCGCTCCGGCTGCCAGCACCTCATGTCACCGACGACGACGGCTAGGGCACTTTTATAGATATGTAAAACCGTTTTAAGCCGAAGTCGCCTTCCGCCGTCGGCCCCATCCAAATCCAAGCGTCCCGCTCGGAGCCGGGATGGGACATTAGGGCGTTTACGATTTCAAAAAAGTTGGCTCTACCAAATTTTTAAAATTTTTAGTTAAGGTACCCCTAAGACGTTGAAGGTTCATATGAGAATATATGTGAAAAAACTTAAATAATACTGCTAAGGTGAAACATGCTTGTTGATGCTAGTATAGATTTTTGAACCTTATTTCTAAAATCTTAGAATAGTCGTGTTAAGTTGATTCAACAACTTCGTTTATTATGGTTTGAAGAGTAAGTTTTCATATTCAGACGCCAAATTTGTACAGTCAACTCTCTATAACTCAATATTAAAGGGACCATCGAGTAAAGGAGGTATCAAGTTACAGAACACAAAACCAGTGCAACTGCGATCCGAGGTAGCCATGAAAACTGACTTTTACTATGGCACTCTAACTCAATATCGAGATACGAAATATCGAGTAAGGGAGAGTTGACTGTATACTGACATTATAATATCAACGTGTTTAAAACATTTTTCAAAATTGATCCATAGTAATATCGATATAAACCTACTGTGTTTATGGGATACTAACAAAGAACCACCGAAGGTGTTGAAAATTCCGCAGAACACTATTTTTATCATAAGAATTGTAAGGAATATGTGAAAGATTGGATTTTCATTGTCTTTTGTAATTTGAACCGCCCTAATGGGGGGCATCTACATACTAGACCATAGACCGCTGCTGCTGCGGAGGTGATTTAGGAGTTCAAAACAAACGCGTCAACAAACAAACCACACGGCTAAAGGCGACAACAAAAACAACGCTCAAATCGCAGTAGGCAAAGCGCACTTTTTTTTCTGGTTCACCGAGTCAAAGCTTGCTTCGATATTTAAGCGAGTGATCGAGCTTGCACAGAGGTATGAGTGTAAATAGTACAGCAGTGATTCTCGATTTGTTTTGAGAGTATCTCCCACTTGGGGCTGATCCACGTGCCGCGGCCCAGAGATTGGGACACATTGGCGTCCCTTTACGAGGCGTTAAGATACGGCGTCAGGTCGTCGCACACGGGAGTAATTTGGGCCAATCATGGTCGAAATTATTTTTCACCCATACGCTTGTTTCGACCTCAACTGTCGAGACTAGTGCACTACACTGAAGACGGCCTTACAGTTGTCGTCGAAATACGCGTCAAAGGATACAAACTCTAGTGGAAGTAAATGGCAAAGTACTAAGTACGGTTTTCATTTTATGTATATTTTAGGATACTTGTTGCAAAATGCATTTGTTGTGAATTGTGAGACATAGTATTTTATGTAAAATGTTAGTTGGTCAGGGCACTATGGATTACCAGGTGACAGAAAGGCCTATTCTAGAGGCCATTGAACGGTTCCCACGACATGGGTTCTCATGGCAGATTCTTGAATTCCGATGAGGGTTCTGGGCCATTTCATTCATTTGATAGAACCATATCGTACGATACATTAAACTTACCAGAATTTCATACAGAATTCATTAGATATGCCATAAATAATTTAAGGTAACCAGGTAAAGACGGATTTATAAATGCGGGGGCTCCGAGGTCAGAGTCTTGTGGGGGCCCTTTTCCCAGGATACAATTTTGATACTATAGTATGTTCTCATTGATAATTTTCTTTATAAATTTTATGCTCACAGCCACACGGGAAGTCATAATAACCACCCTATCCATTTAAAGAAGCAAATCTTAAGTACCACCAAAGACATATTAAAGACCTCCATGTCTCTTGTAGTTGCCCAAAATTTTATGGCTCATAAGGTAATCTAGAATGCCGTGCGAAGTGTACTGCGATCTGTCAAACTTGGGTACCTTTTGCACTACCGAGGGACCAAATGCAGTACTAGAAGTGGTACCCAATCTGAGCCCGAGTGGGACGGACCTGGTACCACTCCATATATCGATGTGAAAATGTATTTTCAGCTTCATCGGTTTACTAGAACTTGGGATTTACTTTGTAAACTTGTGATGATGTTTGCCAGAATAAGATAAAAAAATAGGGGAAAAAAGACTGTCTCCCATCTTACCTTGATATTTTGGAAAAGGTTCTAATTATCAAAAGTTAGTTTTGAACTGCTTTAAACCTTCTAAGTAGAGATCAATGAGAAAAATGGCATTGAAGTTTTTCAGAAATAGTTCACTCCGTACAAATTGAATGAGAGCCGAAAAAAAATCTAATTTTCTATGAATCATGATATTTTTCAGAGACTGAAAAACTATTTGAATACCTTGTTGAATACAATATTTTAGAACACCTAATTCAAAATCTACTAAAATGTCATATTCACTTACTTCACATCTCAATTATAATTCTATTATACTGAAATTTAAATTCAAGACCTTAAATTTGCAAAACTGTCGATTTGTTCCAAAATTTTGAACCATTTCATAGGTTTCTAATAATTCTTAAAAATTCAATAATAAATACTTTAGTCATATTTTGTGGGGCCCCTAAACTGTGGGAGCCCGAGGGCCATGGTCCCCTTGGACACCACCCCCCCCCCCTCCCTCGTAAATACGGCCCTGAAGGTAACTAACATCACGCTTTTCAGAATTTTATACTGGATACATTAGAGATTTATTTAGTAATCTAAGGTAATATTGGTTTCCCGCTGTATCCGTAATAGGTTCTTGGAATTCACGAGGTATTCAAACATTTGATAGAACTGAATCGTTTGGTACATCACATTTTGAAGAATGCAGTAGAGATTTCATCAGATATTTTCAGTAATCTTAAATAACATTGGCCACCTAACGGTTCCGTAACAGGTTCCGGGGTTCCCGGATAAATTTACAATTCAAATATTTGGTAGAACTGAGCCTTGCGATACGTTACAATTTGTAGAATTCCATACAAAATTCATCAGAGATGTCTTCAGATATCCAAAGCAACATTGACCACCTAGTGATTCCGTAACATGTTCTGAGATTCCCGGACAAGGGAAGATTCAAATATTACGTAACGGAAAATTTGTCAATTCTAGACAAACTCCTTCTCCCACGTTACAGCTATTGAAGGGATTTTATTGTATGGACCGTAACACTACGGAAGACCACCTGCCTCCCCCTATTGCGTAACGTAATATTTGAACGATCCCCAAGTGGTCAATTCATTCATTTGATGAAGCAACATTGTCAATTTCACCTCAAGTTGGGCCGTAACAAAGGTGTACTTTGAAGGCTTTTAAAGTCTGATAGCAGATCAGGGTTATGTCAAATTAATTCTTGTAGTTCAAGGAACAAGTGCACCGAACACGTCGAGATGATCCAATGCAAACGTGCACTTTAATCACACTTTTTCTGCACTATACAGCTTTTGCGATATGAAAATTTGGAGCGACGAGCGTGACACATCAAACTTTTCCGAAATTTACTGGTGCTTGTAGTGTAAAAACCCACAATTTGATTGAACAGAATAATAGACTTTAACCCCTCTACCGGCAGCTTCTTTTTTTACCGCTAGTAGAATATTCAAATCGCGATAACTTTGTTGTTTCTCAATATTTTTGCTCCATTTTTTCACAAAGACCTCATCTCTTCTAGTTTAAAAATCCGTGTTAATATTAATCATTGGTGAGGATCAGTGAATCAAATTGTCATCAAGAGAGACGAAAAACAAACAACAAAGCAAGCTTGCTCACAACCGTTTGTCGCAACTGTTGCACATAAGGACACAATTAAAAGCAAAATTATCATGACAATCATTAAGCGCAACATTGTTGCAACCTTTCCAACTCGCGATTAATCAGTTATTTTAAACTCAAAACCAAATTGGTTTTATGGATGCTATTTGATAATGTGTCAATGTTTACCAACACGGAGAAAGTTCTCGAAAATTGCAATGCGAAGCCCAGAAAATTGCTGCGCACTTGGTGATCGATCTTTGTCATATTCTGTTCAAGTGATGATTAGTAATCCTTTATAAGAAAGATTCGCGGAAGTTGACATTTCTGTCAAAGTGTGAGCCAATCGAGCAGCGAGAGCTGTCAAAATGTGAGCCAAACGAACATGCGTTATGTTTGTTTTGAACTTTGCTTGAGGAGTAATGTAATCCGCTTGAAATTATTTCGATAAAAGTAATTTTACATGAAGCAAAAAAATGAAATATTTCTCTTTTTTTAATTTTTGTCAATGCGATTTTTAGTCGTTGATTTTTTCGGGTGTTTATTAGTTTGGATATGTTGCTCGAAGATCTATAACGAAACAAAATACACTTTTAGCAATGAGGAAGTCATGTCCGTGTTACAATATTATTCTCGACGCCGAGCAAAATCAGCACTGCTGGTCTGTTGCCAAATCATTCCATTTTACTATAAAGGATCACTAGTGATGATAAACTCATGTTGCGGAATAACATTGTTGCAACAAGAATAGGAGTGACAATGTCTTTGTTGCTGCGTGTTGGATGACAATTGATTCACTGGTGAGGATATTCCGATGTTCTTTGGGGGACCGACAATCTCCATATAAAATGTCTTTGGCGGCCATTTTGTTTTTGGTCAATAAAATAAAAAGTGTACTATACAATGCCAGGTAATAAGGAGCTACCGTGAAAAATCATACAAATCGGTTCAGTATTCTTGGAGAAATCTGAATATAACGAATGAGGTATTTTAGAGTCTTCAATTTTTGTCCAGTATGGTACCAGAAACATAAATGCTAATTACTCAAAGACGGCTGCACCAAATTGCTTCATTTTTTCACAGCATACTCGCATTAATGTATCATTCCAAGAATTGAGTATCCGAATACGATAAAAAATCTGTAGCCTGAGATATTAACGTGGTTTATGGCTACGCGTAGGTCCCCCAAGGAATTTTGGGATATCAACGGATCCAGATGACCAATTATCAATATCGACACATATCTTGAAACTAGAAGAGTTTTTTGAGAGCTTGTGAAAAAATGGTGTAAAAATATCGAGAAACAAAAAAGTGATCGCGATTTGAATATTTTTTAGCGGAAAGCGGAAAGAACTTGCAAGCTTGTTTGTTTTATGGGGCGAGAGAAATGAGTGTTTTCAAAGCTGTCATATTCACATAAAAACGGTAATAGTTCATGCGACATGGTTGCCAGAAATGTTGATTAGTAGAAACTTGATAACTTGCGTGGAGTTCAAGCTCATTACCAAGTATTAAATATTTAGGTGGGGGGAGGGGCTAGGCTCAAGCTTTACGGCTCAAACAAAAAATTGAAATTTTTCATACAAAAAGCGTAACGGAGGGGGAGGGGGTCAAAAATTTCGATTTTAGCGTTACGTAATAAATGGACGCTGCCTCTATGGAATCCTTCTGGAGATTCTGTGAGAATACTGACCATGTTTTCCGTGAAAGTCGTATCCAAAATCAGGCTTGATAATGCTCCTCAACATCATCAGAGTTCGATGAAATACTCTAGAGCAGCGTGCTGCCTTTCCCTCTTTGCGAGGGAGCGAAAAAATGCTATGCAGAGAGGCAACGAAAAATGAGCGAGGAAGATGCAGCACAAAACACACCAGAGTAAAATTCCATCTTGAAAGATTGTCATCACAACTCCCTGAGGACTGTTTTGTTCGGGCAGGACGCTCAAGAGTTCTTTTGAAGCGTGAGTAAAGATTAGCATCAAGAGAGAAAGGGGACCAGTAAAAAACCCTTCCCTTTTTATACACTCTCACTCGAATCACTTGAGGATCTGTGTTGAAAATTTTGAGTTCATATTTTTCCCCTCAGAAAAACGGCAAAATCGCCTTCATTTTGCATCGTAGAGAAGCTTCTCCGAAGCCTGCTTGTAACACTACTCGTATAGTGTTCAAAAGCATGGTAACTCGAATGCATTAAACAAACTGTTTATACTATAAAAAAAAATGAGCAAACATCTTGACTTCCGAGCAGCCGTGACTTGACCGTTATTAAAACGGATACGAGGTCCTGGAAGGAGGTAGGCTAGCATCCAAATTCCATTCCTCACTAAGAAGGGGGGGTGTATTAGATATTTGCACTGCACTTACGATCTACTTAACGATCTGCACACACGGACGCCTGACATAATTCTGCCCAATTCATTATTTTAAAAGATGGCAGCGCCCAGCAATGTGCTCTCTTTGCTGGTTTTATTTAAGCACAATTTTTGTGCAAGATCGGCAAATCCCCTTCTGCAACGTACCTAGATGGTTACAGCGGTGCTAGTTTTCTTACGTTCATGCAGCCTACTGATTTTTATTTAAAAACGTGAATTTTCCCAACAACATAAAATCATACGAACACAAAAACCAAAGAACTGGAACCAACCGGTTACAATACGTACATTTAGCATGCAGTCTAATAGCGTACATACACTCCCGTGCATAAGTTTGAGTTCCCCCCCTAAAAAACATACAAAAGTGTTCAGTTCATATCTCTGGGATTACACGTCCAATTGAAACTTTCTAAGCCGCATTCGAAAGGCAAGGAGTTATTCTTACCTCGTATGTATTTTTACATTTTTTTTTTAAATTTTGTATACTAATTTTTTACTTGAAGTTGTGACATTTTTCAAAAAAACATAGCTAATTTCCGCAGCATTGGATGGACCAAAATTTTAAAACAAGGTGTCATTAGAATCGTAATCTTATATTCTTTGAAGGTTGCTCACGAAATTTTTGCGGAAAAATCTGAAAACTATTCAAAGTCAATAAAACAGTCATTCAAGTCATCATGCAAAAGTTTGGGTTCATTCCTTAGTATGGTGTATCGTGCAAAAGTTTGGGTTCACCTGAGCCGCATTGATTGATACGATACTAATAAAGGAATTGAAAAAAAGTCAAATCTTTTGCAATCTTATCACATGTTTTCAATGGTTTTGACGTCTCCTCAATGTAACACAACATGCATCATATCGGTTACAAAAATCTCATATTTTTTTAAATTTGATATTTTAACCGCTAATTTATTCTAATGACTCCTCTGTGCTCTCGTCGTCACCATCGTAGGTACACCTCTCTATATCTCAATTGGTTTGTAAACAAGGTATCGTCGTTTTCCGTCCCGAGGATCGGATCAGGGCAGTGAAGGAAGGGACGGCGGTTGGTATTTGTGGTGTGTGGTGGTCCCCTTAGGGCATGTGCGAGCGGGTTCAAACAGATGAAATATGTGTGTCGTGTGACAACACCAACAATACTTACCGTTTAATCCGGCGGCGTTAACTCCCGAAACAGGGAGGGGGCGATTCGATTGAGATATCGCCGTATGGAAATTGTGACTTTCACGCTTTTGTGTTTTACTTTTCTTCCTCCAGTTGAACTCTTCGAGGGCACTTTAAAGGGTTTTCTCCAAGTAACTTACACTCCACAACAAATGCTTTCGGGCACAAATCGTGATGTTGCGCTTTGATCAGTAAGGTATGCACAGCACAGCTATTTCTTCTGCGTCGTATTCTTCTTTACGGCTTACGACTCGTTCCAGCGATCGAACGCACCGAGGAAAGTAAATTTGAAAATCTCAAGGCTCTCAAGGGGCACATACTTTCAAACGGCCCAAAAGTTGGTCAACCGATCGGAGCGGATCGAGAATCGAGGGACTTTGGCCGCCACGCAACGCAACACAGCAAGCCCCAGCAGAGACCCCTCCGAGAAACCCCTGCGCCGTCGTCAGGTCAGTCAGTCGATCAAAATCAATCATAGGAGAGCTGGGCAAACTGGTTGATACCTATTTCATAAATGTAAATTGATTATTACGATCACACACAAACTCAAAACAAGTCTCCACAAACACTGATCACGCTTGATTGATCGATCTCGCGCTCCATCAGGCCAAAGCTGGCTGCTAAAGGTAATCGCGCTACGAACCGCCGCGTCTCGATTGATCTCCGACGGATCACCACCCTAGCGATAAGTAAGTGCAATCAGATCTAACCCAGGTCACCAATAAGCCAATTTTGGCCAAATTGTTGATTTGTGGCTGATATTATGCCAGTAAGCCGTTTGATAGCACTATATAGGCCGTATACAAAAGAAGTCAGGCAAACTTCATCCAAGCAGGCCGATGCATTCAAGCCAAACGTCGCTAAACGCCGAAAATGAAAAGTAGATTCACCGAAACCGACACGAAAAACTTCGGAATCACGCAACCCTCGTCAACTAGAACCAGAAGCGAGATACGGAACCGATAACGCACTCCCGATCACTCAATGATCATCGGACATACGAAATGCAAAAAACGCGATCCGTTGACGCCGCCGCAGTCACCGATAGACTGATTCTGTTTTGAAACTGCACGCGGGATATCGCTTTGCGCTGGGATTCCCTTCTCTCGCTCACTCACGGCCTACTGATCGACGCGCAGGGCTCCATCAGCATCAATAGGCGTCGCGTGGTTACGCTTCCTGCGTTTCGAAGACGCAAATTGACGCAGGAGAGCGAAACGACGACGGCCGCGGCGTCTCATTCTCTCGAAATTACGAATCGCTGCGAGGATCTTGATTAGTTCAAGCCTTGCACGCAGTGCAGCTTCCACTGCGAATCGTGTGATCGAGAGCGCGTGCGCGATCGGTGATCGCGTAACGGAAGCTTCTTGTGATCGATTTTTGATTTGTGAGAGCGTTGAACTATGATGCATGGAATGGCTCTTTAAATTCAGATATTAGATATTATTAAATTCAGATATTAGGTGTACGTATTTTTGGAAGTCGAAGCCAATGACGTGCTTCTCTTGCAAATATCTCAGACATATGAAAACAAATTTTGTGTTTGCCTCTTTTGATTCACATCGACATTGAAACTTGTTTCAAAACATTCTTACAATGCTTCGAACTTTTATATCAGTACAGCTATTGCCTAGGCAGCCTTATTTTCTTCAGCAACTTTCTCATAAGAACTGCGGCGTAATCCGTTCTTCTATTATCGGCCACTCTAAATATGACTCAAATTGTTATGAGCCGTATTTAATTCATGTATCTAATGATTATCGAATAATCGAAACGCACTACCATGGACTGATACTACTTCTCAGTTTAGTTCTCACATAGTACTTCCACATTGGTTAACTAGTAGCTTGCATTTCAAAATCTCGATTACTTTTTCAAATCGACGTGAGTAACTTCCATTAATTAATAGAGTCCTAAAGCCCTGTCCCAATATTGAAACCAAACGCTTAAGTTTAGGCCAAAAACACATGTTTACTCAATTTATAAATGATTTTCGTTGGTTAAAGTCAATAAAACATTTTTTATTTGTTTTTGAGATTTTGTCACACCGCTTGGTTTAAACTCTAATTTTTGTGTATATTTTGTTTTCCGTGTTCCTTCCGAAATGTCAGATGGGAACAACCCCAGTGTTAACGCCCTTCGGAAATTGAATTGGACTGTACTGCCACTTCCGTCGTATGAAGCACGCTGCATGCTCATCAACTTGGAAACACTCAAGCAACGCCGGGAATTCGCAATGATTCTCTTTATAAACAACATTATTTCGAACCGTGTAGACTCTGCTGCACTTCTTTCTCAACTAAAATTCTACACACCCTCTCGGCATTAAAGAACAAGAAAATTATTTTCAGAAAAATCTTGCAGAACGCATTATGCTCAGAACGGACCAATAAACCGTATGATGCGTCAGTATAATGTACATTGCGAATTCATTGGCATTACTATGTCCAAAGAGCAGCTTATAACACGACTTTAGAACAATAGAAGTAATCCATAGCATGTAAGAAAGTATTGTAATTATTGTATGTAGTCTACCTATGTTTGACGAAAATAAATAAATAAATAAAAATCTAAAACTAAAATCCCTGTGGCATTTTTGCCGACAAAGTGAACGTCAAACATGATCAAAAGTGTCAAAGTTCATATTTAGAACAATTTTTAAAATTAAATTTTAAACATGTTATAGTCGTTATTTAAGTTGGAAAAATGTCAAAAGTAGTTACAAGAACATGCTTTTTCGTATTATTGAATAAAAACAAGAATTCATTAAACATTTTAGGAACCAATTTAGAAGAATCACAACCTGTCGTCTAAAACTGTTTTAAAAAGAATCACCTTTTTAACATGTTTTCGCCGTGTACATTGCTTAAATTTTTCGTACAATAAGCTCGCGTTCAAAAACTAAGGAGTTCCTGTTATTTTCCACAAAAAAATTATTAAAAAATGATAAGCCGATTTATTCGATTACTTGCGACGTTTTCGTACCAGTGTAAAATCGACTCAAGTAGTGTTTTGTTTTGATTCGTGGTTAAGTCACTTTGTCTCTCCATACAGCGGAGAGGCGAAAGTAGTGGTTAGGTTGCGAAAGTTGAAAATCTTACTTTCGTCGTTTTATAAACCCGGAAATTAAACGTTCTAAAAGTGAAAAATTTAGTTGGTTCAGAGCAAAATGTGTAGAATTTCGTCTGCGAAACACGTAGAAGCGATAAAGTATGTTTGTATATTTTTTTGACTTGAGTCTAATTTAATAAGTTTTCGAGAAATGGTTTCATTTTTGCATTGTTTATCATGCGTATAAGTAAGCCTAAAGATACGATATTTCCCGAAAAAATCGTAACATTTTTCAACTTGAAAAGATTCTTGATAGTCTCCATTTCAACCGATCTCAACATGTGTTTTGCTGAATTGCTGCGTGTTTACTGGAGATGGTTGGGTTTCACATTTTTCAAACCCGAACCCGACCCGAACCCGCGACAATAATTGAAAAGCAAATCAGAACCCGAAAAATTTACGCTGGTTGAACCCAGAACTCCCGAAAAAAATTTGAAAGAAAAACCCGAATGAAACCAGAGTTTAAAAAGATTATAAATTAATCGTTTCTGAAGCATAGGGAAACTCTCATGTTGTTACTCTGTTCACAATTCTCACCAAACCCGACTTTTTTCAAACCCGAACCCGATCCGTACCCGATAATTCTGTAGCCTTCATATCCGACTCGTACCCGAACCCGAAAAATTTTCAAACCCTAACCCGACCCGAGTTCGTCGGGTTCGGGTTCGGGTCGGGTTTCGGGTTTTTAAACCCACACGTTCGATCCATATTATTTTCAACGTGAATCTGGCGTGTCGATTAGCAGGGTGAAATAACGTGTAAAATCTATGATTTTGTTAAGGATTGACTTTGGTTCGATAGCAAAGTCTTTTTCACATGATCCGAACGTGTTCTACAATGGCGATATCCATCACTAGTGGAACTAGTTTGCCTATTATGACAAGGACTCAAGTTTCCCAATCACGCGCGACATGAAGACTAACATGTTATTTTTGAGAAAACCGGGCGCCCGTAATGAGTGCCTGGAATCAGAAAATAACACAATCGCTAATAAATCAACCTTTCCTCAATGTTTTCGACATTTCGTAAATTAACGTGTTTTACATTTGAATTTCGATGGCGATAGTGACTGGTTTTACACCATCGATTGATGTGTTTCACAATTAATGGAAATTCACGTGTGAAACACATTGATCGAGCTTGTAGAATGTTTTCAGTGTAGTGTTTACCACTGTGCTGTGGCTTTTTCGACTCCAAGGCTTAAGCTATCAGTCCACTATGGCAAATATTTGGCATTGATTGATACAGAGCCAAACAAATGTTCGTCATCGCAAAGATTTGGTCGGTGTTCAAACCGATGTTTGTCTGTTGGTTTATGCATTGCCAAATATTTGCACATTTGGCAAAGCGTGTACTGTTAGCTTTAGACTGGTTTTTATGCTTCGTAACAATTTGGAGTTCAACATGGGGATCGTAGCAGGCTGTGCACGCGAGAAGTTATATTTTCAAAGTAGCTGTCGTATTCAATTTCGGTTGAACAATTTCGTGTTAAATGTAAGGATACATTTTGCCCTCAAATTTGTTTATTTTATATATTAAAGTATGAATAACTGATTACCGCTTTTCAAATTATGCCTCTCTGGCGCAGAATCATCTGGGGAATACAACGTACACACTTAAACGGTTTCGCCGAGAACCCAACAGCTGATATCTCGGTAATAATTTGACGATTATCGGTAAAACTTTTACCGAGATCTCGGTAAACATTTACCGAATCTCGGTAACGTTCGCCGAGATCTCGGCAAAAAAATCGGATTGCCGAAATCTCGGTAAAATAAGTACCGAGATTCGGCATTAAAAATTACCGAATTCTCAGCTGTTGGGTTCTCGGTGAAAAATTTTACTGAGGTCGGTGAGATAATTTAAGTGTGTATCACATTTCACAGTGTTTTGACAGATATACCACGTGCTTTGTGTTTGCAAATAGTGGTAAGAGGGAGTCAAACATAAATCTTCTCACTACTACAATTGCAGGTTTTATGACGGGGAAAAGTGATGGTTTAAATTGGTCACTTTTCTTTCCAATACTATTCATCTTATGTGGCCGTAGGAGCAAAGGAGCAGGACAACAACTCATTAATACGGGTGTCGCAGGTTCGAGACGCAAAATGAGGAATTTCATCATCATAAAACGAGGATCAAAATGTGGCAATTGCAAGTCCTCAAAAGGATGAAAACTACCAAAACGAATATGTGAAATATAGACAAGTATTCATTCACAAATCTGTCCAGATATACCATTTACTATAGGGGAACTTACGTATTGTCGGCAGCCTAAGCAGCTGAACTTTGAAGAATGCAATTATACAGAACAATGAAGCACAACAATTAGCAGAAGACAGCTGAAATACACTTGAGCACTCTTCATATTTTAATTATTATGCACAAAACACTATTTTGTTCTCTAAAGCAGGCCTGCCCAACCTTTTTGAACCGCTGGCCAAAACTCAGAAAAAGTATTCTGCGGCGGACCAAACTGGTTTTAATACAGAAATTTCAAAAAAATTGGTAGGAATTTTTTTTTTGCAGAAATATAAATAGCATTTGCTTTGATAATAATCTCGATAAATCTGTGAAAATTGTGCATATGATCACGCCTAAGCCCAGCAAAAGATTCTTTAAAAAATTCTTACAATTCTGTGAGAATGTTGTTCAGCAATTTATAAATAAAAAAAACATTCTTAGAATTCTTTCGTAATCTTTCGTAAGATTATGCTAGAATTTCATCTAGTATTGCTTGAAAACCCTGACCACAGTTTAATAACATTTAAGCCCTGAATTTTACGATAATCCAGCGATGGATTCTGTGACAATTGTCCTTAATATTCCACAGAACCCCACTCTAAAATTATTATAAGATCCTGATCTAGAATCTGTAAAATTCTGTTCTACTCAGAGTTCTGTAAAAAAAAATCATTAAGGATAGCTCAAGCCAATTTTGATACTTATATCCAGTATTTGGTGACAGTCATTGCTATCGTTCTGTAAAATTCTACTAGGGTTCTGTGAGAAATTGCTTTTTGTAGGAATCTTGCCTAAGTTGTCCGTAATATTTATCTGAGAATGCTGTATTAAAATTTAATCCGAGATGAGCCAGCCTCGGGCTGCAAAACTCGTTAATAAAGATAATAATAATAATAATAATAATAATAAAATTTAAAAGCTATTAACCAGCGTCTGAATCTGCCTAATATTGGTTATAATCTTTCTTATGTAAAAAAATCATGCTCGACTTTTGTTCGGACTTGATATAAATTCAAATTTGTCCATATAATAGTGAAGAATGTTATTGGCGAGATTCCTCGTACATTTTTAGTCATCATAAAATTTAGTATTTTTTTTCAATTGGAACATTTTACACAATTTAAGAAATCACGCAAAAAAAACCGTATATGAAGAGAATCTACAAAATAATATATCTCAAAATAAAATAGAAAAAAAATCTAACTTTTGAATAATCAGCCTTGAAATGTTCAAATATCTAGTTCTAGAGTTTCTAGAGTAGTGAAGGGGACAGATATAAGAAGAATCTTCAAGCTCTTCGCGGGCCGTACAAAATGGAGTGGCGGGCCGGATGCGGCCCGCGGGCCGTACGTTGGGCAGGCCTGCTCTAAAGCATCTATTTTTACTCACCAAAGTCACGAGGCACTTTGTTCTATTATTGGCAATGCAATTACTATTGTCGGCAGCTAAATCTCTTCGGCAATCCAAAACTGTACAAAAACTAGGTTATGCATTGGTAAATTTTCGTATTTGTTGACAATGCCTGAATTCAAACGTCGCTCATTATGTTCTACTCGTTGAAAGGCCAGTGCAGAAAAATACAGACTACACTGAGCATTGACAGCATTGCAGTTATAAATAGAATAGCTGAGAGTCATATTGAAAACACAACGCCACTAATTTGTGCAGACTAAGGCGCCGTTCACAAATTACGTAACGCTCTAGGGGGACCCGAGTAACACACATGTTATAATTGATGCATATTAACTCTTATATGACCAAATATAGTAATATAAGAGTTAATATGCATCAATTATAACATGTGTGTTCCTTGGGGAGGGGGAGTAGGCTCAAACACAAAATTTATTTTTTTCATTCAAAGACCGTTGCGGAGGGGGGGATGGTCGAACACGATTCTTTTGATTTGTTCTTATTGCGTATCAATTCTACACGCAGCGATCTGGACTATAGAGATTCATATATTTTGCCTTAAGAAACATGGAACGATTATTGCAATACGAAAGCTTTATGCAGTGTTGATAGACTCACACTCAAAATCTCAATCAATACGCTCTCCCGTGAGAGCAAACTCATTAGAGATCTGTTTCGCAAATCTCGCGCTTGAGATTTTGATGCAAAATCAACTCAATCAACTCAAACCGTAAAAAAAAATCAGTCGCAAAACCCGGCAAAAACTCGTGAAACCCGAATATTGTTGTTTACGTTAGAAAGGATTAACATAATTTTACCAGACTAACAAGAAATTATTGTCGTGTGTGTAAACTGTAAACTGTGGAAATACGAGACAATGAGTTGAAAAGGTGAGCCAACTCATCCATGATTTTTTGACTGCTGAGTTGCATGATTGACAACTCACGCATGAACAATCTCAAGCGTGAGTTGTGAGAAATTGAGTTTTTTACAACACTGGCTTTATGTATCGTTTTAGCATCACCCTACTTCAAGGCGTCGATAGACGGAGAGAGTGCGCCCGAGCCTATCGATCGCAAGGTTCTTGGTTCGATTCCAGGTAACCTGGAATCAAAGTTATCAGATAGACGATGATACTATCATCTATCTGATAGACAACTGATACTATCAGTTCAGCCAGATGATACTATCACTTCTTGTCTATCCTGATAGTATCTCTGAGAGAATGGTTTCTATCAGAGATAGAGGATAGAGTGATAGTATCCCTATCCCAAAAAAAATCTCATGATGATGCTATCACAACAACATCTCTCAAATAACAATGATAGAGGTTCTATCTTTATCAATTATTAATATTATAGAATAAAAATTATTGAACGATAGGTATAGAAAATTAACTAAATTCCATATTTAGCAATCCAAGGTGGCGGCTTCAGGAGTGTTAGAAATGTTGGAAACCCATGCAATATGGGTATTTTCGGAACGGCCACGACGAGGGGATGACGAAAATCGATGTCCGACGCCATTTTGAAATCCAAAATGGCGGCCTCCGGGTTGGTAAAATCATTTAAAACTCATGCAATACAGGTATGCTCCGTTTTTGTCACGCACAGAAAGAAAAATCCATGTAAGTTTCAGCGTAAAATCATGCACATGAAGGGAATGCCAGATATGTCGCAAATTTGCACGTCAAATCGTGTAAAATTACAATAACATCATGTAAGTTTCCGCTACACATCGTGTAATCTAGTATGGACTCTAACCGATTACGCGACAATTCGCATATATATATACATGATGTTGATGTAATTTTACACCATATGTCATGTTAATTTGCGACATATCTGGCATTCCCTTTATGTGCATAATTTTACGCTGAAATTTACATGGATTTTTCTTTCTGTGCGTTCCGATTTCTTTCACAATTTATTCCGTTTTTATCTACAACAAAATATTGAAAAATTTTATTTTTTGGAATGTTTACAAAGTAAACTAAAGACTTATTTTGAAGCAAGCCTTATGTTTTTCAAATGCCTCAGGGTTGAATTGTCGACATTATAGTAGTATTTATCTCTTGTAACGTAGGTATTGATTCCTATACAGGTCGGACTCGATTATCCGATTTTTTTTCTGACTCCGGATAATCGAATCACTAAAAGAAAAATTAAAACACGCGATAAAAGAACTTAAATATTTACTTTTTTTGTTTTTACATTTGTATGATGCAGTGGCGTATCCAAAATTATTTCTAGGAACATTAGGGCTCCTGAGAAGAAAATATTTTTTTGACCAGCATACACAAAAAACCCTTTTTTTTCAAACCCCCTGTTCCTACCTACGTCCAAAACAGTCAAACCATTCATATTGAATGTTGCAATAATAAATTATCTCAAATTTATGCATAAGAACTGAAAAATAATAATATCGAAACACTAATTCCGGATAATTGAATCTAAACTCCGGATAATCGAATCCAGGAAAATCGAGTCGCCGAATTATCGAGTCCGACCTGTACCATTCAATGAGGGGTGCCTTCTTCTCTACTGCTATCCAAACAGTCCCAGAATGTTCAAGCTTGACTAGGGCTGCTAGACAAGATCGATACATCTTTCTACAGTCGAGACTTGTTCTGGCCATATCCTAGCAACAGCCATACCTCGATATAACGTAACCTCTTTATAACATAACTCGATATAACATAATTTTTACCTCGATATAACGTAACTTTGTTTGGCTCCCATTTGTTTTTTTCCATTTTTTTTATCACCATTTTTTTATCAACCATGATTTATGATTTCCGTCATCCCCTCATCGAGCCCGTTCCGAAAATACCCACATTGCATGGGGTTTCAATGATTTTACCAAGCCGGAGGTCGCCATATTGGATTTAAAAATGGCCTCGGACATCGATTTCCGTCATTCCCTCCCATAAACACTCTTCCACAAAATTTCACGAACACATTCTTCAGCCACAACATATAATTTTGAGCCAGTCTACTTTAGGATATTCTTCTGCATTAAAAACGCATTTTAACAACACAGAAAGTTAGCATTTAGATTGAATTATCACAATATAACTAAAACAAACAAAAAAATCGCGACAAAGTTTTTAAAATATCGAAAATTGCATCCAAATCAAACTTGTTGGTACTTGTCAACGTCAGTCGATTTCAACCCGGTAGCTCACTATTTGGGAAACTGGGTGTAAAAAATACGCCGTTGGGGTGAAACGCGCCACTCTCGTTTTGAACGAACAACGCTTATCTCAGAATAACATATTATAAAAATAATATGTGGAAAATAAAATCGATTTTATTACAGCAGTGTTGCCAATTTTGATGATTGTCATTGTGCTTTGAAAGATCTTCTAAAAATAAAGCAATTGTTTTTCTATTGTGCTTTAAAAGTGACATGGGGACTAATTAAGCAACTCTATGAAGGCGTAAGTTATTTTTAATATGAATACTATATTAGCGCTACCGTCAGGAAGTACTTTAAACCAAAAAAAAATCCACATCAGTTCCCTTCAAATTTAAAATATTTTTCTCCAAAAATATTGGGAAAATATGATTTCATTATATCTGTAAAATTATTGCTCCAAAAACAACTTGATTTTTTCCATCAGGCTTCTGATTGATGTTGCTTCCGAAGAACAAGACATTTTTGAAAATAAAAAATATAGATTGTCGAATTTTTCAGCCAATTTCTAACAATCATTGATTTTGATAACCTAAAAAAATCGACCGTTCTAAACGTTGTTCCATACTCGTGTGCAATAAAATTACTTTGGAGAATATTTTATTATTGCAACATTTTACAATACTAGTCGAACAATGTACAGAAAACCGATTGAAATTTAATTGATATATTAAAAAGATACAGCATGCACAAGGTGTCCACTTTATAAAATGAACAGTCCTTACTTACGAGCTGGATCTATAAGTTTCCTAACTGTACCTTAAAGAATCCTTAGAGAATTCTTGATTCTTAAGGGAATTCGCAGACATTTCAACGGATTCCTAGCGGATACTGAAGGTTTTTGGTGGGACCCTGAGAATGTTTTTATTTTGTTTTTGGGAATTCCAAAATTCAAAACCTAGTGGTTCCTAATTAACTCTTAAGATTTATAGGGTGTCCAGTGGATTTCTACAGGTATAATGAGTATATATGGCAAAATCTAGGGGATTTTAAAAAGAGGAATTTTAGGAGTGATAGTGATAGCCTAAAAATAATAAATATTTGAAAAGGTTCATAGGAGACTTGAGAATTTTCAGCAATATTGCAGAGGAATTCCAAAATGTTCATTCCTATCAAAATCCCTAGCGAGATCCTATGGATTCCTAGCAAGATGCTTCAGAGCCCTAGCGTTTTCCTGTAGATTCCTTACGAGAACCTGTAGATTCTTATCAGGCTCTTGAGGTTCCATAGCAGGATGCTGAAAATGTCTGTTGATTTCATAAAGTAGGTGTAAAACATGTATCATGCTCAACTAAAAATCATTTTAAGTAAAAATGATAGGAAGCTTGTTTGTACATTCTACAAAATTACGAATCGCATTTATGGGTCATGAGATGTAGTTGTTTCTTCTTCTTCTTCTTTCTGGCGTTACGTCCCAACTGGGACAAAGCCTGCTTCTCAGATTAGTGTTCTTATGAGCACTTCCACAGTTATTAACTGAGAGCTTTCGTTGCCGATTGACCATTTTTGCATGTGTATATCGTGTGGCAGGTAGGAAGATACTCTATGCCCCGGGAATCGAGAAAATTTCCTTTACGAAAAGATCCTCGACCAGCGGGATTCGAACCCACGACCCTCAGCATGGTCATGCTGAATAGCTGCGCGTTTACCGCTACGGCTATCTGAGCCCCATATATAGTTGTTTATGTTTGTCATTTTGACTGCAATCAATCATTCATTATTAAATGCTTTGCTTTATCAGAAACATTAATTACAAGGAGCACGGTTTTTGAAATTTTTAACTGAAAACATTGTTTGCACGGTACGCATCCCCCGTGCAAAAACAGAATCGGGTGTATGAACATTCTCAAAGGTTACTAGATCACATTTAAGCGATTCAGAACAATTTGTAAAATCGAAATGAAGTTTATTTGTTTATTATTTTCCTAGTAATGGAGTGATTTTCAATCTAGTGTTTATTAAATTAATGTTCTTTGTCTCGATTTCTCCCATCTCGATGGTCCCTACGATATCGAGGTGTGGAGAGGCGACTGTTTACAGAAAATCCTTCAAATATCCGTGGAAACCGAGTTCTAAAACATCACATGATTTTAGTAGATGTTACCGCTCATAAAAATACTGGATAAAGAGAGAGTTCTGTGAGCTTAGATCTATCAATATAACAATATTCCAAAAGATCTGTTTCCAAGACGACCCAAGTCACACGTACCGATCTAAATATAAAGCCATAAGGTAAAACCATGCACGTAATGCAACCCAATTACCTTAGCGATAAGCATAAAACACAATTTTTTGTGTTGAAAAACGTTGATAAAAATCATACTGTTGCCATACATAGCATGCCATGCTTCGCCATGGGTTACTTCTTGAGTTATGAGCTCTTATCTTTAGCGATTAATCACGTACAAGTTAGGAGATAAATTGAATTAGTACCCGCTCGAAATTACGCCAAGCATAATTAACGACTAAAGGCTCTCTGCCATCATTAATAATGTTAACTGAATACCAAAAATGGCACCGCGTGCCCTGTCAAAACAAAGTCAACCGCTAATGGCCGACTCAAACACAGGAAATGTCAATTTTTCCGTCGTCAACAACATTGGGTGAGTCATCCAGTCGAAAAAAAATTGTCTGACACTCGATACGTGTGCGAACTGATTTCGACCATTTCTTTCCATCAATTTAAATATGAATGAGCTTACTTTGTATCGCACACTCGATTCAGAAATCGAAGCGATCGGGGACAATCATGAGCTCCAGCTGTCAATTATCGTCACGGCGACGAACGGTGTTCTCCAAAAGCCGCCTGTGATGGGTAAACAGCATATCGAATCAACTAACCTGGAACGAGAAGAAAAAACATGCTCAAATTAGCCAAACCAACAAATCATTTGATCAGAAAAAAAAAACAAAAATAAACACCCCAATAGAAAAAGTTCAAACATAGTTCGGGTTCGTCGCCATTGCTTGGCCGTCAGGTCACTTATCGGTTCATATTCACGCTCTAAGTTTGCGCCTGCGCAAAATGCGAAAGTGCCCATATTTCAATTTTGGCTGTCTTCCTCTTGAACTGAAAGCCATCAATTTCTGCCATAATTAGGTACTAGGGGTACCAAAACCGGCAAGGTCATCCCAGTTTGATCTTTGACTGAGCAGCAGGCGGTGCACTCTCTCTCTCTGCGAATGAGAATCCTTCGCCACGGTGTTCCTCCGAGCGTTATTATCAGAAATAAAATCAGCGTTTATTTAAAAAAAATATGAAGAATGTTTTGAAGGTCGAAAACAAGGAAGTAAACTTCATGGTTCACAAATTCCAAGAAAACCAGTATGTAACAAAAAATATAAACGACAAATTACAAAAATTTGAATAAAAAAATTAGAAAAATAAAAAGTTTCTGTTTTACGTGGGAATATTTTAATTATAACAGCGTAACATCAAATCGACCCCTGATTTTTTTTAACTGTGAATTAGTTTAAAAATTGACTGGTGAGCACAGATTGCATGGAGATTCTTTCCTACTATGACGATCTGGGGAGCACCGTGATTCGCACCGCCAGTGGTTCCCCAATGCGAACGTCTTCGTGACTCCAGGCGTGATTGAGCATCGCACCTCCTGCGCGCCGTAATGAACCGCAAATCGCGTGATTGGACAAAATGTATTTTAACAAATCGATAGGCACCTTCGAACGAGAGCCGCGAATGTGCAACAAAAGCGGCCACTTACGGCGCCTCTTAAGATACAAACATCACGCTCGCCATTTTTTTATGGCACGGCAAACCGCCGGCGATTGATGATCGACAAACATCGAAGGGGGGCCCTCTGGATAGAGAACCAACTATGGCCAGATGGAAAACCGTGGTTGGTATTCAAAATAAACATAAGTCAAATGGCTAGAGGAAAGTGTTTGCGATTTCCAAAAAAGGAACTGGGCGAATGGAAGGCGAGGGCATAGGCGATTCGTTTGGGTAATCGATACTCGCGCCTCTGGATCAAAACTATCGAGAGGGAGAGATCTATTGGATAGCAGAGTGAACTAATGTGATTATTGATTTTCTGGTATTTTGAACATTTCTCGATTACTTTTTCAAATCGACGTAAGTAACTTTCATACGGTTTTGAGAAAGTTCATTAAGAAGAATCACAACCTTTCTTCTAAAACTGTTTTAAAATAAATCCCGTTTTTACCATTTTTTTTACCGTGTATATCGCTTAAATTTTGCATGCAATCAGCTCGCGTTAAAACACTAGGTAGTCCCTATAATTTTCCACAAAAAATGTATGACAAAATGATAAGCCGTTTCAATCAATTACTTACGACGTTTTTGTACCAGTGTAAAAGCGACTCAAGTAGTGTTTTGTTTTGATTCGTGGTAAAGTCACTTTGTCTCCCATACAACGGAGCGGCGAAAGTAGCAGTTAGGTTGCGAAAGTGGAGAATCTTACTTTTGTCGTTTTGTAAATCCGGAAATTTAACGTTCTAAAAGTGAAAAATCGAGTTGGTTTAAAGCGGAACGTGTAGAATTTCGTCTGCGAAACACGTAGGGTTGGTAAGTAAGTTTGTTAACTTTTCTGACTTGAGCCTGTTTGAATAAGTCTTCGAGATTTAAGGTCATTTCTAAAATTTTGGAAGGTATTTAAAAAATAAGCCAATTAAAGACGTTTTAAAACATTACAAGCCGTTTTAAGCCGTTTTTATTGGGCACCTGCGATCTAATTTATTTGGTCACAATTTACGATTTCCTTCGCTTGTCTTGTATAAAAGTTTAATTCTTTTGTGTTCTTTTCTGCAGTTTTTTCTGTGTGTTGTCCCCTTTGTGTTGGATTGAGGATATACCTCCCGGATGAGCAGCAGAGAACTCTAATACCAATCCTTGCCATGTCCTTGCTTCAAAAATTGTGACCACTAACCTCGAGTTGCCACGAGTACCCTGCCTCCATCCCATATTAATCTTGAACTGAAAAAGCCAATGAACTGTATAAACTTAAAATACTAAAAATGAATTTCAGTTCCATAAAGCGTTAAACGCGATTGAGCCTCAAATAAACAAACTAGTTGAAAAAGAAGCCGTTTCTAGCCATTTTAAGCCGTTTTAAGCCATTTTCAGCCGTTTTAAGTTGTTTTAAGACGTTTTAAACCGTATCAAATAGTTCTTAGGCATTTTAAGCCGTTTTGAGCCATTGTCTGCCGTTTAAATCCATTTCAAGTTAATTTAAACCGTTTTAAGCCGCTTCAAATAGTTTTAGCCGTTTCGAGCTGTTTTAAATCGTTTTTAGCCGTTTTAATTCGTTTTAAGTTATTTTAAGCCGTGTTAGCCGTTTTAAACCGTTTTAAGCATTTAATGCCATTTTAAGTCATTTAAAGCCGATTTAAGCCATTTTAAGCCATTATGAACGGTTTTAAGCAGTTTTAAGCCATTTTGAGCCGTGATTAGCCGTTTTAAGCCATTTGAAGCCATTTGGAGCCGTTTTAAATTATTTTAAATCGTTTAAAGCCATTTTGAGCCGTTATTAGCCGTTCAAAGCCGTTTTAAGCCATTTTAAGGTGTTTTTAGCCGTTTTAAGCCATATGAAGCCGTTTTAAACCGTTTCAAGCCGTTTTATGTCATTTTGGGTGATTTTTAGCAATTTTGAGCCGTTTTAAGCCATTTTGAGCCGATTTTAGCCGTTTTAAGCCATTTTAAGCTGTTTCAAGCCGTTTTAAGCCATTTTAAGCTATTTCAAGCCGTTTTAAGCCATTTTGAGCCGTTTCAAAGCCGTTGCATGCCGTTTAAAGCCGTTATTAGCTATGTTAAGCCGTTTTAAGTCGGTTTAAGCCGTTTTAAGCCATTTTGAGCCGTTTTAAGCTATTTTGGGCGGTTTTTAGCCGTTGCAAGGCGTTTAAAGTCGTTTCAAGACGTTTTAAACTAAGGGGTGGATCACTTTTCCAGTGCACATTTAATGTGCATCAATTTGCATCAAATGCATTTTTTGTTCATTTACATCAACTTAGCTCTGACACCATCATATCATCATACACAGTACCAAAAAATAATGTGATTTACGTCTTTTAGGATGCACATAAAAGAAGCGAGCCAAATGACGTAAATTTGTGTCCAATTTCAAATATGTTAGTGTCTGATTCTGAAATTGTCGATCACAGTTCCATCGTTTTCGTGTCCTTTAACATGTAAAATTACATTTTTTGTTCAATACATCTTCAAGGACACGTTTTTGTGTCGTTCCATCACTTACATCACGTGTCATTCAGTCATAACCAGAATCACGTCCAGAGTAATTTTCATTATTTTTAAGAGTGTAGTAACATAGCAACATGTTTTAAACTTTTTTATGCCATTTTTAGCAATTTTGAGCCGTTTTAAGCCGTTTTAAGCCGTTATATGCCATTTTTAACCGTTTTCAGCCGTTTTAAACCATTTTAAGCTGTTTAAGCCGTTTTAAGCTGTTTCAAGCCGTTCTAAGCCGTTTCAAGCCATTTTAAGCCGTTTTAAGCCGTTTCAAGCCGTTTAAACCAGTTTTATGCCAGTTTGAGCAATTTTAAGCCGTTTCAAGCCGTTTTAAGCCGTTTTAAGCCGTTTAAAGCCATTTTAAGCCATTTTAGGCCGTTTTAAGCCGTGCTATGCAATTTTAAACCGATTTAATTTTTGAATTTTGAATTTTGAATTTTGAATTTTGAATTTTTGAATTTTTGAATTTTGAATTTTGAATTTTGAATTTTGAATTTTGAATTTTGAATTTTGAATTTTGAATTTTGAATTTTGAATTTTGAATTTTGAATTTTGAATTTTGATTGAATTTTGAATTTTGAATTTGAATTTTGAATTTTGAATTTTGAATTTTGAATTTTGAATTTTGAATTTTGAATTTTGAATTTTGAATTTTGAATTTGAATTTGAATTTTGAATTTTGAATTTTGAATTTTGAATTTTGAATTTTTGAATTTTGAATTTTGAATTTTGAATTTTGAATTTTGAATTTTGAATTTTGAATTTTGAACTTTGAATTTTGAATTTTGAATTTTGAATTTTGAATTTTGAATTTTGAATTTTGAATTTTGAATTTTGAATTTTGAATTTTGAATTTTGAATTTTGAATTTGAATTTTGAATTTTGAATTTTGAATTTTGAATTTTGAATTTTGAATTTTGAATTTTGAATTTTGAATTTTGAATTTTGAATTTGAATTTTGAATTTTGAATTTTGAATTTTGAATTTGAATTTTGAATTTTGAATTTTGAATTTTGAATTTTGAATTTTGAATTTTGAATTTTGATTTGAATTTTGAATTTTGAATTTTGAATTTTGAATTTTGAATTTTGAATTTTGAATTTTGAATTTTGAATTGAATTTTGAATTTTGAATTTGAATTTTGAATTTTGAATTTTGAATTTTGAATTTTGAATTTTGAATTTTGAATTTTGAATTTTGAATTTGAATTTTGAAATTTTGAATTTTGAATTTTGAATTTTGAATTTTGAATTTTGAATTTTGAATTTTGAATTTTGAATTTTGAATTTTGAATTTTGAATTTTGAATTTTGAATTTTGAATTTTGAATTTTGAATTTTGAATTTTGAATTTTGAATTTTGAATTTTGAATTTTGAATTTTGAATTTTGAATTTTGAATTTTGAATTTTGAATTTTGAATTTTGAATTTGAATTTTGAATTTTGAATTTTGAATTTTGAATTTTGAATTTTGAATTTTGAATTTTGAATTTTGAATTTGAATTTTGAATTTTGAATTTGAATTTTGAATTTTGAATTTGAATTTTGAATTTTGAATTTTGAATTTTGAATTTTGAATTTTGAATTTTGAATTTTGAATTTTGAATTTTGAATTTTGAATTTTGAATTTTGAATTTTGAATTTTGAATTTTGAATTTTGAATTTTGAATTTTGAATTTTGAATTTTGAATTTTGAATTTTGAATTTTGAATTTTGAAATTTTGAATTTTTGAATTTTGAATTTTGAATTTTGAATTTTGAATTTTTGAATTTTGAATTTTGAATTTTGAATTTTGAATTTTGAATTTTGAATTTATTTGAATTTGAATTTGAATTTTGAATTTTGAATTTGAATTTTGAATTTTGAATTTTGAATTTTGAATTTTGAATTTTGAATTTGAAATTTGAATTTGAATTTTGAATTTGAATTTTGAATTTTGAATTTTTGAAATTTTGAATTTTGAATTTTGAATTTTGAATTTTGAATTTTGAATTTTGAATTTTGAATTTTGAATTTTGAATTTTGAATTTTGAATTTTGAATTTTGAATTTTGAATTTTGAATTTTTGAATTTTTGAATTTTGAATTTTGAATTTTGAAATTTTGAATTTTGATTTGAATTTTGAATTTGAATTTTGAATTTGATTTTGAATTTTGAATTTTTTGAATTTTGAATTTTGAATTTTGAATTTTGAATTTTGAATTTTGAATTTTGAATTTTGAATTTTGAATTTTGAATTTTGAATTTTGAATTTTGAATTTTGAATTTTGAATTTTGAATTTGAATTTTGAATTTTGAATTTTGAATTTTGAATTTTGAATTTTGAATTTTGAATTTTGATTTTGAAATTTTGAATTTTGAATTTTGAATTTTGAATTTTGAATTTTGAATTTTGAATTTTGAATTTTGAATTTTGAATTTTGAAATTTTGAATTTTGAATTTTGAATTTTGAATTTTGAATTTTGAATTTGAATTTTGAATTTTGAATTTTGAATTTTGAATTTTGAATTTTGAATTTTGAATTTTGAATTTTGAATTTTGAATTTGAATTTTGAATTTTGAATTTTGAATTTTGAATTTTTGAATTTTGAATTTGAATTTTGAATTTTGAATTTTGAATTTTGAATTTTGAATTTTGAATTTTGAATTTTGAATTTTGAATTTGAATTTTGATTTTGAATTTTGAATTTTGAATTTTGAATTTTGAATTTGAATTTTGAATTTTGAATTTTGAATTTTGAATTTTGAATTTTGAAATTTTGAATTTTGAATTTTGAATTTGAATTTTGAAATTTTGAATTTTGAAATTTTGAATTTTGAATTTTGAATTTTGAATTTGAATTTTGAATTTTGAATTTTGAATTTGAATTTTGAATTTTGAATTTTGAATTTGAATTTTGAATTTTGAAATTTTGAATTTTGAATTTTGAATTTTGAATTTTGAATTTTGAATTTTGAATTGAATTTTTGAATTTGAATTTTGAATTTTTGAATTTTGAATTTTGAATTTTGAATTTTGAATTTTGAATTTTGAATTTTGAATTTTGATTTTGAATTTTGAATTTTGAATTTTGAATTTTGAATTTTGAATTTTGAATTTTGAATTTTGAATTTTGAATTTTGAATTTTGAATTTTGAATTTGAATTTTGAATTTTGAATTTTGAATTTTGAATTTTGAATTTTGAATTTTGAATTTTGAATTTTGAATTTTGAATTTTTGAATTTTGAATTTTGAATTTTGAATTTTGAATTTTGAATTTGAATTTTGATTTTGAATTTTGAAATTTTGAATTTTGAATTTTGAATTTTGAATTTGAATTTTGAATTGTTGAATTTTGAATTTTGAATTTTGAATTTTGAATTTTGAATTTTGAATTTTGAATTTTGAATTTTGAATTTTGAATTTTGAATTTTGAATTTTGAATTTTGGAATTTTGAATTTTGAATTTTGAAATTTTGAATTTTGAAATTTTGAATTTTGAATTTTGAATTTTGAATTTTGAATTTTGAATTTTGAATTTTGAATTTTGAATTTTGATTGAATTTTGAATTTTGAATTTTGAATTTTGAAATTTTGAATTTTGATTTTGAATTTTGAATTTTGAATTTTGAATTTTGAATTTTGAATTTTGGAATTTTGAATTTTGAATTTTGAATTTTTGAATTTTGAATTTTGAATTTTGAATTTGAATTTTGAATTTTGAATTTTGAATTTTGAATTTTGAATTTTGAATTTTGAATTTTGAATTTGAATTTTGAATTTTGAAATTTTGAATTTGAATTTTGAATTTTGAATTTTGAATTTTGAATTTTGAATTTTGAATTTTGAATTTTGAATTTTGAATTTTGAATTTTGAATTTTGAATTTGATTTGAATTTTGAATTTTTGAATTTTGAATTTTGAATTTTGAATTTTGAATTTTGAATTTTGAATTTTGAATTTTGAATTTTGAATTTTGAATTTTGAATTTTGAATTTTGAATTTTGAATTTTGAATTTTGAATTTTGAATTTTGAATTTTGAATTTTGAATTTTGAATTTTGAATTTTGAATTTTGAATTTTGAATTTTGAATTTTGAATTTGAATTTTGAATTTTGAATTTTGAATTTTGAATTTTGAATTTTGAATTTTGAATTTTGAATTTTGAATTTTGAATTTTGAATTTTGAATTTTGAATTTTGAATTTTGAATTTTGAATTTTGAATTTTGAATTTTGAATTTTGAATTTTGAATTTTGAATTTTGAATTTTGAATTTTGAATTTTGAATTTTGAATTTTGAATTTTGAATTTTGAATTTTGAATTTTGAATTTTGAATTTTGAATTTTGAATTTTGAATTTTGAATTTTGAATTTTGAATTTTGAATTTGGAATTTTGAATTTTGAATTTTGATTTTGAATTTTGAATTTGAATTTTGAATTTTGAATTTTGAATTTTGAATTTTGAATTTTGAATTTTGAATTTTGAATTTTTGAATTTTGAATTTTGAATTTTGAATTTTTTGAATTTTGAATTTTTGAATTTTGAATTTTGAATTTTGAATTTTGAATTTTGAATTTTGAATTTTGAATTTTTGAATTTTGAATTTTTGAATTTTGAATTTTGAATTTTGAATTTTGAATTTTGAATTTTGAATTTTTGAATTTTGAATTTTGAATTTTGAATTTGAATTTGAATTTTGAATTTTGAATTTTTGAATTTGAATTTTGAATTTTGAATTTTGAATTTTGAAATTTTTGAATTTTGATTTTGAATTTTGAATTTTGAATTTTGAATTTTGAATTTTGGAATTTGAATTTTGAATTTGAATTTTGAATTTTGAATTTTGAATTTGAATTTGAATTTTGAATTTTGAATTTTGAATTTTGAATTTTGAATTTTTGAATTTTGAATTTTTGAAAATTTTGAATTTTGAATTTTGAATTTTGAATTTTGAATTTTGAATTTTGAATTTTGAATTTTGAATTTTTGAATTTTGAATTTGAATTTTGAATTTTGAATTTTGAATTTTTGAATTTTGAATTTTGAATTTTGAATTTTGAATTTTGAATTTTGAATTTTGAATTTTGAATTTTGAATTTTGAATTTTGAATTTTGAATTTGAATTTTGAAATTTTGAATTTTGAATTTGAATTTTGAATTTTGAATTTTGAATTTTGAATTTTGAATTTTGAATTTTGAATTGAATTTTGAATTTTGAATTTTGAATTTTGAATTTTGAATTTTGAATTTTGAATTTTGAATTTTGAATTTTGAATTTTGAATTTTGAATTTTGAATTTTGAATTTTGAATTTTGAATTTTGAATTTTGAATTTTGAATTTTGAATTTTGAATTTTGAATTTTGAATTTTGAATTTGAATTTTGAATTTTGAATTTTGAATTTTTGAAATTTTGAATTTTGAATTTGAATTTGAATTTTGAATTTTGAATTTTGAATTTATTTGAATTTTGAATTTTTGAATTTTGAATTTTGAATTTTGAATTTGAATTTTGAATTTTGAATTTTGAATTTGAATTTTGAATTTTGAATTTTGAATTTTGAATTTTGAATTTTGAATTTGAATTTTGAATTTTGAATTTTGAATTTTGAATTTTGAATTTTGAATTTGAATTTTGAATTTTGAATTTTGAAATTTTTTGAATTTTGAATTTGAATTTTGAATTTTGAATTTTGAATTTTGAATTTTGAATTTTGAATTTTGAATTTTGAATTTTGAATTTTGAATTTTGAATTTTGAATTTTGAATTTTGAATTTTGAATTTTGAATTGAATTTTGAATTTTGAATTTTGAATTTTGAATTTTGAATTTTGAATTTTGAATTTTTGAATTTTGAATTTTGAATTTGAATTTTGAATTTTGAATTTGAATTTTGAATTTTGAATTTTGAATTTTGAATTTTGAATTTTGAATTTTGAATTTTGAATTTTGAATTTTGAATTTCGAATTTTGAATTTTGAATTTTGAATTTTGAATTTTGATTTTGAATTTTGAATTTTGAATTTTGAATTTTGAATTTTGAATTTTGAATTTTGAATTTTGAATTTTGAATTTGAATTTTGAATTTTGAATTTTGAATTTTGAATTTTGAATTTTGAATTTTGAATTTTGAATTTTGAATTTTGAATTTTGAATTTTGAATTTTGAATTTTGAATTTTGAATTTTGAATTTTGAATTTTGAATTGATTGAATTTTTTGAATTTTGAATTTTGAATTTTGAATTTTGAATTTGAATTTTGAATTTTGAATTTTGAATTTTGAATTTTGAATTTTGAATTTTGAATTTTGAATTTTTGAATTTGAATTTTGAATTTTGAATTTTGAATTTTGAATTTTGAATTTTGAATTTTGAATTTGAATTTTGAATTTTGAATTTTGAATTTTGAATTTTGAATTTTGAATTTTGAATTTTGAATTTTGAATTTTGAATTTTGAATTTTGAATTTTGAATTTTGAATTTTGAATTTTGAATTTTGAATTTTGAATTTTGAATTTTTGAATTTTGAATTTTTGAAATTTTGAATTTTGAATTTTGGAATTTGAATTTTGAATTTTGAATTTGAATTTTGAATTTGAATTTTGAATTTTGAATTTGAATTTTGAATTTTGAATTTTGAATTTTGAATTTTGAATTTTTGAATTTTGAATTTTGAATTTTGAATTTTGAATTTTGAATTTTGAATTTGAATTTTTGAATTTTGAATTTTGAATTTTGAAATTTTGGAATTTTGAATTTTGAATTTTGAATTTTGAATTTGAATTTTGAATTTTGAATTTTGAATTTGAATTTTGAATTTTGAATTTTGAATTTTGAATTTTGAATTTTGAATTTTGAATTTTGAATTTTGAATTTTGAATTTTGAATTTTGAATTTTGAATTTTGAATTTTGAATTTTGAATTTTGAATTTTGAATTTTGAATTTTGAATTTTGAATTTTGAATTTTGAATTTTGAATTTTGAATTTTGAATTTTGAATTTTGAATTTTGAATTTTGAATTTTGAATTTTGAATTTTGAATTTTTGAATTTTGAATTTTGAATTTTGAATTTTGAATTTTGAATTTTGAATTTTGAATTTTGAATTTTGAATTTTGAATTTTGAATTTTTGAATTTTGAATTTTGAATTTTGAATTTGAATTTTGAATTTTGAATTTTGAATTTTGAATTTGAATTTTGAATTTTGAATTTTGAATTTTGAATTTTGAATTTTGAATTTTGAATTTTGAATTTTGAATTTTGAATTTTGAATTTTTTGAATTTTGAATTTTGAATTTTGAATTTTGAATTTTGAATTTTGAATTTTGAATTTTGAATTTTGAATTTTGAATTTGAATTTTGAATTTTGAATTTTGAATTTTGAATTTTGAATTTTGAATTTTTGAATTTTGAATTTTGAATTTTGAATTTTGAATTTTGAATTTGAATTTTGAATTTTTGAATTTGAATTTTGAATTTTGAATTTTGAATTTGAATTTTGAATTTTGAATTTTGAATTTGAATTTTGAATTTTGAATTTTGAATTTTGAATTTTGAATTTTGAATTTTGAATTTGAATTTTGAATTTTGAATTTTGAATTTTGAATTTGAATTTTGAATTTTGAATTTTGAATTTTGAATTTTGAATTTTGAATTTTGAATTTTGAATTTTGAATTTGAATTTTGAATTTTGAATTTTGAATTTTGAATTTTGAATTTGAATTTTGAATTTTGAATTTTGAATTTTGAATTTTGAATTTTGAATTTTGAATTTTGAATTTTGAATTTTGAATTTTGAATTTTGAATTTTGAATTTTGAATTTTGAATTTTGAATTTTGAATTTTGAATTTTGAATTTTGAATTTTGAATTTTGAATTTTGAATTTTGAATTTTGAATTTTGAATTTGATTTTGAATTTTGAATTTTTGAATTTGATTGAATTTTGAATTTTGAATTTTGAATTTTTGAATTTTGAATTTTGAATTTTGAATTTTGAATTTTGAATTTTGAATTTGAATTTTGAATTTTGAATTTTGAATTTTGAATTTTGAATTTTTGAATTTTGAATTTTGAATTTTGAATTGATTTTGAATTTGAATTTTGAATTTTGAATTTGAATTTTGAATTTGAATTTTGAATTTTGAATTTGATTTTGAATTTTGAATTTTGAATTTTGATTTTGAATTTTGAATTTTGAATTTTGAATTTATTTGAATTTTGAATTTTGAATTTTGAATTTTTGAATTTTGAATTTTGAATTTTGAATTTTGAATTTTGAATTTGAATTTTGAATTTTGAATTTTGAATTTTAATTTTGGAATTTTGAATTTTGAATTTTGAATTTTGAATTTGAATTTGAATTTTGAATTTTTGAATTTTGAATTTTGAATTTTGAATTTTGAATTTTGAATTTTGAATTTTTGAATTTTGAATTTTGAATTTTTGAATTTTGAATTTTGAATTTTGAATTTTGAATTTTGAATTTGAATTTTGAATTTTGAATTTTGAATTTTGAATTTTGAATTTTGAATTTGGAATTTTGAATTTTGAATTTTGAATTTTGAATTTGAATTTTGAATTTTGATTGAATTTTGAATTTTGAATTTTGAATTTTGAATTTTGATTTTGAATTTTGAATTTTGAATTTTGAATTTTGAATTTTGAATTTTGAATTTTGAATTTTGAATTTTGAATTTTGAATTTTGAATTTTGAATTTTGAATTTGAATTTTGAATTTTGAATTTTGAATTTTGAATTTTGAATTTTGAATTTTGAATTTTGAATTTTGAATTTTGGAATTTTGAATTTTGAATTTGAATTTTGAATTTGAAATTTTTGAATTTTGAATTTTGAATTTTGAATTTTGAATTTTGAATTTTGAATTTTGAATTTTGAATTTTGAATTTTGAATTTTGAATTTTGAAATTTTGAATTTTGAATTTTGAAATTTTGAATTTTGAATTTTGAATTTTGAATTTTGATTTTGAATTTGAATTTTGATTTGAATTTTGAATTTTTGAATTTATTTTGAATTTTGAATTTTGAAATTTGAATTTTGAATTTTGAATTTTGAATTTTGAATTTTGAATTTTGATTTTGAATTTGAATTTTGAATTTTGAATTTTGAATTTTGAATTTGAATTTTGAATTTTGAATTTTGAATTTTGAATTTTGAATTTTGAATTTTGAATTTTGAATTTGAATTTTGAATTTTGAATTTTGAATTTTGAATTTTGAATTTTGAATTTTGAATTTTGAATTTTGAATTTGAATTTTGAATTTGAATTTGATTTTGAATTTTGAATTTTGAATTTGAATTTTGAATTTTGAATTTGATTTGAATTTTGAATTTGATTTTGAATTTTGAATTTGAATTTGAATTTTGAATTTTGAATTTTGAATTTTGAATTTTGAATTTTGAATTTTTGAATTTTGAATTTGAAATTTTGAATTTTGAATTTTGAATTTTGAAATTTTGAATTTTGAATTTTGAATTTTGAATTTTGAATTTTGAATTTTGAATTTTGAATTTTGAATTTTGAATTTTGAATTTTGAATTTTGAATTTTGAATTTTGAATTTTGAATTTTGAATTTGAATTTTGAATTTTGAATTTTGAATTTTGAATTTTGAATTTTGAATTTTGAATTTTGAATTTTGAATTTTGATTTTGAATTTAATTTGAATTTAATTTTGAATTTTTGAATTTTGAATTTTGAATTTGAATTTTGAATTTTGAATTTGAATTTTGAATTTTGAATTTTTGAATTTTGAATTTTGAATTTTGAATTTGAATTTTGAATTTTGAATTTTTGAATTTGAAAATTTTGAATTTTGAAATTTTGAATTTTGAATTTTGAATTTTGAATTTTGAATTTTTGAATTTGAATTTTGAATTTTTGAATTTTGAATTTTGAATTTTGAATTTTGAATTTTGAATTTTGAATTTTGAATTTGAATTTTGAATTTTGAATTTTGAGATTTTGAATTTGAATTTTGAATTTTGAATTTTGAATTTTGAAATTTTGAATTTTGAATTTTGAATTTGAATTTTGAATTTTGAATTTTGAATTTTGAATTTTGAATTTGAATTTTGAATTTTGAATTTTGAATTTTGAATTTTGAATTTTGAATTTGAATTTTGAATTTTGAATTTTGAATTTTGAATTTTGAAATTTTGAATTTTGAATTTTGAATTTTGAATTTTGAATTTTGAATTTTGAATTTTGAATTTTGAATTTTGAATTTTGAATTTTGAATTTTGAATTTTGAATTTTGAATTTTGAATTTTGAATTTTTTGAATTTTGAATTTTGAATTTTGAATTTTGAATTTGAATTTTGAATTTTGAATTTTGGAATTTTGATTTTGAATTTTGAATTTTGAATTTGAATTTGAAATTTTGAATTTTGAATTTTGAATTTTTGAATTTTGAATTTTGATTTGAATTTGAATTTTGAATTTTGAATTTTGAATTTTGAATTTTGAATTTTGAATTTTGATTTTGAATTTTGAATTTTGAATTTTGAATTTTGAATTTTGAATTTTGAATTTTGAATTTGAATTTTTTGAATTTTGAATTTTGAATTTTGAATTTTGAATTTTTGAATTTTGAATTTTGAATTTTGAATTTTGAATTTTGAATTTTGAATTTTTGAATTTTGAATTTTGAATTTTGATTTTGAATTTTGAATTTTGAAATTTTGAATTTTGAATTTTGATTTTGAATTTTGAATTTTGAATTTTTGAATTTTGAATTTTGAATTTTGAATTTTGAATTTTGAATTTTGAATTTTGAATTTTGAATTTTGAATTTTGGAATTTTGAATTTTGAATTTTGAATTTTTGAATTTTGAATTTTGAATTTTGAATTTTGAATTTTGAATTTGAATTTTGAATTTTGAATTTTGAATTTTGAATTTTTGAATTTTGAATTTTGAATTTTGAATTTTGAATTTTTGAATTTGAATTTTGAATTTTGAATTTTGAATTTTGAATTTTGAATTTTGAATTTTTGAATTTTGAATTTTGAATTTTGAATTTGTATTTTTGAATTTTGAATTTTGAATTTTGAATTTTGAATTTTGAATTTTGAATTTTGAATTTTGAATTTTGAATTTGAATTTTGAATTTTGAATTTTGAATTTTGAATTTTGAATTTTGATTTGAATTTTGAATTTTGAATTTTGAATTTTGAATTTTGAATTTTGAATTTTGAATTTTGAATTTTGAATTTTGAATTTGAATTTTGAATTTTGAAATTTTGAATTTTGAATTTTGAATTTTGAATTTTTGAATTTTGAATTTTGAATTTTGAATTTTGAATTTTGAATTTTGAATTTTGAATTTTGAATTTTGAATTTGAATTTTGAATTTTGAATTTTGAATTTTGAATTTTGAATTTTTGAATTTTGATTTTGAATTTTTGAATTTTGAATTTTGAATTTTGAATTTTGAATTTTGAATTTTGAATTTTGAATTTTGAATTTTGAATTTGAATTTTGAATTTTGAATTGAATTTTGAATTTTGAATTTTGAATTTTGAATTTTGAATTTTGAATTTTGAATTTTGAATTTTGAATTTTGAATTTTGAATTTTGAATTTTGAATTTTGAATTTGAATTTTGAATTTGAATTTTGAATTTTGAATTTTGAATTTTGAATTTTGAATTTTTGAAATTTTTGAATTTTTGAATTTTGAATTTTGAATTTTGAATTTTGAATTTTGAATTTTGAATTTTGAATTTTGAATTTAATTTGAATTTTGAATTTTGAATTTTGAATTTTGAATTTTTGAATTCTTTGAATTTTGAATTTTGAATTTTGATTTTGAATTTTGAATTTTGAATTTTGAATTTTGATTTTGAATTTTGAATTTTGAATTTTGAATTTTGAATTTTGAATTTTGAATTTTGAATTTTGAATTTTGAATTTTGAATTTTGAATTTTGAATTTTGAATTTTGAATTTTGAATTTTGATTTTTGAATTTTGAATTTTGAATTTTGAATTTTGAATTTTGAATTTGATTTTGAATTTTGAATTTTGAATTTTGAATTTGATTTTGAATTTGAATTTTGAATTTTGAATTTTGAATTTTGAATTTTGAATTTTGAATTTTGAATTTTGAATTTTGAATTTTGAATTTTGAATTTTGAATTTTGAATTTTGAATTTTGAATTTTGAATTTTGAATTTTGAATTTTGAATTTTGAATTTTGAATTTGAATTTTGAATTTTGAATTTTGAATTTTGAATTTTGAATTTTGAATTTTGAATTTTGAATTTTGAATTTGAATTTTGAATTTTGAATTTTGAATTTTGAATTTTGAATTTTGAATTTTGAATTTTGAATTTTGAATTTGAATTTTTGAATTTTGAATTTGAATTTTGAATTTTGAATTTTGAATTTTGAATTTTGAATTTTGAATTTGAATTTTGAATTTTGAATTTTGAATTTTGAATTTGAATTTTGAATTTTGAATTTTGAATTTTGAATTTTGAATTTTGAATTTTGAATTTTGAATTTTGAATTTTGAATTTTGAATTTTGAATTTTGAATTTTTTTTGAATTTTGAATTTTGAATTTTGAATTTTGAATTTTGAATTTTGAATTTTGAATTTTGAATTTGAATTTTGAATTTTTGAATTTTGAATTTTGAATTTTGAATTTTGAATTTTGAATTTTGAATTTTGAATTTTGAATTTTGAATTTTGAATTTTGAATTTTGAATTTTGAATTTTGAATTTTGAATTTTGAATTTTGAATTTTGAATTTTGAATTTTGAATTTTGAATTTTGAATTTTGAATTTTTTGAATTTGAATTTTGATTTTGAATTTTGATTTTGAATTTTGAATTTTGAATTTGAATTTTGAATTTTGAATTTTGAATTTTGAATTTTGAATTTTGAATTTTGAATTTTGAATTTTGAATTTTGAATTTTGAATTTTGAATTTTGAATTTTGAATTTTGAATTTTGAATTTTGAATTTTGAATTTTGAATTTTGAATTTGAATTTGAATTTTGAATTTTGAATTTTGAATTTTGAATTTGAATTTTGAATTTTGAATTTTGAATTTTGAATTTTGAATTTTGAATTTTGAATTTTGAATTTTGAATTTTGAAATTTTGAATTTGAATTTTGAATTTTGAATTTTGAATTTTGAATTTTGAATTTTGAATTTTGAATTTTGAATTTTTTGAATTTTGAATTTTGAATTTTGAATTTTGAATTTTGAATTTGAATTTTGAATTTTGAATTTTGAATTTTGAATTTTGAATTTTGAATTTTGAATTTTGAATTTTGAATTTTGAATTTTGAATTTTGAATTTTGAATTTTGAATTTTGAATTTTGAATTTTGAATTTTGAATTTGAATTTGAATTTTGAATTTTGAATTTTGAAATTTTGAATTTTGAATTTTGAATTTTTGAATTTGAATTTTGAATTTTTTGAATTTTGAATTTTGATTTGAATTTTGAATTTTGAATTTTTGAATTTTGAATTTTGAATTTTGAATTTTGAATTTTTGAATTTTGAATTTTGAATTTTGAATTTTGAATTTTGAATTTTGAATTTTTGAATTTTTGAATTTTGAATTTTTGAATTTTGAATTTTGAATTTTGAATTTTGAATTTTGAATTTTGAATTTTGAATTTTGAATTTTGAATTTTGAATTTTGAATTTTGAATTTTGAATTTTGAATTTTGAATTTTGAATTTTGAATTTTGAATTTTGAATTTTGAATTTTGAATTTTGAATTTTGAATTTTTGAATTTTGAATTTTGAATTTTGAATTTTGAATTTTGAATTTTGAATTTTGAAATTTTGAATTTTGAATTTTGAATTTTGAATTTTGAATTTTGAAATTTTGAATTTTGAATTTTGAATTTTGAATTTTGAATTTTGAATTTTGAATTTTGAATTTTTTGAATTTTGATTTTGAATTTTGAATTTTGAATTTTGAATTTTGAATTTTGAATTTTGAATTTTGAATTTGATTTTGAATTTGAATTTTGAATTTTGAATTTTGAATTTTGAATTTTGAAATTTGAATTTTGAATTTTGAATTTGAAATTTTGAATTTTGAATTTTGAATTTTGAATTTTGAATTTTGAATTTTGAATTTTGAATTTTGAATTTTGAAATTTTTGAATTTTGAATTTGAATTTTGAATTTTTGAATTTTGAATTTTGAATTTTGAATTTTTGAATTTTGATTTTGATTTTGAAATTTTGAATTTTGAATTTGAATTTTGAATTTTGAATTTTGAATTTGAATTTTTGAATTGAATTTTGAATTTTGAATTTTGAATTTTGAATTTTGAATTTTGAATTTTGAATTTTGCAATTTTGAATTTTGAATTTTGAATTTTGAATTTTGAATTTTGAATTTTTGAATTTGAATTTTGAATTTGAATTTTGGAATTTTGAATTTTGAATTTTGAATTTTGAATTTGAATTTTGAATTTTGAATTTTGAATTTTGAATTTTGAATTTTGAATTTTGAATTTTGAAATTTTGAATTTGAATTTTGAATTTTGAATTTTGAATTTTTGGAATTTTGAATTTTGAATTTGAATTTGAATTTTGAATTTTGAATTTTGAATTTTGAATTTTGAATTTTGAATTTTGAATTTTGAATTTTGAATTTTGAATTTTGAATTTTGAAATTTTGAATTTTGAATTTTGAATTTTGAATTTTGAATTTTGAATTTTGAATTTTGAATTTTGAATTTTGAATTTTGAATTTGAATTTTGAATTTGAATTTTGAATTTTGAATTTTGAATTTTGAATTTTGAATTTTGAATTTTGAATTTTGAATTTTGAATTTTGAATTTTGAATTTTGAATTTTGAATTTTGAATTTTGAAATTTTGAATTTTGAATTTTGAATTTTTGATTTTGAATTTTGAATTTGAATTTTGAATTTGAATTTGAATTTTGAAATTTTGAATTTTGAATTTTGAATTTTGAATTTTGAATTTTGAATTTTGAATTTGATTTTGAATTTTGAATTTTGAATTTTGAATTTTGAATTTTGAATTTTGAATTTTGAATTTTGAATTTTGAATTTTGAATTTTGAATTTTGAATTTTGAATTTTGAATTTTGAATTTTGAATTTGAATTTTTGAATTTTGAATTTTGAATTTTGAATTTTGAATTTTGAATTTTGATTTTGAATTTTGAATTTTGAATTTTGAATTTTGAATTTTTGAAATTTTTGAATTTTGAATTTTGAATTTTGAATTTTGAAATTTTGAATTTTGAATTTTGAATTTTGAATTTTGAATTTGAATTTTGAATTTTGAATTTTGAATTTTGAATTTTGAATTTTGAATTTTTGAAATTTTGAATTTTGAATTTTGAATTTGAATTTTGAATTTTGAATTTGAATTTTGAATTTTGAATTTTGAATTTTGAATTTTGAATTTTGAATTTTGAATTTTGAATTTTGAATTTTGAATTTTGAATTTTGAATTTTGAATTTTGAATTTGAATTTGAATTTTGAATTTTGAATTTTGAATTTTGAATTTTGAATTTTGAATTTTGATTTGAATTTTGAATTTGAATTTTGAATTTTGAATTTTGAATTTTGAATTTGAATTTTGAATTTTGAATTTTGAATTTTGAATTTTTGAATTTTTGAATTTTGAATTTTGAATTTTGAATTTTGAATTTTGAATTTTGAATTTTGAATTTTGAATTTGAATTTTGAATTTTGAATTTTGAATTTTGAATTTTGAATTTTGAATTTTGAATTTTGAAATTTTGAATTTTGAATTTTGAATTTTTGAATTTTGAATTTTGAATTTTGAATTTTGAATTAATTTTGAATTTTGAATTTTTGAATTATTTGAATTTTGAATTTTGAATTTTGAATTTTGAATTTTGAATTTTGAATTTTGAATTTTGATTTTGAATTTTGAATTTTGAATTTTGAATTTTGAATTTTGAATTTTGAATTTTGAATTTGAATTTTGAATTTTGAATTTTGAATTTTGAATTTTGAATTTTGAATTTTGAATTTTGAATTTTGAATTTTGAATTTTGAATTTTGAATTTTGAATTTTGAATTTTGAATTTTGATTGAATTTTGAATTTTGAATTTTGAATTTTGAATTTTGAATTTTGAATTTTGAATTTTGAATTTTGAATTTTGAATTTTGAATTTTGAATTTTGAATTTGAATTTTGAATTTGAATTTTTGAATTGATTTTGAATTTTGAATTTTGAATTTTGAATTTGAATTTTGAATTTTGAATTTTGAAATTTTGAATTTTGAATTTTGAATTTTGAATTTTGAATTTTGAATTTTGAATTTTGAATTTTGAATTTGAATTTTTGAATTTTGAATTTGAATTTGAATTTTGAATTTTGAATTTTGAATTTTGAATTTGAATTTTGAATTTTGAATTTTGAATTTTGAATTTTGAATTTTGAATTTTGAATTTTGAAATTTTGAATTTGAATTTTGAATTTTGAATTTTGAATTTTGAATTTTGAATTTTGAATTTTGAATTTTGAATTTTGAATTTTGAATTTTGAATTTTGAATTTTGAATTTGATTTGAATTTTGAATTTTGAATTTTGAATTTTGAATTTTGAATTTTGAATTTTGAATTTGAATTTTGAATTTTGAATTTTGAATTTTGAATTTTGAATTTTGATTTTGAATTTTGAATTTTGAATTTTGAATTTGAATTTTGAATTTTGAATTTTGAATTTTGAATTTTGAATTTTGAATTTTGAATTTTGAATTTTGGAATTTTTGATTTTGAATTAAAATTTTGATTTGGGGGAATTGAATTTTGATTTTGGAAATTGAATTTGAATTTTGAATTTTGAATTTTGAATTTTTGAATTTTGAATTTTAATTTTGATTTTGAATTTGAATTTTGAATTTTGAATTTTGAATTTTTGAATTTTGAATTTTGAATTTTGAATTTTGAATTTTGAATTTTGAATTTTGAATTTTGAATTTTTGAATTTTGAATTTTGAATTTTGAATTTTGAATTTTGAAATTTTGAATTTGAATTTGAATTTTGAATTTTGAATTTTTGAATTTTGAATTTGAATTTTGAATTTTGAATTTGAATTTTGAATTTTTGAATTTTGAATTTTGAATTTTGAATTTTGAATTTTGAATTTGAATTTTGAATTTTTGAAATTTTTGAATTTTTGAATTTTGGAATTTTTGAAATTTTTGAATTTTGAATTTTGAATTTTTGAATTTTGAATTTCGAATTTTGAATTTTGGAATTTTGAATTTTTGAATTTTGAATTTTGAATTTTATTTTGAATTTGAATTTTGAATTTTGAATTTTGAATTTTGAATTTTGAATTTGAATTTTGAATTTTGAATTTTGAATTTTGAATTTTGAATTTTGAATTTTGAATTTTGAATTTTGAATTTTGAATTTTGAATTTTGAATTTTGAATTTTTGAATTTTGAATTTTGAATTTTGAATTTTGAATTTTGAATTTTGAATTTTGAATTTTGAATTTTGAATTTTGAATTTTGAATTTTGAATTTTGAATTTTTTGAATTTTGAATTTTGAATTTTGAATTTTGATTTTGAATTTTGAATTTTGAATTTTTGAAATTTTGAATTTTGAATTTTGAATTTTGAATTTTGAATTTTGAATTTTGAATTTTGAATTTTGAATTTTTGAATTTTGAATTTTGAATTTTGAATTTTGAATTTTGAATTTTGAATTTTGAATTTTGAATTTTGATTTGAATTTTGATTTGAATTTTGAATTTTGAATTTTGAATTTGAATTTTTGAATTTTGAATTTTGAATTTTGAATTTTGAATTTTTGAATTTTGAATTTTGAATTTTGAATTTTGAATTTTGAATTTTGAATTTTGAATTTTGAATTTTGAATTTTGAATTTTGAATTTTGAATTTTGAATTTTGAATTTTGAATTTTGAATTTTGAATTTTGAATTTTGAATTTTGAATTTTGAATTTTGAATTTTGAATTTTGAATTTTGAATTTTGAATTTTGAATTTTGAATTTTGAATTTTGAATTTTGAATTTTGAATTTTGAATTTTGAATTTGAATTTTGAATTTTGAATTTTGAATTTTGAATTTGAATTTTGAATTTTGAATTTTTGAATTTTGAATTTTGAATTTTGAATTTTGAATTTTGAATTTTGAATTTTGAATTTTGAATTTTGAATTTTGATTTTGAATTTTGAATTTTGAATTTTGAATTTTTTGAATTTTGAATTTTGAATTTGAATTTGAATTTTGAATTTTGAATTTTGAATTTTGAATTTTTGAATTTTGAATTTTGAATTTTGAATTTTGAATTTTGCATTTTGAATTTTGAATTTGAATTTTGAATTTTTGAATTTTGAATTTTGAATTTTGAATTTTTGAATTTTGAATTTTGAATTTTGAATTTTGAATTTTGAATTTTGAATTTTGATTTTGAATTTTGAATTTTGAATTTTGAATTTTGAATTTTGAATTTTGAATTTTGAATTTGAATTTTGAATTTTGAATTTTGAATTTTGAATTTTGAATTTGAATTTTGAATTTTGAATTTGAATTTTGAATTTTGAATTTTGAATTTTGAATTTTGAATTTGAATTTGAATTTTGAATTTTGAATTTTTTGAATTTTGAATTTTGAATTTTGAAATTTTGAATTTTGAATTTGAATTTTGAATTTTGAATTTTGAATTTTGAATTTTGAATTTTGAAATTTGAATTTTGAATTTTTGAATTTTGAATTTTGAATTTTGAATTTTGAATTTGAATTTGAATTTTGAATTTTGAATTTTGAATTTTGATTTGAATTTTGAATTTTGAATTTTGAATTTTGAATTTTGAATTTTGAATTTTGAATTTTGAATTTTGAATTTTGAATTTTGAATTTTGAATTTTGAATTTTGAATTTTGAATTTTGAATTTTGAATTTTGAATTTTGAATTTGATTTGATTTTAATTTTGAATTTTGAATTTTGAATTTTGAATTTACTTTTGAATTTTGAATTTGAATTTTGAATTTTGAATTTTGAATTTTGAATTTTGAATTTTGAATTTTGAATTTTGAATTTTGAATTTTGAATTTTGAATTTTGAATTTTGAATTTTGAATTTTGAATTTTGAATTTGAATTTTGAATTTTGAATTTTGAATTTTGAATTTTGAATTTTGAATTTTGAATTTTGAATTTTGAATTTTGGAATTTTGAATTTTGAATTTTTTGAATTTTGAATTTTGAATTTTGAATTTTGAATTTTGAAATTTGAATTTTGAATTTTGAATTTTGAATTTTGAATTTTGAATTTTGAATTTTGAATTTTGAATTTTGAATTTTGAATTTTGAAAATTTTGAATTTTGAATTTTGAATTTTGAATTTTGAATTGAATTTTGAATTTGAATTTTGAATTTGAATTTTGAATTTTGAATTTTGAATTTTGAATTTTGAATTTTGAATTTTGAATTTTGAATTTGATTTGAATTTGAATTTTGAATTTTGAATTTTGAATTTTGAATTTTGAATTTTGAATTTTGAATTTTGAATTTTGAATTTTGAATTTTGAATTTTGAATTTTGAATTTTGAATTTTGAATTTTGAATTTTGAATTTGAATTTTGAATTTGAATTTTGAATTTTGAATTTTGAATTTTGAATTTTGAATTTTGAATTTTGAATTTTGAATTTTGAATTTTGAATTTTGAATTTTGAATTTTGAATTTTGAATTTTGAATTTTGAATTTTGAATTTTTGAATTTTGAATTTATTTTGAATTTTGAATTTTGAATTTTGAATTTTGAATTTTGAATTTTTGAATTTGAATTTTGAATTGATTTTGAATTTGAATTTGAATTTTGAATTTTGAATTTTGAATTTTGAATTTTGAATTTTTGAATTTTGGAATTTTGAAATTTTGAATTTGAATTTTGAATTTTGAATTTGAATTTTGAAATTTTGAAATTTTTGAATTTTGAATTTTGATTTTGAATTTTGAATTTTGAATTTTGAATTTTTGAATTTTGAATTTTGAAATTTTGAATTTGAATTTTGAATTTTGAATTTTGAATTTTGAATTTTTGAAATTTTGAATTTTGGAATTTGAATTTTTGAATTTTGAATTTTGAATTTTGAATTTTTGAATTTTGAATTTTGAATTTTGAATTTTGATTTTGAATTTTTGAATTTTGAATTTTGAATTTTTGAATTTTGAATTTTGAATTTTGAATTTTGAATTTTGAATTTTGAATTTTGAATTTTGAGATTTTTGAATTTTGAATTTTGAATTTTGATTTGAATTTTGAATTTTGAATTTTGAATTTTTGAATTTTGAATTTTGAATTTTGAATTTGAAATTTTGAATTTTGAATTTTGAATTTTGAATTTTGAATTTTGAATTTTGAATTTTGAATTTGAATTTTGAATTTTGAATTTTGAATTTTGAATTTTGAATTTTGAAATTTTGAATTTTGAATTTTGAATTTTGAATTTTGAATTTTGAATTTTGAATTTTGAATTTTGAATTTGAATTTTGAATTTTGAATTTTGAATTTTGAATTTTGAATTTTGAATTTTGAATTTTGAATTTTGAATTTTGAATTTGAATTTTGAATTTTGAATTTTGAATTTTGAATTTTGAATTTTGAATTTTGAATTTTGAATTTTGAATTTTGAATTTTGAATTTTGAATTTTGAATTTTGAATTTTGAATTTTGAATTTGAATTTGAATTTTGAATTTTGAATTTTGAATTTTGAATTTTGAATTTTGAATTTTGAATTTTGAATTTTGAATTTTGAATTTTGAATTTTGAATTTTGAATTTTTGAATTTTGAATTTTGAATTTGAATTTTGAATTTTGAATTTGAATTTTGAATTTTGAATTTTGAATTTTGAATTTTGAATTTTGAATTTTGAATTTTGAATTTTGAATTTTGAATTTTGAATTTTGAATTTTGAATTTTGAATTTTGAATTTTGAATTTTGAATTTTGAATTTGAATTTTGAATTTTGAATTTTGAATTTTGAATTTTGAATTTTGAATTTTGAATTTTGAATTTTGAATTTTGAATTTTGAATTTTGAATTTTGAATTTTGAATTTGAATTTTGAATTTTGAATTTTGAATTTTGAATTTTTGAATTTTGAATTTTGAATTTTGAATTTTGAAATTTTGAATTTTGAATTTTGAATTTTGAATTTTGAATTTTTGAATTTTGAATTTTGAATTTTGAATTTTGAATTTTGAATTTTGAATTTTGAATTTTGAATTTTGAATTTTGAATTTTGAATTTGATTTGAATTTTGAATTTTGAATTTTGAATTTGAATTTTGAATTTTTGAAATTTTGAATTTTGAATTTTGAATTTGAATTTTGAATTTTGAATTTTGAATTTTGAATTTTGAATTTTGAATTTTGAATTTTGAATTTTGAATTTTGAATTTTGAATTTTTGAATTTTGAATTTTGAATTTTGAATTTTGAATTTTGAATTTTGAAATTTTGAATTTTGAATTTTGAATTTTGAATTTTGAATTTTGAATTTTGAATTTTGAATTTTGAATTTTGAATTTTTGAATTTTTGAATTTTGAATTTTGAATTTTGAAATTTTGAATTTTGAATTTTGAATTTGAATTTTGAATTTTGAATTTTGAATTTGAATTTTGAATTTGAATTTTGAATTTTGAATTTTGAATTTGAATTTTGATTTTGAATTTTGAAATTTAATTTGAATTTTGAATTTTGAATTTTGAATTTTGAATTTTGAATTTTGAATTTTGAATTTTGAATTTTGAATTTTGAATTTTGAATTTTGAATTTTGAATTTTGAATTTTGAATTTTGAATTTTGAATTTTGAATTTTGAATTTTGAATTTTGAATTTTGAATTTGAATTTTGAATTTTGAATTTTGAATTTTGAATTTTGAATTTGATTTTGATTTGAATTTTGAATTTTGAATTTTGAATTTTGAATTTTGAATTTTGAATTTTGAATTTTGAATTTTGAATTTTGAATTTTGAATTTTGAATTTTGAATTTTGAATTTTGAATTTTTGAATTTTGAATTTTGAATTTTTGAAATTTTGAATTTTGAATTTTGAATTTTGAATTTTGAATTTGAATTTTGAATTTTGAATTTTGAATTTTGAATTTTGAATTTTGAATTTTGAATTTTGAATTTTGAATTTATTTGAATTTTGAATTTGAATTTTGAATTTTTGAATTTTGAATTTGAATTTTGAATTTTGAATTTTGAATTTTGAATTTTGAATTTTGAATTTTGAATTTTGAATTTGAATTTTGAATTTTGAATTTTGAATTTTGATTTTGAATTTTGAATTTGAATTTTGAATTTTGAATTTTGAATTTTGAATTTTGAATTTTGAATTTTGAATTTTGAATTTTGAATTTTGAATTTGAATTTTGAATTTTGAATTTGAATTTTGAATTTTGAATTTTGAATTTTGAATTTTGAATTTTGAATTTTGAATTTTGAATTTTGAATTTTGAATTTTGAATTTTGAATTTTGAATTTTGAATTTTGAATTTTGAATTTTGAATTTTGAATTTTGAATTTTGAATTTTGAATTTTGAATTTTGAATTTTGAATTTTGAATTTTGAATTTTGAATTTTGAATTTTGAATTTTGAATTTTGAATTTTGAATTTTGAATTTTGAATTTTGAATTTTGAATTTTGAATTTTGAATTTTGAATTTTGAATTTTGAATTTTGAATTTTGAATTTTGAATTTTGAATTTTGAATTTTTGAATTTTGAATTTTGAATTTTGAATTTTGAATTTTGAATTTTGAATTTTGAATTTTGAATTTTGAATTTTGAATTTTGAATTTTGAATTTTGAATTTTGAATTTTGAATTTTGAATTTTGAATTTTGAATTTTGAATTTGATTTGAATTTTGAATTTTGAATTTTGAATTTTGAATTTTGAATTTTGAATTTTGAATTTTGAATTTTGAATTTTGAATTTTGAATTTTGAATTTTGAATTTTGAATTTGAATTTGAATTTTGAATTTTGAATTTTGAATTTTGAATTTTGAATTTTGAATTTTGAATTTTGAATTTTGAATTTTGAATTTTGAATTTTGAATTTGAATTTTGAATTTTGAATTTTGAATTTTGAATTTTGAATTTTGAATTTTGAATTTTGAATTTTGAATTTTGAATTTTGAATTTTGAATTTTGAATTTTGAATTTTGAATTTTGAATTTTGAATTTTGAATTTTGAATTTTGAATTTTGAATTTTGAATTTTGAATTTTGAATTTTGAATTTTGAATTTTGAATTTGAATTTTGAATTTTGAATTTTGAATTTTGAATTTTGAATTTTGAATTTTGAATTTTGAATTTTGAATTTTGAATTTTGAATTTTGAATTTTGAATTTTGAATTTGATTTGAATTTTGAATTTTGAATTTTGAATTTTGAATTTTGAATTTTGAATTTTGAATTTTGAATAATTTTGAATTTTGAATTTTTTTGAATTTTGAATTTTGAATTTTGAATTTTGAATTTTTGAATTTTTGAATTTTGAATTTTGAATTTTGAATTTTGAATTTTGAATTTTGAATTTTGAATTTTGAATTTTTGAATTTTGAATTTTGAATTTGAATTTTGAATTTTGAATTTTGAATTTTTGAATTTGAATTTGAATTTTGAATTTTGAATTTTGAATTTTGAATTTTTGAATTTTGATTTTTGAATTTTGAATTTTGAATTTTTGAATTTTGAATTTTGAATTTTGAATTTTGAATTTTGGAATTTTGAATTTTGAATTTTGAATTTGAATTTTGAATTTTGAATTTTGAATTTTTGAATTTTGAATTTTGAATTTGAATTTTGAATTTTGAATTTTGAATTTTGAATTTTGAATTTTTGAATTTTTGAATTTTGAATTTTGAATTTTGAATTTTGAATTTTGAATTTTGAATTGATTTGAATTTGAATTTGAATTTTGAATTTTGAATTTTTGAATTTGGAAATTTTGAATTTTGAATTTTGAATTTTGAATTTTGAATTTTGAATTTTGAATTTTGAATTTTGATTTTGAATTTTGAATTTTGAATTTTGAATTTTTGAATTTTGAATTTTGAATTTTGAATTTGAATTTTGAATTTTGAATTTTGAATTTTGAATTTGAATTTTGAATTTTGAATTTTGAATTTTGAATTTTGAATTTTGAATTTTGAATTTTGAATTTTTGAATTTGAATTTTGAATTTTGAATTTTGGAATTTGAATTTGAATTTTGAATTTTGAATTTAATTTGAATTTTGAATTTTGAATTTTGAATTTTGAATTTTGAATTTTGAATTTTGAATTTTGAATTTTGAATTTTGAATTTTGAATTTTGAATTTTGAATTTGATTTTGAATTTGAATTTTGAATTTTGAATTTTGAATTTTGAATTTTGAATTTTGAATTTTGAATTTTGAATTTTTGAATTTTGAATTTGAATTTGAATTTTGAATTTTGAATTTTGAATTTGAATTTTGAATTTTGAATTTTGAATTTTTGAATTTTGATTTGAATTTTGAATTTTGAATTTTGAATTTTGAATTTTGAATTTTGAATTTGAATTTGAATTTTGAATTTGAATTTTGAATTTTGAATTTTGAATTTTGAATTTTGAATTTTGAATTTTGAATTTTGAATTTTTGAAATTTGAATTTTGAATTTTGAATTTGAATTTGAATTTTGAATTTGAATTTTGAAATTTTGGAATTTTGAATTTTGAATTTGAATTTTGAATTTTTGAATTTTGAATTTTTGAATTTTTGAATTTTGAAATTTTGAATTTTTGAATTTTGAATTTATTGAATTTTGAATTTTGAATTTTGAATTTTGAATTTTGAATTTTGAATTTTGAATTTTGAATTTTGTGAATTTTGAATTTTGAATTTTGAATTTGAATTTTGAATTTTGGAATTTTGAATTTTGAAATTTGAATTTTGAATTTTGAATTTTGATTTTGAAATTTTGAATTTTGAATTTTGAATTTTGAATTTTGAATTTTGAATTTTGAATTTTGAATTTTGAATTTTGAATTTTGAATTTTGAATTTGAATTTTGAATTTTGAATTTTTGAATTTTGAATTTTGAATTTTGAATTTGAATTTTGAATTTTGAATTTTGAATTTTGAATTTTGAATTTTGAATTTTGAATTTTGAATTTTGAATTTTGAATTTTGAATTTTGAATTTTGAATTTGATTTGAATTTTGAATTTTGAATTTTGAATTTTGAATTTTGAATTTTGAATTTGAATTTTGAATTTTGAATTTGAATTTTGAATTTTGAATTTTTGAATTTTGAATTTTGAATTATTTTGAATTTTTGAATTTTGAATTTGAATTTTGGAATTTTGAATTTTGAATTTTGAATTTTGAATTTTGAATTTTGAATTTTGAATTTTGAATTTTGAATTTTGAATTTGAATTTTGAATTTTGAATTTTGAATTTTGAATTTTTGAATTTTGAAATTTTGAATTTTGATTTGAATTTTGAAATTTTGAATTTTGAATTTTGAATTTTGAATTTTGAATTTTGAATTTTGAATTTTGAATTTTGAATTTTGAATTTATTTTGAATTTTGAATTTTGAATTTTTTGAATTTTGAATTTTTGAATTTTGAATTTTGAATTTTTGATTTTTGAATTTTGAATTTTGAATTTTGAATTTTGAATTTTGAATTTGAATTTTTGAATTTTGAATTTTGAATTTTGAATTTTGAATTTTGAATTTTTGAATTTTGAATTTGAATTTTGATTTTGAATTTTGAATTTGAATTTTGAATTTTGAATTTTGAATTTTGAATTTTGAATTTGAATTTTGAATTTTGAAATTTTGAATTTTAATTTTGAATTTTGAATTTTGAATATTGAATTTTGAATTTTGAATTTTGAATTTTGAATTTTGAATTTTGAATTTTGAATTTTGAATTTTGAATTTTGAATTTTTGAAATTTTGAATTTTGAATTTTGAATTTTTGATTTTGAATTTTTGATTTTGAATTTTGAATTTTGAATTTGAATTTTGAATTTTGAATTTTGAATTTTGAATTTTGAATTTTATTTTGAATTTTGAATTTTGAATTTTGATTTTGAATTTTGAATTTGAATTTTGAATTTTGAATTTTGAAATTTTTGAATTTTGATTTTGAATTTTGAATTTTGAATTTTGAATTTTGAATTTTGAATTTTGAATTTTGAATTTTGAATTTTGAATTTTGAAATTTTGAATTTTGAATTTGAATTTTGAATTTTGAATTTTGAATTTTGAATTTTGAATTTGAATTTTGAATTTTGAATTTTGAATTTTGAATTTTGAATTTTGAATTTGAATTTTGAATTTGAATTTTGAATTTTGAATTTTGAATTTTTGAATTTTGAATTTTGAATTTTGAATTTTGAATTTTGAATTTTGAATTTTGAATTTTGAATTTTGAATTTTGAATTTTGAATTTTGAATTTTGAAATTTTGAATTTTGAATTTTGATTTGATTTTGAATTTTAGAACAATCACTCTTGAATTTAAATGGAAATCCCATAAGGAAACTTCTGGAACTGGAACACCACTGAAATACTTACGGATATCTTTCTAATACTCTTATAAAATTTACTCTGAAATAGTTCCGGAAACTCCGTTTGAAATTATTCCTTAATCTTTCTGGAGCTCTTCCGAACATCGCTCTGGAATTATTCCGGAAAATGTTCGGTAATTATTCCGGATGTCTTAGTGAATTCTAGGAATTTCCTGATAATCTTACAGGGATTCTTCCAACATAACTTCTGGGATTCTCTTGGATATCACTATGAAATATATTTGTAAATCTTCCATAAAGCCTCATGAGACTCTTTCAGATTTTTACGGAAATCATTAAGTAATTCTTCCAAAAATCCCCCCAAAATTCATTCAGAAATCTGTCTGTGATTCTTTCGCAAATTATCCCAAGATCCCAAAAAATCTCCCAGAAGGATTTTCAGAATAATTCCAGAAATATATTCGGAAAAGTCCTAGAATTATTGTCTGAGGAATCCCATTGGTATTTCCGGAAGAAAACCAAAACGATTCACGGTAGAATCCCAGGACTTCCGGTAGCATCGTTTAATGATTTGGATGATATGGTATTTTCGGATGAATCTCAGAAGCTTTACGGAAGAGTAGGAATAATAATAAAAAAAAATCCGGAAGAATCTTTGAAAGCCTTTGAGAGCCTTCCAGCAATATTTCCGGAAGAAATCCAGGAGTATTCCAGAAAAATTTCCGAAACAACCCTATGGAGATACTCGATAGACTAATCACATGAGAACTTCTTGAAAAATCCAGGAATGCGCAGAAGCATCCCGGAAGTAATTCCGGAAGAACTTATGAAAGAATATTTGAAAAAAAAATTAGTACGAAGTATTCAGAGGATCCTCAGAAAAATTTCTGAAAGAATTCCATAAGGTTTTCCGAAAGCTTCATCCAAGGATCCGGAAGAATTTCAACAGGATTTTCAAAAGAGTCCCAGAAGTATTATAAGGATAAAGACGAAAAAATAACAGAGGCATTTTAGAAGAATTCAAGAATGATTTTCGAAAGTATTCTTGAACGATATCCGAAGGATTTCCAAAAACGTCTCAGATGATTTTCATTAGAATCCAGAGGCATTCTTGTTAGAATCCCAGGAGTTTTACCGGAATTATCTTAGACACATTTTCCGGAAGAATCTCAGAGTTCGGAGGAATTCCAGAAGAATTTCTATTAGAGCCCTAGGTTATCTTTGGAAGAATTCTCTAAAAATATCCGGTAGAATTGCATCAAGATTTTCGGTAGAAACTTCCGTAACATTGACGAAAAATATATGAGAATTCAATGTCCAGGATTTTAAAAGAAATCCCGAGGAGATACACGCAAAAACCACAGCAAGAATCTTAAAAATTTGTTCAGAAGAATCACAAGGGGATGTCTAGAAAAATCCTTGAAGTAATACCGGAAGTCAGAGATGGGAAATGTACTGTAGCAAACATTTACCGCCTCGACATTCACATTTTCCTACACGACCATCAAAATCCAAAGCAAACCATGGACGTTCAAAACAAAAAAATGTCATGGCTCTTCAAAACTGTAATCTTCTTCTTCGCAACATTTTTTTCAAACCCGAATGCGAAATGATTCGAGCACAGTGGTGACACGATTTTTCCGGTTATCGGAGTTTTGCATTTTTGCTCGATAAAGGCCGCATGAAATTGAACTTGTTTATATGTATCGCAACGGAATGATTATGCTCTTGCTATCAACACAAGCAAAATATTAGCGATTGAATTATTTAACATTTTTTCAATCATTCACCTCAAGATGGCTGCCCGAAAACGGTCATAGTGGAGAGACAAAAACAGTCAAGCAGTGTGTTACCTGTTGGCAGCACAACGCCTGATGGTATAGTCCATTTTACGAGACATTTTTGAACAGCTGATCGCTCATTTTATGAATGAAAATTTGACAGTAGGCGGTGTCGTAACGTGTGAAAGTAACAGCAATATCATCAGTGTTGCTGTTTCGTAAAATGGATTATTTATGCTGCTGCTGCTTTGTGTTTTGATTGACTGGCAGAATCGATGAACCACGATGAACTGTGGTTAATAGTGGTCACAGTTCCCAAGCCTGACCGGAAGGATACCATAAAATTATTTGGAAGAATCTCAGAACAATATCTTCTGGTGTTTTCAGAAGAACTTAGAGAGCTATTAGAAATAATCCCAAGATTTCCAGAACAGTCCCAAAGGGATTTTGGTAAAATTCAAGAGGAATTCAATCCCTGGGGACACGGCAACATGTTGCAAAATAAGTGGAACTGCTTTGAAAACAAAAGCAGAGTAATAGTAATAATAATAACATATCATTTCAAATCGAGTGTCAGTCTCGTCAGCACGATCCACCTCGGGATGGATTGGTGAGCTGTCTGGTTGTTGCAGATAAACAACTTATCGTGTAGCGCGACATCACATCTCAACTCACCAAAGAAACGACCAGTTGAGATTAACAACAGCCCTATTGTTTACATGAGTGATCAATGTTACCCCAAAACACCTAAATCAAAAATCCGCATCGGTAAGCTGAACACAGTCACGAGCGATGGATGCCAGTACTAGTAAAAAAAATAATATAAAATTAACTACATCTGCATTTTCAATGAAATTTACATGAATGATAATGCAACGATGTTTATTTGTCAAGAGTTGGCTTAAGCACGGGTCAACGGATTTCAATTATTCTTTTTCCGTTCTGGTTCCGACGTGTCCGTGTAAAAATTTACCAGCAGAGTAAGGAAACCGAGTAAAAATAAAGCTGTCACTTTTTATGGCAGGCTTTGTACACGCTAAGATCAGATTATAATAGGTAGTTGATTTACCCATTCACAGGTTTTATATACAAAACGTATAATATGAGTAAAATATACCAATAAAAATTGGTAGATTTCACCCATATTATTAGTTCAGTGGAATTACCCAAATATGGGTAATTGCGATTACCCATATTTGGATGAAAAAACAGAAATGTAGATAATCATAGTGTGTCGATCAGAAGATATAATCGCTATTTTAAGCAGCATCTAATATATTATTCAATTTAAGATTGTCCAAGAAGAAAAAAGATGATGTAAGTATTTAATTTAGTCATTTAATTTAGGACTTTAAAACAATCATATACAATGTATTGACATAAACGGAAATTGTTTCCAGCTTCCACAGTGATATGCAGATTCACGGCATCGAAACGGCTGAAAAGGATGGACCTGCTGGATATATTTCCAGAATGGGAATTCTACGAAGATACGGTGATAGTAACACTGGATCGTTTAATACTTAGGAGGCAATAAAATGACATAAAATTTCCTGGTGGTGGCAGATTTCACCTGTTAGTGTTGTGAATTGTCATGATAAACTTTATTGTTATTGTCACTTTATATAACTGTATTTTTTCATATATCTCTTATTTTTAATAAAGTTTGTATCTATACGTTAGTGAAAAACTGAAATTTAATTCATAATAATTATTTAAATCTATAAAAAAGTCAATTAAAGTACCGTAAAACGGGGTAACTTTGATAATGCGGGTAACTTTGATAGTGCGTAACCCACCATAAACTAAACGAAATATCATAGTTTCTGTTAATCAGTTAAGCAAAACGAATGCAACACTAAAGAATATTAGTATGACACTTCATGAAAGAGCGGTTTTCATTTGAATCAAGAACATATTAGCCTTTTTATGCGAATTTAAAAAAAATACACAATTTTAGCATTTTCGAAACGCTTACAAACAATCTGTTCTACGGTCACTATTTGATGTAGTTTTGAATAGTTGGCCACTTATTTTTGACAGCCTAGTTATCATAGAACTTGCAATCGGTCTCAAATCTCTTAGCGAAAAACATTTCCACAAACTGGGACCATTTTTGTAATCTAAGTCACAAATTTCCATATAACGTTAAACGCCTAGAGGTATGCAATGCCCTACAAATGTTCGTTATTCATTCAATTTTGTTCGAATCTTACTCCATTATCAAAGTTACCCCGAAACAGAAAACCGACTTTCGATATTATGAAAAATTATATATCCATTCATAATAAATCTTTTGCCAATCTATCGACTGTAATCGATAGCTAGGATGCCAGTACTTGTTTTAAAAATATAAATTGTACATTTTTGAAACAGCATGCATAAATATTCAAGTTTTCTTCGAAAAAACTATCAAAGTTACCCCGTTTTACGGTACTCATTTTTGCGTATTTTTCTAATTTTTGCTTCTGCGTTCGAATCGTAGCAGTTTACTTATTTATGGGTAGAACACACTTTACCCATAAAATGAGTGTGTGCACTTTTCGGCCATTATGGGTAAACTTTACCCATATTTGGGTAGACTGATCTTAGCTGGTAGCATTATAAAATAGCCTACTGGGTGGCTATACAACGTTTGCCGGGCCAACTAGTTGTTTATAAATAAAAAAAAAAAAACGAATAACAGTACACGCTTTGCCAAATGTTCAAATATTTGACTATAATAAATCAACAGATAAACTTCGGATTCAACTCTGACAAAACCTTTAAAGTGGAAAAGATGCGTTTGGCCATTTGCCAATCCAAGCCTGATAACTATACACTTCCCCTGCGTAACTGATTCTAAGCGTGAATTCAGCAAAGCTCTTCCCAAGCCAAGTTATGGGTGTTCGACCGTGAATGCGCCTGAATGGCGACTTTTGTGTCGCGTCACCTCGGTTGCTGAGATGCTGACAAGCAGAGCAGACTGCACCTGTGACCATGTCCACAAGGAGTGATTGGTGGGAAACGAGTGAGTTTACTGAGCGGATGGAAACGCATGGTCGCTTTTTTCTCGATCAGAGTAAAATTAATTACATTAAGGTGAAACATCTCGGAATCCAAAGATGGCCGTCAGAATGGCCGCCTTGTGCCCCTACTCACGTTTTCAAAGGCACAAAACTGGAGAAATAGTTGGCAAACGTTTCTGATCTTCTTATTTTAATCTTTCTGCTAGTGCACAAAACCAAAATAAAAAGTTCACTGTTGTTGGATGCTTTCTTCGCGAGATTTGTGCCTTTGAAGTTTCAGTGCAATCTTAGAAAATGATTCCAAACTGTTTCACGTTAAGTATCATAGAGATTCCCTGATAACAAATATTATTAAAATACAATAGATTCTATTGTAACAATACCATGTTTCCTAACAACCATAAAACAAAACTGAATTTTTATCATTCACTTATATTGTTTTCTTTGGTTTTAGGCCATTGAATTAATTGAAAATGGCATTATTATAATAAAATCTGGGGCAAAATGTATTTTCGTACCATGTACCATCGAATTTTTATAAAAATATGGCCCCTGTATAAGATGGTTTTGGCACGGTAAATGGCTGGGCATGGCGTACCATTGGTACCTCGCGTATCTGCAAGAATAAAATATACCCGTTTGTGCGGTCCTTAGCCTCTTGCTCAGCAACTCCTATCCCTACCTCCTCGTGGCCGGAGTGCGAGTAACCTTGGGGAAGATCGGGTATCCAACCCCGGTGGGAACTTTGGTCGTATGCTAACAGAGCAGGGGGGTTTGCTTTTGCTTCTGCAAACCTGGAGCCTCTGTACTCCATGTTAGGAGCGGCTCACAACAGCGTCTGTTCCCCATGTCAGGGGCGGCTGATCATCGTCCAAGTGCCAGAGAAGGACTCTAAGCTAAACTGCGCACTATGGTCCTCCGAACATTTAGGGGGAATGGTACTCCGGAAATCTAGAGGTTTGTGTCAGGCCGTGCAAGCCAACCGTAAAAAAAAATTATGCAACGAATAATCAACGAGAGAATACGAACCGGGTTAAGACCACAGCGACGTATAGGGACTAGCGATTGGAAACTCGGTGCGTGGAACTGTTAATCTCTCAACTTCATCGGGAGCACACGCATACTCGCCGACGTGCTGAAGGACCGCGGATTCGACATCGTAGCGTTGCAGGAAGTGTGTTGGAAGGGATCGATGGTGTGAACGTTTAGAGGTAACCATACCATCTACCAGAGCTGCGGCAACACACATGAGCTGGGAACAGCTTTTATAGTGATTGGTGATATGCTGAGGCGCGTGATCAGGTGGTGGCCGATCAATGGGAGAATGTGCAAGTTGAGGCTTAAAGGCCAGTTCTTCAACTTCAGCATAATACCGTGTACCCCCGTTGGTTTGACCACATTTAATCTGAACACTTTTTAATTTGTACCCCACTAATTTGCACATCATTCAGATTAAAAATGGTTCAAACGTCATTTAGCTCATGGAACAGAGTAAAATGAAATGGAACACTGTGGAACGAAACGCAGAATCAAAACAAAACAGAGAAAGAGGTAACCAGAAACATGTTTCTAGAGTGACTAGATGTTCAAATTAAAAATGCACCCCGATGGTTTGCATGAGGTACCGTTCAAATTAGCGGGGGTGCACGGTAAACGTGCACAGCCCTCACTCCGGAAGCACTGATGATGATAAATACGCTTTTTACGCGTAGCTCGAACGCGAGTACGACAGCTGCCCAAGCCACGACGTCAAAATCATCATAGGAGATCTAAACGCTCAGGTTGGCCAGGAGGAGGAATTGGAAAGTTCAGCGCCCACCGGCTGACGAACGAAAACGGCTTACGACTAATTGATTTCGCCGCCTCCAAGAATATGGCCATCAGTAGCACCTACTTCCAGCACAGCCTTCTATACCGAAACACCTGGAGATCATCGCAGCAGACAGAATCGCAAATCGACCACGTTCTGATTGATAGACGGCACTTCTCCGATATTATCGACGTCAGGACCTATCGTGGCGCTAACATCGACTCTGACCACTATCTGGTGATGGTCAAACTGCGCCCAAAACTCTCCGTCGTTAACAACGTACGGTACCGACGGCCGCCCCGGTTCTAGAGCGGCTAAGCAATCGGATGTCGCAGCGGCATACGCACAGCACCTCGAGGCTGCATTACCGGAAGAGGGTGAACTGGATGAAGCCCCTCTTGAGGACTGCTGGAGAACAGTAAAAACAGCCATCAACGATGCAGCCGTATAACCCGTAACGCGGGTAGATCACCTTTTCGTGGTGCGTTACGGGGTAAGATCTACCAATTTGAACTCTAGTCTCATCTTGTTTGTCGGGCTAGGGTAATATGTTCTGGTAATTCAAGGATTCGCGGTACAAAGTCCTTGTTACTGCACCAGTTTCTGAAAATTAATCTATTTTACCTAGCAGATGGTTAAAGACTCGGAGTTGGTCAGTCCCGAGACTACACTTGAAGCCAGGATAACAATCATGAGTATTAACTCAACAAGGACTGTAAGTACTGGTAATTCAAGGACTCACGTAAATTCTGATTACTAAACAAATTTTCTAGCTTGATTCGGTTTAGCTGCTAGCATAAAGCCCCTTTTTTCTAGTATTTTTCTGGGACTAAACTAAAAGCGAAACAAGGATGTGACTAGAGTTCCGTTGCATGGTCAAATATCAGTAGTACCGATTTGGTTCCTCAGAAATTTAATCGATTATGTTTGCTAAGGGGCGCGCCTTCGCTGAGATGTAAATTTCTATGAAGGGTGTAAATAGCGGGACCTTTTCATCATAGTCGATTTTTATCAATTTCTGAGGAATCAAAACAAAACTGTACAGAAATCGATGCTTCATTACCTATCAATGGAAATGGAGTAATGCGACATGCACTATACACTAAGGATACGGGTAATACCACAATAGATCTAAATACTGGTCGAAGTGGCGCATCCGAACAGAGAAAAAAAACGATGCAGCTGAGAGCAACGTCGGGTACGTGGGACGGAGTCGACGGAACGATTGGTTCGACGAGGAGTGCCAGAAGGTTTTGGAGGAGAAGAATGCAGCGCGGGCGATCATGCTGCGGCAAGGGACCCGGCAGAACGTGGAACGTTATAGACGGAAACGGCAACAGCAGACCCACCCCTTTCGGGAGAAATAACGCCGCCTGGAAAAGACGGAGTGCGAGGAGATGGAACAGCTGTGCCGGTTTCAATAAACGCGTAAGTTCTATCAGAAGCTTAACGCATCCCGTAATGGCTTCGTGCCGCGAGCCGAGATGTGCAGAGATAAGGATGGGAGCATTTTGACGGACGAGTGTGAGCTGATCGAAAGGTGGAAGCAGCACTTCGACGAGCACCTGAATGGCGCTGATATCACAGGCAATGAAGGACGGGACAACGGAGAAAATGCCTTCGTCAGTACTGCGGAGGATGGAAACCAACCAGCCCCCACTTTGAGGGACGTCAAGGATGCCATTCACCAGCTCAAGAACAATAAAGCTGCAGGTAAGGATGGTATCCGAGCTGAACTCATAAAGATGGGTCCGGAGAGGCTGGCTATTTGTCTGCACCAGCTGATAGGTACAATCTGGGAAACAGAACAGCTACCGGAGGAGTGGAAGGAAGGGGTAATCTGCCCCATCTACAAGAAAGGCGACAAGTTAGATTGTGAGAACTTTCGAGCGATCACCATTCTAAATGCGGCCTACAAAGTATTATTCCAGATAATCTTCCGTCGTATGTCACCTGTAGTAAATGAGTTCGTGGGAAGTTATCAAGCCGGCTTCGTTGACGGCCGATCAATAACGGGCCAGATTTTTACTGTATGGCAAATCCTCCAAAAATGTCGTGAATACCAAGTCCCAACGCATCACCTTTTCAGCGATTTCAAGGCGGCATACGACAGTATCGACCGCGTAGAGCTATGGAAAAACATGGACGGGAACAGCTTTCCTGGGAAGCTCACGAGACTGATAAGAGCGACGATGGAAGGTGTGCAAAATTGTGTGAAGGTTTCAGGCGACAGCCGGGGTACGATTTTTACGAGATCCAGTCAATTTGTTTGCTTCGCGGATGGTATGGACATCGTCAGCCGAACATTTGAAAAGGTGGCAGACCTGTACACCCGCCTGAAACGCGAGGTAGCAAAAGTTGGACTTAGTGGTGAATGCGACCAAGACAATGTACATGCTAGCTGTTGGGGCCGAGCGCGACAGGGCTCGCCTAGGTAGCAGTGTTACGATAGACGGGAATACGTTCGAGGTGGTCGACGAGTTCGTCTACCTTGAATCCTTGCTGACGGCTGACAATAACGATACGATGGGCAGGGCATGTTGCAAGAATGCCGAACAGCAACCCTGCAAAGATGGTGTTCGCTTCGGATCCGGTTGGTACAAGAAGGCATGGAGCGCAGCGAGCTAGGTGGGCGGATCAAGTGCGTATCGATTTGGCGAGCGTGAGGCAGAACCTAGGATGGAGAGATGCGGCCATGAACCGAGTATTGTGGCGTGAAATTGTTGATTCAGTGTTATCTGGCTAGATGTTAACTACATGAATGAAATGAAGAAAAGGAGTATTATTTTGAATGAAAAAATCTGGCGGCCATATTGGATTTTGATGCCATCTTGGTTTTAAGTAGTTGAATTAGTTTTCACTGTTCGCTACCGACAATATTGCCCCACTGCCCCCTTTAAAAATCAGCGGCAGTTAACCCTTCCCGAAGCCAGCAGCAGCGCGCGGTCACCCACTCATGAGCGACGCGCGCGCGCGCAACCACCGTCGAGGGGCTCACCGTCATCATCACCATCATCACTGTCATCGCGCGCAACGGATGAACTAATCTACGATGACGTCACGCTGCAACTTCCAGCGGGAAGAAAACCTTGACTGCGGGCCATGTTTACAAAAAATGAACGATTTTGCTGCGCATTCATCCACTCAATGTTCATCCGGTAAACATTCCTTCACTGGATGTTGGTCCGGATGTCATTTCATGTAAACACGGCCCGCATTTAGAGCGGAAAAGAAAAAAGAACATCGACAATATAAGAAGACCATAGGCCTCTGCACTGTTTTGATTTTGTATGGGATTTTGACTTTTACTGGCCTTGTTGTTTACAAATTTCATGAAAGAGTGAAAGGGAGCGGTACATTTTTGTGCAGAGCCCCATACTCCACTGCACTGTGACGTCACGCTTCAATTTTGACAGGTACTGGTCCTGTTGTGTACAGTTTGGACTTGGTAGTTTTTTCGAATCATTCTTAATTTCATGAAAGTTTGCTGCGAGGAGAGGTCAAATCCACTGCAGATACCCACGGATCGTATTATTCTAACTTCCGTCACCATCAGCATGCTGGTGATAGAAATGCGAAGATGAAAAATTGATGGAAAAAACGACTAAGTCCGAAACGTAAACAACAGGACCAGCAGCTGTCAAATAAGTGAGGTTAGGCTCGTCATATGCAGCGCTCTATAGGAGAGCGTGAGTGGCAGTGCACCCAGATTCCCAGCATTTCTGGAATGTTCGGTGTTGGGATATGTCTAGAATATTCTGGTTTCCCTCCGGCACGATATATAAGGCAAGATGGAGCGTTGCTTCGGGGAACAGTTGTTTCTGACCCGGCAAACGGTCAAGTACTAAGTGAAGTAGTGAGTAGTGAAATAGAATAAAACTGGCTAAAGCTCAAATGAAGTGTAGTGTGTAAGTGAAGTCTAATAAAGTGTTTAGTGAAATTTAACCTTCCCGTGTTTTCTTTCTGAAAAGAAAGAAAATTCCCGTTTGAGGTACTGCGGCGCCTCAACATTTGATTCTTCGATCCGGATCCGTGTGCCCTTTCTTGAGAGAAAGGAATTCCCGTTTGAGGCACTGGGGCGCCTCAACAAGCACTCCACATGTTGAACTTTAATGCTACTGTTACACTTACTCTTCTTCTTGCTCTTCTTTTTCCTAACGTTACGTCCCTACTGGAACAGAGCTAACTAGCTTTAAAAACAAATTATCAAACAGGATTTTTAACGCTTATTTGCTACCTCAATAATTCTTCTGCATATCTTCGAGTTGAAAAATAGCATTATTTCTTTCATTCATTTGGTCTTAAACCATTGATAGAAATGAACAATCAGTTGAACATCTGAGACAAGATAAGAAAAGAAGAATCTGGTTGTTTTTAACAATCTGAGAATCTGATTTTTAACGGAAGCCTCATAATTCAACATGATGAGCGCTGAGATGGTAAAAAATCTTTCAAGTGTTTAAAACCAAGATGGCAGCCAGATTTTCCAACCTTAAAAATGATACATCTGCGTTTCGGCATTGCGTCCACATTAGAACAAAGCCTACTTCTCATCTTACAATTTGCCTTATTTTTCACATGTATGTTGGGCGGTAGTGAAAACGATACTTTATGGCTCAGAAAATTAAGAAACTTAAGATTTCCATTCTAATGCACTTTTGGTAAAACATTACGTTAAAAATACAGATATTATCACTAAACTTACTAATGTCCCAACGCGCAATCTCTAAACTTATTTCAGTGAACAACAATGCATATGGTAAATAAAGATTGTTCACTTCAATCAACATTTTTGAACAGTTTTCATTTTTTGAAATTATTTATTCATTATTCCTTAATTTAAGGCTAAGTAGCCCATCATTCGTTTTGGCAACAATGATGACTTTTCAGCTTGCATTTCAAAGTGATAAAACTCAGTCTTGATAGCTTATATTGACTTGGAAAAGTATCACTGTACGCGCTAACATACATAAACTATGCTGATACTTTTTCAGCTGTGTCAGTGCAAAACCAACTAATTTTCTTTGATTCGAAATCGCGAGATGAATTAGCAACAATCATTAACGACGCGTACAAATTTCAATGACGGCCTACTTCGCCTTAAGGATTTGTCGAAGAATTATCCGTTATCAAAAATTGCATTAAAAAATAAAATTCCTGTTCCTATACCCTGTATTTATAACTAATAAAGCTGAGCATCAGGCTAGGTTCCGGTAGGGACGTAACGTCAGGAAAGTGAAGAATAATAAGAAAAAGAGTATACGTAACCTTGTTTTCCTAGGTAGCCTCTAAATTCGACATTTTTTTTTTTTTTTTTTTTCTATCTTTATTAACGAGATTTTTAGCCCTGGGCTAGTTCATCTCGGGACCAACGGCTTTACTTCCCTTCCGAAGGAAGTCGTCACTGAAATTTTTAGTGACTATCTCGGGGATGGGATTGGATCCCAGGTCCTCGGCGTGAGAGGCGTGTGTTTTAACCACTACACCAGGTCCGTCCCCAAAAATTCGACATGTTGAGTGCTATCAAGGTGAAAAATTCATTCTACTATTTAAATTCAAGATGGTCGCCAGATTTTATTTTTCAAAATAATACTCTTATTCTTCACTCAACTTGAATATCATCATCAACGATTGGAAACTTGTTTCTTTGTTGTAAAAACAAAAAATAATAGGGGTATTCACTTAAAGTAGCGTAAACTTAAATCCTGCATAACATTGGTGAAGAAATATTTCAAATGAAATGTTCCTTGTAGATTCAATAAGTAGAAGCATTAACCTAAGAATGCTAATGTCGCTACTGTTCATGTTACCAACATCTAGTTTGCCACGCTCTGACAGCTTGAGTACCGGTCCTCAAAGTGTCAAATAAATTTTAGAATCATCCACTACAACATGGCATCGAACAAACAATGAAAAGATACAGTTAAAGGTGATAATAAACTAATTCAGTTTTGTGAGAACAGCGCTGTGAAGCTCAGAATCGTTGTTGGCAAGCGGGAACACCACGTAGAACCTTGCATTCCATTCTGACATTACTATAGGAGTGAGGCGTCGAAGTTGTGCCATGCCTACTAGATCGTTTGATGTCCGATCCGATGCTACATTCTCGAAGTTCTTTCAACAGGCTTTTGATTGTCAACCATCATAACAGGGTTGGAAGACAAGATCTATGACAATGTTCATTCAGTACCACACATCCTCCCCCTTCTCAAGAAAAAGAAAGTTTGAAGTGATGAGTTTTCGCATCGTTTCCGTCATCACGAAAGCTTTCAGGAATTCAGGATATATATTTCACATTGCTAAGAACTTCACCGATGTATATTGTCTCATATCACACCTGTTCACTTGTACATGCGACTTTGAAACATTTTTCTGCTGTAGGATACCCACACAATCTGAACGGAGTTGACATTATTAATCGGTTGAATGTCGTCGGCAAGCTAATTATATGAAACGACATATCTAAGACGAATTTTGGACAAAATATTGCTATTAATAAACTGACATATATCTATGTGTTCAACAGAGTAGCATCAGTGTTTGACATTCAATCCACCGTACTTTCACGGAAATACTCACTTGATCTACTAAGTTACTAGCCATCATTGGGCTTACATATCTTATTCTATAGATACATTTTCGACCGCCAGTCGCGCATGTATGTGAACATCACTTATATTAGGAACCAATTTGTGACCACTAGTAGCGATAGCAAGTGTACACCACTATTACTTAGAGCAAATATACGACCAGCAGTCGAGTTAACAACATCAATAGCAGTTACTACGAACAAGTATGCGACCACCAGTCGCGGTAGCAAGTGTACACCACCATTGCATAGAACAAATATGTGACCACCAATCGCGCTAGCAATATCAAGTTGATTGATAGGAACAAGTTTGCGATCACCAGTCGCGTTAAGGACATATTCATTGCAACCATCTGTCACGTTAAAGACAACCAAATACCAAACCAAATACAACCACCAATCGCGGTAATAATATTTTTTTTATTGCAATCACCAGTCACGTTAGAGACATTTTTTTTGCATTGCATACACCAGTTGTGTTAAGGACATTTTTTCCCTAGCAACCACCAGTCGCGTTAAGGACATTTTTTTTTTCAAACATGTTATTATTTTTTTTAACATGGCGTTTATTTAGAAATAAGTAGATTTGAATAGTTTGGATTTCACCGGTTATCGACACAAAATTCACAAATTTCACCGATTCAGTATGCTTCACACTTAACTTGTTCGGTAAACATTACGGGATACACAATGTACTGAAGCAAATAGGAAAGAAAACAATCATGTGCATTCTTGGTCAAATTTGACCAAAACATTGATAATACTGAATCGATTAAAATTCGATTCGTCGAATCGATTCGTTTATTAAATCGAATCCTTTGTATCGATTTTTTTTTTAAATCGATTCGATTTTTTTCACTCGTAAGCAAATTTACAAGAACAACGACTCAAAATAAGATCAAATCCCTTGCATTAGGATTTTATGTTGTTTCAACATCAAAAAATCGATTGATTGGAACGAAAAATCTACTTTTGGAACACCAATAAAAATCGCCCATGGCTAGGAATATTTGCACACACTAACATTCATTTTTCACTCTATTTTATTTTATTGAAATTATTTTGTTTTTATTTGAAAGCAGGAGAGATAAGATATAGAAATGTGTGTATTATCACAGAAGAAACGATGAAATGATCACATACAACCAAAGCGAAGTTTTATTATTATTTATATAGAAATTTGCACAGTTGATAAACGCACGGGAGTTTGTTTTCCGATTGAAATTACTAATTGATAAGTATTTCAAATTGATGTATATTTATGAAAACCACTAATAAATTTAACACTTCATTTCGCTTTTACAAAATCACATTATTATACAAATTATACTTAATTATACGATATTTTTTTATACACGTTTTGTACGGATATGTTCAATTGACTTCTGCAAAAAATAGTTCAGTTCCTAACGTTATTCTTTTTCCGTTCAACCTATGCAGAAAATAGATCCCTGGTAAAAGCAGAATGCGCACTTCATAACTTAGATGAATTAGCTCGAAATGATCATAGTCTTTAAATCGGATAAAACAGATGAAACACTTTCTTTTACATTCAAATATTTCCATCGAAGCAATCTGTTTGAATTCAAATGCAAAACAAACTATTCACTTCAAAGCCTGCATCGCGCAACTCAAATAGTTGAGGTAATGCTGGTGTTCAATAAGAGCAACAACAAGAACAGAGAGAAACATTGTTGCTTCAACGAGTAGTGAAGCGGCTAATACATATACATGTTATATTTCCTCTTCAATCAGTTTTCTCTTTTTCATAGAAAATACCACATTGCTGTTTACTTACAGTTATATGCCTTTTTTATCAGACTCAAACTTCACTCCACAATCACTTTGAATACATATTTTCACATGCGGTTTAAGAAGCACTCGACACAAACACATTTTCTAGTGGATACTCCCGCTTGCTAACGAATCCAGACTCTCCAGGAAAAACGAAAATTTATTTAAAATTCTGGCAGGTTCGCCAAATGTGAAGCTCAGAATTGTTGTTGGCAAGCGGGAGCACCACGAAGAACCTTGCATTCCATTCTGACATTACTATAGGAGTGAGGCGTCGAAGTTGTGCCATGCCTACTAGATCGTTTGATGTCCGATCCGATGCTACATTCTCGAAGTTCTTTCATCAGGCTTTTGATTGTCAACCATCATAACAGGGTTGGAAGACAAGATCTATGACAATGTTCATTCAGTACCACACAAGCGCCATTAGCGTTCTACTACTAATATTTCTATTATTCAATGTCATGTCAAATAAGGAAATTTTAATCTAGTTGTTCGTCGTAAATGTCAACAATACTCTTCAAAATTTCGTTGTTGGAGCTGAAAACGGGTTGTTTTTTTGGAGGTTTGTCCTGTTTCAATTTTTAATTTGTTATTCATATTAAAGCTAAAACGTCCATATATAAAGTTTCAGGCACAGCAATTCGTACAAATAGATTTGGATTGATGATTGAAATTGCTTCCACCAGGATACGTGCTGATTCCGTAGCAGTACTGTTGGAAACCCAGGCGCTCCTGACTAGAATAATTTATTCTGTGATAATGTACCTCTGAACCTCGGTCGTAGCTCATGATGTCGTAGCTTGAAATAAAAACGAGTCCGTCTTACTGTGAAAACAGATGTGATTTAAAGCAGCCTGTGTTTATTCTGAAAGTTTAAGTTTCCATTCTGTTAAGCTGTGAAGATCTCAACAATAGTTCTTCATAATCTTAATGCAGGATGCTTCCTTTTTAATGGAAAGCATGTTAATTGAGAACATGATATGACAATGAACACCGTAGGTTTTATCATTTACACAATCTGCGCATTTCCACATAGTTTCAATCTCATCATAAATGGAACCAGCGTAGATAGAGAACGTCTTCAATTAGTCGTTAGGTATTTGTATATATTGCCTTAGGCTTATGTTATATTTGATATTCGTAATCCACATTTTATTTTACTTTTCTTTCTTTTCTCACCACATTCTAATCCATTTGTTTATTTGCTATCTTGACAGTTGTCATGACCACCAGATCTCGACCGGCCAACTTTTAACGACCTGAAATGTTTCATGGCCACCTTAAGCAATTACATGAAATATTCGAGATACTCAACTTACGCAGTAATTTACGCTGTTAAGTCAATCCCCTTAATGTTTGAATTTATTGCACTCACCATATACGTCAAAATTGTAGAACATGATTTTAAAATCGTTCATTTCATAGGGTAAATACCATTGCTCACCTAGTTTTTGTAGCCTATCTTAGGCAATTTTTCCTCAACTTGCTGATGATGATCTCAGAATTCAAAACAAGCGGTGCGCTAATGGTGAAAAAACGATTTTTCTAACAAAATTCAAGATGGCAGCCAAATTTAATTCCTCTATACGATGCCACTAAGTTTTCTATGTGTTCCAAGGGAAATACGAGACACATCAGGTGAAGAAATACCCAAGATTTATCAAAAAATGGGCTTTTTCGCAAACTGTTTAGCTAACTGGTGTACGAGGGGTCCACCAACATAAGAAAACAGAAAGGACCATCCTTAAGTTTTATCGAAAACTAACGATCAGTGACATAAAATTGGAATTCTAACGATGGGTGCCGATGGCGGCCTTGTTTCAGCGAGAATTGCTCATATCTAGTACTTGAAGAATCATACCGCGTCAACATGGTTTTACAATCATCGGATCATTTTGCAATTATTGCAATTATTACAAAAGGTCTTATCTTCTGCTGATTTCTAAACATTTTGCAGTTCACAGCCTTATCAAGCCTCGAGTTCGGCGCTATCTCTGCTTCGGATGATTGGCAATTTTTATTGGTTGCGTTCGAAAACTTCCCATTCTAATAGTCTATTTTTGGTAGCTTCTACACAAATCAATTTCTTCGTACTTGAGATCTCTACAGCCAATTCTCGATCCTCTTGTACCAGAAGCCGCCAATAGGAAACGCCTTTCTTGATTGTGGCCGTGCGTCAACCGAGACATGGGAAGATAACCATCAATCTACGTATGTTTCAAACGTTCACCGTTTCGCAGACGATATCAACGTGGATTCAAACAACGGACCAGACGCCATAAAGGTGTTGACGTTCTTTCTTATTTCATTATGAAATGGCAAAGCTTCAACCTCTCCGTCGAGGATTCTGACGTCAAACCGCTTCAAGAGGGCGAATCGATGCAACATTCGCAACGGACTTTGAAATTGCTGAACTAGATAAATCCGAATGTGTATCATCCATTCTGAAAAAACTTCACGATTGCTTAGTCATTAGGTGATTGCTTTCGACCGCAAGGGCTTATCGGGCTGAATCGGCCACTCGAAAGCTTCCCAACAGCTGACTTAGTGCGCGAGTTTCCAAGCGTAAGGTTCTCCCCAGGGCTGTTAGGGGAACCGATGAAACAACAAAGTAAGCGCTGACGCACGACTGGCCCAGACATGGGTTACTACGATTGTGTAAATTCACATTGGAGGTGTTTTACCTTGCGTCAATCCTCGCCTAATTAGGGTTTGTAAAGTTTCGAGTGAGTGTCACTAAAAATAAACCAATTTGATAAGATAGCAATCGCGTGGTGGGGTTCATTTCTTTTGCGTAAGTTTTTTTTTTGTGCGCAAACCGGTTTGGGTTTGTTTTGGAGGAGGTTAGCGCAAGGTCAGGAGCATGACCCATATCGAATTGATAAGGAAAAATCATGATACCGCGAGAAGGCGATCATCTGCGTAACATAATCAGTCGCAATTTTCCCATCGATCCGAAAAATCCAACCCATGGAATGACGAACTCAAAATCCCGTGATTCCCTGTGCTCAAATCTATCGCATCCCATCAACCGGCAATCTTTGACTTGAATTGGACAATGCCAGAGGCATGGGTGTAACCAGAGGGCCAACAAACAACATATTCTACCTCACTTGGTTTGTAACGAAGTATGAAATTTCAATTTGGCAAAAACTGTCTTCAACATTCATCTGTCTATACGAATAAAAATGGAATTGTATATCACGAAATGGTTTGAAAACAAGCTATCGTATTTTGAACATTCTACAATAGTTATGTTCCTAAAATGTTCCGATGCGATTGAATACATAAAAGCACTGCATATTTAACAGGAAAGTCGGAAAAATGGGAGTTAACGGAACTGTCATTTGGTATAGGACTGGGAGGGAGAAACCGATACAAAATTTATGTACGTCATAGTGAGCCGAAATTCTGCTGTCACGAACTGTCACTGAGAGCCCAGATCTTAAAGAACGGACAAACTTGATAAAAGTGCGTAATTTTTCAAAACAAATTTTTGCATTTCAACAAAGTTGACAACAATCGTTTGAAAATCAATTACTGCACACCCAAAAGCAATGCTACGATAGCACCTTTTAATTTGATCGAACATAGAGTATTGAAACACGCATCTTTTTACTAATTTCCAATCAAAATTAAAATTAAATGTACTTAAAACTATGGCTCTTTTTCCAAGTTTGTCCAGAAAGATCGAAGGTACACAATAAAAGAAAAGTAGCGATTCTTCCCAAGCCTGCCTTGACTGTTGTTGGTGAGCGGGAGTTATCTTGCAGTTTGGAAAAGTGTTGTGTGCCTCCCTCCCAGGTATAGGACGTCTTATTGCGTTTTTCAAAAGCCTACTTGATGGTAAGGCAAAATTTGACTGGATGGCTACTTTTATAATAAAATAGCGTCGAATTATCAAAAATCATTCAATGATTTCCGCAGCGGATCACGCATGGATTAAGACAAATATCATTATAATAAAACTCCTCAAATATCTGTCAAGGATCTTGATAGCAGTACTACAAGTTACCACAAAATCTCCTTTTACGCCCCGTTAGTTTTATGACGACCCATGGAAACCAATAAAATATGGATTCCAGAAACAGAAAGTCTAAAAATCGATATCTGACCCTATTTTGCAATCCAATATGATGACTTCCGGTTCACGACTATCACTTAAGGTTAAGAAGCCCGTCATTTGTTTTGGCAGCCATGTTGACCTTGTAGCAGGCAATTTCAAAGTAATAAAACTCAGACTTGCGAGATGTTTGCCTCAGTGCAGCTCATAACATTGTAACATTGATCACCCATGTAAAGGCCACTGAATTTGAATAAAAAATCTTCATTCTTACAAGTTATTTACTTTTCCAGTTATTTAAAAATTCGAAACACCAAGAACTGTGAAATAACCAAAATGTAGACAATTTCTTAAGGAAAAATAGGATTCTTCATAATGATTCGTTGATTTTAATAAATTGAGCACACTTATAAAAAAAATCCACGAATTAGTTTTCAGCAATACTATTTATTTTTAGTTAAAACAGCATTTTCGTTGCCTACATGCATTTCGATGACCTTAAAACCAATGAAATCAGCGAAAATCTAAAATTCTCATACCTCATGCTTGAAACTTTTCACGCTAGTGTTATAGCTCACACAACTTAACAGCCAAAACATCATGCATGAGTCGACTCATCCGTTTGTGCTTGTATTTCGATAGTTTTTTGAACGGGAGTGAGAATAAAATGATAAAAGCGATGTCTGCGCCATTTAGGACTTCAAAATGGAGACGTTTAGTTTATTATAATCACCGTTTCAAAAAAAAAAATTAACAAGTTTTTTTGGAAGTTGATATTTTTGATTCCAAAATAACGTCTGTCCACGATTTCCGTCATGTCCTCTTCGGTTCCGTTCAGAAAAATATCCAGTGAGTGATTTCCACAAAATGAAAGACGCTATCTTAGATTTCAAAATGGCCGATTTGCCATCTTATAAAATGGCGTCAGAATCTATTTCCATTATCTACTCATCGTTCCTGGTCCGAAAATACCCATTAGACTGATGCAAATTTTTAAGTGCTATGCTTAAACCGTGTCAATTGTGTCTCCGTTTTGTTCATCAAGGGTTCCAACGTGTTTGAGTGTATGAAAATCCCAGGATTTTTATCGGGAAAGGCAGAAAACGAGCGTGAACGGAACTGACATTTTGTATAGGACGATCTGTAGTGTTTTTCGACAGCCTACTTAATGGCAAGACGTAAGTAATGTAATAAATCTAGTACGACCGAGACGAAGCAAACAAAGACGGCTGGTAGGTATGTTTGATCATGTTGAGCGGGTTGAGAGAACCGCTACAGCTTGTAAACAAAGAGCGAATTGAGAGGACTGCTGATATCAGAAAATAGGATAGCAGCGCGTTGAGAGGACCTCCACCTTTGACTAACATAAAAAAAACGAGTTGGGAGGAACGCATGTTTATTGCTTTATATCGAATTGAGAAGACCGCAGGGATAGGAAAATAGGGTAAGTGAGCGATATCTTTTACCACTATCTTTTACTGATATTGTAAATCGAGTTGAGAGTACAAATGAAATCAGAGAAGAGAGTAAAGAGATCCGCCACCTTTGACTGATAATGATGAATGGACCAATGCACGAGTTCACTAATTTGACGTTTGAGCGGTTCCGAATTCACTGGTTGCCATGGTCCCATAAATAACACGGCACCGCTAAAACGTCAGATAGTGAACCCGTGCATAGGTCCATAGCGAGTTGGGACGACCACTTGAAAATTGATGAAAAGCGAGTTGGAAGGACAGCTAAGATCAGAACATAGAATAAGTGCGCATTTTGAGGACCGCCACCATTAACGTATATTTTAATTCAAGTAGAAATGAATACTGAAACAAAAAAAATAGATCGAGTGCTCATTTTGATCGCCAATTTTGATTTATATTGAAATACACATCATATTGAATTTTTTGACAATGTCTAGAATACCATCGGAGCTTAGTTTGGAAGCTGCGAGATTGTTTGCACGGCGAATGAAAACTGCCCACAGAAACGTAGGAAGATGTTGTTGATTACTGTGACCACATGCAGTGCAGTAAATGAGCGTTCACATTGGTAGAACAAGTTCCTTGTCAGACTGAAGTGCTACAGAAAGTAATTGGTGAGGATGCAGTCGATTTAAGTGAAATTCGAACATCTGAAGTGTAACGTGGTATAATGATCAAAAGAGATAATCGGTTTAGCCATTCATTCACCTATGCGTTGTGTATTTCGATTTGTTTCGTATTTTTTACCATTAATATTATACTGCAGCGAGCTGTGAAGACCACCTAGGATCTTGATCACATTTGGGGTTATGCTATTGAGATTGCGTCGTGAGTACGATGGAAATCAGCCTCACCGGGTTCCGTCCAGGAATGCTGCATTTTACTGAAGTGACAATCGAGTTCACGAATCCATCTTACATTGCACATTGGTCCACGGAACGAAATTAAGTGGAATAAATTAATAACTTGAAAAATATAAGAGATAGGGTTTTGGTGTCTTCTGTGTCTTCTGAACATTTGTTTGTCTGGTCAAGGCGCGCTATATGCAAAAGTGTCCTAAATGCCAAATTTCATAGCTTTCTTAATTCGCTCTCAAACTTTTTTATTTCAAAAGATAGCGCAACAAAATGTTCTACAATATTGAAGATTATAGAAAATATGAAAGCTTTGTTGAACATCATTTTTTTCTATATCTGATAGTTTTAGAGATGTATGTCACTTTAGAACTTTGTGGTCAAAAATCGGGTTTTCCTCAATACTATCGAAAATATAAATTTTTCAGGCCTACTATGTTCTGAAGAGTTTTAGATATGAGCAAAATACACATTTTCTCTGAAGACGTCATACCTCTAAAATTTTCATATGAAAAGATATAAGCGTTTTTGTAGTTTTTTCACTCATTTTTCCACGCGTAACATTTCAAAATGGCGCAGGTGAAAACAAAAACTTTTCCCGTTACTTGAATAAGCATATCTTAAAGTGTATTTAAAAAACTTTGGTGATAGTATATTTTTGATTTTCTCTGATAAATGCGTTTTGAATTATTCCTCAATTTTACTTAGAAAACATTTTTTTCCGACGTATGGAGATACTAATGCAATTACAGTCGATTTTTTTATAATATACAGTCTACTCTCCATAACTCGATACTCAAGGGATCATCGACTTATAGAATTATCGAGTTATAGAATACATCGACACAAAAAATCACAAAAACGAAAGAACAAATTTCTGTATTTCCAATGCATATAATGATCTACAGAAGTGATAAACAACATTATTCTGTTGATGGTGTTTTACAATTTATTCTTTCAAAACTATTTTCGAAAAGCTGGAAAAACACGTTATTTTTACTGACAATATTATTTTATATTTTCACGTCTTTTCAACTTCTATTACAACTTGCAAGTATTTATTCACCTCCAAACAAGAATTGGTCCAACTTTCCCCGACTAAGAAGGATTTTTAAATATATATCGAGTTATGGAGAGAAATTTACCTCTCATGTGACATCGACTAGTGGAGATATCGAGTGATAGAAATATCGACTTATGAAGAGTACGGTGTATGGAAATTTGAAGGGACCGAAAAATCCATCGAGTTATAGAGTATATCGAGTTATAGAATATCAAGTTGTGGAGAATCGACTGTTTTCATAAAAAAATTATTATTTTTCGCGCCAACAAAAATATTTTAGATGTTTATCATGCCATTTTCTTTTATAAATATCGGTTATTATTTAACTTTACAGTAAAGTTCGGCCTTTAAAATACCTTGATTTTTCATTATAGAATTCTGTTTACACTAAGTTTTGCATATTGCATATGCACGCTCCTTCAAAGTGTGATAGCATAAGGGTCATCCAAAAATGACGTCCATCAATTGGGGGGATGGAGGGGAGTTATGAAAGTGTAACAGTGCATGCATAAGGTATTGAAAAAAGGTGATAGAGGAGGGAGGGGGGTTCGGAAATCCCGAAAAACGATGGACGTCATATTTGAATCGTCCCATACCGTGTGTGTCATCTAATCCTTAAGGTGTATTCGGTGCACTTATTCCTTGTAATATAATATAACAAGTGCAGCGAATGAATCGGAATGATCTGAAGCGAACGTGTAATTTTATCACACTTTTCTACACTCTGCAAATTGTGTGACCGTCCACCGTACGACGGGGAAGTGCGCAATAATTTACACAATCACGATTATTAATCAATAAATTACTGATTCGTAAATATCGTGCTGCTGCCAATAAATTTAAAGTTGAAAAATATTCTAGTTGAATCATCGTGATTGCAATCAACATGTTGGATAAAAACAGTTTATACACTAAACGACATTATCCCGCACTTAAATTCGCAAACATGCACTTCAACCACCCTCATGAGGTCAAGTTTTATAAATCATTTATTTGTAAAAAAAAATAAAATGTGAGTTTTGAAAATTTAATTTCACTTTTTGATCATATAAGCTCAAAAATATACAAAATTTATCATTATTTGCTTGCAACGATCATATTAGGAAGTTAATATTAAAAATTGATTACCTATAAATAGATAAAAACCGAATTTAGTACTATACCATTTAACTCGACTAGTCGAGTCTAGTACACAACACTGAAGACGACAGTTGAGGTCGAAATACGCGTATCTGTCAAAGGATACAAACTCTAGTGGAATTAAATGGTGCACACAATTCGGTTTATTATCTACTTATTAAAAATGAGTTCAAAGCTACTGAAAATATATGTACCCCGCTTAAGGTGATTATAAAACGAAGCCAAACTTTGAATTTTAAAGTGCACAAGACAGGAGAATCTGACAACAGTTCGCGTTGAAAATCAATAAAATTATTTCCTTGCTGGTGGTGACCAGCAGTGGGACAAATTTTCAACGTGGAGCGCTGATTGGCTTTCAAGTTTTGTGCTCTTGAAAATTTGAGGTGTGGCTTCGTTCTATAATCACCTTAAATGAGGGATTAGTAAAGGTTATTTATAAACGTGAATCGTATCGAAAATAAGTGTTTTTTATATTTTTGAGATTTTGATCAAAGGTTTATTTTCCAATGTTCTACTCATACAAAGGCCGAGTGCATATAATTGACATAGTTAAGTATTGTCTAATACAAAAAAAAACACTTATACAAACTTATAAAAAGGGAATGCAACTGCATTTTCATTGCCCAATCTAGTGAAAGCTTCAGCTTATATTGGCAGGACTTCATTTACATTCTTTTAAATTCGCCGAGCTTTCCTTCCATTGACGGTATTTTATGGCAAAGAACGAAAATCTCTGTAAATTTTAACGATATGAATGAAAATAGGCATGATAAACATCTACAAACTTCTTGTTTATGCTAAGAATGATTCAGTATTCATAAATGTATTACAAAATGTACGACTGTATTTGAATAAGAATCTCAAGAAGTTGAAAAAATCTTTTTTCTAAGTAAAATTAAGGGATAATTCAAAACACATTTATTAGAGAAAATTAAATAATACTATCACCAATTTTTCTCAAAATGCACTTTAAGATACGCTTATTCAAGTAACGGGAAAAGTTTTTGATTTTACCTGCGCCATTTTGAAATGTTACGCGTGGAAAAATGAGTGAACGCTTATATCTTTTCATATGAAAATTTTAGAGGTATGACGTCTTCAGAGAAAATGTGTATTTTGCTCATATCTAAAACTCTTCAGAACATAGTAGGCCTGAAAAATTGATATTTTCGTTAGTATTTAGAACAAAAAATGATTTTTGACCATAAAGTTGTAAAGTGACCTATATCTCTAAAACTATCAGATATAGAAAAAAATGATGTTCCTCAAAGTTTTCATATTTTCTATAATCTTCAATATTGTAGAACATTTTGTTGCGCTATTTTTCGAAATAAAAAGGTTTGAGAGCGAATTTCGAAAGCTATGAAATTTGGCGCTTAGGACACTTTTACATATAACGCGCCTTGACCAGCCAAACAAATGTTCAGAAGACACCAAAACCCTATCTCTTATATTTTTCAAGTTATTAAATTATTCCACTTAATTTCGTTCCGTGGACCAATGTAAATTGAAGTCACTGAACCGAAAATGGATGTGATTTAATCATCATTCGTTGGTTTGTTCCTGGCTAGAGATTCCGTGTCGTAGGTTATGGATTTCGTTTGACTGGAGTGGTCACTTCTCATTGTGTCCAAGGGCATGATATGCTTCTCTACCCGAGGAGAAACAACCCAGACAACCAGAAGTCGCATAACAGTTTACGAACAAATCCGTTTATTTATACAAATTGCATCACATCCGCACTACATGGTGGATGAAATCGTTTGATCGATGGGTTTCCTCGCATAAAACGTTATTTTTTGAGTTCATGTATACATTTTGTTTCATCCTGTATACTCGTACAAAGTTTGTCGGATCAATCCGTAGCAGCTGTCAAATGAACTTTGTTATCATAAATTGAGTCGTATAAGAGTACAGATTAGTTCGCAATAAAGTTCACACACTCGCATTGCATGCTATTTTTCATCATATAAAAATGCACGTATATCGCCTCCATTTTTGTACGTATAAGGCCTTTTCGCATCATCTTATACGTGAAACTTTCCACATATAAGCATCGCATAACGCAAAAGGTAATTCCGTTATATGTACATTCTGGTTAGAGACGTCCCGATACTTTCGATATATCGGAATATCGATATTTTGCTTTCGATATACGATATTTTGGTATCGATATTTCCTATTCAATATATCGGTGGTATCGATATTTCCTTCCGATATATCGTAAGCCAATATTTGGATAACAATTGTAGGGTTTTCTCGTAGCACAATCAATATATTTGAAAGCAGTTCATATACCAAGTGTTATATGATTTATCAAAAAAGGAGATATTCATGTCCATTAGAGTGATGCAAATTTTAAAATTTTGGCTCTCCTATGCTTAAACGATTTATATTATAGTAAACAGCATCTTCCCAAAGTTTGAAATGATTCGGAAGAAATTTGACTGTGCACAAGCCATTTGAAGTTTATATGGAGATTACTTTGGAAAACGCCAACTTTTTGTGTCCAGGCCACTATCTGTTCAACATAATATTTTATGGAAAAGTGAACAACCTTTGCTCATGCGAAATCTTTTCAGCAACAACTTTGCTGAAGACCACATTTTGATAGGATTTAAGGATAAAATGCTATTCTTCATCATAAACTGGGTTTGCATTTTGCATGCTTAACCAACTGCTCGGCAAGCAACAGTGATGCTCCTGGCAAGTAAAATAGATCAAAGTAATCTAGGCTACTATGTTCTACAGCAAAACAGCAGTGTTGCTCTAAAAGTAATTAAATGATCATTTCAGCATGATTTAAACTTTGTTATCACCAAGGTATCTAAAAGGGAGGTAGTTCAATGTGTGGAATTGCTCATTCCGCCATGTTGGAAACCTAAATGACAGCTGGCTTGTTTGTTTTGATAAGACAGACTAGCTTGCCATGAAATTGAAAACATTGTTTGGCGGTAGATTCCAAACTCCTACAATGAAATTATCTAACAGTCTGAATCGAATCATTGAAAATGTTATTATTATTTTTTCCTTGGAGCTTACTTATATAATTTGGCCCGAAGGAAGTTTTATTTTAGTTCACGATTCATTCAATATACATGTAGAAGCAAAATAAGAAAACGGTTTAAGTGCACTCCCCAGCTTACTGTTCCCTCCAATATCCGCAAATGGTCTGGACTCTGTTACGGTAGCGCTCTCAATTAGTAGTTAATGCACTGCAAGTTGATTATGGAATACAATAAAATATTCCACATCGAAAGTCACTTGTAATGTATGCAGTTATGTGCCCTTTCAGTGAAACAGTTACGTTTCGCGATGTGTTTCATATAGCGTCTGCAAATTGAGCTCTGCCAGTGTTTCAATTCCAGGATGGCCATCTTCATAACGTACAAGTATCAAGTTCTAAAATATAAGGAGATTTACATGTGATATAATGCCACAAGATAATTATTTTGAATAACTTACTTCTCTAGTCAAATAAATCACTCAGCAAAATAAGGAGGGTAGCTGATGCGCGAAAAATTTTCACTTGTGTATTCAAAACAAACATCCCCTAGCAACTCAGTTTCCAAGGGGTTGAAGATACAATCATGCACACAAACTCACCAGCTGTCACCTACACTTCCCCCACAGTGTAGCACACCCCGCATCCACTGACTGCTTAGATTACTTTACCTAGCATTCCAGGTACCTTGGTTATCACTAATTACAAATTATCCTTACGTCCCACCAAAATATGCTCTTCGGCGAATGATTTCACATGAGTAGAGGTTGTTCACTTTCCATAGAATATTATGTCGAAGAGATAGAGGCCTGGACACAAAATGTTGGCGTTTTCCATAGTAATCTCCCTATAAACTTCGAATGGCTTGTGCACAGTCAATTTTTTTTCCAAATCACTTCAAATTTATGAGTATGATTTTCTTCATAATTGACACCGTTTAAGTATAGGGGAGCAAAAACTTCAAAATTTGCATCAGTCTAATGTCCATATCAATCAAAATGCCAGTCATATTGAGGGTTCAAATCATTGTTTGCGAATCATAGGAAACTAAACGTTAGGTAACTTAGCGATGCAAGAATTTTGCGCCCTTCAAATATATCAAATGATATTGCGATATATCGATATTTTGATTCAATATATCGATGGTATCGATATTTCGATTCGATAATCGTATCGAATCAAATATCGATACTTCGCAATATCGGAACGTCCCTAATTCTGGTTGTCTGGGAAATAACTCCCCAATAACTTATGCATACCATTTTTTGGTATCATATCAAAATTAGGTATTGTTCAGTTGTCAATACCTCAATTTGGTATTATAATGGTATTGAAAAAAATCTTTAAAACAATTATAAATACTTCATTGAGGTATTAAACAGCTATTGAGGTCTGCTGGAGGTATTGAACTACAATTGAAAAATTTCATTTTTATATGGAAATCCATCAAGTATTATTGAGGTATTACAATACCTGATCTAGTTATCAGTTTGGTGTTCGTAGAATATGCTTGAGATATTATTTGAGGTATTTTACCTCTTATGCAGGGCTAATTCATACCTCATTCAGGTATGTAGTATTGGAAATTATCTGGTATGGAATACCTCAATTTGGTATTCAGTAGTTATTTTCTTCTGCTCGGGTAGCGGTTTACCAAAGGGAGATAGGTGTTACGTTGAAGGATTTGGTACTGGACATAGCTTTGCTAACGGCGTGTTCAGGATGTTTTATGAGCCTTCTTCAGAACTCAACCAGGCAGTTCATAGAGAGAAGTGGCGAACTCGCCAAGGGCGAAAAGTCACTCAAATAAAGATAAATAATAATAATAACAGAAGATCTCTATAAAAGTGCAGAGCTTGACCTTTGGAGAAGAGAATATTTTGCTGCAGCCAAAAAGGCTATTGATATTCGTGGACTGAAAGGTGAGTTATTGGAATTGATTCTTTGTAAGTTGTGGCTGGAAGCATAGTTGATGATGTGGACTGTACTGCTAAAACATGTATACGTACTCTGTTGAAGAGAATAGTTTGATTCATTCGAAGAAAGTTATTCCGTTCGCATTTATTGGGCAGTACCTAGGGTGTACTAGTTATGGCTATAGTGATTCCCTATTTGGCCATATGTGAAATTTCAACAACCTTCACATTTTAATTTTTTTTTTGAATGTTTTAACATCTGAAAAATTCTTGGAATGGTAATTTTTTTTAAAGAACAGTGCCTAATAGTTCCCCAGAAATCAAATGCCACATTGAACTCAGTGGTCTATTAGTAAGAAATACACTGCCTTTATACGCATAAATGTCCCATGTTCCAAAATATGAAACCGAGAAAAACGCGATTCAAGATTTTTGCACATTTATGCTCCGTACAGGTGAAGGTTATGACAAATTTGAATAATTTCTTCATAATAATATAAGGCAATGGGTGTTCTTTATAGTCAAGAATTGGTTTTAGCGAAAGAACTTAAATTTAGCTGTAAAATTCAAAGTGGGACGGTTATGCCTAGAAATACCGAGTTTCGGGGGAATTTCCACGCATAAGAGTCCCACTAATTGTAGCAGACCGATTTTGACCAATCACATTGTTCTTGATTGTAACTTTGACGAGAGTTTTATATCGAAAATGGAAGATGTGTATTGTAAAGCCTATGTTCAGGGTCCAACGAAGGCTCATGTGGCATAATATACTTGGGGGTAAAATGAACATACAATGGGGGTAATATGAACATATTCTGGGGGTAAAATGAACATGTAGTGGGGGTAAAATGAACACCTTTGAAATTGAACGGGTTGCGGCATAATGTTCGGCATCTGGTGCATGTTCAATGCATATCTCACGGACAATCCGGAATCGATAAAACGTTTAGCCGCGACCATTTGGATGGCTGTCCATGTATGTCTTTGTATTTTCTCCGGAAAACTCTCGTCATCTGAAATAAAATCCAGTAGTATTCACCCTGCAATGGTGTTCATATTACCCCCATCTTGAGTGGTTCATTTTACCCCCAAAGAATCAACATCTTCAAATCATTTGTTCTACGAAATTAGAACATAATAATACTTTCAATTTCCGTCTACTTATCATAAATACTTTAAAGATATGATGTGCTACGCAGTCAAATAGATTTTTGATGGTTTTAGTCATAAAAACCTTAAATTCCAGGAGTGAAAATTTACATCACATGAGAAAACGGAGAGGCGTACTTTGTTTTTGTTTACTTTTCCAGCTTGTGACAGTTCTAGATAGCGCTAGAGTTGTCGAAATAGTTCCTTAGTCTGAGGATTCAGGATGGTGCAATGTTTTGCATAGATATAAAGCATAATTACCGTAAAACACAGACCTGTTCATTTTACCCCCCCTGTTCATTTTACCCACAGTTCCCCTATATGGATAAGTGAATCAATGTGGTTATACAGGTTGGGAAATATTCGGCATGGCGTACCGTTGGGTACCTTGTGTACCTGAATTGAGTGGTTCATAGCCTCCAATTATCAATGTTCCTGTGCTGATGTATTTTTACGGTAGGCTTTCAGGGCCTGATAAAACCCCCTAGATTTCCGGAGAACCATTCCCCCTAATATTTGGAGGGCCATAGTGCACAGTTTAGCTTAGAGTGCTTCTCTGGCACTCGAACGATGATCAACAGCCATGGGGACATGGGGAACAGTCGCTCAAGGTATGCAGAAGTAAACCGGTGGGGATGGGGCTTGGGTGGTTTCCCTGCCAGCACACGACCAAAGTTCTCATCTGGGTTGATTACCCGATCTTCTCTTAGGTTGTTCGAAACCCGGCCATTACCACGTGGAGTTAGAGATACGGCAGAAGGTTGAGGACCACACGAAGGGGAATATTTTATTCTCTCAGGTACGCGAAGAACCAATGGTACGGCATGCCCAGTATTTACCAACCAAACGAACCATAATATGGCATTTATTTTTCAATTAGTTGTAGTTTCTTAAAAAATCGTTAACATGAATACAACTTAACACCGCACAAACATACAAGCAACAGAATAAAATGTGATTAAGACATGAGCTCAGAAAACTAGAAACATCATACAAATATACATGATGCATCCAATTACATTCAATTTTCAAAAAATTTTAAGCATTTAATTTTAGGAAAAAATTTGCCTAACTCAATTATTTAGTATATCACCTGTCTTAGAACATTATTGTGCGAAACAGGCAGTGTTCCACATGGTATGTAAAGCCAAAGAAAAAAAGATAATATAAAACGATTTGACACAGCTCAATGAATCTTTTAAATTTAGTATTTTATTTGTAACTGTTTTTGGAAAAGACATAGTGGGACAGATATGCGTAGAAATTCAGTAGCGAGACAGTTATGCGTAGAAATTCAACAGTGGGACAAATTGACTTGGTATGCTTTTCATAGAGTGTTCGAACAAAGTATATTTTTTTAAATTGTTTTCTAATACTATAGGTTAAAAAAGACTCTTTGACAGCAAAAACTAAATAATGACAAAAAGTAACATGGGACAATTATGCGTATAACGGCAGTACAATCGTGCGATAAATTTCACGTTACCAATCAATTTCACCTGATTTAACGGTAATGTCTAATGAAATATCAATAGGATATCGCAAGACTAGTGTTTGGGAGCTGGTCCTTTTTTTCCAAGTGAGTGGACTGTATTAGGGCTTCATGGGTTAATCGATTGAGATTCCTGGGCGAACAGGTTCTCGGGTGGATGGGATACTTGCCTTCCAAGCACTAAGCAATTACGCTATTACGTCATTGTTACATGAATACTTTGGGAGCAATGTCTCGCACTTATGTTTTCTTTTCTCCCGGTTTCCATCCGAGGATGAATCTTGCAAATCGGCTACTCGTACAACTTATGTTTAACGAGGGGCTCGTCCATGCTTTGTGTGATTAATCCAAGTTGCAAAGTGTTGGACGAATTAAAGAAGACATTCTTTAAAAAATATCAAATAAAGTTTTAAACAAATAAGCATTTTTGAAAAACAAAAATAACCTAGAATAGTTCTCGAAGAAATTTAAGGCAAAATACGTTGAAGAAAACGTTGAGAAGTTCCTGGATAAGCCATTACTGACGATTACTCTGCTCAATTCTTAAAAAAAATTCAATTGTTTATGGAAAAAAAAACAACTTAAATTCCTACAAAAACTAAATAAGTTATTTCGCCTGCTTTTCAAATCAAAATTGTATAGAGTACCTTGTGATTTAAAGATAAATTTCTTATATCTTATATCTTAAATCTAAACAAAAATTTTGAGAGAAAATCCTTTAAAAATCCTGACAAAATCTTTGGACTGCGAGATGCGTACAAAAAATCTGGAGTTTTTACTGGACAAAACGCTGGAAAATATCATGAATTAATTGGATATTTTTAAAGGCATAGTTTTGGCCTCTTTCACTACCAATCAAAACATCGGATTTTATCCAGTACATCAAAAACCCTAAGGTGACCTATTTTTTAAGATTCATCCGTAAAAGTCGACCCATGAAAACTCCTAAATTTGTTCGTTTGGACCCCCAGAAGCTACTTTAATAGTTTGAGAGCAATCCGTAACTCAGTTTCAGTTTCCCTAATTTTACCTTTTTTTATTACTTAACGTAACGTTTATCAGTAGCTTCCGGGGATTCAAATTAACAAATTGGGAAAATGCAACAAGAGATTTTTGTAGTTAATCATTATGGGGCATCCTACTGAGACGTGATGGTGATCGGTGTTTTGAATTGAGTCATGTGATCAATCCGTTCAATCGAAAGTGTTGATTTTTTACCGTGTACAAAAGATGCGAGTTGGTGTCGAGGTAAGATAACGAGACTTACATTCCGAAGATTGAAGATTCAAATCTGGGTCAGGCGCAATGTTTATTCTTTTACTTTTTTTACGGAATGACTGACTGAGCACAATAGTATAGAACATCACCGTCAGTAGGAGGTCAATTTGGAGACAGCGCGAGTTAAAATACCAAAATGTATGTATAAAGTTTGTAAGATTTAAAATATATTGAAGTGAAATAAATAGAATTTCAACATTGAAGCTGCTATCGAGAATACTGCTCTCAGTTTTTGGTTTATTGCGGCAAATGTGGCTTTGCTCCCAAAAAATAGCAGTTCACGAAATATATTTCTCGCAGATACAGGCGGCAACAAATTGTCGAATCGCTTGAAAAATGCCAATTTTTGTCTCATTTCCGCGATTATTTCATTCACTGGATTCCATTGTTGCTTACTGCTCCAAGCAAAAGTTTAGAATAACCACACAAAAAGGATATATGAAAGTTGTCTAATACTGTCGTTTCGTAATAAAAAAAAAGATGAATAATGTCCCCGGGGTTGCTCGAAAACCCCCCTTCTCTGCCTTGCTACACCCATGGCCAGAGGTAGCGACGTTGGCAGAAACCAGCAGACATCTGACGTCAATCTCAGATCACAGCAGAATTGGCCACTTGTTTGTGCTGGCTCATAGCGAAAATGATATCGCACCACTACCACACACCCCATTCTTCGGATAGACTTTTTGCTTACCATTGGATTGTAGAACTGTCCTCACTCAGGCAACTGCCATCGCATTCTCTTCTCAAACAGAGCCAAGAGGCCTTGCATAGCCAAACAACCGATCCAAGTCAGCCTTGACTTTGGTTGTTTGCGTTTCGGTTTATTATCTCTAAGAGCCGCGTTGCCACTCAACGCCTACTTGGCTAATTAGGCTCACTCCCACCAAACTGAATTTCTTCAAACATTGTTGCACGATCACGCATCTCTCTCCCCTTGGCGAAAAGGAATGTTTGAAGGTGGTGTCTACCCGAGGAAACCCAGATGATTTATTAGGATTTATTGTGCAGTCTCAGCAGGCTGATGGCGGCATAGCGGCGTGCTGACTGGCTACAATAGGTATTCAGTGTTTTCTTAGCGAGAGCGCTTTGATGAGCTCGTGAGGCTAGTCGTAGGCAATGACGTTAATCGGAAAGGCGATAGCCTGCTGAGAATGCTGATAGTTGTGAATTGTACGCGGTGAAGTACCTAGCCACCGCGCCCTCTAATGGAAGCCACTTTGCACACTACATGTTACAATTTCTCCACGGAAGAGGCTGGGTGGTGTTATTGGAAGCGGAAGAAAGTGACTTTTGTTCAGGGGAAAGCGATAAATAGCTTGGATACTGTTCCTAGGAAATGTGGATGAGATAAGGCTGTTTTCTCATAGCTACGTACTATTGGAAACGCAAAACAGGAAGCGAGTGACCAGCGAGTTCTTCTTCTCCTTAACATTGCGCCCCCACTGGGACAGAGTCTGCTGCTCAGTTAAGTGTTCAAAGAGCACTTCCACTATTATTAACTAATAGCTTTCTGTGCCAAACTTTCTATTTTTGCATTCGTATGTCGTCGAAAGACTCGAATTCCAAAATTCGACTTTTTGGAAAGTCATCAAAAAGACAAAATGTCGAAAGTCAAAACGTCGAATGACAAAGTGTCGAAAGGGACAAAACGTTGAAAGGACAAAAAGCAATAAATTTTCAACAGCGACTAGGAGGTTTAATTTTTTAAATCCTACTCAGTTCTATGTGCTATGAATAACGTTTGCACATAATGAATTATTTATTCTAAAGAGGATTCGTTTTGGTAAACGATAAAGATATAACACCCGCATAGCTCGAACCAGACACGATTGATCCGGATTCCGTCGCTCGCCCAAAAAGGACCAATGTCTACTGTCTTGAACATTGGCGTAAATAGGGAGGGGCCAGGGGGGGCCTGGCCCCCCCGAACCATGAGCTTGCCCCCCCCCCAAAAAAAAAAAATGGAGAATGCCAATACAGTTAAAACTAGTTTTTAGTAACAAACACTTATGATACTAGACGCATTAAATGCATTTTGAATATAAATTTATGGATGATCATTGTTTGACAGGCAACAGCTATATGTAATTTTAAAACGTCACATATTGCCATACTGTTTCCTTTTTGCCTTTCCCGATATTGATATTCATTAAAGCATGTTAGAAGAACTGGCTGGATCCATTTGTAGTGGTAATTATCTAGACCGAATCGTTGTTACTGGGAAATGTTTGTGTATGTGAGTTATGGTAAAGTTTTACAAAAAAAAATCTCGAAAACAAACAATGGTGCAGTAAGCGAACTTTGTATACATTTTTCGCGAACTTTTACATGTTTCATATTCAAATTCATGAGCCATTCGATGAATTTGTCTCCGAGACGTCGGGAACAGATATAAACTGCTAGTAAGTAGACAACAGTGAAACAGTTGCATTCAAATGTGACAGCAAAACAAAACTGTGAACATTTAAATTCTTTTACGTATAGTAAGATAGTGGCGGATTCGTACAAAAAAACACATTGCACCGTGTAAAATCGTAGATGTCGCAACAATTGATTTTTTTCAATGTTATGTTGCACCAATTTTTTGAAGTTTTTAGATTGAAAAGATAATAAGATCATGTTATTGTTTGTTTCTGTAGAATAAACGTAAAACTTTATTCATACTGAAGATTGTTTTAAGACACGCTTTTAATTCTTCTATAAGTGTTTATAATATGACCCTTTATTTTATTTATTTTTATTATTTTTTCTTGCGCCAATTTTTTTGGCGTCTTACGTAGTTTATATGGAAATTACATCAATTCTTTTTGTTTGTCTTTGTACAATTTCATTTCGAGACCAACAGCTTCATATCCCTTCCAAATGAAGTCGCCACTATTCATTTTTGAGTCATAAGTGACTACCTCCAGAATGGGAATCGATCACAGGTCCTCGACGTGTGTTCTACACCAGGTCCGTCACCACATCAATTCGGTTCAGAAATGTTTTTTTTCCTTATAAATATATATGCATTCATGTCAAATTTCTGTAATTAGAAGACGTTGCGTTATTTGTGAGAAAAATAGATAAAACTTGTTTCTAGATTAATGAAAGTCAAATCAAAGCTTATAAATGCCATAGTGTTCAAGTAAAAGACTTTCACTACAAATATCATTAGAATAAATTGAGATTTGGGAAAAATAATGGCTATTTGTTGTTTTTTAACGTAAACATTATATTTTTGATCAATCTTTCATTGCATGGAAATAAATAAGGATAAAATTTTCTTTGATTTTTTATGTAAGGGCGTTTTTATGCATCATAAGGTTGCTTTGAGGTGTATTAGTTACTACATAATTGCTTGGAATCAATTTTTGGCCCATAGTTTGGCAAAAGTTCAAATCAGCGGGCCAAAGGTTCGACCCATATAATCTAGCAGAGAAATTTATAAATTACCCCAAATTCACATATTCACAAGTTTAGCGAAATTTTTTGATGAAAAATTAGAGTATATTTATCTGTAAACATAAGTTTGTATAAAGTATAACTTTCGTAAAAGTGTCAAACCCCACCGATGGGGCAAAAGTTTGTTTAACCCTCTAATACCCAACCCCGCCTTTAGACGGGGTACACTTTGGAATTTTGTGTATTTTTTCGTAGCTCGGAAATCAAAATGATTTTATTTTTGGCTTATACCTTGACTCATAACACGCATATAAGAAAAGTTTTTTATGACTTTTGAAACTTTTTAGTATTTTTGGAAATTGTTTGAAAAATTGCATTCTTATATAACCTACATATGCCTGGGCTTCATTTAACGTGTAATATAAAAAATCATACCTTTTATATTTTTCTACGATTAACCTATCACAAACGAAGAGCCTAGTGGTATTAAAATCATTTCAAACCTGTTTTTCCGTTAGTTACACGGAAAAAAATACGCTCCGAAAAAAAATTAAAAATTTAGTATTTTTCAAAATACCGTAACAATTAAAATTTTTATTATTGCCAAAAATCAACAACTAAAAAAGGCTTCAAGAAAAAATGAAAAAAGCCAGGGATGTTCAAAAATAAAAATTATAAAAATCAAAAACCAAAATTTAAAAATTTGCGAATAAAAATAAATAAATGCCCAAAACGTGTTTAGAACGATTTTAGATAACGAAAAATAATACTTAAATCGAAAATAAAAATTTGGGTATTAGAGGGTAAAGACAATCAGCGAATTTATAGCAAATATGTTGAAGGTTCACTGTATGGTATTTATTTTCAACTGCTATTGTTTTTATAAAAAAATTGATTTTACCACTAAGGTCGAACTTTTGCTCTGCCTTACTATGATTGGATATTAATAAATCCATAAGCAAAATACCTTCCATCCTGTTTTCTTCGAACAACTGTTATCGTGCGAATTTGCTGACGACAGCTTTATTTGAATACAAAAAAAACTTCAATCCTTCAATATGATGGTAACCGAGCAGCTTTAGGATTTAAACTTCTTAACTCTAACAAAAAACGTATTATTCAATCCTATGTACATATTTTGGTTTCGAGAGGTATAGAGAAATTAATCGTTTGCTTCAAAAATGCTGAGCAACAATAATCCATATTTTCAAACTAGCAAGCATTTTTTTTCTCGAAGGCTTGGGTGATACTTTGCAAACATCTAATTCAAATCGAATTGGAAAGGTAAATCCTGATTATAATCTGCTTTTGAATCATTGTATTCTATTCGAGATCTATAATATTGGGTTGAATACGTCATCTTGGCAATATAAAACGAAAACATAGATTTTTGAATAAATTTTTACTATTTTTCCATAAAAGTGATATTTGGTATCTAAGAAAGTTGATCAGTCGGTTTTGGACGTATTTTAGGTTTTGAAAGCGCGCCACTATAATTGGTTCACAAATGTTATCGAAACAAGCATTGCTAAGTTATCTAATTCCTTTGCGACTTTTATCTCTCGTGGCCCCCCTCAAGTCTGATGGCTATTTACGCCCATGGTCTTGAAAGTCTTCTTCTAAAGAAGCTTAAAGTATAAAGTGGCTTGAAAGGCTTCTCGCATAAAAGCTTATAAGGCTTTTTCCTGAGAAGGTTTGAGACTTCCTTCAGATAAGCTGTAGAAAAGTTGAGAGGCTTCCTACAGAAAAGCTTAAAACCCAACAAACATTTTTGCTGAATAAGAGTTGAACAAATCACTGTTGAGCTGATTTCCGTTTAATAAGCTATTGTTCAGCTAATGATGTGACTTGGGAAGACTTTTTCCATAGAAGCTTGAATGGCTTTCTCCGGAGAAAGTTCAATTGCTTCCTCCAGAGAAGCTCGAAATGCTTCCTTAAGGGGATGCTTGAAAGGCTTCCTCCGATGAAACTTGAAATGCTTGCTTGCGTTACGTTGCGTGGTAACGGAGTATTTCGTAGATTGCATACTGAAAACTGTCATGTTAGTTGCTTTATCACTCTTATTCCAATTGCTCATGGAGAACTATTTTGGATGGAATAGCTATCCAATCGGAAGTCAGAAATGAAAAGACATGACAATGTCCATTGCCGGCCACGCCCATCTTCTCCGTTACGAGGAAAGGAAAGGAAAATGATGATATGACACCTACTTGAAGAGAGGCCAGCGACTCACCGACGCCCTCATAGATGTCAAGGAGTTGGATGAAGGGAAGGGTGATGGTCTAGGATTCACTATAAGCGAGTGATGCGACTGGGTTGAAATTAAGTGTAGGTGTAGTTGAGTATACTTTTTGTAATTGGGTGTAAGTGTGAATGTAATGGTTTCATCACTTTTCTCAAACGAAACAAAAACTATCCGGGTGGCGTGGCACCAATGGGATCATGTCAACATCTAGCACGCCACAATCCATTTTCAAAATCTTCCCTCAAAAAATACACATTGATTACAGCACAATCAGCCAATTCTATTGCAGCTATTCAGCGTTGCACAAAGCACTACAATCCGGATAACATTGCACCTGCCAATATCGGCGGAATTGCGACCAACGGGAACACAAAAAAATGTTCAGTTGGCATAGCACCATCAGCCGAATCTATTTTTCACTATCCGAAAACGCGGAGCAGAGGTAAACGTGACAGAAAATTTTAAACGCTGCCGCCCGCGCGCATGGCTTGCTGCGATCTCCCCGATGAAACTTGAAAGGCTTGCTCCAGAAAAACTTGAAACGCTTCTTTCAAAAAGTTTGAAGGACTTTCTCCTGAGAAGCTCATAGGCTTTCACCTGAAACGCGTATAGGCTTCCTCCTGAGAAGTTTAAAGGTTTTCTCCAGACAAGGTCTAGAAAAAACTTGACAAGCTTCCTACAGAAAAGCTAAAAAGTTTTATCCAGAACAGCTTCAATGGCTTTCTTCACAGAAAGCTTGAATGGCTTCATCCAGAGAAAGTTATATGACTTCCTCCAGAGGAGCGTGAAAGGCTTGTTTTGGATAAAATTTAAAAGGCTTCCCCCGACAAAGATTGAAAAGCTTCCTCAAGAAGAAGCTTGAAAGTTCTACTTCAAGGGAAGCTTAAAATACTCACTCATTCCTCCACGGGAAGCATGAGAGGCTTCCTCCCGAGGAAGCTTGAAAGGCTTCCTCCAACGAAGCTTTAAGTCTGGAGTGACTGGAACTTGAAAGGCTTCTTCAAAAAAAAACTTGAAGGCTTTCTCTTGAGAAGCTTATAAGCTTATAGGCTCCTTCCTGAGACGTTTAGAGGCTTCTTCCAGGCAAGCTCTAGAAAAACATGGAAAGCATCCTACAGAAAAGCTTAAAAGAGCTTCACCAAAAAAGCTTGAACGGCTTTTTCCAGAGAAGCTTGAAAGGCTTCCACCGATGAAGCTTGAAAGACTTTCTTCATGGGAAGTTTGAAAGGCTTCCTACAGAGAAAGCTTGGAAGGCTTGCTTCAGTGGAAGTTACTTACTGCAGGAAAAGCTGGAAAGGCTTCCTCCAGGGGAAGCTTGAAAAGCTTTTTTAGGGAAAGTTTGAATAGCTTCCTCAAAAGGAAACATGAAAGGCTTCCTTCCAAGAAGCTTGAAAGGCTTAACCCTCTAATATCAATTTTTTTATTTTCGATCTAAGTATCATGTTTCGCCATCTAAACTCGAGCTAAACACGTTTTGGACAATGATTTATTTTTTTTTCGTATGAATTTTGATTGATTTTTCTAATTTTTATTTATGAGCATCCCTATCTTTTTTCATTTTTTCACAATAATAAAAATTTAAGTTTTTGCAGTACTTTTGAAAATATTTTTTTTTCTGGAACATATTCAATTTTCCGTGTAACTAATGGAAAATCGATTTGAAACTATACCAACTCGACCAGGCTCTTCTTCTATCATTGTAGAAATCATAAAATGTATCAATTCTGAACAAACATTTGAAAAGGGCCCAAGAGGTCTTGAGCCTTTTTTCAGAAACGCCCACGCAAACTAACACCACTGTCAGAAAGATTGGTGTTAGCTCTTCCTGATAGTGGTATTGGTGAATGTGATCGAGTAAAATTGGGCTCAACAGCGTCTTGCAAAGCCAATGTTTAACAATGTCGATGTGCCCTTTTGAAATGTTTGTCCAGAATTTTGTATTACACGTTGAATTAGCCCCATACATTTGTAGGTTATAAAATAATACAATTTTGCAAACATTTTTCAAAAATACAAAGATGTTCCAAAAGTTGTATAAAACTTCCTTATGTTCGTGTTATGACCTTAGGTCAAAGCAAAAAATAAAATCATTCTGATTTCTGAACTAAAAAAAATACACAAAATTCCAAAGTGTGCCCCGTCTAAAAACGGAGTTGAGTATTAAGGGGCGGTCCATTTATTACGTAAGGCGATTTTGGAGATTTTTTAACCCTCCCTCCTCCCATAATAGGATTTTTTGTATGCACATAAAAAATAAATTGTATGATGCGTAACAAATCTCAAACCCCCCTCCCCCAATAAACCCTTACGCAATTAATAGACGACCCCTTAGAGGATTGAAAGGCTTCATTGAAGGACAGCTTAAAAGGCATCTTCCAGCGGAAGCTTGAATGGCTTCGTTTATTAGAAGCTCAAAAGGTAGGAAGCCAAGACAAACTTGAAAGGCTTCTCTTGAGGGGAACTTGAAAAGATTCCTCCAGTAGGGTGGGGCTTATTTCCAAAAATCTTCCGTAGTCAGGATTTACAAAGTGGAAAATGATCATCGGTCCCAAAATAACATCCTGTGAAAAAATGAGAATTTTCGGTGAAGGTTTAGAGGTGGCGCAAAGGGCGTAAGTGCAATTTTCCCATTTTAGTGAACTCTGAAAAAATTTGGTATGCTTTTCAGCTTGTTTTGGTGATTTTAGGACCCTTAAGGACAAAAAATCACCTCAAAATTGCGATATCTGTACTCCTTTAGATGATATTTGACGAAATATATTTATGCATGCGTTTTTTGGCCCTTGTATAGGTTACGCTGACTGATTACTATGAACCCGAATAAGCATATGAATAGCTGGGGAGAATTCCTATGGTAGTAAAATGGAGCGAAGAGCAAAGAAGAATGAGAGAAAGAACAAAGAACACAGAAGAATGTAAGGTGGGGTGGGTTAAACAGTTGGGAGGGTGAAACAGTTGGGAGGGTGAAACTCGATTTTACGCAATGGAGAAAAGTTTCAGTAGAAAACGATGATTATATAGACTTCTATTTAATATAACCTACTTCAGAAATATTTCGAGCAATGTTTCTTCAAGTAGGGGAAGAGCACCAATTTTTGACCCATCTCTAGTTTTCGACCCATGCATACGATTTTAGATTACTCTTAATAGAAAAATTGCAGTAACGGCTAAAATGTCCTCAACTCCATGCGAAGTTTCATCATTATTCTCCTGGTCGGTATAGATAAATGCATGTCCACTTCACTGCTTTAGTTCAATAATCGTTCGGTTTTTTTTCCTGGATGTTGATAGCAATTTATCGAAATGGACCGTTGCAAAATATATATCCTGGAAATTCAGCCTCACACAGTATTAATTGAATTCATAACAAATTTATATAAGCATTTATATATACATAGGACATCCTGTGAAAATTCCTTCATGTAGCTCTGTCGCAATTCCTAAAAAAAAATATGTTTCAGAACTGTGAAACTTAAATTTTGTTTTAATTCGAGAGGTTTTCAACCTGAAGTGCTTTATCTCTTGCACCCTATAGAAGCTCGTGCAGTTATTTGAATTTTGTCTACCGATTTTTTCCTTCTGTTATTGTTTATATACATCGATTTCATATACAGATGTAGAACGATGTATTGAACTTCAACTGCATTTTCGTTTGTCCGATGTTATGTTGAAGGTGTTGTGGCAAAAGTGAAGTATTGGAAGCCCAAACGCAATTAATTGTTGAAATGGCATCATAATCCAGAAATTCCTGTGGAAATTCTACAAGGAAGTGTTACTGCTAGAAAGCGGAAATCGTTTATGAATTTACCTAATAAGGATATATCGTGCGGGATCAAAATCCGAACACCTATGAAATGAATCTAAACCCTTCCACTTCATATAAAACGCCTTCTATTTGTATGAAGTGTACGGATTTTGAGCCTGTATGGATGTAGCTCCCCCTCAGTAATTTATTTCAGATTATAAAAGCAATTGCTGGAGTTATATAAAACGGGCATTCTAAAATACAAAATTCATGGGGCAGGACACTAGATCCAGTATTAAAATATTATTATTTATTAATGATATTAATATTGATATTGAGAAGATTATCAAGTATGCATGGAGTTTTGCTGTTTGCCTGTTGCCGGAGTTGCCAAGGCAAATTGATTATTTATGTGAAAAAACAATTGTGTTGATGCCAATATCCATCTGCTAGTTTGACTAGAAGGAGACTGGCACCTTGTACGATGCATCACATTCAGTGAAGCTCCATTGTCATAAATGTCCCACATCTTTCTACGATCTCCGGGCCATTCCGCAACTCGATTCCGATGCAATTTGTCTCCTATGGTATGTCAGATCGGCAAGACATACAATCCATGATCCCTAGCTTCTTGTTTATAAACCACCCCATTGAATTAAATTCAAGATACTTCTGTCAGATGTATTTAGGGAAATCGTAGGTAACTCGATGATATCATAAAAATAATATATAATCCGTATTAACGGATATTAATACCAATATTAATGAGTGTCTTGCCCCATGACAAAATTAGTGTTGAACTTGCATATAATCACATCTCCTACATCCAACCGAGATATTTTTATGGTTCCGTAGTTCATTCTAATATAATATCATCAGTTACACCTGCCCTTGTTTAACTCACCCCACCTTACATTATTCTGTGTCCTTTGTTCTTTCTCTCATCCTTCTTTGCTCTTTGTTCCATTCTACTTGCATAGGAATCCTCCCCAGCTATTAATATGCTTATTCGGGTTCAAAGTAATCAGTCAGCGTAACCTATACAAGGGCCAAAAATCACATGTATAAAATATATTTCGTCGAATATCATCTAAAGGAGTAGAGCTATCGCAATTTTGAGGTGATTTTTTGCCCTTAAGGGTCCTAAAATCACCAAAACAAACTGAAAAGCATACCAAATTTTTTCAGGGTTCACTAAAATGGGAAAATTGCACTTACGCCCTTTGCGCCACCTTTAAACCTTCACCAAAAAATCTCATTTTTTCACAGGATGTTATTTTGGGACCGGTGATCATTTTCCACTTTGTAAATCCTGACTACGGAAGATTTTTGGAAATAAGCCCCACCCTATTCCTCCAGGGGAAGCTTAAAAGGCTTCCTCAAGGGATAGCTTGACAGGTTTCCTCAAGAGGAAGCTTGAAAGACTTATTTTAGGAGAAGCTTAAAAGGCTTCTTTTAAAGGAAGCTTAAAGGGCTTCCTCAAGGGGTAGCTTGGAAGGCTTCCTCGAGGGGAAGCTAGAAAGGCTTCTTCAATGGATAGCTTGAAAGGCTTGTTCAAGAGAGAGCTTGAAAAGCTTCTGTTGCGGGAAGCTTGAAAGGCTTTCTCCAGGGGTAGCATGAAAGGCTCCTTTTAGGGGAAGCTTGGAAAGCTTCCTCAAGGAGAAGCTTGAAAGGCTTTCTCAAGTGAAGGCTTGAAAAGCTTTCTCAAGTGGAAGCTCAAAAGGCTTCCTCCATGGGAAGCTTAAAAGGCTTCTTAAAGCGGAAGCTCGAAAGGCTTTTTCCAGGGAAAGTTGGTTTCCCAAGGCGAAGCTTGTAAGGGTACTTTTAGGGGAAGCTTGAAAGGCTTCTTCAAGGGAAAGTTTGGAAAGCTTTCTCCAGGGAAGCTCAAAAGGCTCAGGGAAAGCTTGAGAAGCTTCTTCTAGGAGAAACTTGAATGGTGAAGCTAGAGGTCTAGCTTAAACAGCTTTCTCTAGCAAAGCACGAAATGCTTCCTCTTGAAATGCTTTTTCTTCAAAACAATCTTCCATGGAGACCTTCCAGGGTGTTCAGAAAGCTTCATATGGGCTTCCGGACGGCTTCTTTATGGCAGCCTGGAATGCTTCCTTCAGTGATACTAATTCACCATGGATATTAAACGGAACAAAAAAAAGATCCCCCTACATTTCGCAATGAGTAATTTTTCAAGATGGTGCTTCTACGCTTCTGCTTCAAATGCTGCAAAAGTTCCTTCAATAATCCATAAAAAAATAAAAAAAAATATAGGACAAGCAAAGGAAAGAGCCCACCTTGGATCTTTTTTGAGATCAGAGCTTGCAGAGAAATCTTGATTACTTCCAAGAAGAATCAGATTACTTCGAAAAAGCATGACATTAACAACGGGCTTTGTGAGGCATTCGACGAAGGAATCCGAAATATTCTTCGAACTTGTCAACATCTTCCAGGATCATGCTAGATATTTGCTGAACAATCCATCAAATACACTTTGATTCATTCTTTCATTCATCATGGATATCCTTTTTTTCTTTCTCCAGAAATCCTAAAAGAATCTTGGGAGGTGTCTGCTAGAAATCTAGCAAGGAAACTGCCTTATATATTGTCGGCAAAAAAACATTACCGAATAATATAGTTTTTTTTTTAGTTTTACTAACATAGTCAGCAATTTGTCAAAGTTTACCCTTGAAACATCTGAACTCAAAATAACTTTGTCAAAGTCATACTAGATCAAAATCTTATAAAGAATCGACTACAATTATCTAAACACGAAATTATTGCGACACATTCAACAGGGCAGAACTTTTCTACCATTGGGTAAAAATCAACCAAACTTTGCACACTTTTTCATTGATGTGTATTGTTTACATGCTGTCAAACTCGAAGTCGTGTTTTTCGATTCAACGAAAATGGAGGTTAACCACCGCGAGTCGAGAGAACAAATTCTTTCCAAACACCTGGAATTTCCTGACCTGTCGCACCGGCAGTTGGGAAAAATGTTGAACATTCACCATTCAACCGTCTCCAGAATGTTGAAGCGGTCCCAGGAGCGGCAAAGGTGAAGCGGATGATTGAAGCAAATCCCAACGTCTCAAGCCATGATTTGGCTAAAAAGATCGGCATGTCGCAGAGCTACGTCCAGAATGCAAAGAAGAGAGCTGGACTACATACATACAAAGTACAGAACTTCCCAAACCGCGAGGAGCGGCAACAATCGACGGCTAAAACTCAGGCACGGAAGCTCTACGAAAAGATGCTGACAAAATATAAGTAAGGTAAGTAAACGTAAGGTCGCCTCCAAATATCTCATTTGGCAGGTCATCTGCTCTTGTGGACTGAGGAGTGAGCCTTTTGTGACAAAAGGCACAGTAAATGGCGAGATCTACAAATCTGCTTGCCTCGAGAAGCGCCGTTTGCCGTTCTTGCAGCAGCACGACGAAGCTCTGCTATTTTGGCCAGATTTGGCATCATGGATACCAGCTTTTTACGCTGGCTATAAAACTGCGAGGGGTGATTCAATTTTGACATGTATTGCCAACACATTTTATAGCATAATCTTAGTAGGCAATGTTTTTAAATTGTTGATTGAGCTGTCAATAATTTTCACTCTATTTGTTTTGAAGTTCAACTTTTTGTATTTCTTATAAACTAAATTAAAAATTAATCCATTGCTTCTTGTAACTTCATTCCTTCTATACCATTTTAGGCACCAGGCACCGAAGAACCTTTCAATCTTCAAGAGGAAACATTTACTACTGCCAATAAAAAGGAAGTGAAGCCTAAATCAATAAAAAAATGTGACATATATTATTTTCCACTCCGTTTTTTGCTCAACTATATGGAACGAAGTCAAGACGTTTCCGGTCGAGTTATGTTTTCTTCGAAACCGCACAAATATCACGTGAACGTGAAAAGAATATCTAGCCAATGTTTCAAAGAACAGTATTCCTAGACAAACGGCCTCACCGATTCGCGCTAATTTTATCTACATAGTAAGCATTATGCTACGCATGAGAACATGGGGCCATTTTGTTCAGAGAGTCAGAATGAGATATCTAAAGTATGCAAGAGGAAAATAATCTTTGATATTCGAAATTTTGTTTGATCTAGGTTGATTATGTAGTACGCAATATATAACCAGGTATAAGTTTATCATAGTGTGTCCGTTTGGGACATACTGGGGAACTGTCCATTCCTGGAGGTATGAAGGGGCTTTTTACTAATTCATGGTACGTCTCAATGAACGCATCTACGTAAAACCACAAGTGTTCTAAGAAAAGGCAGTCAGTAATAGTCACGGGTGCACCAAATGCTGTCTTATTTAGTAAAAATATTTCCCAATCTCTGTACACAGGCACTAAATTCGTTCAATGTTGTGAAAGAAACAAAAACAACTATTCCGGTATCATTTTCTTAACTCCATCGGTAGCAATGTTCATATCATCAGCAATCATTTTACAGACACAATTGAAGTCGACTCTTCTCACGTGCTTCCACCAAACCTAAAATAATAGAACCATTAATGTATAATAAGAAAATAGGAATAATTTCAATCTTCTCTCAAGCCCAGCAAGCAAAAAAATATAAATGTTTGATGTTACCTTGCCAACAAAAAAAATAAACATTACTCGCAAAGCTTACTACGACCCAGCCATAAAAATTATAATGTGGACAATATATGTCAGAAAGGGGTGAATCAAAGTTTATAGCAAGCAAACGTAAAAAGCTGGATTCTAAAAGTGTCCTGGAGTGGTATGAGGCCAATTCTGTCCGTTTTGTTCCAAAGGACATGAATCCGCCAAACTGTTCGGAGTTGCGCCCGGTGGAGCAGTACTGGGCAATAATGAAGCGGGAACTTCGGAAGAGCAAGAAGACAGTCAAAGACGAGAAGGACATATTAAGAAAATGGTAAAAACTGAGAAACTGGTACCGGACACTGTAAAGACTTTGAAAATGCGAAAATGCCTTCAATTTTACACTCAAGGCTCCATCGATTAACTTTTCTTTTGATTTTTGAAGTAAATATATGTATAAAACTACCCTAAAATTTTGGTTTGATTCTAACTATTATAAGAAAATTGGTATGACATTTTCGGTGTCGCAATAATTTCGTGTTCGCCCTTTAAAGGTATCTAACAAATGTTTATGAGGGAAATTTCGCACTAACCCGTCAATGTGATCAAACCATCAAAAATTCACTTTACCATATTGAGAAGGATACTCTGGCCCATATATTATCCTGAAATCATTCATAAGGTTCGTGGTCAAATCTTACACAGATCATAATCCGATGGTGCGACATCATAACCCCTAAGCGAACTAACTTTAGATTTTCTTTTGAATCCAACGAAACAGTAAAAAATTTAGCTTCTAGAATCCTTCCTGAGACAAATCGTACCAAATCGATTGAAAGCATTAACAATTATTCACTAAACCGCTTCCAGCAGGCGAAAATTGGAAGGATGTTCCAGCTCAAGGGTTTTCCTTAGCTAGAACCGTATCGCCATCATCGTCATCATTTCAATCTCTTCTAAAGAAGCTCGTCGAACTGGAACTGGAACCAAACTGGAACCAAACATTCTACCAGTACTGCCTGCAAAGACGGGGAGGAAACCTGTTGGCATTTACCGCCACCCATTGGTGAACTCAGCGACCTTATCACTCTCTTCTCCGGAATTGTATCGCGAGCTTCAGATTGCTGATTTACTCGCATCTGTCGTGCTCGCGAGTAAACGAAGCTAAAATCAATTAAGTGATTCGTTAATGTTCAGCTGTTCAGAGTCAATTCCGTTTTTGGAAAAAAAGCTGTTTCCCCTTCTGGTTTTCATGGGTTTTGGATAAAAACCAGGGATGCCAGGTGATTTTTTTCAATGTCTTCCAATTGCACGGAAAAATGTCTTCCAATGTCTTCCACTTTAAACTTTTCAATTATCATGGTAACTCAAGGGCTTCATAAACGGTGGTCAAGTTTTTGGTCCAAATTTACTCCAAATATGTCAAAATTATTTGGACCAGTAAAAATAAAACAAACCGCCCGCGGATGCACCGGTGTTGTATTTTTTCTGATCAATTTCAAACGTGATCAAAAAACAAACATGTTGGTGATGCTTGGAAAAGCAAAATTCAAGCTGAATCCCTGGAGGAATTTCCGTAGAAATTAACGTAACCACCGGAGGAATGCACATTGAATATATCGCGAAATTTACAAAGGAGTTCCTGGCAAATTTCATTCATCCTGAAATTTCAGGCGGACTTAGGAATTATTGACGTTTTGTATATTGGAACTCCTGGTGGAACTTATCGTAGGAGACGAACTTAGGAATTCTTGATGGAACTCCCGATAACATTTTTTAAGGAACTCCTGGGAACGGAAGCCTCAAAAATTTTTGGAGTATCTCCTAGAGAAATTTATAGAAGAACTCCCGGGGAGATTCTGGAAAATTCCTAGAAGTATTCCAGTAGAAACACCTAGCGGAATACCAGCACGAACTTCGGTACAATTCTTGGTGGAGCTGCCAGTGGGATTATTGGAGCAACTCACAGAGAAATTCCTGATTGAAGTATGGTGGAATTCCTGGAGGAACTCCAGTTTAATTTTGGTAGGAACTTGTTAGGAATTTCCGGTGGAGCTCCTAAGGAATTTTAAAGGAGTAGCTGGATAAACTCCAAAGAAATTCCCGGAAGAATTTCGAGGCAATCGCAGCGGAGCTCCAAAAAAATTCCAGGCGGAGTTCTGAACGAAATCCCAGGGGGTATTGCTATTGGAATTCCCATGAGGAATTCATGGATAAAATACCCGGAGGAGTTCTTGGGTGATATCTTCGAATAAATCTTTGAAATTCCCGGAGGAAATCAGCGGAGGAATTTCTGGAGGGAATGCCGAAGGAATTTCTTAATAAAAGTCCCTGAAGATATGCTGGAGAAAGTCACCGGAGGAGTTCTTGGGGATATCTCTGGAGAAATCTTTGAAATCTTCGGTAGAATTCATGGACTTGATCCCCGGAGGAAATGCTTTTGAAAATCCATTGATGAGCTATATACCCGAAGGAATTCCTAGATGCTAACTCTTGAGGAAGTCCCTGGAGAAAATCCCATGAGAAATTCCTTATGCAAATCCCCAGAAAAATAACTGGAGGAAATCTCGGGATAAATCTTCTGCAAGGATCTCAGAAGGAATTTTTAGAAATAATCTCCGGAGAAATTTATTAATGAATTGCTGAACAAAATCCCCGAAGGAATTTTTATTGGAAATCCCCTGAAGAATTCCTGGAGAACATCCCCGGAGCAGATCTTGGTGGAAATCCCCGGAGGAAATCTTGGTAGGAATTTCTGGAAAAAATCTCCGGAGAAATTCCTGGTGCAAATCTCCGGAGAAATTCCTGGAGGAAATGCCCGCATAAATTTAATCCTAAAATTTTCAATGAAATTTCGTTTTTATTTAATTACTCGAAAGAGCATGTAACTGCAACTACTTTAGCAATTTTTCTCGCTCACATAACGGCTATATCATGTTTAAACTTTAATTTAAAAATTTGGGCCTTAAATGTACCTTGACACTTTTGATCATGTTTGACGTTCGCTTAGTCGACAAAAACACCACAGGGGTTTTAGTTTTAACACTGGGGTTGTTCCCATCTGACATTTCGAAAGGTACACGGAAAACAAAATACACCCAAAATTCGAGTTTAAGCCAAATGGTGTGACAAAATCTAAAAAAATGTTTTTTGGGCTTAAACCAACGGAAAACATTAGAAAATTGAGTAAACATGTGTTTTTGGCCTAAACTTAAGCGTTTGGTACTAAAATTGGGGCAGGGCTTTAGGACCCTATTGGGTCCTAAAATTTTTAATGAAATCTTTTTTTTATTTAATAACACGAAGAAGCATGTTACTGTAACTACTTTAGCAATTTTTCCCGCTCAAATAATGGCTATAACATGTTTAAACTTTAATTTGAAAATTTGGTCCATAAATGAACCTTGACACTTTTGATCATGTTTGACGTTCGCTTAGTCGACAAAAACACCACAGGGGTTTTAGTTCGACCTCTGGGGTTGTTCCTATCTGACATTTCGTAAGGGACACGGAAAACAAAATACACCCAAAATTTGAGTTTAAGCCAAAGGATGTGACAAAATCTAAAAAAATATTTTTTGGGCTTAAACCAACGGAAAACATTAGAAAATTGAGTAAACATGAGTGGCCTAAACTTAAGCGTTTGGTACTAAAATTGGGACAGGGCTTTAGGACCCTATTCTCCTAAAAATTCCCTAAGGCATTCCTGGAAGAATTTCATAATGATGTGGAGAAGAACTTTAAGCAAAATCCTGGAGAAACTCCGCAGGAATTACCGTCAAGAGTAATCCACAAAGAAACTCTTGATTTTTTTGAGGAACTCTGGAGGATTACCCGGAGGAAATGTAGAGAATTTTCTGAAGTAACTTCAGGATAGTTCGTAGTGAAACTGCGGAGGATTTTCAAAGAACTACTAGAGGAGTTCGGAATAATTCCTGTAGAATTCCGAAAAAATATCTAGAAGAAAATCCAAAGAAATTCCCGATGGAGCTCCAAAAGAATTTCCGGATGAAATTTGAAGCAACTCCCGGAGGAACTTCAGAGAAATTCAATGAAGAACTCCGAAAAAATTCCATGAGGAACCCTGAAGAAATTTATGGAGGGTCTCCAAAGGAGGAGGAACTGAGGAATAATTTCAAGAGAAACTCCGAAGAAATTCCTAAAGGAACTATGGAGGAAATCCCGAAGGAACTCTGGAGAATACCCTGGAGGATCTCCAAACGAAATCCTGAAGGAGCTCCAAGAAATATAAGGAGGAAATCCGATAAATTTCTGAAGGAACACTGAAAGAATTCTATGAAAATCCATGGAAAAACCCGTGGGAGTTCTCGGTAAAGCTCCAAAGGAATTCCCGTAGTATATTGAATTTTCGGACAAACTTTGAAGAAATTACAGATGGACCTCCGAAGGAATTTCCGGCAAGAATTCTGAAAATCTTGAGGACTCTGAAGGAATTCCTAGAGGAACTGCGAAGTAAATCCCTGGACGAATGCTGGGAAAAAAATCTCCGGATGAATCTCTGGAGAAAATCCCCGAAGAAATTCCTGGAGCAAATTCCCAGAGGAGTTCTTGAGGGAAAACCCCGTAGAAATTCATGGAAAAAATCCTCAGAGTCAGAGGTAATCTTGGACGAAGTTCTAGGAGAAAATGCTATTGAAAATCCACTGGAGAGTTCTAGCTGGATATCTCCGAAGGAATTCCTGGAGGAGATCCCCTGAGGAAGTCTCTGGAGGAAATTCTCTTAAGAATTCCTGTAAGAATTCCCCGGAGGAATTCCTGTAGGAAATCTCCGGAGAAATTCCAGGTAAAAATGCTCAGGCCTGTGTTGGTAGCAAAGATTAAAGCTTTAAGCCAATCTTACTCCATTAGAGAAGCTAAGTAGAACACAGAACGCTTCGACGCTTACTGACTTTAAAATGGCTTGCTCAATTTTCCCCACCTAATAAAATTTCAATTTTGTCGCTCCTCTGCGACGCCTATCCACCTAGTCATTTCCATTATTTGCAAAAATCTGCTATAGGCTCCCTTTACCTTTGAGTCCGGAGGTTATGAATTACTTTAAGAATTCCTTCAGATTTTCAATACTTCTTGATATTTTTCATTGTTTTTTTTTTCTCAAGATTTCAAGAATTAGGTAGCCGGATCCTATTCTTGGCACTTTTGATTCACTTCGGCAGTGGGGTATTTTGAAAGCTTCTAAGCTCATATACGGCCACAATTGTCTTAAACGCGATGCATAGCATTGAAGTGCTTCTTATGGGAAGTTTCAGACAATACGGTCGAGAAAAACCCCCATGCCAAAGTGAATCATGGAAGTGCCCAAGTAGCTCTGTACCCTACTTGGATAATTTGTGCATGAAATGCATGAAATTCATTCAAAAAAAATCAAGCTAGCTCATTTTATATTTGGAATTACATGAATGACTTAACTATATTTCATTTTCAAATCTCCAAATAAATCTTCTACGGATTTTTAAAAGAGTTTGATGGGAATCAGAGCAGGAATTTCATTGAAATTTCTGTCTTTTTTCTATCTTCGGGGGTTTTGTTTTTCAGGAATACCATGATCCAATAAAATCGTTAGAGATTCTCAAAGATTTTCACCAAACTTTTTTCTGAGGACTACTCTCTTCTGAGAATATCTGAGGTGACTAATAAAAAAACACTTCATGGAAAGTTTTGAGACAAATACACAAAAAATTATCAGTATTTGAGCATCTTTTTCTTCTGCAAAAAAAAATGAAAAACAACCTAAAAATTTCTGAAAATGGTTTTAGTAGAAGTCTCTTCGAAAATCTATGCAGATCTGGTTTTTTATCTAGTGAAATTTTCATCACAGAAACTCCAGATAAATAGTTAATATATAATAACCTATCAGAAATCTGTGCCGATTTCCGGACTTTTATATAAAGCCAAAATTGTATGAATGGGTCGAAAATTAGTGCTCTTCCCCTAATTGTTTAAAATCTGGGTAGAATTTCATAGAAAATTCCATAATTTGTTGGAAAAATTTGTTGGAAATTGGAAGAATTCCAGACAAACAAATCTGAAGACACTTCTATAAGAATTCATGGAGGTATCGCCAGTGGTATCTCTGGACGGATTTGTGAACGAATACTTGCCTTTGTTTCACTGGAAATTCTCGGTGCAGTGTAAGTCAAATTTTAATACGGTATACCTTTTTTTTATTCTGAAAAGTCTTTGGAAGTAATCCTAAACATTCCATAGTGGAATTATGGATAGTATTCCAGGACGGAATGCCCAAAGAATTGTTTTAAGAATCTCTAGTGAAATGTCCAAAGTAATGACTAGTGGAACTCTAGAATGAATAATTGAAGATTATACTTCAACTTTTAGAAAAACTCATGTTTTTGAAAAAAAAATCTTGTTTAGATTTTGAAATAGTTATTTTTTAGAGAAATCTTTGGAATATGAATTATTATTTTGGTGAACTACAAGAAATCTCCAAGAACTGTTCCATAGTCAAATTATTCTGTTATAATGCATGTTGAAGAGAATGTTCAAAAAATTAAGACACTTCTAATTAGCACACTTGTTTATTTTTGCATTGCCCAAGATGTGTGTTTTTTAATCAGCAATAAACTTCATGGAACAAAATTTCAATTTCAAAGTACTTTTTATTACACCTTCACTTCTGGTTGTTCAGGATTTCTCTAGGACTTCCCGTGTGAATATCAGCTATGTACTATAGGATTCGTTCCCAAGCATCTCGTTCCCAAATTCTCTGTATTCCATTGAGCTATTTATCCGAGTATTTTGGTAAGGATTTCTAGCAAGATGATACTTCCATGATATTTTACAAAATCGATAACAAATTTTTAAAAAATTCTTAAAAAAAAAGAAACTTTTAAAAATTTCTCCAGACAGTTTTAAGAGCTTGCAAAAAGATTTCTGCGGGTTTTTCACTAAAATTGTTTCAATTAGTTTCAGCCCAAAGTATCTAGAATACTCCACAGACTCCTTTGAAACATACCTAAGAGTATTCTTAAACAAATCTGAAATAATGTCATTGAAATTTATTAAGGATATTTTTTGCAGGTATTGTTTGAAATATTATCAAACAATTGTTGAAGGAATTCTGAATAAGTTTCCGGAGAATCCAGTGGAAAAACCTTGACAGATATCCCGAAAGTCTCTGGGTTAGTTTCAGAAGCAAAGATTGTAGCAATCTCAGGAAAAATCATATAAAAATCTGTATATTTTTATGAATTCGTAAAATAAATACATGATGAATCTCTGGAATAATATTTAAATGCATTACTAGAATGTTTTTCCAAATCTCTGTAAGAGTTTATAGAACAAACTCTGGAAGAATCCTTGACTGAATTCTCAGATCAATATCCAAACAAATCAATGGAATATTTTCAATGGAGAGGGATAGCTGAAGATGGAGTAAGGCGTGCAAAAATCTTATAGAGGCGTTTCTGTATTTTCCGTCTTCCAAATTTCTTCCACACTACTCAAATGTCTTCCAACCTGGTATCCCTGATAAAAACTGGAAACTTACGGCCGATTTGATAAATATACAATTGATTTGTCCGTCTGAACCAGGCCTATGGCACGGGACGACTTTTAGAGTAGTCAACATCTACATGTGTTTACTCATTTTCGGGTAATTTGAATCGAGAGTGCAATCAGAATGCGAAGTTTTGTTAAACGTTTATGATCCATAATCGAGCCAGAGTCGCAATCAAATCACTGATTGCTTGCTTGGAGGCTTGCAGGATGCCTTTTAAAGTTTGCTCTCCTTCCAAAACCATCGAAATGTTGAATGTACTTCAACTTTTTGGCACATTATTAGCTGATTTAACAATATCAAAAATTGATAATCAAACCATAGCAAACAATTAAAAAAAACAATGGTCTTTGTTTTCACAGTTCTTACAACTGACAGTGGGCGATATTCACTTATCGCCCGGGACATCCTGGCTACGAAGAACACTTTGTATCGATATATAGTTGTCATGGGCCTGGTCTGAACCATCATAAACACACCTTGCTCGCTTACTCGCGAGTAAATGTTTGCGAACTTTTTGCTGTTTATTTTTGTTATGTTCAGGCGGGTGCGAACTTACTCACACCAAACCTGTTCGCGAGTCTGTGTTTTGCCTTTGTTTACACTCTTGAGGTGCTTCGTGATGCGAATATTTCCACCAGTAATTCTAAGAGATTTATCTGAACTAACGTTTGGATGTATTCTAGGATGCATTTCATTAAAAATCTCTTGAGAAATTCCTCAAGAAAAGGACCGGGTGATGAATTCACGAAGTGAAACATCCTGAGGTCGATTTATGACAAGAATGCTACAAAACAAGTACTGACGACAGTGAATTCGAGTGCAAAAGATAATGTGAGGGGAGAAGAAATTCGTAACCAACTACCAATTAAAATCCTAAACAAAAGACAGTGAAGCAGAATGGCCGAAAAATGCAAAAGTTTAGCTCAAATTGAAAAGGGTGCAACATCAAATATCGAATTTGTTCAACTCCATGTCTCTGTCGATTCTCAACGGATTGATTCGTTTTTCTTTGACGAAGAAATGAAAAACGGCAGAGATATGGCTATCTGAACTTGAACATTTTGTGTGGGAAAACGGCTGTTTTGCATTTTTCTGTCTGGTATTGTCTATATCTATCAAATACCATGTCTAATCCTCTGACAATCGAAAGGCATCATCAATTTTAGGCATCAACGATATAACCTCATAAACCCCTATAGAGTCGACATCATTTTCTCCATAAACCAATTAAGCAAAATCAATAACCCACCCACTCGGTGTACCCAAGAAGTGCAGATAAGTACGGCAGGTCATCATTTCCTCTTATCACTCAACACCGGACGTCAATCATCTTCCATCTACGTCTTTCCTTATCTTTATTATACAGCCTAACATAACGGTAAGAAGCAAGTGCCTATTCAGAATACAACCACAGACAAACAGACTCAGCACTGACGAAATTTTCTAGCGATCACGCTTTCAACGGTCAATTCATGTGTTTTGCAACATAATGATAGTGTAAAATAAGCGATGAATTGTAAATAAAGTGTTACGTCTGTCTGTCTGTGATACAATTTTAATACAACGCCCTCTGGCTCGGTCCTACCAAACCACCGGAGATTTTGCGCGGAGGCCACGGCTTCAGAAGTGACAAAGAACTTCACTCGCCGGATCACGCAACCGATTCGGACTAGTTTGCACACCCAACTTTGTTTGAACTTATCAACTAGATAAAATGGGTAATTCTACTATCTACTAGGGTAACAGCCGATATTCTCTACTCAATGGTGGTTACAAACCTTCTTTTTGGTCCGCTTCTTGGCGTCCAGCTCCGGGAACACCTTCTCGCTGAGATCACTGACCGGTGGCCGCAGACCGAGATCCTGCAGCCGTTGCCTCAAACCCGTGTCCGTTTCCTCTTCGCAGCTTAGCGTCGAGCAGGTCGAACAGTCGGAAACCTTCCGTTCGGGCGTTCGCAGGCCACACTGATAGTCGCATCCCTCGAGGGCACTGATGGACGATCCGCAGTAGTTCAGATTGCTACAGGATGATGCCGCGCTGAGGTCCGAGTCGTCGCCATCGGTGGATGCCCGGCGAAGTCGATGACGTCGGAGGTATTCTATCTCTTCCAGGGTGATTCCGCACATTGTGTCATCCGAGTAGTCCGATACGACTACGGAGGGTGTCCGGACGTATCGTACGCCGTCAACTCCGGAATCGCTGACGTAGCTTTGGGCGGATTCACGGCGGGAGATCGAGTTGCTAGGACTGCCCAGGGCTTCCGTAGAGCCGGAGTCTGCGAGGGGAGAGTTCGTTCCTAGTGGGAGTTCTATGAGCTGTGCTTCGAGGATCATCTTGCTGCGGACGACCATCGGGCACTGATCGACGGCTGCATTGATGGTTGCGGTGTCCGAGCTTGGGAGGAGTGCCGGTTCTGCTACAGGGAGGAGTGCTGAACGCAGTGGTATGTCCAATACTCCGAGAGTTAGACGACGAGTCTTGCCCACGCCGGAAATGATCTGTTGTTGCTCTTGTTGGCCGATGTCTTCGTCTAGCCCGAGAGCAGAGTCTGAGCTTGACGATCGGGTGACCTTCTCTCTGTTCTTCATCTTTCGTTGAACCTTGGCACTGCCGCTTTCTTCGTCACTTGAACAATAAGGGCTTTGTTGAGTGGTGCTCCAACCGTCATCCGATAGAGGACTTCTATTTTCACGAATCCGCACGGAGCTGCTGGCATCCAGCTGCTCTACCAGTATCGTACTGCTAGCCGAACTCGACTGTTCTTCAACGGTACCGTTTGCACCTGTCTTATCACCACCGGCTTCAACTGGCTTCTTATCTAATCGTCTTTTATCACTGTCATCCCGTCGGCTTCTCCCTCCGCCCTTCTCGCCGGTCATACTATTCAGGAAGCTCTGCGTTTCGGCCTCCTTTTGCTTGATGATGTTTGCATACATTTCTATAAGCCGTTCGACGCATGGAAACCTGACCATGTCCTCGTCGCTTTCTACCCCGGAAGAAAACGAACCAGACCCCGATCCAGAGTGTCGTTCCCCTTCGCCATCTTTCGCATCATCCCAGTAGCCCTTGTAGACGGCCGTCTTTCTCTGGCGCAGCCTACTACCTGCTCTCGTCCCAGTCATTGCCTCGCCCTCTTCGTACTCCCCGAAAACCTTATCGCTAAAGACTCGGCGATATTCTCTCCCAGTGGGCTCTCCACTCGCGTTACCCAGCGTTGAACAAATATGGCCAGTAGCAGAAGTGGCGACAGCAGTGGCTTTGACGTCAGTTGTCGACTGCGATTCGAACATGCCCACCAATCCGGCCACCGTTGTTGAACAGTTCGGACACTCAGAGGACATCCCGAACCGACCTCTGTTTCCCTCTCTCTCTCTCTTTCTCACCGCAATTAATCACATGATGAGGTCATTACCGGATTAATCCAAGCAACTCGAAGAGACAAGACGCAAACCCGCAAAGTGCGTCGAGGGAATTTCCCAGATCCTGGGATGCGACAGTGACCTGCCAAATCGGATTAGCTGTTGGCGCGGGCTGCAATCGGATCAGTTCGGTTTCCCGGTCCACAGCCGGTCGTTATCTACCGTTTCGTTTTGGGTGTTGAGGTTGTGCGCACACGGACAAATCTGCAAGCGAAAACAAGAAAACACAGATAAGGAAATAAAATTAGTAATGTGAGCTTGAGCGGTGAGGCGAGATGGGCTGGGCACTGACTGCTGAAGTGCAACGATGAAATTGATTGAGTGGTCTGATAATATGAGGTGGAAATAATCCCACCAGAGAGGGGGAAAGTTGTTGACACTTTGATTGGAATTTCCCGTGAAAATGATGCAAAATAATTACTTCGGGAAACTGTGTGCAACGTGGTGGGAGCTACAGCCAAGTGCAACGCACGTATTAAGTTTACGATGCAAAAATATGTTTTTTTTTCGGTTTTCATTGTACCTTTTGCCCAAGCCATTTCGATCTTAACCTTCGCGCTGTTGTACTTTGTACAACAGTTGTGATTTATATGCTATCATTTCGCAACAAAGATATCTATCGACACCAAACCAAAATGTATTCCTCAAGAATCTTCTTAAGAACAATACTCGACAGTTTTTATTTACAGTATGACCCTTTATAATACGGTAAAATCAATAAATGTACATGGAAGTCGCATAATAATGAACGCACTATGTACGGTTCGAGGAAACCACAGTTCGAAATCGTCATATCTCGCAATCTAGATAATATAGAAACTTGGAGTCTTTGGTTGGTTTGGTTGGTTTGACTTTATTAACGAGATTTTTAGCCCTGGGCTAGTTCATCTCGGGACCAACGGCTTTACTTCCCTTCCGAAGGAAGTCGTCACTATAACTTTTTACGTCATAAGTGACTATGTAGGGGATGGGATTCGATCCCAGGTCCTCGGCGTGAGAGGCGAGTGTTCTAACCACTACACCAGGTCCGTCCCCCCCTTGGAGTCTTTAGTAAAGTTGTTCTGGAGGTGAAGCGCTATCTGATGGTACCTCATTTAATTCGGAATTTGACCGCTAGGTGGCACTAGTGGGCATGGAAGTTTTACTTTTGTTTTGCAGATTTTTCAGGATCCTGACCATTTAGAAGGATGTCGTCTTCGGCAAAGTTGTTTAGTAAGTTAAGGACTATCATTTTTCGAGCTAGTTGATTCAAAATTTTGCCACTAGGTGGCGCTAGTGAGCATGAAACTTTTGTATGCAGATATCTCAGGAGCCTGACCACTTAGAAAGATGGTGTCTTCGGCAAAGTAGTTTGGTAGCTCAAGGGCTATCATTATTTGAACCAAGAAATACGATATTTTGCCATCAGGCGGCGAGTGAGCATGAAATTTCTGTTTTGCGGATACTGCAGGATCTTGACTTTTTAGACAGGCACCTTTGGCAAAGTTGTTCAGAAGCTATCATTATTTTAATAAATCTCTAACTTTAAGGATTAAACAAAGAAAGAATTTGAGCTACTGAACAACTCTGCCGAAGACACCATCTTTCTAAGTGATCAGGCTCCTGAGATATTTGCGAAACAAATGTTTTATAAAAATACCTGAAGGTCGTAGACACAAAAGTCAATTTGGACAAATTGAGATGTAAGATTGTGAAAAATAATAGAATCGTTCTGGTGGGCTTCGATCCCACGACTCCCAATACGCTAGACTGGGCGCGTTAACCAACTACGCCACAGAACGGGTAACGATTCTGCAGCGCAATCGGCCAACCTGAAACCAAAGTCCGTCACGACCCCATTTTCTCCTTCACAACCCTACACCTCCTTCGGCTCTCTGAGATGCCCAATTCGAGTAGTGTGGCACAAACAAGGCAACAGTGCGACGCTAAAAATAAAATCTCTCACTGTTGTTCGTAGGCACGCTTAGGAGAGTCGAATTGGGCATCTCAGAGAGCCGAAGGAGGTGTAGGGTTGTGAAGGAGAAAATGGGGTCGTGACGGACTTTGGTTTCAGGTTGGCCGATTGCGCTGCAGAATCGTTACCCGTTCTGTGGCGTAGTTGGTTAACGCGCCCAGTCTAGCGTATTGGGAGTCGTGGGATCGAAGCCCACCAGAACGATTCTATTATTTTTCACAATCTTACATCTCAATTTGTCCAAATTGACTTTTGTGTCTACGACCTTCAGGTATTTTCAAAACACCGTCGGCTGGTTAAGCCGTAATAGACATGACAACCCTAGTTGAGTAAAAATGTTTTATGCTCACTAGCGCCACCTAGTGGCAACATTTTGAATCAACTAGCTCAAACAATGATAGTCCTTGAGTTACCGAACAACTTTGCCGAAGACGCCATCTTTCTAAGTGCTCAGGATCATGACATGTGGGAGACAAAAGCTTAATGCTCACTAGCGCCGCCTAGTAGTAAAATTCCAAATTTCTTGGCTATGATAATGATAGCCCATAAGCTACTGATCAATTTTGTCGAAGACGTCATCTATCTAAGTGGTCAGACTCCTGAGATCAGAGGCGCGTCCACGTTCGAAATCATGGGTAGGACAAACGTTAGCATTTTTTTTTTGTGTACTAGTCATAGTTTTTTGAAGGCTGCTTTGTTTTATGACTCCCCTACAATTTTATGGAATGAAAAATTGATTAGAAAAACTCAAAGTAAATTATCACAAAACTAGGTTTTTGTCACTGACATCCCTGTGCTTCTTACCCCTAAATTTCATGCCAGCCTTTACCACAAGACTAAGAAATCTTTTCAACTGGCTGGTAGCGACTAAGTGCTTTAAAAATGGGAAATAAAAGACCTCTTGCTAAAGAAAGATATAAAAGGACCCGAAAAGAGACCAAACAGGAACCAAGAAAACAAAATCAAGTTTAATAGGAGAAAGAAGATAAGAGTTTGACTCTTCATAGCATCAGAGCAGACATTTCAAGCATAGGCTAGAATAAGGACGTAAGTCGCATGATCGATTTCTCTTCATCGATCCTCTCTTCTGTGAATAATAGGATGCAAGTTTTTCAGCATTTTTTCACCTCAGGACACAAGATTACATCACCGTTGGGGGGCAACGTGGCTTTTTTGGCTACACGTTCGCTTCATAAGCGGATCGTCATGGGTTTGATTCCCAGCCCCCCAACAAAAAACTCTTCGTCAGTCCCTTTGAAAACTACACGAGTTCCACCCGTCCAACACCATGGCCGTCTGAAAGCGGACTGACCCTCTTCTGAGCGAACATGCTATAATATACCTGGATAACATGACGATCGACCAACGGCCAGCATTGCCAACCTTCCAGATTTTTCTGGAATATTCCAGATTTTTGAGGCCCCATTTTACAAAAATCTGGAAGATCCAGATAAAATTTGAAGAGAATTTGTAAGGTTTTGTAAATAATTTGTAAGGTTCTCGATAAACAACATAAGCGATCCAGACTTTTCCAGACAAATTTTCAAAATCCTCCAGATTTTGGAAAAAATGACTTGGCATTCCTACCAACGGCAAGGAATAATAAACTTCTCTCTGGACTCTCTCTGGAAAAGCAACATCACATGTAACGTTGGATCAGATCCACAAATAGATTTAATCGATAAAGCAGATAGGAATACGGACAATGTACTAAAAAAAGAACAACTGTCAAATTTGAATCCGCTCTGCCCAAGCTGGCGAATAAGATCTCAATAAGCTAAGTAAATGGTGAATAAAAATTACATCGCCGCTAAGCGGTCTAAAGAGAAAAAAATGGTAACAAACTTGAATCTTGTCAGCTTCATTCACAGAAGAGAGGATTGATGAAGAGCAATCGATCATGCGACTTACGCCCTTATTGTAGCACACGCTTTATTTCTCTAATAAGCCTGGTTTGCTACTGACAAGAATAAGAATCGCCTATCCCGATGCGTGGAAAATTTCTTCCAAGAAATGATTCAGAAAATCACATTTTTCTGATCACAGTACGCAGTTAAGAAAAAAGTAATTCCAAAGGGGGCTCTCCAGGAAATTTCTTGACCCTATTAAGTCAAGAAATGTCTTTACTTTTCTTGAGCGAAACAGCATGCTTAGCTATAACCTGGATTTTGGAACAGAAATATAATTTATTTTAAAAATATTACAGAAATCATCTGAATTTCTCCTAAAAATCTACCGATTTCCCCGGGACATCTTCCAAGATATAAAGTGAAATTTTTTTCAGGAATTCTTCCAGGAATGTTTCCAGAGTGACGCCAAGGAATTTTTCTGAAAAATAAATAAGTGAGGTATTTCTAAAAAAAAACTTATAAAGTAACCTCTGACAAAACTTCGGTAAGTTTTGAAGTCACCCCTAATGGACAAGGATATCTGAAATAACTCCTGGACTTCTCTTGAATAAATTTTCAAAGATTTCCCAAATAATTTTCTATGATATTGAAAAAAAAATCAATCGAATTTTGGGATAGTATTCTGCAGGATTTTCTAAAGAAATTTTTGGAAAAACATTGGACGGAAAATCTATGAAATTTGTGGAATAATCGTTTATTATAAAAATGGCTGTGGTATAAACTGGTGTGAAGACTAACATGAACTTTTGCAGGTTGCAGAAACTTTTTTAGGAAATGTTTGATAAAACTGTAGGAGTAATACTTGGATGAAATGCTGGGAAAAATCTTAGAAAAAGGAAAAAAGAACCCCTCAATGAATTTCGGATTTCAGGAGAGAAACATGGAAGAATTCCACATGAACAGGTGGAGAAATTATTGCAGGATTTCTTGAAGACTATCAAGTGGATGATTCGGTTGAAGGATTAGTGAAAAATATCTGGAAGAAATTCTAGGACAGTTTTGGAATAAAATCAAAGAAATACCTGAGGAAATTACTGGAGGTAGTAGCTTTGAAGTTTGCAAGGATTTCCTTAGGCAAATCCTGGAGAAATTCTTTCAAGCATCCTTTGAAAAATTTTCTAGGAGAAATGGTAGAGAAATCTCTGGAAAAACAGAACCCTGTAGAAGACCCTGAAAGAAATGTAGATAAAATATCTTTTAAAACTTCTGAAGCTTTTCCTCGGGAAATCAGAGACGAAATTCTTGAAGAGCCTGTTGAACTCGTTATAGTCTCTGAAAGCTTCTTTGGAGTCTGTACATAGCGGTTTGCTCCATTTATTTTTCTAATGGTTAAAGAAGTTTCTGCAATTAATACAGTTAGTTTCCCATGGTTTTCATTACAGATATTTTTAATCGTTCTTCTCAAGAGCTATAACTTTGGGAGTCATGTACAAACCATGTCATTTTTTACTAGCCATGAGAATACAATGAAAAACCTTACGACGTTGATCGTGTTTCTTCTGAGCTAGTGATTTGTTTTGTTGAATCGTGGGTAGGACAATCATTTGATTGTCCTACCCAGATGTTTCCGTGCGTAGTACATGTCCTACCTGTCCTACCCGAGCAGAAGCGAAGTTCTGACCATCAAATCGAGATATTGATTTGATTGACATAAGAGATAAAAGATCTGAAGATAACATCTAAATTTTATTCCTGGAACTTCTAAGCCATATCAAAATTTGATGTTTGCAGATCAAATGAATAGCTCGCTGATATTGGTTAGATCTTACAAAAGCTAAATATGATATGCTAATGATATTCTAGGAGTAAATTTTAGATATCATTTTCAGATCTTTTATCTCTTATATCTATCAAGTTAATATCACTTTTAGATGTCCATATCAAAATTAGCTATTGCTGAGCTTTTTTCACCTGCTCGGGTACCCACTTCCCGCGCCACTGCCTGAGATATTCGCAAAACCAAGGGTGTTGTACAAAGTACAACGCGCGACTACTCGCGTTACAAAAATTCGCGCGACGACCGAAAGGTTAAGTGGAAAACTTTCCAAAAGCTTTAGTATTGTATTGTTATGATCATAGAGCAAGAAAATAGAGAATCTCTCATTATTAGATAGGTTCTTTTGAAAAGTTATGCGAGATAAATTATATACAGTTACTAAATCGTAACAAGACAACATTATCTATATAAATAAAAATGGAGTGGTGTTTGTATGTCACGACATGGCCTGGGAACGGATGAGCGGATTGACGAAAGTTTTTCACAGTTGCATTCCACCAGGAATGCGACGTGATAGAGGGAGGAAAAAGTTTGGGAAAGTCTTCGGAATAATCGAGTAAACGGGAGAAGACTAATGCGTATGTGTGGGGGACTACACGACGTTTACAACAGCCTACTTGATGGCAATACGAAGTTTTCTGGGACCACTAGTTGATATATAAATATACTGGTTGTCCTGGCAAGCTTCGTCTTGCCATCAAGTAGGCTGTTGTAAAACGTCATGTATTTCCCCTTACAAAAGGACACATTAGTCTTCTCTCGTTTCCTCAATTATTCCGAAAACTTTCCCAAACTTTTTCCTCGCACATCGCATCCCTTGTCGAGTGCAAAAGTGAAAAAAAAAAAAAAAAAATACGTAAATCTGTTGATCCGCTCTTACGCCATTTCGTGACATTTGTGTGCAGTATTCCATTTTTATTTATATAGATAGATGTTCCAAGGTATACAATTTACCATCCGGTTTATGTTTTAATATGATTTATGATAAATTATCTTATGACCTGCAAAAGAAATTCTTTGTTTCAAAGCAAGGTAACATTTCTCGCTGAACTTTACTAAAAGACCCAAAAGACAATGAGCTTCTCTCTTCTCTTGCTCTCTTTTGATTATAACAGTGAAATACTAAAGTTTTTGGGATCTTTCGAATTTTTCGAATAGTAAATGGCATTTTTTACTATAGATAAAATAGTAGATGGCTTACGTTTCATACAAAACCTCAACAGAAGAGATTAATGTGTCTCAGTTATTCATTGAAGAGAAAGTAAACGAGAGCTTCTCAATATGAGATAGGTCCTTTCGAAAAGTTATCCGAGATTTCATTCACAAAATGATGTTTAAATTTCCTTCCAGTATTCTCAGGGTATTCTAGAATGATTAAGGGAACAACTATTGGTTGTGGGCATATTTACTATTTCAATAAATACAGTTTTATTGAACTCACAGAAGAAGAATCGTTTACAAACTCAAGAGCAAAAATCATTGAACTTCCAAAAAGAGAACTTCAATGAGGGAGACAGTTTTTTTTTATTTAAGGAGATGTGAAAAATAAAAAAAAATAGGAGAAAGTTTGATTAATTTTAAGGAACAAAATCTTTCAAAATGCTCGGAAACAAATTTACAAAATATTTCTTTGTCTGCATTTCAAAGAGCGCTGCTTCTTGAAAGGAGGAATCCGCCAAATTCCTAGCAAGAAAAACCTTCGAAGTCTAAATGCTGAAACATATGAGGTGAGGAATCATGTAATCTATTTGATGTAATTTGACTGAGTTTTTTAAACAATTGAAAAGCATAGCATATCATAGACTGACTGTATATGTCAATGGTTGGTATCTGGTAAGAATTGCACTTCGATCCAAATGAATAAGGGGTGGGACATTTCGTTTACTCTCGAAGTGCACACTTTAGCAGCTCTCATATTATTTGATCTATAACGGCGCCGGCCAAGTCCACTGGATGGGGAACGAAAGTTATTGTGTGATGATTGTTGCTTCTAGAGACCGCGAATACCTCTGCATGTCCACAATTAACACGGGAAGGGTGTGAGTAATGAAGGAGGAAATAGATCTGAGAGTCACTTTTGGTCGGTGTTGCGATCCATGGATGAGGAGGAAAAATATGACTCTTACCTAAAACTAGTTTTGCCTTTTTTGTCTCACGGTGAAAAGATATTGATACGTATAGGTAGAAGATTGAAAAAAGCACGTCGACGTTCATGATGTCGAACCATGCAAAGAGAAAAATCTTCCAAAATCCCAGGAGGGTAATTCTTCGGCTTCTCAGATGCAAAGAAATCTTTCCAACTTCTAGGCTGGGAATTATTTCCATGCTCAAGATATGGTTAGAAGAGGAATCTTCCGTTGCCAAAAAAATTTTCAGTTGCCAAAAACGGAACCGTGCCAAAATCTGAACCCTTTTTTTAATTTCAAGAAAATTATTTGAACATTGTAATATCATTATTATGGAACCAAATCATGATCAGACATCATAACGGTCCACTTCGAAGCAGATTTCCTTAGGATATGGCTAAACTATGAAATTATAGACCAAATTAATTGTGATAAACGCCACTTATCATTGTTGAAGTATCTTCAATGAGTTTTATTAGTTTTCTGTATGAGCCATTTTACGAGACGTTTCGGAACAGCTGATCAACACAACGGCGTCAATTGACAGGAGACCTGGGATTAAATCCAGCGTGATTTTTAACAACGTCTCATTTATTATTATTATTTATCTTTATTAGGGAGATTTTCAGCCCTTGGTTGGTTCATCTCCGCACGTATCATTTAACCAAACGGGTACATGGATAAAATGACAAAAAAGAGGTCCAAAAATGTTCATTACTGTAATATTACACCTAGTTATTGTATCAAATACCTCTTTGTTACCCATATTGCTCATAAAAAGGCACTTTGGTGATCAGAAATATTTTAATAATTTCTCTCCATTTATGTTTTCGCCTGGATGAAAAGCTACGCTAGAAATGCACACAGTCATCGACCATCATCTTCGCGAAAGCTGATGACGATGATTGAATTTTCCCAGGTCTCCTGTCATTTGACCAGCTTCGTAAAATGGCTTATACCATTTGTACACATAGGCCATGTAAAAGCAATAATCGCATAGGTGACCTTTATTCAATAACTGGTCCATCCCTTAAAATAGGGTGAGAATAAAGAAATTCAATACATTACATAAGAAACGTATTTACGAAAATAGTTCTACGTGTTGCAAAACTGAATATTTTTTCGAATTGATTATTGAATAGAGACAATATTCGGTAATTTGATAATGGCTTTTCATATGCGCATAAGGCATCTTATATCAAATGATTGACTACAGTCAAAACCAAAACGGCACACAGAAACAGCTTAAATCAAGTACACAATTTATACATAAATAAGCTTCATATCATTTCAATTTGAAATTAGTTTATTTGTGTTTTAGAAGTTGAGCTCGTATGTTAACCAAACATATGGATACAGCAGAAATTTCGCTGCAATAATGCTGAAAATTCTCAAGTCTCGGATTACACCTAGCAATCTCCAAATTACGAAACCTATTCAGAATCCTCATGATTTCGCCAGAAATTTTTAGATTAAAACTAAATATCATTTCACTTGAAATGCACAGGACGCCTTAGAAATCTTAGGAGTTTACAAGGAATCGCCCAATAACTTATTATACATTTTCAGAAGCAATACCCAATATTCGATATTATTACTCAGATTTCACTCAGTATCCTTGAGAATTCACTAAAAAAATTCAGAAGCCTACTTACAAACCATAGAAAATCTCCAGAATCCAGTTAGAAAACGCCCAGGATATCGTAAAGAACATTTTGATCATTTCATGCGATCCGCATCCTTAATCATATCGAAATTCTAACGACAACCAGTATACTACAATCTGAGCATAAATGGTATAGAATGTCAGATCGTTTCTTTAAAATATCAAACATCATACAGAGTCTCCATCGTAATCATCGCACGTTCTAATGACCCTATCGAGAACTAAGTGTAGTTTTTACTGTGTTTGCATTTGTCAATGTGGCGCTATAAATGGCGTATAGAAGAAGCCGGTGGGTCATTTAGTTGTGGATTATATGTTGACATTTCTGAAATTTACTTGAAAACGAATTTACTTGAAGTACTCATTTTTTTTATGAAACTTAATTAAAAGTTAAGAGACACGATATTTTGCTGGGTTCGCTTTTATTGTTGTGATATGCTTTTAGACACATAATGCTCGTAATTCCACAATTAAAAGAACAGTGAGCTGGATATGCGAGACGAAATTTATGATAGAAACTCTGTGTGAGTCATGGACTTTTTGTTGATTTTATGTCAATGCTTTTGCTTTGTTCAAACGAATTGTTCCAAATCCTGGAAAAAAATATATTTGCACCTTCGGCAGACCCAAGTGGGCTGATCATATAACATGAATGCCTGAGAGGTTGGAGCTCTAGTTGAAATGCTTATATATATTGTTGACTTCGTAAAACGTTGCGAACACATGACCATCTATAATTGAATAGGCGCGTATGGGACCTCTATCAGTTGGTGCGATTTGGGATAATAGAGTAAGGTGGGGCAAAAGTTCGACCTTAGTGGTATAATCAAAGTTTCCAGGAAAACAATAGCAGTTAAAACAAAACAAATACCATACAGTGAACCTTCAACATATTGGCTATAATTTTGCTGAACAAACTTTCGTCAAAATATTTACCCATTTTTAGTTATAACAGTTTCAAAATTGATTGTCTTATTCGAACTTTTGCCCCACCGGTGGGGCAAGAGTTCGAATCTAGTGTGGGGCAAAAGATCGCTGGCTAAAATCCAAAATATCGATCCTTTTATGGCAGGCATACTTTACACCAGCCGTAAACTTAAGTACACACTAAATTTTCATCAAAAAATTGCCCAAAACCGGGTTAATTGTAATATACTCAAAAATAGCAGTTTTTCGCAAAACTAAGTGGAATTGTAAAATTTTGGTGACAGTTTTCACACGATCAGACAAATATAACTAAATTTGAAGATAATATGTGGATTTTAGGCAATTTGCAATTTTTTCCGTGATTTTATACATGGGTCGAACTTTTGCCCCGCTGATTCGAACTTTTGCCCCACTATGGGCCAAAAATGGTTTTCAAGCATTTATGCAAAATCTAATACACTTCAAAGCAACCTTATGATAGGTCTAGAAACGCCCTTACATAAAATATTGAAAAATATTTTATCTTCGATTGGTTCCATGCAACGAAAGTTTGACCAAAAATTACAATATTCACGTCGTAAAACAACAAATAGCCATAACTTTTCCAAATCTCAATCGATTTTTATGATATTTGCAGTAAAAGTCTCTTACTTGAATAGCATTCGAACCACAATGACATTTATAAGATTTGTTTTGAATTGAGCTAGAAATCTTAAAAAGAAACTCTTACCCCACTCGAACTTTTGCCCCACTTTACTCTATCAATAAAAATTGAGCTCTGGAATGTGGTAAGCATGAAGCTGACTTGTTTTTCAGTTGACTAAACCTGAAGACACAATCATATTCACAAAAATTTACAAATTTTAATGATATTAAAATATGTTGCCAAAAACGGATCCATTTTGTTGCCAAAATCGGGGGGTGCCAAAAATGGAGCATGCCAAAAACGGAATCCCACTGTATACGGAAAAATCAGGCTAACTTTTACCGTTTTAAAGATACAGCGATTTTAATACAAAATTATGATATAATTTTCAATTTTCGGTCATTATAATATAACTTAGAAACGGTTTGTCCGATCAGTTTGGAGTCTTCCGCAAAGTTTTAGGTTATTGTTGGGACTATCTGGAAAAAAAATATACACTGTAAAAAAATATGTTGTAATTTTTTATGTATCGAAAATAAACCTTAAAAATCAATTTTCTCAAAAATCGTATTTTTGATTTTTTTTATGTGTTAAAGTAGACAAAAAATGAACTCTTTTGCACAGTGGGTCAAGATGGAGAAATCATGGACAAAAAAGGTATTAATTTTTAAAAAAAGGTGAATTTGTTGAAAATGGTCATAATAAACTTTTCAAATGTTTCGGTAGCAATTAGCAAAATTTTCTCATATACCTTTTTTGTTGAAAATTTTGCGTACTTTCATAAAATCGGGTCGAAAAGCATTCAAAAAGTTTATTTAGACCATATTGAAAAATCAACCTTATTTTAAAAAATCATAACTTTTTTGTCCATGATTTCTCCATCTTGACCCACTGTGCAAAAGACTTCATTTTTTGTCTACTTTAACATATAAAAAAAAATAAAAAAAATATATACGATTTTTGAGAAAAATGATTTTTAAGCTTTATTTTTGATATATAAAAAATTACAACATTTTTTTACAGTGTATATTTTTTTCAGATAGTCCCAACAATAACCTAAAACTTTGCGGAAGACTCCAAACTGATCGGACAAACCGTTTCTAAGTTATATTATAATGACCGAAAATTGAAAATTATATCATAATTTTGTATTAAAATCGCTGTATCTTTAAAACGGGAGAAGTTAGCCTGATTTTTCCGTATACCTTTTTTGTTGTAAATTTTGCGTACTTTCATAAAATCGAGTTTGAAAATATTTAAAAAGTTTATTATGACCATTTTTAAAAATTCACCTTTTTTCAAAAAATCATAACTTTTTTATCCATGATTTCTCCATCTTGACGCACTGTGCAAAAGACTTCATTTTTTGTCTACTTTAACATATAAAAAAATCAAAAATAAGATTTTTGAGAAAATTGATTTTTAAGCTTTATTTTCGATATATAAAAAATTACAACATTTGTTTTACAGTGTATATTTTTTTCCAGATAGTCCCAACAATAACGTAAAACATTGCGGAAGACACCAAACGGATCGGACAAACCATTTCTAAGTTATAATTTTTTGAAAATTATTAAGGATTTTTTTCTTAGGCCCTTCTCAAAAGTAAGGCTAGAGTCAAAATGGCGAGCCGATGATGCAAAAAGGCATTTTTGGGCATAAAGAATGCATGGGCAAAATTTCATCCAAATCAAAAAATCTAAAAATGAAATTTGGGAAAAAAAAGTCGTCATTTTCTGTGGAACCGCTCTTTTTTGTAGTTCCAGTACCGTTTGGACCCATATTCCGAACACTTACGCCGAACAGTGACTTCAAATGCATCTGATTGACATAAGTTAGCAGATATTTGTGAGGATTTTAATTTCTTTGCAAAGCACTATGGGCCAGAAATGAAAATTCCGCGACAAAAGTTCAAAAACCTTTTTTTTTTTCAATAAAATGAGTTACTGAGATGAATTTCTTATTATTGGGAACATGTGTGATTGTATACCAAAAATCTTATTTGATTTATTACATTATTTTGTTGCAGTTTATGGAGGTCAATTTGGTTTTAGCTTAGAAACTTGAATTTCATCCTATCATTAGAAAATTTGGTTTTAGGTGAAAAATAACAAGAAAAAAATATTGTGTGTACAGTTTTGGAAAGAAAATTAAGTACATTTCACATTTCTTATATAAAAATAACGTTAATTTTAAATTTAACCATTGATTTTGCAATACACCTGTAATGTTTACTATATGTTTACTAGTTCGCCTTAAAAGTTACTAGACTAGACGACTTATGCGTGGTTTCTAGACAACCTCCAGGTAAAGATAGAATACTTTTGAAGAAATATTAAATTACTGTTATGCCAAATGATGATTATGCCAAACGACCACCTAGACAACCAAAATGTACGCTTAACGGAATCACCTTTTACAGCAGTGATTCCCAAAGTGGGCGAATTCGTCCCCATGGGGGCGATTTTCAGGCTCAAGGGGGCGAAAATTTGTAAAACAGAATTTGGGGGGCGAAAAATGCAGAAAGGGGGCGAAAAAGCTAACATGGGAGCATTTGAAAATAATTACTCATAACCTTTGGAGGACACACATCTGAAGGTTAATCAATTCCAAAAGACTATTTTACCTTAGATCGTTATATCTCTAATCATGGTCATTTAAAAATTATCATAGACAACATTACATGATTGTCAAACACAAAATATTTGTGTTATTCATTGAGCTTTTTAAATATCATGTGAGTTTAAAGAATGGTCAGCATTAGAGATTTTCATGAGATTTTGCAGATGCCCAATATATATAAGGATCTTTTTTTGTATGTGAACTTCAAGGTTTGGAAGTTAATATTTCTGGCATCGAGCTTTTTACAAAAAAAAATACTATCTGTGATGTTTTTAATCATTTTATAAACAAATTTTGAAAAATTTTACCTACAAAAATCGCGTTCCCAGCGATGCCAAAGACAAAAAAAAAACTCTATAAATAGATTTGAAGAAATTTCAGAGATGCGTTGGATTTATACCTCCAGAACATCCGAAAAAATTCGATTTTTTCTGGGTGTTAGAAAAACACCCTTTTCATAAATTGAATTGATAAATGAGTTGAAAAGCATTCTGGATTTTCATATATTTTTCAGGGTTTTTGGATTGGATAAAGAAAAGCGTTAGAAACAGCAGGCATTTATTACTCACAATTTCTGAAAATTATTGTAGTAAATTTGGAAACAGCAGATAAATCATAATTCACTGGGTGAGATCTTTCAAAAGGGACAATTGCGAACATTATCATAGCAGTTCACCCAAATATGACATATTCATGCAAAAATAAATGCGTTTGCTTGGAAAACATTGCATTTGGTTCAGTTTTGGAGAAATTCGTCCCCAACTACGTTACAAGGTGTCTATGAATTCATTACATTTGTTAAGTTGAAATTGGACCAAACTTTCACCGATTTAGTAGCCTGTAATGTACGCAAGATATTCTTAAAATCGATATTATAATTTACAGCTCAGGTTACCGATATTTAAGAAAATATTTTTAAATGTACATAGTAGTTTTTGTTTTATGATTCTTTGGTTATGCGAGTCGAATACATTTTTTGTCCTTATTAAAATATTTAGATCACATATCAGGGGGGCGATTCCAGATTAATATTGGTCTCAAGGGGGCGAAAGTTGAAAAAGTTTGGGAAGCACTGTTTTACAGTATACGATGCACACATGTGCAAATTTTCACGAATAAGATGTCGCGAAAAAAGATACGTACAAAAGTGAAGGCGATATATGTGAAAATTTTATATGATAAAAAATGGCATACAAGGCGAGTGTATACATTTTCAACCGAACTAGTCTGTGATCTTATGCAACTAAACTTATGATAACAAATGTTGATTTGACAGCTGCTGCAGATTGACTTACTTTGTGCGAGTGTACGGGAAACCGAAACCAAAATGTACAAACGAACTCTAAAAGTAGCATTTTATGCAAAGAAACTCATTAATCGGATGATTTCATCGACCGTATAGTGCGGATGTGATGAAATTTGTATGAATGAACGAGTCATTGCGTTAACTGTAATGCGACTTATGGTTGTATGGGCACTATTCCAAACGACTTTATGTGTAATGACCTACTACCTAAATAATTATCGACATATGGAGGGATATCGAGATGTGGAGAGTCGACCATCAAGAATTTCTTCAAAGATTCATTTAGATATTTTTCAAGGAAGTCATAAGCCTTCCAGGAGTATATCCGGTGATTTTTCAATCGATTTTCTTAATATGTCCTTCAAAATTTACACTTCGCAACATATTTAAAATATCTTTGTGAGATCTCTAGAAGAACTTCTAGAATAGTCATTGGAAACAAAAATTGGGGTAATCACTGAGGAAATAACTGGAGGTAGTATCGTTGGAGTGATCAATTCTGGAAGAATCTTAGCATCCTTTGATATCTCGCTGGAAGAAATTCTGGGATAATCGGTAGAGGAATTTCAAAAACAATTTCTAGAGAGATCCCTTTATGAGTACCTGGAAATATTCCAGATGAAATCTTTGGACAAATCACTAGAAGACTTTTTGAAGTTTCTCCTCGAGACTTGTGAGACGAAATTCTTGAAGAACCTGCTGACTAGCCGCGTTAATGTCTTGCATTTTTCTCTGGACTCTGGAGTCCGCAGAGGTCAGTAGTGTGTGATCCTTTGGCCGTGTTGCTTGTTGCTGACGGGTTGAGTGATGCGGTCAGAATCAATCGTGTTGCGCGTCGCTCGCGTAGCACGGTAGAATAGTTACGCAAATCGCAGATCGCCTTAGTAGTGTTTGTAATCTTAATCATATTGCTTGCTCTTGCGAGAGCAAAAGGCACACAGTGTGCGTTGGGTTCTGATTCATTAAAATATCGTCGTCCCAACACTACGTACCTACAATGTAGGTCCTACATACCACGTAAGCAAAATAGTTCCGTGAAAATGAATCGGTTACGACACATGGAGACTAGTAGTTTACGGGGTTTCGACTTATTAATTTAAGCAAGACATTATAAGCCTTCTTTCTTCCAAAAACTCTACTAAATGAAAACAACGGATGACCATGTTGGCTCACTATTAAATTATAAAGGGATGTCATGTCATAGGCAGAGACCTACAAAAGCAGTTGAATAACCGTGCCAACTTTCGCAGCTAGTTTTCTAGTACCGGGTACCCCCGTTGGTTTGACCACATTTAATCTGAACACTTTTTAATCTGTACCCCGCTAATTTGCACATCGTTCAGATTAAAAATGGTTCAAACGTCATTTAGCTCATGGAACAGAGTAAAGTGAAATGGAACGCTGTGGAACGGATCGCAGAATCAAAACAAAACAGTGAAAGAGGTAACCAGAAACACGTTTCTAGGGTGACTAGATGTTCAAATTAAAAATGAACCCCGATGGTTTGCATGAGGTACCGTTCAAATTAGCGGGGGTGCACGGTATATGAAGCGTATCATACATGAGGGCGCTGTAGTTGGGACTTGAGTTGGATGGACTTGAAATTTTTAATTATTTTTTCGCCCGAATAGTGCCTTTTAGTAGCAAAAGAACTATGAATTTGAACAAATTGGGAAACGTCAAACCATTCCAAACAAGCTATGGACCGATGCACGAGTTTACTAATTTGAAGTTTTAGCGGTGCTGAATTCACTGGTTACCATGGTCACATAAATAACACAGCACCGCTAAAACGTCAATTAGTGAACTCGTGCATAGGTCCCATGAACCTTTGCACGAATTCATTAATTTGACGTTTGAGCGGTGCCATATTCACTATTTACCATGGTCACGTAAATAACACGGCACCACTCAAACATCAACGAGTGAACTCGTGCATTGGTCCATTGCATCTAACGACGCGCATAGCTGACTTTGATTAGATGCCTGGACAATTTACCATTCGAAGTCGTTCGATTTTCCAGGAATCACAATTTTTCTTACAACGCGCAATATCTATGGAAAATTTTACCGCTCAAATAACGACAATATAATATTAAAAAAAAGGGTTCAAATTTGAACCTTTGCACTTTTGATCATGTTTGACGTTCACTTAGTCGCAAAAAGGCACAGTAATTCACTTTCCTAACACTGGGATTGTTTTTATCTGAAATTTCGGAAGGGACACGGAAAACAAAATATGAATGTATAAGTAGATGAAAAACCGAATTTGGTACTATACCATTTAATAAGGCTATCCATGAGGACTTTCCATGATGGGACTGACAGCTAGAAGTGTGCATGCAGCTGAAACGGCAGGGTAAACAAGGCAAGCGAGTGTTATCGGAGCTTTACATTTTCCTTTGTAATTGAACCGTCACTCCGATCGCGAAACGTCAAAAGCTCATGATAAACAAAAAACCAGCTGATCGCAGCTGTCTCATGGATTGCCTTATTCCACTAGAGTTTGTATCCTTTGACAGATACGCATATTTCGACCTCAACTGTAAGACCGTCTTCAGTGTGACACTGACGACGGCCTTACATTTGAGGTCGAAATACGCGTATCTGTCAAAGGATACAAACTCTAATGGAATTAAATGGTATAGTACCAAATTCGGGTTTTTCATCTACTTATACAGGGTGTCCGCAAATTATCTGAACAACAAAATATGGGGAAGATTATCTCTAATTGAAAACAATATAAAATCAATGTCAATGTACCTTCTAAGATACATCTTTATGTTGACAATAAATACAGGGTGTTAGGTTCGTGAGTGCAGGCATTTTAAGGGGTGATAGAGGACCATGTTAGATGAAAAAAATCGTTCTACGGATATGGTCAATTCTTAACTGTTACCGAGTTATTAAACATTTAATGTTTTAGGATATGTTTGCCTTTAAGTGGTTATAACTTTGGAATAGTTCAACGAATCTCAATTCTCTTACTTCCATTTGAAAGCTAATTAAATTTCCAATCTACTAACAACTTTACATCTAATGGGTTTTGCAAATAAATTCATTTTTAAGAGCAAATAAGTTCAAAGGTAGTGATTTTTTCTTGTTTTTTTCAGTTTACTTTAAAAAATGCGTAATAAATTTCATGCTTGTCTTAAGCAAAGTTGTGTGCTTCAAGCTGCTCTACAATTCGTTCTTTGACACCAAACTTCTATCTCTACGCGTTCTCTTGCAATTTTGATTTGAACACGCCACTTTGGGTCATAAATTTTGGTCCGTAAACGCAACAGGTAACAGTTCATTTCACCCCACTGTGTTGCAAAACTTGACGCATTGTTTGCATCCGCGCACAGCACACTTGATCTCAGGTTTAGACAACAACAGCTTGGCGCGTATGATTAAGCACACGCTGATGTGCGTTCTTTTGCATGCTGTTTGAAACTTAAAATAAATCGTTTTTGTCCGATGGAAATCAACTTTTCAAAATGTTGATCGGTTTGTTATTTTTCTGTTGATGATTGATCTGAATTGTAAGCAATAATTGTCATTGCTCGTAGAGTTAATGTTTCAAAGTACTGCATAACAGTATTGATGAAACAACATTGAACATACAGAAAATGTTTATCTGGTTGATTCATATCAGTTTATTTGAAGACTCTGTGCAATGTTCCAAAGACTGCAAGGATGCTGCTAAACATTTGGAAGCAGTAACACGCTTACGATACTTAAAAGCTTTGAGTGTATCCCAGTCCCAATTTTACTGTGAATCTCATTCAACTGTTAACGCCAGGAGTTAAATTGTTTAATGATTCATTCAAAAATAACCTAGATACTTTGCTAGAAGTTTCCCCAGCCCTATTAACTATTCAAGAATATCTCGAGAAATTAATTCAGGGATGCATCCAGACATTTAAAAAAAAGTGTCTACACCGAGGAATTGTCAAATAAACTCTTCTATGAATTTTTCAGCTCTTCTTTAAGAAATTGTTCATGGTAACACTCACCAAATTTGTAGTGGAATTCGTTTAAAAGTGCTTACTAAATTCATCCTGATATTTACTGAGGTATTCGTGTTGAAATTTATCTAGGGATTACACCAGGAATCTCTCAGGTTCTCTTATAAAAGCAGGATAATCATCAACAAATTCAAACTGGATTTTCTCCAGATGTTTTTTGAGGAATACATGTAATTTTCAATTCAATTCTTCTCAAATTATCCAACAAATTCTTCATAGAGGTGCTGAAAAATGTTTGAAACAAGAAATCTCATGAGGATATTGATGAATGAGTTGATGCAAAAATTGAATTTCAGGAATCCTTGAAAAAATCTTCAATAGACTCGATGGAAAAACGTCTGATAATATTCCTTGAAGAACCACTCGAAGTTTGGTTAATTGTGTTTACTTTAAAGATCCATTCCCCCAGTATTGATCTGGAAATTCCTCCAGAGTTTCTCCAGGAATTTGTCTATACATTCTTTCGGAGTTCTTCCAGTTATTCTTCCGAAGTACCTCTGGAGCTCCACCGGTAGTTTCTCAACAGTTCTTCCGAAAAAGTCTCCAGAGCTTCACCGAGAATTTGTTTTTCGGCAATTCCTTGGGACTTCATCCGGGTACTCTTAGGGAGTTTCTTCTGGAATTCTTTCGAAGCTCCACTGATTTTTTTTTCAGACGTTGCTTTCTAAATTCCTCTGGAATCCCTCCCACAATTTCTCCGGAGCTCCTCCAGGAACTGTACTGTAGTTCCTTTAGGAATTTACCCTCGAGTTGCTTCAAGAATCTGGCAGCTTCACCAGAAATTCTACCGCAGTTTCTCCAGGAATCCTGCCGGTTGTTCCTCCGAGAATTTTCCAAGAATATACCCCAGAGTTTTCTTGGAAGGCCTCCGGGAGTTCCTCCAGAAATTTCTTCAGGAGTTCTTGCACAAATTCCTTTGAGAGGTCCTCCAAGAATTTCTGAGGATTCCTTTCCCGGGAATTTCTTCAAAATTTTCATAGGGAGTTCCTTCAAGAATCCCTTGAGACCTCATCCTAAAATTCCTGAGTTCGTAGGAAGTCGCTATGAAGAAAATCCAATGGAATTCCCTGTAGAGCTCTGGAGGAACTCCGGAGGATATGCTGGATGGAATTCAGAAGAATTACTGCAACAATTTTGGAAGAATTTCTTGAGCAACTCCGGAGGAATTACCGTTGAAGCTACGAAGGAATTATCGGAGGAACTCTGAAGGAACCCTGGACAAATTCGTACAGAACACTTAAGGAACTCCTTAGCCGAGTGGTTAGAGTCCGCGGCTACAAAGCAAAGCCATGCTGAAGGTGTCTGGGTTCGATTCCCGGTCGGTCCAGGATCTTTTTGTAGTGGAAATTTCCTTGACTTCCCTGGGCATAGAGTATCATCGTACCTGCCACACACGATATACGAATGCGAAAATGGCAACTTTGGCAAAGAAAGCTCTCAGTTAATAACTGTGGAAGTGCTCATAAGAACACTAAGCTGAGATGCAGGCCCTGTCCTAGTGAAGACTTTAATGCCAAAATGAAGAACAAGACTAAAGGAACTCCGAAAAAAAACCAGGAGAAACTCTTGAAGAATTCGCGGAGGAACTCTGGGATACTTCGCGGAGAAAATCTAGGAGAATTTCCGGAGTAACTCTTGAGGAATTCCTAGTGGAACTCCGGAGGATTTCCGTTGAATTATTGCACAAACTTTGGAAAATTCCTGGAAAAACTCCGAACTTTGGCGGTAATCCGAAGAAATACCTGCTGGAAATCCAAAGGAATTTCCGGAGCAAATCTGAAGGAATTGCTTGAGGAACTTCGACAAAAATTCCATGAGGAACTCTGATGAAATTCGTAGCGGACCTCCAAAAGAATTCCTGGAGGAACACCGAAAGATTTGCCGGAGGAACTGCGGAATATTTTCTAGAGAAACTTCGAATCAAAATCCTGAAGGAACTATGGAGGAAATCCTGGAGGAATCTGGTGGGGTTTGACTGTAACTCTTAATCGTTCTGATTTAACGGCTACGCAGTCTTTCAGAAAATGAAACGAGGTTTATAACTTGCCCAACGTTTCGAACCGGGGGTGGTGTCTTGGAACTTTGGAGATATTTCTGGAGGATCCTTGAAGAACTCCGAGGATTTTCTGGAGGAACTCCGAAAGAATTCCTAGATCCATAAAGGGATTTCCGGCAAAAAAATTGAAAGAATTCTTGGAGAAATTTCTAGAGAAACTCTGAAAGAATTCCTGGAGAATATCCGAAAGAATTCCTGGAGAAACTTGGAAGCCCGGAGTACTTTGAAAAATTTCCGGTGGAGCTCTGGGGGATTTCCAGAAGGAAGTCTGCAGGAATTGCTGGATGAATGCCCAAAACAGCTCTGAAGGAATTCCTGGAGGAACTCTTAAAAAATCCTGGAGGAATTCCGGATGAATTGCTGGAGGAACTCCGGACAAATTGCTGATGGAACTCCAGAAGAACTGCTGGAGATCTGCTGAGGAATTTACGAGGGCAATCTGGAAAAAATCCTGGAAGAATTTCTGAAAATACAACGGAATAACTCCAAAAGAAACTATGAAGGAAATCCAATGGAATTCCCTGTGGAGCTCTGGAGGATAAGTTGGATACAATCCAGAAGAAGTACTGGAAAAACTCCGGAGGAATGTCTGGAGCAACTCAGAAGGAATTATCGTTAAAGCTACAAAGGAATTCTCGGAGGAACTCTGAAGGAACCCTGGACAAGTTCCTAGAGAATCTCCAAAGCAAATCCCGGAGGAACTACGGAGCAATTCCTGTAGGAATTCGAAGGCGTTCTTATAGAAACTCCGGATGTGTTTCTTGAGGAACTGCGGAGGCGTTTCTAGAGGAATTTCTGGAGAAACTAAGGAGGAAATTCGGAGGACTTAGCGTTGGAGCTCCAGAGGAACTTTTCAGGAATAACTGGATGAGGAATAGCTTGAGTACCTCCAAAGGATTTACTGAAATAACTTTGGAAGAATTTCCCATGGAGAATTTTCCGAGAAGTTGCTGATTGAAATCCAGATGAATTGCCTGAGGAAATGCGGAATAATTTTTGGAAGGATTTGAAAAAAATCCTGGAGGAACTCCGGAAGAACTTCACGAGGAACTCTTGAGGAATTCCGGGAAGGAAGTCTAGAGGAGTTTCCGAAGAAACTCTTGAGACATTTCCTGAGAAATTCTGCAGAAATCCTCGAAGGGAATGTAGGGAATTTTTTGAAGTAGCTTCAGAAGAATTCCTTGTGGAACTCTGGAGCATTTCCAAGGAATTATTTGAGGAACTCTGGATAATTCCTGGAGAAATTCCGAAAAAAGGTGGAACCACGGAAGAAATGCGAAGGAATTCCTTGTAGAGCTCCAAAAGAATTCCCGGAGGAATATTTGGAATTTCTCCAGAGGCATTTCTGAAGGAAATTCCTGAAGGAAATCCTCGGCGAGGAATATCTAGAGAAAATTCTCACAGAAATTCCTAGGAGAAATCCCTAGATGAATTTCCTGGAGCAAATCCTTGGAGGAAATTCTGGATGAATTTCTGTAGCTAATCTCCAGAGCTATTAATGGAGGGATTTCGGAGGAATTGATGTAAGAAATCCCCGAAGAAAATTATGAACAAAATCTCTGGATGAAATTCCCGGATCAATTCTTGGAGGAAATACTTAGGTCTTAGACGAGTTCTTGGAGGAAATCTCCGAAGGAATTCCTAGGGAAAAACCCCGGTGGAATTTCTGAAGATATCCCTGGAAAGTTTTCTGAAACAAATTCTGAAAGAAATACCCGGAGAAATCGCTATTGGGAATTCCCTGAGGAATTCGTTGAGAAAATCCCGGAGTAATTCTTGGAGGATATCTGATGCAAATCCCAAACATTTCCTGGAGGAAATCTCTGGAAAAATTCTCTGAAAAATCGCCGATATAACTTCTGAAGAGTGAGAATTCATCCACAGAGGAATTCCTAAAGAAAATCTCCAGAGGAATTCTTGGAAAACATTTCCGGAGGAATTTCTGGAGGAAATCCCAGGAGGAATTTCGGAATTTGTTTTGGGAATTCCTCCGGGGATTACCTCCAGGAATTGCTACTAGAGGTACCTCAAGTAGCACCTCCGGGGATTTCCTTCCGAAATTCCTCCTGGGATTTCCTCCAGAAATTCCTCCGGAAATGTTTTCCAAGAATTCCTCCGGAGATTTTCTTTAGGAATTCCTCTGTGGATGAATTCTCACTCTCCAGAAATTATATCGGGGATTTTTCAGAGAATTTTTCCGGAGATTTCCTCCAGGAAATTTTTGGGATTTGCATCAGATATCCTCCAAGAATTACTCCGGGGTTTTCTCAACGAATTCCTCAAGGATTTCTCCGGGTATTTCTTTCAGAATTTGTTTCAGAAAACTTTCCAGGGATATCTTCAGAAATTCCACCGGGGTTTTTCCCTAGGAATTCCTTCGGAGATTTCCTCCAAGTACTCGTCTAAGACCTAAGTATTTCCTCCAAGATTTGATCCGGGAATTTCATCCAGAGATTTTGTTCATAATTTTCTTCGGAGATTTTTTACATCAATTCCTCCGAAATCCCTTCATTAATAGCTCTGGAGATTAGCTACAGAAATTCATCCAGAATTTCCTCCAAGGATTTGCTCCAGGAAATTCATCCAGGGATTTCTCCTAGGAATTTCTGTGGGAATTTTCTCTGGATATTCCTCGCCGAGGATTTCCTTCAGGAATTTCCTTCAGAAATGCCTCTGGAGAAATTCCAAATATTCCTCCGGGAATTCTTTTGGAGCTCTACAAGGAATTCCTTCGCATTTCTTCCGTGGTTCCTCCTTTTTTTCGGAATTTCTCCAGGAATTATCCAGAGTTCCTCAAATAATTCCTTGGAAATGCTCCAGAGTTCCACAAGGAATTCTTCTGAAGCTACTTCAAAAAATTTCCTACATTCCCTTCGAGGATTTCTGCAGAATTTCTCAGGAAATGTCTCAAGAGTTTCTTCGGAAACTCCTCTAGACTTCCTTCCCGGAATTCCTCAAGAGTTCCTCGTGAAGTTCTTCCGGAGTTCCTCCAGGATTTTTTTCAAATCCTTCCAAAAATTATTCCGCATTTCCTCAGGCAATTCATCTGGATTTCAATCAGCAACTCCTCGGAAATTTCTCCGGATTTCCACAGGAAATTCTCCCAAAGTTATATCCTTTGGAGGTACTCTAGCTATTCCTCATCCAGTTATTCCTGAAAAGTTCCTCTGAAGCTCCAACGCTAAGTCCTCCGAATTTCCTCCTTAGTTTCTCCAGAAATTCCTCTAGAAACGCCTCCGGAGTTCCTCAAGAAACACATCCGGAGTTTCTATAAGAACGCCTTCGAATTCCTACAGGAATTGCTCCGTAGTTCCTCCTGGATTTGCTTTGGAGATTCTGAAGGAACTTGTCCAGGGTTCCTTCAGAGTTCCTCCGAGAATTCCTTCGTAGCTTTAACGATAGTTCCTTCTGAGTTGCTCCAGAAATTCCTCCGGAGTTTTTCCAGTACTTCTTCTGGATTGTATCCAGCTTATCCTCCAGAGCTCCACAGGAAATTCCATTGGATTTCCTTCATAGCTCCTTTTGGAGTTATTCCGTAGTAGTTTCAGAAATTCTTCCAGGATTTTTTTCCAGATTACTCTCGTAAATTCCTCAGCAGATCTCCAGCAGTTCTTCTGGAGTTCCTTCAGCAATTTGTCCGGAGTTCCTCCAACAATTCATCCGGAATTCCTCCAGGATTTTTTTAAGAATTCCTCCAGGAATTCCTTCAGAGCTGTTTTGGGCATTCATCCAGGAATTCCTGCAGACTTCCTTCTGGAAATCCCCCAGAGCTCCACCGGGAATTTTTCAAAGTACTCCGGGCTTCCAAGTTTCTCCAGGAGTTCTTTCGGATTTTCTCCAGGAATTCTTTCAGAGTTTCTCAAGGAGTTCCATCGTAGTTTCTCTAGAAATTTCTCCAAGAATTCTTTCGAAATTTTTGCCGGGAATCCCTTTATGGATCTAGGAAGTTCCTCCAGAAAAACCTCGGAGTTCTTCAATGAGTTCCTTTGGAGATCCTCCAGAAATATCTCCGAAGTTCCAATACACCAACCCCGGGTCGAAACGTAAGGCAAGTTATAAACCTCGTTTCATTTTCTGAAAGACTGCGTAGCCGTTAAATCAGAACGATTAAGAGTTACAGTCAAACCCAGCCAGATTCCTCCAGGATTTCCTCCATAGTTCCTTCAGGATTTTGTTTCGAAGTTTCTCAAGAAAATATTCCACAATTCCTCCAGGAATTCTTTTGGAGGTCCGCTACGAATTTCTTCAGAGTTCCTCATGGAATTTTTGTCGGAGTTCCTCAAGCAATTCCTCCAGGAATTTTCCAGAGTTCGTGCAGTAATTCATCGGAAATCCTCCGGAGTTCCGCTAGGAATTCCTCAAGAGTTACTCCGGAAATTCCCCTAGATTTTCTCCGTGAAATATCCCAGAGTTCCTCCGCGAATTTCTCAAGAGTTCCTCATGGTATTCCTCCGGAGTTCCTTAAGTCTTCTTCTTCTTTTTGGCATTCACGACCTCATTAGCTTAATGTTCTTATGAGCACTTCCACAGTTATTAACTGAGAGCTTTCTTTGCCAAAGTTGCCATTTTCGCATTCGTATATCGTGTGTGGCAGGTACGATGATACTCTATGCCCAGGGAAGTCAAGGAAATTTCCACTACAAAAAGATCCTGGACCGACCGGGAATCGAACCCAGACACCTTCAGCATGGCTTTGCTTTGTAGCCGCGGACTCTAACCACTCGGCTAAGGAGTTCCTTAAGTGTTCTGTACGAATTTGTCCAGGGTTCCTTCAGAGTTCCTCCGATAATTCCTTCGTAGCTTCAACGGTAATTCCTCCGGAGTTGCTCAAGAAATTCTTCCAAAATTGTTGCAGTAATTCTTCTGAATTCCATCCAGCATATCCTCCGGAGTTCCTCCAGAGCTCTACAGGGAATTCCATTGGATTTTCTTCATAGCGACTTCCTACGAACTCAGGAATTTTAGGATGAGGTCTCAAGGGATTCTTGAAGGAACTCCCTATGAAAATTTTGAAGAAATTCCCGGGAAAGGAATCCTCAGAAATTCTTGGAGGACCTCTCAAAGGAATTTGTGCAAGAACTCCTGAAGAAATTTCTGGAGGAACTCCCGGAGGCCTTCCAAGAAAACTCTGGGGTATATTCTTGGAAAATTCTCGGAGGAACAACCGGCAGGATTCCTGGAGAAACTGCGGTAGAATTTCTGGTGAAGCTGCCAGATTCTTGAAGCAACTCGAGGGTAAATTCCTAAAGGAACTACAGTACAGTTCCTGGAGGAGCTCCGGAGAAATTGTGGGAGGGATTCCAGAGGAATTTAGAAAGCAACGTCTGAAAAAAAAATCAGTGGAGCTTCGAAAGAATTCCAGAAGAAACTCCCTAAGAGTACCCGGATGAAGTCCCAAGGAATTGCCGAAAAACAAATTCTCGGTGAAGCTCTGGAGACTTTTTCGGAAGAACTGTTGAGAAACTACCGGTGGAGCTCCAGAGGTACTTCGGAAGAATAACTGGAAGAACTCCGAAAGAATGTATAGACAAATTCCTGGAGAAACTCTGGAGGAATTTCCAGATCAATACTGGGGGAATGGATCTTTAAAGTAAACACAATTAACCAAACTTCGAGTGGTTCTTCAAGGAATATTATCAGACGTTTTTCCATCGAGTCTATTGAAGATTTTTTCAAGGATTCCTGAAATTCAATTTTTGCATCAACTCATTCATCAATATCCTCATGAGATTTCTTGTTTCAAACATTTTTCAGCACCTCTATGAAGAATTTGTTGGATAATTTGAGAAGAATTGAATTGAAAATTACATGTATTCCTCAAAAAACATCTGGAGAAAATCCAGTTTGAATTTGTTGATGATTATCCTGCTTTTATAAGAGAACCTGAGAGATTCCTGGTGTAATCCCTAGATAAATTTCAACACGAATACCTCAGTAAATATCAGGATGAATTTAGTAAGCACTTTTAAACGAATTCCACTACAAATTTGGTGAGTGTTACCATGAACAATTTCTTAAAGAAGAGCTGAAAAATTCATAGAAGAGTTTATTTGACAATTCCTCGGTGTAGACACTTTTTTTTAAATGTCTGGATGCATCCCTGAATTAATTTCTCGAGATATTCTTGAATAGTTAATAGGGCTGGGGAAACTTCTAGCAAAGTATCTAGGTTATTTTTGAATGAATCATTAAACAATTTAACTCCTGGCGTTAACAGTTGAATGAGATTCACAGTAAAATTGGGACTGGGATACACTCAAAGCTTTTAAGTATCGTAAGCGTGTTACTGCTTCCAAATGTTTAGCAGCATCCTTGCAGTCTTTGGAACATTGCACAGAGTCTTCAAATAAACTGATATGAATCAACCAGATAAACATTTTCTGTATGTTCAATGTTGTTTCATCAATACTGTTATGCAGTACTTTGAAACATTAACTCTACGAGCAATGACAATTATTGCTTACAATTCAGATCAATCATCAACAGAAAAATAACAAACCGATCAACATTTTGAAAAGTTGATTTCCATCGGACAAAAACGATTTATTTTAAGTTTCAAACAGCATGCAAAAGAACGCACATCAGCGTGTGCTTAATCATACGCGCCAAGCTGTTGTTGTCTAAACCTGAGATCAAGTGTGCTGTGCGCGGATGCAAACAATGCGTCAAGTTTTGCAACACAGTGGGGTGAAATGAACTGTTACCTGTTGCGTTTACGGACCAAAATTTATGACCCAAAGTGGCGTGTTCAAATCAAAATTGCAAGAGAACGCGTAGAGATAGAAGTTTGGTGTCAAAGAACGAATTGTAGAGCAGCTTGAAGCACACAACTTTGCTTAAGACAAGCATGAAATTTATTACGCATTTTTTAAAGTAAACTGAAAAAAACAAGAAAAAATCACTACCTTTGAACTTATTTGCTCTTAAAAATGAATTTATTTGCAAAACCCATTAGATGTAAAGTTGTTAGTAGATTGGAAATTTAATTAGCTTTCAAATGGAAGTAAGAGAATTGAGATTCGTTGAACTATTCCAAAGTTATAACCACTTAAAGGCAAACATATCCTAAAACATTAAATGTTTAATAACTCGGTAACAGTTAAGAATTGACCATATCCGTAGAACGATTTTTTTCATCTAACATGGTCCTCTATCACCCCTTAAAATGTCTGCACTCACGAACCTAACACCCTGTATGATTTCTAATAATTTCAAAGTCATTGATTTGTACTGAGATAATCAACTTTAAAGTTATCGGAGACATTATTCCTGAGGGCCACTAAACATTTTAGAGATTTTTTCTCCTTAAATTCTAAAAAAGATGGTTCCATAATTCCAATTATTATTTTAGGTTACCTACAGGATCTTGGCTTCAAGATTGGCTGGAAGTAGAAAATTATTAGGTTCAAATCCTTTGAGATCTATGGTCATTTCTCTTCCGTCTTAAAGCTCGAAAAACGACAGTCGCTAAGACCGCCTATCACATTTGGCTAGGTTTTAAAAAAAGTTGACATCAGAAATGTGTCAAACTTATTCCTTATGAACATAATAGGTCAAGATATTGAGCTATGTAGGAATGCTCAATTTGTTTATCTTGGTTGCATAGAAGCATACCTTCAAAGTTTGTACGGATAAGGGACCATCGAGTTAGCCATGAAAACCAACTTTTACTATGGTTCTCTATCTTTAATTCGGTTTTTTATTTAATCCAGAATAAATTTTAAGAAAAAATCCAGGGAAATTATGTATAAATCTTTGTATGAATTCTCATTAAATCTACTGAAGAATCTTTGGAGATTTACCATGGAAAAATCTAGGAATTCCTGAAAGAATTTCTGGATAAAATCCTGGATCAACCTTGAAAATTTAATGATTACAAAAACTTTTTGTGAACTCCTAGAAAAAAAAAAAAAAAAAAATCCAAAGATTCCCACTGGAAAATCATGGAACAATTCCTCAGAGCAATTTTCTGTACTGGAGTCTTGTCCGTGTATTAAAAATCAATAGCTTGGATACTCCCAAACAAATCATGATTAACCCATATTTATTCAAATTGATCGTCATCATCATGATCCGCCGTTACCAGGCAACCAACAAAGGTACCAGCAGGAATAAACACCGCAACAAGTGGCGGCATCCATCGCCAGAACACCATGGAAAAATAATCGCTCAAATTTGATCAAAGTAAGCGAGAATCCGAAGAGCATTCACGTCATAACTCTCATCTCAAAGCAACTCCTATTCGTCTGCGATGGATCACCATGGTGATCGCGGGTAGCACGCAAGTTACTTTATTCCCCATGCACATCGACCAATCTATGCAGAGAGAGTGAGTGAGCGCACGCCGAGCGGAACCAGCAGAACCGCGAAGTGGCGGCGCAACTGGGGATCGATTAAAAAGTGAATGACTTCTCGCCTGCTCGGATCATTCATAATATAGCTAGGCACCGGCATCAGGCGGCTGGATTTTATAGTCTAAGGGTAAAACAGTGAGCTTTAGCAACACTATAAAACCCCTACGGCTTCGGGTTATTACCCGAAGAGTCAAGTCTTTCTTCTGATTACCGCACCGCTGCTGATAGCTTTAATGGACTTGAGGGTGGTCGAGTCAGAGTACATTACGAGCATTAGCAATACACATACAATGAAAATTTATTGATTTGATCAATAATTCATAACCAGGATTTATAGGTTAAACTTGAGTACGGAAAGATATGAATTACTTTGATTGACTCTGTTTGAAGATGGATTCAATTTAGATCATCTCAAATCTGGAGCATCAAACAATTCGAAGACAATGCACTTGTTCTTCCTTTACGTACAAAAATTAGTAAGAAGTGAGAATTTTACGCTTTACTCATATCTGTGTGAAAATGTGTGAGCGTGCTCAAAAATAATAGCGAGAGAGTGAGCTCCACACGCTTAAAACGATTTCAACTTGTTTTGTCTTGCTGTATCGTTCTCAACAAACTCAACGCACTCGGCAAAGGCTTTGTGCCGCGAGACGAAATGTGCCAAGATAAGGATGGAGGTATCTTGACGGACGGACATGAGGCGAATGAAAGGTGAAAGCAGCACTTCGATGAACATCTGAATGGCGCTGAAGTAAACAGCAGTACAGTAGGATTTTTCTTATGTGTCAAGTTTGAACAAATTACGCTCTGTGTCACCCTCTTCTTTTTCTTCTTAGCATTACGTCATCACTGGGACTGAGCCTGCTTCTCAGCTTAGTGTTCTTATGAGCACTTCCACAGTTATTAACTGAGAGCTTTTTTGACAAAGTTGTCATTTTCGCAACCGTATATCGTGTGGCAGGTACGATGATACTCTATGCCCAGGGAAGTCAAGGAAATTTCCTTTACGAAAAGATCGCGGACCGACCGGGAATCGATCCCAGACACCTTCAGCATAGCTTTGCTTTGTAGCCGCGGGCTCTAACCACTCAGCTAAAGAAGGCCCCACCATACATGGGATTTGCCATTGTGACAACGGTATTATTTAGATCTATTATGACATTAATAGAAATAGCCGTGTCGGTAAACGCGCAGCTATTCAGCAAGACCAAGCTGAGGGTCGTGGGTTCGAATCCCACCAGTCGAGAATCTTTTCGGTATACGCATGCAAAAAATGGTCATTGGCATAGTAAGCTCTCAGTTAATAACTGTGGAAGTGCTCATAAGAACACAAGCTGAGAAGCAGGCTCTGTCCCAGTGGGGACGTAACGCCAGAAAGAAGAAGATGACATTACCGTACGTATCCTTAGTGTATAGTGCATGTCGCATTACTGCATTTCCATTGACAGGTATTGAAGCATCGATTTCTGTACAGTTCTTGTTTTGATTCCTCAGAGATTAATAAAAATCGAATATGATGAAAAGGTCCCGCTATTTACATTTACATTTACATTTCATAGAAACTTACACCTCAGCGAAGGCGCGCCCCTTAGTAATTGTTTGTTTAGTAATCAGCATTCACGCGAGTCTTTGAATTACCAGTACTTACAGTCCTTGTTGAGTTAATACTCATGAGTGTTATCCTGGCTTCAAGTGTAGTCTAGGTAAAATAGATTCAATTTCAGAAACTATTGCCAGTAACAAGGACTTTGTACCGTAAATGCTTGAATTATCAGAACATATTTCCCTAGCCTGACAAACAAGATGAGACTTGAGTTCAAATAGGTATGCCTACATCTTGATATGATACTTTTTGTAGAAGACAGTTGTTTGAATGGTGGTAGGTCATTCGGCATAAAGTCGTTTGCATGAAGTCATTTGCCATAACGGTCGTTTGGCATTATGGTCGCGAATTGGGCTCACTATTAATACCACAAAGACAATAGACCATGTACGCTGGTAGATACCGTGGGCCCATAGGTGATGTTGGTAGTGAGGTGGTGGTATTTTTGAAGTAGTTGAAGAATTTGTGTACCTTGGAACTCCAGTGGCTTGCGATAATGATGTTACCCGCGAGATAAAAACGCGTATTGCAGCTGTGAGTCGGGCTTTTTACGGACTTTGTAACAAGCTAATGTCCCGCAGTTTACAGACGAAGACCAAACTGGCTTCGTACAAGACTCTAATTCTTCCGATAGCTCTGTACGGCCACGAATCTTGGACGTTGAAAGAGGCCGACCGGAGAGCTTTTGGGGTCTTTGAACGTAAAGTGCTGCGAACAATACTCGGTGGTAAATTTAACAATGACATCTGGTGGCGTCGCATGAATCACGAGTTATACCAAGTTTATGAAGAAATGAATATTGTTAAGCGTATAAAACACGCCGGTGGGCTGGGCATGTAGGTCGCATGTGGGAGCTAACGTCAAGCTTAACTAATATTCAGCAGAGAACCAGGAAGAGGCGTCGCCTCCGTAGAAGAACGCGCACCAGATAGCTTTTTGCAGTTGAGGAGGATTTAATGTCGCTTAACGTTCAGAGCGACTAGAAGCGATTGGCCCAGGACCGGGTCCAATGGAGAAGACTTCTTCATTCGGCGTAGATTCAACGTAATAGCAAGAAATTGTTGCCCAACAAGTATCAGGTAAGTTGTTGTTGTTGTTGTTGTTTGAGAGGGACTTTAACCCGAAGGTCATTCGTACCTTATCGCAAGTATCAGGTAAGTGAACATAGACCGTTCTCTAGAGCTAAATTTTTATTAGACAATATTTTGTAAAGCCTTATTTTTTATACATTTTGCTGTTTGATTCATTCTTTTAGGCCTTGCTGTTAGTCTGCTGATAACTAGTCATATTTTTTTGCTATGTGCTCGGTGGTGCCGTTCTCGGTAAAAAGCTTCGAAAAAAGCCGATATTCAAGAAAAAAGTGTGTCAATTTTCTAAGATGCACAAATTATATGTGATATATTGTGTTCAAATCTGCTCATATAACTCATTATGCCAAAATATATAACTCATATAACTCATTATGCCAAAATGCCATTATACCATACTACTTTATCCCAAACGGGGTACAGTTGTCTGAAATGTGTATGCACACTTTCACAATCGAATTGATATTTTTTAACGAAAATTTTAGCAAAACTAGGAATGTGTCTCTGCATTCGAACATTTGACCAGTTGTTCACATTAAGAACAAAACCTAGAATTTTTTAAAGACATCCGTTATGCGTTCGTTTAATCTTATTTCAAAATTATGGTTGGCATTTTAATGCCAAACAATCTCAAATGAAACCCTTATTGAATTCTATGACACTACCCCGAACGCCACTCAATTTTTTTAGTTGTCGATCTAGCATTAAGATCATGTAAAAGGTCATGTAATGCGTTGGCTCAAAACGCTCGAATATGGACTTCATGAATGAGCACAAAAATGTCCTTTGGTTTTGAGATAAATGTGTTGATTACCTCAACCTACTAAAAGCCAACCCTCCAATTACTTCACACGAAATTGTGACCGGGGTTTCTGAAGCTATCAAGGAGTCTCTGGCGGATTTGAAATTTGATCTCCAGAAAACAAAGGAATTGACTGAATCGATTGTAGATAAACTTCCTACGCAAGAAAATCTTGGACTTAATACAACTCGTTCTGTGTGGCCAAGTATCAAACGAACTCGCGAACATGTAAAGGAAACGCCTAGATCTCGTCCCAATGACAAGCTTGCAGTGGGAACAAAATCGGTCGAAAAGGAACAAATCGTTGTTGAAACGATACCTAAGCCCACCGAAAAGCTCTGGCTGTATTTGTCAAGGATTGCCCGCCACGTCACAGAAGCTGATATTTCTGAGTTGGTGAAAAACTGTTTGCAAACTGATGACCCAATTGATGTGAGGAAGCTGGTACGCAAAAATGCTGATTTGAAACAATTTGCGTTTATTTCGTTTAAAATTGGCTTGGATTTGAAGCTGAAAAATACCGCTTTGGATCCTGCTGTTTGGCCCAAGGGTATCTACTTCCGTGAATTCAAAAATATGTCTACGGAACGGGATTTTTGGGGATAAGCAAAAATTCCAAGAATGGACGATGGAACACCTCATGTTACCGGGACACCATTGATTGTGTCCATTAGCGGAACTTGAAATCAAATCTAGAGGGGGCTTGAGGCATTCGATAAAAAAATCCCTTAAGCAAAGTAAAAACTTAACATCAGAGTTCATATTTTCTAGGGGGGGCTTGAACTTTTCTAGGGAGGGCTAAGACCCCCCTAGCCCCCCCGTTTTTACGCCAATGATTGTGTCATCTCCTGCCAATCGTCAAACACCTTTACACCAATAACGGAACGCACATCACAAAGCATGATGGAAGCCCCCAAGCCACCCGACACAGTCGAGCCCAGCCGTTCTTCGTTAGTTCCTGCATGATCCGGCCGTCCAAGTCGTTCCGTTCCTGTGTTCGGAATTGGTGAGGGGGTCTTCCAGCATGCTAGCTCAAACAAGTATGCAAATAATAGAGTTTCTTCGTACGCTGAATCCTGTTCAATTCGCAGAAGCAATGTTAATGACACGCATACCACGAATCCAGTAAGACCAATAAGTTCAACTGAACGCACGACGTTTTGCGTAACGAATTCCCGCGAGCCACGCAGACATGACACTAGCGATCATCATCCGAATACTCACCAATCTTCAACAACGGAACGCACATCACAAGCCGTTCAGCCGTTCTTCGTTAGTTCCTGCTTGTTCCGGCCGTCCAAGTCGTTCCGTTCCTGTGTTCGGAACCGGCGAGGGGGTCTTCCAGCATGCTTGCTCAGGCAAGTTTAACCAACTCGGAATATCATCACTGCCTGAAGTATTTTGATTTCTAGTGCGATCGCTGCTACAACTGCTTCACTACAGCCGACTAGGAGTGACAACGCCAGTGTGAATTCGCTATCAACGGCTACTTCATTTTTACGCGTGGGCTCTGAGGATGCAAATGTTCATTCAGCATTGCATGTCAATGTCATAACCACGAGTTCAACTAAGGCTGTGAACCGTTTCATCAGTTCGATTAATTATTAGTTAAAATTTGACATTTTGATAGTTATTTTCCCCTCAAATGGTAAAATTGAACATCGCGGTCGACCCATTTGAGCTTTGACAGTCGAGTAGTTATTTCAGAACAAAGTTGACAGATGGTTAGTTATTCTCAAATTCACAGGAGCATAAAATAACTTTCGAACTGTCAAGTTTAACCATGCTCCAGAGCAGGGTTATTTCTAACCGGAAGGGAAATAATTATCGAGCTGTCAAATTTTAACTAAAAGTTAAACGAACTGGTGAAACGGTTCACAGCCTAAAGATGATATTCTTGACATTTATTATCAGAATGACGGTGGATTGAATTCTTGCTTGAACGACTATTTACTGGCTAGCTCAGATTGTTGTTACGACATCATTGCGTTTACCGAAACCTGGTTGACTCAAAACACTCTCCTAGATCATCAGTATGAAGTATTCCGTTGCGATCGTGGGCCACATAACAGCAGGAAAACTAAAGGTGGTGGAGTCCTACTTGCTATTCGACAAGGCATAAAAGCTCACTTAATTGAAGACGATACTTGGTCTTCAGTTGAGCAGTTGTGGTTGGCAATTGAACTATCGGATCACACCCTCTATCTGTGCGTTGTTTACATCCCTCCCGATAGAACGCGTGACGACTTCCTAATTGAAGCACATACTAATTCTGCTTCAACTATCGTTGACAGAGCCTCGAATTCTGACGAAATTGTGGCAATTGGCGACTTCAATTTACCTGGTATTCGCTGGCGATCTTCGGACAATGGTTTCCTTTACCCAGATGCTTGTCATTCAACGTTGAACGTGAGTACAACCAAAATTCTCGACCGTTACAACACCGCTACACTTCGGCAAATTAATCATGTAGTGAATGAGAACGGCCGAAGCCTCGATCTATGTTTGGTTAGTTCCCAAGACGTGGCTCCTAATATAGCATTAGCTCCAGCACCATTTGTGAAGCCCGTCATCCATCATCCAGCATTACACATCAGCTTTGATACAAGTAACAAAGTTGAAAGTAAGGTTGATTCAGCTACTATCTCTAACGACTTCAGGAATGCAGACTATGACAGTATTCAACGTATTTTTTCAACGCTAGATTGGGACAAGCTTCTCGATGTAAATGATGTTAATACTGCAGCACAAACATTTTCACATGTTTTGTGGCACGCGATAAACCGACATGTCTCTAAAAAGACAGTCTCTGAAGGTCGTAATCAGTGGCAGACTCCGGAACTCCGTAGATTGAAGAGACAAAAGAGAGCAGCGCTAAAAAAGTACTCCAAGAAGAAGACCGCGTCATTGAGGAACCATTACGTGCGAGTTAACAACATCTATAAGAGCCTAAGCAGGCGATGCTTTCATCGATACCAAATCGAAGTTCAACGGAAACTCAAATCTCACCCAAAATCGTTTTAGAACTATGCCAAACAGCAGCGTCAGGTCTACCATCTTCGATGAAGTGGAACGAAACGATTGCTTCCGAGCCACAAGTTATATGCGACCTGTTTGCAACGAAGTTTTCTAACATTTTCTCTGAGGAAGTGCTCACAGATAGACAGATATCGTTAGCATCTGCCAACACACAGACCGATGATGAATCTATTTTAACAGCAGTACGTAAACTGAAAGCATCAACTTGCTCAGGACCTGATGGAATTCCGTCGGTATTTTAGAAAAACTGCATAGACAGCTTGCTTGCACCCTTGCAAAGGATTTTTAAACTGTCACTTTCGACCGGAGTATTTCCATCCTGCTGGAAGAGCGCCTACATGTTTCCAGTACACAAAAAAGGTGATAGGAAGGACATCGAGAACTACCGTGGAATTTCTGCGTTATGTGCAGTCTCTTAACTCTTTGAGCTTGTCGTTACGGATCGGCTCTATTTCCATTGCAAGCATGTCTTGAGCCTAGACCAGCATGGCTTTATTCCAGGACGTTCAACTGCGTCAAACTTGTTATGTTTAACTTCCTACGTGACTGACAGTATGCTCGAACATGCACAAACTGATGTGATTTACCTGGATCTTTCTGCTGCTTTCGATAAGGTCAACCACCAAATTCTCTTAGCAAAGCTGGCAAAGTTGGGCATTAGTGTGGGACAAAAATCAAATCCCAGCTCCAGTCCACTTTTCGTGCTCCTCTTGGGTCCTGTAATGACTGTGCAAAATTTTAGCTGAATCCGTGAAACTATATTTTAGCGCCAGCGGTTTGAAGTTTACATAGGATTTACTATGGGGAAACTAAGTTTTCCAAAAATAAATCTCTAGAGGCCGTCCATGGTCCCCATAATTCAAATCTGTTGAATTTCTGTATAGAAAAAATATCAATGAATCATACCTTCGAAGATCACAAATCGATCGGACGCATGCCGAAAAAGTTATTAAGCATAAACCAATTAGTAATACTCCGAACGGATCATTATTTCATTTAACTAGCAGCACTGCTGCTTCTGCTGTCGGTGGGTGGTGGTGGTGGCGTGTTTGCTATGGTTAGGGATTCACGCAGCAAGGGAGAAACCCGATAGCGTGCGTTAAAAGTGAACGATTTGAATGAAATTTTCACATTTGTTGTTGGTATGGGCGGCGTAATTTCCACAGGTGTGAATATTATTTAATCCAAGTGTTATTTATTGAACGGCGTATTTACTATATGATTTTGAAGGATCAGTAGAGCATATAAGCTCAAATTCCATAAAAAAAATATAGCCATGGTTGATGATATTTAGGGAGATAGCGTGCAGGTTTTTGTTTATAATCTACTTATATGAAAAGACAAAGAAACACGAAAACTAGCGAAGACATTTACGATTTTAAAGTGTTTTAATATGCGCTTTATTTTTTAAAGGTTGTTTAGCATTACTAGTTATTCGGGGCGTGTTTATTTTTAATTGTGTTGAACACTTAGTATATGTCTATGAAGATATAGTAAGAAGAACCCGTGTTTTAGGTTACATAAATATCTCAACCGAAATTATTGTTGACGATGTGTCCATTATAACGAGTTTAAGTTTTCAAATTTGGAATACATTGAAGTATAGAAAATAATTAATAAATTTAATAACAAATTGTTACCTGAAATTTTTGACTGAAAAAACATGACTTCTTTCAAATTATAAGTGAAACACATGTTTGAATTATATTTTTCCCTTTTTTATTTCTCAACAAGTTTTTAATCCAATTCATCAATAACAAAACCTCTTTTGAGTTCAATTTCAAATCATAGAAAACAACACGTATCATTATGCTTATTCTAAACTTCAGTATTTCAGCGGCTTCAATTTTCTGTGATATTCTACTACTTGTAGCAGATCATTATGTTGTTTTGGATCTTTTGTTATTTTGTTATTATAGTCTGTTGCCAGTTTCACTGCCCTCTCTGCTACATCGTTCACTACTTCCAGAGCCATTACACGATCTCTTCCCAATTGAAAGGCTTCATCTTTTTCCCACTCCGCGGGATCAATATGAAGAAAACTCGTCTTTATTCTCATTATATCAAAAAAAGTTTTGGAAGCCTCCGTAATGTAGCTTGAAACTGTCATATTTTCATCGATTTGAGTTGCCCTCATTGGAATTTTGTTCTGGACCTTGTCCGTCTTTCTTCTCTTTGTATGGCTTCCTAGTGGTGTCGCTGAGCTGTTTAAGGCCACCACCATTTTTTGCTTTTCCAAACTATCGATTGCTGGGTCAAAAAATGCCATGGCCGCGTTCCATTCGGACAAGTACCACAAATGATTTTTAAACGCCTTCAATGCCGCCGATCTGTATTTTTCATCGTGGAACCTATGGATCTCATTGGAAAACTCCAAATCGACTCGTATGGCGGAAATGGAACAGTTCACTCGAAACCAATACCTTACAAAACATTGGGCGATGAACAGAGCCACGGTCGTGTAATGGTCCCACAGTTTCTGATCTTCTCGATTATCTGTCCAAATCCATAACTTCAGCAGATAAATGATTCGACCCATCCATCTTGCGCGGCTGAGACAACCTGCTTTTCGTAATCTTATGCCTTTAGGAGGAACTTCACCCAAAAACATAATTACCAATTCAAGAAGCTCTTCGTAATCTCCTCGTTGCTGTTGATTTGCAAGTTGATCCTTGCAAAATTCAACAACGCTATCCCTCCAAGGCTCAGTCAATGTCTTCAAACGGATGTCGTCTAGAACGGTCTTAAGTTTTTGGTCACCTCGGTTTTCGTTGAATTCTTTTTTGAATTCATTAAAACAGTCGAGATTGCTGGATTTCGATTTGTCGCCGAAGATTTCGAAGACATGTTTGAGTACAATTTCTGCCACGTGGTGGCGGCATGCCAACGCTAGCATGTTTTTGTTGAGGAGCGCAGGAAGGCGACTTATGATGCCATTGTTTACGCCGGTGTTAACGCTGGTAGTGTCGAAACTCATACCGACTAGCCTTTCCTGCAATCCCCACTCGCTAATTACTTCCATTATCGCAGCCGTTTCTGCACTGGCCGTTCCACTCGAAACTGTTGGTACTGAAAGCAGTTTTGACACTCCCGATCCAGTTACTACTATGGGAAGCCGGTCAACACGTTTCCCATTTTGGTCAGGTAGCATTTTTCCATCCAAGTGAAGTACCAAAGGTACAGATGGATCAAAACTTTGCTTAAGCTGATGAATACACAAAGTAAGAAAACAAAGGAAAAAAGATTTAAAGATTAAAAGATTAAAAGATATTTAAAATAAAACCAGTCGACATGATAAGGATTTAAGAAATTATGATTGAGCATGTTAATAACTTTCTTATTTAGAACTATTTTAAAATATTAATATTACAAGAACTATGACAAGAACTGAAATCAACAGTTGAAACGTTTGTTTTTTTAATTGCACTCTAATTCAAAAAACCGATTCACGTTGGTTGAAAAAAAGTTGTATGTAATTTTAAGCAATCAAAATTGGTAAGCTTTTATAAACTTTTAAAACGGAAGTTATGTTTTCTTATTTAAATAGTCGAACTGTTTTTATTAAAGCCGATTAATAATTCGACCTATGTTATAAGAAATATATATTTACTTTTTCTGCCAGTTCCTGGCGATGCTGCATCCTGGAACGACGAATGGTCTGATAATTGATCGAGTATTCAGTTGAGCTGGATGATTTTGTATGGTTGTCCTCAATTAGGGCTTCAAGTATCATACTTGCATTTCGATTCGAAATTCCAGTTCTTTCAAATGCTGCTGCCACTTTCGGGGTTGTGAGATTAATTTTATAAGCGACTGGCCCTGAAAATTGAAAATAAAATTCCTCGAGCAATTTGTTCTCGTTTATTTTGACCGGTTCTTAGTCGATGTCTTGAAAATCACAGTTCTCTCCGTAAAAAAACAACAAGTGAAAACATAAAATCATACAACTTCTAGCAAATTTAACGAGCTGTGCTATTTTGTAGATTTGTCATTTATTCCGGAGAAAACTGCTTCTTCACAACATTGCACATTTTTTACATGAAATCTTAAACTAGGTAGGACATCCATCTTATTCATTCATTCACAATGAGCAGACTTACACACATCTTGGTAATGTTGTATAGTTTCTTCAAGGATTCATGAGATACATTTAAACAAAGTTTCTTCCAGAAATAACACCCGCAACTTTGAATATTTTTCTGAAATTCCATCTCAAAAGGCTCCTTTAATCCATTTGAGTTATTTTAAGATTTATTTACCGTTTTTCCACCGGTTATGTGTTTTATGAAAAGTTAATCTTCAAAACACAAAGCTTAAGTTACTAAAAAGCTAAATGTTAATCTAATCATTTGTAACAAAACTTCCTCCGTAAACTATTTCAACTATTCAAGTAATTCATTGAATTTATCAACAAATTCGAATATTGCTTCTAAGAATAAACCTTGCAGAATTCAAAGAAAGATATCTAGAATATTTCTTTTTTGGTTCTGCTGGGTTATTTTTGTGTATTAATGTTCTTGGAGATTTTCGTAGAAAAAAATAATTATACAAATAAAAGCCGGATGAAGCATTTGTTGAAAACCTGAAAAAATCTTTGAATTGTTTTAAATTATTTACTTGGAAGAATTTCTCTTTCAATATTTGAGGGAGTTATGAAGACAAAATAAAATGCAGAATAACTGCTAAGTGAATTTTTAAACAAAATTCTTAAAAAAAAAATTCTCTGGAGAAATTCTTGCAGGAATCGTTATAAGGTGTTTATGTGTAATACCAGGAGTTAAGAATATTATAATAAGGATAGCTTGGATACGGGTAAAATTTCTTAACTAACTTTACGTTACAGCTAACTCCAATTCTCTGAAACTTCCTTGAAATAGCCCAATCAGCCTATCTAGAGAAATTATTAGGATGATATGTTGAAACTACTCGAGGCAAATTACGGGAAAATCCTTAGAATAACTTTTAGAAAAATCCTTCTTAAGGACAATGCTTGGATAAACCATGTTATTTGGACATTTTATGACAGTTCATATCAAAATTTAGTACAGGTCGGACTCGATTATCTAGAGACTTGATTAACCGGTGGCTCGATTATCTGGGATTCGATTATCCGGAATTTTAGACCCGATTATCCGAATTTTTTTAATGTTCTTGTTTTTCAATTTTTATGAATAAATCTAAGATAATTTGGTATTGCAACATACAATTTGAATGGTTTTGCAGTTTTGAACGTATTTAAGAAAAAGGGGGTTTTGAAAACGTGGTTTATTGTGTATGCTGGTCAAAAAATTTTTTTTTTCTTGTTCCTAGAAATAATTTCTGGCTACGCCACCGCATCATCTTAATAAAACAGCGAAAAAAGATAATATTTAAGTTTTTTTTATCGAAGATTTCAATATTTTTTTTAGTGATTTGATTATCCGGAGTGAAAAAAAAATCGAAACTCCGGATAATCGAGTCCGACCTGTATCTCCATTATATTGTAGGTAGTGATAATGACGATTTGTCAAATTGTCTGATTTTGTTTCTATTTTCTCAAATTTATGCCACACGAATATGCTTCGCAATACATAGTATTTTTGTGTGCATTAAATACGGAAAAAATAAGAAATTGACTTAGTAATTAATTCCCAGGATGTGCTAACATTACATATCCGATATTTATATCATAAAGTGCAGAAAACACCAAGGGACCGTCCATAAATGTCGTAGCATTTTAGTGGGGAGGGGGGAGCTTACGATTTTTCTACTTACCAGGTATGGGAAAATAGGCTACGATGGGGGAGGGGAGTGTCAAAAATTAACCGAAAAATGCTACATCATTTATGGACGCTGCCCAACATAATTTGAAATATTACGAAATTTTTACTCACTCTTCTCTTTTCCGCGGTCAGTGAAGTTCCGCTCTGCTTTTTTCTCAGTATTTTCCTTGTCTGATTCCAGCGTTTGGTTGACTTTTAAAGGACTCTCCGAACATGGCACCGTACAGGGAAATTTATCAGAAAGTTTATTCACAAAAAGTTGTCTCTTTTCTTCGGCATTTGACGACATTTTGCTCTTTGAACGCTGAGTATCTATAGAATGTAAATTTTCGTCATATCAGTAGAAAAAAATAAAGATAAATATCGAATTTAACCTCGCCAATCATTGTACAATCGCTGCAAGCAAGCTTGTATGATATCTTTTCGTTTTATCGCCAGGCCCTCAATTTCCAATTTCATTATTTGGTCGGCCGCTTCACTTATGCTCATTGAAACGTTGAGATGTTTTACATAATTGTAAAAAAACAACACCTGCAAGGCTTCTCTTTTCGTGGGAATTCTGTTCTTACTAAAATTAATCAACACTGGTCCGATTAAAGGCACCTGGACTTTTGAACGCAAACACTGTTTTACTGCCGAGCTTGCCATGTTTTTCGATACAACAATCACAGCTCGCGCTCTACTTTTGATTTTTTATACAGTTGACTAGTAGCTGCCGGAATCACGTCAACAATGCCATTCACTGGGTTGACACGGTTGACAGAGAGAGTAAGATAAGAAGAGAATGAAAAGCAGAGAAACAGCGGAGAGGATAGAAGAGAATTTGCAAGAAGACGCAAAAATATATTTCACAAAGCACTTGCACTTACGGAATACCTCGTTAAGTACTGTCATCGTGTGTGAGAAATAATAAAGTAAGACATATTGTTTCTCTTGTTTTCTCACATTAAACCGATGAAAATATCAGCTATTTTGTAGTCCCGAATTGAACGTTATTTTAAAGATTGATCGTGTGCTGTGCATTATAATCGCCATCATGTGGCAATCATTTCAATCCAGAGATTATTTAATTGCTATCGATACAACCAATAAGTGGATTATTAACAAAAATCTGCACGCTATCTCCCTAAATATCATCAACCATGGCTATATTTTTTTTATGGAATTTGAGCTTTGTCGAATCCGCCGTTCATTTTTCGGGATATTCGCAGTCGAACTTTAATTTCCCAGCACTGAGAGTGGAACGGACACAAAATGCGTTCGTCCACATCAACGTATGTCTACAAACTGACGATGAGTTTTCTGCTAAGCGACGGCATACCCCGCATAGTTCGTTGCCTGTCGATCGCCTCCTTTTCGCTCTCACACTCATCCACACTCTTGTGTATCTCGCTTGCCAACCACCAGGTTCGGGTTGAACTCGGAAGACGAACAGTCGCGAATACACATTCAGTTCGTCTCTAGGGCGAGCTTCTGTATGTGTGAGCTCTAACCATCCGACAAATGCACGAGCACATCGTGTATGGCGCATTGTGTGTCGGATAGAAACACAGAGAAGGATGAAGAACCGTTATGATCATGCCGTTAGGATCTAAAGTACACTGAAACAAATGATTCTGTTTTTTTATATATTTATTTTAACAATTCTTTTATATTTATATATATTTTAATAATTCGCTCATCGTATCTCCTACAATCACCCCCTCTCCTACTCTACTGATAAATGTGATACAAAAACATATTTTTCAGTCTCTCTGGCTTTCTGATCGTTCTCTTTGGTCTTTCTTCGGACTCACCAGTAGATTCATCGATTGGTTCGTCGGGATCTTGTACACTTGAAGCTAATGTCGATTCAGACGAGGACTTTCCGTTTGGAGCCCGTTTTACATCAGCAACATTACGTGCATATTGCACTCCTTGCTCACTTTGCACTACTACCTTTGCCCCTTGGCGTGTTAAGACCGTATACTGTTGAGTAGAAAAAGAGGCATCCGTCTTATTCTTCTTTGGAATCGACAGTACAACTTTGTCTCCGACCGTTATGTCAGAGTCTTTTGCTCCTCGATGGATATCTGCGTATTTCTTACTAGTCAATTTTGTCACTGCGTCCTGATCTCGAACATCTGATCGGTCTAACTCCTTGTTCAACTTAGACTCCCACAATGTTGGAAAGAAGCCTCGGTATCTCCACCCAACCAATAACTCGAAGGGTGTTATGCCAAGACGAGCATGCGGCTTAATAGTGTTATGTGCATGTACATAGGATTGTAACGAATCCTTCCAGCTGCATCCATCTTGTTTGGCGCCGGCCAGGGCTTTTATAATGCCCTGGTTTTGCCGTTCCACAGCTCCGTTAGACTGTGGGTGCAGCGGGATTGATTTGTTGACTTTCACGCCCTTTTCTTCCCAGTGTGTGGTGAATTCGCTGCTTTGGAAAGGGGGTCCATTGTCGCTCTGTATGGTCAAAGGCAATCCCCAAGTAAAGAAGATTCGGTTGAGCGCTATGTTGGTATTCTTCGCGTCAGTACCTCTCATTTCAGCTACAGCGATATACCTTGAATAGGTATCGACCACGACTAGAAATTCCCCTGATCCGCAGCCTGGTATAGACAAGAAGTCGATCTGCAGTACTTGCCAGGGTCCGTCAGGCAACGTACGATTCGTCAATGGAGTTGGTGGGTTTTTTCTTGAAATAGCCAAACAAGTTTCGCAGCCTTTAACGAACGATTCTACATTTTTACTCATATTTGGCCACCAAAAGTACTCCCTCATTATACGCTTCATAGCCGCACATCCTATGTGACCCTGGTGGGCCGTACTCATTATCTTCGAACGAAGTTCTGCTGGAGCAACAATCTTGTCATCTTTAAAAATCATCGATCCTAGCGAACGCAAAGACTTTGATTCAGCCTCGAATCTACGAAGTTCTTCTGGCCAAACGTTAGAACCTATGGACATTTTTACTGTGAGTAGCTCTGTGTCTCGTTCTGAGGCGTCTTCAATATCTTTCCAAGTAACACTCATCATTCCGCCATCCAGAGTGTAAAGCAGGTGTCTATCGTTCTCTTCATCGAACGGCTCGTCTTGACGGGTTTGGGCGATTAAGCGTGACAGAGCATCTGCCACGTTTAAGTGACCAGGTATACGCTTTACAACGAAATCAAACGCTTGAAGCCTCAAGGCCCAAGACTCAGCTCTTGTGACAGCCCGCTTACTTGATCGATGTCCCTCGCCGAATATAAATTCGTTCGCCTCGGAATCGGTGCGAATAACGAAAGATTTTCCAGTCAAATAAAACGCAAATCGCTCCACTCCCCACACGATCGCCAGCGCCTCTCGCTGAGTTTGTGGATATTTGCTTTCTGCCTGCGTAAGAGCTTTTGATGCACATGAAATAATTCGAGGTGTTTTTTCTGCGTCAAACTGAACCAACACCGCCCCTAAGCCTACGGGTGAAGCGTCCACGAATAGTTCGGTCTCGTCCTTGTGATTGAAGTATCCAAGCCGGGAAATCGATTTTAGGGCTTCCAGTTTAAGAAACGTGAATTCGTCTTCTTCAGCCCTAGACCAATAAAATGAATCGGACTTGGCTAACTCGCGTAGGTGCTTAGTTTTATCTGCTCGCATATAAATGAATCGCTCCGAAAAGTTCATAAAACCGAGAAAACTTTTAACTTCGTGCACGGACTCGGGTCTACGGAATTCTCGTATTGCTTTTAATTTATCGTCTTCAACGCGTAGGCCCTCGTCGGACATGGAAAAACCTACAAACTTAACTTTCTTCTGCCCTATCACACACTTTTCCATATTGATTCGTACATTATGTTCGTGAAGTCGACGAAGCACAGCGTTCAAATTTTCGTCGTGCTCCTCTTTTGTTGCTCCGTGAACGATGACATCATCCAAGTAACATTTCTGACCTCGGCACCCCGCGAGGACCTTTGTCTGCAATGCTTCCTGGAAAATGTCAGGAGCATTGCAAAGACCAAAGGGCAATCGCTTGAAACGATATGTAGCATCGCCCGCAAAAAAATTAGTCAGGTGGCGCGATTCTTCGGCAATTTCTACGTGGAAGAATGCGCTGGTCAAATCTATAGTGGAGAACCACTTAGCGCCATGAAGATCTGACAGAATTTCTTCCAACGTCGGCATTCGGAAAGGAGTGCGTATGATGCACTTATTAGGCCCTCTGAGGTCTACTACCAAACGGATGTCGTCTTTGCCCTTAGGCACGACCAGTAGAGAAGAGCAAAACGACGTATCCATGGAATCCGTTACACGTTCTATTATTCCAGTTAACAACAAATCTCCCAGTCTTCGCTGTGCTTCCGCCCGAAACGGCAAGGGGATATTGGTAAAAATGTTGCGAGAAGGTGGTTTACTTTTATCGTATGATAATACCACTGGTGGTAGGTTAAACTTTGGGAACTCTTCAGATGTCGCTAATGCCAGGATTTCGCCAGGAAAGTTATTGAACGAGCTATTGTGCGATACCACGTTCCTAACTGGTACGCTGAGTCCTAAGTGGAGGACACTGTATCGCAGCGCTGTTTCCTTGCCCAACAATGACCTAGCATTTTTAATGACATAAAATTTCTCAAAAAAACGAGGTCGATCATCGGAAATGGATAGCTCAGCAACGAACGTCCCAACAACAGAGATCACACCCGAGCTAGCATATGCACGGAGTGGCTTGTCGGAACCACTCGAGACACAAAACAACTGCTCCTTGGAATGTTCGTCGCTCATCAGGGTTGAAAAAACATTTTCGTCGATCGTATTAACTTCGGCGCCGGAATCGATTAAAAATACTACGGGAACGTTGGCAATACAGCCGAGAATGTTACCTTCCTGCTCCATACCATAGCATCTGTTGATGGAAACTAACTCCTGTGCCACGCTCTGTAAATAACCACCAAATGAAGTTCGCTATTAGTAAACCCCTTACAAGTGTTGACCGCTCAAGCAAAACCTTTCATCTGATGTCAATTTATTTTAGCCGAATAAATATATCAACAAAAAACAAGATAATCCTGTCGTTTATTCAAATTCGCTTCATAAAGCATAGGCAAAATTAACATAGAGAAAAAAAATGCTGCGAGACGTCAGATTGTTGATCAGCAACTCAGTTAATTTAGGTAGAAAAATCACTTACAGCGCTTGTCTCCTCAGATTCGTTTTCCTCCTTTGACACGATTGCAATCTTCTTCGGTTTAGTCGAGCTTTCTGCTTCGTCGCTGATCCTGCGCTTAGGTACACCCGGTGCGGGCATCGTTCGACAGGCTCGTTCGATGTGGCCAACAGTATGGCAGTTGCGGCAAACTTTCTGGATAGCATGACAGTTCTCCGGAGAATGAAAACGGCTTGTGCATCTCCAGCACGCGACGTTTGCACCACGATTGGAATCAGCTGTACCTTCGTTTCGGCGATGGTAACTGCTGCTACCTCGGAAGTTCTGCCAGTTTCCTGCTCGCCCTGGATAGCCATTGTTCCTACCTCGAAATCCTTTGAACGATCCACCTTGATAGCTCGAACGACGGTAGCTTGTCCCTGGTTGGCCATGTGAAACAGCTGCTACTACGGCCTCTGTAGTAGATGGGTGGGTCTTCGCAAAAATTTCCTCGTTTTTCTTGTCCATCTCGTATCCGTGAACTTTGTCTGCAAGCTCCAACAATGATCCCCCTTTTCGCAGCAGCTTACGTGCAGCTTCGCGAACCTTAATGTTGAGGGCATGTAACTGTATCACTTCGGCAACGCTTTCCGTTTGCTTATCGTCATCAAAATCACAAAGCTTTGCAGCAGAGATCACTCGCTTCACGTATTTCGTATCGGTTTCATCAGGCATTTGTGACATCGCTCTTAACTTTTGTCGTTGCACGAGATTGTATTCGCGTGATCCAAAAAAGTTCTTCAATCGTTTTATGGCATTCGAATAGGGAGCAGTCGAAACATCCGGCACGCTTTGTGCTGGAGTTCCATCCAAAACTTCCAGCAATTTGGGACCGGCCTTCACTCGCAAAACGTTCATTTTAGTGATTTCATCGCTTACTCCGATCAGATCCATGGACGCTTCCAATAATTCCTTCCAGGTTTCGAAAGACTTCCGGTCGATGTCATCTTCGTTCTCTGCCGGTTTGCATTCCGGAATGCTGAGCGATGCAACCGAAAGTGTGTTCATTGATGTCAACAGCAGTGAATTGTTTTGGTTGCTCGCAAACTCTTCACGCATTGTTGAGTGTCTTGGCATACTTCCGGAGTCTTCCTCGAACCGTAATTTTGACTCACGAAGCTGTTTATTGTCAGCGCGGACTTGTTTCAGTTTTACAGATAGTTCAGAAGTGCGCTTAACCTGAGCTTCCAAAGCCTTTTCTAGTTCTTTTTTTTGTGTGCCGAACAGATTTTCTGAAAAGAACAATTTGTTCGATCACGTTACTCCTCGTTGAAATTATGCATAGAAATATATTTATTTTGTTTCGATTATCATGAATAGTACATTTAATTTGAATTTAAACTATACTAATAGTGTACTTCTGTTCACCTTGAGAAAAAAAAAGTACAACGCTGTGGTCTTCCGGAAGCTTCGAGTAACAAACGCAGCTACTGAACAGACGCACACGAGCGCTTTTTAAATGGTATTACAGAAATCCGATAGAGAAGTCTCAAAGAGAGTCGATAGAGAGTCTCAAAGTCGACAAAGCTCTCTATCTTAAATGAGTTAACGCACACAAGCGTCCATACACACACCAATGTATTGAAAACAACCTTTTAAATGTTTCTTCCAAAAGGTAAAAAAATATGATTCAATCACACCATCTTTCATTTTAAGTTTTCCTTTTCACGCCGAAATGATATTCGAAAAAACTTCGACGCGACGGAGCACACAACGACGATTTTTGTTTACGCACCATTAAACGCGCGCTAGCGTTCATCTTGCCCTTTATCCCCAATCGATCATTGGTGGAATCTCTCTCGGGAAACTTACATTTATTCCAGGATTTTTCTAATCCGAATATGCAAACTAATGCATTGGGAACGCCTTCTCAAGAGCACTGGACAAAAGAGAGTACACCAGCGTCCATTCCACTTCCGAATTCAAGCTTTGTCTTTCCAGAGGCACTGGAACAGCCCACACAAAGGCAAAATGACGCACACAAGCGTTAAAAGCTTTTCTTAAGATGATTTTAGGAATCTGTTTGAATCGTCCCTCCCAGGGGAGCTGAAAAAAAGGAGTGCATATCAGCGTCCTTTTTTCTTCCAATTCAGGTTATGTTTTTTCAGAGGTTTTTACTTTCGAACTCAGATTATGCCTTCCCAGAGGCACTAAGAAAGCCCTCACAGAGGCAAAACTGACGCGCACAGACGTTGATTAGTTTCTTTGTTTTACTTTCTAAGCAAATTTTTCAAATTTTTCGGAAACGTCCCTCCCAGGGGAGCTATGGAAAAAGTGTACAAACCAACTTTCATTTTTCGTCCGAATTCAGGTTATGTCTTCACAGAGGCAAAATGACGCACACAAGCGTTAATCAGATTTTCCACATATTTCCTGAGCAGCTGTACACACACTAGGGAATCGCATTCAACGCACGCTAGCGTTTTGTGGCTTTTACGATTATTGAAATTAACTCTCAAGAGATACTTAAAACACTACATTAGGTAATTTAAGCAAATTGCTTCTCAAAGCACATTATGGACACTGCAAATTACTTAGAATTTCGTTCATCGCAGCACCAATGTAATATTTTCTTCTGAAACTCATCCGCCATCTTGTTTGCCACGTTTGCACACAGTAACACCATTTTTCTCCTCTCAAACTTTTCACTATTTCGAACAACGCAAAAAAATACCGTTTCAATTAAATTCAGTCACTACACTTACTTTTTGGGAGCGCGGTTTGCGCCATTGTCGAATCCGCCGTTCATTTTTCGGGATATTCGCAGTCGAACTTTAATTTCCCAGCACTGAGAGTGGAACGGACACAAAATGCGTTCGTCCACATCAACGTATGTCTACAAACTGACGATGAGTTTTCTGCTAAGCGACGGCATACCCCGCATAGTTCGTTGCCTGTCGATCGCCTCCTTTTCGCTCTCACACTCATCCACACTCTTGTGTATCTCGCTTGCCAACCACCAGGTTCGGGTTGAACTCGGAAGACGAACAGTCGCGAATACACATTCAGTTCGTCTCTAGGGCGAGCTTCTGTATGTGTGAGCTCTAACCATCCGACAAATGCACGAGCACATCGTGTATGGCGCATTGTGTGTCGGATAGAAACACAGAGAAGGATGAAGAACCGTTATGATCATGCCGTTAGGATCTAAAGTACACTGAAACAAATGATTCTGTTTTTTTATATATTTATTTTAACAATTCTTTTATATTTATATATATTTTAATAATTCGCTCATCGTATCTCCTACAAGCTTATATGCGAATTTGGTTATGACATGTAAGTCATAATTATGCGGCTTTATAGCTCTACTGATCCTTCAAAATCATATAGTAAATACGCCGTTCAATAAATAACACTTGGATTAAATAATATTCACACCTGTGGAAATTACGCCGCCCATACCAACAACAAATGTGAAAATTTCATTCAAATCGTTCACTTTTAACGCACGCTATCGGGTTTCTCCCTTGCTGCGTGAATCCCTAACCATAGCAAACACGCCACCACCACCACCCACCGACAGCAGAAGCAGCAGTGCTGCTAGTTAAATGAAATAATGATCCGTTCGGAGTATTACTAATTGGTTTATGCTTAATAACTTTTTCGGCATGCGTCCGATCGATTTGTGATCTTCGAAGGTATGATTCATTGATATTTTTTCTATACAGAAATTCAACAGATTTGAATTATGGGGACCATGGACGGCCTCTAGAGATTTATTTTTGGAAAACTTAGTTTCCCCATAGTAAATCCTATGTAAACTTCAAACCGCTGGCGCTAAAGTATAGTTTCACGGATTCAGCTAAAATTTTGCACAGTCATTACAGGACCCAAGAGGAGCACGAAAAGTGGACTGGAGCAAGAATTTATATCTTTCATATAACCATGTCCCAGGCTATTGGGCATACACGGCAGTTTATTGTGTTGGTTTCAATCCTATTTATTGATCGCCGTTCAAAAGTTATGATAGATGATTCAGTCTCCGCTGATTTTGCAATGACATCTGGAATCCCGCAGGGTAGTCATCTAGGGCCAATGATGTTTCTTCTGTATTTCAATTATGTCAACAATGTGCTCGAAGGACCAAGACTTTCTTTTGCGGATGATTTTAAGCTTTATTGTAAAATCCGCTCTGACGCTGATGCTCAGTTTCTGCAACAACAGCTGACTGCCTTTGCCAATTGGTGCAATGTGAATCGCATGACTGTGAATCCTGGAAAATGTTCTATAATAACGTTTTCTCGTTCGAAGAACCCTATGGCCTATAGTTATGACCTCAATGGCGTGCTTTTGAGTAGAGTAGATCAAATCAAATATCTAGGTGTGATTCTCGATTCTAAATTGACATTTAAAAAACATGTATCATATATAGTGGACAAAGCTTCCAAATCACTTGGTTTAATGTTTCGTATCACTAAATCATTTACGGACATTTACTGCTTAAAGACGCTATACTGTGCATTAGTTCGGTCCACTTTGGAGTACTGTTCAACCGTATGGAGTCCTTACTACCAAAATGGAGTCTTGAGAATCGAGTCAATTCAAAGACGGTTTGTCCGTTTTGCTCTTCGTCTGTTGCCTTGGCATGACCCGCTTCGTCTCCCTTCTTATGAGAATTGGTGTCGTTTAATCAGTATGGACACCCTCAGCACTCGTAGAGATGTCGCCAAGGCTGTTTTAGTATCCGACATTCTTCAGGGCCGTGTCGATTGCCCTTATATTCTGCAGCAGATAAATCTCTACGTCCAGCCAAGACTGTTGCGGAACAACGCGTTGCTGCGTCCTCGCACTTCCAGGACTAATTACGGAATGAACAGTGCAATTACAGGCTTGCAAAGAGTATTCAATAGGGTGGCAACTGATTTTGATTTTAATGTGTCCCGTGATTTGCTTCGCTATAGGTTTTCTAACTCTTTAAGGTAGACAGTAAGATTGTGTTTTTTTTTTTATTGTTTTAATGTTAACGACAACAATTAATACATCATTGGGGCTAGGAGCCTGTTGATGTTCAAATAAAATAAATAAATAAAGAAGAACACTCTGATATTAAAGCTGCAAGTGATCTTCTATGTAACCCGCTTGGCATGGAAACGCTAATACACTTGTATATGTTAGAAAAACGACGCCCTCTGATCACCTCTACAGTAGATAATTTTGTTGGTTTGTGGGATCATTTAGTTGAATTTCTTTAAGATAACTACAAAAATAGTTGTGATTGATTCAATATGATGGTAGAAAAGTGGTGAGCAGTTCCATAAGGGACTTGACTGTTTTATGCAAGAAGATAAAAGATGGGATATTTTTTTATTAGAATTATAGCAAAATTATCTTCAATGAATGCTTTAAGAATATTCTCCTTTCAAAAAATGAGTAGTTCCATATGAAAATATAAGTGACTAGCTCTCCAAATAACCAAGTAGCTCTTAAATTCGTTCTGCGTGCTAATAGACTGTTATTATTGAGCTGACATACTGTATGCTAACCGTATAATAGCCCTATAAGACCAAAAAGTTGAATTACCCGGCTAGTGGTTACTTGAGTCATCAAACGAAAACTTAGACAAACAGCCTATTAAAGAAAGAAGGGCAAATTTCTGGTGTAATGCTTGCAGCTATGACGTAAATAATCACTGTAATAATGTGATGCTATCACACAAGCTATATAAATTAGAAAGGAAAATCTTTGTTAAAAATAAAATTGAAATAATTGCACCACCAAGAAGTCCAAATACTGGTGAGCACGTAGCTGTTCAGCAAACCATATTATTAAAGGGTTAAATCCTCCGGAAGCGGATCATTTTTCATTGAAAATGTCCCTGTCATTCCTGGGCATAGATGCAAAAGTACAAGAATTGAAAATTGATAAGGAAAGCTCTCAATCAATAAAAGGCTTGTTCTATTAAAATCCCATTTACAAATTTCATAACGCTGAAGGGGGCAAAAACAATTTATGGAAGATTTTTCTCGAAATGTTACACCTTATACAAAATTTGTAGAATGTCTATGCAAAAAGTGTTACGACGGGGTGGGTGGGTGTCAAAAATGGCATTTTTTGGCGAAATGAAATTTGTGAATGATCCCTTGAACTGCGAAAGTGCCTACTGAGCTGAGAAACATGCACTGTCCTAGGAAGAAAAAGAAGAAGACAGTTGCCAACAAGACATTTCGAAAGTATAGCTGGCATATGAAAGAAGGTAAAATATTGCTGTTTGCATTTGAGATGCAAATCTTGACTAAACGTCCTCCAAATGCGGTAACACAAAACAATCAAAGGACACCTAGCAACGATTATATAAATCACCGCCACCCTAGCAAGAAAAATTTACCTTTGACACCGCATTGCTTGTGGAAAATCTTACCGCATTTGGTGTTCCCGCATTTGATATTTGCATTTCAAACGCACACAGCAATATATGATGAACATTTACCGACGAATTTTACGCACACACTAGTTACCAGTTTACACCAATAGGCAAAATAAAGTGCCCACCTTACCAGTTTTCGAATTTCTCTCATTGATTTGGTTCAAATTGAAGTTAACACACTTAAATCTTTCTTGATATTTTATTTTTGATATTCTTTTAAAGTTGCACATACGAAATTTTGATACAAAAAGAATTTTACTCAAAAAAAAAGAAAATCAATTCGTATTGAAAAAAAAAATAGTGACACAAAAAAGTGCCCACTTCCTTCTTGGCCCCAGAAAAGATGATTGAAGAAAAATAAAAAGCAATTTAATAGTTAATGTGTCCTTCTTTGGCCTTAGGGGTCATGCACATATTACACAAGGGGGGGAGGGGGTCGAGCCAAGCGTGACAAGCCTTACAAAATTTTCGGAGGACTCATACAAAAAGTGTGACAAAGGGGGGGAGGGGGTCGAAAAAGTTGAAATTTAGCGTGACATAATTTGTGTACCATCTCTTAAGGACTTGCTGGAGGCGCTCCTGCATGCATTTCACCAGGTTTTGTAGGTGTTTTGGATCTAGTTCTTCCCAGGCGCGCTCCAAGGCTTCAAAATAATTATTTTTGTTGGTAACACCAGTTTTGTCAACCCTGGCATCGAGAATCGCCCACAAATTCTCGATGGGGTTGAGGTCTGGGCTTTGTGGAGGCCATTCCAGCGGCTTAATACGACAAGACCGGAAGACAGACTTGGTCTTCTTGGCAGTATGCTTCGGGTCATTGTTCTAGAGAAATATGATTTTTTCTTCAAGGCCCGTCTGGATCAGCGAAACCTCCAGATTTTCCCGAAAGATTTCAATGTTGGAATCTGCCGTCATTATTCCGTCGATTTTCACGAGGCTTCCAGAAATGCATGCCGAAGCGCCTCCAGCAAGTCCTTAAGGCCAAAGGGGGACACATTAACTATTAAATTGCTTTTTATTTTTCTTAAATCATCTTTTCTGGGGCCAACAAGGAAGTGGGCACTTTTTTTGTCACTATTTTTTTTTAATACGAATTGATTTTCTTTTGTTTTGAGTAAAATTCTTTATTTATCAAAATTTCGTAAGTGCAACTTTAAAAGAATATCAAAAATAAAATATCAAGAAAGATTTAAGTGTGTTAACTTTATTTTGAACCAAATCAATGAGAGAAATTCGAAAACTGGTACGTTGGGCACTTTATTTTGCCTATCAGTGTACATTGGAGACGCATACATCAGTAATCAATTTATTTTTTCAACAGTATGGTCAACATTTTTGCCCGAAAACGAGATACTGGCCTATATCTCATACTATTCGGGGTAATGGCTCACTTGGGGTAGTGGCGTTCAAGATAATGACGTTCGGGGTAATGGGATGGAGCCCAGAATTGAGTAGCAAAATCGAAAAGGGCATATATTTCCAAATTAGAATAAACAGCTTGATAACAAAAATAAAGAAAACTTATGTAGTCGTAGGGTAACCAATATATTTTGGACCCTCTGGTCCATTTTGTATCAAATTTTCCAGTTTAAATCAAGAGGTCTACTCAGTTCGCATTTTGGGCTTTACAAGACCTTGTGAGCATTTTTTTCTCATAGAGGAAGTTTTTCTCCACATTGTTCATTGACTTAGTTACGCTGTGCAAATCATGAATTGCAAGTCAAAATGACTTCCAAAATACGATCGGGGTCCAAAATACGATCGTTACCCTTATCTATCCAATTAAACATACTTCTCAATTCAATTCGAATTTTTTGGTCGTTTAACACGTATCGTAATTTCAGCAATTTGCTGATTTCAGCGAAAAAATAATTTTGTGTGTATGTTTGGAATTTGAGACAAAACGGTACAATCAAACCAAGCAGTCGATCTCGGGTAACTTAAAACAAATGCTTACAATCAGTTTAACATGGCTTTCATCGATTTATTTGAATGTTTTCGTAAACTGTATCTCTGGATTTAGATTAAATTTACTGTGAAACTTATTTAGCGTGTAGAACTCACTCTCATTCTCCCTTGCTCTCTTGGTTTCTCTTGCTCGAGTGATCGTTCTCTCTTTGATGAAAAGCACGCTTAAAATAACCTACACTGTGGATGTCTAAATTTTACAAAGCTATCGTGCTTTCAAAAGTAGAAGTGTTGATCTTCTTTTATTATTGAGCTATGCAAAAAGTTTGATTTATTCAAAATGAAGCACAGTTACTGTTACCGGGTATCCCCGTTGGTTTGACTTGTTAATTTGCACCCCGCTGATCTGCAATTGAAAATGGTTCAATTCAGTTGGTATATTTTCCTGACAAATGGAAAAATGCCAATTTTAAAACCGGTCAAAAATCCTGTCGAAGCTTCTAGCTATCGTCCAATCAGTTTGCTTTCCCTCATCAGTAAACTTTTAAAAAAGGTCTTCTTGAACATAATGATGGTCCACATCAACGAAAATTCAATTTTGAACAGTTTGGATTCCGTCATGGATATTCGGCCACTCATCAACGATTACGTGTAACAAATAAGATTCGAGCCAAGTTTAGTTAAGCTAGGTTGAGTAAATTGAAAGTGTTATTTTTTCTCTTTTAAGCAGGTGAAATCAACTCACCTTTAAAAATCCTTAACTGCTACGGCAAATGAAATGTAATACCATGCACCCCCACTAATTTGAACGGTACCTCATGCAAACCATCGGGCTTCATTTTTAATTTGAACTTCTAGTCACCCTACGAACAACAGAAAATCCTACTTCTGGTAACCTTTTTGACTTTTTTAATTTGATTCTGCGTTCCGTTCCACAGCGCTCCATTTCAATTTACTCCGTTCCATGAGCTGAATGACGTTTGAACCACTTTTAATCTGAACGATGTGAAAATTAACGGGGTACAAATCAAAAAGTGTTCAGATTAAATATGGTCAAACCAACGGGGGTACCCGGTATTTTGTTGACAAAATGTTAATAAAAGCTTAATTTAGTTATGATTTAATTAGGATGATGATAGTGTTGTCTAAAACAGAATATCTAGACTTCAGAAATGAATGTAATGTTTGAAATGATACTAATAAAGAAATTAAAAAATAAATGGTTCAAACGTCATTCAGCTCATGGAATGGAGTAGAGCAAACGGAAACGCCGTGAAACGGAATGCAGAATCAAAACAAATCAACAAAAAAAAGGAAACCAATTGTAGTAGAATTGCAGTAGTAGTAGTAGTAGAAAACTAAACCCGGTGGTTTGTAAGAGGTATCTTTCAAATTAGAGGGGGTGAACGGTATTCGAACAGCCCTACTAATCCAACATCCAACAAGGCATCCTTAACCAAAAGTAATGCCGCTAGGAGTCTAAGTAGTAACTTCTCTATAGCATCAAAATCGTAGTAAGGAAAAGGACCATAACTTCAAGACATTCATCACAACAAAACGAGGAATTAATGGATCCAAAAAACTATTTATGTGTCCATTACCTCCAAATCTGGCGCCCGCAATACATGTTCCCCACTAACGTTCGGAAAGGTCATAATAAGCCATTTAAGCGAGCATAAATACTGCCGAAAATGGATGCAACTTTAATTGACGAACCCAACGTGTGTGCTTGTTGAATGGCGAATCACCACGCGACTGATATGGATTCGGCGCCAGCTTGACAATGAATTTCTATTCGCAAAAACTTCTGCGACGGACAAACTTCTCTAAGAATTTATAGATCAAGACTGATATTTATATTGTGTTTCAATGGGCCTATTTCAAACCAAAGACAATTTCCCAGAAATTTAGGGGTAAGCAACGTAATCTCAGTAAGCCACTCCGCCGATAAATGTAATTAAGCCTACTTCGATTCCAAACAGGGCGAGATGTGGACTCTTCGCATCTGTAAGCAGCATCCGAATGATTTATTTTTATTGCTTTGCCAGTAACAACCGAATTGCGGTGTAAGTGCTTTTCCTGAATGGCACATTTGAAAACAGGGCGAAACCTGCTATAATGGTGCGAATGGCGGCTGTTGAACTGCGTGGCCACACGCGCACGCAACGAAAATTAAATATTGCCTCTGTTCGGGCAGGCCTCCGGCATTGGGGCGTTCCATAGTGGCGTGACGTCGGATTAAACCTTAAAGAAACCTTAAAGTTCTTAGAATAGGCTGTTAGCATTTTGTACACATTTCCATACCATTAAAGAACGATTTCCCAAAATTTTAAATTGATCGGTTTTGTTTTCTAAAGCATAATAAGTGAAATCGATGTAAGTAACTTACACACGGTTTTGAGAAAATTAATTGAGGAGAATCAAAATCTTTCTTCTAAAACTGTTTTAAAACGAAACACAAGCTGATAAACTTGCATGCAAGTTGACTAAAATCCATAAATAATGTACTTTCAATCATCAGTAGGTATATCGAAAACCAGACGTGCTGTGACATTTTCAAAAACGGCAATCGATTCAGCGATCTCAAATTAAGTAAAAAGTGGTATTTTGATGCTTGAGACAAAAACTTGTTCCGCTGTGTTATCATTTTCAATCGATTTAGGACACATTCAAAGTTTTGTCCGATCTTTTTATGCATGCGCGCCACTGTGCGTTGTAAATCTCGCTGGCCGAGGCCAATAAAGTTCGAATTGGACCACTTATATACCTACGGATGGGGTTCTCTCGCAAATAAACACCCAGTAGGCACGTTTTTTTTTTCTTCGATTTACTCGCGATCAACATCCAAACTGCGTGATTGTAATTGTGTAGTCGGCGACGTCACATTGGCTGGCGGTCGCCAAATCTCAGCAGGCTGCGGCGGATTGCATGATTTCGTTTTTGGGATAAATTTAATTAAACATTTACATACGCCTTCTACGACTGACGGGTTTTGAAACCGTAAAACTGCTCAAATAAACAGGTATATGGGCGATCTGTGTCGAGTCGGCGGGGGAGGTAACTGTAAAACCCTGGCGAATAGTAAATATACAAATGACGACGACAAGTTTAACAATGTGAGTCAAACGAAAATAATGTTTATTTGGATCGTTTTCCCAGCGGGATGTCGTGTCAATGGCGGTGTCATTCATTGGCGGTGGCGACGGCTTCCAATTAGCGAAAACTTTTATCCATATCCGGATAGCGCTGAAGAGCGTTGGTGGTGTAATAATGGTGGATAAGTTATTGGCATTTAAATTGGAAAACTTGTTCCATTCTGAGGTGTGGTTGAAGATCTTGAGTAAATCGGAGTTTTTGTAGAATTTGTACCTAAGGGACTTATTCTACTCAAAGGTTATGGGCCCATATATTATCTATGCTTTTCATAGTGGTCGTTTTGGGTATTTTAGTGATCAATTTCTATCAAGCCGTTGCATTTTTATAACAGACATGAAATTGTTGATCTGTAATGGGCAAGCTAGTGCATAAAATACATATAGGAATTTAAACCTCAGGAACGCAGATTAAACATCTCGCCTGTCATCTGACAAACTCGTTCGAAACATGTCCGAGAAACTAATTCGTGATAGACGGAAATCAGCAGAACCCATCTCACAAACATTCATAAGTCAACGGCACCCAACCAATTTTAAGAGCACAATATCGGAAGTTCTCAGGTAGAAGATTTGTTCACCTGCCATCGCGATTTCTCGGAAGCGACGCGTGTGTGTGCGTTTGCGGTTAGACGAACAGGTCCTAACCTACTGAACGCATTAGGAGCCAACCCCTAAGGTCAAGGCCAGCTGCGATGGCGAGAGAAAAAAAGCGGAACTCACGTGGGCTCTCGTCGTCGTCTTTGATCGCGTCAGAGATCGCAGTAGGTCGGATCTGGAACTGATCTGATGATGATGGCGTAAGATGTGTAAACAACAATCGCAAGTCGCCGCCGCTTCCCGGCCCTAAGTGTGTGGGTCGATCCTTATTTACTTCTTACTCGCAACCACTTGAGGTGACGCTAATGCAGACAGACGTTGCTGCTACCAGCTTTTGCCACGTCGTAAATTATCTATTGATATGTTAATTTCCTTCGCGCGCGTTCGATCACTTGGATTGGAAGATTCTGCAACGCGACGCGCCTACTAACCTCGCGTCGTTCGCAGGGAGTCTAAGGACTGTGCTCGAAGAAAAATGCAAATAATGCAATACTTTCTTTTGTGTATAACTTTTTATTGCATGGGTACAAACTGATTGAATTTCGGCTAAAACTTTGTTACAGTGTATTGTTTACATGTGCAAAATCTGTCAAACCAGCCAAAAAGTTCAAAGTGTTTCAAGTGCGCGTTCGTGAGTAAGAGGAAATTTTCATAATCCCGAAATAAGTTGTTAATAAGTGTTCTCAGAAAAGTGGAAAAATTGATTTCTATTCAGGTAATTAGTGGTTGTAGAGTTGTAAAAACGGTGCAAATTATCGATTGGTAAGTTTGATTGATTCCGTTTCTCGGGCTCCCACCTGGGGGTTAGCTTTTGTGGTTAGAATCACCAAGCCACGAGGGTTTAGGGATGTCGACAAAAAGTGATGAGTATAGAAGCTTTTCGGGCCTTCTAGACGACAATGAACAAGAACTTGACTCAGGTACCGAATACGAATCAGCTTATGAAGGACGTTTATCTCACCACAGAAAAAAAGTTTCATATGGCACGCCCTCTTCAACACCTAATTCAATTTCTTTCGTCGTTCCCTTACGACACCTATCCACCTAGTATTCATTGCTTTCTTCTCCCTGCTCTCTCTGTTATTTCGAGCAAAATCGACCGATATGCCGTAAACAAACTAATTGAATGTAGAAAAATAAATAGTGACGAAGAAGAAGACCAAAAGAAGGGTAGGAAGAAGACCAAGAAGGAAAAGGAAAGAGAGAGAAACAAAATGGTGACATAGGCAAGGACAAGATTTGAAAATGAACGCATGTGATAAACACAAAGAGAGATGGTTTCCTGAATGATGGTTGGGGAAAAAATAAGACGTTATCAACTTTCTTCATTGAACCAACAGATCCTGTTAAGAATATTCATGTCTTGGAATTGGCCCGAACCCTACCCAACATCAAAATCATAAACAATACGAAATTTAAAATAGCGGGAAAAACAGATACAGGGCTTGTAAAAAATGGTGCAGAAACATCCAAAAACAAAAAGTTATCACTGTTTTAATATTTTTGTGATGAAAATATGGAGCTGCCGGTAGAGGGGTTAAAGCAACGATAAGGAAAGAGAAAAGAAAATAAAACAGAAAACTGACAGACAGCCTAACACCAGACATGAACATCGAACAACTATGGACTTCAGTTAAAATGGTAAGTGGAGGATTTCTAAAGAAAAAAAAGTAAGAGGTTGTTTCCAAGATACGACCGCCCAGTTGACGTTGGATAACGTCAGCCCCTTCTATTTCCTGGCTTGAGACCGTCACGAACTTATGTAAGACTTCTACTGTTAAAAATCCAATCAATTTTCACACTATTTGTTTCATATCAATTCTTATTTATCATAGACATTGTGTGTTATTATTTTGTGTTAATACAAAATAATCACTTTACATGTATTCAGAAGCTTAGACCATTATATTGAAGAATTGATTTTTCAGTGTAAACTTAATAATTGTTAATTTGTAGCAATTTATTCAAAATAACTCATTTCCATTGATTTTGGGTTACGTAATAGTTGAATCATTCCTTAACAATAGAAAATATATTGCATTCCGACAGCAGTGCAGCAGCGTCCTCAAAAACATTCTCAAATTGTCGTTTTGTCAATTATTCATAACTAATCACATTAACAAATATTACACAAATAACACTCTTCAGTACACATTTGTGGACCCTGAAAAGAGCCGATTGAACTGTGAGAATCGAGTAACACGGACACATTTTGCCAGCGAACAGGTTGAAATCCTCCTCGCCCGATAAGGTTTACGATGGCGATGACGATGGGCGCTTGAACAAGTGGCTTGGGCTGATTTTCTTCAGCCATCTCGTAGCCAGTGATTTCACAAACCGGAAACTGAATTTGGCGCAGCTAAATGATTGTAAATTTTAGCGAAATTTTACTGATTTTGGTAAAATGTTTACCGCAAATCACTAATAAACTATTATTTAATTCACCGACAGTTCTGTTGTTGCTGTGAGTATTGCCACTAATGTTGCGCTTCACGGTAGAAATATTTTCGAAACATGAATTGTTGAATTCACGTAACACGGATACATTTTGACGGCACACTTGTTGAAATCCTTCTCGGCCGATGAGATTTGCGGTGGCGATGACGAAGAGCGCTTCAACAAGCGGCTTTGGTCGATTTTCTTCAGCCATCTCGTACTTGCCTTTGCGCCCCGATTCCTGCAGGGCCAATTCTGGAAGCGCGGGTCCATTCAGGAATCTTGAACTATTTCACAATCCGGACGCTGGATTTGCCGCCGCTTGATGATCAACAGCTGGCCTCTGGTAGCGAGGAGCTGAGCAGGTTTGGAGGAGCTCTTACCAGCTCGAAAGTGAAAACAGAATGAAACCGAATTCAACGAATCGCCGCCGCAAATCAATCTTGCGTCTTTCTCTTCCGACGACACAAATTAAACTGTGAAACGGGTGCAAAGGCAAAGCGAAAATGACTCGCCCGACCGTGTTCACCGTCCGACCGCAAAAAGAAGACTGAGGGAAGAAGCAGGACCGATGCGCTTTTATAGTGGAAAGCGAAACCCAAAAATGTGCATGAACGTGATTGGTTAGATAAGAAAGGGGTCAACATTTTACGATTTTTCAATAGTTTGTTGCCAATAATCAATAGTGTGCTCCATTTGAATCGACGCGTAGATAAATTTCCGATCGATTGATGTTTAAATATTGGAAACCTATCGATAAATGGCTGAGTTATTAGCGGTCAAAACCTGATCACTTTTCGTTACATGCTCAATTTTTCGTATTTTGGATGTACCCCCATATCTTGCCGAAGGACGTAATATAACCCAAGCAACACAGTTTGTTTCAACTCAAGAATAAACATGTCTCTTAAAACTAATCGGAGTTGAAAATCGCTGAATATATGACTTTCAATTGCACTGAATAGCAATGCAAAAAGCGCAAGAGGCGGACCCTGTTTGCAACATATATATGTTATAGAGAAAATGCATATTTGTTGCCAAATACTTAAGAGGGAAAAAATGAAAACAAAAATATAAACGAGAATCGAACTCCCGACTTCTAGATCATAAATCTTTTCCTCTACTCACTACTCCACCAGCTCTTCGAAAAACTGCCTCACCAATGCACTATATAAGCTACCACATTGCTTTGTTGCTTATTACTTTACTGCACCTTTCGGAATACAAGTTCATTACTGGCAAAATATGAACACGCCTCACAGAGCTAAAGTTTTAGCAAAATCTTTCGCGCAACATATGAGAAACGCCATGTAAATAAACAAACTGTTTCCAGAACATGTTTTCGTTGTTACACTATACGTGAGGTGCAACTTAACTAAACTGCAACTGGATTGACACAAACAAATTTTCAGCTGTCATAAACGTAGTTTTGTGCAACTTTTACGCAACTGGGATGAATCTTCTTGAGTTGTGGGTACTGAAACGCAGCTTGCATGCAATGAAGTTATGTTGCGAATGCTCTGAATGAAAGTATATTGAAACATAACAATAAAATTGGCATTTTTGGAGAAGTTGAAAGACTTTGTTTCAAAAGTTCCAGAACACATCTTGATAAACTTGACTTCATAGATGCTTGCAGAGGACATTTGTAACAAATCTCGCCGTTTCGATCATGTTAGACGTCAAACAAGGGGTGAAATGCAAGTTCATTGGAGCGACAATGAAACCTTATGAGCTTTTGATTAATATGCAACGGAACTTTATCTAGGTAAGTTACATATGCTTTTATTGATACATCTTTGAAACCATTTTTGGGAAACATTCATTTGAAAGATGTTTCGTGTGCTACTTGGGAATATAATTCAATCCCAAATATCTTGAAGCGGTAACTTATAGGAAGATCATTGATATTAGAATTTTTATTTTTTTTGGGATAAAAAATCATATTGCAGCATCAAAACGCCTTTTCTATAACCAGAAATTGAATTTTCAGAAAGTTGCCCTTAGAAAAAAAAATTTATTTTAAATTGCACCTTGTTGGAACTGCCCTTAAAACATGGGATATTAATGTGGAAAGAGATAAACGTAACATTGTTGGTGGAGCATCTGGAGTAACTTATGAAACGGGCGTATTTTCTTAAGTTTTATGATATTAATATAATTGAATCCTAAATATCTTGAAAACGGCTAGTTTTAGGATGATCATTGTTATCAGCATTTTGAATTGTTTTTGGATGAAGAATCATATTACAGCATCAAAACGTCTTTTCTACGGCCAGAAATTGAATTTTCAGAAATGCACCAAAAGTTGCTCTTAGAAAAACTTTTTTATTTTAGATTGCACCATGTTGAAACTGTGCTTAAAACATCTGGTTTTACATTGAAATATTACAGAAAAAAATTGAAAAAAATCGAAGATACCTATTTTTTGCAATTTGTGTTTTAAGGTTTAATTTCGATTTTTTCATGAAAATAAAAGTATTTTTTTTTTTCAGTGTATATTTTTTTGCAAAGCCTATTTGATTGTTTACCATCCCTCCTAAGACACTTTTTCTCTATAACAAACGGTTTCCGAGGTACATTTTTTTTTTAAATGGTGATGCTAAAAATTCTTACGCCCTTATCAGAAGTTACTCTTGATTTTAAATGGTCTCTCCACCAGTGGAAAAAAACTTATTCTATTATATCGAAACTATGTGCAAAATTCCATTTGAATCCAAGGTAGTCGAGTTTCATCATTTACCGCAGTGGTCCTCAGCCTAACCGACTACACGGGCCATCTCGCCGCTTTCAAAATGAGTCGCGGGCCGCAAGATTTGTAAGGATTAATTTTAACAGCTTTTAGTGTGATTGCAAAAAAATCACTATTTCGATGAAAATGGATAAACATTTCTGGGAACCTCATGATCAAAACAGAGGGGTTTGGAAAGGGTTTGTGCAAAGGAAATAAATGTCAGAGAAACAAGGCCATTTTTTTTTATAAATTATGTTAGGTAATATAACAGAATTCATGAAAATTCATTTTGAGATATGTGTGTATTAAATTTTTACTTAAAGTTGTAACATTTTTTCAAAAAAACACACTAAAAACATGGATGATTTTCTCAGCATTGGATTGACTAGAATTTTAAATCAAAGTCTCTTTAAAATCATAATCATATATTCTTTGAAGAACACTCACAAAATTTAAACGTAAAATCTGAAAACTATTCAAAATCAATGAAGCAGTCATTCAAGTCATTGTGCAAAAGTGTGGGTTCACCTGAACTTTCTTAAAACACGAAAGTAGTATACTCAGTCAGCCCATCAAAAATGACAATTTTTTATGGAAGATCGAAACAGTTGGAAACATTCAAAAAGCAATTAATCTTGAAATACTTCGAATAACATAATTCTGTGGATACCTCTAAAAGACTAAGATAATTGTGCTTATTCTGCGCGGCGTGTGAGTCGATACGAGTCGCTCTCACCTCGAGTGACGTGAGACGACTAATGTTAATCAAATGGGAGCGAGTTGACAATTGTCACCTCATTCGACTCGTCTCACCTCACACGCCGCGCAGAATAAGCACAAATGGCACAATTTTGTAAACTGAAATATGTTCAAAAGAGTGGGGATTTGAAGATTTTTTGCAGGCTGCTATTTACCAGAACTTCTTTAAAAATTCAAGAAAATTTCTGGTTTTTAGAAACTTTGAATCTTTAAATGATTGTGAGCTGATAATTAATTGATAAAAAAAAGTCAGTTTCATGTCACTCCTTATGTCATTGAGATGGATGAACGCAGATACTATCAAATGTGTGATTTCGAAGATTGACTTTTCAAGAACAAAGTTTCAAGAGCAAAGGATTATGAACCTTAATATCAAAAAAATATAACATGCGGGCCGCATCACATTAATATTTAAAATCCATTCGCGGGCCGCACAAATCCATCTCGAGGGCCGCAGTTTGGTGACCACTGGTTTACCGATTTGGCGTGGAACCGCTCATATAATTTTGTTGAAAATGCGCGATAAAATTTAGATTAAATCGATTTTTTCAACACACTTGCAGTTTCCATACATAGTTCCTCGTTTCTCTTACATGGCATACAATACTTTTCTAAACTATAAAAAAAAACTTTTTAGCGAAGTTTACTAAAATAGTCAAATTTAACATTTTCAACATCTAAAATCTCGAAAACCAGACGTGCTGTGATATTTATAAAAACGACAATGGATTCAGCAACCCTTAATTGTGTTAATAACGGTATTTTGGTGCTTGAGACTGTAGCAGAGTACAGAAACCATTGATTACATTGATTTCCCATTGAGACTCAATATTATAGGAACACCCCACTATTACTGGTGCAAAGGATCAAAAAAGTTAGGGTTTTTAATTGTTTTTCACTATTTTCTTACTGATATCCAAGATTTTTTTTTGTACACATTCATATTATTTTAACAAGGGCCATGTTAGAAAAATACACATAAAAATATAAATTACCTACAACACGCTGAAAACCGCACTACCACTGGATCAGCCACCCTAATATAAATTTTGGGTGATCCGTTTAGTCTATTGCATTTTTTTTTCGAGTACAGTTCTTACGAAGAGTAAAAGGCACATAATGCAGTGGGTTCATCGTAGTAACTGTGATGGATCACACTCGAGTGGTCAAGTGCTACTGCACTCTTAACAAATCGATCGAGGGTGGGACACACAACTCACACCCATACCACAGACAAACAAACGTAACACTTGTAACAGTTTTCTTCGAAATCAATCGCTTACATCAGACAACCATTATCTAGTGGCCTTGTTGCACAAAATACGATTATGTGGAACAAATCCAGCAGAAGGCGCTAGTGTGAAACGTCAAACAAGAAGGAAAACGATAAGCACGCCTCTGCTGTTAGATACTTAACCCGTATAGGCCTGAGTGAAAGAAAAAATACTTAAACTTTCACCGCTCAGCGAATACGTAATGGATTTCAATTATTTTTTGCCAGTATACTCGTACACATATCTAGTTTCTAAAAGTGGTCGAAGTATCTCCGGAATGTTCCTGTGGCCGGAGTTATTGCGGTGGATCACTGGGTCAGGTCGGGTGACAAGGGTTCTGTGCTTCTTTGCCCCTTAATGTAGGCAAATTTGAAGTCACAGATATTTTCCAGAATCGGCTATAATGTGACCACTATATCAAGGAATTTCAAGAGAAACGCATCATTGTAAACCTTATGATAATCGATTTAATTGAACAATTATATCAACTGCATTTGATCGATCCTACAAATGACCATTTTCGGGCCCCCGGGATGCATCAAATTTATGATATAGAGCACAATTTGTATCTTAACATCAGCGTCAAGCTTATGGGAACGCATTTTAGTGAACTATTATGTTCGATAAAGTATAAGAGATTTGAAACGGTTTAGTACCTAACAAATCTACAGCCGGTTCTTCAGGGCGTTAAGTCCGAGTGGCCGCATCTAGTACGCTCTAAACGGAGCAAAACTATCCATTTATAATGTTGAATATCAGATCTTACTAATTTATGCAAATTAAAATTATTGCCATTGGAATTAAATAAAGATAACTTGGCATGTCCCAAAAAATCGCCTTTTCCTATCCGACTTGACCCAGTGACCCACCGCAAAAACTCAGGCTACAGGAATGTTTCCGAGTTTCTCTGGCCACTTCTAGAAACTAGATATGTGGGCCAGTATACTGACAAAAAATTATTTTAATCCGTTAAGTATTCGCTGAGTGGTAAGGGTTTTAGTATTTTTGCTTTCACTCAGGCCTATACGGGTAAACAAGAGAAATTCGAATTGATCATTCAGAGCGCGGTCGATGAAAACCAGCACAGTACAGCGTCTGCTTCTCTGTACCGATACCATACGGCACAGACGTACGGGCATCTATGAAATCTCGAGGGAGGGCCGCCAGTAGCGAACGCGTCAGTCAGCGAGTTGAGTACAAATTAGCGAATGTAGCAGACGAGATAAACATATTTAGTAGCAAATTTATGTTTTCCTCTTCTTCGTTGCTGCCCACGTGCGTTTCGTCGCCATCGTAAAGTGATCGACGCTGAGTGATCGTGCAGCGAGCTTTTTAACGAGCTGCAGTGCGATTCTTTGTTGTTTGCAAGCCTACTCACTCACAACTGAGTAGGCATGGTCGCTTATCCGGTCCCAAGAGTGAGTGAGTACGGTCAGGAGTCAATATCGGTGCAATACAAACGGTACAGACTCGTTACAGGTATACCTCGATTTAGTGGACCCTCGATTATATGGACCCTCGATTTTATGTACTTCGATTTTATGTACATTTTACCTCGATTTTATGGACACTGAAATTTCATGTTATATTTTTTTATGTTTACCCAATTCTAAACATGCGTTATGTAAATTAATTATATTTAAGGACTTTGCGTTATGCATATAGAGTGCCTGGGTCCGATTTTGTTGCAAAATGGTACATATGTATTATTAAACTAGTGGTCCCGGCAAACTTCGTCTTGCCATCAAGTAGGCTTTTGAAAAACGCTATGGATCGTCCCATACAAAATGACAGTTACGTTCACGCTCATTTTTTAGACTCTCCCGGTGAATATCCTGGGATTTTTATATACACAAACACGTCGGAACACTTAACGAACAAATCGGAAAAATAATCATTCAAATCGGTTGACCCGTTCGGAAGCCATTTCGTGACATACAAACATCACTCCATTTTTATTTATATAGAAGATATTCTACAAAGCTTTACAAGATGAGAGTGGTTTGAAAATAAATACTTCAGTGTGACTTCCTCAGCCGTTTTTTTTTTTTGACATTCAAGTGCTTTCTTTTTGGATTTTGTCCCAACCATGTATAGTGTGACATAAATAAACGATAAATTTAAACATGTCGCCATTCACGAATTCAATGTTTATAGAACTAAATCTCTTGTGATTTGCACGAATAGAAATTATTTTGGGTCATCCTTTTATTCTTAGGATTGTTCATAAAATTCCACTATTATAAATTTCTCATTTGTAGATTTTAGGGGGTTAAGAAATTGATCCAAGAGCTCTTCCAATTTTCTCAAAGAAGGCGGAGTTGCCCAATCCAGCAAGGATTTCTCAACAGAGTACTCTAACGATTATGCATCATTCTTCAGTATTACAGATGGATGTTTACATTAAGTTTTTCAAGTTTCCCTCCAAGAGTTGTCCACAATTCCAACTTTTTTTTTCAAATACAGCTTCAGAATGTGGGTCTCGTGTCCGTGCGATTAGTGTCGTCAGGTATTAAAGCGCATTGTGTCGTTGGGTGTGGGATCGATTCGTATTGTGCCATGAAGTGTGGGTTCGATTCCCGCTCCAGTCGGTGGAAACTTTTCGTCAAACGAAAAATTGATAATTGGGCTACTGGGTGTTTTGTGTTGTCCGTTGCCTAATGTTTGTGATCGTCCAGTCTGTGCAGCTTTGGGCTGAAGTCGGTGTAAATTGCCTTTTATACGTACATCTTATCTTCAAAATATCGGTCCAACGCTAACAGATCTTGTTTGTCAAGAGCATACTGAGTGTAAAGCAGTGGCATTCTGTACAAAATACAATTTTCATAGTACCACTCATGATGATTTATATTTATCATTATCCCAATACCCGAATAGGCTGGTCCCATAACTAATATCTATATCATCTTAATTGTGATACGATGTTTGATGAGCATCAAATAAAATATGGGTCATACCATAATATTTCTAACTAATGTTCTACAGATGAGAGTACAAAATGCTCAACATAAACAATAAGAAGAAGAAGGGAAAACTAGGATATATGGGACCGATATGCGATTAAAAGCTGTATAGAACTAACGACATTCTATTGCTCTAGTGACCATGCTGAAACAATATGGTTTTACTCAATTATTCACATTAATCAAACTGTCGAATTGAATCGCGACTTTGTTTTCGTTTTTAAGGTTGGTATCACTGTTTTTGTTTCGATCTGATATTGTTGGAACCAGTGAGTCCCGAGCTAATCTATAGTTTCGTCACTAACCCGATTCAGGTTCGATCGTATTGAAATTTACCTGACGTTGGTTTTGTTTACTCTTTTTGACAATTCAGTTCAACCTAGGCTTGAAAACGAAAGGGACAGTAGATTTCAAAACATACTCATTGATACTTCCGATCGCGAAGGAGTATACTTTAGCGTCGTTTAAGGTGATAATAGAGCGAAGCCACACCTCAAATTTTCAAGAGCACAAGACTTGAGAACCAAACAGCACTCCGCGTTGAAAATCTATCCCATTGGTCACCACCACCAAGTGAGCAATTTGATTGATTTTCAACGCGAACGGATGTCAGATTCTCTCGTCTTGTGCACTTGAAAATTCAAAGTTTGGCTTCGTTTTATAATCACCTTAAATAAAAGAAATTGATTTTTAAAAATGGCATCCAACAAAGCTTTCAATGTAAAAAAAGGACGGTCGGGTATTCTTTTTAGTGACAAGGTGAAGATTATTAAGGATTTGGAAAATGGATTATCGGTCCGAGATGTTATGTATAAGTACCGCATCAAGGCTCGTTCAACAATTTACAACATCCAGAGAAATAAATTAAAGATCATGGATAATATTGCGAACATTCAAGGAAATTTTGGTAAGAAATTAATATTTCAATTTGAGGAAAATACGAGACTTAGTTTGTTTACAGCGCATCGAAAGCACTTCAAACAAGCACGCCATCCCAAAGTCGATGAAGCATTGTACATCTGGTTTCTACAACAAAGGCAACGTCATATTCCGGTAAGCCAAGATATGCTGCAAGTGCAGTCAGAGAAATTCTTCAACGAATTGGTTGGTGAGGGAAATTTTGGAAGTCGAGGCTACATCGACAAGTTTATCAAGCGACACGATATTCGCCTTCTTAAAATTACGGGTGAGAAATTATCAAGCAATTTGGCTGTTATTGACGAATACGTCCAAAAGTTTGCGGTTGAAATGAATTTCAAAGATTTACAACCGTGTCAAATCTTCAACGCAGACGAAAGCGGCCTTAACTTCAAAAGCACGCCTACCAGTTCCTACGTCGATAAAGATTCTGCTGATGCACCAGGAAAGAAAGTTATGAAGGAACGCTTAACTTTCATGCCATGTTCCAATATGGACGGTTCGTTGAAATTGCCTCTAATGGTCATTGGAAAATATCTTCATCCTCGGCCATTGAAAAACTTGAAAGTGTTGCCAGTTCATTACGCTGCATCGAAAAATGCGTGGATGACACGCAATTTGTTCAAAGCATGGTTTTTCGAGCAGTTTGTGCCACAGGTTCAGAAGTTTTTGGAGGATTCGGGACTACCCATTCGGGCAGTTTTAGTTTTAGATAACTGCTCTGCCCATTACAGTTCAGAGGAACTAAAAACTGATGATGGAGCAATATGGACAAAGTTTCTTCCTCCAAACACAACTGCTGTTATCCAACCAATGGACCAAAACGTGATTCAAATGATAAAATCACGTTACCGACAAATCATGATGAGAGAAGTCCTTGGAAGGCCTGGGGATTTCCATGACAATGTCAAGAAAATAAACGTTAAAGATGCCATATTTTGGGTTGCTCAATCATGGGATCTGGTGCCCCAAACTTCGATAAGAAAATCGTGGAATTTGCTGTACAACCCCGAAGTTGAAGATGAAGATGATTTGCCACTGTCTGTTATCAAAAATCGACTGTCACAAATCTCGGAGAAAATAAGGACTTCAGATACCATCGACGAGGAGAACGCAGAATTCGAATTCATGAAAGATGAAGAAATTGTTGAGAAAGTGCTAAACCCGTCAGCAGATGATGAAATGTCTTACAATACCATGGATTCCAGTGTACCAGGCGATGACACTTTGAATGATTCAGAACTAGTTGATGACGATTACCAACCGGTTCAGGATGAGTATGCTCTGAATGCTATTGGTGTTATGGTCAAATATGCTGAAGACAATAGCTGGCCCCTTAATTCTCAATTTTCGTTGCGTGAAATGCGAACGAAAATCTTTGAGAAAATTGCGGACAGAAATTCATCTTGAAATTGTAACAGCATGCACTGTTGCATGCAATACTGAATTGATTGTTTTTTTTTTTACAATAACTGTGTTGAAAAACATTTACAAAATGAGAAATCGTATAAATAAATCTAACTCAAAACCTTGATTTTCCATTGTTTTATTTACTATGTTAAGGTGAGATCGAAGCCAAAGTTCAAATTTTCAAGAGCACGGATCTGGAGAACCACGCATGCGTTTAAGCTGAAAACTTAATAGATTGGTTACCAGCTGGTGGTGACCAATCGATTAGGTTTTCAGCTTAAACGGATGTTTGGTTCTCCAGATCCTTGCTCTTGAAATTTTGAACTTTGGCTTCGTTCGGCTGGTTTAAAAACAAGCGATCAAAAACGACTCGACTGGAGTCACTGTCGACCAAAAATTTCGCTCGACTTGGCTCTGTTACTCGAGTTTATCGACAGTTGTCACTTAATGTGATTAGATTACTATGGGAGTCGACGGGTGACATTTGAAATATGCATGCTCACTTTGATCGACAGCGAATACAAACGAGTCACATGAATTTGCTCGATTTACAAAATAGACCCCTATATTTATATTAAGGTCTCAACCTATTTTATAAATCGAATCGATCATAATGACTCGACTGGAGTCACTGTCGACCACAAAAGTTTGCTCGGCATGGCTCTGTCACTCGAGTTTTTCGACTGTTGTCACTCTATAAGACTGGATCATTATGGCAATCGACGGGTGACATCTGAAATATGCATGTTTACTTTGATCTACAGTGAATAAATACGAATCTGCTCGATTTACAAAATAGACCCCTGACATTATTTTAAATTACACTAAAAACATAACTAATTTTTTTCGCACTTAAGGCTAAGTAGCCCGTCATTATATTTGGCAGCCATGTTGACATAGCCCTATTTCTTAGTTTGAAAGGAGAAAACTGCTTTTTCAATTTTGACCTTTGTACCACTTTTAATTGGGCCTCAAAGCAATGAATACACTCACACTTAAAAATGTTGTGAAATTCTAAAACTAAAAAAAACACTAACACATACACAGGAAATTTTAATCGGCAGTATCGTTCAATGGCTATAATGACTAAATATTACTGCATTAGGCATGTCTTACGATTTGTTCATTTCAACATTATCGTATCTTTTTTTGTTACAAGTATGCGAAATATGCCAAAATACTTCATTAATTGCAATGAATCGTTTGTTTCAAAATATAGAGAGATGCAAAATTCTGCAAAGTTGTGTATTTCAACGATATCTTTAAGTTTCTAGAACATTCTTAAACTGTAAAATCAAAAATGCAAAAGTGATGTGGAAAAAAACACTTATACGGGTTCTTGCCCGAAAAATAAATTATATTTTTAAAAGTAATGAAATTATGAACTTGTTGACTTCGACAAAGTTGCTTGAAATAGTCTTTTCTACAACTTTTGTGAAGACACCAACCCTGTATATTGAAAAGTTCAAAAAAATAAATTTTCTATATCACTTTTAGGAGGATAGATCAAAATACTAAATACATCAAAAGGAGCGCATTAACTTACTGAAAAACTTTCTAGAAGACACCAAAACGCTAGGAAGCATAATTAAGGCGTTATTTATTAAAAGCGCTAAAATGATGAAAACCCCCAATTGTGTAATGTTGAGCTTTGTATGGAAAAATAATTTTATATCAATAACATTGCATTAATATGAACTTTCAAGAACAAGAAATTGTAAAAAAGTGAAAAAAATTTGCCTCGATTTTATGGACAATTCGATTTTATGTACATTTTTTAAATTATATTGTCCACTAAATCGAGGTATACCTGTAGTGATCTTGCTAGATGCTTGGAGATTGTCAAATCTCCTGATATTTAGACAAGCTGCAGGCGGATCGCCGTCGCGTCTATAGATATCGCCCACAATGAGCGAATGCAGCAAGCAAGATGTATCCTGAGCGGTACGTTGCTGTCTGCGTGAGAAGACTAGAACAGAACGCAATCGAAGTCAACGCCTGTTCGGCAGCACTTTGTGTAGACAAGTGGATGGAGTTGTCTTCCTTGAACTCTAAAGTGATCGTTCAATAATGGCTCGCGGATGGTTGCTTGGAACATGTGCGAGTTTTTGTTGTACAAGTGAGAAGCCTACTCCGATAAAATTGTTTCATGAATTCAAAAGTTCTATGAAGATACGAAACAGTAGGCTATGTCTCTGGATTTCTGAAAATACAATAAAAATTGATGGTTATGAGCTGCACCACTATGTAAACAGTAAATAATTTTCAATTGGCTACTTACAGCAGATTTATTCGGAATAAATTGATTCAACCGATTCCGTATTTTGACTTCTCAGCCTCATAAACGACCGACATCGAGAAGGCCAATACCAGAGAAACCGCACCAGGTGGCATCCGTTAAAGTTGCGATCGTTTTGTTGGTCTGTCCAATTGTGCGATTTTGAAAGCACTCGCCCCCATCATAAATCGATATTTCTCGATCTTTATGGCACTTTGGGAGGATCCTTGTATGGAAAGGGGGAGCAGCAAGCAAGTCTTGTGTGCTTCAAGCTGCAAGTACTTACCTACTCCTCTCTCGAGAGAGTGGTCATTCATGTCGCCGGGGATGGTGTTGTTTACCTTCCGTACTTGGGGGGCTGCGAAAGCGAGATCACAGCCAATAGGGTCCTAAAATTTGTGGTTAAATCTTGTTTACATTTTTGTTTTTCAATTTAAACCAATAAAAACATTTCAAAATTGATTAAACATGTGTTTCTGGACTAAACTGAAGCGTTTGGTAAAACAATTGGGACATGGTTTTAGGACCCAATTAAGTGAAGAGAGGAGAGGGTAGGGTGAAGTATGCACCACAATATCCACGCGGCTGGGTGTCAATTACAGGTGATTGTATGCGTCTTAATTGAGGATAATTTTATGAACCTGAAATTGCCTGGAAATCAATTTTTATGTGACGCATGGATACGATGCGATACGTGTACTTGTCGCACAGCTGTCAAATATTTTGCTTGTTTTATGGTCGAAAAATGTATTCCCAGAATCACTTTCGTAATTGCAACAGCGGAACAAAATGCGCTTAATGGAGCTGATATTGCGACATATGCGTCGGCAATCTTAGTAGCCACGACCTTCTTTTCAATTAAGATAAAACAAGCAAAAGCCTACTGAATGGGCGACTGCACTCCAAAGAAGACATTTTACGGACGCAACAATGGTACATGGCCTACTTCGTCGGTCAATTTAACTGATTTACAAAGCGGTGCGCCAGCGAAGCTTAAATGCCCTCGAAAGAGCAACCGAAGAAACAGGAACGCCGGCGACAAGACACCTGAATTGCGTCGAACATGGCATTTCGAACTTGACTTCTGAACTTCTGGCTACTCGATATGTTGGTTCCACCCAACCCATTCGCTGTTTCATCCATCGATTCCAGTTTCAACACATCGAGCTTCCCAGATATGTGACGACTGGTTTACGACGCAGAAGGCCGGGAAGGTTTTTATTTGTTTTGCGTAACGGCATGCAAATATGTATGAGTTGAAGTATGCAATAAGAATTGAAACATTGTAATAAAATGCTCTTGTATGATAAAACTAGATCGATTTAACTACTAAATATAGATAGATTAGGGACCTTCCTTAGCCGAGTGGTTAGAGTCCGCGGCTCAAAGCAAAGCCATGCTGAAGGTGTCTGGGTTCGATTCCCGGTCGGTAATGGCAATTTTCTTAACATGCACGAAGGTACTCTACGCCGCACGCTATGCGTCATTCAGATGTTCATCGTAGTTTTACTTTTACCTTGCAATCAGAGTTGCTCGCTGTCACTATCAACGCTTAAAATTTGCTGATTTCTACAGGCCGACTGCGATATAATTCGGATCAATCTATATCACATCAACATCATGCTGTCTACTCCATCACAAGTGCATTGATAACGATAGACTATGGATATCACTGATGGGTTAAGTTTAGCCTTAAATTAAGTAATTAAAATGGCAATTTATCAGTACGATATATTTAACAGTGTTACAGATAGCTTAAAACTATTTGTTAGTCACTGAAAAACAGTAATAGCATGGATAATTACCACGTGATCATTCATTATGATCTAGAGTGCGATGTCGCATCACTGCTGTTGGTTGTCAAATCAAAGTGATATTGATAGCTCGCAAGTGATAGTGATAGTTTTAGAACATCAGCCATCAGTTGATATGATTGATTTTAAGGCGAAGTAGGCCGTCATTGAAATTTGTACGCGTCGTAATGATTGTTGCTAATTTAACTCACGATTTCGAATCAAAGAAAATCAGTTGGTTTTGCACTGACACAGCTGAAAAAGTATCATCATACTTTATGCATGTTAGCGTGTAGCTTTTTCAAGTCAATATAAACTATCAAGACTGAGTTTTATCACTTTTTAAAGCAAGCTGAAAAGTCATCATTGTTACCAAAACGAATGACGGGCTACTTAGCCTTAATCAACTCTGCTTACAATCACTATAAATTCGCCTACCTCAATGCGCACTCTTGCTTATCTCTGCAATCGGACACATTATTAAATTCATAACACACCTTTGCCCTGAAAGCTTCAGCATGAAAACTCTCCTTCAATTTCTCACAAAATGACAGCTTTCGCATTCTTTTTTGTGATTATTCTTAACTTTTGTGTGATCGTGAGATTATTATTTTCCATCACATGTTGTGGTCTTTGCCTTGAGCTTATAGAAGAATGTCTTAGTAATAATACTCAATGCATTTGCTTCCAGTTACTTGGAATTTCAGAAGTGTTATATCTACCTATTTCAACCGTTATTCTTTATTCTACCTTATGATTTTAATACCCTTTACTTGTATCTCTCCACGGTATTTCTGCACTTAAAATACAGGATGTCAAAGGCGCAGAAGGCAAACCAACCGATATGTGGGCTGAATATCAATTATTTCATTTATTTATTTTTTGCAGGTTATGACAAGAAGCAATTTCTGTAAGAATATTTGAAAGTTTTTTTTTTTGTGGGATTTTTGGATAAAGAGGTATCTTTGGGCGTTTTCTTACAGGATGCAGTTAATCCGAAATGTTTCTGAAACTGAATCTTCAGTGGGATTTTAGGAGGAATTCATTGAGTTAATAGAAGAAGAAGACACGAAGAACTTTAGGATTGAAATATTATGCATTTTATTCCTTGTGATATTTTTGACAAAATTTTCATAAAAATCTCTAATCAATTTCTTAAAACGAACACTGAGAAATTCGAAATACAGTGCCTTACCGATTTTGACAACAAGGCGTGAAATTTGATGTTGCTTAATCTGAGTGGTGCATAATTTAAACATTTTGAAAGGCATATGATTTTATCAATGTAATTCCTGAAAGTTTCAGAAAACGCATGGTAACTACTAAGACTAATGTGGAAAATATCTGGGAGCCTTTATCATTTCAATGTTTAATCTAAGAGCAGCTTGTACTGAGTACAAGCACCATCCACGCATACCTGGAATCAGTGCCGGATTTGGGCTACGGGGGGCCTGGGTCAGATCTCATAAAGAGGGCCGTTTCATACAAAATTCAGCACGTTTTGGGATTCCACAAACCAACGTGTTCAATTTGAGTTTTGAACGAGATGGTCGGTCCAAAGATATGAGGAACCCAAATGCAAAGTGGTGTAAATGACATTTCGGCAATCCTAGTAGCCACGACCTTCTTTTCAATTAAGATAAAACAAGTAAAAGCCTACTGAATGGACGACTGCACTCCAAAGAAGACATTTTACGGACGCAACAATGGTACATGGCCTACTTCGTTGGGCAATTTAACTGATTTACAAATGCAAAGTGGTGTAAATGACATTTCCGATTTTGAGCTATATACATTGAAAAATTTAACTGTTTGCAAACTTTCCAATAGTATGTTTAGGGGCTTCTATATGGTCGGTGTTCAGACGGACTGGATTAATTGTTTTGTTTTTAATGGCTCCAAGAAAACGTACGTCTGCCATTCGGAATATGAAAATATTAACATTATTTGCTATGATAATTCAACTAATATATTTGATGGCAAATATGGATAATAATAGCATCGGAAACCAGACTTGATGTTGTCCTCAATGTGTATTTAGAACGCCAAAATATCGTCTAGTCCTGTCTCTCTGAACACCAATTATATAATTTGTATGAAGTGAAAAATTGTTGAAAATTGTTAAAGCCGTTTTTCTCCAAACTCCTTTTGGTTCTACCACAGAGAACAGACGTCTATCTTGAATCGTCAGCGTGTGTAAAGCTTTGTACTGGTCATTTCAAAGTATGTCGTTATGCTCCTGTTACGCGGCGCTGTCATCATAATATAGGAGCTTCAATTTTGCCGCTTTTTACACTTTGGCGCTAGTGTCACAATCAGAAATTGCCACTTGTCGCTAGCGTTGCTTTGTGTGCCAATGTATGTTGACGTTCGCTAGTGCCATCGTGTGGTCAATACGAGTTTGTATGTCGCGCTGTCTTCGTTGGCGGCGCTGATGATTGACTCTAACCTTTACACATGATTTTGATGGAATTTCGTTCGAGCCTCCATGTCTGTTCTCTGTGGTTCTACTTACTACAAGTTTCCAGTTTGTCTCTGGTAAAAAAAGGATTTACAGTACTGGCAAGAAAAAGCTCACAAACGAGGATTTTCATATAAAATGGTAAAGTTTGGAGATCTGCTTCTCTGCTTCTTACAAACCGATTAACCTGAAATTTGAACCGCATGTTGAAAATATCTTCAAATTAGATCTGTGAATCCATCAAATTCTATGCAAAGGTGTCTAAGTTCTTAAAATTCGCCCATTTTGACAAAAATGTTCAAATTTTGATACTAAGATATTGTGAAAACAAACAATTTACGATAAGTATAATTTTTACAAAGTTAAGCATTTCATCGAAGTGAACAAATTTGCAAAAGCATGCTTACTTCTTAATTTTCACATATAAAAAAATCCAATTTTAATTTTTATACTGATAAAATACTGATCACCGTGTCACAAAAGAATTTCCCATACACTTCAGGTCTCTGATAGAATTGCAAATATGTTTAAATTTTGAAGTTCTGATAGTAACCCAATAAACTATTTGAATTTAGCTGTGCTTTACAGGTTTAGTCGTATTTTTTAAGATCCTGCAAACACGTTAAGCGCATTTTGATACCAATATTTTTATATATTACTTAGAGAAAAATGTTGACGGTTTTGGCTTAACATTCATGTTTTTTTGTAATATACTGTGCGATTCAGATATTAGGTGAAGAAAAACGATTAACTCAAATATTGAAAAGTTATCTTAAACGTTTGAATTCTTCTTCTTTCTTCTTTCTGGCGTTACGTCCCTACTGGGACAGAGCCTGCTTCTCAGCTTAGTGTTCTTATGAGCACTTCCACAGTTATTAACTGAGAGCTTACTATGCCAATGACCATTTTTGCATGCGTATATCGTGTGGCAGGTACGAAGATACTCTATGCCCTTGGAAGTCGAGAAAATTTCCAACCCGAAAAGATCCTCGACCGGTGTAATTCGAACCCACGACTCTCAGCTTGGTCTTGCTGAATAGCTGCGCGTTTACCGCTACGGCTATCTGGGCCCTACGTTTGAATAATATGTTCAAATGTCTAAAGAGAAAATATGGAGAGGTATTTTGTAGAATTTTTTGTTCTTAATTTTTGTTCCTCGGGGGCCCCCTCAACCAGCGGGCCCGGGCACGGTGCTCCCCTCACCGTTATTATCAGAAAAAAATCTCCATCAAATCTGTGCTCACCAGTCGTTTTCTATAGCTAAGCTGCATGTCTGGGCAAAATTTTAAAAAAATCGTAGGGCCCGTTTTAAAGTTACGCCCTTTTGATTGTTTAAGTCCACAAATTCAAAGGAAATCTGAAATGATTGAACGGGTTTTCATTAGCCGTGACTACCAGAAGCAATATACCATCAAAATTTGGTAATTAGTTGGTTTATTTATTTATATGTTACTTTTGGGTGGAGTTTTGAATGAGAAAATCAACAAAATTTGGAGTTACGCCCTTTTGGAGGTGTAATAATAAAAAACACTAATTTTATATAGAATAATTAGGCATTCTAATACCATTGAGCATGTTCAAATGCTTTCAATGGCACATTGCATTTACATGCAGCAAAAGTGTTTCACCATTAACTGATTTTTCATAGGCTCAAGTGCTATAAGGCATTACGGAGCCAATTATGTACCACATACAAACATACGTAACAACTAGAACAATTATCAATTTAAATCATAGTCACGTGAACATTTACGCCCAATGCTAAAAATACTTCATTTGGCCAACCGCGGTAGCGAACAAACGTCAAACTCGAACAAAAGTGATGCGAGCGTCACGATTGGCACGTCGGCCAACTACAAAATATTTGAATTGGGCGCTATTCTGCTGTGCTATGAAAAAAAATAAGTGTCACGAATGTTTGTCTGTGTATGTATGAACTGCTATAGCTCAACTAGTTATCCCCTCGGCTTTGCCAGCTAACTTTGTACTACCCCAGAACAAAAACTTCAATTGCCGAGTAATGTAGTATTGACCAAACTATGTCACTCAAGACCACTATCAATACTTATGTTATCATTTATAGCATTTTTCACAAATTTATTAAGATTTTTCACAAATCTACAACATTACATGTATGTTCCTAGGTCTTTTCGATTACACAAACACTTAAAAGTCTTAGATAAATACAATAGTTAAAGCCTTATTTTACTTGTCTATCTTAACAATCAAAACTCTCTTGAGATGATTCTATAACTTAACCTCGAATTTCATTTCCCCGAATATCATTAATCCAAGTGTCATCACACTGAACGCACTATTACGCTGAATGCTATTGACCGGAATATATAAATACTTTGAAATGCCCCGTGGTAATGGAATTCGAAATAATAGCATTCAACGAACTGGAACTCGATGTGATGTTCTTCAGGTTTATAGTATTTGGGGTAATGGAATTCAGAGTTAAGGGGTATATTTTAAAAAAAGGTCTATAACATATGGTAAACACAGAATTCTTCATGAATTCTGCGTAAATCCCAGTTTAGGTTACCGAAAAATTGTAAATTGTTCTGTGGCCCTGTTGGTTACTTGCTGGTCTACTAATCATAACATGGTTTGAATCCTACACAAACTGAAGATTTCTATGTAAAGACTCATCAGCTGCTATAACCCTGCACAAACAAAAATCATACTTTGGGGGCGACCCAAACTTTCCCAAGCTGACGAAGACAAAACAATTAAAATTAAGCTCTGTAAGTGCTGCGATTTCAAATTCCATTAAACAAAATGATAACGGATGCTCTAAACTTTGCATTATTGTCGTGCGCCCACCAAATCGGAACGCGCGTGTGGGACACGCGACGTGTGACTAGTCCCGACAAAACTGTCATAATGACATGTGTGGCGCTGCATTCTTACAATGTTTATGAACACAGCGCACTATTCAAATATTAGTCGCGACGCTTAGAGTTTCAAAAAAAATATATTTAAAAAAAATGTTTGTCCTTATTTCTGTCGGATCCATAATATTTTCTTTCATTTTGTATCGCTGCTTTCTACGTTGTAAATTTTGTTCTACTACTGCTACCCATAACGCCTACTATATGTATGAAGTATTCGGAGCCTGTACGGATTTCGGTCCCGCACTGTACGTATACATGCGTTTCGTTACACAACAGCTACAAAAACTAATTTGGTTACATTGTGAAATTGGCTCCGTAATGCCTTATAGCACTTGAGCCTATGTAAAATCAGCTAATTGTGAAACATTTTGGCGGCATATAAGCACAATGTGTCATTGAAAACATTTGAACATGATTAACGATTAGTGTTTTTAATGATTACACCTCCAAAAGGGCGTAACTCCAAATTTTGTGGGTTTTCTCATTCCAAACTTCGCCCATAAGTTACAAATAACTATATAAACCAACTTTGATTCAAATTATGGCAATATATCTATTCTGATAATCACGGTGAATGAAACCCCATCTAAATATTTCAGATTTCCTTTGAAATTGTGGACCTAAACAATCAAAAGGGCGTAACTTCAAAACGGGCCCTACGATTTTTTTAAAATTTTGCCCAGACATGCACTTTAGCTATAGAAAACGACTGGTGAGCACAGATTTGATGGAGATTTTTTTCTGATAATAACGGTCAGGGGAACACCGTGCGGGGCATTTGCCCCCTTGGCACCCCCCCAAATCCGGGCATGCCTGGAATCACGATATTACCAAACTTTCAGAAAGTCCATGCCTCTGTTACCGTTCGTAAGAATACGTCTGTTGGTTTGTAAGTTTTTGATTTTTTTTTTCTATTCTTATTATTTACATGTCGTCCGTTTTCAAATTTAAATTAAACACAATGCCTTACACATACCCCTGGATTTAGTACACTACATTACCACAGTACACTACACGAAAATCTACTAGAAGAAATAGGGCAATTAAAGTTCAGTGGAAGAGAGAGGAAATAAGGGAAAAGGAGGAGAGTTAGTAAGACCTATCGAACGATAGAGGGATCAGTAAGCGCTAAGAAAGTAGAGCCAAAGTAGTTGGTAAAAACTAAAGTGAAATTAGAGTGGAAGAAAGTTTTAAGTGAAGTATTTATGAAGAAGTATAAGGACAGAGGATAAGTTTTTTAGATAAAAAGAATTACGAATCAGGTATGCTAAAGCCCGTGATCATTGAAATAGTAGTTTTGGTTTACAGACGAATGTTTCCTGTATTTAGGACCCGTGAAATACAGTTTGGAGTTTCGCTACGTATCCAAGGTTGAACGGTTGTACCTTTTCGGCGTAGAAGCCAGTGACGAACCACGGAGGCGTTTGGATCCAGAAGCAGACTAAGACGTGCCTGGGATCCAACCTATCCTCCTCAGAACAGTTCCAGCGACCTAGGGTACCCTGAAGAGTTGACACGTGTTACACTGACTCCAGCTGAACTGTTCCGTCTGCTCCAAGTTACCAGCAGAAACCAGCCGGTCGGAAATAATAATGCTAAGTACCAAACACCACACTTACCCACACAGTACTGTAAGTTTATGGTATAAACGTTGAAATTGTACCACATTAGCTTATTGAGTTACACCCCCACATATCCGAGTTCCGATTAGCCAAGTAGATCCACTCCAGCTGATCTTGAGACCCTAGAAGTACTCCAGGTCGAGCTAGCCGTAAAAGAGGTCGTTGAAGAACCCAGCCTCACACGGTAAGCCGTTGCTTGGACAAGCTTGACGAGGTCTTTGTCCTGGCATCCCACGTGTTGCCGTATCTAGCAGTAACACCTCAAAATATTCTATCGGTAAAAAATTAAAATATTCGAGTTTTAATATTTTATATGAAAATTCCTAGGAAGACGACCCATCAGACAGAGTATGAGAATACCTTTCATGACTCTCAACGTTTAAATTTCTTTGCAAATATTAAACAAAGTAAATAAAACTTAAAGAAAACAAACATACATTACATTTTATTACTTTTAATTGAGGGCTCATGTAGCATATGGCACTACGGAGCCGAATAAATTTCGAAATCATTCTTCTATGTCGACATTGCAATTTAGCTACCTATAACGGTTTTGGGAACAAATGTTCTCGATGTTTTTTCCCAGCCAAAAAACTCAATAGTAGCTTGAATAGATAACAGTTATGAAACCTTTTTTTGGTATCTAGCCATTAGTCACTACATTGAACACTAAGCTGCATCGCTGAGCACGTTTGTAATTTACTTAATATTTAATTTTTTTTTAAATCGAGCCATGCTTAAGGACATATCCCTATGGGTACCAAAATGGCCTCTAATATGGCACCTTACTTCCCCCTTCGCTTTCCGCTCCCTCCTCCCACGCTTCTCACAGTGTTTTGGAGAGCGATCACAAAAAATGATTATTTGAAGTTACTAACCTTATTGTAGAGCGGTGGTTTCGTAACTGAAAGCATTCCATAATGTGTTTTTCACAAATCACCAGTTTTTGAATGCAAACACGTAGTAGGGGAACTTACGTATTGTCGGCAGCTTAAGCTGTTGAAATTTTAGGAAGGCAATTAAACACAACAACAAAGCACAACAATTAACAGGAGACACCTAAACTACACTTGAGCACACTTAATTTATTAATTATTATGCACAAAACACTATTTTGTTCTCTAAATCGTCTATTTTTCCTCACCAAAGTCACGAGGCACTTGTTCTTTTATCGGCAATGCAATTACTATTGTCGGCAACAAAATTGTTCTCTTCGGCAATCAAAAAAAGTACAAAAACTAGGTTATGTATTGGTAACTTTTCGTATTTGTTGACAATGCCTGAAATTGAACGTCACTCATTATGTGCTACTCGTTGAAAGGGCCAATGCAGAAAAATACAGAATACACTGAGAACAGCATTGCAGTTATAAATAGAATAGCTGAGAGTCATATTGAATACACAACGTCACTAAATTTGTGCAGACTAAGGCGCCGTCCACAAATTACGTAACGCTCTAGGGAGAGGGGGAGTAGGCTCAAACGTTGCGGCTCAAACACAAAATTTACTTTTTCATACAAGGACCGTTGCGGAGGGGGAATGGTCGAACACGGTTCTCTTGATTTGTTCTTATTGCATATCAATTATACATGCGGCGATCTGAACTATAGAAATTCATACGAATCTATGACAAAAGGTCGAAAGGACAGAAGGTCGAAAGACAAAAGGTTGAAAGGACAAAAGGTCGAAGAACAAAAAGGGGAGAGAAAAGCTCGAAAATCTTTTTACAAAGAAGGAAAAATTTCCCACCCAGCAAATCATTTTCGTCCTTTTGTCCTTTCGAACTTTTGTCCTTCAACCTTTTGTCCATAAACCCAATAGACGAGGGGAGTGCGCACGAGCCTATCGATCACAAGGTTCTTGGTTTGATTCCAGGTAACAGGCTTCAAATTTATCCCTCTCATTTACCATTATCACGTCTATCTTTTGATGCTATCAAATGATACTATCACTATGGGTATAGGGAGGGATACTATCACTTTTTGAAAAATGATGAATAGAAGATAGACTATTTTATCTCTATCAATTGATAGACGGATGGAGAAACTATCAGCATTTTTTTTATCACTGTTGGATCAAGCATATCTTTATCATCTATCTTTGGGTAAAAATATACTATTTGCAAAATTCTATAACTATCCCTATCTATCCTATCATGGATACAAATACTGAAACCAAAATCTTGCGCATAATGGGAAAAGGCCAATAAAAATAAATCAAGGTATGTTCTCATGGATATTTTCGGAACGGGCACGACGAGGGAATGACGGCAATCGATGTCCGACGTCATTTTGAAATCCAAGATGGCGGCTTCCGGTTTGGTAAAATCCTTGAAAATCCATGCAATATGGGTATTTTCGGAACGGGCACGATGAGGGGATGATGAACATCGATATCCGACGCCATTTTAAAATCCAAGATGGCGGCATCTGGTCAAGGAAAATTGTTGAAAACCCATGCAATATGGGTATTTTCGGAACGGGCGCGACGAGGGGATGACGGAAATTGATATCCGACGCCATTTTGAAATCCAAGATGGTGGTTTCTGGTTTAGTAAAATCATTGAAACCCATTCAATATGGGTATTTTTGGAATGGGCACGATGAGGGGATAACGGAAATCATGAATCATTCATAAATCATGTTTTTGCTCATGTTATATTGAGTTACGTTTTAAAGAGGTTACACACTTAAATTATTTCACCGACCTCAGTAAAACTTTTCGCCGAGAACCCAACAGCTGAGATTTCGGTAATTTTCAACGCCGAATCTCGGTACTTTTTTTACCGAGATTTCGGCTATCCGAATTTTTTGCCGAGATCTCGGCGAACGTTGCCAAGATTCGGTAAACGTTTACCGAGATCTCGGTAATTTTTTTACCGAGAATCGTCAAATTATTACCGAGATATCAGCTGTTGGGTTCTCGGCGAAACCGTTTAAGTGTGTACGTTATATCGAGGTATGATTTAATATACCGGAGGCCGTTATCTTGGATTTCAAAATGGCGTCGAACATCGATTTTCATCATCCCCTCGTCGCGCCCGTCCCAAAAATACCCATATTGCATGTGTTTTCAACAATTTTCCTTGGCCAGATGCCGCCATCTTGGATTTCAAAATGGCGTCGGATATCGATGTTCATCATCCCCTCGTCGTGTCCGTTTCGAAAATACCCATATTGCATGGGTTTTCAACAATTTTCCTTGACCAGATGCCGCCATCTTGGATTACAAAATGGCGTCGAGCATCGATTTTCGTCATCCCCTCATCGTGTCCGTTCCGAAAATTCCCATATTGCATGGGTTTCCAACAATTCTTACACTCCTGAAGCCGCCACATTGGATTGCTAATTATGGAATTTAGTTAATTTCTATACCCATCGTCCAACAATTTTTATTCTATTTTTATCAATTGATAAAGATAGAACCTCTATCATTGTTATTTGAGAGATGTTGTACTGATAGTATCATCATAAGAATTTTTTGGGATAGGGATACTATCACTCCATCCTCTTTCTCTGATAGGAACCATTCTCTCATTGATACTATCAGAATGGACAAGAAGTGATAGTATCATCTGGCTGAACTGGTAGTATCAGTTGTCTATCAGATAGATCCCAAGTAACCACAAGCATTAAGGTATTATCGTATTTTAACTTTAATTCGACGAGAGCAATGCATCATTGCTTTTATTCTGCAACATGCGTGCAACAATGCTTTAATTCCATTTTGTGAATGCAATGTAGCATTGCTTTATTGTAACAATGAAATGTGCATTATATATCATCCATTATATGGTCACCGCTCAATGCTTCATTGCATCATCTTATTCAATGCTTCATCGCAAGAAAAACGGCAAGACTTCAATGCAGTATTTATCGTCGATCCTTCATTCACTCAGGCAAATAGACTTTAGAAATACTTAAATATCCCTTATGAAAATTCTCTACAAGAAATCTGGTTGAAATTCGTAGATTTGTCTTATGAGAAACCAGAATTTGGAAACAAAAAAAAAATGGCATCAACCTGGAATTGAACCAAAAACCTTACGATTGATAGGCCCATGCGTACACCAAACGCCTATCGCCGACTCAATGTGATAAGATGCTAAAACGATACATAAAGCGTGAAGATGAGCCTCACACAATGAAAACAAAACGAAATCTCAACAGCAAAAGAGCATTCACCAACTTATTGCGCACTTCACCCCAAATTGAACTATCACGAAATTTGTAAAGTGCAGGAAAAGTGTGATAAGAGTGCACGCTTGCAACGGATCCTCTCAACGTATTTGGTGCACTTGTTCCTTGAACCACAAGGAATAAGTGCACTAAAAACATTATCATGATTCGACGTATCCCTGCTACACACTTTGAGGGAGCTTACACACTTGTGATGGGTTAACTTGGAGAGAAATCGACAGTATTTGCCACCGGCAACGAAAGGGCGCTGCTTGAAGTTGCACAATTTCCCGGTCAAGACATGCAGCATCCATGGTCCGGAGGATAGGCGCGGCGAGTCATCGAAAACATCTCACCTAATTTGGGTTCGAATCCCACCAATCACACCAAAAAAACAGACAAATAAGTTCGTAAGCAACACTGACCTGACATCCAACGAACAAAACAATACAATAATATTTTTGTGTTTCTTTTTTTGATCTCAAAATAATGGTGCATTGATTACACTTTGGCTGAAGCTTTTATACGGTACAGACAGTAACTATACTTTAGCAATTGCCAACATAGAGCTAGGAAATGTAGCCGTATTTATACTTTAATAGCGCCCTTAACTCTTGTTCCGTAGATAAATTTCAACAAGGACGATAAGTTAGTGTTGCCGAAAATACCCTCAGGGTGCCGAAGCCATCATTTACCCTAATTGCTGTGATTTGTGTTGTAAAATACCACGCACTTCCGAATCACTTCTTCTTCACGCACCGAGGTAATGTTTGCTGGCTTTTCGGTGCCCGTTCTAAAATTCACTTTTAATCGTGTTTCTACTCACCGTAGCAATTCAAAAATCTAATGCGATACTTGAAACACTTTGATTATTCACGCACGATGCTCCTGGGAGCAATAAATCACTTATTTTAGTCAATTTGTGCTCGAAAACAGCACCGGAACGCGAATTCACTGAGCCAACATTGTTTATGATTCGGATGCGCTCCTCTCACTGATTGGAAGAGATGCCAGTTTTTATGTTTGCAATTAGTATTGTTTGGATATTCATACACTTGCTACAACCACGTATTTTACAATTTCATAATACACAAAGGGTGTACAATGTCACAAGTGTTGCAAAACATTTTTATGCGTGAGAAAATATAATGTACGACGCAATTTAACAGCAAAAATGAGTATAAGATATTATACAGTACAATTGACTGTAGAATTCAAATGCATACTGATGGCAACTTTCTCCGTCCGTGAGAAGCGAGAGAAGAGAGGAGAAAACTGCCAAAAATAGTAAACAACACACGCATGGTGTGAAAAATGCTTATAATTTTGGTCAAAAAACATGTTTTCACTACCAAATGAAATAAATTGTGATTTCGAGTTTTTATGAAGTTGTTGATGAATTCATATCGACAATAATACCTTTGTATGAAACGTGTGCAAGTAATACTACCTACATAATTTTGTTGGTGGAGGTGTACATGAAACATGATGATTCATTTTTGGCCGACGCACATAACATTGTGCTCCGCCTTGTTGGGTGGCTCGAGAGGGTGCTTTAGCGGGTGGCTCTAGTGGGTGGCAACATTATGTTTACGTGCTCAATGAACCTTCACCTTAATCAACACTTAATGCATAGGGAGCAGTTCTATACAAGGTGATTGATATTTTAATAACTTATCATATGTAGTAATTGCTGCATGTAAGTTCTAGGCAATGAAAAACAAACGAACTTAGAGACATAAGGCGATGCGTTACCTAGATGAAGTCTCGACTAATGTCCATTCCAGCATATTACGAGTCCTTCAATACCTGTGATTATGAATGTCAAAACTTCCTTAAATAGCATACGTTTCAGTATTATTGTCTGCTCATTAAAATGAGTTGAATATGGAGTTTAGTCGTTAGTACGACATTTCCCAGAATGACGGTCTCCAGAATGATATTCCCCAGAACGCCTATCCCCTGAATGGGACATTTCTCAGAAGAAAAAAAATAACAAGAGATTTTTGGGCTGTTAAAATCCTGGTAAAAGGTAAATAGTAAATAGTAAACACATTTAACTGGAAAATTCGAGGAAACCCAAATTATAGTTTTCATAGGTTAAACATTTTTGTTTTTTTTTGCTGCAGTTTTTCATTTATTGATTGAAGAATCTTAAAATCAAAAATTCAAGAAATTAAGGTGATTATGAAACGAAGCCAAACTTAGATTTTTTAAGTGTACAAGTCTGGAGAATCTGACAACTGTTCACGTTGCAAACCGATGAAATTGCTTGCTTGCTTTTTGGTTCTCAAGTCTTGTGTTCTCGAAAATTCGAGGTGTGGCTTCGTTTTATAATCATCTTTTAATCAAATACAGCGCCAGATATGATCGGAAATGTAATTTGAAGCTTTTTTCCTTACAAACTTCAAGCTCGTTTAGCCCCTCCTTAGCGTTGATGGATTCTGTTCAAATTTGTACAGTAGTTTATTGTAGTCTGACTAATATGGGCCTCCAAGACACATACTACGATACTTTGTAGCTATTAAGTTTGCTTTAAAAGGAAATTATCAAAGACAAGAGAAATATGCAATTGTGTTAGATTAATCTACATAATTACGAAGACAATAAACCTAGGAAGAACACATATGTTCAAAAGAAGAGAAAATATGCTATGAAAGCAATAATAATAATGAATATTGGAGTATAGCAATCAACCAACTTTCATTTTGAGGGCAATTAGGGATGTCGTTCAACAGCTCAAGAATAACAAGGCAGTTGTGAAAGATTGTATAGGAGACATAACGGCTGCCGGAGGAATGAAGCCAAGGGGTGCCCTATATACAAAAAGGTCGAGTGTTCATTTATTTGTCTATTGTTCTATCTGAAAAGCTTTTATGAAAGATCTTAAGTACTTGTAGACAAGTTACTATAAGGCGATAAGCGGAGAGAAATAAATAAGTGAGGTGCATTATAAAAATAGTGCCATTGAGCGCCATGCTTTTCACACACCAACTAGTAAATCGACAATGACTGGCATTTTTTTTTCCTCAAGACCTTTTGGATAATGTAGAAGTACTTGCGACACTAAATAATCGCTATGTAGTATATACAGCGCGAGCGGGATTATGCCAGCCATGGTATGGAGCTAGTGCCATTGAAAACACCAGAAATCTAGAAACTATGTTCTAGAAACTGATAGGTTCAAATGACAATTTAAATTCACATTTACCGCTCTGTTTGGTGCCGATGCTGTTGTTTACAGATATTCGGCTGATGGTTTTATTGAAGTCTTTGTAAAATCCCTTCTGGATTTTTGAGCTCTTTAATCAATTACTACCAGTTATTTTATTAGGCACCACCCACTTCTCTCCCACTACAATTCCTCAATTGTTTTCATCGAATAAAGCTGATTGTTTATTTGAAGTTAAGCTATAATACAAGCTCATTGCCCACAAAATTTGCTATAAATCGGTTAATAAACAATTGAGAAATTGAGGATTAAGGCAATGTGGGTGGCAGGGTCTGGTAGAAAAAATAACTGTACCCAACAATGGGTACATGACAAAATTGGTTTATGGACAAAAGGTCGAAAGACAAAAGGTCGAAAGGTCGGAAGGATAAAAGGACGAAAACGATTTGCATGGTGGGAGATTGTCCCTTCTTTGAAAAAAAATACTCGACCTTTTGTCCCTTCGTTTTTGTTCTTCGACTTTTTGTCCTTTCGACCTTTTGTCTTTCGACCTTTTGTCGTATCGACCTTTTGTCATAGATTCGACAAAATTATATCAGCTTATATTATTGACCACCATTGCACGAATTTTTAGATTCTAATGAAATTGTTTATTTACCGGCTACAATTCACACAGCAGACAGAATCACAAATCGATCACGTTCTGATTGATTGACGGCACTTCTCCGACATTATCGACGTCAGGACCAATCGTGGTGCTAACATCGACTCTGATCACTATCTGGCGATGGTTAAACTGCGCCCAAAACTCTCCGTCGTTACCAACGTGCGGTACCGACGGCCGCCCCGGCTAAAGCAACCGGATGCCGCAACTGCATACGCGCAGCACCTCGAGGCTGCATTACCGAAGGAGGGTAAGCTCGATGAAGCCCTACTTGAGGACTACTGGAGAACAGTGAAAGCAGTCATCAACAATGCAACGTTGGGTACGTGGGACGGAGTCTACGGAACGATTGGTTCGACGAGGAATGTAGGCAAATTCTGGAGGAGAAGAATGCAGCGCGGGCGGTCAGGCTGCGGCAAGGGACCCGACAGAACGACCCGGCTGGAGGAGACGGAGTGAGAGGAGATGGAACAGCTATGCTGGTCTCAAGAAACACGTAAGTTCTATCAGAAGCTCAACGCATCCCGCAACGGCTTCGTGCAGCGAGCATCTGCAAGGATAAGGACGGGAGCATCTTGACGGACGAGCGTGAAGTGATCAAAAGGTGGAAGCAGCACTTCGACGAACACCTGAATGGCGCTGAGAGCACAGACAATGAAGGTCGGGACAACGGAGGAAATGCTTTAGTCAGTACTGCGGACGATGGAAACCAACCAGCCCCCACTTTGAAGGAGATTCAGGATGCCATTCACCAGCTCAAGAACAATGAAGCTGCTGGTAAGGATGGTATCGGAGCTGAACTCATGAAGATGGGCCTGGAGAGGCTGGCCATTTGTCTGCACCTGCACATTCTGGAAAGCATAACAGCTACCGGTGGAGTGGAAGGAAGGGGTAATATGTCCCATCTACAAGAAGGGCGACAAATTAGATTGTGAGAACTTTCGAGCGATCACCATTCTGAATGCTGCCTACAAAGTATTATCCCAGATCATCTTCTCTCGTCTGTCAACTGTAGTTAACGAGTTCGTGGGAAGTTATCAAGCCGGCTTCGTTGACGACCAATCGACAACGGACCAGATCTTTACTGCACGGCAAATCCTCCAAAAATGTCGTGAATACCAGGTCCCTACGCATCATCTATTCATCGATTTCAAGGAGGCATACGATAGTATCGACCGCGTAGAGCTATGGAAAATCATGGACGAGAACAGCTTTCCCGGGAAGCTCACGAGACTGATAAGAGCGACTTTGGAAGGTGTGCAAAATTATGTGAAGGTGGTTTCAGGCGAACACTCCAGTTCGTTTAGATCCCGCCGGGGAGTACGGAGAGCCGAGCTGAACAGCCGGAGTACGTTTTTTACGAGATCCAGTCAATTTGTTTGCTTCGTGGATGATATGGACATTATTGGCCGAACATTTGAAAAGGTGGCAGACCTGTACACCCACCTGAAACGCGAGGCAGCAAAAGTTGGCCTGCTGGTGAATGCGACCAAGACAAAGTACATGCTAGTTGGTGAGGCCGAACGCGACAGGGCTCGCCTAGGTAGCAGTGTTACGATAGACGGGGATACGTTCGAAGTGGTCGACGAGTTCGGATCCAACTCCTTGCTGACGGCTGACAATAACGTCAGCCTTGAAATACGGAGGCGCAACATCAGTGGAATTCGGGCCTACTATTGCCTCCAAAAAGCTACAATCAAAAAAGATTCACACCCGCACCAAATATACCATGTACTAACGCAACCGCTTCGAACGTCGGGTGCTTAGGACGATCTTTGGCGGTGTTGAGGAAAACGATGTGTGGCGGCGAAAGATGAACCACGAGCTCACCCAACTCTACGGCGAACCAAGTATCCAGAAGGTGGCCAAAGCTGAAAGGATACGATGGGCAGGACATGTTTTAAAAATTCCGGACAACAACCCTGCAAAGATGGTCTTTGCTTAGGATCCGATTGGTACAAGAATGCAAGGGGCACAGCGAGCTAGGTGGGCGGGTCAAGTGTGTATCGATTTGGTGAGCCTGGGGTAGAACCGAGGATGGAGAGATGCGGCCACGAACCGAGTATTGTGGCGTGAAATTGTTAATTCAGCGTTATCTGTTTAGATGCTAATTACATAAATGAATGAATAAATTCTTAGTTCTTGACTCCAAAACCATTCTTACCATCAGCTCAAGAATAGTGCTGTTGAATGTCACCCTTAACTTGCATCTAAGTTGGGATTTGGTTGGTTACAATCTTCCGCTGAACTAGCGAATAGTGATATGAAAATCGTTCAGATGTTGATCGAAGTGCTACTTCCACCTTTCGATCACCTCACGTTAATGCAGCTTCGAGTTGCTGGGCGATTGCAGTAGCGAAATATAGTTGCTTTAGCCGCTCTAGGTCATATCAAGGCGGCCGTCGGTACCGGGCATCGTTAATAACGGATACTTTTGGGCAAAGTTCAACCATCGCCATATAAAGGTCAGAATCGATGTAAGCGCAAAGATGGACCCGGCGGTAATTACAAATGTCTCGTGAAAAGATCTATATTTTCAAAAGGATCTTCGAAGTATACGAAGTTACTACAATTGGTGTTGCACAAAGATGGGCTGACCTCCAGTCACGGTGCAATATCATATAAACTTCAAAAGGGCGTCACTCAAAATTCTGACTAAGGATTTTTTTTTTCAAAATCGGCCCAGAGGTGCAGAACAACGTCAGGAATCACTGCCGTTTGAATGGTATATTTTATTTGATAATAACGGTAATTGGAGCACCGTGCCAGTGCCTTATTCTAGTAGAATATACTCATGAAAGATTTTTAAGAGTTGTTTTCGAACTGTTTTTCGAAGTCTTCATTAACTGATGTCAACTATAAACTCATTGAGTGAGTTGGTTGCTTATTATTCATGCTAAAGCTGAAGCCTACCAGCTGAGTTCTATTTACAATCAATTTAATGCCCAATCCTGACGGTGATAAAGAATTATCACTTTCACCCAACCTGAAATATTCTTTCTCCTTCCTGTCAGTTGATTGACGGTTTTATATCAGCCGACTTTTAATTGACAGCTCCAGCTAAAAATACGACCAGCCACCGATAGTGCTACGAAAATATTTGCAACTGCGACGTAGAATGTGATTCGTCCGTCTGGGAAGAATTGGAGAAGTAGGCGCCGAAGGACCCCCCATCGATCGATCAATCATTTCCCATCATAGCTTGATCACAGAATAACGAACAAGACACTGCCGTCATTTCTGTATGTTATGTATTTGATAGTCCATTGGATGTTGACATATTGCCATCAACATCCGTTGGTCTATGAAATAACGCGATCAACGCACTCCCGATCGGCGATCGTTTACATTCCTAATTCGATTTAAAATATTACTTTCAATTGATCACATAAACATTTGAAATGGCGCGGGTGTGCTGAAATTCGAAGAAGCCATTTCCTCACTTGATCGCGATCAACATTGGAAATGGTCCTAAATCAAAGATTTCTTTAACAATCCCTTTTTAAAAAAAAAAATTGTACAGGATAATACTTTGTATCGTCAAATTTCCGATCGAGAAGTGAATTATTCCTGTTGTTTTGCGGAGTAGTTGCAGTGGTTGCGACCAACTGGAAAAGTTCTCCAGCAATAATATTTATTTGTTTTGCTTCACCGCAATGATCATCGATGCATTCAAATCGACTGATTTTCGATTACGTTTTTGCATGTGGGTGGTAGACGAAGGCACGATCGCCTCGCGTCGTTGACTTATTTGCGTTTATTGATTTATTAAATCGATTTATTAGCTCGGTGTTGCATCAATTTTGGACTGTCAAATTTCACAGATTGACACACGCAAACAACCCACACGATTGGTCGCTATGGTAACCGGCGGACAATTGGCTATTAAGAAACACATTTCACACAGTTTACTGCGATTGTCATCTAGATCAAGTCAAGAGCTCATCGTATGGTTTGTGGGATTGCATCGCGCGCGATTGACGTCAATCCGTTCGTCCGCCGGAGTGAATCAATTCTGGAGGGTGCAATTCAGTCATCATAATCCACACAATCAAGACAGTAGGTCTTCTTCGTCGCCGTCTTTGTCGCCCGACGTACGATCCGACATGGGCGTAGCCAGGGGGCCGTTGCCTCATTAGCCGACGAAAAAAATTAAAAATTAACTAATTTGCTACAAAAGTTAATATATTAGTTGAATTTTTCATAATTGTATTCAGTATTCATAGTCCAATTGAAAATTAGACTTCTGCCATAAATATTTATAGGAAACTAGTTGTTCCGTCAAACCTTGTTTTGTTCCGCAGTAGGCAGCTTTCCTTTTATGTTTTTCTTAATTTCCCGGTGAAGTTGTTCGACTTTTTGTACTCCCAAACACGTCGAAGCACTTTAAGGTGATTATAGAACGAAGCCATACCTCAAATTTTCAAGAGCACAAGACTTGAGAACCAAATAGCGCTCCGCGTTGAAAATCTATCCCATTGGCCACCACCAACAAGCAAACAATTTGATTGGTTTTCAACGCGAGCTGTTGACAGATTCTCTCGTCTTGTGCACTTGAAATTTCAAAGTTTGGCTTCGTTGTATGATCACCTTAATAACCTAACTGGGAAAGAATCAGGTAAATCCGTGGACTTGTTCTCATGCCATTTCGTGACATACAAACACCATTCAATTTTTATTTATACAGAAGAAGATAGATTTGGCATTGCTTCGCTCCTGCCCTGGTCGATTAAAAAGTTATCGACAAGGAAATCAATCTTGTGTTTTAGTTATTCAATATTTGTCTTCAGCGTTAATCCAGAGACGGAGTTGGTGGTCCAATGGTTATCACTTCTGCTTCATAAGCAGAAGGCCATGGGTTCAATCTGAGGCACGTGCTTTTCCTCGTACTTTGTAGTTGCATCTTTCACTTCACACTTTTAATATAACACAGTTGGTAGGCATGGCATTTTCTAGAACCAGAGACGGACCAAAAACCCGTATCCCTACTTACGCTTCCACTCTTCTATCATTATAGCACTCCTTTCCTTATGCCTAATACAAAGGCAGTCCGCTAACCAAAGAGCAAGCCTCTTTGCCATAAATTTACCACCCCTTCACTGCCGTGAATCGCAAGTCGGTTTCCAAACTCGTTTTCCATACGAAAATTTAAAAAATCCAGAGGATTGGAACATGTTCAAATCTTAATGAAACTTTTACAATTTGCTTCTCACTACAATATCTTTCCGAGAAAAATATAAAAATGATCCAAACACGGTTCTTTATAGTGTAACACGGTGGGGAAAGCTATAGTGGAACTGATATACGGTTACTTTTTATTCTGGGACAATTTGACTTGCTGTTTTTTTCCTAATTTTTCCGAACATATCATATTTTCTTAACAGAGCAGCTGAAAGAGCATTGCAAGATGAGTTGAAAACTGACTCAACTCAATTTTGACGAAAATGCAGATGGTACTGCCTTGCGATTAACAGCAGTTCACCTTCCCGCATAAACTGGCGTAGATGCAGGGGTATATCCGGTCTACTGTGGGAGCCAGTTTAATGTATCATCAATTTCTGCACCTACCTCTCATTGATCAGCATTCTAACGCGCCATGTTGCCTAAAAAATAGAAGATAATCAGCACTTATGCACCCCACAGACGCTCAGACGGTTTGACCAACATTGACTCCGCCTCCCAGGTTGGTGCTCATGTTGGTGCTATGTTTGACCGTGTGGGATGCTGCTTGACGAACCAATCTAACAGTTTGTGAATCCGAATTGACGGTTGGCGAATCTGTCGGCCAAAATCGAGTTTGATTTTGCTCAAACCACCGGTGGGCGGAGCCAAATGTTTGACGAACTGATCGTACCATCTGTAGTGATGTTGCACGAACATCGTCGTCAGCATGTCAAATTGAAGCTTCGACATCCCATGAACTGCCGATGCAGATGGGTGGCAAATCAAAATGCGTGAATTTAAACAGCGTCAACGACATGGTGATCTAACAAATGTGCGCTCTTGAATTGTTTCTGTATATTCCACTGGCGTTTACTCACAATCTTCTAACTATTTCTTTAGCAAATACACCGTTGATTCCATCAAAAGTTCAATACGGAATCCCTCCAGGGATTGTACCAGGAATTCTTACAAGGAATCAATCAGAAATTTAACCAGGAATTCATCCAGGTGGGGATTCCTTTTAAAGTTCTTCCAAGGATTTCATCAGGAGAAATTCTATCAGAAGTTATTGTAAGGTTTTCACCAAGAATTCCATCAGAGATTCTACCAGGAACTCCAACCAAATTGTCTCCAGGTATTCTATCAGAGGTACTTATACAGATTCAATCATTCAAATCATATCAGGAGTTCTGTCAGGGTTTCCATTAGGAATTTCTCTAGGGATTCCATCGGAAGTTCCTCTAGAGATTCCATCATGAGTTTTTTTTATGTTTGATGATGTTTTTTACGGATTTCATCGGGCGTTCCTTCAGGGATTCCATCAGGAGTTCTTTCAGGAATTCCACCTGGAACTCCTCTAGGAATTCCATCTGCAGTTCCTCTAGCAATTCTATGAGAAGTTTTTCCAAGGATTAAACCAGGAGTTCCTTTAGAGATTCCACCTGGAATTCCTGCAGTGATTCTATCAGGAGCTCCTCAAGGAATTAAAACAGGAGTAATTCTAGGTATTTCATCGGGAGTTCCTTCAATCATATCTTTGGGAATTTCTCCAAGGATCCCATCAGGAAATCCTCCAGGGATTCCATCAAGAGTTCTTAAAGGGATTCTATCAGGAGTACCTCTAAGAGTCAGGATTTCCTCTAGAGATTGTATCAGGAGTCCCTAGAGGAAATCTATCAGGATTTCTTAAGGGCAAATCATAAGGAATTCCTCTATGGATTTTATCAGCAGTTCCATCAGGAATCTTATCAGGAATTTCTCCGGGGATTCCATCAAGAGTTTCATCAGGGATCAGGGCATCAGGGATTTCATCAGGAGTTTCGTAGGTATTCCATCAGGAGCTCTTCAAGGGATTTCATCAGAAGTTCCTCCAATGTTTCCATCTGGAATTCCTTCAATAATATCTCCAGGAATTCCTCCAATGAATCCTATAGGAATTCTATCAGAAGTACCTTTAAGGCTTTCATCAGAGTACTTCTGGGGATTTCATCAGGAGTTGCTTCAGGGATTTCATTTATAGCTCCTTTGAGATTCCATCTTGGATTCTTCCAGAAATTCTATCAATAGTTCCTCAAGAGATTATAACAGGAGTTCCTCGAGAAATATCATCAGAATTTCTTCTAGGGATATCATAAAGAGTTTCTCTAGGGATTCTATCAAGAGTTTATTCAGGAATCTCATCAGGTATTCCTGCAGGGATTTATGAGGAGTTCCTATAGAGATTCCTTCAAGAGTTCCTCTAGAGATTACATCAGAAGTTTCTTCAGAGATTCCACCTGGAACTCCTATAAGGATTACATATTAAGTTCTTCTAGGGATTACATTATGGGTTCTTCTGTGGAATGCATCTGGCGTTCTTTTACGGATTTCATCAGGAGTTCCTTCAAGGATTTCATTAGAAGTTCCTTTAGATATTCCACCTAGAATTCTTCGAGGGATTATATCAAAAGTTTCTGTAGGAATTCCATCAAGAGCTCCTTCAAAGATTTTACCTGGAATTCCTACAGGGGTTCTTTTAGAAGTTCCTTTAGGCATTCCATCAGGAGTTCCTTCGGAGATTGCACTTGAAATTTCTCTAGAGATTATATCAAGGATTGTTTATGGAATTCTTCTTGAGATTTTATAAAGAGTTTTGCCAGTTATATTATCGGAAATCTTTCCAAGAATTTCATCAGTAGATCCTATAAGGACCCCGTCCGGAGTTCCTTCAGAGATTCTATAACGAGTTCCTCCAGGGATTACATCAGAAGTTCCTTTAGGAATTCCAATCCTTCTAGGGATTTTATCAGGAGTTTCTCCAATGATTTCATTAGGAGTTCCTTCAAGAAGTTTCTGTAGGAATTCCTTTAGGAGTTCCTTCAGAGATTCTATCCGGGATTCCTACAGGAATTATATCAAGAGTTTTTTTTTCTTCTTCTGGGGATTCTGTCATAAATTCCTCCAGGGATTACATCAGATGTTCTTCCAAGGATTCCATCAGAAGTTTCTCTTGGGATTTCATCAGGAGTCTAACAAAAGATTTCATTAGAAGTTCTTCTTAGATTTCATTACAAAATCCCTCTGGGACTCTATAAAGAACACCTTTTGGGATTCCATCAGAAGTTCTGTTTGAAATTCAATCAGAAATTCTGCTAAAGATTCCTTTAGGAATTCCTCTAGGGTTATTCTACGTTCCATCAGGCTATTTAGTACTGATTCCTCCTGTAATTAGAGAATTTTTCAAGGGATTCCTCCAGAAATTCTTCAAAGAAGAACCTCCCGGAATTAAGCAAGAGATGCCTCTCGAAATTCTTCAATGAATAAATATCTCCAAGAATCCTCAAGAGTTATCAAGAATTCCTCCTAAGATTTTGCCGGAAATTCCTCATAAGGATTTCATCATACTCTAGAGATTCTATCGGGAATTTCTCACGGAATAACTCCAGAGATTATTGGGGGTTTTCAGGAATTAGTTCAGCAATTTTACCGAAAAAAATCTTATAAATATTTCACAAGTAATTTGGGAATCCACCAGTATATCCTCTAGTGACTCTATGAGGCGTTCCTTCTAGGATTCAAAAAAGGAATTCCTTCAGGGAATCCACCAGGAATTGGTTCGAAAATTTCGCTAGGATTTCCTCTAGGGATTCCAGACGTTCAGCCATGGATTGGATTCTCAAAGGGGTTCCACTAGAAATTCTTTCAGAAACTTCACCAATATTTTCCCGATACATTCTAGAAAAAATCCTTCAGTTCCTTCAGAGACTTCATCAGTATTTTCTCTAACTATTTCTTCCGGAATTTTTCGAGAGTGGAGTTTTTTATGAAATTTTGCCAGGAGTTCTTCCAGAGTTAACACTGGGAATATCAATGGAGTTTCGCTAAAAAAAATTCCAGAAAAATCTAATCTAATACTTCACCAGAAATTCTACCAGAAAATTCTTCAATGTTTTTACTAGGATTTCTATTTTTAGAATTTTTCTGGATTATTAGAAATTCCTCTAGGGTATCAATCAAAAAAATCCACAAGTTAAGAAGACAACTTCAAAATTCTAAAAGATTATTCCTCCATGAATTCCACTGATACTTACTCAGAGGGTTGTACAAAGCATTTGTCTGAATGCCTTCAGGCTGAATCCCTTGAAGTATTTTTTGGAAAATTTCTGAAAAAAAAAACATGGAATAATTTATTGTGAAATCCTTGGAGGAATCACTAAGGAAAACACTGGAGAAATTCCCTGGGAAAATTACTTAATACATGACTGGAATAACTTTCTAAGGTAATTCCTGGTGGATTCCTTGGAAAAAATCCTCCAAGAAATACTGGAAGGAATTGATGGATAAACTTCTTAAGGAATCCGTGGAGAAATATCTGGTAGATTCTTGAAGAAATTTCTTAAAAAAATTCAGGTCGAATGTCTCGTAGGTTCTCTTAAGGGATACAAGGAATACTCTTTGAAGGAAACACTGGAAGAATTTATAAAATAATTTATCGAAGATTCCCTAGAAGAATCCCCTGAAAGTAACTGGGGGCAACCTCTCGAAAAATTGCAAGTGGAATTTCTAAAGGAATTCCTGGTGAAATCCCGTGTATGAAGTTGTTTTTTAATTCTTTTGCTGTATTTCTTGCTGAATTCCCGAAGGCTTCCTGGTGGAATCCCTGGAGGAATTCCCTAATGGTTCCTTGGAGAAATGTTGGGTAGAATCACTGTAAGATTTCCTGAAGTGAATCTCTGTATGTTTTTGAAGAAATTTTTGAAGGAATTTTTAGTAAAAATCGTGTAGGAATCTCTGGAATTCCTGTCATAAATTCTTAAGGGGAGGGTTGGTTTTTCATTGGGCAATCTCTAAAAATTTGTAGAGAAATTCTTAGTGGAAGCGCAGGAAAAAACCCTCATAGTATCTGTACAGAACTTCTTAAAGTTTCGCTGCAGGAATTCCTAAATAAATCTTCTATGGATATTTTGGTGAAGTTCTTGAAGGAAGCATTGGATGAATAAATTGGGAAGTTTTTGGATAAATCTCTGGAGGACTCTGTAGAAAAAAATACAAGAGCGAAACGCTGAAGAAATTCCTTTTGGTGGAATTTAAGGAGAAGTCCTAGGAGAAGCCTTGAAAAAAGTTGTGGTGAAATCCTTATGGGAATTTCTGGTGGTATATTTATTGAGAAGTATCAAGAATTCGTTACGTTATTCCTAAATAATGATGGAATCCTTGGATATAAAAGGAATCCTCAAAGAAATCTTTGAAAAATTGTTATAGAAATCTCCGGATGAGTTCTTGGAGTCAGCCTTGAAGTAAACTCTGAAAAATAACTGAAGAAATCACTTGAGGATTTTTTATCTTTGAAAGAATTATTGGAGAAAATCCTGAATAATTAGTAGAGGAACCTTTTAAGAAACCTCTGGAAGAAAACCACCTGAACGTATGCCTGAAGAATTTTCCCCGAAGGAATTTCTGGGTAAATCTTTGGATAAATTTCTGGAGGAATTGTTGATAAAATTCCTGGTAGAATCCCGGGAAAAATTTCTGGTAGAATCCCTAGTATAACCAATGGTTTTCTGGAAGGACTTCAGAATAGAATAATTAGAGGAAACCACTAAGGACTCTTAATTAGAATCTTTGAAGAAATTACCATAGCCATTCTCATATCGATGTCTGTTCAGAATAATCCCCGACAGAGATCTCTCGTAATTTTAGAGTTCTGTCGGAATAATTCGTGCAAATTAATTGGAATTCCTCATCAATATCCATTTTTCCGGTACTCAAATTCAAAATGTTCTGCTCTTCTCCACTACGATTACTGCCGTAAAAATATTTACCCCCACACCCACAGAAATAAAAAAAAATAACAAACACATATTCACTAGACTTGCAGAGAGCATTCAAAACATGTGAAGAAATATGGTGTTGCTGCAACGAACTTTGACAGTCGGTCAAACGGTTTGACTAACTTGGGGGCGGAGTCAATGTTGGTCAAACCGTCTGAGCGTCTGTGGGCTGCATTATACACTGAGGGTGTCTGATAGTCCCAAGCAGTCATCTGGTTGGATCCTTGTGTAAGTGCAGCTGATGTATACTGGATGACCAACCACGGGCTCATACTCATTTGTCTTCAGCGTTCATCCAGAGTTCGCAATATACCTGGAGAGGAAACTACCAAAAATCCATTATGGAACTCAAAAGGATTAATGCCAAGTTATCTTAAAACGAAATCATTCAGAAATTCTTCAAATTTCACCTGGGAGTTCGCTAGATGCTTTTTTTAAATCACTCCAGCGATTATTTCAAGAAATCATTCCTCGAAGTACATTGCATTTCTCCAAGGAGTCGTCAGCAATACCTCAAAACTCAAGGAACTGTTTCATGAATTGTTTCAAGAGTTTTTGCCAGGGGTTGAAATCTGAGATAATTGAGAGTATGTTTCACTTATCGCTCTCTGTAAAAATCATTAGCTCTCTGCAAAGCTGTTCATTAGCTCAAGGACTATCATTAAAAAAGCTATAAGGTTAAAAATTTTGCCACCAGGCAGCGCTAGTGAGCATGAAACTTTTGTTTTGCTGTTATATCAGGACCCTGGCCACTTAGAAAGATGGCGCCTTGGGCTTGTTGAGTAGCTCAACTTTGCCCAAAACGCCATATTTCTAAGTGGTCAGATATCCGCAAAACAAAAAAAAAACGTGCTCACTAGCGCCACCTGGTGGCAAAATCTCGAATCTCTTGGCTAGAATAATGATAGCTTTTGAGCTACTGAACAAATTTGCCGAAGACGCCACCTTTCAAAGTGGTCAGGATCTTGAGATATCCGCAAAACAAAAGTTTCATGCACACTAGTACTGCCTGGTGGCGCAGTTTCACTTGAGCAGTGTTGCCAGCTGCGACAAAATATTGAACCCTTCATGAAAAACTGGATTACAGTTGAAGAGTATTGCTATGTTACCAAGCATTCTACTTTTCTATTCCGCTCATTTTTTTTTTGGTTTTGATCTTTGCTTTATTTTTCTTAAGCAGTGTTACCAGCCACATGAAAATGTGTGCTTCGGCCGACTGTATGGCACGCATCGCTTCCTTCAACTTTGGTGCACATTCGGTATCGTTAGCTTTCAAATTTATTGGTATTTGCATATCACACCTCCATATAATTGGCTCTTTTGGTAACAATCGAGCAGTGTTGCCATCTATTACCAAAATATGAAAACTTGAGCGGCCATTTTGGAAATTTCTCAACCCATGGTTCAACTTTGCCGAATAGCTCGGATCATTATTTCCACATTTAGACGTTGCATTTTACAAAAAAAAATTATTATAAACCTGATTTTTTTACGACCGATTCTTTAGATGTAGTTTAAGCTTACGAATATTAACTTTTATGCTTTAATTATTATTTTTAAGAATAGTATTTGGCAATTGCAATTAATTTTAAAAATTAACATTGTTGTTGGTTTATTGTTCTACAGACGTATCCTCGCATCAGTGACAACAAGACAGCGATTGGCCTGTCTAGATCTCAACGCCACAGGTGAGCTGCAACGGGGGGTCTCGTCGTAACATATACCAAACGGTGTGACAATATCTCAAAAACCGAAAATGTTTTTTGAACTTAAACCAACGAAAAATGTTAAAAAATTGAGGAAACATGTGGACCGTATTCTAACAGAAACTCTTCCAAAGATGCATTACGAATAATTTTAGAGATTTTTTTAGAACTACTTCTATTTCATACCTAAAGCTAAGTATGTTGTTCCGCTCAAGAAAAGTAACAATTTCTTCGGAAGAAATGGTCAAGAAATTTTCTACAGTGAGCCTCATTTGAAATGACATTTCTTTTCAACTGCGTACTGCGATCAAAGAAAAATGCTTTTCTTGACCATTTCTTGCAAGAAATTTTTCACGCATCGCGATAGGCGATTGCTTTTCTGTTGAAGTGCACACTTCGCTTAAGGTTTTAATACCATTTATTTGAGTTTTCTCGGAGATATTTCTAAAAAAACATTTGAAAAAAATCCTTGTTGGAATTCATAGAAAAATTGGGGTTTTGAGAGATGTTGAAATTATTTCATTTTCAGATTCGTCGTTCAAAATTGATTTCAGAACCAAATTTCGAATATACTTTTAGGCCCGGAACTATTTAATAAAAATAAAAATTTGTGCCTTCGGCTATGAGGTTTCTTGAAAGCTAAAAAGCGCATATTTGACAACAATATGCGAAGCGCCTCTTATTGCCATGTTTCAGACAATTCGGTCGATAAAACCCTCCCATTTCAAAGTGAATCATGGAAGTGCCCAAGTAGTTCTGCAGTCTGCACGCTATGTACTTCAAAAGAAAAGAAAACGCCTATCGCAATGTGTGGAAAATTTCTTTCCAGAGATGGTCAAAAAAGCACTTTTTTGCAATTTCTCATCGTAATAGGCTGTTTTTGATACCGCCAATCTGTCATGAAACGGCTTACTTCCCTGCACTGAAGTATGCAATAGTCATTACGCAATTGAAAACAGTGCTGTAATAGCTTCAACTAAATGAAAGTAACTGAAAAATTACAAGATTCGAGATAATAAAGCTCAGGTGGTACCTCCGACACCCATATTCTAGAGTTTCCATTCGCATGATGAATTCGGCTGCTGTTCAATGCATTTCAGCAGAGCGCAAACCATAGAAAAAATATCCGAATAAAAAACTTATTCAAGTTTTCAAAACATTTCATATTTATTACTTTATAAATGATTCACATCCACTATCTGTATGTTGTTTTACCCCGTTATTTATTGACTTCCATCCCACTTTTGAGTGAAGTTCCTGATCTTAAGTACCATATGACAGCCATCCAATTTTCGGTAGCAGTTTCGCGTTTCGGCGCAAATTCTGTTTAGGGTGATGTGCTAGTATCCATCGTATTGAGCATTGATCAGGGAGAATTGCAATTTTCCAAGTATTGCAGAGAATGATGCTGATACAGACCAATGCCAAACAATTCTTTCTCAAAACGGCTTTAGCATTGTACAATGAGATTTTGATACATGTTGATCTCTTTTTGGGAAATAATGCAAAGAAAATACATCTTGCCGTATTCTCAATCCGTCGTATCGTTTTCATTTTTGTCGCAATAAGTTTCCAGATTCGTCTCACAACTTACGGCTCACTGTGATATTGAATGGTCAAAACACAACATATCAACGGTATAATAAAATGTTTTACTAGAGTATATAGATCTACGGGCATCTCCCTCCATTTGTTCAGCATGATGGAATATACTGATTTCCTTTAAAATTCATTGTTCGTCATCAAAATTCAGCCCAAACATATGAGCACAATTCCTTTTGAGCGTACAATTATGCCATTTGCTCACAGTGCAGTGAAAACAACACAATCAGAGGAACCGTATTTTTACGTCGAGCATTGCGCACACATTTGATGCGCACAAGCTTTTTTTTCTCAGTAAGACGGATTGAACTTTGTTTACATTCTCAATTTTACGCGGTCGTTGAGGAAATTTCATAAAATTTCGTGAATTATAGAACTTTTACGGCGTATGATTAGAATGAAATCCTTCAGTGAAGAAGTACGAAGGTTTTCCATAGTGAAAATAAGTACCCGGCGAAGTAAGTCATACAGGGGGGCGGGAAGAAACTTGTACCATAAAGTGGTGTGACTGGTGTCGATCGTTAAGCATTTCTCTCAAATCGTATTCGTCCATGCGATTTCGGTGAAAAAGGGCAAAGTGGATAATTGAACTGAAGTAATTTAACAAAATACAGTAGTTTTATTGCATTTTTGTTGTACAAACCATGACAGCTTTCACAAAAATACACTTGGAAAATGAATCTATGTTGCAAGTAAGTTGGTATATCGACAAATAATAGCGCTTACGACGAAGTAGAACGAAACCCTATGTATGGACTGCGTTTTTTTTATCATAATTTTTTCTTCAGATGCGTGATTCTTGAGCATTCTTGAGAGTTATTTTGGAGATCACTTCGTCGTCTAGGGACGTTCCGATATTGCAAAGTATCGATATTTGATTCGATACGATTATCGAATCAAAGTATTGATACCACCGATATATAAAAAAAAAATCGATATATCGGAATATGATATGATATATCTGAATGAAGCAAAATTCCTAAATCGGTCAGAGATCTGCCGTTTAGTTTCCTAAGATTCGAAAAAAAAATCTTTGGATACTCAAGATTATTGGTATTTTGACCGATATGGATATAAACATCTTCTGTTGAGATACATTATAGTACAATTTGTATGGTAACTACTTTTTTGAATACCGTAATCCGGGGTAACATCAGCGGAGCAACATTGATCGCAATGACCCTCCTCTTAAAAAGTTCAATTCAACATTTATCGATGACATATTTTCAATGTATGGTGACTCCCTTCTTTCTATTCATGAGCTAAATACACATTTGGGTTTTTGCAAAAATTGAGTTGTGTCCTTGCGTAAATTTTTCATCTTTTGGAAACAATGATTTTCACGATTATGGATGACACGCTCAAAGAATAATTTCTCTCATGAGTTCTGAAAACGACATGAACTGAAGAAATGCAGTTATTGCTAAAAATGACATAGCTGAAAACGTTTCCGTTGTAAAAACTTTCATTAATGTGTTCAGTCAAGCATAATTCACAAATTACTTTAAGCAATGCAGAAATTTTGTAGGAAATTGCCTACATTTAGGCGTATAGCCAAATTCATGGTGTTTTTAATTTCGAAATAACTTAAAAAGCAAATGACTTGTAATAGTGTGGTTTTCATGTTCGGCTTCAGGGACTATGATTTTAGTTAGCAAAGTTATGTTCAATAGTAATATTGAAACAAAGTTCAGTAAGTTTTCAAATAAAAAAATCACTCAAAACAGTGCTTTAATCTTTCAGAAAACAAAATACAGTATATAGATACGACCATTGGGTGTCAGTACTTGTTTTAAAAATATAAAACTTGCGATACATTCACTTTGAAATTAAATGTTCAAGAAATATCCAAATAATGATCAATGTTACCTCGGACTACGGTACACACTTAAATCAGAATGCCGATCTCAGCTGTGCAAATCTCGGTTAAAGTTCGTTTGCTGTCAACTCAGTTAAAGTGACGTTTGATCTCAGCGGCACCCACAGGTGCTGCTATAAACAAACCTGATTTTTTGCTGACATATCAGCTAAAACTCAGTTGCTGATCGCTCGGCTGTGCGGATCTCGACAAAAGAATGAAAATTAGCCGAGCTGAACTGAGTGTGTACATCAAATTAACCCTACAATTGTTACCTTATATTAGTGTACGATATACCGGAAGAAAATATCGATACCACCGATATATTGAATAGGAAATATCGATACCAAAATATCTAATATCGAAAGTAAAATATCGATACTCCGATATATCGGAAGTATCGGAACATCCCTAGATCAATCTAGGGTAGAGGTAGTAAGCACGACATGTCAATGAAGAATAATACCTCCTACTATACTGCCCATAAATGCATAGCAGTCCCACATGCCTTTTTGTTATTTTTTAGTTAATTACGAGAAACGTCATTAAATTGCATGTACTTTCATTGTATTATAGGAAAATAATACGTTTGTTCTAGAAATGTTAAAAACAATATCGAACTTAGTCTGTCCCACGTTACTAATAAACGCATGTCAGTCTCGCGACTTGTGTTATAAGGACTTGCGACAAATTGTGTAGATAAGTAAGTCAAGTAAAGGAAAATATACTTATCCACAATTGTTGCCGTAACCCAAAGTGGTCAGAAAAAATCTACGACTCACTTAACCTTCCGCGGATGTTAAGAAAAACAACTTAATAAGATACTGGGGTCATTATGACCCAGAAATGTATACCCCTATAAATCAGCGAAATATCAACCGAATAATGAAATTTATGCCGCATTCGAAAGATATACTCCTCAAGATTCTGATCACTACCTGGAATACCGGTTCCGGATCCAGTGGCCACCGGGAATCGGCTACGAAGGGGACCATGTTGGCCACGTGGAATTTCAGTACACTCAGTCCAGAAATCTGCAGTCATCACCAAATTGTATAAGATGCAAGCCATATAGGAATGTACTGTCTTCAGCAAACTTGCTTCGGGTACCAAGAACTTTCACATGAGATACAATTTAGTTCAGAACTCGACCACCGCGTGGCGCTAGCGTCGATACGAACTTCCGGTAGAGGCTAATTATGCGATAACTCGAGAATGCGAACACATAGAAGGATGCTGTCTTCGGCAAAGTTGCTCAGGAGGATAAGGACTTTCACATGAGATACAATTTAGTTCAGAACTCGACCACCGCGTGGCGCTAGCGTCGATATGAACTTCCGGTAGAGGCTAATTATGCGATAATTCGGGATTGCGAGCACATAGAAGGATGCAGTCTTCAGCAAAGTTGCTCAGGAGGATAAGAACTTCCTTTTGAGATACAATTTAGTTCAGAACTCGACCACCGCGTGGCGCTAGCGTCGATACGAACTTCCGGTAGAGGCTAATTATGCGATAACTCGAGAATGCGAACACATAGAAGGATGCTGTCTTCGGCAAAGTTGCTCAGGAGGATAAGGACTTTCACATGAGATACAATTTAGTTCAGAACTCGACCGCTGCGTGGCGCTAGCGTCGATATGAACTTCCGGTAGGAGCTAATTATGCGATAACTCGAGATTGCGAGCACATAGAAGGATGCAGTCTTCAGCAAAGTTGCTCAGGAGGATAAGAACTTCCTTTTGAGATACAATTTAGTTCAGAACTCGACCGCTGCGTGGCGCTAGCGTCGATATGAACTTCCGGTAGGAGCTAATTATGTGATAACTCGAGATTGCGAGCACATAGAAGGATGCTGTCTTCGGCAAAGTTGCTCAGAAGGATAAGAACTTCCACATGAGATACAATTTAGTTCAGAACTCGACCGCTGCGTGGCGCTAGCGTCGATATGAACTTCCGGTAGAGGCTAATTATGCGATAACTCGAGATTGCGAGCACATAGAAGGATGCAGTCTTCAGCAAAGTTGCTCAGGAGGATAAGAACTTCCTTTTGAGATACAATTTAGTTCAGAACTCGACCGCTGCGTGGCGCTAGCGTCGATATGAACTTCCGGTAGGAGCTAATTATGTGATAACTCGAGATTGCGAGCACATAGAAGGATGCTGTCTTCGGCAAAGTTGCTCAGAAGGATAAGAACTTCCACATGAGATACAATTTAGTTCAGAACTCGACCGCTGCGTGGCGCTAGCGTCGATATGAACTTCCGGTAGAGGCTAATTATGCGATAACTCGAGATTGCGAGCACATAGAAGGATGCTGTCTTCGGCAAAGTTGCTCAGAAGGATAAGAACTTCCACATGAGATACAATTTAGTTCAGAACTCGACCGCTGCGTGGCGCTAGCGTCGATATGAACTTCCGGTAGGAGCTAATTATGCGATAACTCGAGATTGCGAGCACATAGAAGGATGCAGTCTTCAGCAAAGTTGCTCAGGAGGATAAGAACTTCCTTTTGAGATACAATTTAGTTCAGAACTCGACCGCTGCGTGGCGCTAGCGTCGATATGAACTTCCGGTAGGAGCTAATTATGTGATAACTCGAGATTGCGAGCACATAGAAGGATGCTGTCTTCGGCAAAGTTGCTCAGAAGGATAAGAACTTCCACATGAGATACAATTTAGTTCAGAACTCGACCGCTGCGTGGCGCTAGCGTCGATATGAACTTCCGGTAGAGGCTAATTATGCGATAACTCGAGATTGCGAGCACATAGAAGGATGCAGTCTTCAGCAAAGTTGCTCAGGAGGATAAGAACTTCCTTTTGAGATACAATTTAGTTCAGAACTCGACCACCGCGTGGCGCTAGCGTCGATACGAACTTCCGGTAGAGGCTAATTATGCGATAACTCGAGAATGCGAACACATAGAAGGATGCTGTCTTCGGCAAAGTTGCTCAGGAGGATAAGGACTTTCACATGAGATACAATTTAGTTCAGAACTCGACCACCGCGTGGCGCTAGCGTCGATATGAACTTCCGGTAGAGGCTAATTATGCGATAATTCGGGATTGCGAGCACATAGAAGGATGCAGTCTTCAGCAAAGTTGCTCAGGAGGATAAGAACTTCCTTTTGAGATACAATTTAGTTCAGAACTCGACCACCGCGTGGCGCTAGCGTCGATACGAACTTCCGGTAGAGGCTAATTATGCGATAACTCGAGAATGCGAACACATAGAAGGATGCTGTCTTCGGCAAAGTTGCTCAGGAGGATAAGGACTTTCACATGAGATACAATTTAGTTCAGAACTCGACCGCTGCGTGGCGCTAGCGTCGATATGAACTTCCGGTAGGAGCTAATTATGCGATAACTCGAGATTGCGAGCACATAGAAGGATGCAGTCTTCAGCAAAGTTGCTCAGGAGGATAAGAACTTCCTTTTGAGATACAATTTAGTTCAGAACTCGACCGCTGCGTGGCGCTAGCGTCGATATGAACTTCCGGTAGGAGCTAATTATGTGATAACTCGAGATTGCGAGCACATAGAAGGATGCTGTCTTCGGCAAAGTTGCTCAGAAGGATAAGAACTTCCACATGAGATACAATTTAGTTCAGAACTCGACCGCTGCGTGGCGCTAGCGTCGATATGAACTTCCGGTAGAGGCTAATTATGCGATAACTCGAGATTGCGAGCACATAGAAGGATGCAGTCTTCAGCAAAGTTGCTCAGGAGGATAAGAACTTCCTTTTGAGATACAATTTAGTTCAGAACTCGACCGCTGCGTGGCGCTAGCGTCGATATGAACTTCCGGTAGGAGCTAATTATGCGATAACTCGAGATTGCGAGCACATAGAAGGATGCTGTCTTCGGCAAAGTTGCTCAGGAGGATAAGGACTTTCACATGAGATACAATTTAGTTCAGAACTCGACCACCGCGTGGCGCTAGCGTCGATATGAACTTCCGGTAGAGGCTAATTATGCGATAACTCGGGATTGCGAGCACATAGAAGGATGCTGTCTTCGGCAAAGTTGCTCAGGAGGATAAGGACTTTCACATGAGATACAATTTAGTTCAAAACTCGACCACCGCGTGGCGCTAGCGTCGATACGAACTTCCGGTAGAGGCTAATTATGCGATAACTCGAGATTGCGAGCACATAGAAGGATGCTGTCTTCGGCAAAATTGCTCAGGAGGATAAGGACTTTCACATGAGATACAATTTAGTTCAGAACTCGACCACCGCGTGGCGCTAGCGTCGATATGAACTTCCGGTAGAGGCTAATTATGCGATAACTCGGGATTGCGAGCACATAGAAGGATGCAGTCTTCAGCAAAGTTGCTCAGGAGGATAAGAACTTCCTTTTGAGATACAATTTAGTTCAGAACTCGACCGCTGCGTGGCGCTAGCGTCGATATGAACTTCCGGTAGGAGCTAATTATGCGATAACTCGAGATTGCGAGCACATAGAAGGATGCTGTCTTCGGCAAAGTTGCTCAGGAGGATAAGGACTTTCACATGAGATACAATTTAGTTCAGAACTCGACCACCGCGTGGCGCTAGCGTCGATATGAACTTCCGGTAGAGGCTAATTATGCGATAACTCGGGATTGCGAGCACATAGAAGGATGCTGTCTTCGGCAAAGTTGCTCAGGAGGATAAGAACTTCCTTTTGAGATACAATTTAGTTCAGAACTCGACCACCGCGTGGCGCTAGCGTCGATATGAACTTCCGGTAGGAGCTAATTATGCGATAACTCGAGATTGCGAGCACATAGAAGGATGCAGTCTTCAGCAAAGTTGCTCAGGAGGATAAGAACTTCCTTTTGAGATACAATTTAGTTCAGAACTCGACCGCTGCGTGGCGCTAGCGTCGATATGAACTTCCGGTAGGAGCTAATTATGCGATAACTCGAGATTGCGAGCACATAGAAGGATGCTGTCTTCGGCAAAGTTGCTCAGGAGGATAAGGACTTTCACATGAGATACAATTTAGTTCAGAACTCGACCACCGCGTGGCGCTAGCGTCGATATGAACTTCCGGTAGAGGCTAATTATGCGATAACTCGGGATTGCGAGCACATAGAAGGATGCTGTCTTCGGCAAAGTTGCTCAGGAGGATAAGGACTTTCACATGAGATACAATTTAGTTCAAAACTCGACCACCGCGTGGCGCTAGCGTCGATACGAACTTCCGGTAGAGGCTAATTATGCGATAACTCGAGATTGCGAGCACATAGAAGGATGCTGTCTTCGGCAAAATTGCTCAGGAGGATAAGGACTTTCACATGAGATACAATTTAGTTCAGAACTCGACCACCGCGTGGCGCTAGCGTCGATATGAACTTCCGGTAGAGGCTAATTATGCGATAACTCGGGATTGCGAGCACATAGAAGGATGCAGTCTTCAGCAAAGTTGCTCAGGAGGATAAGAACTTCCTTTTGAGATACAATTTAGTTCAGAACTCGACCACCGCGTGGCGCTAGCGTCGATACGAACTTCCGGTAGAGGCTAATTATGCGATAACTCGAGAATGCGAACACATAGAAGGATGCTGTCTTCGGCAAAGTTGCTCAGGAGGATAAGGACTTTCACATGAGATACAATTAAGTTCAGAACTCGACCACCGCATGGCGCTAGCGTCGATATGAACTTCCGGTAGGAGCTAATTATGCGATAACTCGAGATTGCGAGCACATGGAAGGATGCAGTCTTCAGCAAAGTTGCTCAGGAGGATAAGAACTTCCTTTTGAGATACAATTTAGTTCAGAACTCGACCGCCGCGTGGCGCTAGCGTCGATATGAACTTCCGGTAGGAGCTAATTATGTGATAACTCGAGATTGCGAGCACATAGAAGGATGTTGTCTTCGGCATAGTTGCTCAGGAGGATAAGGACTTCCACATGAGATGCAATTTAGTTCAGAACTCGACCGCTGCGTGGCGCTAGCGTCGATATGAACTTCCGGTAGGGGCTAATTATGCGATAACTCGAGATTGCGAGCGCATAGAAGGATGCAGTCTTCAGCAAAGTTGCTCAGGAGGATAAGAACTTCCTTTTGAGATACAATTTAGTTCAGAACTCGACCGCTGCGTGGCGCTAGCGTCGATATAAACTTCCGGTAGAGGCTAATTATGCGATAACTCGAGATTGCGAGCACATAGAAGGATGCTGTCTTCGGCAAAGTTGCTCAGGAGGATAAGGACTTTCACATGAGATACAATTTAGTTCAGAACTCGACCACCGCGTGGCGCTAGCGTCGATATGAACTTCCGGTAGGAGCTAATTATGCGATAACTCGAGATTGCGAGCACATAGAAGGATGCTGTCTTCGTCAAAGTTGCTCAGAAGGATAAGGACTTCCACATGAGATACAATTTAGTTCAGAACTCGACCGCTGCGTGGCGCTAGCGTCGATATGAACTTCCGGTAGAGGCTAATTATGCGATAACTCGAGATTGCGAGCACATAGAAGGATGCTGTCTTCGGCAAAGTTGCTCAGGAGGATAAGGACTTTCACATGAGATACAATTTAGTTCAGAACTCGACCACCGCGTGGCGCTAGCGTCGATATGAACTTCCGGTAGGAGCTAATTATGCGATAACTCGAGATTGCGAGCACATAGAAGGATGCTGTCTTCGGCAAAGTTGCTCAGAAGGATAAGGACTTCCACATGAGATACAATTTAGTTCAGAACTCGACCGCTGCGTGGCGCTAGCGTCGATATGAACTTCCGGTAGGGGCTAATTATGCGATAACTCGAGATTGCGAGCACATAGAAGGATGCTGTCTTCGGCAAAGTTGCTCAGGAGGATAAGGACTTCCACATGAGATACAATTTAGTTCAGAACTCGACCGCTGCGTGGCGCTAGCGTCGATATGAACTTCCGGTAGGGGCTAATTATGCGATAACTCGAGATTGCGAGCACATAGAAGGATGCTGTCTTCGGCAAAGTTGTTCAGGAGGATAAGGACTTCCACATGAGATACAATTTAGTTCAGAACTCGACCGCTGCGTGGCGCTAGCGTCGATATGAACTTCCGGTAGAGGCTAATTATGCGATAACTCGAGATTGCGAGCACATAGAAGGATGCAGTCTTCAGCAAAGTTGCTCAGGAGGATAAGAACTTCCTTTTGAGATACAATTTAGTTCAGAACTCGACCGCTGCGTGGCGCTAGCGTCGATATGAACTTCCGGTAGGAGCTAATTATGCGATAACTCGAGATTGCGAGCACATAGAAGGATGCTGTCTTCGGCAAAGTTGCTCAGGAGGATAAGGACTTCCACATGAGATACAATTTAGTTCAGAACTCGACCGCTGCGTGGCGCTAGCGTCGATATGAACTTCCGGTAGGGGCTAATTATGCGATAACTCGAGATTGCGAGCACATAGAAGGATGCTGTCTTCGGCAAAGTTGTTCAGGAGGATAAGGACTTCCACATGAGATACAATTTAGTTCAGAACTCGACCGCTGCGTGGCGCTAGCGTCGATATGAACTTCCGGTAGAGGCTAATTATGCGATAACTCGAGATTGCGAGCACATAGAAGGATGCAGTCTTCAGCAAAGTTGCTCAGGAGGATAAGAACTTCCTTTTGAGATACAATTTAGTTCAGAACTCGACCGCTGCGTGGCGCTAGCGTCGATATGAACTTCCGGTAGGAGCTAATTATGCGATAACTCGAGATTGCGAGCACATAGAAGGATGCTGTCTTCGGCAAAGTTGCTCAGGAGGATAAGGACTTCCACATGAGATACAATTTAGTTCAGAACTCGACCGCTGCGTGGCGCTAGCGTCGATATGAACTTCCGGTAGGGGCTAATTATGCGATAACTCGAGATTGCGAGCACATAGAAGGATGCTGTCTTCGGCAAAGTTGTTCAGGAGGATAAGGACTTCCACATGAGATACAATTTAGTTCAGAACTCTACCACTGTGTGGCGCTAGCGTCGATATGAACTTCCGGTAGGGGCTAATTATTTTTCAGGAGGATAAGGACTTCCAAATGAGATAAAATTCAGTTTAGAACTCGACCACCGCGTGGCGCTAGCGTCGATATGGACTTTCGGTAGAAATTACACAGATATTGTCCGTGCATCAGAATCATAGTCCCTACTTCTTCAAACTAGAGAATCAAATGAATGAAGGATTATGAAACAAATTGTTCAATTCGACTTCATGTTTTTCCTTGTCTCGATCATTGTCAGATCATTCTCTGCAACTGGGAAAACCACGACTTGTCACTTTCAACAAGGTTTAAAATGTAACAAGGACTAATAAGTGTTCCTTTCATTACTCGAACATCCTGTTCTCTTCGTTTGAAGCAGTCATGACTAGGGTTCACTGGTATATCTTTTCTCCATAACGCACCACGAAACTATGACGTACCCGCGTTATGGGTCATTTAGAAGGATGCTGTCTTCCACAAAGTTGCTCGACCACCCGGTGGATTTGACGTCGATTTAGAGGGGGGTTTCACATTTTTTGAGCCCAAACACGACCCGTACCCGACTTACTTTATTTTTTTAAACCCGGACCCGACCCGTACTCAGACCTGACCCGAACTTGAAAAAAAATCCGCTATTCAAATCCGAATCTGACTCGAAACCTAAACATTTTTTGTAAGAAAAGACCTATTTTTAAAAATAGATAAATTCATCGTTTCTGATGCATAAGGAAGCTTTTTGGTTGTTACTCTTACCATAACTCTTACTAAAGTCCACCCAAATCCGAATTTTTACAAGCCCGATTCCGACGTACTCGAAAAAAATGTTCTAGCCTTCAAATCCGTCCCGCACCATTCGAGTTCGGGTTTGAAAACCCGAGACCCGACTTATAGAAGGATGCTGTCTGCGGTAAAATTGTTCGAGAGAATAAGGAATTAGTCATGAACATACGTTCAAAATTTAACCAGCATGTGGTGCTGGCGTCTATATGTATTCCCAGAAGGAACTCTTTTTTGAAGGTTTTATCTTCGGCAAAGTTGTTCAGTTTTTTTTTTAATTCTGCGTAGTAAATATATGTAACGATATAAACTACAGTCGACTCTCCATAACTCGATATTCAAGGGACCATCGACTTATAGAATTATGTTATAATAGAATATACCGACACAAAATCGAAGGAACAAATTTATGTATTTCCAATATTTTTATTATCATTTTTGTAAGAAAGCAATATTATTTTGTTGATAGCATTTTACAAACTATTATTTGAAAACATTTTTCGAAGTGCTCGAAAAATCACGTTATTTTTACTGACAATAGTTTTTATCATTTTCATGTCATTACAACTTGTAAGTATTTATTCACCTTCAAACAAAAATTAGATCACGATTCCCCAAAAAATAAAAAGAATGAAATAAATATCGAGTTATGGAGAGAAATTCACATCTCACGTAACATCAACTTGTGGAGATATCGAGTTACAGAAAATCCATCTAGTTATAGAGTATATCGGGTTATAGAATATCGAGTTGTGGAAAGTCGATTGTATATAATATAAAATGAGCTCTATGATATGATATGAACTATATTGTACTCACTTCTAAAATTCCAACAAGAGTTCAGATACAGATAACGTCATGAAGTTGCAAAAACAATTACTTCTAATTTTCTTTAGAAGTTGTTGCAGTAACTGTGCACTTTAGTTTTTAATTGGATCCGGAGGAATCTTATGACTTTATACCAGTATTTCCTTCTGGATTTCCTCCAAAAAGTTATCTAGATCTCAAGACGTAGTTTACATCGGAGTTATTCAAAGGATATAGTCCAGTAACCTTAAATGATTTGTATGATGTATTCTACAGTTATTTACCGAGAGCTCATCCGATGGAATACAAACCCATGCCCTTCTGTCCTCATCCTCTCGAAATATCTCCAGAGACTCTCCCAAAGATTTTTCCAGGAAATCTTTCGAAGATTCCTCCAAGTATTTTACCAGAAAATAATCCAAGCTATTCTGTACCTTAATCTCTACAATGATTTCTTCTGGGGTTCCCTAGGACTTTTGCCAGAGATTCTTTCAGGAAGAACTCTTGTTTGCCATGCATGGAATAGCTTCCTCCAGGGAGTTGACATGGAATTTTTACAAGGATTCCTTCAAAAAAAATATGTTTAAGGATTTCTTTAGAGATTTCGCAAAGGTTTCCAGCAGAAATGTCTTTAGTGATTCCTTCATAGAATCCTCCAGAAAAATCTTTATTGGGATTGGGATTGGGATTTCAGGAGTTTTTCCAAGGATTCCTCCAGGATTCGTTTCAGGAATACTTCGAAATTTCTCCGGCGATTCCTCCAGGGATTTTTTAAGTTATTTCTTCTAGTATTCCTCTATAAAATTTTCCACAGACTTTTGCAAGGATTTCTCCAGGAAAATGTCTTCAAGGATTCTTGCACAGATATCTTCAAGGCTTTTTTCAGGAATTCCTCCAGGAGTAACACTTAAAACAATTTCTTCAAGGATTACTAAAGATCTTTCTCTAATGATATCTGCAGAAATTTTTCCGAGGATTCCTCCACGGATACATACAAAAATATCCCCAAGCAGTTCTCTCGAGATTCGTTATTCCGGGATTCCCCCAGGGATGATTCTACGAGGAAATTCTACAAGGATTCCACAAGGAATTTCTGCAGGTGTTCTAATATTAACGAATTCCTCAAGGAAATTTCATGAAACGCCTCAAGAATTTCTCAAGATAATCTTCCAGGGATTCCCCAAGAATTTCTCCAGGGATTCGTATTGGGTCTTCAATAATACTCCATGGATTCCAAGAGTTCTTCTTGAAATTTCTCTAGAGATTCTCCCATTAATTCCTGCTAGAATATTATCAGAACTTATGCTAAAAATTTCTCCATGGATTTCATTAAAAAAAAATCTCTACATATCCTACAGTAAAATCTCTATAATTTTTTTTTTAAATCTATTCACGGATTTCTTTAGATATTTCTCCTTAGATTTTTCGAGAAATTTTTCTATTTTAATACTCCTATAAGGATTTTTTCAGGGATTTATCCAACAAAAATCTACAGGGGTTTTTCCAGCAAAAAATCTACAGGGGTTTTCAGGGATTTCTCTAGCGATTCCACCTGCAAAGTTTCTACATCGATTCTTCCTAGGATACCTCCATTCATCAGTGATTCCTCCAAAGATGTCTCCAAGAGTCCTTCATGGATGCCTACACTGCCCATATCTGCATATTTGTCACATTCGACATTTTTGACAAATTGAAGTTAATATCATGGAGAGTCATCAAATGATAAATACTTTCGATCAGCTTACTGAAATATGTGAGATTGTTTTAGAAAATTCGAAAAAAATACCAAGTTGTTTGGCACATTGGTAATTATAACCGCATAACAGTAACATTGAGATTATAAATGAGCCTCGTAATGTAACAGCAATGAAATTTCTACCAGAATTATTTTCTGACTATTCACCTAGTATGCGATATGAGTTGTACAAAATATCAGCCTCAAATAAGCACTTTTGAGTTCCTGGTAATTTTTAGTAATTTTAGTTTCCTCCCATACTGTCATCAAATGTACTCTTGGTATTCCATTTACTCAATGCCTACTTTTGTCGAATGTTACAAATATGCAGTTATGGGCAAAACATGAGTCTATCCAAAGACTCCTACAGAGATTTCTCTATGCAAATCTTTACAGGAATTCCTGCAGAGATTTCTCCAGCTTTTTCTTCAGGAATTTCCCCAAGGATCGCTTCAGAAAGATCTCAACATGGTTTCCTGTAGATATCGTTTCAGGAATGAACTGGTAGAGATTTGACTGTATAAATAAATGAAATATGAGTTTCGTCTACGCAGTCTTCATCATAAATAGAACGTTGAAAAAAATAAAGACTGCGTAACTGAAAAGCATGTATGCTGTTCCGGGGATTTTTGTAAGGAATTTCTCCAGAGCTTTCCTCGAGAATCCCTTCTTGGGCTCTTGCAAGAATTTCTCCAGCGACCCCTATAAGAACTCATAAAATAATTTCTTGTAAAATCCCCAATTGAATGGTAGAATCTCTGGAATAATTCGTTATAGAATTTCGGAGCGATCCCTGGAGGAAATCTTAGAAGTAAATCCTAGAGGAATCTTGAGAGGACTACCAGCGGAATGTCTGGAGAATTCACTGTGGAAATATTTTAAGTAATCCTTGAAGAAATGTTACTTAGGGAAACCGCTGACATTCTGCAAAAATCTCTGTAGAGATCTTCTTGGAGGAATCCTTAGGGGAATCTCTTATTTTTTATTAGAGGAATGTCAGGAGAAATCGCTTGAAGAATCTTTGGAAAAATCGCTGGAGAAGTGCTTGAAGTAATCTATGCAATAATTCCTGGAAAACTTCCCTGAGGATGGATCAATTCCCGGAGAAATCTATCTGGAGTGGATTCTTCAGAGTTTTTGCAATTCCCTCACAGGTATTTTTTTTTTATTGAATTCTTCTACGATCTGATTTTAAAATTGTTTTCGGTATTTCTCAAGTTATTATTTTTGGATTTGACGGAATAATAGTCTGATTTTTTTTCTAAAGGATAATTTTGAATATGCTCAAGAGGATTTTTTAAAAACACTTCAGAGTAGTTTTCAATAATGCGTCCCAATGAAGCTATTTTTGAAATTCCTCCAGCTGTTCTTTCTAGTATAAGTCCATAAAATATTTCCAACATTCGTTCGAGTTAATGTATGAATTACTCCACGGTCATTTATTCAATTGTTCCAGAAATCTACTGAAGGTCTCCTCGAAGTTCTACATGAGTCTAATTTGATTCTTCTAATCCTTTATTATAGAATTCTACGAGAAATATGGATTTTTGGGATTTTTTCATTGGTGTTTGCGAAATTGCTTAATTTTTTTACAAATCTGACGAAATTTTTCTGAGTTCTTCCTGCCAATATTGTTATCATACAAAACCTGTATGCAAATTCTTGTTGAAATTTCTGCAGAAGCTGATTCAAAAGAAATGTCCAGAAGTTAACGGAGAAGAATGTTTTATGTTGGCGTTACTATCCTGTTAATTATTTTTACTTACGCAAAAATAATTGATTCTGAATCAAATCAACTACTTCAGCACTAAATTTTACGTTAAATCAAATTCACACACTCTATTGATTTTACAGTGATACCTCCATGAGTCGATGTTCCATGACTCGATATCGACTCATGGGACCATAGTAAAAACAAACTTTCATGGTTACTATGATGGTCCCTAGAAGCTGCTATCCAAAGGAATGCTGTTCCATGACCCGATATTTCCATGAGTCGATGGTCCCTTCAATATCAACTCATGGAGGTTTCACTGTACTATAAACTTTTAATTATTTCAATAATAATATTGATAATTATCACTATCCGAACACATTCGCATCTTTATACTTCAAGTCATGCTCGCAAATCTACTTACTCTAACTTGCGAAGAATAGTGTAGGTGATTAGATAATCACAACTCAAACAGAAGATTACGTTCAAATTAAATTTTATGACGTGCACTTTTTTAAGTAGGGGTAAGAAAATGTAGGAAGTTTCTTATGAAATGTGCTCAAGAGTTTCTTTCGGAATTCTATCTCTTATTTCTTCTAGGGATACGCCACAGAATTTTTTTTCGGTGACATCCTTATAAATTATTTCCTAGGAGAGACACCCCCAGTACTACTCAAGGCGTAATTTTATCAATTTATTTATTTATCCAATGATTTTAAAAATTACTCCTTAAATTACTGTTTAGGTCTTTTTGGAGTTTCTCACGAATTTCTTTCAGCAATTTATTTCTTTGTTTTCATTAAAAATTAGCCACGTGGTGGTCGTGTTCTAAACTAAATTGTGTCTTATGTGGAAGTCCTTATCCTCCTGAGCAACTTTGCCGAAGACAGCATCCTTCTATGTGCTCGCAATCTCGAGTTATCGCATAATTAGCCCCTACCGGAAGTTCATATCAACGCCAACGCCACGCAGCGGTTGAGCTCTGAACTAAATTGTATCTCATGTGGAAGTCCTTATCCTCCTGAGCAACTTTGCCGAAGACATCATCCTTCTATGTGCTCGCAATCTCGTGTTATCGCATAATTAGCCTCTACCGAAAGTCCATATCGACGCTAGCGCTACGCGGTGATCGAGTTCTGAACTAAATTGTATCTTATGTGGAAGTCCTTATCCTCATGAACAACTTTGCCGAAGACTGCATCCTTCTATGTGCTCGCAATCTCGATCTATCGCATAATTAGCTCCTACCGGAAGTTCATAGCAACACCAACGCCACGCAGCGGTCGAGCTCTGAACTAAATTGTATCTCATGTAGAAGTCCTTATCCTCATGAACAACTTTGCCGAAGACTGCATCCTTCTATGTGCTCGCAATCTCGTGTTATCGCATAATTAGCCCTTACCGAAAGTTCATATCGACACTAGCGCCACGCGGTGGTCGAGTTCTGAACTAAATTGTATCTCATGTGGAAGTCCTTATCCTCCTGAGCAACTTTGCCGAAGACAGCATCCTTTTATGTGCTCGCAATCTCGAGTTATCGCATAATTAGCTCCTACCGGAAGTTCTGAACTCTGAACTAAATTGTATCCCATGTGGAAGTCCTTATCCTCCTTAGCAACTTTGCCGAAGACAGCATCCTTCTATGTACTCGCAATCTCGAGTTATCGCATAATTAGCCCTTACTGAAAGTCCATATCGACGCTAGCGCCACGTGGTGGTCGAGTTCTAAACTAAATTGTATCTCATGTGGAAGTCCTTATCCTCCTGAGCAACTTTGCCGAAGACAGCATCCTTCTATGTGCTCGCAATCTCGAGTTATCGCATAATAAGCCCTTACCGAAAGTCCATATCGACACTAGCGCCACGCGGTGGTCGAGTTCTGAACTAAATTGTATCTCATGTGAAAGTCCTTATCCTCCTGAGCAACTTTGCCGAAGACAGCATCCTTCTATGTGCTCGCAATCTCGAGTTATCGCATAATTAGCTCCTACCGGAAGTTCATAGCAACGCCAACGCCACGCAGCGGTCGAAGACAGCATCCTTCTATGTGTTCGCATTCTCGAGTTATCGCATAATTAGCCTCTACCGGAAGTTCGTATCGACGCTAGCGCCACGCGGTGGTCGAGTTCTGAACTAAATTGTATCTCATGTGAAAGACCTTATCCTCCTGAGCAACTTTGCCGAAGACAGCATCCTTCTATGTGCTCGCAATCTCGAGTTATCGCATAATTAGCTCCTACCGGAAGTTCATATCGACACTAGCGCCACGCAGCGGTCGAGTTCTGAACTAAATTGTATCTCAAAAGGAAGTTCTTATCCTCCTGAGCAACTTTGCTGAAGACTGCATCCTTCTATGTGCTCGCAATCTCGAGTTATCGCATAATTAGCTCCTACCGGAAGTTCATATCGACGCTAGCGCCACGCAGCGGTCGAGTTCTGAACTAAATTGTATCTCATGAGGAAGTGCTTATCCTCCTGAGCAACTTTGCCGAAGACAGCATCCTTCTATGTGCTCGCATTATCGAGTTATCGCATAATTAGCCTCTACCGGAAGTTCGTATCGACGCTAGCGCCACGCGGTGGTCGAGTTCTGAACTAAATTGTATCTCATGTGAAAGACCTTATCCTCCTGAGCAACTTTGCCGAAGACAGCATCCTTCTATGTGCTCGCAATCTCGTGTTATCGCATAATTAGCCTCTACCGAAAGTCCATATCGACGCTAGCGCTACGCGGTGATCGAGTTCTGAACTAAATTGTATCTTATGTGGAAGTCCTTATCCTCATGAACAACTTTGCCGAAGACTGCATCCTTCTATGTGCTCGCAATCTCGATCTATCGCATAATTAGCTCCTACCGGAAGTTCATAGCAACACCAACGCCACGCAGCGGTCGAGCTCTGAACTAAATTGTATCTCATGTAGAAGTCCTTATCCTCATGAACAACTTTGCCGAAGACTGCATCCTTCTATGTGCTCGCAATCTCGTGTTATCGCATAATTAGCCCTTACCGAAAGTTCATATCGACACTAGCGCCACGCGGTGGTCGAGTTCTGAACTAAATTGTATCTCATGTGGAAGTCCTTATCCTCCTGAGCAACTTTGCCGAAGACAGCATCCTTCTATGTGCTCGCAATCTCGAGTTATCGCATAATTAGCTCCTACCGGAAGTTCTGAACTCTGAACTAAATTGTATCCCATGTGGAAGTCCTTATTATCCTGAGCAACTTTGTCGAAGACAGCATCCTTCTATGTGCTCGCAATCTCGTGTTATCGCATAATTAGCCCTTACCGAAAGTTCATATCGACACTAGCGCCACGCGGTGATCGAGTTCTGAACTAAATTGTATCTTATGTGGAAGTCCTTATCCTCCTTAGCAACTTTGCCGAAGACAGCATCCTTCTATGTACTCGCAATCTCGAGTTATCGCATAATTAGCCCTTACTGAAAGTCCATATCGACGCTAGCGCCACGTGGTGGTCGAGTTCTAAACTAAATTGTATCTCATGTGGAAGTCCTTATCCTCCTGAGCAACTTTGCCGAAGACAGCATCCTTCTATGTGCTCGCAATCTCGAGTTATCGCATAATAAGCCCTTACCGAAAGTCCATATCGACACTAGCGCCACGCGGTGGTCGAGTTCTGAACTAAATTGTATCTCATGTGAAAGTCCTTATCCTCCTGAGCAACTTTGCCGAAGACAGCATCCTTCTATGTGCTCGCAATCTCGAGTTATCGCATAATTAGCTCCTACCGGAAGTTCATAGCAACGCCAACGCCACGCAGCGGTCGAAGACAGCATCCTTCTATGTGTTCGCATTCTCGAGTTATCGCATAATTAGCCTCTACCGGAAGTTCGTATCGACGCTAGCGCCACGCGGTGGTCGAGTTCTGAACTAAATTGTATCTCATGTGAAAGACCTTATCCTCCTGAGCAACTTTGCCGAAGACAGCATCCTTCTATGTGCTCGCAATCTCGAGTTATCGCATAATTAGCTCCTACCGGAAGTTCATATCGACACTAGCGCCACGCAGCGGTCGAGTTCTGAACTAAATTGTATCTCAAAAGGAAGTTCTTATCCTCCTGAGCAACTTTGCTGAAGACTGCATCCTTCTATGTGTTCGCATTCTCGAGTTATCGCATAATTAGCCTCTACCGGAAGTTCGTATCGACGCTAGCGCCACGCGGTGGTCGAGTTCTGAACTAAATTGTATCTCATGTGAAAGACCTTATCCTCCTGAGCAACTTTGCCGAAGACAGCATCCTTCTATGTGCTCGCAATCTCGAGTTATCGCATAATTAGCTCCTACCGGAAGTTCATATCGACACTAGCGCCACGCAGCGGTCGAGTTCTGAACTAAATTGTATCTCAAAAGGAAGTTCTTATCCTCCTGAGCAACTTTGCTGAAGACTGCATCCTTCTATGTGTTCGCATTCTCGAGTTATCGCATAATTAGCCTCTACCGGAAGTTCGTATCGACGCTAGCGCCACGCGGTGGTCGAGTTCTGAACTAAATTGTATCTCATGTGAAAGACCTTATCCTCCTGAGCAACTTTGCCGAAGACAGCATCCTTCTATGTGCTCGCAATCTCGAGTTATCGCATAATTAGCTCCTACCGGAAGTTCATATCGACACTAGCGCCACGCAGCGGTCGAGTTCTGAACTAAATTGTATCTCAAAAGGAAGTTCTTATCCTCCTGAGCAACTTTGCTGAAGACTGCATCCTTCTATGTGCTCGCAATCTCGAGTTATCGCATAATTAGCTCCTACCGGAAGTTCATATCGACACTAGCGCCACGCAGCGGTCGAGTTCTGAACTAAATTGTATCTCAAAAGGAAGTTCTTATCCTCCTGAGCAACTTTGCTGAAGACTGCATCCTTCTATGTGCTCGCAATCTCGAGTTATCGCATAATTAGCTCCTACCGGAAGTTCATATCGACACTAGCGCCACGCAGCGGTCGAGTTCTGAACTAAATTGTATCTCAAAAGGAAGTTCTTATCCTCCTGAGCAACTTTGCCGAAGACTGCATCCTTCTATGTGCTCGCAATCTCGAGTTATCGCATAATTAGCTCCTACCGGAAGTTCATATCGACGCTAGCGCCACGCAGCGGTCGAGTTCTGAACTAAATTGTATCTCATGAGGAAGTGCTTATCCTCCTGAGCAACTTTGCCGAAGACAGCATCCTTCTATGTGCTCGCATTATCGAGTTATCGCATAATTAGCCTCTACCGAAAGTCCATATCGACGCTAGCGCTACGCGGTGATCGAGTTCTGAACTAAATTGTATCTTATGTGGAAGTCCTTATCCTCATGAACAACTTTGCCGAAGACTGCATCCTTCTATGTGCTCGCAATCTCGATCTATCGCATAATTAGCCCTTACCGAAAGTTCATATCGACACTAGCGCCACGCGGTGGTCGAGTTCTGAACTAAATTGTATCTCATGTGGAAGTCCTTATCCTCCTGAGCAACTTTGCCGAAGACAGCATCCTTCTATGTGCTCGCAATCTCGAGTTATCGCATAATTAGCTCCTACCGGAAGTTCTGAACTCTGAACTAAATTGTATCCCATGTGGAAGTCCTTATCCTCCTTAGCAACTTTGCCGAAGACAGCATCCTTCTATGTACTCGCAATCTCGAGTTATCGCATAATTAGCCCTTACTGAAAGTCCATATCGACACTAGCGCCACGTGGTGGTCGAGTTCTAAACTAAATTGTATCTCATGTGGAAGTCCTTATCCTCCTGAGCAACTTTGCCGAAGACAGCATCCTTCTATGTGCTCGCAATCTCGAGTTATCGCATAATAAGCCCTTACCGAAAGTCCATATCGACACTAGCGCCACGCGGTGGTCGAGTTCTGAACTAAATTGTATCTCATGTGAAAGTCCTTATCCTCCTGAGCAACTTTGCCGAAGACAGCATCCTTCTATGTGCTCGCAATCTCGAGTTATCGCATAATTAGCTCCTACCGGAAGTTCATAGCAACGCCAACGCCACGCAGCGGTCGAAGACAGCATCCTTCTATGTGTTCGCATTCTCGAGTTATCGCATAATTAGCCTCTACCGGAAGTTCGTATCGACGCTAGCGCCACGCGGTGGTCGAGTTCTAAACTAAATTGTATCTCATGTGAAAGTCCTTATCCTCCTGAGCAACTTTGCCGAAGACAGCATCCTTCTATGTGCTCGCAATCTCGAGTTATCGCATAATTAGCTCCTACCGGAAGTTCATAGCAACGCCAACGCCACGCAGCGGTCGAAGACAGCATCCTTCTATGTGTTCGCATTCTCGAGTTATCGCATAATTAGCCTCTACCGGAAGTTCGTATCGACGCTAGCGCCACGCGGTGGTCGAGTTCTGAACTAAATTGTATCTCATGTGAAAGACCTTATCCTCCTGAGCAACTTTGCCGAAGACAGCATCCTTCTATGTGCTCGCAATCTCGAGTTATCGCATAATTAGCTCCTACCGGAAGTTCATATCGACACTAGCGCCACGCAGCGGTCGAGTTCTGAACTAAATTGTATCTCAAAAGGAAGTTCTTATCCTCCTGAGCAACTTTGCTGAAGACTGCATCCTTCTATGTGCTCGCAATCTCGAGTTATCGCATAATTAGCTCCTACCGGAAGTTCATATCGACGCTAGCGCCACGCAGCGGTCGAGTTCTGAACTAAATTGTATCTCATGAGGAAGTGCTTATCCTCCTGAGCAACTTTGCCGAAGACAGCATCCTTCTATGTGCTCGCATTATCGAGTTATCGCATAATTAGCCTCTACCGGAAGTTCGTATCGACGCTAGCGCCACGCGGTGGTCGAGTTCTGAACTAAATTGTATCTCATGTGAAAGACCTTATCCTCCTGAGCAACTTTGCCGAAGACAGCATCCTTCTATGTGCTCGCAATCTCGTGTTATCGCATAATTAGCTCCTACCGGAAGTTCATAGCAACACCAACGCCACGCAGCGGTCGAGCTCTGAACTAAATTGTATCTCATGTAGAAGTCCTTATCCTCATGAACAACTTTGCCGAAGACTGCATCCTTCTATGTGCTCGCAATCTCGTGTTATCGCATAATTAGCCCTTACCGAAAGTTCATATCGACACTAGCGCCACGCGGTGGTCGAGTTCTGAACTAAATTGTATCTCATGTGGAAGTCCTTATCCTCCTGAGCAACTTTGCCGAAGACAGCATCCTTCTATGTGCTCGCAATCTCGAGTTATCGCATAATTAGCTCCTACCGGAAGTTCTGAACTCTGAACTAAATTGTATCCCATGTGGAAGTCCTTATTATCCTGAGCAACTTTGTCGAAGACAGCATCCTTCTATGTGCTCGCAATCTCGTGTTATCGCATAATTAGCCCTTACCGAAAGTTCATATCGACACTAGCGCCACGCGGTGATCGAGTTCTGAACTAAATTGTATCCCATGTGGAAGTCCTTATCCTCCTTAGCAACTTTGCCGAAGACAGCATCCTTCTATGTACTCGCAATCTCGAGTTATCGCATAATTAGCCCTTACTGAAAGTCCATATCGACGCTAGCGCCACGTGGTGGTCGAGTTCTAAACTAAATTGTATCTCATGTGGAAGTCCTTATCCTCCTGAGCAACTTTGCCGAAGACAGCATCCTTCTATGTGCTCGCAATCTCGAGTTATCGCATAATAAGCCCTTACCGAAAGTCCATATCGACACTAGCGCCACGCGGTGGTCGAGTTCTGAACTAAATTGTATCTCATGTGAAAGACCTTATCCTCCTGAGCAACTTTGCTGAAGACAGCATCCTTCTATGTGCTCGCAATCTCGAGTTATCGCATAATTAGCTCCTACCGGAAGTTCATATCGACACTAGCGCCACGCAGCGGTCGAGTTCTGAACTAAATTGTATCTCAAAAGGAAGTTCTTATCCTCCTGAGCAACTTTGCTGAAGACTGCATCCTTCTATGTGCTCGCAATCTCGAGTTATCGCATAATTAGCTCCTACCGGAAGTTCATATCGACGCTAGCGCCACGCAGCGGTCGAGTTCTGAACTAAATTGTATCTCATGAGGAAGTGCTTATCCTCCTGAGCAACTTTGCCGAAGACAGCATCCTTCTATGTGCTCGCATTATCGAGTTATCGCATAATTAGCCTCTACCGGAAGTTCGTATCGACGCTAGCGCCACGCGGTGGTCGAGTTCTGAACTAAATAGTATCTCATGTGAAAGTCCTTATCCTCCTGAGCAACTTTGCTGAAGACAGCATCCTTCTATGTGCTCGCAATCTCGAGTTATCGCATAATTAGCCTCTACCGAAAGTCCATATCGACGCTAGCGCTACGCGGTGATCGAGTTCTGAACTAAATTGTATCTTATGTGGAAGTCCTTATCCTCATGAACAACTTTGCCGAAGACTGCATCCTTCTATGTGCTCGCAATCTCGATCTATCGCATAATTAGCTCCTACCGGAAGTTCATAGCAACACCAACGCCACGCAGCGGTCGAGCTCTGAACTAAATTGTATCTCATGTAGAAGTCCTTATCCTCATGAACAACTTTGCCGAAGACTGCATCCTTCTATGTGCTCGCAATCTCGTGTTATCGCATAATTAGCCCTTACCGAAAGTTCATATCGACACTAGCGCCACGCGGTGGTCGAGTTCTGAACTAAATTGTATCTCATGTGGAAGTCCTTATCCTCCTGAGCAACTTTGCCGAAGACAGCATCCTTCTATGTGCTCGCAATCTCGAGTTATCGCATAATTAGCTCCTACCGGAAGTTCTGAACTCTGAACTAAATTGTATCCCATGTGGAAGTCCTTATCCTCCTTAGCAACTTTGCCGAAGACAGCATCCTTCTATGTACTCGCAATCTCGAGTTATCGCATAATTAGCCCTTACTGAAAGTCCATATCGACGCTAGCGCCACGTGGTGGTCGAGTTCTAAACTAAATTGTATCTCATGTGGAAGTCCTTATCCTCCTGAGCAACTTTGCCGAAGACAGCATCCTTCTATGTGCTCGCAATCTCGAGTTATCGCATAATTAGCTCCTACCGGAAGTTCATAGCAACGCCAACGCCACGCAGCGGTCGAAGACAGCATCCTTCTATGTGTTCGCATTCTCGAGTTATCGCATAATTAGCCTCTACCGGAAGTTCGTATCGACGCTAGCGCCACGCGGTGGTCGAGTTCTGAACTAAATTGTATCTCATGTGAAAGACCTTATCCTCCTGAGCAACTTTGCCGAAGACAGCATCCTTCTATGTGCTCGCAATCTCGAGTTATCGCATAATTAGCTCCTACCGGAAGTTCATAGCAACGCCAACGCCACGCAGCGGTCGAAGACAGCATCCTTCTATGTGTTCGCATTCTCGAGTTATCGCATAATTAGCCTCTACCGGAAGTTCGTATCGACGCTAGCGCCACGCGGTGGTCGAGTTCTGAACTAAATTGTATCTCATGTGAAAGTCCTTATCCTCCTGAGCAACTTTGCTGAAGACAGCATCCTTCTATGTGCTCGCAATCTCGAGTTATCGCATAATTAGCTCCTACCGGAAGTTCATAGCAACGCCAACGCCACGCAGCGGTCGAAGACAGCATCCTTCTATGTGTTCGCATTCTCGAGTTATCGCATAATTAGCCTCTACCGGAAGTTCGTATCGACGCTAGCGCCACGCGGTGGTCGAGTTCTGAACTAAATTGTATCTCATGTGAAAGACCTTATCCTCCTGAGCAACTTTGCCGAAGACAGCATCCTTCTATGTGCTCGCAATCTCGAGTTATCGCATAATTAGCTCCTACCGGAAGTTCATAGCAACGCCAACGCCACGCAGCGGTCGAAGACAGCATCCTTCTATGTGTTCGCATTATCGAGTTATCGCATAATTAGCCTCTACCGGAAGTTCGTATCGACGCTAGCGCCACGCGGTGGTCGAGTTCTGAACTAAATTGTATCTCATGTGAAAGACCTTATCCTCCTGAGCAACTTTGCCGAAGACAGCATCCTTCTATGTGCTCGCAATCTCGTGTTATCGCATAATTAGCCTCTACCGAAAGTCCATATCGACGCTAGCGCTACGCGGTGATCGAGTTCTGAACTAAATTGTATCTTATGTGGAAGTCCTTATCCTCATGAACAACTTTGCCGAAGACTGCATCCTTCTATGTGCTCGCAATCTCGATCTATCGCATAATTAGCTCCTACCGGAAGTTCATAGCAACACCAACGCCACGCAGCGGTCGAGCTCTGAACTAAATTGTATCTCATGTAGAAGTCCTTATCCTCATGAACAACTTTGCCGAAGACTGCATCCTTCTATGTGCTCGCAATCTCGTGTTATCGCATAATTAGCCCTTACCGAAAGTTCATATCGACACTAGCGCCACGCGGTGGTCGAGTTCTGAACTAAATTGTATCTCATGTGGAAGTCCTTATCCTCCTGAGCAACTTTGCCGAAGACAGCATCCTTCTATGTGCTCGCAATCTCGAGTTATCGCATAATTAGCTCCTACCGGAAGTTCTGAACTCTGAACTAAATTGTATCCCATGTGGAAGTCCTTATTATCCTGAGCAACTTTGTCGAAGACAGCATCCTTCTATGTGCTCGCAATCTCGTGTTATCGCATAATTAGCCCTTACCGAAAGTTCATATCGACACTAGCGCCACGCGGTGATCGAGTTCTGAACTAAATTGTATCTTATGTGGAAGTCCTTATCCTCCTTAGCAACTTTGCCGAAGACAGCATCCTTCTATGTACTCGCAATCTCGAGTTATCGCATAATTAGCCCTTACCGAAAGTCCATATCGACACTAGCGCCACGCGGTGGTCGAGTTCTGAACTAAATTGTATCTCATGTGAAAGACCTTATCCTCCTGAGCAACTTTGCCGAAGACAGCATCCTTCTATGTGCTCGCAATCTCGAGTTATCGCATAATTAGCTCCTACCGGAAGTTCATATCGACACTAGCGCCACGCAGCGGTCGAGTTCTGAACTAAATTGTATCTCAAAAGGAAGTTCTTATCCTCCTGAGCAACTTTGCTGAAGACTGCATCCTTCTATGTGCTCGCAATCTCGAGTTATCGCATAATTAGCTCCTACCGGAAGTTCATATCGACGCTAGCGCCACGCAGCGGTCGAGTTCTGAACTAAATTGTATCTCATGAGGAAGTGCTTATCCTCCTGAGCAACTTTGCCGAAGACAGCATCCTTCTATGTGCTCGCATTATCGAGTTATCGCATAATTAGCCTCTACCGGAAGTTCGTATCGACGCTAGCGCCACGCGGTGGTCGAGTTCTGAACTAAATAGTATCTCATGTGAAAGTCCTTATCCTCCTGAGCAACTTTGCTGAAGACAGCATCCTTCTATGTGCTCGCAATCTCGAGTTATCGCATAATTAGCCTCTACCGAAAGTCCATATCGACGCTAGCGCTACGCGGTGATCGAGTTCTGAACTAAATTGTATCTTATGTGGAAGTCCTTATCCTCATGAACAACTTTGCCGAAGACTGCATCCTTCTATGTGCTCGCAATCTCGATCTATCGCATAATTAGCTCCTACCGGAAGTTCATAGCAACACCAACGCCACGCAGCGGTCGAGCTCTGAACTAAATTGTATCTCATGTAGAAGTCCTTATCCTCATGAACAACTTTGCCGAAGACTGCATCCTTCTATGTGCTCGCAATCTCGTGTTATCGCATAATTAGCCCTTACCGAAAGTTCATATCGACACTAGCGCCACGCGGTGGTCGAGTTCTGAACTAAATTGTATCTCATGTGGAAGTCCTTATCCTCCTGAGCAACTTTGCCGAAGACAGCATCCTTTTATGTGCTCGCAATCTCGAGTTATCGCATAATTAGCTCCTACCGGAAGTTCTGAACTCTGAACTAAATTGTATCCCATGTGGAAGTCCTTATCCTCCTTAGCAACTTTGCCGAAGACAGCATCCTTCTATGTACTCGCAATCTCGAGTTATCGCATAATTAGCCCTTACTGAAAGTCCATATCGACGCTAGCGCCACGTGGTGGTCGAGTTCTAAACTAAATTGTATCTCATGTGGAAGTCCTTATCCTCCTGAGCAACTTTGCCGAAGACAGCATCCTTCTATGTGCTCGCAATCTCGAGTTATCGCATAATAAGCCCTTACCGAAAGTCCATATCGACACTAGCGCCACGCGGTGGTCGAGTTCTGAACTAAATTGTATCTCATGTGAAAGTCCTTATCCTCCTGAGCAACTTTGCCGAAGACAGCATCCTTCTATGTGCTCGCAATCTCGAGTTATCGCATAATTAGCTCCTACCGGAAGTTCATAGCAACGCCAACGCCACGCAGCGGTCGAAGACAGCATCCTTCTATGTGTTCGCATTCTCGAGTTATCGCATAATTAGCCTCTACCGGAAGTTCGTATCGACGCTAGCGCCACGCGGTGGTCGAGTTCTAAACTAAATTGTATCTCATGTGAAAGTCCTTATCCTCCTGAGCAACTTTGCCGAAGACAGCATCCTTCTATGTGCTCGCAATCTCGAGTTATCGCATAATTAGCTCCTACCGGAAGTTCATAGCAACGCCAACGCCACGCAGCGGTCGAAGACAGCATCCTTCTATGTGTTCGCATTCTCGAGTTATCGCATAATTAGCCTCTACCGGAAGTTCGTATCGACGCTAGCGCCACGCGGTGGTCGAGTTCTGAACTAAATTGTATCTCATGTGAAAGACCTTATCCTCCTGAGCAACTTTGCCGAAGACAGCATCCTTCTATGTGCTCGCAATCTCGAGTTATCGCATAATTAGCTCCTACCGGAAGTTCATATCGACACTAGCGCCACGCAGCGGTCGAGTTCTGAACTAAATTGTATCTCAAAAGGAAGTTCTTATCCTCCTGAGCAACTTTGCTGAAGACTGCATCCTTCTATGTGCTCGCAATCTCGAGTTATCGCATAATTAGCTCCTACCGGAAGTTCATATCGACGCTAGCGCCACGCAGCGGTCGAGTTCTGAACTAAATTGTATCTCATGAGGAAGTGCTTATCCTCCTGAGCAACTTTGCCGAAGACAGCATCCTTCTATGTGCTCGCATTATCGAGTTATCGCATAATTAGCCTCTACCGGAAGTTCGTATCGACGCTAGCGCCACGCGGTGGTCGAGTTCTGAACTAAATTGTATCTCATGTGAAAGTCCTTATCCTCCTGAGCAACTTTGCTGAAGACAGCATCCTTCTATGTGCTCGCAATCTCGAGTTATCGCATAATTAGCTCCTACCGGAAGCTCATATCGACGCTAGCGCCACGCAGTGGTCGAGTTCTGAACTAAATTGTATCTCATGAGGAAGTGCTTATCCTCCCTAGCAACTTTGCCGAAGACAGCATCCTTCTATGTGTTCGCATTATCGAGTTATCGCATAATTAGCCTCTACCGGAAGTTCGTATCGACGCTAGCGCCACGCGGTGGTCGAGTTCTGAACTAAATTGTATCTCATGTGAAAGACCTTATCCTCCTGAGCAACTTTGCCGAAGACAGCATCCTTCTATGTGCTCGCAATCTCGTGTTATCGCATAATTAGCCTCTACCGAAAGTCCATATCGACGCTAGCGCTACGCGGTGATCGAGTTCTGAACTAAATTGTATCTTATGTGGAAGTCCTTATCCTCATGAACAACTTTGCCGAAGACTGCATCCTTCTATGTGCTCGCAATCTCGATCTATCGCATAATTAGCTCCTACCGGAAGTTCATAGCAACACCAACGCCACGCAGCGGTCGAGCTCTGAACTAAATTGTATCTCATGTAGAAGTCCTTATCCTCATGAACAACTTTGCCGAAGACTGCATCCTTCTATGTGCTCGCAATCTCGTGTTATCGCATAATTAGCCCTTACCGAAAGTTCATATCGACACTAGCGCCACGCGGTGGTCGAGTTCTGAACTAAATTGTATCTCATGTGGAAGTCCTTATCCTCCTGAGCAACTTTGCCGAAGACAGCATCCTTCTATGTGCTCGCAATCTCGAGTTATCGCATAATTAGCTCCTACCGGAAGTTCTGAACTCTGAACTAAATTGTATCCCATGTGGAAGTCCTTATTATCCTGAGCAACTTTGTCGAAGACAGCATCCTTCTATGTGCTCGCAATCTCGTGTTATCGCATAATTAGCCCTTACCGAAAGTTCATATCGACACTAGCGCCACGCGGTGATCGAGTTCTGAACTAAATTGTATCTTATGTGGAAGTCCTTATCCTCCTTAGCAACTTTGCCGAAGACAGCATCCTTCTATGTACTCGCAATCTCGAGTTATCGCATAATTAGCCCTTACTGAAAGTCCATATCGACGCTAGCGCCACGTGGTGGTCGAGTTCTAAACTAAATTGTATCTCATGTGGAAGTCCTTATCCTCCTGAGCAACTTTGCCGAAGACAGCATCCTTCTATGTGCTCGCAATCTCGAGTTATCGCATAATAAGCCCTTACCGAAAGTCCATATCGACACTAGCGCCACGCGGTGGTCGAGTTCTGAACTAAATTGTATCTCATGTGAAAGTCCTTATCCTCCTGAGCAACTTTGCCGAAGACAGCATCCTTCTATGTGCTCGCAATCTCGAGTTATCGCATAATTAGCTCCTACCGGAAGTTCATAGCAACGCCAACGCCACGCAGCGGTCGAAGACAGCATCCTTCTATGTGCTCGCATTCTCGAGTTATCGCATAATTAGCCTCTACCGGAAGTTCGTATCGACGCTAGCGCCACGCGGTGGTCGAGTTCTGAACTAAATTGTATCTCATGTGAAAGACCTTATCCTCCTGAGCAACTTTGCCGAAGACAGCATCCTTCTATGTGCTCGCAATCTCGAGTTATCGCATAATTAGCTCCTACCGGAAGTTCATATCGACACTAGCGCCACGCAGCGGTCGAGTTCTGAACTAAATTGTATCTCAAAAGGAAGTTCTTATCCTCCTGAGCAACTTTGCTGAAGACTGCATCCTTCTATGTGTTCGCATTCTCGAGTTATCGCATAATTAGCCTCTACCGGAAGTTCGTATCGACGCTAGCGCCACGCGGTGGTCGAGTTCTGAACTAAATTGTATCTCATGTGAAAGACCTTATCCTCCTGAGCAACTTTGCCGAAGACAGCATCCTTCTATGTGCTCGCAATCTCGAGTTATCGCATAATTAGCTCCTACCGGAAGTTCATATCGACACTAGCGCCACGCAGCGGTCGAGTTCTGAACTAAATTGTATCTCAAAAGGAAGTTCTTATCCTCCTGAGCAACTTTGCTGAAGACTGCATCCTTCTATGTGCTCGCAATCTCGAGTTATCGCATAATTAGCTCCTACCGGAAGTTCATATCGACGCTAGCGCCACGCAGCGGTCGAGTTCTGAACTAAATTGTATCTCATGAGGAAGTGCTTATCCTCCTGAGCAACTTTGCCGAAGACAGCATCCTTCTATGTGCTCGCATTATCGAGTTATCGCATAATTAGCCTCTACCGAAAGTCCATATCGACGCTAGCGCTACGCGGTGATCGAGTTCTGAACTAAATTGTATCTTATGTGGAAGTCCTTATCCTCATGAACAACTTTGCCGAAGACTGCATCCTTCTATGTGCTCGCAATCTCGATCTATCGCATAATTAGCTCCTACCGGAAGTTCATAGCAACACCAACGCCACGCAGCGGTCGAGCTCTGAACTAAATTGTATCTCATGTAGAAGTCCTTATCCTCATGAACAACTTTGCCGAAGACTGCATCCTTCTATGTGCTCGCAATCTCGTGTTATCGCATAATTAGCCCTTACCGAAAGTTCATATCGACACTAGCGCCACGCGGTGGTCGAGTTCTGAACTAAATTGTATCTCATGTGGAAGTCCTTATCCTCCTGAGCAACTTTGCCGAAGACAGCATCCTTCTATGTGCTCGCAATCTCGAGTTATCGCATAATTAGCTCCTACCGGAAGTTCTGAACTCTGAACTAAATTGTATCCCATGTGGAAGTCCTTATCCTCCTTAGCAACTTTGCCGAAGACAGCATCCTTCTATGTACTCGCAATCTCGAGTTATCGCATAATTAGCCCTTACTGAAAGTCCATATCGACGCTAGCGCCACGTGGTGGTCGAGTTCTAAACTAAATTGTATCTCATGTGGAAGTCCTTATCCTCCTGAGCAACTTTGCCGAAGACAGCATCCTTCTATGTGCTCGCAATCTCGAGTTATCGCATAATAAGCCCTTACCGAAAGTCCATATCGACACTAGCGCCACGCGGTGGTCGAGTTCTGAACTAAATTGTATCTCATGTGAAAGTCCTTATCCTCCTGAGCAACTTTGCCGAAGACAGCATCCTTCTATGTGCTCGCAATCTCGAGTTATCGCATAATTAGCTCCTACCGGAAGTTCATAGCAACGCCAACGCCACGCAGCGGTCGAAGACAGCATCCTTCTATGTGTTCGCATTCTCGAGTTATCGCATAATTAGCCTCTACCGGAAGTTCGTATCGACGCTAGCGCCACGCGGTGGTCGAGTTCTAAACTAAATTGTATCTCATGTGAAAGTCCTTATCCTCCTGAGCAACTTTGCCGAAGACAGCATCCTTCTATGTGCTCGCAATCTCGAGTTATCGCATAATTAGCTCCTACCGGAAGTTCATAGCAACGCCAACGCCACGCAGCGGTCGAAGACAGCATCCTTCTATGTGTTCGCATTCTCGAGTTATCGCATAATTAGCCTCTACCGGAAGTTCGTATCGACGCTAGCGCCTGTTAGAGATTCTGTAGGTTGGGAACCTCTGTTGTTCCCAACCGGGCTTTTGTCCTGGGCCTCAGGGTCGTTTTACTGGCTCCAAGAGGAAATTGGGGATGGGCGGAACGACTTCCCTTATAGAAAATTACTTGGCGTAGTCCTACGTCGGAAAACACCGTGGTCAAAGTGGACCGAACAGCGAAGAATGAGAAATAAGGGCTTAGCGATTCAAAAATGAAAAAAGTAGCTAAAATTACATTTTCAATGTTCGTATTATAATTCCATTGTTTTTAAATTCCATAGAAACTGATAGGAAGGGATTTTTGATAGGGTTACACACCTTTTACTGTTGATGGGCGGCTGGAGTCACTGCTGAGCGGCTCAGGGGTCGTGCTCCTCCTTCCCTGGTTCTGAAGTGGGGCCAGTCCATCATCGAATCGACAAACTTCATCACTCGTGGTTAGCGCTTCTTCAAAGCTTGGCACCCCTTGGAATGGCGAAGAGGGATCTGCTAGCACGCCGGCTTCGTTCGACGTATTCCAACTCGTTGATGGGAGGGATCTTGCTAGGTGGAGGCGACTTGGACGTCACACACCCTGATGGCTTCCGTTTCTCACGACGACGGGACCCAAGGAACACTTATGGCCCACTGGAGACTAGTTGCACTTCACTTTCCCCGGCTGGTATTCACGGGATCGGTTATTTTTAGGCAATCACCACCGACGGAGGCACGGAAACTTCTCACGCGGCACAACCGGTACTACAATGGCCGATTTTGGCCCGATTTTACCACTTTCCGTTCACTAAAATCAAGGGAGAAATCAGAGCGGTTAAAACGCGACAACTTTCGGTGTGGAAAACTGTTCACCTTCTAGCTCCAGATCCATCGGAGACAAACAGTTTTATCTCGTAGCCGTCTTCGTCATCGTCATCGTCGTCGTGTCCCGAGCGTTCACCAACACAATGACGGACGGATTTGATGAACTGTGGCTGTGTGGCTGAATGTGACAGCCGTAACGGGTGGCGGGGAATAGGGATGTTCAAGGGAAATGGGAGTTGGAAAATCGATGTTTTTTTGTTCAAATTCTTGTTTTCTTTCAAGTTCTCAAATTCACTTCCTTACTTATTCTTGCTACCTTAATAATAATAGTAGACATGATAATAATAATAATAAAAATAATAAAAATAATACCAATAATAATAATAGCAATGATAATAATCAAAAGAAAACTATTTACAAGGAATATTTACAATAAAAAAACAAATGTAACCTTTTTGGGAGGTTACATTCATCCCCCACTTCGGAATAAAAAAACTTGTAGGTTTTTTTTTTTATAAGAGAAGTATGGAATGGGAATTTGGGATAATGGATTTTAGTGGCCCTCCTCTCATTGAATGTAATTTGATTTTGCGAAATGATTTTTCCGTACAGAGGAGCTCTTTTCCGCGAAATCACTTTACATTCAATGATAGAGACTGTCCACTGGAGAGGAAATCAGTCAGGAAAAAAAAGGTCAGTGTGGCCCTCCTCTTGTTAAGTGTTAGATTGATTTTGTGGAATGATTTGTCCATGGAGAGGAACTCTTTTCCACAAAATCACGTAACACTTAATAATAGAGACTGTCCACATGAAGGAGAAGGTCACGTAAGGAGTTCTTATTTTGACAGCTCTCTTTTAGCTGAAGGTTATTTTAATTTAGTGGAATGATTTTTCCGTGCAAAGAGGAGCTCTTTTCCACCAAATCACTTAACTTTCAGCCATAGAGTCTGGCTGCCAAACTATGAATCATATTTCCTCTTAGGGTAATTAGTTCGCAGTAAACCTTTTTCTCTTGTTGGTGACTTCCAATCTGGAAAAGTGATTGTTTCCTCGGTGGGAGCTCTTCTTTTCGAGATTAGTAGTCACTGTTTAAGATCAAAGGAATTACCGGGAGAGGCGAACTTCCACGATCCACGATCGAATTAGAGAAGCAGGAGTCCTACTTCCCGAATTCGTGATAGATTCACTGAAAGCTAGTTCTCCTACAGTGGCTCTCTCCTCTGCAATTTAAGTGATAATTTGAAGCAATGATTGATCACGAAAGGAGGCTCTTTTCCTTCAAATTACATAAAATTGCAGAGCGAGCCTGACCACTGTACTTTCTAATTACCGTAAGCTGAAATAAGAGGACAATGATTGAGTTGTATCGAAACAATAAGTGAATCTGGAAATTACAGCCTTCCAGAATATAGGTTCGTCAGAATAAAAGCGTTCTTATCCATCCTCTCATCATCAAATCTTTATAAATTAAACTTTTATTTTAAATTAACTCAATTATAACCTATTTTAAAACTAATCTACTATTAGGAGAGAAAATAAACTTTTCGGAAATCTCTTCCTTAGTAATGGAATCATCACCGAGATTTTCTCGAGACTAAAAATACGCATTCACTCACACATTCATTCCCCCCACCTTTCATACAAATTCATTCATACATTCATCTCATTCATACGGTTGTCTGGGATAAAACTTTATTTCCCAAGACAACATACAATTCATTCACACGCTATATATATACTAAACTAAGATTCTAGGGTACCCTATGCTAAATAATTTTGAGGGAGCCTAGCGATATCGCTGTAGACCCCTCGGTTGGACCGACGAACTAATCGATCGAAATTCGCCACCGGGGAGGCGTTATGAAAATGGTAAACATTCCCCTTAGTTCGACCCTTGTTAAAAGGGTAAATGTTGGGAACGGAAGAAAGAGGAAAAAGAAGTGGATGATGCGAACTATGTCGACGAGGAGGACAATCAAAATATTATGGTTCTGACGACGACGACGGACAGGCATGAATGAATCAGAAACAAAACAAAGCAAACAGGTGAGTATTCGGACCTTTTCTTCGAATCATTGATTGAATCCTTGTTAGGGAATTCGAGAGTTGATGCCAGGGAAGAAAGGCGATGCAGATGCTCACCCGGGTTTTAGATGTACGGCTGGCCAAACCCCCAGATTTTTTCCACTGAGGTCTTCCAGCTCGTAGGAAGACGAGCCAATCTTGGCCTTGATTTTACAGGGTAAATACTGCCGCCCTAATTTGGCATTGTAGTTTTCCGCAGCCGAAGACTGCTTCATGTTCTTACGATAAACTAATTGACCTACCGTGAACGACTTGGCAAAAGTACGGTTTCGCAGGTTATAACGATCCCTGGAAACCTCGTGGGATTTTTCGAGGTTTTTGCGAACTATCTCATGGATTTTGGTGAACATCTGCTTGCGTCTTTCCTCCCTGTCTTCCGCAGAAAGTTCCTCACCGTGTCGAGAAAGACGATGGTCGGATCCCTGTTCCGCTAGCTCTTGTCCGTGGGTAATGAAATATGGTGTGAATCCCGTGGAGGAGTGAACACTAGTGTTGAGCATCAGCTCCACCTCCGGGATCTTGGTGTCCCATATTCGCTGGTCCTCTTGGACGTAACTGCGGACGGCCGCGTTTATACTACGGTTCACGCGCTCCACGGGATTCGACTGGGAATGGTAGCGGGAGTTCAGCCAGTGTGTGATCTTGAAGTGGTCTATAAGTTCCTTGAACTCTTTCGAAACGAAAGGGCTGCCGTTGTCTGTAATTATGATTTCAGGGACAGAATTCCTATAGAACCACTGATTTTTCAAAATCACACACATGGCTGAACTATCCAGCTTCTTCACCGGCTGAATCATTACCCACTTGGAAAAGTAGTCACAGATGACTAAGATGTGCTGATTCCCCTTACGACTACGTGGCAGAGGACCAATGAAGTCCATGGAAATAATCTGCCACGGTCGGGAAGCACAGCGCATTTTACCCATTTCCGGGGTAGTTTGAACGTAAGAGGGCTTGACCTCTTTACAGGTCGAACAGGCCTGTATGTAGGCCCTAATATCTTTGGCCATTTTGGGCCAGTAATAGCGCTGTTGGACAAGAGCTAGCGTTTTGTCGAAACCGGGATGAAACTTATCATCATGAGCCTGTTTAAGCACTCCGGAAACTTCCTCGGTTGGCAGAACTTGCTTCCACTCAAACCGAGAGTCGTATGGTACATTTTTGACGGTGATAAACTTGTAAAGTTTACCGTCTTCGACCTTGAAATCGACATAGTCGTCAGGCCGGCGGGTTACCTTCTCCATCAGAGAAGTGTACCATACTGAAGTTGGTGAATCTTGGACTACAGCAATGCTACGCGACAGGGCATCCGGGACAACATTCTCCTTTCCTTTCCGGTGTACCACTGTCATGTCAAACTGCTGAAAGTCCAAGCTCCACCGACTACATCGAGAACCGACCTTCCACTTCGTTTTAAGAATGTGGGTGAGGGCGGACGAATCCGTCACCAAGGTGAAGTGGTAGCCCTCGATGTAGCCCCGGAATGCTTCGATCGAGAGGAGAGCGGCCAGAGCCTCTTTTTCAGCAGCGTGGTAGTTCTTCTGCGGGGTGGTGAGCTTTCGGGAGAAGTAGGATATCACCCTCTCACCATCCTCCTGCTGCTGAGTGAGAACTCCGGCGACAGCTACATCGCTAGCATCCGTCTGGATAGTAAACTCCCGGGAGAAGTCCGGGCTACCCAGAATCGGTGCACTGATGAGCTGCTCCTTGATGCGACAGAACGCTCCCTCTGCGGCTGCATTCCAGCCGATAATTTTCGTTTTAGACTTCAGGAGATCCGACAAAGGCCCACAAGTCTCGCTGAAGTTTGGGATGAACCGCCGGTAATAATTCGCCATCCCTAGGAATCTTCTGAGTTTAGTGATCGTAGTGGGCCTTTCGTACTCGACGATGGGTCGAATCTTGTCAGGATTCCCACGAAGACCCTCCGAACTCAAAAGATACCCAAGGAAGGGAATTTCCGGCACCCCAAACTGAGACTTCTCCAGGTTTATCATTAGGTTGGCTCTGTTTAATCTGCGTGCAATTTCCTGAAGTAGCTGAACGTGATGCTCAAATGTCTCCGTTACCACGACGATATCGTCGAGGTAAACGAAGACATAAGGCTCCAATACACCGTGGCCCAGAACCCGGTCCATCAGTCTAGCCAACGTGGCCGGACTATTGACAAGGCCAAAGGGCATTCGGGTGTACTGAAACAACCCCTTACCCTGCACGCTAAAGGCCGTAAACTTCCGCGAAGACTTTTCCAGTGGGACTTGAAGGAAAGCTTCCGACAAATCAATTGTAGATAAGTACTTCGCCTTCGGAAGTTGGCCTAAGATTCGACAGGGGTGCGGCAAGGGGTAAGCATCACGAACAGTTCTTTCGTTAATCTTGCGCGCATCCAAACAGAGCCGAACCTTATGAGGTTTGACGACTGGTACACAGTTTAGTGACCAATCAGAGTTACTGGGTTCGATGATTCCCGCGTCGAGCAGTCTTTGCAGCTCTACGGACACCAAACCTTGTGTTTTTGGAGACATGACGTACGGGAACTGTCTAACCGGAGGCTTCTTCCGCCATTCTTCGGCGAGCTCAATTTTGTGCTCCGCCAGTGGAGTGGTAGACAGTTTCCCCGGACGAGCAGGAATGAAAAGAGATTTGATGTGATCGATTATCTTCTGCTCGGAAGCAGAGAGGACAGATGGTGTAGGCAATGGAGACGGAGTGGTTTCTGCCCCGGTATATTCAACCGTAGCGCACCCTACAACGGTTGGTTGGATCCGGAAGGTCTTCCAGAAATCCATTCCGCAAATGCAATTGATGGCTAGGTTTGGAATAACGAGAGTCGGCACAACCCGGACCACACCGTTCCATGAAAATGGTAGATAGACCTTCCCACGGACCGTGAGCGCTTCTCCGCTCGCCGTTCGCAGGTTGGGTGGGTCTCGCAGTGGAAACAGTTTCTTGGGTTTGACTGTAATTGTACACTGCATCATTTATGAGTGTGAGATTACTTCCACTGTCTAGAAGGGCTGAAACCGTAATCCCATAAATATCAACCGATATGTAAGGACGGTTGTCGTTCGCACGTGGATAAGTAATGGTGTACGACGCCGGAGTCTCCGGATAAAAATTCTCCGAAGCCGGTTGAAAATACGAAGAAGAGTTTACGCTTAGTAGTTTGGGTTCAGCGGGCGGCGGTTTTGGCTCGCTACCAACGCGTTTTTTACGCAGTATGGACAATTGTTTGACGGATAGCCTCGAAAACCGCAGTTTTCGCACAGTACCCCTCTCGGGAGCCTGCATTGGTTCATCCGATGCCCAAACTTGCCGCAATTGAAGCAATGTCGGCTTGATAATGGTTGGTGCGACTCGATCATGTCTTCCAAAGTGGTTTGGTGCCCGTGCTGGTCCGCGAGGAATTTCGGTTCCGGTTTGGGGAACCCTTCCGACTCTGATTGGTCTGTGTAGGAGGAGTGTGGGCCTTCGAATTTCTCGACGAGGCTTGTTGATGTGGAGTGGGTGGCTTGTTGGGATTATCCTGAGATGAGCCCTTTTTCGGTTCAGAAAACTCAACCGCATTAACCGACTTCTCAGGTCCAAACACTTTGTTGTAGACTGAGAAGTTTACGGCATCTATTTTCTGGCCTGCGGACACAAGTGTCGGAAGGTCAGCAATAGGGATGAAATTGAGCTGCTTTTTATAATCAATCCTCATATTCTGAAGAAGGATTTGGACTTTTTCGTGTTCCGGTAAGGGAACACTCATTGTCCCAAAAAAGCTCCTCCATTCCGTGGTAAAATTGAAGGAAGGTTTCATTGCGCGCTTGCTGACGCTGATAAACCTTCATTTTTATTAAGGTGTCTAGGTCGGGATGCATAAACGTCCGCCTGAGCTCTAGCACCAAAATGCTGCCAGTTTGACTAGCCGGCCTGTAGCGCGCATGGTCATGTACCATTGCAGTGCTGGACCTTTGAAAAGGTGAATCGCTGAATCAAACAATTCAGCTTCCGACGCATGTTCAGCAACAGCCATCGCATGAACCATTCCAAGAAACTGGTTCAACTTCAGCCCTTGATCTTCACCGTCATATTTGGCGATTGTCCACTTGGACACCGGCAAGGTGTGACGCACCTGATTACCAGACGGAACTGGATTAAAAGAAACGAAATTGGATGAAGGAAAGGCAGTTGAAGTTGAAGCCGAAGTCCCTATAGGATTGTTCCATGGATAAGCTGCTGACTGACGCTTGGAATCGGATTTTCTAGCCACGGATTCGAAAACTGCCCACTATTCAAGACCGAAGTCCCGAGGCTCGGATTTTGAAAATGGTACTGAACTTGCAGCTGGATATCCTAACCACGGATTGGTGACTTGCGGATGAATGAAGGATTGTTCTGCAGATAGCTATGCCAGCTTGAAGGAGGCTGTGGCTGTGTAGAGAGATGGCTTTGTGGTAACGAGAAGGTTACACTAGTGATCGGCCTAGAAGGATCGACCGCCCCCGAAGAACTCTGACCCTGTGAAAGGTTCGAGTATATCGAAGAGAGGGGAAAGAGGAATGTAGAGTTGGAGGAGCTTGACTAGCAAGCGGCGCACTCACTACAGGCTGCCGACTTCCACTAGGAAGCTCGGATTGTCTGCGTTGAGACTCTTCCTCGCACTGTCTTCCCATTTTAGCCATCTCCGCTTCTAACTCTTTAATGCGAGCTAGTAAAGAGCGCACACAGTCACTGCCTTCAAAACGAGAAGCCACCGAAGTATTTTCTGAAGTAGTATTCACACCAGAAACTACTGTACCTGAATCTGCAATCGATCGGGGATGGGCATCAGGAACAAGCTCAGAACGGAACAAGTCCATTAAGGTTTGATCCTCCAGTCCCTCTCGATTATGAGATTCAGGTTCAGTTGTTTCAGTGTGGAAATACTGCTTCAGGAGGTTCACCACATCAACAAGCATTCCCTTGAGGAAGCTTTCTGTTTCCCCCGAATCCCTAACCTGATTCAAAAGAAGGACTATCCGATGACCGAAATGGCAAAAAGCTTTGCTGTCCCCCTCACCCCTTAAGTTTTTGTCATTCTGCTGTAGGCCTGCCGATAATTCGTCGAAATTTTGTCGACAAGAAACTGGAATTGTCCTCCTCCCAGTTCACCTGTAATTCTACTTCAATTTGAATTTTTGTCCTCTTTCTCTATTTTCATCAGATCCCGAAGGCTCCTGCGTCTTCGAGGGTAGGTGGGTCATCCCGAATAACGATCGAGCGAATTTTTAATTCAAAGTCCCAACTCCTCAGGTGACAAGTGGTCCACCCTTAAGCTGTGGTACCAACTCCCGAATCTTTTCCCACAGCGTGTGTGAATTGGGATTTCAAGTGATTCAGCCATTTCTCACTTGAGAATAAACAAACAAAATCGAAAAAAAAAAGACTTAAAAAATAAAAATTCAATCAAAAATATTTACAACAATTCTAAAACCTATCATAAACTAAATCAAAAGCTACTTTTTGCTTAAAAAAGCAAAAAAAAGTAACAATAATTCAAAGCTTATTCCTAAAAAATTAAAAAAAATATACAAAAAGCAAAAAATATCAAATAAATTAAGCATATATTTATGCTTTATCATTAAACTAGACACTAATAAATTAAAAAAAAATAAATAAAAAATTAAAAAATATAATTTTGGACCAACTGTTGTAAGAAGACACAACAAAATTTTAAAAATAAAAATAAATTAATAAAATAAAAATTAAAAAATAATAATTTTGAAACCACTGTGTAATAGAAATTTCACTAATTATTTATTAAACTCTACTATTCAGATTAATTTATATTTCAAGCTATTATGAGATAAAAAGGCTAATTTATAAGGATGAAATGAAAGAAAAAGAACGATTCACAGCCTTTGTTATCATCATCCGAAACAATTCTAGGAAAAGAAAACACCTTCACTAGTCGCTTCCTTATCCCGATACAACTCAATACAATAAATCCTGTATAAAAAGAACAAATTGGAATAAAGGATCCAATTCTCCCGGACTTATCTGAAAGGGTTCCACTTCAGTATTGAAGTGGAAACCTTTTTCTTATATTGTTTTTGTTGGGCGCCAATTGTTAGAGATTCTGTAGGTTGGGAACCTCTGTTGTTCCCAACCGGGCTTTTGTCCTGGCCCTCAGGGTCGTTTTTACTGGCTCCAAGAGGAAATTGGGGATGGGCGGAACGACTTCCCTTATAGAAAATTACTTGGCGTAGTCCTAAACGTCGGAAAACACCGTGGTCAAAGTGGACCGAACAGCGAAGAATGAGAAATAAGGGCTTAGCGATTCAAAAATGAAAAAAAGTAGCTAAAATTACATTTTCAATGTTCGTATTATAATTCCATTGTTTTTAAATTCCATAGAAACTGATAGGAAGGGATTTTTGATAGGGTTACACACCTTTTACTGTTGATGGGCGGCTGGAGTCACTGCTGAGCGGCTCAGGGGTCCGTGCTCCTCCTTCCCTGGTTCTGAAAGTGGGGCCAGTCCATCATCGGAATCGACAAAACTCATCACTCGTGGTTAGCGCTTCTTCAAAGCTTGGCACCCCTTGGAATGGCGAAGAGGGATCTGCTAGCACGCCCGGCTTCGTTCGACGTATTCCAACTCGTTGATGGGAGGGATCTTGCTAGGTGGAGGCGACTTGGACGTCACACACCCTGATGGCTTCCGTTTCTCACGACGACGGGACCCAAGGAACACTTATGGCCCACTGGAGACTAGTTGCACTTCACTTTCCCCGGCTGGTATTCACGGGATCGGTTATTTTTAGGCAATCACCACCCGACGGAGGCACGGAAACTTCTCACGCGGCACAACCGGTACTACCAATGGCCGATTTTGGCCCGATTTTACCACTTTCCGTCACTAAAATCAAGGGAGAAATCAGAGCGGTTAAAACGCGACAACTTTTCGGTGTGGAAAACTGTTCACGCTTCTAGCTCCAGATCCATCGGAGACAAACAGTTTTATCTCGTAGCCGTCTTCGTCATCGTCATCGTCGTCGTGTCCCGAGCGTCACCAACACAATGACGGACGGATTTGATGAACGTGTGCTGTGTGGCTGAAATGTGACAGCCGTAACGGGTGGGCGGGATAGGGATGTTCAAGGAAATGGGAGTTGGAAAATCGATGTTTTTTGTTCAAATTCTTGGTTTCTTTCAAGTTCTCAAATTCACTTTCCTGTACTTATTCTTGCTAACCTTAAGTAATAATTAGTAGGACATGATAATAATAATAATAAAAATAATAAAAATAAATACCAATAGATAATAGTAGCAAGTGATCAATAAGCCAAAAGAAAACTATTTTACAAGGAAATATTTACAATAAAAAAACAAATGCTTAACCTTTTTTGGGAGGTTTACACCGCCACGCGGTGGTCGATTTCTTGAACGAAATTGGTATCTCATTGTGAAAGACCTTATCCCGCTGAGCAAGCTTTGCCGAAGACAGCCAATCCTTTCTATGGCTCGCAATCTCGAGTTATCGCATTAATTAGCTCCTGACCGGAGTTCATATCGACACTAGCGGCCCACGCAGGAGAAGGTCACGTAGGAGTTCTTATTTTGACAGCTCTCTTTTAGCTGAAGGTTATTTTAATTTAGTGGAATGAATTTTCCGTGCAAGAGGAGCTCTTTTTCCACCAAATCACTTAACTTTCAGCCATCAGAGTCTGGCTGCCAAACTATGAATCATATTTCTCTTAGGGTAATTAGTTCGCAGTAAAACTTTTTTCTCTTGTTGGTGACTTCCAATCTGGAAAAGTTGATTGTTTCCTCGGTGGGGAGCTCTTCTTTTTCGAGATTAGTAGTCACTGTTTAAGATCAAAGGAATTACCGGGAGAGGCGAACTTCCACGATCCACGATCGAAATTAGAGAAGCAGGAGTCCTACTTCCCGAATTCGTGATAGATTCACTGAAAGCTAGTTCTCCTACATGCTCTCTCCTCTGCAATTTTAAGTGAAATTTTGAAGCAATGATTGATCACGAAAGGAGGCTCTTTTCCTTCAAATTACATAAATTGCAGAGCGAGCCTGACCACCTGTACTTTCTAATTACCGTAGCTGAAATAAGAGGACAATGATGAGTTGTATCGAAAACAATAAGTGAATCTGGAAATTACAGCCTTCCAGAATATAGGTTCGTCAGAATAAAAGCGTTCTTATCCATCCTCTCATCATCAAATCTTTATAAATTAAACTTTTATTTTAAATTAACTCAATTATAACCTATTTTAAAACTAATCTACTAATTAGGAGAGAAAATAAACTTTTCGGAAATCTCTTCCTTAGTAATGGAATCATCACCGAGATTTTCTCGAGACTAAAAATACGCATTCACTCACACATTCATTCCCCCCACCTTTCATACAAATTCATCATACATTCATCTCATTCATACGTTGTCTGGGATAAACTTTATTCCCAAGACAACATACAATTCATTCACACGCTAATATATACTAAACTAAGATTCTAGGTACCCCTATGCTAAATAATTTTGAGGGAGCCTAGCGATATCGCTGTAGACCCTCGTTGACCGACGAACTAATCGATCGAAATTCGCCACCGGGGAGGCGTTATGAAAATGGTAAACATTCCCCTTAGTTCGACCCTTGTTAAAGAGGGTAAATGTTGGGAACGGAAGAAAGAGGAAAAAAGAAGTGGATGATGCGAACTATGTCGACGAGGAGGACAATCAAAATATTATGGTTCTGACGACGACGACGGACAGGCATGAATGAATCAGAAACAAAACAAAGCAAACAGTGAGTATTCGGACCTTTTCTTCGAATCATTGATTGAATCCTTGTTAGGGAATTCGAGAGTTGATGCCAGGGAAGAAAGGCGATGCAGATGCTCACCCGGGTTTTAGAATGTACGGCTGGCCAAACCCCCAGATTTTTTCCACTGAGGTCTTCCAGCTCGTAGGAAGACGAGCCAATCTTGGCCTTGATTTTACAGGGTAAATACTGCCGCCTAATTTGGCATTGTAGTTTTCCGCAGCCCGAAGACTGCTTCATGTTTCTTACGATAAACTAATTGACCTACCGTGAACGACTTGGCAAAAGTACGGTTTCGCAGGTTATAACGATCCCTGGAAACCTCGTGGGATTTTTCGAGGTTTTTGCGAACTATCTCATGGATTTTGGTGAACATCTGCTTGCGTCTTTCCTCCCTGTCTTCCGCAGAAAGTTCCTCACCGTGTCGAGAAAGACGATGGGTCGGATCCCTGTTCCGCTAGCTCTTGTCCGTGGGTAATGAAATATGGTGTGAATCCCGTGGAGGAGTGAACACTAGTGTTGAGCATCAGCTCCACCTCCGGGATCTTGGTGTCCCATATTCGCTGGTCCTCTTGGACGTAACTGCGGACGGCCGCGTTTATACTACGGTTCACGCGCTCCACGGGATTCGACTGGGAATGGTAGCGGGAGTTCAGCCAGTGTGTGATCTTGAAGTGGTCTATAAGTTCCTTGAACTCTTTCGAAACGAAAGGGCTGCCGTTGTCTGTAATTATGATTTCAGGGACAGAATTCCTATAGAACCACTGATTTTTTCAAAATCACACACATGGCTGAACTATCCAGCTTCTTCACCGGCTGAATCATTACCCCACTTGGAAAAGTAGTCACAGATGACTAAGATGTGCTGATTCCCCTTACGACTACGTGGCAGAGGACCAATGAAGTCCATGGAAATAATCTGCCACGGTCGGGAAGCACAGCGCATTTTACCCATTTCCGGGGTAGTTTGAACGTAAGAGGGCTTGACCTCTTTACAGGTCGAACAGGCCTGTATGTAGGCCCTAATATCTTTGGCCATTTTGGGCCAGTAATAGCGCTGTTGGACAAGAGCTAGCGTTTTGTCGAAACCGGGATGAAACTTATCATCATGAGCCTGTTTAAGCACTCCGGAAACTTCCTCGGTTGGCAGAACTTGCTTCCACTCAAACCGAGAGTCGTATGGTACATTTTTGACGGTGATAAACTTGTAAAGTTTACCGTCTTCGACCTTGAAATCGACATAGTCGTCAGGCCGGCGGGTTACCTTCTCCATCAGAGAAGTGTACCATACTGAAGTTGGTGAATCTTGGACTACAGCAATGCTACGCGACAGGGCATCCGGGACAACATTCTCCTTTCCTTTCCGGTGTACCACTGTCATGTCAAACTGCTGAAAGTCCAAGCTCCACCGACTACATCGAGAACCGACCTTCCACTTCGTTTTAAGAATGTGGGTGAGGGCGGACGAATCCGTCACCAAGGTGAAGTGGTAGCCCTCGATGTAGCCCCGGAATGCTTCGATCGAGAGGAGAGCGGCCAGAGCCTCTTTTTCAGCAGCGTGGTAGTTCTTCTGCGGGGTGGTGAGCTTTCGGGAGAAGTAGGATATCACCCTCTCACCATCCTCCTGCTGCTGAGTGAGAACTCCGGCGACAGCTACATCGCTAGCATCCGTCTGGATAGTAAACTCCCGGGAGAAGTCCGGGCTACCCAGAATCGGTGCACTGATGAGCTGCTCCTTGATGCGACAGAACGCTCCCTCTGCGGCTGCATTCCAGCCGATAATTTTCGTTTTAGACTTCAGGAGATCCGACAAAGGCCCACAAGTCTCGCTGAAGTTTGGGATGAACCGCCGGTAATAATTCGCCATCCCTAGGAATCTTCTGAGTTTAGTGATCGTAGTGGGCCTTTCGTACTCGACGATGGGTCGAATCTTGTCAGGATTCCCACGAAGACCCTCCGAACTCAAAAGATACCCAAGGAAGGGAATTTCCGGCACCCCAAACTGAGACTTCTCCAGGTTTATCATTAGGTTGGCTCTGTTTAATCTGCGTGCAATTTCCTGAAGTAGCTGAACGTGATGCTCAAATGTCTCCGTTACCACGACGATATCGTCGAGGTAAACGAAGACATAAGGCTCCAATACACCGTGGCCCAGAACCCGGTCCATCAGTCTAGCCAACGTGGCCGGACTATTGACAAGGCCAAAGGGCATTCGGGTGTACTGAAACAACCCCTTACCCTGCACGCTAAAGGCCGTAAACTTCCGCGAAGACTTTTCCAGTGGGACTTGAAGGAAAGCTTCCGACAAATCAATTGTAGATAAGTACTTCGCCTTCGGAAGTTGGCCTAAGATTCGACAGGGGTGCGGCAAGGGGTAAGCATCACGAACAGTTCTTTCGTTAATCTTGCGCGCATCCAAACAGAGCCGAACCTTATGAGGTTTGACGACTGGTACACAGTTTAGTGACCAATCAGAGTTACTGGGTTCGATGATTCCCGCGTCGAGCAGTCTTTGCAGCTCTACGGACACCAAACCTTGTGTTTTTGGAGACATGACGTACGGGAACTGTCTAACCGGAGGCTTCTTCCGCCATTCTTCGGCGAGCTCAATTTTGTGCTCCGCCAGTGGAGTGGTAGACAGTTTCCCCGGACGAGCAGGAATGAAAAGAGATTTGATGTGATCGATTATCTTCTGCTCGGAAGCAGAGAGGACAGATGGTGTAGGCAATGGAGACGGAGTGGTTTCTGCCCCGGTATATTCAACCGTAGCGCACCCTACAACGGTTGGTTGGATCCGGAAGGTCTTCCAGAAATCCATTCCGCAAATGCAATTGATGGCTAGGTTTGGAATAACGAGAGTCGGCACAACCCGGACCACACCGTTCCATGAAAATGGTAGATAGACCTTCCCACGGACCGTGAGCGCTTCTCCGCTCGCCGTTCGCAGGTTGGGTGGGTCTCGCAGTGGAAACAGTTTCTTGGGTTTGACTGTATTGTACACTGCATCATTTATGAGTGTGAGATTACTTCCACTGTCTAGAAGGGCTGAAACCGTAATCCCATAAATATCAACCGATATGTAAGGACGGTTGTCGTTCGCACGTGGATAAGTAATGGTGTACGACGCCGGAGTCTCCGGATAAAAATTCTCCGAAGCCGGTTGAAAATACGAAGAAGAGTTTACGCTTAGTAGTTTGGGTTCAGCGGGCGGCGGTTTTGGCTCGCTACCAACGCGTTTTTTACGCAGTATGGACAATTGTTTGACGGATAGCCTCGAAAACCGCAGTTTTCGCACAGTACCCCTCTCGGGAGCCTGCATTGGTTCATCCGATGCCCAAACTTGCCGCAATTGAAGCAATGTCGGCTTGATAATGGTTGGTGCGACTCGATCATGTCTTCCAAAGTGGTTGGTGCCCGTGCTGGTCCGCGAGGAATTTCGGTTCCGGTTTGGGAACCCTTCCGACTCTGATTGGTCTGTGTAGGAGGAGTGTGGGCCTTCGAATTTCTCGACGAGGCTTGTTGATGTGGAGTGGGTGGCTTGTTGGGATTATCCTGAGATGAGCCCTTTTTCGGTTCAGAAAACTCAACCGCATTAACCGACTTCTCAGGTCCAAACACTTTGTTGTAGACTGAGAAGTTTACGGCATCTATTTTCTGGCCTGCGGACACAAGTGTCGGAAGGTCAGCAATAGGGATGAAATTGAGCTGCTTTTTATAATCAATCCTCATATTCTGAAGAAGGATTTGGACTTTTTCGTGTTCCGGTAAGGGAACACTCATTGTCCCAAAAAGCTCCTCCATTCCGTGGTAAAATTGAAGGAAGGTTTCATTGCGCGCTTGCTGACGCTGATAAACCTTCATTTTTATTAAGGTGTCTAGGTCGGGATGCATAAACGTCCGCCTGAGCTCTAGCACCAAATGCTGCCAGTTGACTAGCCGGCCTGTAGCGCGCATGGTCATGTACCATTGCAGTGCTGGACCTTTGAAAAGGTGAATCGCTGAATCAAACAATTCAGCTTCCGACGCATGTTCAGCAACAGCCATCGCATGAACCATTCCAAGAAACTGGTTCAACTTCAGCCCTTGATCTTCACCGTCATATTTGGCGATTGTCCACTTGGACACCGGCAAGGTGTGACGCACCTGATTACCAGACGGAACTGGATTAAAAGAAACGAAATTGGATGAAGGAAAGGCAGTTGAAGTTGAAGCCGAAGTCCCTATAGGATTGTTCCATGGATAAGCTGGCTGACTGACGCTTGGAATCGGATTTTCTAGCCACGGATTCGAAAACTGCCCACTATTCAAGACCGAAGTCCCGAGGCTCGGATTTGAAAATGGTACTGAACTTGCAGCTGGATATCCTAACCACGGATTGGTGACTTGCGGATGAATGGAAGGATTGTTCTGCAGATAGCTATGCCAGCTTGAAGGAGGCTGTGGCTGTGTAGAGAGATGGCTTTGTGGTAACGAGAAGGTTACACTAGTGATCGGCCTAGAAGGATCGACCGCCCCCGAAGAACTCTGACCCTGTGAAAGGTTCGAGTATATCGGAAGAGAGGGGAAAGAGGAATGTAGAGTTGGAGGAGCTTGACTAGCAAGCGGCGCACTCACTACAGGCTGCCGACTTCCACTAGGAAGCTCGGATTGTCTGCGTTGAGACTCTTCCTCGCACTGTCTTCCCATTTTAGCCATCTCCGCTTCTAACTCTTTAATGCGAGCTAGTAAAGAGCGCACACAGTCACTGCCTTCAAAACGAGAAGCCACCGAAGTATTTTCTGAAGTAGTATTCACACCAGAAACTACTGTACCTGAATCTGCAATCGATCGGGGATGGGCATCAGGAACAAGCTCAGAACGGAACAAGTCCATTAAGGTTTGATCCTCCAGTCCCTCTCGATTATGAGATTCAGGTTCAGTTGTTTCAGTGTGGAAATACTGCTTCAGGAGGTTCACCACATCAACAAGCATTCCCTTGAGGAAGCTTTCTGTTTCCCCCGAATCCCTAACCTGATTCAAAAGAAGGACTATCCGATGACCGAAATGCAAAAGCTTTGCTTGTCCCCTCACCCTTAAGTTTTTGTCATTCTGCTGTAGGCCTGCCGATAATTCGTCGAAATTTTGTCGACAGAACTGGATTGTCTCCTCCCAGTTCACCTGTAATTCTACTTCAATTTGATTTTTGTCCTCTTTCTCTATTTTCATCAGATCCCGAAGGCTCCTGCGTCTTCGAGGGTAGGTGGGATCATCCCGAATAACGATCGAGCGAATTTTTAATTCAAAGTCCAACTCCTCAGGTGACAAGTGGTCCACCCTTAAGCTGTGGTACCACTCCCGAATCTTTTCCACAGCGTGTGTGAATTGGATTTCAAGTGATTCAGCCATTTCTCACTTGAGAATAAACAACAAAATCGAAAAAAAAAGACTTAAAAATAAAAATTCAATCAAAAAATATTTACAACAATTCTAAACCTATCATAAACTAAATCAAAAGCTACTTTTTGCTTAAAAAAGCAAAAAAAAAGTAACAATAATTCAAAGCTTATTCCTAAAAAATTAAAAAAAATATACAAAAAGCAAAAAATATCAAATAAATTAAGCATATATTTATGCTTTATCATTAAACTAGACACTAATAAATTAAAAAAAAAATAAAATAAAAATTTAAAAAAATATAATTTTGGACCACTGTGTAAGAAGACACAACAAAATTTTAAAAATAAAAATAAATTAATAAAATAAAAATTAAAAAATAATAATTTTGAACCACTGTGTAATAGAAATTTCACTAATTATTTATTAAACTCTACTATTCAGATTAATTTATATTTCAGCTATTATGAGATAAAAAGGCTAATTTATAAGGATGAAATGAAAGAAAAAGAACGATTCACAGCCTTTGTTATCATCATCCGAACAATTCTAGGAAAAGAAAACACCTTCACTAGTCGCTTCCTTATCCCGATACAACTCAATACAATAAATCCTGTATAAAAGAACAATTGGAATAAAGGATTCCAATTCCTCCCGGAGCTTATCTGAAAAGGGTTCCACTTCAGTATTGAAGTGGAAACCTTTTCTTATATTGTTTTTGTTGGGCGCCAATTGTTAGAGATTCTGTAGGTTGGGAACCTCTGTTGTTCCCAACCGGGCTTTTGTCCTGGGCCTCAGGGTCGTTTTACTGGCTCCAAGAGGAAATTGGGGATGGGCGGAACGACTTCCCTTATAGAAAATTACTTGGCGTAGTCCTACGTCGGAAAACACCGTGGTCAAAGTGGACCGAACAGCGAAGAATGAGAAATAAGGGCTTAGCGATTCAAAAATGAAAAAAGTAGCTAAAATTACATTTTCAATGTTCGTATTATAATTCCATTGTTTTTAAATTCCATAGAAACTGATAGGAAGGGATTTTTGATAGGGTTACACACCTTTTACTGTTGATGGGCGGCTGGAGTCACTGCTGAGCGGCTCAGGGGTCGTGCTCCTCCTTCCCTGGTTCTGAAGTGGGGCCAGTCCATCATCGAATCGACAAACTTCATCACTCGTGGTTAGCGCTTCTTCAAAGCTTGGCACCCCTTGGAATGGCGAAGAGGGATCTGCTAGCACGCCGGCTTCGTTCGACGTATTCCAACTCGTTGATGGGAGGGATCTTGCTAGGTGGAGGCGACTTGGACGTCACACACCCTGATGGCTTCCGTTTCTCACGACGACGGGACCCAAGGAACACTTATGGCCCACTGGAGACTAGTTGCACTTCACTTTCCCCGGCTGGTATTCACGGGATCGGTTATTTTTAGGCAATCACCACCGACGGAGGCACGGAAACTTCTCACGCGGCACAACCGGTACTACAATGGCCGATTTTGGCCCGATTTTACCACTTTCCGTTCACTAAAATCAAGGGAGAAATCAGAGCGGTTAAAACGCGACAACTTTCGGTGTGGAAAACTGTTCACCTTCTAGCTCCAGATCCATCGGAGACAAACAGTTTTATCTCGTAGCCGTCTTCGTCATCGTCATCGTCGTCGTGTCCCGAGCGTTCACCAACACAATGACGGACGGATTTGATGAACTGTGGCTGTGTGGCTGAATGTGACAGCCGTAACGGGTGGCGGGGAATAGGGATGTTCAAGGGAAATGGGAGTTGGAAAATCGATGTTTTTTTGTTCAAATTCTTGTTTTCTTTCAAGTTCTCAAATTCACTTCCTTACTTATTCTTGCTACCTTAATAATAATAGTAGACATGATAATAATAATAATAAAAATAATAAAAATAATACCAATAATAATAATAGCAATGATAATAATCAAAAGAAAACTATTTACAAGGAATATTTACAATAAAAAAACAAATGTAACCTTTTTGGGAGGTTACACGCCACGCGGTGGTCGAGTTCTGAACTAAATTGTATCTCATGTGAAAGACCTTATCCTCCTGAGCAACTTTGCCGAAGACAGCATCCTTCTATGTGCTCGCAATCTCGAGTTATCGCATAATTAGCTCCTACCGGAAGTTCATATCGACACTAGCGCCACGCAGCGGTCGAGTTCTGAACTAAATTGTATCTCAAAAGGAAGTTCTTATCCTCCTGAGCAACTTTGCTGAAGACTGCATCCTTCTATGTGCTCGCAATCTCGAGTTATCGCATAATTAGCTCCTACCGGAAGTTCATATCGACGCTAGCGCCACGCAGCGGTCGAGTTCTGAACTAAATTGTATCTCATGAGGAAGTGCTTATCCTCCTGAGCAACTTTGCCGAAGACAGCATCCTTCTATGTGCTCGCATTATCGAGTTATCGCATAATTAGCCTCTACCGGAAGTTCGTATCGACGCTAGCGCCACGCGGTGGTCGAGTTCTGAACTAAATTGTATCTCATGTGAAAGTCCTTATCCTCCTGAGCAACTTTGCTGAAGACAGCATCCTTCTATGTGCTCGCAATCTCGAGTTATCGCATAATTAGCTCCTACCGGAAGCTCATATCGACGCTAGCGCCACGCAGTGGTCGAGTTCTGAACTAAATTGTATCTCATGAGGAAGTGCTTATCCTCCCTAGCAACTTTGCCGAAGACAGCATCCTTCTATGTGTTCGCATTATCGAGTTATCGCATAATTAGCCTCTACCGGAAGTTCGTATCGACGCTAGCGCCACGCGGTGGTCGAGTTCTGAACTAAATTGTATCTCATGTGAAAGACCTTATCCTCCTGAGCAACTTTGCCGAAGACAGCATCCTTCTATGTGCTCGCAATCTCGTGTTATCGCATAATTAGCCTCTACCGAAAGTCCATATCGACGCTAGCGCTACGCGGTGATCGAGTTCTGAACTAAATTGTATCTTATGTGGAAGTCCTTATCCTCATGAACAACTTTGCCGAAGACTGCATCCTTCTATGTGCTCGCAATCTCGATCTATCGCATAATTAGCTCCTACCGGAAGTTCATAGCAACACCAACGCCACGCAGCGGTCGAGCTCTGAACTAAATTGTATCTCATGTAGAAGTCCTTATCCTCATGAACAACTTTGCCGAAGACTGCATCCTTCTATGTGCTCGCAATCTCGTGTTATCGCATAATTAGCTCCTACCGAAAGTTCATATCGACACTAGCGCCACGCGGTGGTCGAGTTCTGAACTAAATTGTATCTCATGTGGAAGTCCTTATCCTCCTGAGCAACTTTGCCGAAGACAGCATCCTTCTATGTGCTCGCAATCTCGAGTTATCGCATAATTAGCTCCTACCGGAAGTTCTGAACTCTGAACTAAATTGTATCCCATGTGGAAGTCCTTATTATCCTGAGCAACTTTGTCGAAGACAGCATCCTTCTATGTGCTCGCAATCTCGTGTTATCGCATAATTAGCCCTTACCGAAAGTTCATCTCGACACTAGCGCCACGCGGTGATCGAGTTCTGAACTAAATTGTATCTTATGTGGAAGTCCTTATCCTCCTTAGCAACTTTGCCGAAGACAGCATCCTTCTATGTACTCGCAATCTCGAGTTATCGCATAATTAGCCCTTACTGAAAGTCCATATCGACGCTAGCGCCACGTGGTGGTCGAGTTCTAAACTAAATTGTATCTCATGTGGAAGTCCTTATCCTCCTGAGCAACTTTGCCGAAGACAGCATCCTTCTATGTGCTCGCAATCTCGAGTTATCGCATAATAAGCCCTTACCGAAAGTCCATATCGACACTAGCGCCACGCGGTGGTCGAGTTCTGAACTAAATTGTATCTCATGTGAAAGACCTTATCCTCCTGAGCAACTTTGCCGAAGACAGCATCCTTCTATGTGCTCGCAATCTCGAGTTATCGCATAATTAGCTCCTACCGGAAGTTCATATCGACACTAGCGCCACGCAGCGGTCGAGTTCTGAACTAAATTGTATCTCAAAAGGAAGTTCTTATCCTCCTGAGCAACTTTGCTGAAGACTGCATCCTTCTATGTGCTCGCAATCTCGAGTTATCGCATAATTAGCTCCTACCGGAAGTTCATATCGACGCTAGCGCCACGCAGCGGTCGAGTTCTGAACTAAATTGTATCTCATGAGGAAGTGCTTATCCTCCTGAGCAACTTTGCCGAAGACAGCATCCTTCTATGTGCTCGCATTATCGAGTTATCGCATAATTAGCCTCTACCGGAAGTTCGTATCGACGCTAGCGCCACGCGGTGGTCGAGTTCTGAACTAAATAGTATCTCATGTGAAAGTCCTTATCCTCCTGAGCAACTTTGCTGAAGACAGCATCCTTCTATGTGCTCGCAATCTCGAGTTATCGCATAATTAGCTCCTACCGGAAGCTCATATCGACGCTAGCGCCACGCAGTGGTCGAGTTCTGAACTAAATTGTATCTCATGAGGAAGTGCTTATCCTCCCTAGCAACTTTGCCGAAGACAGCATCCTTCTATGTGTTCGCATTATCGAGTTATCGCATAATTAGCTCCTACCGGAAGTTCGTATCGACGCTAGCGCCACGCGGTGGTCGAGTTCTGAACTAAATTGTATCTCATGAGGAAGTGCTTATCCTCCTGAGCAACTTTGCCGAAGACAGCATCCTTCTATGTGTTCGCATTCTCGAGTTATCGCATAATTAGCTCCTACCGGAAGTTCATATCGACACTAGCGCCACGCAGCGGTCGAGTTCTGAACTAAATTGTATCTCAAAAGGAAGTTCTTATCCTCCTGAGCAACTTTGCTGAAGACTGCATCCTTCTATGTGCTCGCAATCTCGAGTTATCGCATAATTAGCTCCTACCGGAAGTTCATATCGACGCTAGCGCCACGCAGCGGTCGAGTTCTGAACTAAATTGTATCTCATGAGGAAGTGCTTATCCTCCTGAGCAACTTTGCCGAAGACAGCATCCTTCTATGTGCTCGCATTATCGAGTTATCGCATAATTAGCCTCTACCGGAAGTTCGTATCGACGCTAGCGCCACGCGGTGGTCGAGTTCTGAACTAAATTGTATCTCATGTGAAAGTCCTTATCCTCCTGAGCAACTTTGCTGAAGACAGCATCCTTCTATGTGCTCGCAATCTCGAGTTATCGCATAATTAGCTCCTACCGGAAGCTCATATCGACGCTAGCGCCACGCAGTGGTCGAGTTCTGAACTAAATTGTATCTCATGTGAAAGACCTTATCCTCCTGAGCAACTTTGCCGAAGACAGCATCCTTCTATGTGCTCGCAATCTCGAGTTATCGCATAATTAGCTCCTACCGGAAGTTCATATCGACACTAGCGCCACGCAGCGGTCGAGTTCTGAACTAAATTGTATCTCAAAAGGAAGTTCTTATCCTCCTGAGCAACTTTGCTGAAGACTGCATCCTTCTATGTGCTCGCAATCTCGAGTTATCGCATAATTAGCTCCTACCGGAAGTTCATATCGACGCTAGCGCCACGCAGCGGTCGAGTTCTGAACTAAATTGTATCTCATGAGGAAGTGCTTATCCTCCTGAGCAACTTTGCCGAAGACAGCATCCTTCTATGTGCTCGCATTATCGAGTTATCGCATAATTAGCCTCTACCGGAAGTTCGTATCGACGCTAGCGCCACGCGGTGGTCGAGTTCTGAACTAAATAGTATCTCATGTGAAAGTCCTTATCCTCCTGAGCAACTTTGCTGAAGACAGCATCCTTCTATGTGCTCGCAATCTCGAGTTATCGCATAATTAGCTCCTACCGGAAGCTCATATCGACGCTAGCGCCACGCAGTGGTCGAGTTCTGAACTAAATTGTATCTCATGAGGAAGTGCTTATCCTCCCTAGCAACTTTGCCGAAGACAGCATCCTTCTATGTGTTCGCATTATCGAGTTATCGCATAATTAGCTCCTACCGGAAGTTCGTATCGACGCTAGCGCCACGCGGTGGTCGAGTTCTGAACTAAATTGTATCTCATGAGGAAGTGCTTATCCTCCCTAGCAACTTTGCCGAAGACAGCATCCTTCTATGTGTTCGCATTCTCGAGTTATCGCATAATTAGCTCCTACCGGAAGTTCATATCGACACTAGCGCCACGCAGCGGTCGAGTTCTGAACTAAATTGTATCTCAAAAGGAAGTTCTTATCCTCCTGAGCAACTTTGCTGAAGACTGCATCCTTCTATGTGCTCGCAATCTCGAGTTATCGCATAATTAGCTCCTACCGGAAGTTCATATCGACGCTAGCGCCACGCAGCGGTCGAGTTCTGAACTAAATTGTATCTCATGAGGAAGTGCTTATCCTCCTGAGCAACTTTGCCGAAGACAGCATCCTTCTATGTGCTCGCATTATCGAGTTATCGCATAATTAGCCTCTACCGGAAGTTCGTATCGACGCTAGCGCCACGCGGTGGTCGAGTTCTGAACTAAATTGTATCTCATGTGAAAGTCCTTATCCTCCTGAGCAACTTTGCTGAAGACAGCATCCTTCTATGTGCTCGCAATCTCGAGTTATCGCATAATTAGCTCCTACCGGAAGTTCATAGCAACGCCAACGCCACGCAGCGGTCGAAGACAGCATCCTTCTATGTGTTCGCATTCTCGAGTTATCGCATAATTAGCCTCTACCGGAAGTTCATATCGACACTAGCGCCACGCGGTGATCGAGTTCTGAACTAAATTGTATCTTATGTGGAAGTCCTTATCCTCCTTAGCAACTTTGCCGAAGACAGCATCCTTCTATGTACTCGCAATCTCGAGTTATCGCATAATTAGCCCTTACTGAAAGTCCATATCGACGCTAGCGCCACGTGGTGGTCGAGTTCTAAACTAAATTGTATCTCATGTGGAAGTCCTTATCCTCCTGAGCAACTTTGCCGAAGACAGCATCCTTCTATGTGCTCGCAATCTCGAGTTATCGCATAATTAGCTCCTACCGGAAGTTCATAGCAACGCCAACGCCACGCAGCGGTCGAAGACAGCATCCTTCTATGTGTTCGCATTCTCGAGTTATCGCATAATTAGCCTCTACCGGAAGTTCGTATCGACGCTAGCGCCACGCGGTGGTCGAGTTCTGAACTAAATTGTATCTCATGTGAAAGACCTTATCCTCCTGAGCAACTTTGCCGAAGACAGCATCCTTCTATGTGCTCGCAATCTCGAGTTATCGCATAATTAGCTCCTACCGGAAGTTCATATCGACACTAGCGCCACGCAGCGGTCGAGTTCTGAACTAAATTGTATCTCAAAAGGAAGTTCTTATCCTCCTGAGCAACTTTGCTGAAGACTGCATCCTTCTATGTGCTCGCAATCTCGAGTTATCGCATAATTAGCTCCTACCGGAAGTTCATATCGACGCTAGCGCCACGCAGCGGTCGAGTTCTGAACTAAATTGTATCTCATGAGGAAGTGCTTATCCTCCTGAGCAACTTTGCCGAAGACAGCATCCTTCTATGTGCTCGCATTATCGAGTTATCGCATAATTAGCCTCTACCGGAAGTTCGTATCGACGCTAGCGCCACGCGGTGGTCGAGTTCTGAACTAAATAGTATCTCATGTGAAAGTCCTTATCCTCCTGAGCAACTTTGCTGAAGACAGCATCCTTCTATGTGCTCGCAATCTCGAGTTATCGCATAATTAGCTCCTACCGGAAGCTCATATCGACGCTAGCGCCACGCAGTGGTCGAGTTCTGAACTAAATTGTATCTCATGAGGAAGTGCTTATCCTCCCTAGCAACTTTGCCGAAGACAGCATCCTTCTATGTGTTCGCATTATCGAGTTATCGCATAATTAGCCTCTACCGGAAGTTCGTATCGACGCTAGCGCCACGCGGTGGTCGAGTTCTGAACTAAATTGTATCTCATGTGAAAGACCTTATCCTCCTGAGCAACTTTGCTGAAGACAGCATCCTTCTATGTGCTCGCAATCTCGAGTTATCGCATAATTAGCTCCTACCGGAAGTTCATATCGACACTAGCGCCACGCAGCGGTCGAGTTCTGAACTAAATTGTATCTCAAAAGGAAGTTCTTATCCTCCTGAGCAACTTTGCTGAAGACTGCATCCTTCTATGTGCTCGCAATCTCGAGTTATCGCATAATTAGCTCCTACCGGAAGTTCATATCGACGCTAGCGCCACGCAGCGGTCGAGTTCTGAACTAAATTGTATCTCATGAGGAAGTGCTTATCCTCCTGAGCAACTTTGCCGAAGACAGCATCCTTCTATGTGCTCGCATTATCGAGTTATCGCATAATTAGCCTCTACCGGAAGTTCGTATCGACGCTAGCGCCACGCGGTGGTCGAGTTCTGAACTAAATTGTATCTCATGTGAAAGTCCTTATCCTCCTGAGCAACTTTGCTGAAGACAGCATCCTTCTATGTGCTCGCAATCTCGAGTTATCGCATAATTAGCTCCTACCGGAAGCTCATATCGACGCTAGCGCCACGCAGCGGTCGAGTTCTGAACTAAATTGTATCTCATGAGGAAGTGCTTATCCTCCCTAGCAACTTTGCCGAAGACAGCATCCTTCTATGTGTTCGCATTCTCGAGTTATCGCATAATTAGCCTCTACCGGAAGTTCGTATCGACGCTAGCGCCACGCGGTGGTCGAGTTCTGAACTAAATTGTATCCCATGTGGAAGTTCTTGGTCCCCGAAGCAAGTTTGCTGAAGACAGTACATTCCTATATAGCCTGCATCTTATACAATTTGGTGATGACTGCAGATTTCTGGACTGAGTGTACTGAAATTCCACGTGGCCAACATGGTCCCCTTCGTAGCCGATTCCCGGTGGCCACTGGATCCGGAACCGGTATTCCAGGTAGTGATCAGAATCTTGAGGAGCATATCTTTCGAATGCGGCATAAATTTCATTATTCGGTTGATATTTCGCTGATTTATAGGGGTATACATTTCTGGGTCATAATGACCCCAGTATCTTATTGAGCATTTTGCACCTTATTAGACTACTGTGCAGAAAATTTTTGCACAGTGAATATTTTCACACCTTACACAGACACCTGCCTAACGGTATGACAGTTGCTTAGATACCGACGTTTTTCGCCACTGTTTTGATTTTTTAATGGGCCAACGATCGCTAGTGGTAAGTGTTTCGATTGCAATTCGATGTGTTTTGAGTGATCTACACTACACTTCTTACTCTCATATCTTATTTTCTTTTAGTCATCATCGTCATAAATTGGAGTGCAATATGAACATAGCCAAAAATGCCGCCGGAAGAATGCTACGATATGGGAAACAGACGCTGTGTTGAATCGTTCCTAGCATGGAGATCAGACGCTCCAAGTTGGAGATGCAAAGAACTCCTCCCCCTGTCAGAATATGACCAAAATTAAGTCAACTGCTAATATTTATGGTTTCAAAGGGGGTTTGCTTAGAGAACTTGAGCGCTTGCAGTAGAACATTCAGGAAAATCGAATTCAGGAACATAATTCGAGTTAGTTAAATAGTTTTAATGGAATCACCACAGTGTAACATTTCAAGAAGGAGTTTCCTTACGTTACATAAATTCAAATAAAGAAATAAAAATAAATAAAATAAAATAAAGTTCACACCGGGATTGGCTACCCGATCTTCCATAACGGTGCTCGTAGCCCGGCTAGCACTGCGCGAAGGTAGGGATATGAGCTGCTAGGCAGAAGACTAAGGGTCACATAGAGGAGTCTACTTAATTCCTGCAAATACGCGAGAAACCAATGGTACGCCATGCCTAGCATTTACAAACCTCAATACGATACATATTGCGATTAACTATGAGCTCAATACATTTCCAAAAAATCATGCCGGAATGAAAACGTACGCGAAAATAAAATAAACAAGTTTTGATAAAATCTATCTTACTATTTCGATCAGTTTTGAAACGTCATAGCATTTTAAGCATACGCCTACTGGTTTTAGCGAGTGTGTAAATTGTATCTAGCAAATGAACAATTGCATTCGAATCTAAAAATTCGTGCAATGGTCAATATTAAGTTGTTTTTTTGTGGCGCCATCTTAGAATCACCTTAAGAAAAAAATTTTTTGGTCTTGCGCTTCGTTTCCACAAAATATTAAAAGTCAGGGAATTTCAGAAAGATCCGTTTGATAACAACAGAGATATTGCAGGTTGAAATTCGATTTTGGGTCATTATGACCCCAGTATCTAACTAAGGTTAAACGGAAGAATCGTTTGATTCAGCCAGATGAAATGCAAAGCTATTGATTTCCTTGGATCGTCTTCCTCGTACTTGTACCGACGCCGTTTTTGATCATCCATTCGTTCCCCTCGTTCCACGCACTGGCTTATATAGCTGGTTTGCTCTCGTGAATCCAATGCCTAGAGCAACGTGTTAAGACAAATACGGGTTTTCTTCGGTATTTTAAGCCCGTAGTTCATTATACACCCACAAGTGACAAGCTTTACTTGGTGCGATAATCGACATTTCTTGGCGTTGTGTATCGCTTTCGTTTTAACTTCCGTCTGAGTCCATTTCATCAGTCCCCTTCTCATATATAGTGTCCTCCAAGGATTTTAAATAGCTTACCCAATGCTACGTCTTCGGTGGAAACTGAAATATGCCGTCGCCGCCAGCATTGCCGTCCTTATCGTCGAAGCCAGCGAACTTGTCTTCAGAGCCCGCGTCATTGTCCAACGGGACGCCATCGGCCAAATTCCTGCACTCATCCTCGGAACCATAACTTTTCAAATAATCGAGAGCAGACATTTTCGCGACTTTGAATGCGGACACTAAACTGTCAAAACAAGAATAATACACATGTGAAGACCGATTGATCATAGTAAGCACTGATACTGTTATGCGTTTATTCTCGTACATTCAAGAACAAATAAACGCATATCAGTCACGCGTACATTTTTCCGTATATTAAAATATTTGAGAAAAATAATAAACAAAATGTATGTAATGCTGTAATCAATAGTTCATTGCACCATTTGAGTTCAAATTTGGGTGCGAAAACATCGCATTTTCACTATAATTGGAGTAAAGAAAGCATGCAGGTGTTCACGACTTCTATCGCGTTTTTCTTGGGTGCGCTGTTTTGCTAGTGTGACTGGTATGCATTTATGGGCAGTATAGGAACACTTTACTGCAACTATTGGTACAAGTAAGAAAAGTTTTAGCAATTTAGTGATATCTCATCAATTTTAAGGCACTTTGAACATTCTTTTCAACTATTCCGTGTCTCAACAAGCCAATACGTCGATTGGCAGTGTCGGTTCTGTGGCTAATATAATAAAATCAGAGAAAATTGCATATCCACAACTATAGGAACACGCACAACTAATGGATCATTTACCCTAGTTGTCGTGTGTTTGTTCAAAATTCTTAACATGAACACGTAAGCAATCAAAGGAACAACATAAGAGCGTCATTGCTGTTTAATGGGGAAAAAATACCGACTTGTTTCTGATCTATGGAAACGTCAAAATAATGAGAACTTTAAAATTTAAGCTAAAGGGTCCCATTTTGCCCATTAAAGGGTGTAAAGTTTCTTGAACTTCCATAAAATGGTGATCCTGACTTATTCGCGGAACATTTTTTAAAAGAAAAATCTCGATTACTTTTTCAAATCGACGTAAGTAACTTTCATATGGTTTTGAGAAAATTAATTCAGAAGAATCACAACCTGTCTTTTAAAACTGTTTTAAAATTAATCAACTTTTTAATTTTTTTTCGCCGTGTACATCGTTTAAATTTTGCATACATTAAGCTCGCGTTCAAAAACTAGGGAGTTCCTGTTATTTCCCACAAAAAAAATATTACAAAATGATAAGCCGATTTATTCAGTTACTTTCGACGTTTTTCTACCAGTGTAAAATCGGCTCAAGTAGTGTTTTGTTTTGATTCGTGGTTAAGTCACTTTGTCTCTCCATACAGCGGGGCGGCGAAAGTAGTGGTTAGGTTGCGAAAGTTGAGAATCTTACTTTCGTCGTTTTGTAAATCCGGAAATTAAACGTTTTAAAAGTGAAAAATCGAGTTGGTTCAGAGCGCAACGTGTAGAATTTCGTCTGCGAAACACGTAGAATCGATAAAGTAAGTTTGTATACTTTTTTGACTTGAGTCTGTTAGAATAAGTTTTCGAGAAATACAGTTAGCACATCAAAAATAGACTAAAGGTAAGTGCAACTGAATCAATGAAGGACATAATAGGGTTAATGATGGCTACGGCACCCTGAGGGTATTTTCGGCAGGACTAACTTATCGTCCTTGTTAAGATTTTTCTACGGAACAAGAGTTACCTTCAATGTACTCAATATATTCCTTGAACTATAATCTTCCATGTAAACCTCATCTTTCACAAAAATATGATATAACATGGGTTTTATCATTGAATGAAATAAATGCTTACGAAATTATCCTCATTCGTGAGCTGCCGAATAAAACAATACAAGAACAGCTTAAGAAAAACTCACCACTTTGAAAGGTCCAATTCTCCGCTCCAATACCAATTTGTCACACAAGCTACGCACCGATCACTCATGCACTATTAAACTTTTAATTTGTCTATAAAGCACTCAAAAATACTGAATTTTCATGCTTTAAATCACAAATTAAAATTAATGCACTTTGCTTTCCTCGGCAATCACGTTTTATTACGGGAAAAGGTTGCCAGAAAACCATATTCAATTGCGGTGTATTTTTTATTCGCAATTTAAATTCACTGAAAAAATCGAACACAACTAATTAATAATTGGAATTAGGCAACAAAGCATGCATTGGTAATAATTGAGCCCTTCAATACTTTCCTTATCTGAAGATTGTAGCGCATAAACTTCAATATACTGAGAAACATATAAAATATACGTCTTTATATAGGTAAATTATTTTGGCAACACTTCTGCTGTTCTACAGGCAATCAGAGGATGATGTTTTTGTGTCAAGTCATAAGTGCATTGATTTGCAAAGGGCCTATTTTGATTTTCTCATACACTGAGAATAATATGAACGTAAAAAATGTAAAAATAGCCTGAAGAATTTTCAATTTCGCGTTACCTTTTAGCGATTTTTTGCGCATAGACACTAGGGTGCGGCTTATTTTCCAATGTTCTCAAAACAAAAAAATTCGTGTGCTCTTATGAATTCAAATCATATTAGAAGAGAAACCGCAAAGTTTGAGCCAAAAATATTAAGATTTATATATTTATTTATTCACGGTCTTTGAATACAGGTCACACAGACTGAAATTTTTATAGTATGTACTTTACTTAAATTCTATCTCTTATCCTATTAACAATGTAGGGGTGGCGCATGCGTCTTGAAGGTGAATTTTCAAGTTATAAAAAATGGCCTTCAGTGAAGTCACCATAACTTCGGTTATTTCTCACCAATTTCAAAACTTTTAGCATCATTGTTTTCAAAATTGAATTTATGAAAACTTTGTAGAACATCAAATTTGTCTAAAATTTGTATCAATTTTGTTAAAAGTAGTTTTCTCGAAATTTTTCATCATTTTACTGGAAAACTCATATTTGTTTGACTATAAGTTCATAAATACTCACTCTATTTCAAATATTTGTACAGTCGAAGCTTGTTATAACGACATGGCAAGGGAGCGTCGTAATAGAGAAATGTCGTTATAGAAAATAGTGATAACATTAAAATATTTTTCAAGGGACCGAAAAATATAGCTATAGAGAGCTTTTATCGCTTTTAAAGTGGTCGTTATAACGAGCTTCGACTGTACATGTTTTTGAAGCAAAAAATAGTTGTTTCCATTCTGTTCATACAACATATGTTTTCAAAAAATGGTTTTGGCTTAGTTTTGTAACAAATTTTTTAAAGAAAAAATCGAATTTCTGTGGATGATTTATATTTTTTTTCTGTGGATGATTTACATTTTTTCTATAAAACTTGTGTTTATAAAGCATTTTGTTTTAATTACGAGTTGAATAGTGCATATATTTTTTTAACATGAGCAAAAATATTATTGTTTCAAAATTATTTGAAAATTGTTGAGAAGTCCTTTTCAAACGTTTATCAAATGAGGAACACCAGTTTCAGCTTTAAAAATATTGTTTGACTGACAAAAATTAAAAAAAAAACTGACGTTTTTCGTTAAGAAATCATGGTTTTGTGCAGTTTTTGTTGAATAACTTGGTCAAATCATTTTTTTAGTGAAATGTGTCGAATGAAAAGTATGTAATTAATTAAGTAAGCTTCTAAACCATGCAAAAAGATTTGGAATCGGTTGAGTATTCATGAAGTTATGGTCAAACAAAGATATTATTTTAATAAAATGAGGAAACATTTGGAGTAAACTACTTTTTATTGCAACTAGTTTTGATTTTACACAAATTTGATAGGGGAAGGGGTGGTAAAATGAACACGTTAAGGATATCATCCTGTTTCTAATAGAAAAACGAGGAGATTGTATAGTTCTATCGCACAACATCAAAAATAGGGATGTTATCTATAGTACTGACAAGATTTCAGACTGTAATAGTTAATTTTTCACATATTTTCATCACTAGCAAAAAACGATCCAAATGTTCATTTTACCTGCACTATGTGGGTAAAATGAACAGCTGTTGGTGGTAAAATGAACATCATACAAAAAGCGTGAGGAAAACAAATATTAAAAAAAAATATTGCTCTCCCGAAAGTATATCCATTAATGATTGTAACCCTTTCAAAAAGAATTTTAAAGATATCAGATTTGACATCATATCACATCGATATTCACCTCACTGAAAATCCTCAAGACTTCCGAGCTAAAAGTTACGTCAGCTTTAATTTTCAAACGTAGTTTTCTAAAATCTGTGTTTTCATTGATATTTTCACTTCAATTGACCTCCGTATCAACTCGAACACTCCGATTTATGCTCTAAATCGTCCGTGCGTGATGAAAATTCATCAAAATTTGTTTATTCTCGGTAAAAGGCATGGTGTTCATTTTACCACCCCTTTTCATTTTACCACCACTTCCCCTATTCTACAAAGTTTTCATAAATTTAGTTTTTAAGATAATGCTGCTGAGTTTCAAAATTGGTTAGAAATTACCGAAGTTATGGTGACTTCACTGATGGCTATTTTTTATAATTTGAAAATTCACCTTCAAAACGCTTGCCCTCTTCATATTTTTGGCTCAAACTTTGAGGTTTCTCTTCTAATATGATTCGAATTCATAAGAGTACAAGAATTTTTGGTTTTGAAAGGTTTTGAAAGATAAGCCGGCACCCTAATGAACAGTAGTGTGAGTAGCGAATAGGGGCATGGATGTAACCCATTCAAACGCAACTCTTAAACTCAAGTAATCCGATAATCGTGTTTCGTGGATTTTTCTTGCAGAGCACAATATTATAAATCAATTAACCATGACGTCACGCTGCAACTTCTAGGCTGGATTCGCACTTGCTGCAAGACCATGACATGGTAATTGGTAAGCCGAAATGCTGCCATAGTGAGATTGAATACAAAAAATATTCGATAAAATAAATGAAAACGAAATTAGACAGCGTCCATTTATGAAAGAACGATAACATATACAATTTTCGACCATTCCCCCCTCCGCAACGATCTTTGCATGAAAAAAGTAAATTTTGTGTTTGAGCCGAAACGTTTGAGTCTACTCCCCTTTCCCCTAGAGCGTTACGTAATTTGTGGACGGTGTCTTAGTCTGCATAAATTTAGTGGCGTTGTGTATTCAATTTGACTCTCTGCTATTCTATTTATAACTGCAATTATGTTCTCAGTGTAGTCTGTATTTTTCTGCATTGGCCCTTTCAACGAGTAGAACATAATGAGTGACGTTTAATTTCAGGATTTGTCAACAAATACGAAATGTTACTAATACATAAACTAGTTTTTGCGCAATTTTGGATTGCCGAAGTGAACATATTTGTTGCCGACAATACTAATTGCATTGCCAATAAAAGAACAAGTGCCTCGTGACTTAGGTGAGGAAAAATAGAAGATTAAGAGAATAAAATAGTGTTTTGTGTATAAAAATTAACAAATGAAGAGTGCTCAAGTGTAGTTAAGGTGTCTGCTGCTAATTGTTGTGCTCTATTGATGCGTAAAATTTCCCTCTTAAAAGTGCAGCTGCTTAGGCTGCCGACAATACGTAAGTTCCCCTATTACGGTTCTTTTGAAAATTTTCCGTTCTGCGGTAGCCGCCAAGTTCTACCGCAGCTGTCAAAGTTCTACCGCAGCCTTGAGAGTCATTGTATCATTGAACGAAACCATCTAATCAAAGTGTGCTAGTAGAGTCCAAAGCTTTGAAAAACAGTCGAAAACAACAATCATCAGTCTGGTTTCCAAGGTATCATCGCAACCGATCGATGATGCTTTGTGAAAATCAGTAATGTGACAGCTGCGGTAGCTTTCTGTTCAACCGTAGAACGGAAAGTTATCTCTAAAATTGCAATATGAATATCCTTTTGTCTCAATTTTTCGCAAATCAACTTTCGAGGTCGCTTGCCCCTCCTAATTGGAAATCCTGACTACGTCCAAGCGATCCGATGCGGCTCGGCTGCGATTGGTTCAAGTGCAAAAGCTAGCGCGCTGCGGTGTGCGGTATAATTTATCTATTTAGTATGATCTTTACGCCTGATTGTAATTTATTTCGCTTGGGGAGTACAAATTGAAAGCGATCGTCGTACGGCGGGCCAGAGGAATCGACGACGACGACGACGACGGGAACTGGTTGACCTCATCGGCCATATATCAACTCTCGTAGAGCTACCATCAAGTCAAGAAGTTGTCCGGTACAGAGGGGTTTGAGACAAAATGTCGAGACGCACCATATCAATCGTGAGTCGTTGTCGTAGCGCAGTTCCGAGTCCTGATGCTCTAGTGTGGGTTTCGCCACGACTCGAAGTGATGGATTGCTTGTTGCGATCCTAGCAACCTGGCGGAAGCATGCTTGTTAAACCTGATCGATTCTTGCAGACCGCCGTTGCCAAGACACCATCACCCAAACCTGCCAAAGCCTGCTGCTGCCATGATCAATCATTCAAGATCATGGCCTACCGGTTACGGTCAAGACTGTTTTGTATTAATTACCAGTACCACTTGTACCGGCGTCGTCAGGCGAAATATGCCACCATTACCATCATCGTCCCGAACCGCGAATGTGACACCTTTACGAAACAGGAATTCGCATTATCGTATCTGTCAACGTAATTGATATGTCGGGGCATAAATTCTTCACAAAATCGATCGCTCCGAAATGCTTCAAATTCCGTCCCATTGAACATGGTGTGACGCATGAGTGGCATTCCTTTTCACGACGCCAACGAAGACGACACCAATCAGGATGACGATGATGGCCCTAAAATAAGAAGTAGATTAAGGCGAACGTCATCCAATGTGTTTGTGGAATAAATTTACCATCAAAGTGGTTGACCCGTGGCGATAGCGATGCACGAGAGGCCATTGCTCATTCGAAGCGGACGCCGGTGATGGGCGTGAGGCTTGAAGATGATGACTTGCGGTGAACTTCTGCGTTGGGTGTTTCTGTGACGATAAGCAAAGCATGCTTTGGAAGCGAAATCGGAAACTCATTGGAATCAGCGAAGGCCTGCTAATGTAGTTGCAGAATCTGATCCAGCACAATTAACGCCTACTAAACAGGGTCCTAATTTTTTTTTAAGAAATCTTGTTTCTATTCAATAATTCCAAAGATGATGTTGCTGCAAGTACTTTGGCAATTTTTCCCGCTCAAATAAAATCAAATTCATAATTAAATTACAAAGTCGAAATATGTACCTTGACACTTAAGATCATGTTTGACGTTCATCTCGCCGACAAAAAAAAACACTGAAGTTTTGCTTTTTAACACTGGGTCTGTTCCTATCTGACATTTCGGAAGGTACACGGAAAACACAATTCAACCAATATCAGAGTATACACTCAGAAAACAAAACAATTTCTTTTTTAGACTTAAACCAATACAAAACGATTTGAAAATTGAATATACATCTATATCTGACGTAAGCTTAAGCGTACCAAAATAGTGATTTAGGGCTTAATTTGCGACTTGACCGAAAGTAATTCAGAGTGTAGGCATCCGGCGTCGGATTCACGTGAAAGAAAACAATCGCCATTAAGCTTCTCATAATAACAACAACAATAATTACCGAAAGAAAACGGTCAATTGGTCACGCCTGGCGCTGATAAGTGATGTCGTGGTGGTGTTTTCATTAAATTTGCCATCCTAATGAGGGCTGTTGCGGTGTGATTTGACTGATAACTAACTGACGGCGCGTCGCTTCGGCCTGATGCCGAGAGCGACCGCGATCGTCAGTCGAGTTTAAGTATGGTAATCTTCGCGATGCAAAAATGGATGATGAGTTACACGACCGACAATCTGCGTCATTTGTGACGTTTTGGAAATGCACCCATTCCAGAACGCTATAAATGCGCCGCGTAGAAAAATGGACTGGATCGCGTTGGCATGTAAAGCTTTGTCAACAACAGGTGCGTAGAAATGTGAAATCAATGCAAAGTAACTGGTCGAAGCGGGATGGATGGTATTGACACGTAATAATTATTACCGACACCTGACGGTTACAAAGTATAGTAGGCTATGTGGCTACCGAGAAAGGGATAACGTGACCGGACTTGGCGACGTGCGGAGCGTTAGATTACGTAAACAACGCATATTAGTCACGGGCAACTGACTTTGTCACCTTTGCTTTGTGGTGCAATTGGTTTCTATCAATGTAAATCACGTACGGTTTTGAATCATTTTATGAGGACTAAGGGCAACTTCACCGGCGGTCCATTTTTTGGTCCAAATTTATTCCAAAAATGGACTGTCAAAATTTATTAGACCAGTAAAAATAGACCAAACTGCACGGCAGAGTTCATTAATTTTGGAATTTTTTGGCGTTTTGCGTATTTATCTCTGCGAAGTGGTGGACCTTGTCGAATAATTTCCGGAGGAATCACGACCTAGGAGACGGACTTGGGAATACTTGATGGAATTGCCTCCTGGGAACGGAATTCTCAAAAAATCTTGGAGGATCTCCTAGAGGAATTAATGGAGGGGAAATTCCTGGATAACTCCCGGGGGGATCGTGCAAAATTCCTAAGAGCATTCCTGGAGAAACGCCTGGCGGAATTCCTGGGAGAACTCCGGTAGAATTCCTGGTGGAACTGCCAGCGGGATTCTTGGAATAGCTCACGGGAAATTCCTGATGGAAGTAGGGTGGAATCCCTGGAGGAACTCCGGAAAAAAACCGAGAAAAACTCCGGATGAGTTTTGGAAGTAAATTCTGAGAAATTTCCGGTGGAGCTCCTAAGGAATTCCCAAAGGAATTTCGACGGAGTGCCTGGATAAACAACAAAGAAATTCCCGGAAGCAATTCGAGGCAGTCACGGCGGAGCTCTGAACGAAATACTGCAATTCCCCTGAGGCGTTCCTGGAGAAAATATCCGAAGGAGTTCTTGGGGGATATCTTCGGAGGAATCCTTGCGATTCCCGTAGGAAATCCTGGAGAAGAGGAAATACCAAAGGAATTTCTTAACGAAATTTCCCGCGGAATTCCTAAAAAAATGCTCGAAAGAATAGCTGTTGGTAATCCACTGAGGGGCCCAGATAGCCGTAGCGGTAAACGCGCAGCTATTCAGCATGACCATGCTGAGGGTCGTGGGTTCGAATCCCGCTGGTCGAGGATCTTTTCGTAAAGGAAATATTCTTGAGTCCCAGTGCATAAGAGTATCTTCGTACCTGCCACACGATATACACAAGCAAAAATGGTCAATCGGCAAAGAAAGCTCTCAGTTAATAACTGTGGAAGTGCTCATAAGAACACTAATCTGAAAAGCAGGCTTTGTCCCAGTTGGGACGTAACGCCAGAAAGAAGAAGAATCCCCTGAGGAATTCCTGGCGAAAATTTCCGGAGGAATTGCTATTGAAATTCCCCTGAGGAATCATTGAAATCTCCGGAGAAATTCCTAGTGTAAATCCCCTGCAAAATTCTTAAAGGAAAACTCAGTATGCATTCTCTGAAAACATCCCGAAGGAATGTCAAGCAAAAATCCTCTTAGGAAATCCCCGATAGATTTTCTGGACGAGATCCCCAGCGAAATTCTTAAAGAGAATCCTTGAATGTTTTTTGGGGGAAAATCCCTGGAGGAATTCTTGGGGACAATCATCGGGAGAATCCTTTGGGAAATCCCCGAAGAAATTTATAGAGGACATCCCCGGAGGAGCTCTTGTTGGAAAATCCCGGAAAACTTCATGGAAAAAATCCTCCTAAGGCGTACCCGGATGAACCCCAAAAGAATTCCGAAGGATTTCGCGGCAGAACTCCGAAGGAACTCTAGATGGAGCTCCGGAGACTTTTTCAGAAGAACTGCTGGGAAATTCCCGGTGTAGCTCCAGAGAAATTGTAGGAACTCTGAAGAAATTTCCGGAGGGATTCCTGGAGGAATTCTGGACAAAATCTTATAGAAACTCTAAAGCTGTTCCTAGAGGAACTCCGGATGCGTTCCTGAAGAAACTCCGGGTGCGTTTCTGTAGGAACTCCAGAGGCGTTTCTAGAGGAACACCGAAGAAATTTCTGCAGAAACTAAATACAAAAAACGAAGAAATTCCCGGTGTAGCTCCAGAGGAACTTTCCAGGTATTACCGAATGAAATCCAGATGAATCGCTGGAAAAATTCCAGAGAAGTTTCTGCAAGAACACAGCAAAAAAGTTGTTGAATATTACATCGAAACCGCTGCAATCAAGTCATTCCCTCGGTTGTGTAATATTACACAGACCGACGTACTCGTGGGTGGGCTATTGGTGTAATAAATGCGACCGATGCATTTTTTTTCTCGATGTAATAAATTCAATGATGTAATCGATGCGATGTAATATGAAAACGGCGTTGTCCAACGTCCAGTTGGACGTTCCCGACGGAATCCCTGAAGGAAATCCACGGAGGGATTCCTGGTGAAAATCTTAAAAAGGATTTTTTTGGGGGAAATCCTTAGAATTCCTGGTGCAAATCGACGGAGGAATTTGGAAGAAATTCACGAAGAAATTTCTGAAGAAAGTACATACCCGATGGGATTCCTGGAGCAAATCCCTGGCGTAATTCTTCCAGAAAATCCCGGACGAATGTCTGGAAGAAAACCCCAGAGGAAATTGTTTTTCGGCGATCCTTCTTTAATCACTTTTTTTTCACTTCGTAGCCTTCGTAGACTATTCGCGACGACGAAGAAAAAAGAGATTCCATAAAGCACACGCACCAACGGAAAACCTCGTAAGGAGCTGTCATCGTGTGCGTGAAAAAAAGCAAAAATATCTCTCTCCTTGTTTTTCTGTGTCAAATCAGATTTGGAACAGCTCAAATCTTGTTCCAAATCCGACCAAAAATGGACCGGGCAGTTAGCCTGTTCCAAAAAAATAGACTGAAAACTGGTGTAAAATAGAATTGGAACATAATTTGCAACACCGGTGCAACCGGTGATTTGGACCACCGGTGAAGTTGCCCTAATGCAGCCCACAGGCGCTCAGACGGTTTGACCAACATTGACTCCGCCCCCAAGTTAGTCAAACCAATTTATGTTGCTGCAACCGTTTGACCGACTGTCAAAGTTTGTTGCAGCAACACCATATTTCTTCGCATGTTTTGAATGCTCTCGGCAAGCCTAGTGAATATGTGATTGTTATTTTTTTAGATTTCTGTGGCTGTGGGGGTGAATATTTCTATGGCAATAATCGTTGTGAGAAAGAGCAGAACTTTCACCGGAAGAAATGGATATTGAGGAGGAATTACAATTACAATTCGCACGAAGTATTCCGGCAGAACTCCAAAATTATGAGGGATCTCTATCGGGGATTATTCTGAGCAGTCATCGATATGAGAATGGCTAGGGTAATTTCTTTAAAGTTTGTATCCGGAGTCTTTAGCGGTTTCCTCTAGTTATTCTACTTTGAAGTCTTTCCAGAACCATTGATTATACTAGGGATTCCACCTGAAAGTCTTCCTGGGATTCTACCAGGAATTTCATCAACAATTCCTCTAGAAATTTATCCACAGATTTACCGAGAAAATCCTCCGAGGAAAATTCTTCAGGCTTGCTTGTTCCTTCAAAGATTCCTCTGCTAATTATTCAGGGTTTCCTCTACTGATTCCTTCAAAGATCAAAAAAATCCTCAAGTGATTTCTTCAGTAATTTTTCAGAGTTTACTTCAAGGCTGACTTCAAGAATTCTTCCGGAGATTGCTATCACAATTTTTCAAAGATTCCTTTATTTCCTCTAAAAGTTATATCATTATTCAGGAATCACATAACGAATTATTTCAGATACTTCTCAATAAATTTATCACCAGAAATTCCCATAAGGATTTCACCAGAACTTTTTTCAGGGCTTCTTCTAGGACTCCTCCTTAAATTCAACCAAAAGGAATTTCTTTAGCGATTCTTTCTTGTAATTTCCTCTACAGAGTCCTCCAGAGATTTACACAAAAACTTCCGAGGGATTTATTCATTCAATGCTTCCTTCAAGAATTCCTCCAAAATATCCTCCACAGATGTATTTAGGAATTCCCCCATCAAAACTTCAAGAAATTCTATACAAATTATATAAGGATTTTTTTTCCTGCGCTTTTACTAGGAATTCCTCTAGAATTTTTTATAGAGATTGCTCAAGAAATTATTACTGGAATTCCATCAACAATTTCACCAGAAATTTCTCCTATGCTTCAAAAACCTTTCCCTAGGAATACCCCCAAAAAATCCTTCAGTGATTAACCCAAACATTCTTCCAGAGATTTCTACGCGATTTTTGCTAGAAATTCTTCAAAAACTCCTACAGAAATACATGTAGAGATTCACTTCAGGAACTCTTACAGTGATTCAACCCAAAATTTCTCCAACAATTCATTAAGGAATTCATCTTGAGATTCCACCAGGAAGCTTTTGGGAATTCAGCAAGAAATACTGCAAAAGAATTCAAAACAAATTTCACACACGGGATTTCACCAGGAATTCCGCTTGCAATTTTTCGAGAGGTTCCCCCAGGTTGCTTTCAAGGGATTCTTCTAGGGAATCTTCAATAAATTATTTTATGAATTCTTCCAGTGTTTCCTTAAAAGATTTTTCTTGGTATCCCTTAAGGGAACCTACGAGGCATTCGACCTCGAATTTTTGAAGGAATTACTTCAAGAATCTACCGGATATATCTCCGAGGATTTCTAAAGGAATTTATCCATCAATTCCTTCCAGTTTATCTTGGAGGATTTTTTCCAAGGAATCCACCAGGAATTGCCTTAGAGAATCCTGTAGAAACTCCTTCAGGGATTTCTTTAAAAGTTCTTACGGAGATATATTAAGGAATTTCCCCAAAAAATTTCTCCAGTGTTTTCTTTGGTGATTCCTCCAATGATTTCAGTATAAATTATTCCATGATTTTTTCCACAAATTTTCCAAAAAATCCTTCAAGGAATTCAACTTAAAGTTCAATCCTTCGTGGAATTGCTGGTCGATTCTCTCGCGATTTTCCAGAAAAAAAAAGTCATTTGAACTTGTGGTTTTTTTATTGATACCCTGGAGGAATTTCTGATAATCCTGAAAAATTCGAAAAAGGAAAATCCTAGTCAAATCATTGAAGTATTTTCTGGTAGAACTTCTGGCGAAGCTGTATTAGATTTTTCTGATAAAGAATTTCTAGCGAAACTTTATTGATATTCTTAACCCTGGAAGAACTCATGGCAAAATTTCTTAAAAAACACCATTCCGGAAGAAATAGTTAGATAAAATACTGGTGAAATCTCTGAAGGAACCGAAGGATATTTTCCAGAATGTTTTGGAAGAACTTTCAGAATATTTTCTTGAATTTCCGGTGAAATCAACGAAAAAATATTGGTGAAGCTTTTAAAAGAATTTTTAGTGGAACCCCTATCAGAATTTCAGCTCATTCCCTGATGATTTTCCTGATGGAAATCATGCGGGCGAATTTCAGATCCAATCCATGGATGAACCTCTGGTGGCCTAGGGGAAATCCTAGCGAAATTTTCGAAGCAATTACTGTTGGATTCAATGAACGAATTCTCAGAGGAATCGCTGAAGGAATTCCTTCCTTCTGAATCCAAGGAGGAACTCCTCACAGAGTCACTTGAGGATATACTGATGGATTCCCTAATTACTAGTGAAATCTTTATAAGAAATTTTTGGTAAAATTGCTGAATTAATTTCTGAAAACCCCCAAGAATCTCTGAAGATATTTTGCGAGAAATTCCTTGAGAAATTTCCGATGGAATCTGTAGAGTTATTCCGGTGATAAAATCCTGAGACATTTCCGGAAAAATCTTAGGAGGAATTCCTGATAACCTTTGAGTATTCTTGGAGATATTTATTCCTTGAAGAATTTTTGGAGGCATCCCATCCGAGTGTCTGGGTTTGATTCCCAGTCGGTCCAGGATCTTTTCATAAAGGAAATTTCCTTGACTTCTCTGGGCATAGAGTATAATCGTACCTGCCACACGATATACGAATGCGAAAATGGCAACTGTGGCAAAGAAAGCTCTTAGTTAATAACTGTGGAAGTGCTCATAAGAACACTAAGCTGAGAAGCCGGCTATGTTAGAATGAGGTCGTTAATGCCAAGAAGAAGAAGAATTCTTGCAGGAACTCCAGATGAAATCATAGGAGGAACTCCTGATGAAATCCCTTGAAGAATTCCCTATGGAATCACTTTAGAAACTCCTGATGAAATCCATGGAGGAATTCCTGATATAATTCCTGCTGGAAGTCCTGATAGAATGCCTAGAGAAATTCCTTATGATATCCCTAGAAGATCCTGATGTTAGTCGTAGGTGACCTCCTGATATAAACTCTGGAGGAACTTCTAATAGAATCTCGGAAGAAATGCTAGCTGGAATCTCTGAAGGAACTCTTGATGGAATTCCTGGATGAACTCGTGATGAAATCCTCAGAAGAACTCTAATGGTAGCCCTAAAGGTACTCCTAACAGAATCCCTATTGGAATCCCTAGAGGAACTCTTGATGGAATCCTTGGAGGAATCAGTGGCGAATCGTAACCTTATTTTCTACCTGATCTATGATTCTAAAAATGACTATTTCGACAAATTTAGAATATAAATCAAAAAGTAATCAAAGAGTAAATTATTGAAATCGTCCTTTCAAACAACTCTCTGCGTTGCTGAAATTCTAGAATTTATATTCGTGGGACAGGTAGATTTGAGGTTAGGGAATCGTTACTGGGAGGAATATAAAGATATTGATAGAATAAGGAGTCCCGATGAAATCTCTAGATGAACTCCACATGAAATTTCTGGAGGAATTCCTGATAAGTTTCCTGAAGGAACTCCTGATAGAATCTATAGAGGAATTCCTGATAGAATCTCTTGAAGAATTTCAGATGGAATCTCTGAAGGAACTGCTGATGGAATTGCTGGAGAAACTTCTAATGAAATTGCTAGATATATTCCTGATGGAATCCCTGGAGAAGTTCCAGTTGCAATCGCTGAAGGAACTCCTAATAGAATCCCTGAAGAAATTTCTGATGAAACTCCTGTAAGAATCTAGAAGAATTCTTTATGATATCCCTAGAAGGAGTCCTGGTGGAATTCCTCAAGGAATTCCTGATATAATCTCTGGAGGAAATCCTGCACACTCAATCTGTTCGGTAAAAATAACTGGGTTTTGGAACTACCGAAAAAGTCAGTAAACTAAAAAAAAAAATGTCAGAAATCGAAAAACAGAGATTTTTTACTGAAATTTTGTAGAGAGCTTTCTTTTTATATCATATATCGATAAAAAATAAAACATGGTGAAATTTGCTTTTCAATTACGCGTGGCGACAGTTTTCATTTTACTGACTTTTTCGGTAGTTCCAAAACCCAGTAAAATTTTACCGACCCCAGTAATTTAATCTAAGTGTGTGATTGAATGTTTGGAGATGGAATCTCTAAAAGAATTCTGGAGGAACTCCTGATGCAATCCCCAGAAGAACTCTGATGGAAGTCCTAAAGGTATTCCTGATAGTATCCCTATAGGAACTCCTGATGGAATCCTTGGAAGAACTCCTATCTATAGATATTCTTGAAAAAACTCCTAATCATTGGAGGGACCTCTGATGGAATCCCTTTAGGAACTCCTGATAAAATCCCTGGTAGAAATCCTGATAAGTTTCCAGATAGAACTCCTGATAGAAACCCTAGAGGAACTCCTCATAATATTTCTAGAAGAAACATTGATGGAATTTCTCGAGAAACTTTTGATTTCTTCTTCTTTCTGGCGTTACGTCCCAACTGGGACAAAGCCTGCTTCTCAGATTAGTGTTCTTATGAGCACTTCCACAGTTATTAACTGAGAGCTTTCTTTGCCGATTGACCATTTTTGCATGTGTATATCGTGTGGCAGGTACGAAGATACTCTATGCCCTGGGAATCGAGAAAATTTCCTTTACGAAAAGATCCTCGACCAGTGGGATTCGAACCCACGACCCTCAGCATGGTCATGCTGAATAGCTGCGCGTTTACCGCTACGGCTATCTAGGCCCCAACATTTGATTTAATCTCTTGAAAAATTCCGGGTGAAAGAAGGAACTCTTGATGGAATCCCTGGAAGGAACTCCTGATGAAATCTCCAGAAGAACTCTGATGAAAACCCAAAAGGTACTCCCGATAGAATCCAGATGAAGATACATAAATACAGATAATATAGATACAGGAGCCCCTGATGAAATCCGTGGGGGAACTCCTGAAGGAATCCTTGGAAGAATTTGTAAAGATATTCTTGAAGGAACTCTGTATGGAATAATTGAAGGAATTCCTGTTGAAATCCCGAGAAGAACTCCTAGAACTAGAGCAACGACGGACAGAGTCCATGGAGGAATTCCAGGTGGAATCCCTAGCCGAACATCTGATGATACCCCCAGAAGAATTCTTGATGGTATTCCTAGAGGAACTATAATCCCTAGAGCTAGTCCTGATAAAAACCCTGAAGGAACTGCTAAATGAAACCTTCGTGAAATTTATGATTGAATCTATAGAAGTTCTCCTGAGGGATTGCCTGGATGAAACTGTGTTTAATTCCCTAGAATAACTCCTGATTCTAGAGGCCTTCCTTAGCCGAGTGGTCAGAGTCCGCGGCTACAAAGCAAAACCATGCTGAAGGTTTCTGGGTTAAATTTCTGGTCGGTCCAGAATCTTTTCGTAATGGAAAATTTCCTTGACTTCCCTGGACATAGAGTATCATCGTACCTGCCACACGATATATGAATGCGCAAATGACAACATTGGCAAAGGAAGCTCCCAGTTTAAAATTGAAGAAACTCTAGAGTAGAACTTGAGAAGTTGAGAAGCAGGCTCTGTCCCAGTGAAGACATAACGCCAAGAAGAAGAAGAACTCACCATTCTCAGAGGAATCACTGATGGAATCTTTGTAGGAACTCCTGATAGAATCCCATGAGGAATTTCAGTTAAACTTTCGGTAGAAACTTATAAAGGAATTCTTACAGAAATTTCTTGTTAAATCACTAGACAAAAGAGATCCAAATACAATCCATGGATGTATTTTTTTGAATCACAGGTAAAACTGCTGATGGATTCTCTGAAGATATTTCTGGAGAAATTGGTTCAGGAATAATTAAAGAATCCTTGATGAATTTGCTAAAGAAAACGGTTAGAGATAGTTGGAAACGATATTTTACTATCTATATAGAAACAACTCAAGAGCGCGCATTTGATAGATCACTATGGCACCGACGCTGCGTAAATTCACGCATTTTGACTTTCCACCCATCTGCATCGGTAATTCATGGGACGTCGAAGCTTCAATTTGATATGATGACGTCCCGCATAAACTGGAACCATATCAGTACATTTACCCGAACTATCCACAACCACTCACAACAATATCTAAACAGTACCGTATAACACCCAAAGCAACAATAAACTAACAATACCGCAAACTGTTTTACAATCTGGGAAACAGTAAATGGACAAATAACAATGTGGGGAATTGGCGGTTAAGTTATGTAACCATATAAAAATGGCGATTTTCTCGAACAAATTTTTTCGAAGACTGTTTGTCAAACTGTGCATATATTGTATATTTTTGCCAAATCAATTGTAAGGCAAACAGTTTACAAACTATTTAACCATAACATTCTAATGGAAAGTAGGAATGTATGTATAATTATTGGTTTATGGTGATTTGTGGTATTTAAACTAAATACTGAACTGTTATGATACATTTATACCATTAGAGGAATTGCGATAAAATATTGTAGAGGATACAATGAAACAAGTAAATGTGTAGAAACAAACACACTTCAAATTTAAAAAAATCTGTACATTTTATTCAACAAATATTCATGATGTTCGAGGATGTATAAAAATGTAACTGATTTAAGTTTGAAGAAAATTAAGACTACACATAGTACTTGTTTCCTTGCGTGTTAAAAAAATGGCGAACACACTTTTATTTAGATTGTTTATTATTGATTGATTTAAAATTGCACTCCACTCTTTTTTGTCTATATGGAATAAATTTTCACATCATATTGTCTGTGTGCCGAGCTAGTATGACTAGTATTTTCGGCAGCTTTGTTCTTTTCGTCACAGGAGGTTTTTTGTTAGCTATTGGGCTAAAAACTTGTATCGATACTATACTTATCTTACTGATGAATTTCGGAAGATTTGGTCGACAAAACCCCCTGTGACGAAGAGCACAAAACGACCATGAAAATCGATTCCAATTGGTTCCCCGAACCAGTAGTTTCTCTGTGCGGTAGCTTCATACCGTTCGGGCACAATATAAAAAACTTCCTGTAAGGATCCATCCTGCTGCTGGAGATCTAATGATACGCTCTGGTTGCGGAGACCGGAACGTGTCGCGTATCGGCTTGGAGGAGGTTGCCACGGAGGTATTGTCCATTCCCATCTGCCTTCTGCTCAGCGCCAGCATTGCAAATCCTTTGAGGGGGAGAGAAGAAATTTAGTCCCGTTGTAGGCCGATTTGAAACGGTTACTTACCAGCTGCAGTTCTGGATCCGATACCGGATAATAATATAGATTTTGTAGCACAAAACAAGCAGAAATCAGAGTCTATATACATATAAACGCTGGCAGAAACCGGAGATGAAAATTTTGTGGCACCGCAAGGATATTTGGTTTTTGTTTTTGGCACACAGGCATAGGAACACGCTAAAAAAAACACCACGCAGGTGTAGTTTTAAATTTCGAAAAAAAGGTTTTTTTTTTCTACTCACCTTTACTGGAAAAGTTAAACAACACAATTTTGTTGTTTATTACACATGTATTTCCTTGGGATGTGCAAAAAAAGAATTGTTCATGTTTTGGGCACTTGCGTGGTAGAGTCACGTAAAGTTATTTGGATAAATTAAATATTTCATTACTGTCCGACTTTAACACTACTAATTGTTTTTTTGTGAGCGTGTATAATGAAGGCTGCTCGCACAAACCAACCGTTTGCTGTAATGTATTAATTTGGTAATACACCCGATTCTGTTTTTGCACGGGGGATGCGTACCGTGCAAAAAAAGTTTTCAGTTCAAAATTTCAAAAACCGTGCAAAAAAAGTAACATCAATTCTCGACGTTGCATGCAAAAATAAGGTTTTGGTAAAAAATTTTGTATGGAAACTTTTTTTGCACGGCCGTGTAAAAAAAATCCGTGCAAAAACAGAATCGGGTGTATATGGTAGAAGCGAAAATCATTCGGCAAATGGTGGCCTTATAGCTCCACTGTTTCTTACGAGTCTCAACCCCTATATAATTTTACCGTTTCCAGCCATTTTGAAATGATGTTACTATTTGATATGGATTACTCAAACCATTTTTAATAATCTATTGCTTTAAATTTAATATTGTTCAACATGAAAGCTACTGTTTGTGAAACATTAACCTTTACAGCTATAAGAAAATTATTGTTTGCATTGTATGGCAAACTGTGTTTTTCTATGCGGGGTCGATGTTCGTGCAACATCCCTACAGACGGTAAGATCGGTTCGTCAAACATTTGGCTCCGCCCACCGGTGGTTTGAGCAAAATCAAACTCGTTTGATTTTGGCCGACCGATTCGTCAACCGTCAAATCGGTTTCACAAACTGTCAAATTGGTTCGTCAAGCAGCAACACACACGGTCAAACATGGCACCAACATGAGCATCAACCTGGGGGGCGGAGTCAATGTTGGTCAAACCGTCTGAGCGTCTGTGGGCTGCATAACGATACAGAAGGAACTCAAGTGGATTTTTCACTAGAGGATTATTTTCGCGCTTAAGCCTAGATTTCTCCTACCGATTCTCCAGAACTCGAGTTCATCATAGTCAGAATTTGGGATAAAAAAAAGTCATGAGATTCGCGCTACAGTAGCCTAGCATAGCAAATCACAGTCAGCGAAGCCAGTGAAACTCACGCCTAACGATATTGTAGAGAAAATATCTTGAAAGTAACAAAACATCCGTTGCTAAGGGTAACACAAAATTACTGTAGACTACTGATTAAAAAAATTCATGCACCCACGACTACTGTAATGAGGAGCGCCACGTGAGTTTCTCGAAATTCGAGCCTGCTACTGTTGCCAATCCCAGTCCTGATCACAGTAGCCATTGAAATATGCTTTCTTTGGTAGCATGCACTGTAAACTCGGCATTACCCTTTAAAGTATAAAAAATTCCCATTTTTTGCTGATATATGCAGCTGTCAAAATAATGGGTATTTCAAAATTTCCAGTAAAGGGTATTTATGCCCATTAACATATTCCGTTCATTTACTCTTTAATGGGTGAAAATTTTCTTGACAACAATCGGTCGGCAGTGTTTGAGATGTGCTTCAAAGTTTCCCATAATAACTAAATAAGTTTGCAGAATGCGGAAAAGTCCAAAAGGTAGGTACATGAATTGCTTTTATTGCCATGTCGCATCTATTAAACAATCCGATTTTACAGGATGCTTTGGCTGCAGAGTACATCTCTTATGAATATTCTGCTCTACAAGAATCTCCAGCCTCATTTTCCAGGTCCAAAAACAAACTGATGGATGAAGAGGATGCATGGAGATATTGATCGGAATAAAAGTATATTTTATGATGCATTGAATAAATTTGTTTATATTTATAAGATAAGATATAAGATTTTATTGTTGATTATTCTATGAATATGAATATAAAAATAAGATGAGATTTCCATCTACAAAAGAGAGTAAATTTTACTCTGTTTCTTACAAAATATGTTTTGGATAATGGGTAAAATTTACTCGTTAATTTGACGTACAAGCCGTTTACTCTTTAAAGAGTAAAGGCCCTTTACTCTTTTTATGAGTTAAACTAGTTTCTCTCAAAGTGGGTACTTTTTTACCCTTTAAAGCAGTGGTTCTCAACCTTTTTATAGATGCGACCCCCTTAGAAGTTTTACAAACATCCCGCGGACCCCAGAAATGGATCTTCTTCAAACCAATGTTTTTTGCAATTTTTTTTAAAGAAATACTTGCCACTAGGTAGGCACACTAAAAATAACGTTTTTAGTCAACCCTAACATGCATAAATGTGCTATAATTCTCTATAGAAGTTTTTGTTTGGGCTTTAAATTAAGAGTTCTCCAAATATCTTTCCAATAATCCGAAATTAATTTTTTTGAAAGGATCGTGTTTAAATCATACAAAAAGTGATGCAGATATGGACGTAGAAAAAAGCACTAACATGGGGGTTTAGCTCGGAACAATTACCTAAAAGCCTTCCTTAAAATGCACAGAAAATTGTGTTGCAAAACATAAGTCTAGTAACTTTCAGAAAACCTTCCGCTGAAGTGAGTTCAAAGTGCTGGGAAAAAAATACATCTCTGTGATTGGAAACACTCCAACAAAAAATCGCACTAGCAATTGGACAAAAATATTCATAAGGATTAATCAACGATTTCCTGGAGATTTTTACATACAAATTTTCACAAGATTTGGATGTATCCCGAAGAATGCGAAATCCACGAAAAATTTGCCAAACAATTTGTATTGTAAGGAATCTACCAAGCACCACTATTAGATGCTTTAGACCAGCTATCGGTCTTGGGAAACAATATTTTGAGTTTCTCCAGGAACTCTTAGAAAACTTTATTTATTTATTTATTTATTTATTTATTTAACTAAAAATTTTGAAAGAGGGAAAAGCCCCTTTGAGTGATTTCCTTATGAAATTCTTCTCAAAAAGGCACAAAACCTCTTTGTCTTTTCAAAATTATATTACAAAATGATAATAATAATAACATATAAATCTAAAGGCTCAGGCGGCATTTATCCATTGCAGAGCCAAAAATCTTGAAAAAGGGCCATGACTCGAAATCAACTTGATGCCATCCTTAAATGAGTTTATTGAAAATGTTTCCATCAAACCTGAAAAGAGGAAAAAAAACGAAGCAGAATCATACGAAATACAAAGCATCATTTAAAAATCTATAAAGTATTTTCAACGAGGGTAAGAATTTACTTCCCAGAATATGACGAACAGATTGAGGGAGCAAACGATGATATATTTTCAAATTTCTAAAGAAAGTAATTCTAGGTATAGCAAAACGCGTACAATGAAAAACAATATGATCAATACCCTCATAAGCAACACCACAATCACACAAATTAGAATCATTGATGTTGATACGATACAAATAACTATTACAAATATAATGATTGGATATAAGCCTCGATAATGTACAAATAAAATTTCTTCCGACAGCTAAATTTTTGAACCAACTAAATCGACTAACATTATGTAAAATTGAATGACACCATCGTCCTTTATCACTAAAGTCCCATGAAAGCTGCCAATTATTTAAAGAATATTGTTTTAAATCTGTAAAATATTCAGACGAAGAAATTTGTCTGTTGAACATACTGCCACAACGAACCCCTAATTTTGCTAAAGAATCAGCTTGCTCATTACCATAAATGTTAGAATGAGCAGGAACCCAAATAAATTTAATGATGTATCCCTGAGAATGCAAATAATATAGTTCTTTTTTCAGCAACAACATAATGTGATGAGTTTTAGAATTAAAATTAATTGAATTGAGTGCTTTCAAACTACTTAAGCTGTCTGAACATATAATAAAAATATTTGGAGCACATTTTTTAATCAAAGAACAAGTAAAATACAAGGCAGTTAGCTCAGCTATAAAAACTGAGCAAGGAGATTGTAATTTGAAAAAATAAGCAGAATAATAATTATAAACTCCAAAACCAGCAACATTTTATATATCCGTCAAGAATTTTTGCAGAAATTCGCAGAAGATTACAATAGAGATAGATTGCAGAAGATTCCGCGAGTGGTTTTGATGGGAACACTGATGGGAATTTCAAATTTCTCTAATCCTGTTGATAACTGACAGGGTCACAAAGCATTTTTTTTTTTTGAAGATTTTGTAAGAAAGCTGGCAAGATTTCAACTGCAAATGGCAGTTTGTGAAAAAAAGTGTCTATTTCGGAAATGAAACGGTTAATTCTGCACGCGCTCTGCTGGGCAGTGTTTTGCCAAAGCCCACGCAGAAGGTAAAGATGCATAGAAGCCGAACCTTAAGTTTTCAGGAGCACCGGTCTGGAGAGCGGATCGGGCTGAGTGCTTGATCGAATGGTCACTCGCTGGTGGTTACCAATCGTTAAGATTTTCAGCTTAAACTACTGACAACCAGACGTTTGTGCTCTTGAGTGTTTGAGATTTAGCTCCCCCCACTAGCAAAACTCCTTCCCATGACAACCATGGAGATGCAGATGTGATCCCGGTCCATTATTTCCCTTCTCCGATGACCGTAAGTAAATACGTGGCCGGCGCCGTTATTGACTTTTTAATGTTTGGAGTTCTCGAAAGAATACATTGAAGATTGAAAGCTACATCTCTTAGTTCCTTGTGCAACTTCGATTATTCTGGTCAATTATGGAGTAGCAACTACAAATTGTACGGTCATCAATACTTATACTACTTAGGCGGCATCCACAAGTTACGTAACGCTCTAGGGGGAGAGGGGGAGTAGGCTCAAGCGTTACGACTCATACAAAAAATTGAAATTTTTCATACAAAAAGCGTTACGGAGGAGGGGAAGGGGTCGAAAATTTCCAATTTTAGCGTTACGTAATTAATGGACGCTGCCTTATGAAATCAGACAAGAATTCAACCGCAAATATTCCAAACTTTCCTATGGATGTCTCTAAAAATAATTTCAAAAATATAGAGATAAAGATATTTCATATACATAGCAAAAGTTTGTAAAGGTTGAAAAAAGCTCTCTTGTAACAAACTGACTAGGAGATTCCTCACATTCATTCATTATCAAGAAAAAAACAAATTCTTGTTCTCAATGGCTTCGCGGACCCCCTAGAGAGTTGTCACGGCCCCCCAGGGGTCCGCGGACCACCGGTTGAGAAACCCTGCTTTAAAGGGTACTTTGACCCTGGGAGGGAGGCACCGATACTACACACGAAATATAAAACAACGTTATTTTGAACTGCAAGATAACTCCAGCTTGCCAACAACAATCAAGGCAGGCTTCGAGAAAATCGGTAGTTTCCTTTTGTTGTGCACCTTCGATCTTTCCTGACAAACATGAAAAAAGGGCCACAGTTTTCTATGCACTAAATATTCATTTTCATTGGAAAAAGTAGAACGATGCGTTTTTCAATGCTTTATGTTCAATCAGATTAAATGGTGCTCACGTGACATTACTTGCGTTATGTGCATGAATTGATTTTCATTCGATTTTTATCACTTTTGAAGAAATATGAAAATGTGTTTTAATCAGTTACGCGCTTTTTTCATGTTAGTCCAATGTTTGAGATCTGGGCTCATAGTGACAGTTCGTGACAGCGGAATCTCGGCTCACTATGACGTACAGAAATTTTGTATTGGTTTCTCCCTCCCAGCTTTGACCTAACAGTGTGTAAAAACGATCTACCTGCGTTACGGAATAAGTTTAACTTCATCTTACTTAGTGTGTATTTCGTTAGAATTTCATTCAGGACTGATTGTATTCAATTCTTTTCAGGAATCTTACGTTTATTTTTGCTCTTTTAATGTTCATTGCATCCAAGGATCTCTTCATCCATAAAATCCGATCACGTACTCAACACCAGTCGTACTTCATTCACAAACTCTAGACCCCCATAAATCTCAATCCAATTTAGGTACTCGCCCGTGTGTATGATCTGGATTCACAACGAACCGGACTCTCTCGCAATGGCAATTATCACTCACAAAATTGAGCAATTATGATTAATTAAGTGATATTGTTGTTGGTTGGTCATCTGGTGGTAGGTACTTAGCGCGCGCGCGGTGGCAATTCGACGACTGCGATGCTAGCGTAATCTTTGAATTGTCGGTTTTGCGGAGGACTTGGCTAACGTGCGTCAACCTTCACCGTGCCTCAAAACTCAACAGTCACTCACTCAGTTGCTCGTTCACCTCATCAGACATCAGCATGTTCAGAGTGCACAATGGTCGAGAATAATGAAGTTTGGCCAGAACTAGTTTTCTACCGACGGCTTCATATCAATCTGAAAATTACAATATGATATTTTTTTTAATTTTTGGATATTTCCAGATCCAACTGACCAATGATCAAAATCGACTCATATCCTAAAAGTAGTAGAGTTTTTCGAGAACTTGTAAAAAATCTATATCAAAAGATTGAAAGAACAATAGGTTGAACGATTTCGGAAAAAAAAGTCAAAAATCTTTTTTCAAAGTACGAAAAATGTTTCGTCAAGCAAAGCATTTTTGTCCTTTTGTTCTTCCGATTTTTTAACTTTCAACGTTTTGCCTTTCGACCTTTTGACCATAAACCGTCAATAAACTATACAAAACTGTCGAAAAACACAAAAGGTTATTGCGTGTTATTTTTTTCTTTTATGGCTTCCTCGATGTTTCCTTGGTTGGTATTTTCACTAGTTTTGTGTTCTCGACACCTCCCTAACTCGATGGTGCCTTCAATATCGAGTTATGGAGAGTTGACTGTATATAAATTTTGCACTTTATTTAAATAACATATTTTTCATTATTTTTTTTTACTCAAGCAATTTGATGTCATAGAAACCAGATCAAATTTTTATTTAAGTACAATTCCAATCAAGGGCCATAAGAACATGATAAATAAGAAATGTTTTGAATAAATATTTAAAAAATATAAAAAATAGTAAAATAATGTTTGGTAGTTTTGGCCGCTTTTTCGTATGGAGCCCAACCATTGTTGAATGGTACAGCACAGGTCGTTAATTGATTGTTGTGCCGGAGGCAAACGGAACGGTGTGTAGGTACACAACTTGTAGATCACGTTCTGTGTGAGATCAACGCAGTTTTTTTCTTGCGCTAGGAACGATTGAACTCATAAGGAGTTGGGAGACTGCAAAAAAAAAAAAAATCGGTGCTAAAACAAGTCTTGCTGAGTGAGCTAGTCAATGCATCATACTAGAAGATCCGGTCGGATTGAGATTTTTTTTCAGTCAATACGATCAGATGTTGTTGCTTACAAAAGGCCAATCTTCTAGAGTATTAACCGCGATTAGTAAATGATACATTAATAGAAGAAGCAAGACTCCGATATTAGATGGAAACCCTAATTAGATTGAATTGGAATCTTTTTTCAGTGTGTCTTATTGATTTCAGTGGTAAAGCAGGTGTTCTGTGTTAGACAATACAATCATCCTGATTTGGTAAAAATAAATTAAGCTTTTATTTACATTTTGTTAACAACATACTACATTTAATTTGTCGTAACAATTTCACACGGGTAATTTAACACCAAATTCTATTATAAACCAACTTACCTTCAGGTAAACAGTAACCAGCAAAGAGGGTAGAGGTATCGTTTCCTTGAAATTACAATTTCAAATGCGTCGGAAATAACAAATTCATTGATCGTCGTCGTAAACCCACCTTACACACGAAACACCTTGTGCCGTTTCACATTCTTCACATACCAATTAATCCAACACCCGATCAGTGAACGGCTCTTCTTCCCATTTCTTTCTCACTCTCTCCCGCTCTAGCGATTCCAACAGAATGGGCAACTGAATAAATTATCCCATTTGCATCATCACACCGCCAAACACAAAACAGCTGGATTCGATTAAACGCAAACCACTTTTTTCTTCCTTCGGTCGTAATTGGGAATTCCGAACTCAGCAAATGGATACACACGACACACCTCGCACTATTTCATTGACCTTGCCTCTGCATCGAACACTCAATCACGTTTTCTTCCGCACTAGATTTTTGCGTGAGCGTACGCAATGCACCGCGCGCTCTTCAACGCAAAACCCGCGTGCTCTCAAACACTGAAAAAAATAATCCACTCAGATCGGAGGTCATCAGCCTACTTTGACCGATTACAGCACCAACCGTCGCCGTTTCTCTTCGTCGCAGCAACCGATGACAATCAAGTTTCAATCGTCGAACACTAACGTCAGCAGTAGCTCGGCAATATCTATTACCCACAGGTTACTTTGATTCAGCAGAAGCAAAAAATCGAGATCAAATTGAATCGCGAATGGTTAACGCGTTTGACGCGCCCATGTGCAATAACCTCAAAAACCGCAATGGCTTAACGCGCGCGTGCGATCACTCACACGCACCTGTGTGGTAGACTAAACTCAGGTGAGTTTCTAAGGCTTCTGTCGGAACTGGATCGATGAGAGAACGGAATCCGTTCGATCGGTCGATCGTGAGGGTATGCAAATTGCGGGTCCGGTTCGGAGAGAAGGGGTCTAACCCGGATAACCTGGAACGAAGGAAGCACAGAAAAAACAATGATAGTCTGTTAGATCGTAGGAAAATTAAAACGTGTTGGTAGAATGTCAGAGTGTTGAATGAAAAGGTTCATTCATTAGTCACTAAATGCGTCAAGCACTTGTGTGTTAGTTCTGAATAGGTTTGGCGCCCAACTAATGTACTACAGACATTTGTAGACTTTTTAGGAGTATAACATTATCATATAAATAGGAATAGGAATAAGAATAGAAATAGGAATAGGGATAGGAATAGGAACAAGAATAGGAATAGTGATAGGAATAGGAATATGAATAGGAATAGGGATAGGAATAGGAATATGAATAGGAATAGCGATAAGGATAATAATAGGAATAAGAGTTGGAACAGGTAAGGAATAGAGATTACAAACAGGAATAGGAATAGGGATAGGAGTTAGGAATATGAATAGCTTTCGGAAGCCTTTTCAATGCTTCTCCAAGCTGCTATTGAAAGCATCCACAAGACTTTGTAACAAGCAACTCCAAGGTTTTGCCAGAAAATTTGGAGCAGCTTTTCACAGATTCTATCGGAAGCTTTTTACAGCTTCTGACGATAGTTTTTCCAAGCTACTATTAAAATTTCTGTTGAAAGTTTCTACAAGCTTCTGTTGGAAGCCTTTTGAAAGCTTCTGTTAGATGCTTTTACAAGCGGCCATTGGAAAAATTTTCATTCGAAGCTTTTCGGAAATTTTCTTGTTGGTCATGCACAAATTACGTCACGCTCCGAGGGGGGGAAGGGGTCAAGCCAAGCGTGACAAACCTTACAACAAAATCGGAGGACTCATACAAAAAACGTTCAAATGGGGGGGGGAGTTGTAAAAAAAGTTGAAATTTAGCGTGACATAATTTGTGTACCATCCCTTTTCAGGATCCATGATTCCATTGATTCTAATCTGATCGTGCAAGATTCTCTTTAGCATCGCAGCAGGAATCACATAAGATTCATTGCAGGATTCACAGATGCTTCCTCGCAGGATTTGCATCAAAATGCTCTGCAGAATATTCTCAGGACACTCATCAGCATCCTCTCAAGAATCCTCTGAAGATTTGAGACTTGAGTATTCTCTTGGAATTCGTATCGAAATCCTCTTTGGAATCTCATCAGAATCTTTTCAGAATTAACATCGGACTCGTCTCAAGTTTTTCATTCGAATATTTTAAAAAACTCTTTAAATTTGATGGAAAAAATCAAGGATTCTTATCAGTATATTTTCAGGCTTTTCAGAATTCTAATCAGAATCCCCTTTAGATATTCATCAGAACCCCTCATGATTCAGGATTGGCATCAGAAATCTTCCCACGATTCTCATCTAAATTCGATCAGAGTTTCCAATAGCATCCTCTCACGATTCTCATCAGAATCCATCCAGGATTGCATTAGTATCGATGCCGAATTCTGAACAGAACCGTTCCTGTATTCGTATCAGAATTTTTCCAGGATTCTCATCTCACCGTATCAAATTTATCTTCAGAGAAATCCTTCCAGGATTATAATCACACTTCTTTTAAGATTTTTTATAGAATCCTTCCAAGATTGGCCACAGGATTTTCCACAGAATGCTTCTAGGATTCTCAACAGAGTCCTCTAGAATGTTCAATATAATCCTTCCAAGATACTTATCAGAATTCATCCAGGATTCTCATCGGAATCCTTTAAATATTTGCAGCCGAATTGTTCCAGTATTCTCATCAGAATTGTTGTATTTTCATCAGAATTATTTCGAGATTTTCCACAGACCCCTTCCTGGATTTTCATCGTTGTCTTTTCAGGATTTACATTACATCTTTCTACTATTCTTATTCAAACTTTCTATGATGCTCATCAGTAACATTGAAAAGATTTCATCTGAAATCAGGATTTTCATCACAACTCTTCCAGGATTCTTATCTGACTCCTACCAGAAACCTTCCAGTATTGTCACCAGAAACTAGTTTTCATCAGAAACCTTCCAGGGATTTTATCAGAACCCATTCAGGGAACTTGACATAAACCTTCCAAGGATTACATTAGAAGACTTCTAAGATTCTTATCGGAGTCCATTCATGATTCTCATCAGCTTCCTTTAGGATTCTAATTATAACCTTTCAAGATTTTCATTGGCTTAGGGATTCCCACAAGGACTCTCCCAGTATAAATTTCAAAAATAAAGCATTGATCTTCCGAAATCAAATAGTGGAACTTTGTTATTGTTAAGAATGTTCCAGCTTCTTCTTCTTCTTCTTGGAATTATCGTCCCCACTGGGACAGAGTCTGCTACTCAGCTCAGTGTTCTTATGAGCACTTCCCCAGTTATTAACTGAGAGCTTTCTTTGCCATAGTTGCCATTTGCGCATTCGTATATCGTGTGGCAGGTACGATGATGATACTCTATGCCCAGGGAAGGTCAAGCAAATTTCCTTTACGAAAAGATCCTGGACCGACCGGGAATCGAGCCCAGGCACCTTCAGCATGGCTTTTGCCGCGGACTCTAACCGCTCGGCTAAGGAAGGCCCCAAAGTTCCAGCTTATCAAGTTTCAATTTGCTGAAACAGTGTTACTTGATGTTTTGTATAATGACTGTTTTCCAATGATAAAAATTAGTCTTTGTTAACCAAAATCGGAGTTCTGAAACTTAATTAAATGGTCACCTGTGACTTGAAGGCTTTTGATGGCTATCTTTTGTCGAGTAAATATGACTTTATTTGACGCAGTGTACAAATCAACATTTAAAGGGGTGTTTCTCCGGGATCGCATACTAAGACTATAGGAGGTCGGAAGTCTGAGTCTGAGCGTGTCAAAAAGCCAAATGATGACAGAGATGGATAAGTGGTCCACATGAGCTCGCAAGACTTGATACATACTACATTCATATACTTTCAATACAAAACGAAATGTATTGTAATTTTACCAAGAATGACTGGTGGAATAGAAAGTATACACTACATTTACCTTGTGTATCCGAATAAGCCATTAGTATCCAAATCTTTGCGGATGAATTTGGAGGAGCAACTAATCCATTACACAAAACTTTTGAAATTTTGAGAATTGATCAATTGAGTTAAAAGATATGAGCAAAATAGTACAAAAAAGTCGTCGACGCTTTTCAAGGGTTAATAAATACTCAGAAGTAACGTTGCCATGGTACAAATCACAAGCATAAAACGAGCTCACCAGTTAACTCATCCTCGGCTGAAATCACTCCGATGGCGCGCGAACCCGACAGCTTGGGCCTTCGCAAAGCCCTCCTATACGTGCTGATGCTAAGACTTGATCCTCCTAGCTGCTTTGCTTACCGGTTAGTGCAAAATTATCGACATTTTTGGATAGTGTTGGTAAATTACTTTTGAAGTTGCCAAGTAGGTTATTAGACTGATAAAAAAATGTTGAAGTTTTGGAGATCGCAATGGGCAGCGCGTGCGAACGGTTGTGTTGAAAATTGACCTGTCACGTTTTTAACGTCTCCGTAAATTATTAGATTTGGCAGGTGCAGCTTTTGGGAAAAAAAATTCTATAGCGGAAATAAGTCGGTTTATTCAGTATGCGTTCTGCTGGGCAGTTAAAGCCCAGGCAGAAGGTGAAGATTCATCGAAGCCGTCATTTTCAGGAGCGTGATTCTAAAGAGCCGGACAGCGGATCGGGCAGAAAGCTTGATCGATTGTGACCAGTTTTCAGCTTAAGCCGCTCTCTAATTCTCTAACTTTGTGTTCTTGAGGGTTTGAATTTTGACTTCGTTTCATCTTCACCAGAAAAATAGTTTTTTTTTTGTGTCGTCGCTTAAGTTTCTTTTTGTCGTTTTAGCTTACACGCGTTCTGTGTGCAATCCAGTTCACGTTTTCGCGTCGCCAGAGTGATATTTTGCTTTTGTGAAATGAGCATGCTGATTAGAGTAGCTTACAGCTGCTCAATCAAGGATGGATGATCAACTTGGTGAGCTCGTTTCATGCTTTTGTTTTAAATGTACAATATATTATGAAACGTATTTTTATCACGACAACGGTGGGAATGTTACTTCAATGAATTGATCTAACAAAATATGAACAGTTCGTCACTGTAAGTGTCGACATAGACTCTTGTATATTAACATCAAAAACCCCATACCTTTTTCGTTTATCTTATTTTATAAATGAGCAATTCTCGCAGAACCAGGCCATCATCGGCACCCATCGTTATAATTTCAATTTTATGTCACTGATTGCTAGTACAGTTAACTCTCCCTTACTCGATATTGAAGGGACCATCGAGTTAGGGAGGTATCGAGATACAGAACACATATTCTTCAAATTTTAAACATTTAATTATTTTGACAAAACACGTTCAAAATAGTAATATAAATGTGAAATATAATACAATTTTACCACAATTACCTATGTGAAACTTTTTGAACGGTCGGCAAAAATTGAAAATTTTATCACCCAGGAATAGGCAGTAAACCTCAATTTTATTATTTTTTTTAGTCATAATATTCAAATTCTTGAATTTATTCAACATTTGGGGGACATTTGGAACTTTTCATGAAAATATCGAGTTAGAGAGGTAAATTAACTTGGGAAACTGGAACAGATAGCATCGAGTTAGGGAACATCGAGTTAGAGAGGTATCGGCTTACAGAGGTATCAAAGCATGCTAAATTGAAGGGACCGCGCATTCCATCGAGTTAGGGGAAATATCGAGATACAGAATATCGAGTAAGGGAGAGATGACTGTAATAATAATAATAATAATAATAATAATGAGGCTGATCGCCTGGCCAACGTAGCAAGACAGCAACCGACTATCGACACTCCCATCCCCGGCGAAGATGCGTTGAGAGCAGCAAAGCAAGCCATACGGTACCGGTGGAATAGTCAATGGTTCGAGACTAGGGACAACAAGCTGAGGGAAGTTAAACAGGATACGCGAAGGTGGTTAGACAGTGGCAATGCGGCCGACCAACGCGTCCTAACCAGGCTGAGAATCGGACACACCCGGCTCACACATACTTTTCTCCTAAAAAAGGAACCTGCACCAAACTGCGACTGTTGCGGAACTTTACTTGATGTGCGACATATTATTCTGCACTGCAGAAAACATGAGCAAGAAAGACGGAAAAACGCCATGGATTCATTTAGCCTAAATGAAATTTTGAATAATACTAAGGAAAATAATGAAAAATTACTAAAATATCTACACGATACAGGATTGTACAGAAAGATGTAAAATGTTATGTGTATGTCATGTGTGAATTTGTAAATAAATAAATTAGGTTTCTTTTTCCTTGACACGAATGCACCATTCTGGTGTAAAGTGTCACTAATAAACAAAAAAAAAAAAAAATTATTATTATTATTATTATTATTATTATTATTATTATTATTATTGTTATTATTATTATTATCATTATTATTATTATTATTATTATTATTATTATTATTATTATTATTATTATTATTATTATTATTATTATTATTATTATTATTATTATTATTATTATTATTATTATTATTATTATTATTATTATTATTATTATTATTATTATTATTATTATTATTATTATTATTATTATTATTATTATTATTATTATTATTATTATTATTATTATTATTATTATTATTATTATTATTATTATTATTATTATTATTATTATTATTATTATTATTATTATTATTATTATTATTATATTATTATTATTATTATTATTATTATTATTATTATTATTATTATTATTATTATTATTATTATTATTATTATTATTATTATTATTATTATTATTATTATTATTATTATTATTATTATTATTATTATTATTATTATTATTATTATTATTATTATTATTATTATTATTATTATTATTATTATTATTATTATTATTATTATTATTATTATTATTATTATTATTATTATTATTATTATTATTATTATTATTATTATTATTATTATTATTATTATTATTATTATTATTATTATTATTATTATTATTATTATTATTATTATTATTATTATTATTATTATTATTATTATTATTATTATTATTATTATTATTATTATTATTATTATTATTATTATTATTATTATTATTATTATTATTATTATTATTATTATTATTATTATTATTATTATTATTATTATTATTATTATTATTATTATTATTATTATTATTATTATTATTATTATTATTATTATTATTATTATTATTATTATTATTATTATTATTATTATTATTATATTATTATTATTATTATTATTATTATTATTATTATTATTATTATTATTATTATTATTATTATTATTATTATTATTATTATTATTATTATTATTATTATTATTATTATTATTATTATTATTATTATTATTATTATTATTATTATTATTATTATTATTATTATTATTATTATTATTATTATTATTATTATTATTATTATTATTATTATTATTATTATTATTATTATTATTATTATTATTATTATTATATTATATTATTATTATTATTATTATTATTATTATTATTATTATTATTATTATTATTATTATTATTATTATTATTATTATTATATTATTATTATTATTATTATTATTATTATTATTATTATTATTATTATTATTATTATTATTATTATTATTATTATTATTATTATTATTATTTATTATTATTATTATTATTATTATTATTATTATATTATTATTATTATTATTATTATTTATTATTATATTATTATTATTATTATTATTATTATTATTATTATTATTATTATTATTATTATTATTATTATTATTTTATTATTATTATTATTATTATTATTATTATTATTATTATTATTATTATTATTATTATTATTATTATTATTATTATTATTATTATTATTATTATTATTATTATTATTATTATTATTATTATTATTATTATTATTATTATTATTATTATTATTATTATTATTATTATTATTATTATCTTTATTAACGTGATTTGCAGCCCGAGGCTGGATTGACGCATATGGCGAGTGCAATCAATGAAAACATCATTTTTTGTACAACAAAAAAACAAGTTTTCAATCGTTGGTGTTTTCTTCGAATCGACTGAAGAATAAGAGCATAAATTTAAGTCAAAAAACCTGGCGGCCATCTTGGATGTTGGCGGCATCTTGATTTTAAGTAATAGAACGAGTTTTTTACCTTGTTAGCACTTGTTGAATTTAAAGTCTACCGTATCGCTTACTCTTTTTGTTCTTATTCTCCTGACATTAAGTCCTTACTGGAACAGAGCCTGCTTTTCAGATTATTTTGTTACAAAAACAGACAATTAAATAGGAATTTTCATATATAATGCATATTTGGTACCAGAATGATTATTCAGTATATCTTCAAGTTCAGGAATAGCATTCGTTCTTTAATTTATTTGGTTCAAAAACAATGATTGAAATGATCACTGAATTGAACAGCTTAGATAAGATAAGAATGAAAGAATCTTTTTTCAATGGATGCCTCATAATTCAACATTTTGAATTTCAAAATGATACTCGGCTTCACGTCCACATTAGGATAAAGCCTGTCCCACAGCTGTTCAATTTCGCTATTTTTTTCACTTGTATGTTGAGCGGCAGTTAATACGATACTTTATGGCGCAGAAAATCAAGGAATTTTTTAGCTTAAAAACTTAAGATTTCCTCTATAAATAAATGTACTTCTAGCAATTTCATCGATCATGGAATAATTCTCAAAGTAATTCCAATGGCAGAATTTTATTTGATGAGTGCTCTTCAGGATATTTCTCAATTCAATACACTGATAGCCCTAGATGTTTTTCCTTTTCTAGAAACCCATCTACGATAACGTAAACTAAAGAAATACATTAACTGAAAAACGAATAACGTTTGACAAAATTAATTAAAAAAATGACTACAAATTTCAAAGATTAAAGGTACTTTAAGGCGAAAAGTAAGCCTTAATTCATAACAAATCATTTCAAGGAATTTCAACCTGGCTAAGTTTTCTTTAGATGGATGGCAAAATTTACCCTAGAGTGAAATAACCAACAAAATCGAACATAGTGTTTTTTCGTTCCAGCAATATTTTTTTCATTGATTTTGCTTCATTTTTTTTAAAGTAAAATCACATGAATAAACTTATTGCCTAAACTCTAAACTATATGTTTCCAAGAAAACTTATTATGCTTCAACATGAATTTCTCCAGGAAGACAACCATTCCTTCAATGTCTACTTTTTTATCGACAAATGTATTCTGGAATATGTTCCCCAATTCAACTAAAAAAGGTCAAAGATCTCCCTTGAATCTCCTCCAAAGAATCTTTGATTCTGTCAAATCTTATTCTGAGATATTTTGCAGAAAATTCAACTAGAAATTCTTTCACATATTTTCCCCAAAAAAAAATAATACATTTTTTTCCGTGAAGTCCTTCTAAAGTCCTTCAGAAATATCAGAAATATATCACAAGTTGTGTCAGAAATTCTTCTTGTTTTTTTTTTTTCACTGGTAATGTATCTTGCCTTCCAATTATCAGAGGAAATTTGTTGAAAAACACCAGGACTTCTTTTGCTTCCGAAATTAGCATAGCAGTAAAGTAAATTGCGGAGTGGAGGAGCAATAGCAACAATTAGCAAATCAACTGGGAAGGGAGAAGAGATTTATTAAGATTTTTATGAAGAAATTCGTAAGGGTCTTTCTTAAAACATTTTTCTTTTTTTTTCAAAATAGTTCATTAACTATTGGCAAAATCCATAGTCTGGAATCAGCGTTATCAACAATTCTCGAAAACTTATTCAAACAAACTCAAGTCAGAAAAGTTAACAAACTTACTCTATCAATCCTACGTGTTTCGCAGACGAAATTCTACACGTTTCGCTCTAAACCAACTCGATTTTTCACTATAAGAACGTTTAATTTAAGGATTTACAAAACGGTGTAAGTAAGATTTTGAACTTACGCAACCTAACCATTACTTTATCCGCTCCGTTGTATGGATATGCAAAGTGACTTAACCACGAATCAAAACAAAACACTACTTGAGTCGATTTTACTCTGGTACAAAAACGTCTTAAGTAACTTTATGAAACGACTTATTATTTTGTCCAACAATTTATGTGGGAAACGATAGGAATTACCTGGGAGGGAGAAACCGATACGAAATTTATGTACGTCAAGGTGAGATGAGATTCTGCTGTCACGAACTGTCACTGTGAGCCCAGATCTAAAACAATGGCAAACTTTATAAAAGCGCGTAATTGATCAAAACATATTTTTGCTTTTCATCAAATGTGACAAAAAAATCACTTGAAAAGCTATTCATGTTTATTCAAAAGTGATGTCACGATAGCACCTTTCATTTTGATCGAATATAAAGTATTCAAATACGCATCATTTTACTTTTTCAAATAAAAACGAAAATTTAATGCAAAGAGAACTTTGGCCCTTGTTCCAAGTTTGTTCCGAACGATCGAAGGTACACAACAAAAGAAAACTAGCGATTTTCATCAAGTCTGCCTTGATTGTCGTTGGCAAGCTTGATTTTTCTTGCAGTTTGAAATAAATTTGTGTCATATTTTGTGTATAGTATCGGTGCCTCCCTCCCAGGGAATTACCTAGTATTTTAACGCAAGCTGATTGTGTGCAAAATATAAAGGATGTACACTTTAAAACTGTTTTAGAAGACAGGTTGTGAATATTTTTAATTACCTTTCTGAATCTTTTTTAATTACCTTACTTACGTCGATTTGAAAAAGTTATCGAGAATTATTAGAAATAGTCCCTCGAAAAAAGGGTTTGCTTGGAATTTCTGCAAGTAGCAAAAAATGATTCTACATCAATCTGTTCGTCAAAGTATTATGAAACTTCGTAGTTCATGCAAAAGATGTTAGATTCAAATACCTTCAGTAAAATTTCCATCGCCATTATCGTCAATCATCGTCCATTACAAAAGAACGAGATTTGTTGTAGTAAATTTTACAAAAAAATTTGAAGTTTTTCTGTATTGTAAGGAATTTTATCAAACAGTTTCAGAAACTCCATGTGGGGTTTTTGAATTTTCCGACAGGAATTTGGTCGTTTTTTTTTCGAATCCAATTAAGCTGAAATTATCTAACACATCTGTTATGTAGTTCTTTGAAAACTTTTTTTGGTTGTGTTACTCTAAAAATCTCATATATGAAAGTTGGATATGGATGTTTAGGGATTTGTAGAGTAATTTGTAAAGAAATCTCAAGAAAACTTATTGATGTATTCCTTAAGAAAAATTTCTAGAATCTGAAAGAATACCTGATGCAATTTCTGGAGAAGTTTTTTGAGAAGTTCTAGATAGAGTTTCAGAATCCTTTGGTAAACGTATTTGAAAAATCTCCAGAAAAATCGCTTGTGCTGTTTGAAGAAAGAAAAAACTCTGGAAAATACTTGGATAATTTTTTTTCTTCAAAAGAATCCTTGGACGACATCCCAGGGGAAATAATAATAAAATTCTCTGAAGAAATTCCTGAACAAATTGCTTGGGAAATTTCTGAGTATTTTCATGGAAGAGTTTTTGAGAGACAGCTGAACGTATTCCGCTAGAAAATGAAAAAAAAAAAAATTTTAAAATATAATTTTCGAAAGAGTTTCAAAGCACTGCGGAGGGCAGCATCATTGATTTTTAAACGAATCAAAAGAAACACTTAGAGAATTTTCTGTGAAGAAATAGTAGATAGATCTGCGGAGAACTTCTCTGAGAAACTAAGAGCATTTTACTACAGTGGGATTCCGTTTTTGGCATGCTCCGTTTTTGGCATGCTCCATTTTTGGCACCCCCCGATTTTGGCAACAAAAGGGATCCGTTTTTGGCAACATTTTTTAATTTCATTGAAAATTGTAAATATTTGTGAATATTATTGTGTCTGCTGATTTAGTTATTTAAATGGCAAGTCAACTGCACACCGACTACATTCCAGAGCTCTATTATCGCCGATATTCCCTCAAATCCCACCAACTACTAAGGGATTTTGTACGCGCCTATTTACTTCGGGATGGTCATTGGTCATGCATTCGCAATGTTCCATGAGGCCATTAATCTCCATCAGTATCTCAACTAGAGAAAAACCTCTTTTCTCAGGCATTCTTACTGAATGAACAGCCCACAATAGCCTGCCAGTAGGTGATACACTTAATGAATCCACTTTTCTTCAGATTTGGAACACTTAAACAAAGCACAAGCACTGACACAAGAGCAACATGAAGTCTATGACTTCACAGAGTTTTAATCATAAATTTCATCTCATTATTTTGTATTTCATTTTTTTATATTATTTCGAAGTGCCGTTTAATACCGCCACCATGACGAATGTGCGCACAACATTTTATTGTCAATAACATCAGTGAAACGTGCGATAAATACGATTGAGAGTGTTTAAATGTTTTGTCTGTAGTATTAGTGTGTATATTGATCTTTCTGCGGCAACTATTTAGAGCTACATTTCATATTTGTAACAGACTAAGTAAGACGTTAGATTTGTGAGGAGACGATCCTACATTCTATAAAATATTTTTTATCGAGAATATGGGCCTCATAAAATAATCATTAGGATCCTTACAAACTGAGTCTATGAGTTTCCTAACTTACCCTGGAGAAACCTTAGGGGATTCTTGGTTTTAGGGAACTTCTCAGAAATTTGAACGTATTTTTGAAGATGTCTGCATGTTCCTAATGGACACTGAGGGTTTTTGCGGAATCCTGAGAATGTATAATTGGTTATTGAAGATTATGTCCAATATCTGATGCCCAACAAACTCTTAAGATTTCTAGGGCGTACTGTGAAATCCTAGCGAGATAATGGTTTTCTAGGGGTATTTTTTGTAGTTCTAGCGAAATGTTGTAGATTTTGAGAAGGTGGTTTCCTGTGGCATTCGGTTAGTGATAATGGTAGCCTAATGAATTTTTGAAAATTCTCATCGGAGACCTGAGAATTTTCAGCAATATCGAGGCGAAACCCTATGCGAGATCTTGAGAATTTTAAGCGTGATTCTGCGGATTCTTACCAATATGCTTCAGAGTCCTAGCGTAGATTCCTTACAAACACCCAAAAACGCTTATCAGGCTCTTGAGATTTCAAAGCAGTATCCTGTAATGTGCTTGTTTATGTTTGTGCTTTTGACTGCTGTAAACCATTCCTTATGAGATGATTTGCTTTAACAGAAAAATAAATTTATTCTAAACTCACCAAAGTGTGTCAAATTTTACGCTAGAGCCCAAAAGTTGAACTGATTTTTAATTTTCATTAAATTGTATAAAAAAAACTCATGCAGTTTTGTAATACTCATCGCCTTTGTTTTGTAAGTACGACTTTGAAAGAATACGGTAATACATTTTTTCATGTTTTGTATTCTCTCAAAGTTTCAAGGAAAAGTCCAATCTTTGAACAAATGTCACTCATGCGATTATTGATTTTACATGACCCACATATACAAATAGCGTAGATAAAGCTTTTAAAAATCATTGAAGCGATAAAAACTATGTAGAAGGTTTGCCATAATCAACATTACGGGGTTATAGAATCATAGCATAGTCCACCCCTCCGGAAATCTGCTTCGAGCAGAACCGTTCCGAAGTCCCGATGCCTTATGATTCCATAAGGATGATCCAATAACATTCTAATGATGTTTTCAAAAATAATAGTTGAAAAATAATATTCAAAAAATGGGTTCCGATTTTGGCATGGTTCCGTTTTTGGCAACTGAAAATTTCTACTTTGTTGCCAAAAACGGAATCCCACTGTAATTGAATCCTGTTAAACTGCTTATGGAGATTTTGTGAAATATTGGTAGGAATCCTCAGAGTAACACACCTAAAAGCATCATTTAATGTTTTTTTGTTTTTTTTTTTTTTTTTTGTTTGCAGTCTTGCATAACACAGTGTAACAAAAATGACATTTTTGCTTGTCTCAAGGATCAAATTATGTGTCTCTAGTAGATTTGAGGTCGCTAAACCCGGTGCCGTTTTCAGAAATGTTCCAGCTCCTCGCAATTTTTAGCTACAGGTCGCCAAAATTGTATTAAACACCGGTTTCATTGATGTTTACATGAAATTTAAACTATGATTCATCAAACTTTTTTGTAATCTAATCCACCAAGCATGCAAAAAAGGTCGTAAGCTTTCAATTTAGATATAATTTAGTTGAAATTTCAAGATCAAATTTACATAAAATAGATTTTTTCAACATGCTTGCAGTCTCCATACAAAATTCTTCGTTTCTTTTATATGACAAAATACAATACTTTTCTAGACCATCAAAAAATAACTTTTGAGCATCAACATTATTATGACCTTTGTTGACAAGTATTGTTATGCGCATGAAGTTTGAATTCTGTAGCAAATAAAGCAAATAAATTGCCATACAAGCTGGCAAACTTGCATTTAAGTTGGCTGAAATAGTCAAATTTGTGGGCTTCGTGGCCGTGCGGTTAGTGTTACCAAGCATTTAAGCCGCACCGAGTCAAAGAGCGTGGGTTTGATTCCCGCTTCAGTCCGGAAAACTTTTCAAACGGGTTTTGACTGTGCCATTGGGCGTTGCATTCTAGTCCGTTGTCTAGTGTGTGCTTCAAAGGACTCAATCGTCCAGTGGAAGCATAAACGTGTCGGTGTTTTTTAACAGAAAAAAAGTAAGAGGTTGTTTCCAAGATACGACCGCCAAGTTATGCCCGGATTTGGGGGGGTGCCAAGGGGGCAAATGCCCCGGGCACCCGGAGGAACAAAAATTAAGAACAAAAAATTCTACAAAATACCTCTCCATATTTTCTCTTTAGACATTTGAACATATTATTCAAACGTTCAAGATAACTTTTCAATATTTGAGTTAATCGTTTCTCTTCACCTAATATCTGATTCGCACAGTATATTACAAAAAAAACATGAATGTTAAGCCAAAACCGTCAACATTTTTCTCTAAGGGCCGATTTCTTCACCTTCGCTTAAGCCGTAAACCACGTTTACCCATGCGATTAAACCAGGTTTAAGGCTTAAGCTGTGGTGAAGAAACCGCTTATAAGTAATATATAAAAATATTGGTATTAAAATGCGCTTAACGTGTTTGCAGGATCTTAAAAAATACGACTAAACCTGTAAAGCACAGCTAAATTCAAAGAGTTTATTGGGTTACTATCAGAACTTCAAAATTTAAACATATTTGCAATTCTATCAGAGACCTGAAGTGTATGGAAAATTCTTTTGTGACACGGTGATCAGTATTTTATCAGTATAAAAATTAAAATTGGATTTTTTTTTATATGTGAAAATTAAGAAGTAGGCATGCTTTTGCAAATTTGTTCACTTCGATGAAATGCTAAACTTTGTAAAAATTATACTTATCGTAAATTGTTTGTTTTCACAATATCTTAGTATCAAAATTTGAACATTTTTGTCAAAATGGGCGAATTTTAAGAACTTAGACACCTTTGCATAGAATTTGATGGGTTCACAGATCTAATTTGAAGATATTTTCAACATGTGGTTCAATTTACCATTTTATATGAAAATCATCGTTTGTGAGCTTTTTCTTGTCAGTACTGTAAATCCTTTTTTTACCAGAGACAAACTGGAAACTTGTGGTAAGTAGAACCACAATCATCAGCGCCGCCAACGCAGGCAGCGCGACATACAAACTCGTATTGACCACACGATGGCACTAGCGAACGTCAACATACATTGGCACACAAAGCAACGCTAGCGACAAGTGGCAATTTCTGATTGTGACACTAGCGCCAAAGTGTAAAAAGCGGCAAAATTGAAGCTCCTATATTCTGATGACAGCGCCGCGTAACAGGAGCATAACGACATACTTTGAAATGACCAGTACAAAGCTTTACGCTGACGATTCAAGATAAACGTCTGTTCTCTGTGGTAGAACCAAAAGGAGTTTGGAGAAAAACGGCTTTAACAATTTTCCACAATTTCTCACTTCATACAAATTATATAATTGGTGACAGACAGGACTAGACGATATTTTGGCGTTCTAAATATACATTGAGGACAACATCAAGTCTGGTTTCCGATGCTATTATTATACGAATTTGCCATCAAATATATTAGTTGAATTATCATAGCAAATAATGTTAATATTTTCATATTCCGAATGGCAGACGTATGTTTTCTTGGAGCCATTAAAAACAAAACAATTAATCCAGTCCGCCTGAACACCGACCATATAGAAGCCAATATTCTACGAATTTTTATATTTTTCCCATTGGACGGAAAAATCACCTAAACATACTATTGGAAAGTTTGCAAACAGTTAAATTTTTCAATGTATATAGCTCAAAATCGGAAATGTCATTTACACCACTTTGCATTTGGGTCCCTCATATCTTTGGACCGACCATCTCGTTCAAAACTCAAATTGAACACGTTGGTTTGTGGAATCCCAAAACGTGCTGAATTTTGTATGAAAGGGCCCCCTTTATGAGATCTGACCCAGGCCCCCCGAAGCCCAAATCCGGCACTGCGCCAAGTTGACGTTGGATAACGTTAGCTTCTTCTATTTCCTGATGGCTTGAGACCGTCACGAACTTATGAAAGATTTCTACTGCTAAAGATCTGATTCCAATTTTCACATTATTTTTTGCATGTCAATTCTGTCCTATTATGGACATTGTGTGTTGTTATTTGGTTGGTTCGGTTAACACTTCAACACCGATAGAACCGGTCGATGGAAGAAGAAGCATGAGCGTTAACTCTTGCTCTCCAAACAAATATTCCGGTTGAACATTAAGTCCACGCATGATCCACTAAGATTGGTTGCTTTTATGGGTTCCGAAGCCAGTTTGAGGTTGATGTACTTCTCCATAAAGTCCGTGAACTCCATGTTCTCCGCTTTGCTCAAATCGATGTTGAAGTTGCGTGTCACGATGATTGATGATTATGGAACAACAGCATGATATTTCAGACTAAAAATTGTAATTTATATTTAACAAGTGGTCCCGGCAAACTTCGTCTTGCCATCAAGTAGGCTGTTTAAAAACGTCATGCTAGTCCCGTATAGAAAATGACAGATTAGTTTCCTCCCGTTTTTCCCACTATTCTGTAGACTTTCCTAGACTTTTTCTTCACACAAACACGTCGGAGCTCTGGACGAATTCAACAGTGCAAGAATCATGTAATTCCAATTACCCGTTCTCAAGCCATTTCGTGACATACAAACACCATTCCATTTTTATTTATATAGATATTTAACTCAAGAGCGAAGTCTTGACCACAGGGGCGAAACTCGCAGGCCTGGATGTGATGGGTAAGAAAAACAAAGTTCTGAAACCTAACCCGAAACAAAACCGTGATGATCCGCAACATCCAAAGAAGGGCGATGCTCGCCTGGATAAAAGCGGAACTCTTAAATATGGCGCTTAAGGCGGCATCCACAAATTACGTAACGCTCTAGGGGGAGGGGGGGAGTAGGCTCAAGCGTTACGGCTCATACACAAATTTAAAATTTTTCATACAAAAAGCGTTACGGAGGGGGGGGGAGGTGGTCAAAAATTTCCAATTTTAGCGTTACGTAATAAATGGACGCCGCCTAAGGCAGTTCAAGTGAATCTCCACCACGCACAGAGTGCAACAGATGTGCTCTGTCGGAGATTCACAAAAGAAAAATTGACGGTGGCGCTTATTCAGGTGCCGTGGATCAATAAAACCAGGATACTAGGTATTCAACTAAACTCATGTAAGTTGGTATATGATGATAGCCAGCTATCTCCAAGAGCGGCTATCTTAATACGCAATAACACTAAATGTTTTCCTATTACAGAATTCATTAAAAAGGACATCGTGGCAGTCAGGATGGAGGTGCCCACCGCTAGGGGAAAATCTGAGATCCTCATGGTTTCAGCGTATTTTCCTGGCGATGCGGAGTATATTCCTCCACCAGAGATAGCTGCGATTGTCCATTACAGCCGTATCCACAACATCCCGTTCGTCATTGGTTGCGACGCGAACGCGCATCACACCGTATGGGGAAGTACAGATATCAACACCAGAGGTGAGTATCTTTTACAGTTTCTTTCCTCCAAAAACATCAATATATGCAATGATGGCGATAAGCCTACATTTTCAAACTCCATTCGACAGGAAGTGTTGGATTTGACTTTATGTAGTCCATCTATTTCTGACAAAATAAAAAATTAGCATGTTTCTGGTGAAACATCAATGTCAGACCACAAACACATAATATTCGACTGGGAAGGGGGTCTAACGATAGAAAGAACGTTTAAAGATCCTAAGATAACTGATTGGGAAACCTATTCAGCAATTCTCCAATCTGAATCATACATAATTGAAAATAATATTAAATCCATAATGCAGTTGGAATCGGCGTCCGCCTGCATTAAAAACAAAATTATTAATGCTTATCAAGAGAGTTGCCCGACTAGAACAACTAGTTCGAGTACTGTAACCTCTCAAAATGGTTACATTTGTTTTTTGTAAATATTCCCTGTAAATAGTTTTTTTTGTACATTATTATTATTATTATTATTATTATTCAAATTATTACTCTTATTATTATCCCTATCATCATTATTATTTTTCTAATTACTACCCTTATTACTATTATCATTTTTTTTTAAATTACGGCTGCTTAAAAATAATATGAATTAACATTTGAAATATTTGAAATTGAAATACTTATATCTAAAATAAAATGAAATTAAAAAAAATATATACAAAAAACATCGAAGTAATCCCAACATGAACATCCCCATCCCTATTCCCATTCTACTACCATCCCTATTCCCATTCGTCTACTACACTGAACGAATGATCCCGACTTATTTTGAATGATTCATAATTCACTTGGTTGCAAATATCCACATTCGTTAATTTGAATGATTTGATGGAATATGATGCATCCACCGTCTTTTCAATACAAATCATTCAGTTCATTGATGATTTTCAGTATATATCCATATGACAATAAGTAGGTAGATGAATTATTGTAGCTGAAATGAATAACATCCAGCTTATGGAGGATTTTATTTTCTTCCATGTCCCAAATCGAAAATCATTCAATTTTTGTTCAAAACATCATACGATAAGCTAATGATGCAAGATAGCAAATCATCCTTGGGGTTGTTTACATTTGCGTAAGATAATCATTCAATGTAGCGTATCTTTTAAGTGGATAAAAACCCTTCCAAGATTGTATGATTTTCATCCGATGCTATTTGTAAACAGATGATTTCAACAAAGATTAAAATCATCCTAAATGTGTCTGAAAATAGGTATGGGGCTCGGATGAAGCAAAAATCATTCAATTTAAGGCGGGAGATTTTGTTCAGTGTACTACACACCACCGCTACCAGCGACAACTGTCATGACGTTGGTAGCGATTCGACAGCAGCGATCAAATAAAACCGTTTGTCAACAGACAAATAGGGTTGTCGCAAAATCTCAATTAATCGATTAGTTGATAATCGATTACAGTCCAAGAATGCCGATTATCGATAACGATTAATCGACTAGTATTTTTCGATTAATCGAATTAATCGACATTTTTTCTGTAAATATGAGTTCTTACTGCTATAAGGTACACCGGAGTAAGCTAAATCGGGTGGGGCAAAATGAAATACTAAGTTTTAAACATAATGACAATAAGTGTTAGCAGGTTTTTTGTTCCTTGAAGCATGTTTCATTTGTTAGCACAATATTTTAAATTTTAAATAATTTAAAATTTTAAATCGTGGTACGATGCGACCTTAACATGACATTTGCAAACACAGTTTTTGAGTATTGTTTTGTTATGCATAACAAATTTTAAATGTTTTCCTGCGTGCGACGCTTCGTATTGGTTCGCTTTAAATTATTTGGAAAAAATATACAATTTTTTGAAGTGCAGGTTTTTTTGAATGCACGAAAAATGGTAGCTTGAGGGTAGTTTAAAAATAAAATTTCTTGATAAAAATAATTTCTCGAAAATAAAATAAAATAAAATTTAAAAATTTCTTGGTATTTTTGAAAGGTTTTTGATCCGTGAAAATGTTCAGGCAAAACTGCTGGAGAAATCTTCCCTGAGGAAATGTTGGATAAATTTCTAGAATTTAATCCCATAAGAATTCATTTAAAGGATTTTAATAAAAAATAGAGGAGAATATTAATGGAAACTACTGGCAGAATTCTTGGAGTAAGACCTGGATATTTCCCCTTTTCCTCAGGAAACCTGGATATTTTTTTTATCCTTTGTTAAGGTTATGTATTGAACAAAAATTTCACATCATGCATTGAGGGCGAAAATGGCTTTGAAACAATTACAGTAGGAATTCTATCAGATCCTCTTTTAGGGATTCCACCAGGGATATTACCGACAGGATATTTTTATGGATTTCTCCCATAATTTCATGCTTCCAAAGATGCCTCCAAAACATATTTTTAAATTATTTCAAGAACGCTTTCAAAGATTTCTCCATTCATTCTACAAGGATTTGTTTCAGATATTTCTCTCAGGCTCCTTCAGGATTTTTTACAGAAATTTCTCCCAGAATTTTTCTTAAGATTCCTCACGGGATTCCCTTGAAAAAAAATCTCACAAGGATTCTTTCAGGGAGTTCTCTAGAAATTCCCATGAGATTCCTCCAGCAAAACTACCAAGGAGTCCTCATGAAACCCCTCCAGAGATGCCTTCACGAAACCTTCAAGAAATTTATTTTGGAAATATTTTAGGGAATTATTTCAGATTTCGCTTCAGAAATTCTCAGTAAATTTTTTCGTGGCTTTTTTTCAAAAAGTCTGCCAAAGATTGCCCTAGGAGCAGCTTCAATTTTTTGTATTGAAGAAATATTGGAATCGCTATAACTTTTTTGTTTCTCAATATATTTGCACCACCACAAGTTCTCAAAAACTCTTTTATTTTGATAATCTGGTCATCTGGATCCGGAGATATTCCAAAATTCCTTGGGGGACCGACGCGTAGCCAATGACCCACGTTAAAATTTCAAGTTACAGATTTTTCTCATCTGCTATTGGCTTTTCAAAACTATACTTTGACGAGAGTCTGTTGTGAAAAAATGAAACAAAACGGTGCAACCGTTTTTTGAGTAATAAGCTTTTATGTTTTTGGTACAACTCCGGCCGTGATAAGATCTTGAAAACTTAAAAAAACATCATATTGTAGTTTTTGGACTTGCCGAAGGGAACTCAACCGATTTGAATGATTTTTTCAGTGAAGCTTACATTTTTTTTTGATAAATAAAAACTAAAAACAGAGTGGCGGCCTAAGAAAATTTAAATAAGAAGTTTCCGTCCCCCAAGGAATTCCGGAATATATTCAAAACTATAGATGACCAATGGTCAATACCGACACAAAATCCAAAAATAGAAAAGTTTTTTGAGACCTTGTGAAAAAATGTGCAAAAATATCGAGAACCAAAAAAGTTATCCCAAATTGAATATTGTTTTGTGGTGATAAGACGAGGCTGCCGGGAGAGGGGTTAAGAATTAGGGGGAGATCCCCCAGTACCGGACACTTAAGCCACTAAATTCATAATTCGAAAACTATTGATTTTATGGGCTCGGTAAAACGGTAGCACATTTATGATAAATATTATCATTTTTATAGTGTACAAAAATAAATATGAATTTTGACAATGCATTTTGATGATGTACTTTAGTACTAAATTGATCGATCTTGAAAGGTGCCCAATATCGGACACGATCTGGAAATGCCTCGAATTCTGCAAATTTGAACATCATTGAATGTGTACGCTATAGAAATACTTTATAATAGGGTCCTAAAATGTTATTATATAATCTTGTTTTCATTTAATAACTCGAAAGAGCATGTTACTGTTACTACTTTAGCCAATTTCCCGCTCAAATATCGGCTATATCAAACTGAACTAGGGTTGTCATGCCTATTACGGCTTAACCAGCCGACGGTGTTTTGAAAAAACCTGAAGGTCGTAGACACAAAAGTCAATTTGGACAAATTGAGATGTAAGATTGTAAAAAATAATAGAATCGTGCTGATGGCCTTCGATCCCACGACTCCCAATACGCTAGACTGGGCGCGTTAACCAACTACGCCACAGAACGGCTATATCATATTTAAACTTAAATTTAAAAATTGGGTCCATAAATGAACCTTGACACTTTTGATCATGTTTGACGTTCGCTTAGTCGACAAAAACATCACAAGGGTTTTAGTTTTAACACTGGGGTTGTTCCTATTTGACATTTCGGAATCAAAGACCTCTTCCATACATGATGAAAAAAAGCACATTTTACGATGTTGTTCTAAATGTCCATTCTTTTAAATTTTATTGCATGTTTGATACCATGATCGATGGAATTCATGAAAACTGAATGTATTGTGAGACACTGACGCAATAATTACAAAGATATCATATAACAAATCAAGCTGTCCGAAACTGAGGGACAGGAGGTGCTTAACGAAAATTGTAATTTGTCCATATTTAGTTCAATTCTGGTACAAAATACATTCATACTATCAAATTAGGATTATTTTCGATCATGCTTATGTGATCCCAAGTATTTTTTCATATTCAAAATAATTACTAAATAGGCTCAAAATCAAGAAAATACTATGCAGCCTATGTGCTGAAGGCGGTGTAAATTGTCTTTTAAAATACGTAATTTTTTTTTAAAGATTTGTAAACTTTTCTACTTTTTTTTAAAAAAGCATGCATATTTCAAGGATGTGTTATTCTACGCAAACATACGTCTACATAAAAGCTTTATTTTCTACTAATAATCTTGATAAGACCATGATTACTCAATGTTTCGACTTTGTCCGGTATTGGGTGCTGCCCGGCACTGGGGATCTCCCCCTATGCTTGGAATTATTCGAGTCGTTTCTTTTTAGATGCTACAGTTTTTCTTCTTCGGATTTTACTATGAATTTATTTTGGTATTCCTCTAAAAAATCCTGCAAGTATTTAAATAATTAATCCAAGGATTCCTTTATAAATGGCTCTAGTATAACTTTTAGAAATTGCTTATGGGTCTCTTTCTAAAATTTCTTCAGATATGGCTGCAAGTATTTTGTTTGAAATTCCTCTAGGGATTCCTTCAAGAATTTTTTAGAAATTTCTTTAGGGATATTTCCTACCATTGTATCAAAAAATATCATTTGGCTCCTCCAAAAGATTTTCTTGTGATTCTATCAAGAGTTCCTTCAGCAATTTCTTCAAAAGTTTCAAAAAAATCTCTGAGTTACTTGAAGTATTCTTCCAAGAAATTCCTAGGATTTTTCTTTATAAATATCACCATTGATTCCTCTACGCCTTATTCTAGGAATTGCTCCAGATTTTTTTCAAGGGATTTTTCCTGTTTTACAGTCATTTCTCCTAAAATCGGCTAGAATTTCCTTATGTTTTTTATTTCAGGAATCCCTTCTTTGTTCTTACAAAATTTCCATGAAATCTACCGATAATTCCTCAATAAATTCATCCTGAAATTCATTCCAGGGTTTTTTTTAGTAAAACAACAAGTATTATTCCTGAAATTCTTTGTAGAACGCCTGTAAAAACTCATCCATTACATTGATACATCTGAAAACTCCTCCTGGAATTGACAGTTTTTTTTCCATTCGGAATTTCTCCAGTTATTTCTTCTGAGTTTTCTTCAAAAAAAATTCCTCCAGAATGTTTCCTGAAATTCTTTCAGGAAATACTCCAAGAATTTCTCCAAAAAATCCGAGGAAAAGTTTTTATTATATACCCTGGTTTAAATCGTAGAAGAAATCTCTTTGTATCGTCTGGAGGAATTCTCACAGGAATCCTAATAGGATGTTTTGGGAGAATCCATTGAACAATTCCTAGAAAAAATCAGGAGGAATCTGTAGACGACTCCTGGTGGAATTTTTAGATGATTTTATGTAAGGATACTTGGGGCAAATACTTCAGGTGCACATAGAGGACGTCGTGTACGGTTTGAAGAGGGTTTTCTTGTAGTGCGTTCCATAGGAATCCTAGATGGAAGTGATAGAGAAATATTTTGGAATGTTTTTTAGGAATCGCTAGAAATCAATTCGACAGTATTTTTTCTTTTTTTTTTTTTTTGAAAATGCCTGGAGGAGTCTTGAAATGAAATTCGATACAATCTCTATCAACTTCCTGGATAAATTCCAAGAATATTTTGAAGAAATGTCCGAATTAATTTAGGAAGAAATCCATGGAGGAGTTTTTGAAGCAAACCCTGAAAAATATGAAGGAATCTTATATTTGAGCTTCATGTTGAATTTCTAGAGACATCTACACGGATTACACAGCTATAAATATGCATAGAGATCCCTATGAAAAAATCTTCGCAGTGTGGTTCCTGGAGCAATTTTTGGATCTGTGGAAAAATCCATACAAGTTTATTAATCTAGGAATTCCTGGATAAATTGACGGGAGAATCACTCTGGAAATTTTTCATGCAATATTAGCTTAGCTTAGACTGACCAAAGTCAGTGAAAATGCACAAAGAATCAACTAGAAATTCGGCTGGGATTGGCCATAATCTTCTTCAGTGTGCATAACTCAGTGCCTCTATTTATGCATGGTCAATAACGGCGCTGGCCACGTCCTTGCAGTCAGGTGGGATTGAATAAAGGAATGTTAGGGTGTAACTTTTGCTATTTGGAGACCGTGTTTTCCTTTGCATCTCCACAAAGGTTACTGGGAGGGATGGTTGTTAATGGGGAGGATCGTTGGGTCACAGGATTCACTTTGATAAGCGATTAGACCATAATAAACGATTATTTGTGAGATTTAAACATGCTTAGGAATATAATATTTTCAATTGACATGGAAAATTTCCAAATAGGAGTAAACAATGTCGTTACTTGAAGTGACGAACCATTCAAAGTTTGTTGAACAAATAGCTGAAAGCAACATTCCTACAGCTGTTAGGACGAAAGCATGTGTAACAATATTTTACTCAAATTGAAAAACTAAAAATCGATTGGCTGGATCATCACATAATATGCTTATGCTGACACTTACAGTGGCGAACCATTCAAAGTGTTTTGCAAGTCTACACTTCTAGCACAGACAAACCATTCAATGTTTTTTTTTAAATAACAGTAAAAGGCAAGGGATTTTATATAAAAATATAAAACAAAAAAATGAATTAGAGTTTATGCCGACACTTACAGTGACGAGCCATTCATAGTTTGTTGAATAATCATATTTATGTCCCACCGTTGTAACGATTAAATGTGCGGTCATATATATTTTATAGATTAAAAAATAAGCATGAAACGAGCTCACCAATTGATCCTTCATCCTTGATTGAGCAGCCACAATTTTCAGCTTTATTTGAAGCATACATACTAACTGAGAAACGCGAATCTTTTTTCGCACTCGCGCCACGCGGACCGAAAACAATTGGTCTTGATTCCGTCGCTCGCCCTGCAAGAGCATGCCATGGAATCGGAAGACCACACACTACTCTCTGGAAATTTTTCATGCAATATTTGTTAAAAATTATGGAGAAATTAGAAGATATGAAGCAAAAGACATGTTATAAATCCGTGTTCAAAACTCAAAGAAAAAGAAATAAATGATGTTCGAAAAAACTGCCCGTATTGCCCTGAATGGCTCTTTTGAATGTCATCATTTCAAAATGATGATGTTTGACTGTTTGAATGTTCTTAACAAATTATATCTTCTTCCACGGAGTGTTCATAATCTATATAAATAAAAATGGAGTGGTGTTTGTATGTCACGAAATAACTTCAGAACGGGACACCCGATTTGCACAATTCTTTCACTGTTGTCTTCTTGAAGGGCTCCGACGTGTTCGTGTGACGAAAAAGTTTAGAGAAGTTGTGGGAAAGTTTGGTATAACGGGGGAGTACTAATATGTCATGTTGTGTGAGAGGTTCCATGACATTTTTCAACAGCCTACTTGACGGCAAGACGAAGTTTGCCGGGACCACTAGTTACTAATAACTTTCAAGTGTAGTAACAAAATAATTGATTTTTTAGATTAGGGTACCCCGGGGCAAGTGAGAATACGGGGTAAGTGGGACCTTCCGTCATAGCTCGTTTAGGAAACGTTTTTCAAGGGGGTATTCTTCTAGAAAGTTGAAGATACAATGATGAGGAATGTATTTAGTACAAACAATATTGTTATTTTTATTACCATGTGCTCCTTGTAACAGCGCCATTTTCAACTTGCATGATAAATTGTGACACGTTTCACGTTCTGCATTGGCTCGCAAAAAATAATTGTATTATAAATCGAATTACCATCAGTAAGTTACAACTTTAAGTATTATTACAAGCTGCTTGCGATAAACAGGTATTTTGTTATCATTTCATATGAAAATGTATATGGTCTAACTTACCCCTAAATATTTTAATACCCGGGGTAAGTGGGACCTATCAAAACAAGCGCCAGAATTAGAACTTTTTCTACACGTTTCAAAAATTTTCTTAGAGAGTAGCATTATAACATTCAAACGAATGATTTTTATCTAAAAAAATCAATCTTATATTACGTAATTGCTTAAAAAAGAGATAAAATGCCAAATTTTGCTGAATATTATTTTATTCTTATATTTTAAATACGAATTCAAAATTGAGCGAAGATAGAAATAAAATATAAAACACATCTTGAGAACGATTACTTTTCTATTTTTATTGAACTTTAGTAGCTATTTCTACCAATTTCAGTAGTTGCAGAAAACAATTCCATCCCATTAAGTGGTTTTCCGCCATGCATAACAACAATAACAGAACAAATTCAAAATTCGTCAATTATTGAAAGTTTACTTGTTGCTTTTTGATTGATAACTTATAAATGATATATTTTGAACATGTTGTATACCTCTTTACGCTTTTTGTGAGAAATGTTCAGTTAAAATTAAATGCGATGTGACATATTATTAAATGTAGGGTTAATTCCTAAAACGTTAGGTATTTAATGGTTGATCCCTTCTGTACATCAAATATGTACTCAAAATAAAATATCTATGATTTTCAATCCTATTATTGCAACGGTTGACTTACTGATGTGGTTTTACGCACGACACTGGATGTGTCCCACTTGCCCCGTTTAGCGAGGCAACTGCGTCTAATGGCTCATTGTACATCTTTCTTCTAAGGTTTTCACAATTCACAATTCACAAAATATGTTGCCAAAATGTGACCGTGTTGTTGGATCTGCAAAATATTGACATTTGAAAATTATTCCGAACAATTTGTTTGTACTATCGTTTTTTTATGTCCCACTTGCTCCGGGTACCTTATATGAGATTATTTTGCAATCAAAAATGTGATACTCATATCACCGCATCAGTAAAACATCGACTCGAAAAATGGCAAATTTTAAAAATTAATCATTTATCTATGAACTTTATAAGACAAAGGAAACCATGCGGATCTAGTGTATTCATCTAAAAATGGTTGGAAATCATGCAAACATTCGAAAAATTCTTAATATTTTCAGCACTTTTATTGACTTTTCCTTAAGGGGGCCAAACTGTCCCACTTCTCCTATTCGTGGTTTTATAATTGCCTGTGCGATACATTTTCGAACCCAACCAACACAACACAGTGTTTAACAGGAAAACATCACCGTAGTTTGAATTGGACATTTTATTTTGGAAAAATTGTCAAATAATCGACATCAATTAATCGATTATCTCGATTATTGAGTGAGCCAGGTATCGATGAAAAATTAATCGATTAGTGAGTCAATTAATCGATTAATCGAAATAATCGATTAATTTGCGACAACCCTACAGACAAACGGTCTCTAATAGGTGAACGAATTTCACGACGACAAGTGGTGCGCGAATTTACCTCTCGCTTTGTTTCTCTCCAATAGTGAACGGAAATGGCCCCGGTTTGCCATCTTGACTTCTTTTGGCCCGGTCGGCTAGTGCTAAGTGGTGACCAGAAAGCTCCCCTAGAGAGAATCCGTGTACCGCTAAACCGGATCAAGTTTTTACGGCAAGATTGTGTGCGTTCTGGTGGAACATTGTGGAGCCCCTGTGCCGAAGGAAATGGCGACTTTCTGGTGTGGAAGCAGCCGTGGGGATACGAAGAAGATTCCGATGTGCCCTTTGCGCGTTTGGCCCGGCTGGCTTCAGTGATTCACGACCTACCAACTGAAGATCGACCCATTACGCCCGAGGATTGCGATCGCCACTGAAGACGTCCTGTTCACCCGACCAGAAGCGAAGCCAACACCGAGGCGGATGGTAACGGGACCCGCAACGCCATGTGGTCAGGCAAGAAGCTGGTAATGTACCCGACAATCCTATTTTCCTTCCTTTCTTTGTTAAACCAAAAGCACCAAAATTAAAATGAATCTTATTAATCTAACTGAGAACTTTTAAAATAAATGTAGGCAAAGCCCTGAATTTTCTCCATCTCCTGATTTCGGTTTTGTCCACCTTTGAATATTAAATTTTGGCGTAGGACTACGTTTAGTGTTTTTTAAAGGGAAGTTTTTCCGCCCATCTCCCCAATTTCCTCTTGGAGCAATTCAAAACGACCCAAAGGCTTAGGACAAAGCCCGGTTGGGGACAATAGTGGTTCCCAACCTAAAGAATCTCTAACAGTAGAGATGTTCCATGGTAGAACAAAACTCTAGATAAGCTCAGAAAAACAGCGCGTAGATAATTTAACCGCGCTAAGCGTACTTCTGATTGGAGCCTATACAAAAAAGCTCTAACAGACTATAATAAGGAGCTAAGGCGTTCAAAACGGAAATCATGGGTTAGTATGTGCGAGAACAAAGAGATGACCCCCGTGGTAGCCAGGCTTCAAAAAACACTCAAAAGATCACTCCAATGGTCTGGGTAGTATCCGTAGAGTCGACGGTTCATTCACTGTAGAGACAAGCGATACAGTGAGTGAAATGTTAAGAATTCACTTCCCTGACTCAATTCCTCAATCAAGAATAAGTGACGAAGGTACTGAGATTGCTGTTTCAGTTCCACAAGAGACCATATCTTTGGTTTCTGGGACAAAAAAAAACGCAATTAAGGTTGCCAAAGAAGCTTTTACTTGTGCCAGAGTTGAAAGGGCTGTGAGATCTTTTGATCCATTCAAATCTGCTGGCATGGATGGGATCTTCCCAGCGTTAATCCAAAAATTGAAGAAAACGCTAATCCCACACATGGTAGAGATTTTTAGGGCGAGTTCGATTTTAGGGCATATTCCAGATGATTGGCGTCAAGTTCGAGTTGTCTTCATTCCTAAAACAGGTAAAAAAGACAAAACAAATCCCAAAGCATTTAGGCCGATCAGTTTGTCATCCGTGATGCTTAAAATCATGGAAAAGGTATTGTGCGAATACATAAATTCTAAATTTATGAAAGCAATGCCTCTTTCACGACACCAATTTGCGTATCAGAGTGGCAAATCCACGATCTCAGCACTACATTCGTTAGTCAATAAGATCGAAAAAAACTCTACAAGCTAAAGAAATCGCTCTTGTAGCATTTCTTGACATTGAGGGTGCATTCGATAATGCTTCTTATTCGTCTTTGGGATCGGCAATGTTGAGGAGGAATTTCGACCCATGCATTGCTACTTGGGTACATGCTATGCTAGCCAATCGACAGATCTCCTCTGAGCTAAGTGGTTCGTGCGTCACTGTAAAGGCTACAAGGGGGTGCCCACAAGGTGGGGTACTTTCACCGTTGCTTTGGTCACTGGTGGTGGACGAGCTTCTAGATAGCTTAGAAAGGAGAGGCTTTGAAGTGGTAGGATATGCAGATGACGTGGTCATTATTGTACGAGGCAAATTTGACGTTATATTCGAAAGGATGCAGCTAGCTCTTGATCATACCTTTTCCTGGTGTCAACGAGAGCAACTAGGAATAAATCCTTCCAAAACCACCATCGTACCTTTCACAAAACGTAGGAAGGTACAATTGAGAACCCTTCTCCTAAACGAAACACAACTGACTTGTTCAAAGGAAGCCAAATATCTTGGTGTCATACTTGACTCCAAGCTAAATTGGAATTCACATCTTCAAACAGTGGTGCAAAAAGGCCTCAATTCACTCTGGGTATGCTCCAGAGCACTTGGTAAGAAATGGGGCCTGAAACCAAGTATGATTATGTGGATCTATAAAACCATTGTTCGTCATAGAACAACTTATGCTTCTCTTATCTGGTGGCCTAAAATAAAAGAGGCTACGGCAAGGGCAAAATTAAACAAAATCCAACGTATTGGCTGTATAGCAATTACTGGTGCAGTACGCAGTACACCCACCTCTGCCTTAGACGCGATGCTTAATCTGCCCCGGCTGGATCAATTCATAAAGCTGGACGCTGAGAAAAGTGCGTTGAGGCTGAAACGAACAAAAACCCTACTATCAGGTGATCTTACGGGTCACCTCAGTATATTAAATTAATTTTCTTTAAATCCAATTGTAGAAAAGTGTAGTGACAAGATGGAAATGGTAGTCAACTATGACATACCCTATAAGGTGATCATGTCTTCTCGTCAAGAATGGGAAGAAGGTGGACCCAACATCCCTCCAGGGTCTATTCAATTCTACACAGATGGTTCCAAAATGAATAATCTGGCAGGTTCTGGAGTCTACGGACCCCGAACAAAAATCTCAATTCACTTAGGACAGTGGTCTACAGTATTTCAGGCAGAAATATATGCTATCTTAGAATGTGCGTTACTATGCCTGAAGAGGAAATACAGACACGCAAGTATATGTATTCTCTCCGACAGCCAAGCGGCTCTTCAGGCGCTTAACACTTACACGTGTAACTCAAAACTAGTGTGGGAATGCATTCTAGCTTTGAAAAAACTAGCTCTCTGCAATCGAGTTAACCTATATTGGATCCCAGGGCATGCGGGTCTAGAGGGAAACTAAATTGCTGATGAGCTGGCCAGAAACGGATCTGCTAATAGGTTCACTGGCCCCGAGCCATTCTTCGGAATATCAGACAGTTTCTTAAAAATGGAACTGAACAACTGGCTGGTTAGCCAGACCTCATCAAACTGGGATGCATCTCCTAATACGAGTCAGTCAAAAAGGCTTGTAAATATAAACCCAAAGAAAACCCAACAACTATTAGGTCTCAGCAAAAGGGATCTCATTTTATACACTGGTCTAGTAACAGAACACTGCCCCAGCAGATACCATTTACAAAACATCGGTGTTGTTCAAAACTCCAACTGTCGCTTCTGTGACGATGAGGGAGAAACATCAGAACACCTCATCTGCTATTCTGCCCATAAAAGCATAACTGTCCCATATGGAATTGCTATCGAACGAGAAATCTATAGATGAAGTTAAATATCTTGTCGTCAAAAAAACACAAATTTAGCGTCGACAATGCCAAAATAAATGCCCAGCAGAACATCATCGTGTTCAATACTTAGCGCTCAGATGTATTTTGAGTAGTTTCTCACGGAAATATGATTATAAGAGCATAAAAATGAAGAAAGTTCTCTTTTGCCTTTATTTTATTGCAAGGCAACAGAAATAAAGTCATATCAGGCTCACCGCCAGCTCAAAACGATGAGCAAAATTTTGGCTAATTCCAAATGCTCATAACTTTATAAAGAATAGATGAATTCGATGCATCTGGAAGTAGTTGGCGGCAAATATGGTCTTGTTTCAGGAACTTTCTTGGCCCTGCATATTGGCCACCTGACACCAAAGATGTTCCGGATTCTCCGAGGTCATGTCCAAATGGCATTTTTCAGTCGCTTGTAATTTGTGCGGTGTGAAGTTGTATGAGTGTTTACAATTTTCCTAGAGACTAGAACTAATAGGAAGTTAAATGCCGGCAAACGCATTTAAATTTGTTGAAAATCTTCAGAAATATAACCATTTACGTAGAACTGGTTCCGGAAAATATGATCAGTCATGTTTCTAAGTCCTATCATGTATTGTATGTACTATCCGGAGCTATATCCTAGTGACCTTTAATGCTCAAGAATACATCATTCAATCATCAGCAATCATCCAAAATGAAACCCCAGTTTTTTCGTTCAATTTTAAAAAATCTTCATGAAAATCTATCATTGCATTTCAGATTGCAAGTGCAATGCAATGATAGATTTTCATGAACATTGCTTCAAATATGAGCAAAAAAAACTGGTTTTGAATTTTTTTAAAACGATGATGGTTATTTTCCTCTTATACTTCAAGCTGATGCTTCCGGCAGCATATTCAGAACCTTTAGACGAATTGACCATTCTATGGTAGGTTCCAAAACAGAGTCCTGATATATGAAACGGAGTTGGGTCAAAAGTCGATCAGGATCACGGCAGGAGTGCCACAAGGCTCAATCCTTGGTCCAACGCTTTGGAACGCGATGTACGATGGAGTATTAATGCTGGAGCTACCTAACGGAGTGGAAATCGTTGGATTCGCAGATGATGTCGTTCTAACGGTGACTGGCGAGACGTTGAAAGAGGTCAAAATGCTGACGACGGAAGCGATTGACACGGTTGAAGCGTGGATGACTGGAGCAAAACTGCAGCTGGCTCATCGTAAGACGGAGCTAGAGCTGGTTAGCAACCTCAAAGTTGTTCAGAGGGTTGAAATCAACATCGGTAGACAAGACACTTCATCAAAACGTGCTTTGAAGAAGCTGGGGGTGATGGTAGATGACCGTCTAAACTTTAATAGTTTAAGGGTTATGCAAATTGTTCGTGAACCTCTTAATGGAGCCAAGCTTACTGTTTACTTGTTTAATTATGAAATTCCAATGTTCTACAAAAGTGAGTTTTGAGTCTATTATCTATGATCCCTTACAACTTTACATATCTGCACTACATGATAGCCTAAAAATACTTCAATTGGAGCTGTTACATGTTTTCAAGAGATATTGGTAATTCCGCGATAGTTCCGTATGTCAGATTTTGTGCCTGATTAAAAAACAGGCCTGAGTATTTTCAAGCTTTTGGGAATTTTCCATTATTCCATTATTTCCATTCCATTAAACATGTCGAAAAGGCGTTTTAGGGGAACGGTAAGCTCTTCTGAACGATTCTTGAAGAACACGGGTGCAATGATACCGGTTCTGCTCATTTAAATGCGTCCAGGTTTTTCAGTGCTGTGAGTTTCTTGTTGTGATAGTTTTTCAATCTGAGAGTTTTCTTTGCCAATCAACTGTTTTCACATTTTTATAACGAGTGGTACGAAGATATACTATGCCCTGTGAAAGCAAGAAAATGTTCAACCCGAGTAGATCCTCGTCCGGACTCATATGCATTCTTACGACCTTCACCATGGTCTAGATGAAGAGATGTGCTTCTCTCGCAACAGCTATTTCAGCTCCATTGTTTATGCAACTTCAATTATTTGATTGAAAACGAATTAATCATCAATATTGCAAATGCAATACGGTAAATTAGCTTTCGTAAAGATTTAACGTATTCAACCCAAGATTAGCTGACCACATCGACAATGCCGACAGAAGCGGTTCTGCTTTGTGTACAGTAAAGGGCGCGGTTTTGGGTCATGTTACAATATTTAGTAAGACACTACTGTTCTTATGTTAAATATATAGGATATTCTACATTACAAAATGGAATGAATTGAATGTATAAATGATGCTAAATTTCAATCAAAATGTGCTCGCGATAAATTTGTATCGCAGATAATTTTTACTAAAGAATAAATATACTTTTTGCAGGCTGATCTATATAGAGACTGTTATGCCTTTATTATTCAATATGGGACAGCACTAGTTTGAAATTTTTTCGCAATGTTTTCGAACAAACTGATCAATTTTATGTGTGCATATGAAAATATACATACAAATATGCGTAGCCCGCCAAAAACAAAATTGGGGGAAATCCATATGGGACAGTTATGCTTTTATGGGCAGTATTGCAGTGCACAAATCCATCGTAGGTCCAGGATATTTGGTAAGCCCTTCTTAGAGCCTGCCGATATAAGGATCGCAACCCCCAGCAATGTTATAGGCTTTATTAAGATAATTGCACCAGACTGGGGGAATTCTCACACTGCAGCTTAGGACCATTATTTCTCAATAATAAGGTGTTCATGAGCTCAGAAGTACATAGATCATTTAGTGACATATGGATGATGTATGTACTATACATACAGTAAAAGGGGATATCACAATAGTTTAAGTTATTTGGACGCAGTGATTCAACACCCGACAAAGAAAAAAAAACTCAAGAGCGGTCGCGCATTCAACCATTGCCGACACCACCTCGCTCGAGCTGTGTATGAAAAGCGAACTTTTTTCAGGGTGCGTGTACTCAGTACTTCAAGAGACATTTTTTAAGCAATTTGATGCTTCGAAAAGTTTTCTGGTAAGATTAGAGAGCCTACGAAATTGAAGGAAAATTTTGTCGAAAAATATCTAGTTTCCCGGGAATGCTTTTACATGGGAATCCCGGGAGGAAACGAGTGAACATTTGAAGAGGAGTTCTTGGAAACAGCACTGAAAAAGTACGGATATATTTCATGAAGAGACCCCTGTGGGAATTCTCAGAGGAATCTCTTCAAAGCACATGGTTGAAGCATACTAAAAAAGTACGTGAAAGAATCATAAGGTATATCTTCGTGAGATCTTTGGAAGAATTCTTCTAGGATTTTTTTTATTGGAATAAAAACTCATATATTCCATAGTGAAAATTGAAATCTACAATTACCATTGCAGTGCAGCGATGAGAATTGTAGAAATCCCATATGGAAAAATCTTGATTGTTGCGATTGACATTACTAACAAAATGTAAAACAAAAATTTGGTAGCCACATTCACCGGGAAAGTAAGAAAACGGGAACGAACGGAACTGTCATTTTGTATGGGACATTTCATGGTGTATTTCAAAGGGCCACTTGATGGCAAGACGAAGTTTGCCGGAATCACTAGTAAAAAATAAAAATTTGCTGGAAAAATCATAGTTTTCGAACATTAAAAAAAATTGATCTGCAAAATTTTCGAGCAAAACCCACAGTAAATGATTTATCTCCCCCGATAGCTTAGACTCAGAGGGATCTGCAAAAAATATAATAACTATAGGTTTTACAAAACTTTGCTGAACTCGATATTTTATGGCACGAATATCGGACTATTTTCACAAATCTCACCGGGCTATCTCTAAACGTCATTTTTTAGAGTTCCCCCATACAAAAATTTGGTAAATGTCGCATCCTTAGCTATCGTTTGGAGGTTGAGCCCCCAAGTTTTCTGACAAGGCGAAATTTTAGGATAATTACGAAGAGTGCTGTAAACATTATCATTCTGTAACGAGTTGCATACAACTTTTTTTTTTGCAATTTTACTTATGATCTGATACCCTCAGATAACATACAGGAATGCATTCATAATGGTGAAGAGATAATAGGCCTTTTCATGTGACAGGTCCGTCTATGCATTTGTTCACATCGGTGGAGGACCGGTGCTAACACGGGCCTGTCATTTTCATAGAAGAACTGTCAAAGAGCTTCCGGATCAGCTGATTTGGAACGTCATGTGAAAAGGCCTATGGTGCAATAGATCATTAAAACAATCAAAACGGCCGTTATGTAAAGCATAGACAGCGCCACCGTAGTCTTGTGCTGTCATAATAAGGGTATTCACTTAAGAGCGTAAATAACTGCGTAAGTCATGCTAAACTGGTTATATGAAATGTTTCATGAACCTGCGTAAATAATCAATGAAACCTTTCAGCATGTTCAAAATCAATCGAAGTATGCTTTGGTAATGTCAGTGTGTCACTATGGGAATTCCAAACAATTACAAATATTATGTAACGGAAAAGACTGAAAACCCAAAGTTTTACCTTTCTACTGCAGGAAATTGTAAAGAATTGAGATCAAAATAGAAGATTCTGAGCAAAATTAAGTGCACACTAGGAAATAAAATCACATGTTGGCCATTGTACGTCTACGTAGTTTCCGTTTACGTTGGTCTCGTGTCTAGTGAAGGTAGTTGAACCGGGTACACTGGGTACATGGCTTGTTGTAGCATGTGAGATATAAATTGGACCTATTTGGCTTTGTCACATAGGTCCCATTAGTGTTCCCATCTTCACGTATTCCCATACCATTACTCTCCCAAGTCATGCACATGAAGATCATGGACATTTCCTTTTACACGATACAAGGAAAAATATCCTGAATGACCACAAACAGTGCACTGGCTCTCATTTATTGCTGTTTCTTAAGTTGGATTCAGATTATTTGAACGAATAATGAATACATAAACAGCAGTTCTGAAAAAATATCCTCCTACGATAAAATACAATTTTGAGTTCAAACAACAAACCTTGGACGACTGTTTGAAGTTTATAATGGATAACTAGATTGTATTTCTTTAATTTGACATTTTATTGAAGCAGACGAGGAATATTTCATTTGAAATGTTTCATTGTAAAAGTTACGCAGGAATATTTTACGCTAGTTTAAGTGAATATCCCTAATGTTAAATTGGTTAAATCACATATACGGTGGCGTCGTTGTTTTGTTGTGGTGAGTGACGAAAATAGTAACCTTCAATGAATGATCCATTATTGTGTAATGATTCATTGTGCAACTCGGAAGATTTGTTATTACTATACTGCATAGTTCAATGAAAGTAGGCTGATATTCAACAGGATTGCAAAAAAAAACATATTTTTCGCATAATTTGAACTACACACTGGAGATCGATCAAGTCCAACAATTGTCCACATTAACACACTTTCTGCATTGTTTTGTCTTCCAACTCCGGCTTCTAATTAATTTCATCTCCACAACACGATCATAACTTCTCTACCAAACAAAGATCAACACTGAAAACATAGAGGGGGCTGAATGCTACCAGCTGATATAGAAGCTGTGATCCGTTGTTTGGTTTATCACCACTTGTTCGTCTGCCTCATGACCGTTTCCAATGGTAACCGCAAGGCCTCCTCATCTTATTCATACACCGCACATGTTATGCTTCTGTTTCTCTACCGTCGTCGACGGTCATTATTCCATCAAATGCTTGATTTGACGAATTTATTTGATGATGCTCTTCTCGCTTGTGAAGCAATTCTTTCAACGCCCTTTTTCAGCCCTATTTGTGGTTTGCATAGAAAGGGGCCTTCCATGGCCAAGTGGCAATGTCAAAGCAAAGCCATACGGAAGGTGTCTGGGTTCGATTGCCAGTCGCTCGATGATCTTTTCGTAATGTATATGTATTTATCTTCCCCAGGCATACAACACGATGTACGACTGCAAAAATGGCAACTTAGGCAAACAAAGCTCTTAATTAATAGCTGCGGAAGTGCACTCAGAACACTAAGCTGAGAAGCAGGCTCTGTCCCAGTGGAGACATAATGCCAAGAACAAGATTAAGATAGAAAGGTTGGCTTCAACTTGAAGAGCGTCCTAAATTAACCAACAAAAATAAACACATGGAGCGATGATTTACCCGAAAGCTGGAAACTTTTGTAAAGCTGGCCGAAGTCTTCGCAAACACAATCACAAAGTGGAAAGCCACAAACTCAACTTCACAGAAAACGCGTGAATTGGGCGCCACGCGATGAAAAACTATCGTCTGGCAGCACCGACGACGACGACGCTACCGAATATTAGAAAACGCAGACGGCTGCGCCACACATTTCACCATCCAACCCAAGTAGGCCACCGAGTCACTAAGCCTACTAGGTGGTACCGATTGGCGGGCGGAAATTCGTATACGGGATGCGGGTGAAATGTAAAACGAAGCGGATGGCCCCCAAAAACATGGACCACGACGCGAGATCACCTTCCGTTCGAGCAACAGCGAGTTCGTGATGCTGGGGAGCTAATAACCGTGCTGCACCAACCAATCCGATCCGAACGCGGGCAAACGATCAACTGATCGGATTCTCACAGCTCAACATCCAGACCGATCATCGAGACGATCGTTCGGCGGAGTGCTATGACTGCATGCTATGCGTACGCGCGCGATTTGAGCACTTGATTCCGTTCTTCGTATATTCGCGATTGATGCATGGTTCCAGTGGACACGTTGGAAGTGATTCACACGATGAAGAGCATACTTTTGGAAGATCTTTGGATAATGCAAAGCTTACTAGATCATGTTTTATTTTGCGTAGCTCTCGGAGTATGAAACGCATCTTTACACATAGGGAGTTGTAGTTCGAAAATCGCATAAATGGTAAAAACATCAATATTGCAATCCAGTGTATGAAAAATGGCAAGCGTGTGGATAAGAGTAGGAGAGCGAATTTGTGTGAGAATGAGTGCACACTCTTAAAATAAATACATAAAGTTTGTTCCATTAAGTATCTGGCCCCACATAATTAATGATTTCTCCAAGAGGAAAACTATACACTTCTTCTTCTTCTTTCTGGCGTTACGAACCCACTGGGACAGAGCCTGCTTCTCAGCTTAGTGTTCTTATGAGCACTTCCACAGTTATTCACTGAGAGCTTACTATGCCAATGACCATTTTTGCATGTGTATATCGTGTGGCAGGTACGAAGATACTCTATGCCCTGGGAAGTCGAGAAAATTTCCAACCCGAGAAGATCCTCGACCGGTGGGATTCGAACCCACGACCCTCAGCTTGGTCATGCTGAATAGCTGCGCGTTTACCGCTACGGCTATCTGGGCCCCTATACACTTAAATGTAAATTTTGTAACATTTTTTGAGACTACATTCTTCAACTTTTCTGTTGAACCCTACACTTCATACAACCTCCCTGATAAAAATATTATTGACAGAATAGGTTTTTGTCTATGGTTTTATTGTGATAAAAAGCATACACGATACACCATGTATTTTCCAAAAGGTTAACCATAAAACGAAACGTAGACTGTAGACTGATTGGTTGCGCGATTATTTCTTAGATTCTTTAAAACTACAGCGCAGAAGACACGATACATAGTAGCTGCGGATATTTATATGAGTTTTCACAGTTTTTATACACATTTTTACACCAAAATAAGTAGTTGCAAAACGTTAGCAAATAACTCTTAAAATAATGACTTTATTTTAAGACAATAATTTGGATAGTTATTCTATTGTTTCCAACTACCTTTTATGGAAATAGCTTTATGAATTTCAGAAGAGCTTAAAGGTATCATTGCTACTTTGCTTATAACAAGATAGAGTTGATATATGTTTGATTGTATTTTCATCCAACCTACACGGATTTCTTCGTGAACACATCTAAGATTTTCTACACAAATTCCTTAGGACGGGCCTTCAGAAGCCTATAAGGCCAGATATTCTTCCAAGAACGCTTACATAGATTCCTCCAGCGATTCCTCTACGGATTCCCTGCGAGATTTCTCGAAGAAATTTAGGCCGGAACAAATCTTAAAATCTTCTATTGTCACCTTCTACCAAAATGTGTCGAGGGGAGGGACAAAAAATAATAAAATGGAAATTCAGGAAAATTCATCTTTTTTTTATTCCCATATGGTGAAAAACGATGTTTTGCCACATATATCCGTACACGCAGAAGAATTTCTGTATGTTAAGATTACAATCCTGTCAATTACTTTTACTTACGCACAAATAGTTGTTTCGAAATAAAATTAACTTACGCCAACACAAAATTAACGTCAATTTTTTTCAGCATTTTATTCTGCTTTATCAATATATCTGAAAAGTCAGATATATTGATAAAGCAGAATAAAATGCTGAGTAAACATTGCAAAATATTGTAAACTCAATAAAATTCACTTTGAGTCAACTAAAATATAGTTAAATTTTGACGTTTGATGTTTGTAAATTAAATCAAAAATATAGTTGTCAACAACTATATGGTATAGTTATGTTTAACAATATACTGTCAATTCAACTATATTTTTAGTTATCTCCAAATTAACCTTAAAATATAGTTAAATTGACCGGAAAAATGATTACGAACGCTATATTTTGTTCTCCGTGTATAATCAAAATGTTTGAATAATAAACACGACATTTCCTTGTTGTTTGTAACATCGATCGCATAACATTTATCATGAAACGGCTTTCAGATTGTATTCTAGCTATTAACAATTTCAAGAAGACTGCGAAAATGTTGCACTTATATGCAACTTGAAATCATAAATGGATTGTTTCAATTTGGTCCAACATGTATGTAACATTAGGGTGATTCAAATTTTAAAAGAGTTTGAAAATTCAATCTCCCATATTTTCCTTATATTCTTCACCATAAAAATAGTGTTCGGTAAAATTCCCAGCTTTCTAGGTGGTGATCTAAAAGTGGTCCAAAGACGATGTTGGTCTATATGAAAATTAATATGGGAGACATTCTGAACAGTGTTCCAAATACGTTAGTACTGTAAGTACAAACTTATCATCCCATAGCGAAAACTTATTCTTCAAGTCCTACTGAAGGAAGTTGCTGAAGAAACAAATCCGTTTTAAGCTATTTTTGTTTGGGATTTTCGTAGATGTTTGCAGGGCTATAATCCCTATAGGTTTGAATTGCTCTCTTCAGCAAACTTCTTTATTATGGTTTAAAAAATGATTTTCGACTTTGGGATGATAAATTTGTACTTACATTTCAGTACTAACGTGCTTGGAATATTTTTCAACATTTCTCCATAGTGTAACCGGTGGTGTGTCTGTCTGTCCGAGATTGGTGAGATTTTCGCGATGTAGTGTGTTCCGTACAGTATTGTTATGTTTTAAAAACCAAGAAGGTGTGTGAATATTTGTTAGCGTCACCACCCCTGCTTTCAAACAAGAGATTAAGGCCGCACGGGACGTCATCATAATCATCATATCCATTTGAAGAAGCAAATCCCAAGAACCACTCCATGTATCGATGCGAAAAATGTATCACTATGATTCTATATATGTAGTGCACAATACATTTTCAGCTTCATCGGTTCACTAAAACTCGAGATTTGCTTCCACAAAGTTTTGATGATAATTGTTAGAGTGAGACAAAAGATAGGGAAAATAACACGGTCTCCCGTGTCCCCTTAAGCGGAGCAAGTCCAGCTGTTACAAGGAGCTATGTCGAGAAGCCGAAGAAAACCCTTGGGGCAACGCCTACCGTATTGTGATGGCGAAGTTTAAGGGTCCGGCGACACCAGTCGAAACATGTCCAGACAAGTTGAGGATTATCGTGGAAGGTCTGTTTCCGCATCATGACCCAACAGTGTGGCCGCCTACGCCATACGAAGACGAGGAAGAAGAACCCGGAGGTGTGCGAATCTCTAATGAAGAGCTACTAGCAGTGGCGAAGGGTCTGAAGGTGAAGAAAGCTCCTGGTCCGGATGGGATCCCCAATGCAGCACTAAAAACCGCGATATTGGCGTTCCCGGATTTGTTCAGGACGACGCTGCAGAAACTCTTGAATGAAGGCAGTTGGAAGGTTCAGAAGCTGGTGTTGGTGCCAAAACCAGGGAAGCCACCAGGGGACCCAGCATCGTATAGACCTATATGTTTGCTGGACACACTTGGTAAGCTCCTGGAAAGGATCATCCTTAACAGGCTGACACAATGCACAGAGAGCGAGAGTGGCTTATCGAAGAGACAATTCGGATTCCGGAAAGGGGTCTCGACGGTGGATGCAATCCGGACAGTTGTGCAGAATGCGGAGAAGGCATCCAAACAGAAGAGGAGAGGCAATCGGTTCTGCGCCGTAGTGACGATTGACGTCAAAAATGCTTTCAACAGCGCCAGCTGGGAGGCTATAGCCTTAGCACTGCATAGAATGCGAGTTCCTGGCTACTTGTGCAGTATGCTAAAAAGCTATTTCCAAAACAGAGTCCTGGTATATGAAACGGAGTTGGGTCAAAAGTCGATCAGGATCACGGCAGGAGTGCCACAAGGCTCAATCCTTGGTCCAACGCTTTGGAACGCGATGTACGATGGAGTATTAATGCTGGAGCTACCTAACGGAGTGGAAATCGTTGGATTCGCAGATGATGTCGTTCTAACGGTGACTGGCGAGACGTTGGAAGAGGTCAAAATGCTGACGACGGAAGCGATTGACACGGTTGAAGCGTGGATGACTGGAGCAAAACTGCAGCTGGCTCATCATAAGACGGAGCTAGTGCTGGTTAGCAACCTCAAAGCTGTTCAGAGGGTTGAAATCAACATCGGTAGACAAGACATTTCATCAAAACGTGCTTTGAAGCATCTGGGGGTGATGGTAGATGACCGTCTAAACTTCAACGCTCACGTGGACTACGCCTGCGAAAAGGCGTCGAAGGCGGTCAACACGATAGCGAGGATCATGCCGAACGTCGGAGGACCGAGAAGTAGTAAAAGTCGTCTCCTAGCGAGTGTAGCGGTCTCTATTCTCAGGTATGGAGTCCCAGTCTGGGCCGCAGCGGTAAAAACCAAGCGTAATCGGAGGATGTTCCGACTCATGGCCATACGAGTAGCGAGCGCCTATAGGACGATTTCATCGGAGGCAGTATGCGTTATCGCTGGCATGATGCCCATCTGCATCACCCTGGCCGAGGACGTGGAGTGTTATGAGCGAAGAGGCACCAGAAATGTGAGAAGGATCGTCAGAACGGACTCGTTGACTAAGTGGCAGCAAGAGTGGAACAACGCGGAGAAGGGAAGGTGGACTTACCGTCTAATTCCAAATATATCACTGTGGGTTAATAGGAAGCATGGAGAAGTGAACTTCCATCTGACGCAGTTCCTGTCCGGACACGGCTGTTTCCGGAAGTATCTGCATCGGTTCGGACATGCTTCTTCACCTTGTTGCCCGGAGTGCGAGTATGTGGAGGAAACACCGGAGCATGTAGTCTTCGAATGTCCTAGGTTCGAAGAAGTGAGGAGGGACATGCGAGGAGTCACTGTCGATAACGTTGTCGAAGAGATGTGCCAAGTAGAAGGCATCTGGAACGCTGTCGATAGCACGGTATCAAGAATAATGTCCGAGCTTCAGAGGAAGTGGCGTAGCGACCAACGATCTGCTAGCTAGAGTGAACGCATGAAAAGGAAGAATGGCTGCTCGGTTTCGGGAGATATTCCTTTGCCGGGGAACTCTCTGACGGAGTAGGCTAGATCCACCGCCGGGGACTAGCTGAGTAGACGCGGCGTTGCACCGGTCCCGGGTCGTAGGAGCACCAGTGTACCGGACGATAGGCTTCACCGGAATCGCTGGACTGACTTCGGCACCCTACCGGTCATCCCGTAAAAAAGTGAAGATCAGCAGTAGCAGCAGCAGCAGCAGTAGCAGGAGAATCGGTCTCGGGAGAACTTCCATCGCCGGGGAATTCTTCGTCGGTGTAGGCTAGGTCCACCACCGGGGACTAGTTGAGTAGACGTGTCATAGCGCCGGTGTCGTCGGGGCACCAGTGAACCGAAAGCTAGGCTCCACCGGAATCGCTGGACTGACTTCGGCACCCTTCCGGTCGGCTCGAAACGTAGAAAAAGAAGAATCGGTATCGGGAGAATTTTCACCGCCGGGGAATTCTTCGTCGGTGTAGACTAGGTCCACCGTCGGGGACTAGTCGAGTAGAGTACGTCGGGACGCTGGTAATGGGTAGTCGAGGCGCCTACGAACCGGAAGTAATGCTCAACCGGAATCGTTGGACCGACCTCGGCATCCTACCAGCTGAACAAAGAAAAGGAGAAGGTCGTCGTAACTGTGTGAGTACGCGCTCTGAATGAGTGCAGAGTAGTGTACAAACTGGAGCCGAAGGGCTCAGAATATTGCATGTAAGTACTAACAAATTGACGGGTCGCCAATGGGCGAAAATAGGTACTAACAAATTACTAACGTGAGGAGCCGAAGGGCTCAGCATGAGGCACAACGTTGAACGGTTTTAAAACTGCTAACAGGAGCCGAAGGGCTCAGCATGTAGAGTAACAAATTGAAGAGGTGCGCTCAGCGCGTTAGCCTCCCCTCCGAAGTAATACTGAAAGGTGGTTCCGGAGGGTTATGGTACTAAACCTAGGAGAGTGTTTTTAGTGGGGAAGGCACTTTGTGGATCCCACACCGCGCCAAAAATTACACTGGCATGAGCATGAACATATACAGGCCAGTCTATGAAGATTTTTAAACTCCTAGTTGCATGAAAAAAAAAACACCCATCGCCCACTGGACAGCATGCAGCCACATAGAAGACAGTTCCGCTACTCACCACTAGGCCTAAAAGGACGAGGAGAATGGGCGGCCATTAGGGGGTGGCGTAAAAGGAGCCATGATGGGGCGAACTCGGATATTGCGAGTCGAGGGTTCTAAGAGCATCCACCATTGCTCTAGAATCATTATCGAGCCTATATTCAAGCAAGATAGACGTCTGTGGAAAACTTAAGAAGTGACAAAGCAAGAAGTGGATTGTGGATTAGTGGAAACATCCAGGACCCTTGGTTTTACCCTTGATTTTATCCTTGGTAAGTGGTCAGGTTTTGACTGCTAATAACTCAGCCATTTATCGATAGATTTTCAATATTTATACATAAATCGATCGGAAATTTATCTACTCGTCGATTCAAATGGAGGACACTATTGATTATTGGCAACAAACTATTGAAAAATTGTAAAATGTTGACCCTTTTCTTATCTAATCACGTTCAAGCACATTTTTGGGTTCCGCTTTCCACTATAAAAGCGCAGTGCTTCTTCCCTTAGGGACGAATGACCTTGGGTAAATGTCCTTCACAAACAACAACAACAACAACTTCTTCCCTTACTCTTTTTTTTGCGGTCGGACTGTTCAGATTTTGTACAGGTGAGTTGATTTCACCTGCTTATAAGAGAAAAAAAACGTTTTTAATATACTTAACCTAAACATATAACGCATTAATCGTGGCAATAGAAGATTGTAACGATTTTTGTCTGAAATTATTAATTATTTTATTTGACATTTGTTCCAATGTTTCAACATTGGATATTCTATGTAACTCATTGGCACTATACCAAGGAGGAAGTCTCAGAATCATTTTCAAAATTTTATTTTGAATTCTCTGCAGAGCTTTCTTCCTGGTATTACAACAGCTAGTCCATATTGGTACAGCATACAACATGGCTGGCCTGAAAATTTGTTTGAATATCAAAAGCTTGTTCTTAAGACAAAGTTTTGATTTTCTTTTAATAAGGGGATAGAGACATTTTACATATTTGTTACATTTGGCTTGAATGCCCTCAATGACAAAAAATTTGACTTATTGCGAGTCAATTTTCGCAAGTCAGTTTGGAGCAAATTAACTTGCTGTCCAGAGAATTGAAAAGGCAAATAGGCAGCTATGAAAGTATATTTACCAAACTGTGTTTCAACAGAAACACCTAAAGTTTCAAAAACTTTAGTTTCAAATGATGAAAACAGTTGATGTTTTATATGCCTATGAATGATGATTGCAACTCCCCCACATGCCCCATCAAGTCGATCATTACGATAAACAAAAAAGTTAGGATCTCTTTTGAGTTTAGATCCAGGTTTTAAATACGTTTCGGTAATAACTGCTATATGCACGTTATTAACCGTAAGAAAATTAAAGAGCTCGTCCTCTTTACCATTCAGAGAACGAGCATTCCAATTTAAAATATTTAAATTATTATTTGGATCCATTAGAAAAACGTAATCCAATAACAATTTGATTTGTAAATTTTACACCTACTTGGACTGCTTCAGTCATAGTGGTGGCTTTGAACATTGCATCAATCATTAGATTCAATTGTTCAGTTAGAAAATTAAAATCAGAGACAGACATGTCACTTGAAGTGGGTACATTATCTGATGATTTCCCATTGGAATTTTCGGTAGACGAAGAAGCGGAGTAGGAGTTACCTGTGGCGGTAGGGTTTTTTCCATTTGATTTGAAACAAGTAGAATAGGTACTCATAGTACGAACAGGGGAGGCGTTCAAATTACCTGCTACGATATCGGCAAAGGATTTACCGTGGGTAGATACATTCGAAATTGAAAGATTCAAACGGCTACCCGTCGGATTAAAATTAGCTTGTGAATGAGCATGATTATGATCTTCCTGATGGGTATGATTCATGATCAAGCGATCGTTAACTGAAAAATGAGCATTGTTCGGTACTTTACCAGGCAAATTCCGGAAACGACCGTTATCGTAACGGATATTATCTTTCATCTGCCTGGCACGAGCCTCAATGACCTTTTTGCGTGAAGGACAATTCCAAAAATTGGACTTATGGTTAGCCCCGCAATTACAACATATGAATTTGGTGGTATCTTCCTTCACTGGACAGACGTCTTTGGAGTGAGAAGAACCTCCGCAAATCATGCATTTACCATCCATGCGACAATTTTTTGTACCATGACCCCACTTTTGGCACCGACGGCACTGAGTGGGGTTCTGGTAATTTCCTCCAGGTTTCTGGAAATGTTCCCATGTCACACGGACATCAAACAAAAGTTTTTCTTTTTCTAAAGCTTTAATATTATTTAGTTCTTTTTTGTTAAAGTGAACTAAATAAAATTCTTGAGAAAGCCCTTTCCGAACAATGCCAGATTGGGTTCTCTTTTTCATAATGATTACTTGAACTGGGGAAAATCCAAGTAAATCATTTATTCCATTTTTGATCTCTTCAGGTGACTTATAGTCACTTGAGAGACCTTTTAAGACAACTTTGAACAAACGTTCAGTTTTGTCGTCATAAGTAAAAAAAATGTGCTTCTTCTCTTCAAGATGATTGAGAAGAAGTTCGCGATCTTTAAGAGTTTCCGGAAAAACGCGACAGTCTCCTTTCTTTGCGATTTGGAAGGAAACCTTGATTCCCCTAATGGAGTTCAAGATCTTCTGCCTAAATTCCCCAAATTCAAAACAACGGACCACGATGGGCGGCACTCTTTGCTTCCTCACTTGAATCAAAGAGCCTGGACTAGAGGCTGCTTCGATTTGGTGTTCGGAAAATTTGTCTAGAGCATTGAACTGATTGCTCATTTCAATACAATTATTCATTTCACCCTTGGAAGAAAGCTCGCATTCCGGAGAAACGTCCTTTCTTCCATTCTTGCCACGTTTAGTGACAGTTTTAAATCCCACTTTTTTGGAAGGAAGTTGTGAATTCAGAGATTCACCCTTCCTTTTATTTGTTGTTGCAACCATGTTTAGTGAATAAGAAGACGTGACCTTCGAGAGGTTTTTTCCCAAGACGGTGTCCAAGAAGGATTACCACCGCTAGCTTTCGCCAACGGGTCCAACGAAAAATCGAAGGCACGGGTCCAAACAAGGATCGTAAAGGGATCAATAGTAGAAAAATAGTACTGAAAAGTACTGTTTTAGTAGCACTGAAAAGTACTGTTTTATTGCTTTAGGTAGTTTTTAAGAAAACTTCCAAGAGCAGAGAGAATTCGTGTACGCACAGTACGAAGGTACGATGCGCACTCAATTATCAGCATGTTCTAGAATGGCATCGCAAGACAAATCTGATAAAAAAGCGGCGTGGTGGTAAACGTATCCAGTACGATGAAAATGCAGTGCGTCAGGCCGTATCGAACGTGAAAACTGGGAGACATTCTATTTACCGCGTTTCGAAGTAATTCTGTATCCCGGAGTCTACAATCCGATCCAGGTTAAGTAGTAAATTGAGCAAGGAAACTCGGAAAGGCACTGAAATAGTACTATCCAAAGAGGAGGAGAATAAACTCAGTAGAGTGCTGATGATAACGCACTCGAGCAAGTACATAAGCTCCAAATTAAAAATAACACAAATGATAGAGTGGATCTCAAAAGAAAATGTAGCATTTCTGATTTCCTGGACTGCCCAGAAGTTCCTAAGCGGAGTAGCCAACATCGCAACTACAAAAGAAAATTCTACCTTGTTCTACCAACAGGCGAACATTTGGCAGACATTCGTCGAGTAGAGGAGGAAAAGCATGATGTCATAAAACAATAACGTAAGGTTAATGCTGAAAAGCGATCTGCTCGAAAAGTGATTGGAAAAGCTGAAAGAAATTACTGCTCAACAGAGGAAAGACAAGTTGAAAAAGCAAGCTCAAAGAAAAATAGGAGCTGATCAATTCAAAGCAGCAATGTGTGAACGTCGACGAAAGGAATTGGCCACCAGAAAGCAGGAACGTGAAAACCTTTGACAGGAAAATCCATTCCTTGGCAGTATAAACTGACAGTACAGCAGTCTCGGCCACCCAGAGGAGAAGAAGAAGATCCAAAACTGGTTTCCATACAAAAGTTCCAGGGCCCGAAAAATTTCGAAAATTTGGATTATAGTTCAAATTTGAACGTATATTCATAATATGTTAAAAACTGGATACTAGTGTGGGACAAAATTTAGATTCTCGCTCCAGTCCACTTTTTGGATTGCATTTAGGTCCCATAAGAAGCGTGCATAATTTCAGCTCGATCGGTGAAACTATATTTACGCGCCAGCCTTTCAAATTTTGTATGGGATATACTATGGGAAAACTTACTTTTGCAAGGAAAAATCGCCAGAGGTCGCCCATTGACCTCTATAAAATATCTGACACAGACCTCGATAGGTATTTTTACGATGAAGAATATTGCCAAAGACCGCGAAACAATCCGACACTTGTGAAAAAAGTTATTCAATGAAAACGTATAAGCAAGGCGACGTTGATTTACACGTAACGGAATAACAATAATAACAAAATTGGGCAAAATTTCCGAATAGTGTTTGTTCAATAACTTTTTTCACAAGCATCGGATTGCTTTGCGGTCTTCGACAATGTTGTTCATCGTAGAAATACCTATCGAGATCTGTGTTTAGTATTTTTATATAGGTGAACGGGCGACCTCTGGAGATTTTTCTTTGCAAAAGTAAGTTTTCCCATAGTAATTCCCATACAAACTTTGAACGGCTAGCGCGTAAATATAGTTTCACCGATCGAGCTAAAATTTAGCACAGTTGCTATGGGGCCTAAATGCAATCCAAAAAGAGAACTGGAGCGAGAATCTAAATTTTTCATATAACCGTGTCACAGTCTACTGGATACCCCTTAATAAGTCAATTAGATAGTAATTAGTTATTTGAATGGCAAACTGATATATCTCCGAGTTATTGGTTTTCCATTCATTTAATTTAATTTTCCGCTATCATGTTAGTCCAGGAGCAAACTTTAATAATCATGTTCAATTATTTAAACTTTCATTTCAAACTAAAAAATATTAAGTTTAGTTCTTAAGGAATTCCCGAGAGACGTGTAACTAATGGGGCGATCCCTGCCCAGTAGACCTATCCATATTTTCAAAAATGTCTGGAAACTCCCCAGTCAACCAATACTTTAATTTTTCATTGCGAAATGAACTTCTGGCCAAAATTTCACTCAATTTAGAGTAAATTTAGTTGTGCTTCAAATCAATTATGTGTTTTTGGGCTATTTTCAAGCTTTAAAAAATCATAACTACCGAACGAAACATCAAAATTTATCGAAAATACCTCTAAATAATAGTACATCCAATTCTACGAACTTCTTCCGAACACGATTTTTTGGATTGGAGCAAGTTTTAACATAGTTTGGTAGAGGTTTGTATCTCAAGGTTCTTGAAAATCTCTTTTTTCGGGAAGTGTTTTCACTGAACAGCATGCCTGCATGAAAATTTCGGATTTTTAATTTCCAGACATGATGACAATGCATATCTAAAAGTCAATCCCGTTCAAAGTTACCATTTATCTTACAAAAATAAATTGTAAAAAATAGGCAATTTTGAAGCACATTTGTAAATCCACTGTGGGTGAGCCAAGCGCACCGCCGTGAGCTTCAAGGGATTCAAAAAATGAACACGTTAGCACTGCCTTTTTTCAGTCCATGATGATGATTGTTTTCAAATCGTTCTAAATGATCAGTGAAATGCGATCAAAACAATCATCACGCGGAAAGAAAAAGCAAAGCTAACTTGTTCAATTCATTCGTTTCCGGTACATGTGTCATGCATGATTTAACAATCATCAGGTTGCGATGCGGTGCTCGATCGTTGGGCATTTATTGAAATTTATTGCCTTTAGCAGCATGTAATCAGTTGATGGTCAATGAATTCATATATGTATTATGTTTGATTCCCGTTGACTAGGGCCTGTATATTGTACCATGTATATTGTGAAAACTGTAAATGCTGGGTACTGCGGAGTACAGATTTGGATCAAACAATGTTAAAACTCAATATAATCTTATTAGCGTGTTCGACAAACTTTAACAGAATACAATTAGCTTTCAAATAGTGGTAATAGCAAGTGGTTTCGATTTTCCACATGCTAGTTATGATTTTTCGAACCTTGAAATAAGCCCAAAAACACATTTTCAACTTGAAGCATACTGAAATCTTTATCAAATGAGCTGAAAATTTGACCAGACATTGTTCTTAGCATGAGAATTCCGAATACTGGTTGACCGGTAGATTTCCAGACATTTTTTTAAATATGAACCGGTCTACTGCCCAGCACTGGTGAGACTCCCCTCTCCTCAATCGCCTCAGGGTCGGCGTACGCGCTTAACTATCGCGACCAAGAACACACTAAATTACCGTTGTTGAATACAAACCCACTTTATTTCAATTTAGCACAATCACACTGAACAAAATCTCCCGCCTTAAATTGAATGATTTTTGCTTCATCCGAGCCCCATACCTATTTTCAGACACATTTAGGATGATTTTAATCTTTGTTGAAATCATCTGTTTACAAATAGCATCGGATGAAAATCATACAATCTTGGAAGGGTTTTTATCCACTTAAAAGATACGCTACATTGAATGATTATCTTACGCAAATGTAAACAACCCCTTCTATATGATAGTTAATATTAAATAATACAAATCCAAAATAAATAATCGCTAATCGTGGTGGTTCCATGAACAATTGTTTAGTTTTATTCATATATGCAGATCAAATCAAACACTTTAATTGTAATCTATTAATATTAGTTCGGAATCTCCTGCAGGAACAGATACCACGCCGAAACTCCATAAAAACGATGATGAAAATAGAAACATCTGGGTAGAGTCGATCCTTAGACAAGCTAGAAGCAAATAAGCAAAGATAATTCTGGATAATTTTATGGAAACATGCAATTACCTGTAATATTCACGAAGAGGTACCAAACCAACCACGCTGTTGTCGCCACGTTTTTACTACGTTTGACAAGGATGATTTGCTATCTTGCATCATTAGCTTATCGTATGATGTTTTGAACAAAAATTGAATGATTTTCGATTTGGGACATGGAAGAAAATAAAATCCTCCATAAGCTGGATGTTATTCATTTCAGCTACAATAATTCATCTACCTACTTATTGTCATATGGATATATACTGAAAATCATCAATGAACTGAATGATTTGTATTGAAAAGACGGTGGATGCATCATATTCCATCAAATCATTCAAATTAACGAATGTGGATATTTGCAACCAAGTGAATTATGAATCATTCAAAATAAGTCGGGATCATTCGTTCAGTGCAGGTACCTCTATTTCTCTCACTTTCTTAAAGTCTATCTCCTACCTCACTTCTCCGTCTATTTCTTTCTTATCGGCGGGCCCCTTCTTCTTGTCCCGCTACTTCACCTCAGCTTCCTCCTCTAATCATCGGCGCTCCGGCTGGATTGATGGCGCGCTTTCCACTCCTCCGCACAGTATTGCAGCTTCCTCTTCACGACCTTGTCGGGCACTTCGGACCTTCGGATGCTGGCTCTCCTCTTCGCACTGCCCTTAGACTCCGAGCTTCAGGCCGTTCACAAAATGGCCGTCTCTATTCACCGAATAGGTGACGCCTATGGTTCGCTGTGGCAGATTACGGAGTGGCACCCTTGTCGACTCTAGGCCAACTCCGAACTATGCCGAGGCCACGACGGTTCACGTCCAGTGATGCTTTGGACGGATCCAATCTCCGGCTCAGGGCCAAACCCAGGAGAAAGCTTAGGGTTAAACTATGGAGAACTACGGTGAACTACGGGGTCCTGGTGGATGAAGGGGGTGGTGTATAGAGGGTTTTGGCGGTTAGTGATGGGGTTTTAGCTTCGACAGGTCAGCAGTTTACCTGGATGTCTATCCGCTCGCTCTTATCACTATCCACTCTTTATACCGAAGTCACTTTCTATTAACTTTATGAATTTATAGTTTTTGGCAATCAATTAAGCTAGCTCACGTCTTGCTCTCACGAATCTTGCAAGGAAATTGCCGGTTCAGCGATGGCGGTTAATTTTTGTCCGTTAAGAACTTTCCTCCCAGCTCATTTCGCCTCATCATGGCCCCCTTTACACCACCCACAATGGCCGCCCATCCTTATCCTTCTCGGCGTCTGGTGGTGAGTAGCGGAACTAATATAATGCGGCTGCGTTCTTCACAGTGGGTGTTGGGTGGTGTCCAGTTTTGAATAATTTAATAATTTCTTGGTATTGGTTTTTTAACAACAAAACGATACACAAAACCACGATAGTCTCACAAATCTTGGACACTTCAACACACCACTGGTTACAGACGTGTTGACAAAATTAATTATCCGTCTTGATCATCTGAGCCTGTTTTCCCCTTGCCATTCAGGTGTTTGTGGTTGTGCTGTTCCCATCTGTCGATCTCCTCACATAATTTTTTTTACAATTTCTCATCGTAATAGGCTGTTGTTTCATCACGCCAGTATGTCATGAAACGGCCTACTTTTCTGCACTGAAGTATGCAGTATTACAGTCAAACCTCCATGAGTCTATATTGAAGGGACCATCGACTCATGGAAATATCGAGTCATGGAACAGCTATTCTTTGGAAAGCCGTTTAAAGGGACCATCATAGTAACCATGATTTTATGTTTTAGTATGGTTCCATGAGTCGATATCGAGTCATGGAACATCGACTCATGGAGGGATGACTGTATTTCGCAGCTGGAACCAGTGCTACAATGATTCATTACGCAACGCTTTCTCATTACGCAACTGTAATGAATCATAACATAACAATTTTTCAGAAATTGTAAAATAATGGTGAATGCATTCCGATATAATTTCTGATACCCTCAAGTGGTCCTACGAAATTGAAAAAAAAAAATTGTACGTAGGGTGCCGGTGCCATTAGTGGACTACCCAAGCTATAAAAAAAGCATAACAAAATAACGAAAAGTCTTAACAGAGATCTTTTGGCGTCAACAGGAAGATTTCAACCTTTACTATATGAGAAAAATATAAAAACAGTGATAAAACTAATTTTTTTAACATAAAATCACTTGAGCCACTATTGGTACACGTGTTCCAGTAGTTGCGCTAGTGCTCCAGTAGTAGACGTTCGGGAATGATACAAGGAATTTTAAACAAAATGGTAAATTTTTACTTAGGTTTAACATTTTTCCCTCGCAACAGCAACTAATGAAGCATAAAGGTCATCTCTGGGACTTTTCTTCATTTTTATACATCCATTTGAAAAATTGCTTCCATCCGTTGATCCACTACTGGAACACGACGGCAACTATTGGTGCAAAGGGGCAATTTTTTTGCGTAAACTTAATTATTTATATGACTTTTTGATAGAGTAAAAAGCTAAAATTTGGCAAATCGACTAAACTAGAGGCGATCTATCCACCAAAAATAACACATGTCGGTTTTATCTAAAAATGTACGTTTTATTCTATAGTCCAATCTACTGGTACAATACAACCATTGGTACCGGCACCCTAACTCGTTGCAGAACTCGATTTTTACAGCACTCGTCGTAATTATCCTACTCGGCAAGCCTCGTAGGATATATATACGACTCGTGCTGTAAAAATCATCATTCTGCAACTTGTTCTGTAAACTACTAATCTACTACTTATAGCAAGCCAGCAAAATATCTCGTTTATATTGCGTGAAGACTTCGATCGTCGGGCATTTTTTCAGTCACCTGTATTTCTGAATGAAGATAGTTACCCGGATAAATCAGCGTGCTATTCATGACAAATTTAGGGGTAGCCTCCTCGTGGAAAATTGTACGATTTTTGCCATGTTTAGGGGATCCAAACTACAAGTGCCGCTATGTCGCATTTTGGTGGCTACCAAATTTGGTGAACGTTAATGTCCTTCAGCAGCTTGAATAACCACATCAGTTCACGGCTGGTTTCAAAAAGCGACACGTATTCGACAACGAAAGTGTTTCGCCTGCCCAGTATTTATTGACGTAGGTAATATGAACGTGTTGTTCCAACCTACCTTAGGCTTGGTAGCTGTAACAACTCGCCATACGATTGTAATTCTGCTAAAGATGCCTCAAGGATAATAAAGTATCAACAATTTTGAATAAACATTGTGAAAACTCATGTTTTGTGTAACATGTCTGATCGAAAACCGAAGATTGTGGGCAGGGTAAGTATCCATCCACTAACCTCTGTGCCTGTGTTCTCTGCATCATTCAGATGTTCATCGTAGTGCTGCTTCCATCTTTCGTTCGCTTCGCGTCTGCCCTCCAAGATGCTTCCAACCTTAACCCTTCACATTTCGGCTCTTGGCGCGAAACCTTTTCGGAAAGCGTATGCAGCTTTCGCGTTTCTTGTAAAAGGATGCAGCTGCTCCATTTCTTGACATTCGAATGTGTGCATTCCGCTGGACTAGGCGTGTCTGCTTCTTACCATCCAGTCTGTATCGTTTTACGTGTTGCCGCGTATGGTGCTCCAGCATACATGATTAGCGGGCGTCGGTACCGTACATCGTAGATGGTGGATAGTTTTGGGCGCGAAAACTATAACAAATAATTAAGCATCTTCCACGTAGTAAAACAATCTAAGGACAAATTGAATCGGATATATTTAGAAAATGAAACAATCACATACAAAAGTAATTGTAATCTTTTATTTTAGGTTAATCGTTTTCATCTGAAAATCGACTGATTTTTTTTGGACAGTACAGGTTTTCATCTATTGTGATAAAAATATAATCTTTTTGTTAGGAGCTAAACATTTACAATCGGAGTCTCACGCTCTAGATTTATGGTTTACACGAGAACTTAAAAGCTAATAAAAGGACACATTTTTCGTTGGATAATTTGCTAAAAAATCTGTAGCTGATGGTTGCTATTTCAAAGCATTTTGTTTCAGACTGTATTTTGTAAAAGAAACGGAACTCAAGCTATGGTCATAAAATTTTGTCACGATCGCTATTTTCATCCATTCATTCAATAATTATTCTAAAGTTGGTGATCAGTAGGAGCAATAGTCAATGGCTGTTTTTATTATTAGTTTGAAATGATCACGATGTTCATTTGATGATACTTTCCCTAGCAGTATTGACCTGCTTGAACTTACCTACTAATAAATATACAGTTAAGACGCATTTGGGAGAAGGATTAATTTGGCCATTGAAGTAAGAGTAAGTTTAAGTAAAAATAGGATAAGAATAAGTAATGATCTAACATCTATTTCTTGTATTATATAGTCATAATCTTCCATGTCATTTAACCAACTTTAATCGTTCTCCCAAAAGCATTACCCCGTGATAAACCCCCCCTTCAAACTTAACCTAGAATCCCCGGGAATTGGGGCACCATCCGCGGTTCCAGCGCGCCGTCGTCGCTGCGGGACCTCACTGCTTCACGAACGCCTCCGGTGGTATCCGGTTCTGCTTGTGCAGCTCGGTAAAGGCGAACCCAGCTCGCTCAAAGTCCCAGTTCGTTTCCTCCAGACACTTCCGGCTCCATTCGAGGTTCATGTTGCTGTGGGCGGCCATCGCCTGGACCATCTGCAGTTTGGTGTTATCGTCGGGGCCACCCACGACCACCGGGGGAACGGCAACGACCGGAGGAATTGGGGCCACCGCCACTGGGGGCACTGCTGTGGTCGCTGCAGCCGTTGCCTGGAATCCATTCGAGGCCGGATCCTTGAAGGCTTTCTCCTCCTGTATCCGGGTGGCGTTGTTGATGTGGATCATCTCGTTGCGGATGCAGAATCCACTGCCGGAGGGAACGATCACAAGTGAGCGCTGGAACGATCGGTACGGCTCGTTGATGACGGCCACTTTGCGCTCCTTGAAGACACCCGTCACGGTCAGCAGAATGAGCTGGGGCTGTTGATGGGATAAGTTCTGAATTAGTTGAATGAAGGAGATTGATATGGTACGAGCAGCATGATATTTTTTATTTTGAGTTTTGGCAGTAGATTTAGTTATCATTTCGACGATCACTTCTCATGAGATAGTCTTAAGACATTCATAAATATTCGTTTGATCAAAGTATCATAAGGTTTTAGATGACCTTCGAAAGCTACTTTGGTTGAGTGCAAGCATAAAAATGAGACTCAACAAAAACCAAGAACAGAGACTTGAATTAACCCGTATAGGCCTGAGTGAAAGCAAAAATACTAAAACTCTCACCGCTCAGCGAATACTTAACGGATTCAAAAAAAATTTTGTCAGTATACTGGCCCACATATCTAGTTCCTAAAAGTGGTCAAGGGATCTCGGGAATGTTCCTGTAGTAAGAGATATTCAGGTGGGTCACTGGGTCAGGTCGGGTAAAAAAAGGCTATTTTTTGGGACACGCTAAGTTGTCTTTATTTATTTGCAATGGCAATCATTTTAATTTGCATAAATTATTAAGACCTGATATTCATCATTATAAATGAACAGGTAAGCACCATTTAGCATGTACTGGATGTGGCCACTCGGGCTTAATGCCCCTAAAGAACCGGCTATAGATTTGTTGGATACTAAACTGTTTCAATTCTCTAACAGTAGATATCAAACATAATAATTTACTGGATTACGTTCCCATGGGCTTAACATATATGTTTAGATACGAATTGGCCACTTTATCGTGAATTTGAGGCATTCTGGGGACCCAAAATGATCATTTCAAGGATCAAATATATGGCAAACACAAGGTTATCCAATTCAATCGTTTCTCAAAAGGTTTACGCAGATGCGTTTTTCTTATAATTTCTTGATATAGTGGGCACATTATAACCGATTCAGGAAATTATCTGTAACTTGAAATTTGCCTACATCCAGGGGCACAGAAGAATAGCAAAAAAAAATTATTGTGGTTTAGAATTTTACCTTGATAGATCTATATGTATAAACCAATCATATAAAATCAACAAAAATTAAGAAATCCACAGGAGCCGGTAAAAAGCTGAACCATTTTCATAGGAATCCACTTGAACCCGCCTAAAATAATCAGGAGGATTTCGCCTAGGATCCCGATGAGAATTAGCATATTCCTCTGAGCTCACTAGGAGCTGTGAGGATATCGCTAAGAATTTTAAGATTCCGCTGTGATATTGCTGAAAATAATCAAATCTTCGATGGGAATTCTCAAAAGTCTGTTGTGACCTCCTAGGCTACTGCTAGCTATCCCAAAGTTTTGCTGAGAACATATTTAGAATCCTTAGAATTTTACAAGAAATACTCCAAAACGCTGTAAATCCATAGGACGCCCTAGAAACTCCCAAGAGTTTTCTAGGAACCGCCAGAATTTACGGAGCATGCGTAATAACCAATTATATATCTAGAGAAACCTAGGATCCTGTGAAAATTCTCGCAGTAAATCGTAGCCTACATACCGTAAAGTGCCCTAATTCAGCGCATTGCCTAATTCCGCGCATTTCATACAAAATTATTTACATATGGAAATACACATCAATACTGCAGCAACTTTTAACGCCATTTGATGCTACTTTGATTTAGAATAAGTTTGAATCATAAATGAAAGCAAATTGAGCAATTTTTCGTGGTTTAAAAAAATAATCAGTGGAGGCCCGTCTGAGTAGACGCCATTTTTTCAATTTCCTTAGCGTCCGTGCTAAGACTGTAGGACACAAACAAACGTGATTTCTATATTGAAAATGTTTTGTTATTTATGCAATATTCTATGAAACTACTTGCTACAGATGTGTTTCATGATGCTTCTATGAAATCTTATCAAATATTAGCATAATTATTGAGATTTATCCCAAAAAGTATTACGCGGCATTAGGGCACGTCATTTTTCATAAGTCCCTAATTCCGCGCACTGCTATTTACAGAACAACAAACAAGTAAAACATGCTATATTGGTCTTCACAGCTGAATATTTATCTGAGGAAGTATTTTCATGCATAAATACGTTTCGCAAACAACCGGAATATCGGGAAAGCCCACTTACAGGGAAACTAGCGGCCGTTCAGAAACCACGTGGTCATTCATGGTGGGAGGAAAAGTTTGTCCAAAACCAAGGTCCATAAACATTTGTTATTGTATGAACAGGGCAGAATACGAATATACAGACTTAAATTATTTTACAGGAATCCGTGAAATTCAACGTAATCCCAACAGCTGAAAATTTCGGTGAAATAAATTAACGGAGTACGGTAATTTTTTACAGTTTTCGGTAAAATTTCACCGCAATCCGTTGAATTTCGACGGAATTACGGTGTTTTATTTTACCGAACTGATCAGCTGTTGAGATTACGGTGAAATTCACGGATTACGGTAAAATAATTTAAGTGTGTAGAGGTAGTCGGGGCGATTTCGCCAAACCGCATATTTTTTTGAAATTTCTTCTGGAATAACATGCAACCCCAAACCTGACAAGGAAAAGGAAAAAATATCAACGTCTCCGCAGTCGCGAAACGTCCAAATGCTGAAAAATTGAAAAGTATTGTATTCAAAATAAACTGTTATAAAAACCGCAGTGTTCGGAGCAGTTTTTCCAAAGCTGCTGATAAATCTAAACACAAGACTATAGTTATTTCAAATGTCTGCAACTTTTTCTGGCATAAAATTTCACTTCAAAGGCTTTTTATGTTTCGGTGTGATGCAATCGCAATTCCATGTTTGCTGCATATGTTCATGTGAGGGTTTGCGCATGATTGATACAAACACAGAGGAATAAGTAAAACACTCAGCAATGACAGAATAAGAAGACCGTCTTCTCGAGTCTCGTCTCAGGAAAAGACTATAACAAATGTTTATCCTTATTTCATGTGATAGTCAAAAAATTATAAAAAAGTCTACGATACGGCTCATACAAAACTTTACTTTTTTTTCATAGAAAAAGTGTTGTGGGGTAGGGGGTTGAAAATGTTCAATTTCAGCGTTACGTAATGAATGGATGCTGCCTTATACAAAATTAATGTTAATTTGATTGTTTTGCAAGTGCGCGGAATTAGGCATTCTTCTGCGCGGAATATGGAAAAGCGTTAAAAAAATGCGCGGAATTAGGCAATTTCAACGAGTGAACTATTTCAAAAAAATCACAATTGTAACGTGTGAATACAGTCTAGTTTATATTTTTGCCATAATCTAAAACAGATTTGCTAGCGATCCACCCATAAAGCTTTTTTTGTTGATGCAATACTAATTTTTATTTAAGCATTTGAAATGTTTTATTCGTTAACTGCGCTGAATTACGGCACTTTACGGTACTACAGCCTACTAATTTAATAATTTTAATTCTTATTTAAAACTAATAAATAACGAGTTTGGAGTGATAGAATGATTAATTGCACTTTTTCTCTTTCATGGCAGTATACTACTGAGTCGTCTTCAAAAAAATCGACCATCATACAGAATCTCATCTAAGAAGGGAATGTAGCGCTAAATAATTAACGTGTATAGATCTACATAGGTATACACCCATATTACAGCTAAATCATATTTATTTTATGATTTAGTGATTTCAGTGAAAATAAAGCATAGTTTACAAATGTGCTAGTATTTGTTGTGATGGGGCAATAAAAGGGCGTATTTTATCGTTAAAAATAATATAAATTCTAAAGTATTTTCATGCCCTTATTGAAAACCAAAAAATATTGTAAACTGTAACTGGCCGTCATTTGAAATTTGAAATTTACATATATTTTTTACAGTCATGTAAATTCTTAATTTAGAGTTAAATGCATAGTGTAAAAATCTTACTATCCCCAGTACAATCCAGCATATTTATTTTTGCAACTCAGAACATTTCATTGGGTAATGGATAAATTTTGTTTTTATGGCTTCTGTTTTGGCCCATATGATTTAGCTTATTTCATCACATAAGATTCGCAATGTCATTTTTGATGCATTTTAAGTGACAAAATAAGTGACACAAGGCACTAAAAAAGCGACTACCTTTATGTTGCTCTTGTGCTTTATTCAAACGGGTTGTTCCAAATCCGAAAGAACGATTTTTATTAAGTTTGCCGACAGACTCAAGTGGGCTGGTTATACAGTATGAATGCCTTAGAAAATATGTTGAGATAGTTGAGATACTTACTTATAAAGATTAATGACTTCATGCACACTCAGTTGAGCTCGGCTAATTTTCATTCATTTGCCGAGATCCGCACAGCCGAGCGTCAGCAACTGAATTTTAGCTGATATGTCAGCAAAATAAGTTTGTTTATGGCAGCACCTTTGGGTGCCACTTACATCAAACGTCACTTTTGCTGAGATGTCAGCAAACGAACTTAAACTTCGAACTTAAATATCGACTAAGATGAACCCTGGAATGTGATCAACATGAAGCTGAAATGCTGTTCTTCTTCTTTCTGGCGTTACGTCCCAACTGGGACAAAGCCTGCTTCTCAGATTAGTGTTCTTATGGGCGCTTCCACAGTTATTAACTGAGAGCTTTCTTTGCCGATTGACCATTTTTGCATGTGTATATCGTGTGGCAGGTACGAAGATACTCTATGCCCTGGGAATCGAAAAAATTTCCTTTACGAAAAGATCCTCGACCAGCGGGATTCGAACCCACGACCCTCAGCATGGTCATACTGAATAGCTGCGCGTTTACCGCTACGGCTATCTGGGCCCCTGACCTGCTGTTCAAATGATTAAAATAAAACACACGATGACGTTCATAAAATTTACTAATTTTCCTAAACTAATCCATTTTGTTGCCAAAATCGGGGGGGGGGGGGGGGGGGGGTGCCAAAAATGGAGTATGCCAAAAACGGAATCCCACTGTAAATAAAAGTGGTAATCAGCGAACTTTTGATTTTTATTAATTTCTAGGTTCTTAATACATTTGTTAAATGTTTCCAAAGAAATCTTCAGTTGATCTCTTCAATGCAATATACTAGCCACATTTTGTTGACTTTATCTTTAAAGAATTTCTTAAGCAATTCCTTCAATAAATAGGTTTTTTCTAATATGTTTGTCCTGAATCATATAATAATTTTAAAATGTTTATCGCGGTAGCTTAGATCTTATATATAAAAAAAGTTTCATGCAGGATATACCCACAAAGATCAAAAAAGGCTTTTAAGAAAAAAAAAAATGCCAAAATTAACTTCAGAAGCTTACTTAAAACAGCAGCATGAAATTAAATAAAAAATTCTTTCACTAATCAATCAACCCTTTCTTTAAATGTTATAAAGAGTTCTGCGTAGGTTTTTGAGGAATTGTTTCAAAGGGCAATTCTTCTACTTATAACATTTAAAAAATAATAAACCTCTACTAGCCAGGTTGGAATATTCGTTAAGAGAAACAAAAAGTATTCCTGTTTTTACGGATAGTAACCAATTTCGTTGCATTTCATTCAAGTTCCCATTCCAATGTACTAATATGGTCTGAGAATCTGCTTAGGGTTCCATCAAAATTTTGATTATTATTGTTTGAAAATTCAACCTGAGATTCCGTGAGAACACCCGAAATACCTAAGAATAAAGCTAAAAATTCTATTAGAAACCCGCTTAGTATTCTTTAATGATATTCTTGGAAAAATCTGATTTCCTGAGAGAATTATGTCCCGAATTGTGTGTGAATCCAGCCAATAATTCTATGAAATCCTGATGTTTTAATTTTGAGCCGTTAGAACATAACCGTTTGTAGGAGTATTTCTAGATATTGATTGTTTTTAAATATTTTTTACCACGAGTATTGCTTGTATGGTTCACAAATTATGCTATTGAAAACTATTTTTTTAACAAATCTTCAATGTATTTTTTGTTAAGTTTAAAAATTTCTATCAAAAAAATTCAAATAATGTGTTCATTTTCATAACTTCTGGGAGCTTCCAACATACTTTGTGAAAATCGTTTAAAAAGTTCTTTCGACATAGGGAGCCGGATCCTATTCTTGGCACTTTTGATTCACTTCGGCAGTGGGGTTTTTGATCTCACATTTGGCCACAATATGCGTCCTATCAAAGTGCTTCTTTGTGTAAAGTTTCAGACATTTCGGCCGAGAAAAACACCCCATGCCAAAGTGAATCATGGAAGTGCCCAAGTAGCTCTGCACCCTATCATATTTATGTCAAAGATTTGTTTAAGACTTAAGAATCACTTTCACTTTACCAAGTACACCCGATTCTGTTTTTGCATGGGGGATGCGTACCGTGCAAAAAAGTTTTCAGTTCAAAATTTCAAAAACCGTGCAAAAAAAGTAACACCATTTCTCGACGTTTCATGCAAAAATAAGGTTTTGGTGGAAAAAAATGTATGGAAACTTTTTTTGCACGGCCGTGTAAAAAAAATCCGTGCAAAAACAGAATCGGGTGTACGTCACTTGTTTTGGCGCCCCTAGAAGGCTGGCGCCCTTGGCGGGTGCAAACCTGGCCAACCGCACGCTACGGCTCTGTGAATAACTCCGGACACATGAACATTCCCGACATCCTTTGGCTACTTTTAGAAACCAGATATGTGTGCCAGTATTCCAACAAAAAATAATTTAAATCCGTTAAGTACTCGCTAAGCGGTGAGAGTTTTAGTAATTTTTCTTTCACTCAGGCCTATACGGGTTAAAAGTGACTACGTCTAAATCAGCTCTGTATAGGAGACACGAGTGTAGGTAATTTGTCAGAAACTTACGGTGAACAGCGTCAGATCGACGACGAACGTCATGGGGTCATGCTTGGTGTTCGGCAGCTCGGACAGGAACGAAACCACCGGCAGCCTGCCCATCTTGAGGAATCGACACCGCGTGTCCAGATCGCGCTTGGTGTTCAAGTTCCGGTTGTAGTTCAGGTAGCTCTGCAACCGCTGTTGGCTGCCCTGGCTGGGGCTGTTGAAAACGGTCATGGAGATCATGGCATGCTCGTGGTACGCCTCCAGCAGCGGTTGCCGATTGTCCGAGTCGTAGATCATGAAGTACTGTTCGAGGAATTGACGGACAATGTCGGCCCCGGCCGTATCGCACAGGAAGGATGCCTTGGCCGAGGGCAGTTTGTGGTTGTCCTCCGGGACGTCGAAGCCGATTGGGGGCGGGAGATCCATGTTGTCCTATAAAGATATGGGTGATAGATTTTAGATAATACAATCGTGTATGTGTGAATATAATTGAATTTGCTTGATTGCTATCGATATTTTTGAGATACATTTTGCTTTAGTATAGTTTCATAATTCATAAAACGCTAAAGTGTCTCTAATAAAGCATAATAATAATAATAATAAAATAAAATGCTAAAAGATTTAAGAATACTGAATATAATAAATCTTTGAGCTGTTTAGTGGAATACCCATAAGTAAATGAAAAACCGGATTTAGTACTAAATTCGAGTTTTCATATACTTAATACTCAATAGCTTATCAAGTTCCGGGCTTGGCTGGGCAAGTCGGAATTGTCGGGAGATCCCGTCAACCAAATTATCTCAATTAAGGCTAAGTAGCCCGTCATTCGTTTTGGCAGTTGGAGCGAGGAGGGCCAAAGGATGACGGATGAGAAGAATGTGGCCATAATCCGAGCAAGTCCAACATCAAAAAGAAATCAAGTCAATACCTCATCTTGTTTTCAGCATCAAGTTGATATCATAATTTGATATCAATTAAACATTATTATATTCGATAGCATGTGGCCTTTCTTAGCCGAGAGTACAAAGCAAAGCCTTGAGACCACGCTTGAGGGAATCGACGAATCGCTCTGCTTTGCCATTGGACTGCAGGTGGTAAGGCCCCGACCAATGGATTTCAACAAAATTGTAGTACAATTATATTAAGATTTGTTACATATAACAAATTTTGTTTAATTTTTGTTAGAATCACAATAAATTGATGAAGAAAATTATAACATAATAAAAACAAAATCAGTTATAATAACGAAGGCTGTTTCAAATTTGTTTCAATTCAAAACATAATTATAACACAATTTGTTGTAAAAAATTGAAAAAAAAATTGGATTATTGAAGGTCAATTATTTGGTACTCACCGCATCAAAACAGTGGCGCCACCGTATATGGGAATTAACATTGTAACATCATTGCTGTTCTGTCAAACACTCAAGTCTACGGTGGCGCTACCTACGCATTTCATAGCGGCCGTTTTGCTTATTTTAATGATCAATTGCTTATAACATGTTCAGTTGTGTAAAACAACAAAATGAGTTATATTTGTATTTGATTTGAACAGAGGCGCGTCCACGTTCGAAACCATGGGTAGGACAAACACAGGCAAATATGTTGTGCACAATGAAGTTAAGAAAAAAAAAACACTGGACTAAAAATTGAAAGTTACTATATTTGAGGGGCTCAAATGCAAGGGGCATTTTGATCGGTTTTGAGTTAAGTTGATTTATTTTAGATATTTTTCAACTGCTCGAAGATTGAATCCTGTGATTCATCCATCGATTCCCCCTGCAACATCCTCCAAGATTCCCAGTTAAAACGTCTTTTAAAATTCAATCAATAACTGCTTCAAAACTTTATAGAGATTTCCTTTACAATTGTCTCTTAGGATTATATAAGATTTCAACTAGGAATTTCTCTAGAGATACCTTCAGTAAATGCACCAGAGGATCCTTTTAAGATTTCTACAGAAATTCCTCCAGAAATTCTTTGAGATTTTCTCAAGTAAGTCTTGAAAGCTTTTTTTAGGAATGTCTCTAGGGATTTCTTAAGAAAATCATAGAGCAACCTCTGATAAAACTTATGTTAGTTTTTGAGTCATTCTCAATGAATAAGGGTCTCCAAAATAACTCTTGGACTCATGATGTTGTTTTGGAAGATTTCCTAGATGATTTGCTGAGATAATCGAAAAAAAAATCGAATCTCGGAATAATTTTCTGCAGGATTTTCTTAAGAAATTTCTCGAAAAGCATTGGACAAAATCTCTGTAGAAATGTGTATAGGAATGAACGGAGAGATATTTGGAAGAATTGCTGTTGTATAAACTGGTGTGAAAATCTCAATAAACTTTTCAAGATTGCATGAGCATTTTTTGAGAAACTTTTTCATAAATGTTTGGTAAAACCGCAGGAGTGATATTTGAAAGAAATGCTGTAAAATTCCTAAAGAAAAAACGAAGAACCCCTTAAGGAAATACATCTGGAGGAAAATCTAGGATCTTCTTCTTTCTGGCGTTACGTCCCAACTGGGACAAAGCCTGCTTCTCAGCTTAGTGTTCTTATGAGCACTTCCACAGTTATTTACTGAGAGCTTTCTATGCCAAATGACCATTTTTGCATGTGTATATCGTGTGGCAGGTACGAAGATACTCTATGCCCTGGGAAGTCGAGAAAATTTCCAACCCGAAAAGATCCTCGACCGGTGGGATTCAAACCCACGACCCTCAGCTTGGTCTTGCTGAATAGCTGCGCGTTTACCGCTACGGCTATCTGGCCCCATAATCTAGGATAGTTTTGGAAAATAAAATCAAAGTAATACCTGAGGAAATTACTTGAGGTAGTAGCTTTGAAGTTCTCAAGGATTTCCTGGAGAAAATTTCTCTAAACATCCTTTGAAAAACCGCTGGGAGAATTTCTGGGAGAATGGGCAGAGAAATCTCTAGAAGGATTTCTGGAGAGCCTCGTAGGAGACCTTGAGAATTTTCTAAATAAAATTATTATCAGGATAATTCCTGAAGCTTTCGTGGGTAGGACAATCTTTCGACTGTCCTACCCAGGTGTTTTTGTGCGTAGTACATGTCCTACCTGTCCTACCCACTTCCATCGCCAAATCATTTGAAACATAATGAGTAACTTTTTTTTTTTTAATTATATCACATTTTTAGGGACGATGGAAATTCGCGATTTCGCGGAAGCCGCGAATTCCGCGAAATTTGGCATTTGACGCGAAGTTTAGAAAATCCCAGGAAATGCCGCGAAATTAGTTAAAATTTGAGAATTTATATGTCAATCGCAGTAAACTTCAATGTTTTGCTTATGAAATTGGTTTATTCCTTTTTAAGTCGAGGTTTCATAAATAATGTTCTAATCGTTGGGCGTCTGCTTGTTTTATACTGAATTTTATGTTGACAATATGATATTGAACATATCATCTAAATTTGTAAAATAAAAAAAATATGTTAATGAATATTCTTGAAATTAACACATAACGGATATGTTTACTGTAAACATGCATTTTTACGTGAAATATGGTCAAAAATATGGGACCGCGACAAAGCCGCGAAATTTTAGTTTTATTGCCTTGGACACCCGCGAAAATGCAAGAATTTTTCCGCGAATTTCCATTGTCCCTACACATTTTGTTACAATTTTGTTAAGGTGATTATAGAACAAAGCCAGACCTCAAATTTTCAAGAGCACAAGACTTGAGAACCAAAAAGCTCTCCGCGTTGAAAATTTATCCCATTGGTCACCATCAGGAAGCAAGCAATTTGATTGAATTTTAGCGCAAACTGTTGCCAGATTCTCTAGTCTTGTGCACTTGAAAATTCAAAGTTTGGCTTCGTTTTATAATCACCTTAAGTGTAGAGGAAAGCGTGTTACAATTTTTGTTATATTAACTTCTAACCAGCCAAAATTATAACAAACTTTGTTACAAGAACGCACTAACAGAGTAACGAAACCTGTTACAACTCTGTTGTAATCTACTGGTAGGGGTGCAACGCGAAGGTGAGCAATACCGTTTTCACTGCAATACTGCTGAACAGCACACTGGTAAATTGTGTGCCGTTGGCCGAGGCCAAATCCGGATCGCCAATGCGGGAAAACGTCTCATGTAGCAGATCCAACGTGGCAATTGTGGTGGTGGATCGAGTACAGAAGATTTCGGGCCACTTGGAGTAGGCATCCACAATAACGATGTGGACACGTTGCCACGGATCCACTGTGATCGACCACGATTTCGAGATTACTTTCGTCGGAAATTTTACTGCTTCAGCGCACGCTGTGCACTGACGAACGAATTACGCTACATCGTCATCCATCCGTAAATTATCCGAACAGCAAAATATGGGAAAGATGATCTCGTATTGAAAACAATAAAAATCAATGTCCATGTACCTTTTAAAAAACATCTATATGTTAACACAACATACACCTTTAAATAATTTCTAAATTGTTGCTTCTTACTAAGATTTACAAATTTGAATTTTTCGGAGGCGTTTTTCCTGAGGGCCGCTAGTCATACTAGAGATGTTTTGTCCCTAAAATCTAAAAGAGATGAATCCAAATGTCTTATTGTTATTTGTAGCAACCTACAGTTTAGTGGCTTCAAGTTAGACGTGAAATAGAAAATTATACGGTTCAAATCCAATGAGTTCTATGGACATTTCTCTTCCGCCATAAAGCTCGAAAAACGGCTTCTTTTTAAGACACCTCAACACTTTTGGCTTGGTTTCACAAATATTTGAAATCGGAAATGTGTCAAACTTACTACCTAATAATGTTATAGGGTAATGTTTTGAATCATGCAAGAATACTGAATTTATTCTGCTTGATTGCATAAAGCCATGCCTTCAAAATTTGTGCGGATAATTTGCGGACACCCTGTAGCCGCAGGCCAAAGATTTCATCCAGTGCATTCCTGGTTGTCTGCGGAATTTTAGTGGCACGACGATTACATAGTGGTCGACGATTTGAAGTCCACATTGTCTAGCGAAGTACTTCTTGACATCAGGATCTTTTATTTGCTTTACATGAGCCGGCCAAGATTCTTGGAGAAAATTCACCACTTCCTGGAGAACTGGATCTTTTCGTGTTTCAGCCACTATCATCTGGTGCATGACTGGAAGGTTGCTGATGGTGTCGTCGAGAATTGCTTTTGCTTCGGATTCGAGATGCACGGCGGCTATCACGTAATCTTCATCTGGTCTACGTTGTGCTGACATCAGTCTGAACAAGAAATCTGAACTTCGTTGTCGAAACGTGCTTGATGTCGAAGTCGTGGAGCAGGAGTGTCAAGGCCTAACAATGCAAGCGGTTTGCTGCGTTTGCTGTATATACCGGAATCCCCTTCTTTGAACCGAAAACCTTGAGGAGTGGTTGAAGGTCGACCTGTTGGAGAAATTGGCGTCCGTAGAGCATTTTGTGGAAACAAGTGAGTTCATCTCTGTTGGTGTTAGTGGACGAGAGGCATGTACTTCGAAGCATCTGCTGCGACGATGATCCCTTTGGAAGAGTGGTAGTGGGTAATAACAATCGTTGATCCAATTCCAGCGGGCATCCTTCTTGAGTAGATTGTCCAGGAGTGCCAGGAGCTTCTTCATCTGCTTGACGAACCAACCGTAGTAATTCACAGCACCAAGGTAAGAACGGAGCTGCTGAACGTTTTTCAAAGGCTGCATCATGGTGATGGCATCCGTTTTCGATGGATCGGGTCGAATACCATCCTTATTCACGAACTCGATCTTGGAGAGAGCGAAACGGAATTTTTCGAGACATGAGTGAAAACTCACGGATACGCTCGAGAACGGCGTGAAGATTACGATCGTATTCCCGCTTGGTGCGATCAGCAATGAGGATGTCATTCAGATATGGCTTGACTCCAGTTATGCCGCCCACCATGCAGTCAACAATGCGCTGAAAAACAGCGGGTGCCGACTTGATTCCACGGGGTTATCGGTGTACTGGAAAAGGCCACGATAACTGTTCACGGTGAGCAGTTTTCCTGATTCCTTCTGCATCTCGACCTGCAGATAAGCGTCGGATAAGTCAAGATGTGTGGTAACGTGCCCTAGCCAGTTCCGCGTAGAGGTCATCAGGATGAGGCAGTGGATGACGGTCACATTCTAGCGCGTGATTCAGCCCCGTCGAATAATCACCACACATGCGTACTAATATGTTGTCCGCCGTGCGTACGACGACTATTAGAGCTACTACCCAGTCCGAGAATGATACCATTGTTCTGTAGCCTTTCGAGTTCTGCATCTACCTTGGGGTGTGCGGCGTACGCCACTGGTCGCTTCGGGCAAAAGGAAGGCGGGCGTCGAGCTAAAGGTTTAGCTTCACTTGCACTTGGTGCACTTACCCAGCGTATTTCTAAATATTTCCGGGAAGTATGGCTGACGTACTGATCTGGATGTTGGTCGGTACGATGTTGCACGGCCTTGACCAAGCTGCTGATCGGTACGGAACAATGATCAAACAGATCCATAGTTTCGATTCCAAAACGTTGATTTCAGCGCTGTCCGAGACTAAAATTTGACCAGTTTTGGTAACATGCTTGATAGTGATCTCGGCTTGGAACTCAGCGAGAATGTTGAGGTTGCCACCAGAAACCGTGACGGCATATTTTTCCGTCGGTTGCGTGGGTGGCTGTCGATGCTCGAAATATTTTTCGATTTGATGGTGATGTCGTGCTGAAGCTTGACTGCTACCCGATTGAGCTCGATCAGGATGAACTTCCGCTTGCTTCCAACGTTGCAAACCATGTGGATGCTTGTCGTTTTGACGAGCCTGTTGCTGGAACAGCATCCTTCCTTGTGCCCCTGTTGCTTGCATCTTAAACATGTGTGCTTAGCGAACGGACACTCACGGATATAGTACTGGGAACCACCACACTTTCAGCATGGTGTTATGAGTACTTTCTTGCCTTCCACAGGATTCTTCAGGTTGCAAGAGAAAATGTTGACATTGCGTGCTTCTTTGTTCTCCACCATCAGTGTGTCCTGCTTGATGCACGCGATGGCATTGTTCCACGAGATTCTCCAGGTTAGCCTTGCTGGTGGCTTCTTCTAGTTCGTTGACTGCGGTTTCGTCGGCTTCCAGCTTTGAAATCAATCTGGCTCGGATGTCCGCATCCCGTGGCGATTGCAGTTCACAGACGAAACGGAGCGCTTTGAATTGATTCGCGGAGAGCTTGGAAAGTTGAAACGCCTCACAGTGTTTGTTCATTATGGCAGCGTACGAGGTGATGTTGTCCGCGTCACTTTTTACGTACTGCAGACAGTAGTAACGGGAATGGAAGACCTTCGAGACGATCTCTTCCAGCGAGTAGTCCCGGGGGTATTTGGGAAGAATCGTATTCACGTACTTGTCTTGCAAAGGTGTGCTTAGCTTCCAGAGATTGGCCGTCGAAGAAAACGCCTCCCTCCGGATCATACTGGAAATCCTGGATTCCGCTTGCCAATGACTCGATGATCTCCTCGCTGCCAGTAATCGGATTGCTTCCAAACTTTTTTTCGATTCTAGTTATAGCCGTAACTAAGGATCCTCCACTGTAGGAACACTCAACCACAACTATTGGTAATTGCGAGAAAACTTTCGACATATTTTGAGGTATTTGGTGAACTTTGAAAGAATTCTAACGTTGTTTTCTACTTTTCCAGGTTAAAAGAAGCTGATCTATCTACTACAGCTAATTCAACGTTAACAGCATAAACGGCATTACCGCACCCATTGGATCATTTGCCCTATCAGCTGATACAAAAAATGGCCAACTTTTCCGATATCATCTATATGAGTTTAGCTTCGATATGATTCTTATCGGCAGATTTATTGTTCTTGAGCTAATAAATAACATCCTTAACCTGCCTTAAACAGGGTGTCTACTCGTTTACCAAAATGAAATTCCCTGATATTTCCAGGTTTTTCCAGGTTTCACAAAATAATTCCAAGTTCAAGAAGTACCGCTTTGCGGGGTGACATTGGGCCTAGGGGGTGACTTTGATTGCCTCTTTTGATGCATCTCATGGTTAGTAGAAACGTCGTAAAACTAATCCATGATCATCTATTGGCTATTTATAATATGTTCTTGAAGCTTGACACATTGTTTTAATTTTTTGGACATTTGCTTGCTGTAAAAATATTGGCCCAAAGCCCAAAGTGGAAAAATGTCACCCCGCACGACGGTACCGTAAATCTGGGAAACATTGATAGTTTTTTCCGAAGGAAACTTGAATATTTGTGCTTGCTGTTTCAAAGGATTAAAATTTATATTTTTAAAACAAGTACTGGCATCCTAGCTGTCGATTGCAGTTTATAGATTTCCAACAGATTTATTTCGAATGGATATATAATTTTTCATATAATCGAAAGTCGGTTTTCTGTTTTGGGGTAATTTTGATAATCAAACAAAATTGAATGAATTAAGGAACATTTATAGGGCATTGCAAACCTCTAGGCGTTTAACGTTATATGGAAATTTCTGTCTTAGATTACAAAAATGATCCCAGTTTGTGAAAATGCTTTTCGTCAAAAAATTTGAGACCATATTCAAGTTCTATGATAACTAGGCTATCAACGATAAGTGATCAACTATTCAAAACTACATCAAATAGTGATCGTAGAACAGATTGTTTGTAAGCGTTTCGAAAATGCTAAAATCGTATCAATTTTTAATATTCGTATATAAAGCCTCAAATCTCGTATAACTTCTGATCTCGCCCTAAAAGCCATTGGTAACCATGTGTGTAGCTCGTTGTTTCTGAGCATTTAAATGGAGTTACATGTTATTTTACAACGGTATGGTAAAGAAATGATCATTCTTTACACGCTAGTGATGTTGGTTTGGATGCTGATTCATTCATTTGCTCAGAAACAACGAGATACACACGTGGTTACCAATGGCTTTTAGGGCGTTATCCCAGATCATGCGAGAAATGTGCTCAAATGTTCTCGATTCAAATAAAAATAGCTCTTACATGAAGTGCCATACTAATATTCTTTAGTTTTGCATTCGTTTTGCTTAGCCGATTAACAGAAATTAGGATATTTCGTGTAGTATGTGGTGGGTAACGCACTATCAAAGTTACCCGCATTATCAAAGATACCCCGTTTTACGGTACTCTAATTTTATATGTCTTAAACAAAATAATGACAAATTGTTAAGGATTTTTTGATTTAATAGCAAATTATACACTTCTAAGAATTTTTAAACGCATGCTAAAGCAAATGAATTTTATTTGCCAACGATGGAGTCTTTTATTGCGTTTGTAAGAAAGTTCGTCGTGAACTGAACGGAACTTTCAAGTACAACAGTGTGCTTCTGTTTTTTGTACTGCGTTCTTGTGCAATAAAAGATTATGCACCATTCATTTCCATGGGCCATTTGGATACCAAGAACAGCTTCATGGGTGCAAAAGTAAAATTTTATTTGGATTCATGACACTATGTTAAAATAAAAACTAAATTTACCGATGTTTTCGCAACTAAGTATACAATTCTGACCTGCAAATTCTTAAAATACCTTAAATTAACTGAATCGTGTTAATGGTTGTTACAAAAGTCATCTGCTCAAGTATATTCCCATCTAAATTAACACAAATAATCCGTAAGACTTTTGGAACGCCGGATAATAGAAACATAGATCATATCAAGCCCCCGGTTAATCGCGCCTGACCTGTATAACATTTAAATGTGGCAATTAAGAAAATGAATTGTTACATTTCATTCGAAAATGTTAAAGTGTTAAATTAACCCTCTTTTTCCCATGTTATTTCCAGATTTTAAATTTTAAAAATTGTGCATGGGGCAGTTTTGGTAGCGACTGAATGTCTTGAAGCTAGGAAATTCAAAAAACTCCTTCCTGAAAAAAGACTACCAACCAAAAAGAGACCAAACGGTAATCAAAACATAAAACGAGTCCTAAAAATAACCAAGAGAAAAAGTTTGATACGACCAGACATTTCTCAGAGAATATTTCTAAAACTTGCTTTGGAAATTTCTCGTGACATAACGACAAATAATTTCTTCAGGTTTGATGAATGGATAGATACCTAACTTTATTTGAGAGAATTTCTTTTTTCTTCGGAAGTTCATTTAGTGATTATTTCCGATGAAATCACTCCAAGAATTTTCCTAAGGAATTTGTCAAAAAAATGTTTTCGATATCTCAAAATAAAACTAGGATTTTTCAAAAAAAATTCCGCAAACAATACCTCAGGGAATGCAACAGGAACTCCTTCGAATATTGTTTCTGTCATTTTTTCAAGAAGACCCTTAGTCCTCCAGGGTTTTATCCGATTATTCTTCCATCGGTTTTTCTAGAACATCCTCCAACACTCAAGTTTAAAACATGTTGAAATATTCAACCAGCAACAACTCCAGATGGGTCCAAGGATTTTTAAGGATTTTGTACAAAATTGTTCATCAGAATTTCTTCAAGAATTTAACTAGAAATTTATTGAAGGATATCTTCAGGAATTACTCCAAAGATTGCTCCTAAGATATCTTTGGAAAGTAATTCAATAATTCTAAAAGATTTCTCAAGGAAGTTTTCAATTTAAAGAAAATTTCATGTATTTCTCCAAGGAAATGTGAATGACATTTTCCAGAAAGCTGAGAATTCGTTGAAAAAAAAATTGTGACGTATTCCTAAAGCAAATTTCGGATAGCTTCTGTTTAAACTTGTGTATGTTCTTAAGTCCATAAGGATTTCTAGAATAACTTGTTCTTGAAGAAATTTTACAAGATTTTCTAGGTTATCGCTAAGATAATTGAAAAAACACCAATTGAATATCTGGTTAATATCCCACAAGATTTTGTGAAGGAACTCCTGGAAAAACATAGGACGAAATCCCAAAAAAATGTGCAGCAATGATCGGAGGATTCCTTGAAAAAAAGTTGTAGTGTTAACTCGTGTGGAACCTTAAATGAACTTTTGAATATTCCCTTGGGATTTTTTGAGTAATTCGTTGAAAAATGTAAGGAAGAACTCCAGTAATCCTTGAATGAAATACTGGATAAATTCCTAGAAAAATTCTAAGAAAACTCAATAATGAAACACAGGTTGAATTTAAGGAATTATTTTAATTGATTTTAGTAGATTCACTCGAATAACTCGAATAAATTTTGAAGCAATTCTTTGGAGTAATCGTAGTTGAAATGGCTTAGAAATTCTTGTCGGGTTTCTTGGCCAAAAACTCTGGAATCAACCTATGCGGGTTTTCTTGGAAAAAAAAATCTGTGCTAATCTTTGGAATATCTCTTATGGTGGTAAGCTCCATCAAAGTTAATACGCCAATCGCGTATTATCCTCGATTTTACTATAGTAAAATCGAGGATAATACGCGATTGGCGTATTAACTTTGATGGAGCTTACCACCATTAGAGTAACGACTAGAGAAACTGGGAGCCCAGATAGCCGTAGCGGTAAACGCGCAGTTATTCAGCATGACCATGCTGAGGGTCGTGGGCTCGAATCCCGCTGGTCGCTCTCAGTTAATAACTGTAAAAGTGCTCATAAGAACACAATCCCAGTTGGGACGTAACGCCAGAAAGAAGAAGAAGAACTACTAGAGAATTCGGTTGAAAAGTCAGTGAAAAAATATATGGAGATGTTTTTGAGAAATATGATAAGAAATTTTGCATAATTATCTGCAATCAATGCAAGGAAAAAAGAGACTTATGGAGACCATTTTGGTTAAAACAAAGACTTTAGAGACCTTTCATCAAAATTAGGGACCTTTTAGTCTAAAAATAAAGACTAATTCTTAAAAAAGAAACCTGCTACCGACCTTAGATATGTTAATCCTTTACTGATTAAATAGAATGATATTGAAAACGTAAATCATGTTTTGGTAATCGACAAAAATCATACTCGAAGGTATCCTCACTGAACAGCTTAATAGCGTGTTGATAGCGGCGCAGCCGAATTTTTTTCAATTGAAGAGAATTTTTATGCAAATAATGGTTGCTCTGGGTTTTGACGCAAAAATCCTTTGTCGTGAACATATTCTGCCATGAATTACTGCCTCAAAATAATTTCCCTGATTGTGATCGAAATACCCTGAGAATTCCAGGTTTTTTCCAGGTTTTTCCAGGTAGTAGACACCCTGTTAAAGTAAGGGTTGGTTGGTTTTCGTCGTCCGCAGTACCTAATTGCCAGCGCTCTAATTACCATTCAGGTGTTCATTTAAGTGTTGCTACCACCCTTCGACCACCGCACGTTCGTCCGTCAAGATTCTCCCATCCTATCCCTGCACATCTCGGCTCGAAGCTGTTGTGCGTTTCTTGAGACCGGCACATCTGTTCCGTTGCCTTGGTCTCTGTTGAGTAGTGTTATAGGTACCTGTTTGTAAGTACATTTCCAAAAAAAAATGAAATCCGCCGCCGTAATTGTATGACGCTCTATAAAGACATGTTCTGCTACCTTAGATTTGAAACCGTGAGTCATCCCCATGCCTATCGTCTTCTGAGCTTTTCCTGCAGTGACGACAACTGATTTTGTAAACACCAGCCTTGTTCAGTGTGTATACCGGATCCTTGGTAGAGCCTAACGAAGTCTTAAGATGGTCGTCTCAGCTGGAAAACACCAAATCGATTCCGAAATGCCTTAGCTTTGGGCGGAGCTGATTGCTGATGTGTTTGTCATATGGGATGGAGACTCTCTTCATGGGTTCGGTGATGGGGGTGTTGTCAAAGCACTCCAAATGTGCTGTCTTTCCTTTTTTCGATGATGGCTTTTATCGTCCTTTCCTTGTATCCGTTGAACCTTGCCGTCTCGTAGATATATTCCAGTTCCTTGGTCATTCCGTCTTCGCTGAGGGGTAGAGTCTGCATCCTGTGAATCATGTGGTGAAATGATGCCATCTTATGCTGGAACGAATCATTCGATGTTTAGGGGATGACTCGCTGGGTGTTTGTAGGCTTCCTATAGATTTAGAAGTTGAACGATGAACTTTTTGCCCTGATGACAAATAGATCCAAAAACGGTAGTTTTTTCTCCTTCTCCTCCTCGTGGGCGAACTTGGTATCCTAGTGAACGCTGTTGATTGTATTCAAAATTCTAAGTAGATCCTTTCGCTTGATAACGCGGAATCTCTACAATTTATCCGCAAACATACCTCGTTTCTGTAAATTTTTCTCAAGACTCTCCACGAATAGTTCGCACAAAAACAGGGAAAGAAGGTTTTCAATGGAGGCTTTTTTCGTCTACTTGTAGAAGTTTTCTCGAAATTGAAGGTAGTTCTCGTCCATTTACAAGCTTACCGACTTTTTCTTTCTATGCAGCATCCGTACTTTGGGGTTATAACCAGAGAAGATTTAGGGAATCCTTTACTGGAACGCTGGAGAAAAGAGCCGTTACGTCTAAATAAACTATCATCTCGTCATCCTCGATGTTTCCTGACTAATAGTTTCTGGTAGATTTTTACCTGACCTAGTGGGGAAGGCATACTCTGGAATTGTCGCCAGATCACGAGTGAGAGATCCGTCTCCCGCAATTTTTCTGGTTTGTGAACTTTCTGAAGTCATTGGATTCGTGGAAGAATGGTTTCTGCCTGTTTCAAACCAGCCTTCTCAGAGATCGCTTTGCAGTCCTTCAGAGTTTTGTCCGTAAGCTTGATGAGTCCGGGTGTTGAATCCACTCTCAAATGTCGGTAGGGACCTTCCTTTATCTTCTTCGACATTTATTCGTCGTAATCCGGCAAGGCAACGGCAATACATGGCTTTTCAACTTGATATCAACAAATCGTTCCCGTGATGTACCTAACAGCTTTTAAATTTTAAGTTTCTACAAAAGAGGAAAGGGAATTATGACTATACCTAGTTTAAATATATAATATGTGCATACGATGGATTTCTTCAAGTCGAGTCTAGTACACGACACTTACAGTTGAAGTCGAAATACGCGTATCTTGTCAAAGGATACAAACTCTAGTGGAATTAAATGGTATAGTACTAAGTTTGGATTTTCATTTATTTATAGGCATTCCACTAACAGCTCGAAGATTTATTATATTTTTATTGTTTTTGAGATTTTTTCGAACTCTTTGATTTAAAATCAAATTTCGGGTGTATTTTGTTTTCCGTTAGAAAGAAACAACCCCAGTGTTAAAACGTAAAACTCCTGTGGCGTTTTTGGCAACTAAGTTTGAATATGATGTAGCCGTTATTTGTGTAGGAAAATTGATCTAAGTAGGTATTAACAACAACAAAATTCATGTTATCAAAAACAAGATTTTATCACAAACTACAGGGCCATATTTTATGAATAAAGTTAATCTGACGGGAAATGTCCATGAAGAAGTAATTAAAATCTAACGCAAATGTATCTCAAATAAAAATTTAAACCGTAAATTGAACATATTAAAAAGTTTACTTACCAACTTGATGATCTTGGGCAGACGCTTCCGAACCTCACTAGTGGAAAGATACGCAGAGAAAGAAAGAATCAATTAGTATTCATTCGTATTCCCCTGTTCCCATTCCGATTTCCACTGCTGTGGCAGTACGCTCCACAGCGTTTCTGCAAGCGTCCAATTCAATTTCCGGTTTGCTGGGTGGTGGCGTTTTCACACGACCTCATCGACTGTTCCGGTGAAACAGTCCCGTTCAAAAGGAAGCTTCCGCAGTTGGCTTATCTGCAGGTGTTTCCGATTATTATTGTAGTTGAATGCAAATTTTGCCTGGATATGATGGTAAGATCGTTCTATTCTAAGCTAATTTTGGAATATTTTTAAATGATTAGTAGAGTCCTAAGGTGTGCCCTAGCAATGTGTATTTCTTGGATTCTTTCTTCAAGTTTCTTAGTATTTTTTCTTGTTTTATTTTTTTTTTTTTTTGTTTGTTTTCAAACTATTTTCGTTTTTTGTTTGATTTTTTTGTGTTTTTTTTCGATTACTTCTTTTGCTCCAAACGACTCATCCTCGGACTGATTTCCAGCTCGATTCCCCCTATTACTTGACCAATTCTTGCGTTCTTGTTTCAACATTCAGTGCTTCCCGTATGTAGGTTTTCTGTGTGCCAAATCGAACTTTCTCAGCGTCCATTGCATTTCAGACACATGAGAATTCACCCAGCCCAATGGGGTTCCCCATTTCCCTCCCAATCCATCTGTTCGTCGTGGATATCGAATGGCGACGACCAGTAGTCGACCTTGTTGCTTGTGATTCTCGGAGTATGTCGACTATTTGCCTCTAATGGCCACCGATTCCGTTTTGATTCATAATGGTAGCTTATCATTTCATAAGAGTGATGACCGCCGGTCATTGACTGTTTGATGGCAATACTGAGCTAACTGCAAGACACACTTTGTACGTTTTCACCCGTTCAACGAGTTGACCACTTTTCTGTTCGATCGTGGATAACGTCCGGAGTGTCTGTGCTAGTTATCATCCGATAGATGATTACCACCAAGTTGCTTTGGTACCTACGGAATCGTGCTTTGGTTTCGATTTGGTTTCTGATTCAATGTCTGTTCGTTGAGTTTTGAGCTATCAGTCCGTGGAAGTCTTTTAAGAGCGGTAATCTTAGTTGTACTCTTTTTTTTAATTATTTTTTCGTTTGAGAAACCATCGGAATTACAATATTTTTATATCCTAAGTAACTTTAAATGACAGTATTCTGTGTTTTCCAAGTTTAATGTGTCCAAAGTATGTATTCTTAAGCTTAACAAATCCTAAATACAGCAGATCAGTGCACAATTTGCATTGCATTCATTTGAATTGTTTTGTGGATCCAGCAAGACAGAACCAACTGATCGCTTCCTGAACCATTCGTTTCGATGCTCATGAAATTGAATTGCAAGCTTACAGTTGTCTATAAGTGATGTATGGGAAACTTTAAAAAATGTGTGACCATGATTGAGTCAGTCGAACACTACTTCATCAGTTCTTGATCATTACACAGCGGAGCATTATCATTTTTGCGTGTCTTCAAAATATGTGTTTTTAGTGAGTTTTTGGTTGCTGAATTTGATATCGCTGTCAGAAATGATCCAGTACAAAAATCGGCATACAGGTTAGTAAACTTGCATGCAAGTTAACTCTAATCGATATATAATGCATGTTTACAAATAATATCTCAAAAATCAGACGTGGTATGATATTTTAGCATACAGTAACCCTAAATTGAGCTTATACCGATATTTTTATGCTTGGGGCAAAAACTGTTGTGCTGTGTTATTATTATTATCTTTGTTTAAGTGGTTTTTCGTCTTTGGCGAATTCGCCATTACTATTATGCACTTTTAGATACTTTCAGATGAAATAATGTTCGAATAACTTTTCTGACTGATTTTGATTAGGTAACAGATCGTCCCCTTGATGCTACAACTAGATAACTCTAAATTTGAAATTTTTGACTTCAATATGCCAAAACATTATTCTTAATTAGACTGCAAAATATCCGCAGCTCATAAGCGTGTGATTCAAAATATACATGTTGAAGTTTAATTCTCAATCATTTTCTCTGCGATTAACCATCACCTTGTAAAACGGTCATATTTTTAAAGTTACACATCCCAAAATTTTGATTTTCGAGTTATCTAGTTGTAGCATTAAGGGGACGAGATTGTGTTCGAATTTCATCATCAAAAACCCAATTAAATTTCGTGAAAAGTTCACATTTATACAAATCAAACCCTCTGTGTTTAAACTGTCCTTCAAACATTCTGCTCACAATCCATCATTGGGTCGCAGTAAACCTGTATCCGCTCCGGCTTTCGGATTATTCAACAGCGCTTCCGCTGCCGCCGCTCGAGGCTTCAACCATCCGCCCAAAGAATCCAAAGGAGCTGCCACAGATTTACCTTTAACCTCTCTCTCTCTCTCCCTTAAGATAGGGGGTCCAAAAACAAAATTGTCATCATCACCCACAGTCACTTGCGCGCACTGTCTTCAACCCATGTCATCAGTTGGACCGTTTTCCGGAAGCGGAAGGAAGTCCGGTTTCACAACAACACTAACACTTAGAAAATCCGGCGAAACAGAGGCACCGAAAGCACCACCGGAACCTACGAAATACCTGATGTAGACGGTTTGGTCCTTGATGCGGTCCTTCAGCGGGTTGCCCTCCAGGTTGATCTCCACCAGGGATAGCGCCTTCAGGCAGTCCAGCGAGGTGACGTACGGGATCTGAAAGTAGAAGGAATTGGTGAAACTCATTTTACCTTTAAAAATTCTCAAAATTATTATTACTTAAGTTATTATCACGAGATTACTATTTGAGGCTCTTGAAAAATCAACCAGAAATTCTTCTTAGGGTTTCTTCAGCGATTTCTCCAAAGATTCTTCCAAAAAGGAAGTCCTCAAGGAAGTCCTTCCTCTACAGATTATTTCAGATTCTTAAAAGAATTTCTCTAGAGATTAACCCCTCTACCGCCAGCCTATTTTTTTACCGCAATAAAAATATTCAAACCTTGATAACTTTTGATTCTCGATATTTTAGCATCATTTTTTTCACAAATTTTCAAAAACCACTTCTAGTTTAAGGGCCCTATTTCATAAGTCGAGCCGATCAAAATGACTCGACTGGAGTCACTGTCGACCGAAATATTTGCTCGACTCGGCTCTGTCACTCGAGCTTTTCGATAATTGTCACTCTATGTGACTGCATTACTATGACAGTCGACAGGTGACATCTGAAATATGCCTGCTTACTTTGATCGACAGTGATTACAGACGAGTCACATGAATTTGCTCGATTTACAAAATAGACCCCTAAGAATCTATGTCGATAGATATCGATTGGTGATCTTATTCTAAGGGGTCTATTTTGTAATTCGAGCGGATTCTCGTGACTCGTCTGAAGTCATTGTCGAGATCAAAGCAAGCATGCATATTTCAGATGTCACCCGTCGACTCCCATACTAATCCAGTCGCATAGAGAGACAACAGTCGATAAACTCGAGTGACAGAGTCAAGTCGAGCGAAATTTTTGGTCGACATCGATTCCAGTCGAGTCGTTTTTGATCGACTCGACTTATAAAATAGGGCCCTCAAGATATTCCGATGTTCCTTGGGGGACCGGGTTGGGTGACAAAACGTCGAAAGACAAAGGGGTCTATTTTGTAATTCGAGCGAATTCACGTGACTCGTCTGAGGTCATTGTCGATCAAAGTAAGCATACATATTTCAGATGTCACCCGTCGACTCCCATAGTAATCCAGTCACATAGAGTGACAACTGTCGATAAACTCGAGTGACAGAGCCGAGACGAGCGAAATTTTTGGTCGACAGTGACTCCAGTCGAGTCGTTTTTGATCGACTCGACTTATAAAATAGGGCCCAAAATGTCGAATGCCAAAAAGTCGAATGCCAAAACGTCGAAAGGACAGAACGTCGAAGGGACAAAACGTTGAAGGGACAAAAGGTCGAAAGACAAAATGTCGAATGCCATAATGTCGAATGTCATGATGTCGAATGCCAAAACGTCGAAAGGAAAAAACATCGAAGTGACAGAACGTCGAAATAAAAAAAATGCGAATGTCTGAAAGAAAAACGTCGGCCTATTCGCTTAATAAGCTATAATAAGAAAATTGATAAAAATCATGAAATTCAAATACTTAACAATATTTTGAATAGTAAAATATATTTTTCCGATCTTTTTACCATACCGTACTACAGTAAAACCTCCACGAGTCGATATTTCGTGACTCGATATTGACTCATGAAACCATACTAAAAACAAAATTTAATTGTTACTAAAATGGTAACCTCAAACAGCTACCCGTATTATACCTGTTCCTACTCGATACTTCCATGAGTCGATGGTCTTCAGATACCGATCCAAAAAGGTTTAACTGGTCTTGGAAAGTATACCTAAACATCAAATTGAAAATAGCTAAAACTTGTTGAAAAACTTTAAGATTTTTTTAAATCTCCAGGTTATAAAACAATAATTTGAGCTTCTCATTGAAGTACTAATGTTAGTCAAACATTGAGAGGACTTGTATCGCATGTTTTCGAGTTTAATATTTTTGCGGTACCGCCACCTAGTCGCTGGTTGGCCAAATCGACTATTTTAAGCAATGAGTGTCGTTAATGTTAATGTTCGTGCTTACTGCTTTCGACGTTTTGTCTCTTCGACGTTTTGTCCCTTTCGACGTTTTGGGATTCGTCGTTTTGGCATTCGACGTTTTGTCTTTCGACGTTTTGTCTTTCGACGTTTTGTCTTTCGACATTTTGTCCCTAAACCGGGGGACCGACATTCTCTATATAAAATGTTTTTAGCAGCCATTTTGTTTTACTTCAATTTATCAAAAAAAATAAATATGGGCTACACAAAGCTAGTTGATAAGGAGCTACTCTGAAAAAATCATATAAATTGTTTTTTTTTTAAGTTTCTAAGATCTTTATATGACCAGCGTGGTACCAGACACATGAATGCTCATTACTTAAAGACGGTTGCACCAAATTGCTTCTCTCACAACATACTCTCATTAATGTATACTGCTTCGCGTTAGAAAATGGGTTAACCAACGTGCGAAGTTCGGTTTTTGACCAACTCTGCCGCGTCGCAAGTCGATTCTTAATAGTGCGCATAATGCACACGGTGAAGGGCATAGATGCGCACTATAGCGAAGTGACTCGCGACGCGGCGAAGTTGGTCAAAAATCAAACTTCGCACGTTGGTTCATCCATTTTTAGTCGCGAAGCAGTATATTGTTCCGAAGAGTATCCAGCTTGTTACGCTAACATGCTATAAATTTTTGAATCACCCTTGTTTGACATTTCTTGCATACACCATAATTTTTATGGTTTGATCGAAGCAAGCTAAGCAGGGAAAAAAAATATGTTGACAAAGAAACGCCAAGCATGAAATATTTTGCTTTTGGAAATGGAATTGATCCTTTTCAAATTGCGTATTTTATTCCAATTGTTTTATTATTTTAGGTCTTTGTACAACGGTAGGCCTGCAGGAACTTGTGGCATTGGTTCAAATTTAAGAAGCCAAAAACTGATTTATCCAAAGATTGAACATCTTAAAATACACGCGGGCTTTCACTGCAAGACAAATGTTTGGTCGCTCTTTGACAATCTGGTTCGGAAAGAAGTTGGGAGTTAAGCATCGAATGTGTGCCGTGTACATAATCTTTATTTTTACATTAATCTGTTCTATTCCAATGGACTGCGTCGATTTTTTACCGCTTATGTGGGCTTTTGGAAGGTCTCTCGCCCGTAACTACGTCTCAAGTTGCGGCATATGATGCATGCTATTTTGAAGCACACTGACTGTTTATAACAAAGTATTTAATTAACCCTCATTTGTGATGAAGGTTAACAAAATGTTTTTAATAGTAATCCATACAATTTTCTAATCATTTATTGGAGATTTATTAGGATAAGAAACTAAATCTGCGATTTGTTGATTTCTTCCAGGAACAAATTTTGATCTTAATCAATCACCACGGGACTTTTTTTGTTTGAACCAATTATGAGCAAACATGTGTTATTCTATCGAGTAATTAAATTGAGAAGGAAGCTTTCATACGCAAAATATGGTTCTGTACTATATTTTGAACGTCGAAAAGCCTCATTAGAAGCATTGTGTTTTCTGCTGAAAATGTGAAAAGATATATTATATAGCTCACTTTTATAACATTTCATCAATAATGACGGCTCCTCTGTAATCCACTTAAAAATCTAAAAAATATGTGAAAGAAATTAGTTAAGCACACTAAAATAAATGAGAGATTCGAAATACGGGTCCTGAGTAAATTTCAAAAGCTTTGAAAATTTTTGACATTTCAATCAACAAACTAGAAATACTGCCTACTTAGATTTAACTCTAAAATCTGTAGGCAAGAAATGTTAAAAGCGAATCACCCCTAGTTGCTTTATGGCTAGCTTAAAAACCTGGATATATCCGAATACGATGAAAAATCTGTAGCCTGATATATTTGCGTGGGTTATAGCTACGCGTCGGTCCCCCAAGGATTTTCGGAATACCTCAGGATTTTGTTGACCAATGAACAATATTGACACAGATACTAGAAGAGTTTTTTGAGAACTTGTTAAATAATGGTGCAAAAATATCGAGAAACAAAAATGTTATCGAGGTTTGAAAAATTTTAATTGTAGTAAAACATAAAGCTGCCGGTAGAGGGGTTAAACCAGAAATTTCTGAAGATGTTTCCCGATTTGTTTGTTCAAGTATTGTTTCTGGGTTTATCTTTAAACTCAATAACTGTGTCTCCACGGTCCACCTTTGGATTTTCTCAAAGATATTAACCAAGAATTGCTTTGGAATTGAACCGAATAAACTAGGTCAAATTTAGTTTTAGGCCTAAATAATTAAAAAAACAGGGAGGTAGGCTTTAGAATTACTCCATTTTCTCTCTTGGGTATACCTACAAGAATTCTTTCCTGAACTCTTTCAAAATGTCTTGCTATTCCATTAGAAAATTCTTTTGAAACTATATAAAAAGAATTCCTTCATCGATCACCCTAGGGATTTTGACCAAAATATCTCCTCAATTTGAAATGTTCTTAGAAATCATCATGAATTTCTCTAAAGATTCTTTGAGAAACCATCAGGACATCTGGAAATATTTAAAAAAAAAAAATCAGGATGGTCCTAACTCCTCCAGGGCTTTAAAATTACTAGGTTATTCCATGTTGGAATCCCTAAAACAGGGTGTCTACTCATTTATAAAAATGAAATTCCCTGAGATTTCCAGGTTTTACCAGGTAAAAAAAATCCAGGTTGTATAAATTCTCCAAAATGCATAAATGATTAACGAATAGTTCATTTTACATGACTAAAATTTATTTTTAAAATGTATTTTACATTTTTATAAACAAAATTTTTATTCTCGGTTTGTTCTAAACGTGTAAACAGCATCAGAAAAACAATTATTTTCATCAAATGATCTAAAAATACCTCAAAAATAGAGATGAAGAAAATAGTCTATCCGAACTTAAGGAAAAAATCTTTCCCTTGAAATGGGATTTTGAATTATAGACATCAGCGATACACCCACAAAAGTTCTCTAGAGGGCGTTTTGTTTTTTTTTTAGATTTTGTCTTGGGGAAATTGGGTCTGGTAGCGTTTGATCGTCTTGGAAATAGAATTTTAAATACCTCTTGCCTGAAAAAAAAACAGACATGAACCAAAAAGAATATAAAACAGTCATGAATCATGAATACGAAAAGAAACCCAACTTGAACCACGTCATGAGATTTTGGTTCCTCATTTGAACGGACAGTCCTCTAAGAATGAATTTAAGAATTTTTTGGGAGTCCTTTGACGTTACGACAAGTTATCCTGCTTGTTTTACTGTGGATTTTTTTCACATCTCACTCCAACAATCTCACGAGAGAACTTTTCCAAGAAACTTCTAAGATGCTTTTCCAAGAATTTAGTTTTAGATACCTTCAAGAACTCAATCTGGAGCTTTTCTGGGAATAACCATAGAAACTACTTCGGAGATTCCATCAGGACTCCCTCCAAAGACCGTTGGAGAAATTTTCAAAGGAAGTCTGAGGTTCTCAAGAAATATATCCATTGATTTCCCTAGGACTTTCTTCAACATTCCCGTTTAGCGCATCTTCAAAATTCAAAATTCATTCAGTAATTCCTGTTATTTTTTTTTATTTCCCAAAGAAATCTAAAAAAATCTAGTCTGTCTTCCAGAAATTTCTCTAGGAAAATGTGAAGGGTTTGATTCAGATTAGTTTGGAAGAAATTTTGAGAAAAATCCGCATGGAATTTCTATAGAAATTTTTAGTTTGTTTTCTAAGTATGCCTTGATGAATTCTTACGAGGATCTCTGAAAATACTACTGTATTCTTGATAAAATTATTCTTAGGATTTTCTAATACGAAACCTTGAATGAAATTTTGAAGAATCCATGGAGATTGGAAATATTATTTGAAAAATTATTAAACAAATGTATGAACCACATCAATAATAGTTTATAGAAATGCCGAGAGAAAGTTCTGGAGGAACTTAATGAGGAGTTCCAGGTCAATTTTTTTTTGATGGATTCTTGGAAAAAAAATCATAAAATATTTTATCGAATAATGTCTGAAAGAAATAATTCTAACCAATTTTATAGAATACATATGAAAAATGAAAAAATCGGCATTATCGAAACTATGAAAAAAAAAAACCTTTGTAGAAGAACTTCATTCAGATACGTGATAAATCTCATAGAAGTAACAACTGAAAAAATCGCTGATCTATGTGAAAATTACTAGAGGTAATAATGTTGCAAAGCTCTACGATTTTCTTGAAAAAAAATTTGAAGGAATTCATTACTAGAATACCTGAAGCATTCCTGGAAATTTCCTTCAGAATTTGTGGAATAGTCGAAAAACATTTTTCTGAACAAATTTAGATTGTTTTCAAACAAGTTTCATATGCTCATGAACAAAACCCAACTTTCTAATCTTAAGTTAGGATTAGAGGTAAGCAAGAAGTTAAGATAAGGATGAAATTATCTACGCATGTTTTATGTCGGATAAATAAAAATCGTTAAACAAAATTTGAAGACTGAACATATCTAGTAGCTTCTTGATAGCGGCGTAGCCGAAAATTTTTATGATTGAAAAGATTTTCTGTCACAAACAGGATATATTCTACCTTGTATCACTGATTCAACTAAATTTCCCTGATTATGGCCGAAATTCTCTGAGAATTCCAGGTTTTTCCAGGTTGAAAAAAATTCCCTGATAATTCCAGGTTTTCCAGGTTTTACCAGGTAGTAGACACCCTGTAAAAGTAATGTTTATTTTTTTTTTTTGAAATCACTAAGAAAATTTCTAATGCTTTTCCTCGAGGAGAGGATACTGGAGCCTATACAATTATACATAAGAGTGCACTGCAAGAATATGGAAGAAAAAGACTTCAGAGACCATTTTGATTAGAATAGAGAGTCTCTAAACATTTAAATGGAGACCAAGTGTTTGAAAAGAGACCTGCCATCAGCCCTGCACCATGTTTTCCTACACAGATTCCCCAAAAGATTCCTCAAATAATATCATTGAAAATATTTCCAGAGATTTCTTCGAAATTTCCTTCAAGGTTTTCTCCAAGAAAATCTTTAAGCTTTCCTCAGAATGTCCCCAGAAAATCCACCAAGTATGGAATTGGATCCTATTCTTGGCGCTTCGGATTCATTCCCGAAGATTTTTTTTTTTGACTATTGGGCTTAATAATATACCCGGCCACAACATGCACTATATCAGTGGTTCTCAAACTTTTTGAAATTGCGGCCCCCTTAGAAGGTCTACAAACATCTTGCGGACCCCTGATAATGTATTATCTTGAAATAGAAGCTTATGCTAACGAAAGATTTGCCCATAGTGTAACTCAATTGAACGAACCACAAATTAAGAACCAAACTAAATGACTGAAATAGCTACATCTTACAAGATTTTCACGAAAGATCTTGTTAAGCACCAAACATATCAATTGGATCCTGTTCACAATATAAGTGGAAACTACCAAAGATCTCAGAGTAAATGAATACATTTCCTTGGCAGACAAACCCAAACATTGCGCCGTTATAAAAGAATTCGGCTATGATCATGTCGGAAACTTCAGTAGAAAATTAGCCAGGAATCTACCAAGTACAATTCTGGACTGAACAAAATACGAATTGGAAACCTGGATCTTAGTATTCTAAATACAAAGAAACCTCCCATTTTGACCATTGTTGCATGAAAAAACAGCCAATAATTAACCGTATTTACCAATATAAATGGTATCAGAAGGAGTTTGTAGAAGATTTCTTCATGAATCTTCTAAGAAGATTTTCGAAAAGATATGATATATTTCCTTGGATATTTTCCAGTAATCCAAGGAGGCGAAAAATTAAAACAAAATATAATATAGGCCCAAAACTTAGCTCCGGAAGCTGCTATTCATATTTTAGAAAAGAAGCTCTTTTTTATGAGTAAACCATCAGATTAGAAATTTCACAAGAAACTACAGTCGCCTCTCCACATCTCGATATCGAAGGGACCATCGAGATAGGGAGAGATCGAGACAAAGAACAAATTTTTGATGAATACTAGATTGAAAAACACTCCGTTGTCAAGAAAGTAATACACAAACAGACGTTATTTTGCGCTCCTAATTTGTTTTTAATCCTAAAACTTTGGTCTAGTAACCTTCGATATTGGTCATAGCGACATACGGAGAGAAAATTGAGATCGAAAAATCAACAGAAACAGATCGAGATATGGAGATATTGAGATAAGGAGGATATCGAGATATGGACACACTTAAATTATTTCACCGACCTTAGTAAAATTTTTCGCCGAGAACCCAACAGCTGAGAATTCGGTAATGTTCAACGCCGAATTTCAGAACTTATTTTACCGAGATTTCGGCAATCCAAATTTTTTGCCGAGATCTCGGCGAACATTACCGAGATTCGGTAAACGATTACCAAGATCTCGGTAAAAAATTTACCGAGAATCGTCAAATTATTACCGAGATATCAGCTGTTGGGTTCTCGGCGAAACCGTTTAAGTGTGGAGAGTGAAAATGTATGCAGACTGAAGGGACTTATGAAATCATCGACATAGGGTGCAATATCGAGATGTAGAATATCGAGATGTGGAAAGTCGACTGTACTATGAAAATTTACAACAGCTCTAATAAAAACCCTGCTGATAGATTTAAGAGGATTCCGCCAATATTTTGAGTGGTAATAGCGAATAATTTCTGGCCACGAAGTTAGTAATGAAGATTGTTGGTCAAATCTTGCTAGAAAAAAACAAAACAAAATATGCCAGGAATCTTAAATAGATACCTCCAGAAATGATCTAAGTTTCATTTTGAAGCTCGCATTGATATAAAATATACAAGCAACGCAGGTAAGGACGTTGAAAAACGCACAAAAACCTGCGATTCGGTAATGATGAACTCTAGTAAAGTAAACTAAATAAGAGACTACTCACATCTATCTATCGATCAAAGAGCACGGCACACATTTACAATGGCTTCGAGGACCCCCTGGAATGTCGTCACGGCCCCCTGGGGGTCCGCGGACCACCGGTTGAGAACCCTGCACTATATTGCAAAAGTCGAGGGCTGAAAGCCTCGTTAATAAATGCAATAGCATCAGTAATAACAATTCTGCCTTAAAACTCTCCTTATGCCAAAGTAAATTATGAATGTGTCTAATAAAATCTTTATCCTATACCCAGGTTTTTTGTCCAAGGGATTCTCTTCAACGATTTTCCCGCTATGTTTCTTTAGGGATACCTTTAGTAGTAAATTCATGAATGACAACACAAATATTTTGTAGAATTCTTCAGGACGGTTTTTTTTTATTTCTTGGAATGGAAATCTTCATTCTTTTTTTCAAAGTCCCCTTAATTAATTATTCCAGTAACTATTCCTTAAATGCCTCGAGCAGTTCCTACAAAAATAACTGAAATGTTTGTTTTTTTTTCCAAAACTTACTTTATATAAGTGATCATAGTGATAAGTTTGGTCCTTGCAATTGCGCGAGGTTTCGTAAATGAAACATAATCTCTATCTGGTAAGAAATTTAAAAATTCGAAGAACATTGGTGTTAAACTTTTTCGTAGTCCGACTGGAACGCGGCTCGACTGAAATTATATTTCATCTTAGTTGTTATTTATAATTCGTAACATCATTAATACTTACAATTTAGTTTTCCTATGGTTGAGCGTATTGAACCTCAAACTGGTATGGTGCGATGGGATTATCACAGAAGGCCGAATCACAAAAGGCCGAATACATTCTAGCCTACCACAAAAGGCCGAATGCACAGAAGGACGAATTACAAAAAGCCGAATGCACAGAAGGCCGAATCACAAAAGGCCGAATCACAAAAGGCCGAATCACAAAAGGCCGAATCACAAAAGGCCGAATCACAAAAGGCCGAATCACAAAAGGCCGAATCACAAAAAGCCGAATCACAGAAGGCCGAATTAATGTTACAAACCTAAAAAATAAAGCTTGGATATGAAAAGAACAAGTCCATGCTTTTTTAAATGCAGTCATGTTAATAAACAGTGCAAAATTTACATGCGCATTGAGGATAGAGGAACTGAGGCGGCAGAAGGCTGCCGAAGTCTCAGATATACGAAGGTTGTGTATAGCATCTATTCGGTGTCATGCAAATAGCAAATCCAGGCGTTTGCCCAGAGGCGTCGCGTGCTCAAATAAGCCACCTGTGCAACAACAAGAAAAATATATTTTTTTAATTGGGTAAATAACGCCTATGTAAACGGTAAACTGGTGATTAACTGGATTTTGCACGTTTCAGCTACAAAACGTATCAGAAATAACAAAATGTATCAATGTGCAAATACGCATTCTTGCATTTAGTAAAATAACTGCAGTGTGCGATTTTTTTTCTTCGATTTATTGGTACGTTTTACTTGATTTGCAAATGTTTTCATCTGCATATTAATCTCGTGTATCCGGCAGGAATATAGAAAAAAAAACACTATTTTTTTAAATAATTTTCTTGGTCACTTAGGCATTACAACTAATATGTGAATATATGTGTATTGTGCTCTGCAAGAAAAATCCACGGAATGCGATTAACTGAAAATGTTGATATATCGTCGCAGTGATAATAAAAATTACCAAATGTTTCAAATTAAGATAATTTCAAACATTCGCGTCCTTGAAGAACGAAAAAATTCAAACCTACTTGAATGTTGACGTTGTGCGCATATCTGCGCGTTATCGCCGCCGCTGGATGTGGATTTAAAATGAGCAATACTTACTTGAATTGTATGAATGCAGCGTAAGAACACATCGCGAATGATTTGTACGCTGCCCGCTTCGGTGGCGAGTCGAAAATCCCGTTAGAAAGGTTAATCTTTCTTTAAAAACAACATAAATCCCACAATAAACTAAAGAGAAAACAGATATGAAATCATCTATTATTAAAATATGGAAATTGGAGCAGTCTACGGAGAAAAAATAAGTGCGCTAATTCCATTGATAATACATTCTTCCTGAGCTTTTATCATCTTCCTCAGCTTGTTCAAATCGGTTGGTTGAACCTAGTGATCCTTTATAGAGAGATAAGCGGAAGCTGACATTTCTGTCAAAGTGTGAGCCAATCGAGCAGCGAGAGCTGTCAAAGTGTGAGCCAAACGAACATGCGTTATGTTTGTTTTGAACTTTTCTTGAAGAGTAATGTAATCCGCTTGAAATTATTTCGGTAAAAGTAATTTTGCATGAAGCAAAAAAAAATTAAATGTTTTACTTTTTTGAATTTTTGTCAATGCGATTTTTAGTTGTTGATTTTTTTCGGCTGTTTATTAGTTTTGATATGTAGCTCAAAGATCTATAACGAAACAAAATGCACTTTTTGGCAATGAGGAAGTCATGTCCGTGTTACAATATTATTCTCGACGCCGAGCAAAATCAGCACTGTTGGTCTGTTGCCAAATCATTCCATTTTACTTCCGCTTATCTCTCTATAAAGGATCACTAGTTGAACCTGTCGAGAGAAACCGATTTCGTATTGCATGAAAGTTAGCACCGTAAAGCATGCAATTTGCACTCTAAGAACACTCTATTTCCATATTGACTGCGCTAACTTCACCAAAGACCAGAATTGATTAGTTTATCATTGTATTAATCGAATTTACGTATGCAAGGTATGCATTCGAATTGTTATAAATTTGATTTTAATTATTAAAACCTCTCATGTTATACTGTGGATATCCTTCTAAGTTGATGTAAATATATCTGGATGGACATTGGACATCCGATCTATTCCGAACAAAATACATTCTATTAGGAAACTTCTTAGCGTGCACCAATCTTTCGGAAGGAGAAAAAGTAAAACCTGTTCAACTTCTTTCGTTGAACGGGTTGTTTCCACACATGTATGCTTTTGAGCGTGTACAGATTACTAAGCTGTGAATGTATGTGGTACCTTAGTTATATGGGATTTGGTTCAACAGAAGCAGTTGAACAGGCACAGTACTGTCTCTTCAACTTTTGCGCTGCTGTCTTTGGTGAAGTACCACGCTTGTGCTGTGGATATCAAGCGAACTTTTTACATGGTGCGTGAACTCAGCACACTACGCGATCGTTCTGTGTGCCTTGGGACAATTGCTATGCTACTTTCTATGTAATACGTATGAACCCACACTCATGATATTTTAAAATTTGTTGAATTTGATTTACTTTTTTTAAATTAGTTGTACGATTTTGATTCAAATGGTCTACCTGTTCAATGAACGGGTTGAACAGGTTGACCAGACGCCTCTGCGTTTGCCCGGTATAATGCAAACAGAGGATGTTTTTCCATTTTTAGGTCCGACGAGCGACAGCGAGTTCGGACAGCAAGCGTTTGCCCGGTATAATGCCAACATAGTCTTTCACGCAACAAGCAGGAGAATGATTTCTGAGATGTATAACAAGTGTTTAAGTGATCATAAGAATACTAAGTTTACTAACAATACTTTTCATCACACAGTGCCCGTACGATTTTGACTTGGTTTAAATTTGGCAACACGGAAATTCATGTACCCAAAAATGGATCATGGTCAGTCATAAATCCTGTCAATTCCAATTGTTCTATGGGCCTTCTTAAGGTTAATTTAATTCGTGGTCATTATTACGGTGATACAAGTTTTAATAAAAACAACCATTACATTTTGGAACGTTTCATTTTAGGCAACATGAAAATTTTTGGCATGTTGCCAAAATCGAACAGGCACTGTAAACCCTTTTTTCGCAAGGTATTTACACTTATATTGTACAAAACACAACAGCGCAACTACTTAAGCTCCAATTATAGATATTTTTGGGTTTGTCAGCTAAGAATAGACCAGCTGACGAACCCAAAAAACACTAACCATACACTCTTATTCAGCTAGTAATGTTCATTGTGCATCTTGTCCCGCTTTACCCTACTGTAAAAATTTCCTTTTTTTGTAGAAAAATGTGCTGAATGTTTGTAGCTTTCACTAGAATTTATTTTAAAATTTCGGCCTTCCGTGATTCGGCCTTTTGTGATTCGGCCTTCTGTGATTCGGCCTTTTGTATGTTTCGGCCTTCTGTGCTTTCGGCCTTTTGTGATTCGGCCTTTTGTGGTAGACCCGGTGCGATTGATATTTTCGACCTGATACAATATTTAGGACCATTCACTAGAGAGACTACAAAAGCTGATTTTATTTCGAGGAATGCCTGAACCTGCTCGAATTCACACTATTGATTTGTGATTGTTATCGATAATATAAACTAAGAATTCAGTTTAGTGCAATTCACGGTTGTTTAAAAGAGTAGTTTAAGAAGTTGTGCGTACAAATCGTCCACGCTATAGCTAACTAATGATAATTCTCTATTGTTCTTTCTGCGATCGTTGCGGTGACGTGGATAGCGATCGTGGTAGTAGTAGTAGTATTTTGAACGACTGCGAATCCAAAAAAAAAGGGCGTATTCGTTAATCGCGTCAACAATTGGAGATCACTCGACGATGAAGAAGTCTTTAAGTTGCAGACGAAATAGGCCTATCTGTCACAAGGAAAGCATAATATTAGAGTTTAACAGAATTGACTCGTCGTACTAGCGACGAAAATCGCTCGTCAGGGCTGATAGCAATCAGGTAGCAAAATAATAGTGACTTTTGTAACTAAAACTTCCAAAAAAAGTTACCAAATTACAACTAAAAATTGATTTCATGACTAAAACATTTGGGGTTATTCACCTATTGTTGAACGGCCAAAAATCATTCTGAATATTCAAAATTCATCAGCTCTAAAGAAAGCAATTATGGCAAAATTATTTAGCATTCATGGCGAACTAATTTGTTAAAATTCATTAAAGCAGTTTCATATGCCATATTTGCGGACCGATTTCCTGGAAATAATGCTTTATGCATTTCTTTGGAAGTTCCAGAAAATTGTAGCTGAATTTCTGAATTCCAGGAAAAATCGAGAATTTAAAAATAGAAGAGGAAAAAATCCCAGTACGAATCTATTTAAACCTAGTTGACCCGACAAACCTTGTTTTATCTCGAAGTAGGCTGTTAGGTAATGTGAAACAAAATTCTCTCAGTTTCCTACCCCTTTTCCTTAAATTTCCATTGAAGTTCTTTGACTTTTTGTATACAGTAACACGTCGGAACACTTCAAGAACCTAACCGTGAAAAAAATCAGGTAAATCCGTTGACTCGTTCTCTAGTTATTTCGTGACATACAAACACCATTCCATTTTTATTTATATAGATAGATACTCATTAGCCCTTCAACAAAAAAGTTGTAAAACTCGACGGGGCACCCCCTAGATATGTGCCTTAGGGTAAAAAAATGCTCTCTCAAAATTTCAACTCATTTGGTTGCTTCCCCAGCTGGCGCATTCAATTCGAAGTTTGTATGGGATATACGTTTCAAATATATTGAAAGATGACCCTATGTCACTGTTTCGTTCCGTATACTAGTTGTTCGCGTTTAATTGAGCCCAGAATGACAAATTCACTAGTTGATACCCTAATGAACATAGTTGCAGAAGGTTGTATCTGGATTTAAGCTAATTTTCATTAACCTTTCAGTTGTTGAAAGTAAGGCCAAGATCAGCACTCCCCTTGTACCGCAGCTCGCCCAACGTCATAGGTGGCTATGATGCGCTTAGTGGCTACCACCCAGGAATGTTGCAGAAATACTAAGCAGTATTGCAAATCTACTTCAGATAGCTGAAACACCAACTTTCTCAATGTCAATCATCATACAACCTTCTACAATATTGTTCACTATGGTATCAAGTAGTGTTTTTGACATTCTGAGTTCAATTGAACGCGATCAACAATTTTCCTGACCCGAACAGTAACAGATATAGAGATGATGTTCTATTTCCCATATGTTTGAGCTGAAATTCCCATATTAACTTAAATTCAATTGCGCCAGCTCATAGGACGACCAAATGAGCTAAAATTTTCAGGAAGTCTTCCTCTAACCCTAAGGAATAATCCTGGGGGGTGCCCCGTGGAATGATACAACTATATTTTTCTCCCATACTGAGCTGGGCCAGTCTAATACTCACTCACTCATAAGGTAGCTTCGAAGTTTGATCTATTTTCGATGAACTCGCAAAACTGAATCAGGTGATTATTGTGCCATAGTAATAAGAGAATTAACTTATTACAATAATCTGGATATTACTCAATACTCGAAGTATCCAAAGCAATCGCATCACTAAAGATTAATAAACAACACTTATTTTCAACTGATTTTAAAACTATTAGCAGATGCGTCCATTTGTCTTTTAAAAACTACTATTCCTATTCCAAATTAATATTTGAAATAATGTAGGAGATTGAAGTAGGCAATATAATCATTAGGGAGGTCATAGTAGGCTTTTAAGGATCATTTCGATGTATGACAATTATTAATCCTCGAGACGCCAAATAAATAAGATCGATTTATCAGAAGCTCTCTGTATTTTGTACTTCAATTCAGAAGTGGGATCATGATTCTACGCGACATCCCAAGACGAAGAGCTGGTGCTGACAATTTTTCAAATAACGAGGGCGAATCGAATGAAAACACAGAATATAGAAACCAAGCCAGAAACATGAACGTTAGTGGAGCAGGAGACGGAACGCGACCCGAAACCAGTTCAATGGTTGTTGGAGAACGCGGAGATGTAACGGTTGGTGTTAGAAGCGACATGGAACAGAATGAAGCTAGGAACAATACTGGATTGCAGCAGATCGAGGGGACGGGGATTCAAAACACCTTTCAAATGTTCTTACACCCTGAGGACGTTCGTAGCCTGATTCCTGAATTCGTTCCTGGGAAGATTGCTGTGGAAAAATGGTTAAGAAAAATCGACAATTTGAAGAACGTTTATAACTGGGAAGAACGGATGGCTCTTCACTACGCAACAATGCGGTTGGGTACAGTACCTAAGATTTGGTTTGAAGGTGTTGATGAAGTCGTGTGCGGTTGGAATGATTTCAAGCAAAGAATAGCAAAAGCATTTCCATCAAGAATCGACGAAGTGGATATCCATAGTGCTCTAAACAGACGGTTCAAGCATGCAGATGAAACTTATGAAAACTTTGTGTGGCCAAAGCAAGAATGGTAGACCTTACGGATGGAGCTATAATCAAATACGTCATCAATGGCATTCCGAACTCTCAATTGAGACTGGTGCTGAGTATACTGCTGGACACACATCCGTGGATAGTGTGCTGGAAGCAATTCTTCGACATGAAAATCAAACACAAATGCAAGTAGACAGAAATGCAAATATTCAAGAACCTATGCGGTCACAAGATGGTAACAGAAATTGTTATAGCTGCGGAGAACGTGGTCATTTAGCAAGAATGTGCCCTCGGAAAGGTGGACTACGATTTCAAGATGATAGAAATAATTATCGACAAAACTATAATGCAAGATACAACTTAACTCACTCAAGTAGCGATCAGCAAGTAAATGGATTCGATAGACTCCGTTATCCCGTTGGCCATGGCGAAGGAAGATCTGGACATCAACAGTTTTCAAGAGGTGGAGACAATCGACAGTCAGAGGGACGTTATTCAAATGCAATTTCGGCTGTAGAAGGAACAGATGCAACCCAAAGAGGAGCAGAAGCTGTGGATTTTGAGCGATCTCGAGGTAGTATTGAGTATAGAGGTAGGAGTAGGTTAGAAAAGTCATTTTTCATAACTTTAGTAAGATTTTCGAATTATTATAAGGAGTGTGTAACACTTTTTGATACAGGTAGCCCAATTTGTTTAATTAAAAGTAGCGTTGTTCCTAGTTCAATTGAAATTTCAAAATATTCTGATAAAACATTTTCAGGCCTAAATAATTCAAAAATTGATATTTTAGGGACATTTGATTCAGAAATTGTCATTAATAATTATATTTACAAATTACAGTTTAAAATCGTGAAAGATTCTACCATGGAACCGATGTGCATTTTGGGAACGGATTTCATTAGAAGGAATAACTTATTAGCTGAATGTGACGGTGACGCGATAGTTTTTGGAAAGAAGAATGAAGAACATAAGGGAGTTTTGAACATGTTTACAATTGAAAATAATTTTCGTCCAGATATCTATGATGTGGAGGTAAGCTCGGGCACTTTCTTGAATACTTATGTGGATCAACTAGATATAGGTGATGCTAGCATTCCTTTTAAATATATTACAGACATCAAATCTCTTTTTAACAATGTATATGAAAACGGAATTAGACCTATTACACCAAAAAATTTGTATTCTATGAAAATTGAATTGCAAATCAATAAAACATTTAACTTTTCACCGCGTCGTTTGTCAAATTCTCAGAAATTAGAAGTTGAATCACAAATCAATAAACTTTTACAAGAAGGGGTTATACAAGAGAGCAATTCATCTTACGCTAGTAGAATAGTATTAGTGAAGAAGAAAGATAACTCATGGAGGATGTGTGTAGATTATAGGGAGTTAAATAAAATTACGATTAAAGATAGATATCCAATTCCACATATTGAAGATCATTTAGATAGCTTACGAAATAAGAAATATTTTAGCACTTTAGATCTTAAAAGTGGTTATCACCATCTACTAATTGATGAAAGCTCTCAAAAATATACAGCATTCGTGTGTCATTTGGGCCAATTTGAATATAAGAGAGTACCTTTTGGACTATGTAATGCACCTTCAGCTTTTATGAGATTTATTAATACAATTTTCAAAGACTTAATTAAAAAAGGTGTGATAAGAATTTACATTGATGACATTATCATAGCAACCGGAACAATTGAAGAACATTTAACAGTAATCAAACAGGTTTTTGAAATTTTAGTTGAAAATCATTTACAATTGCAATTAACGAAATGTAAATTTTTAAAATGTAATGTTGAATATCTTGGTTACAATGTTAATTCCGAAGGAATAAGTCCAAGTGAAAAACATGTAGAATGTATAAAAAACTTTCCGATTCCTAAGAATATTCATGACGTACACAAATTTGTTGGATTGGCGAGCTATTTTAGAAAATTTATTCCAAACTTTTCAGTAATTGCAAAACCTCTTTATGATTTATTTAAAAAGGATAAAAAAGATTTTAGCTTAGGAAAAGAGGAAATGATTGCTTTCGAAATTCTTCGTAAGAAACTTACAGCGGAACCAGTATTGAAAATTTATTCGCCTTTTGCTAGAACTGAGCTACACACAGATGCGAGTGCACTCGGTTTTGGTGGTGTCTTAATGCAAGAGCAATCAGATGGAGTTTTGCATCCAGTAATGTATTATAGTAAGAGAACAGATTTACATGAATCAAAACTTCACTCTTTTGAGCTTGAAACATTAGCAGTAGTGAATAGTATAAAAAGGTTTCACATTTATTTACAGGGCATTAAATTTACCATAGTTACAGATTGTATTGCACTAAAAGAAACCCTAAATAAAAAGGACATAAATGCGAAAATTGCTCGTTGGGAACTTTTCTTATCTGAATACGACTATGACATCATTCATCGTAGCTCTTCTAATATGAAGCATGTAGACGCTTTATCTCGTTTGCCGATTATCTGTGCTTTAGGAAGTGAAAATAAGAAATTTTGAAAGAGCTTTATTGGCTAGCCAGATGTTGGATTCTAGAATTGAAGAAATAAGAATTCAGTTAGAAAATAGAGAAGACAAAAATTTTGAGTTGCGAGATGGAGTAGTGTATAGGAAAAGCAAAGACAGTAAATTATTATTCTACGTTCCTCAAAACATGATAAACCAAATTTTGAAGATGTATCATGACGACTTTGGACATTTTGGAGTTGAAAAAGTTTACGATTTAATCAATAAATCTTATTGGTTTCCTTGCATGAAAGAACAAATTAAAAAATATATTAATAACTGTTTGAAATGTATCGTTTATTCCAAGAAAAACTTTAAAAAGGATGGTTATTTGAATATTGTTGAGAAAGGAAGTACACCTTTCCATACGATACATGTTGATCATTATGGACCAGTAACTCTTAGGAATTGTAATTATAAATACATTTTTGTTATAGTGGACGCTTTTACAAAATATTTAAAATTATATCCTTGTAAAACTACAAATACGAGTGAAGTAATTAAACATCTTAAACACTATTTCAATGCATATTCTATACCTGAGCAAATTATTTCGGATCGTGGTAGTTGCTTTACTTCAAATAGTTTTAAAGAATTTAATACCGAAAATGAAGTGAAACATATTTTGATAGCTACTGCTTGTCCAAGAGCAAACGGGCAGGTAGAACGGTTCAACAGGATTTTGACTCCAGTAATAGCTAAACTGGTTGAAAGCAATCCTACAAAAGGTTTCGGTCCAATTTTGTCAGAAGCAGAATATTTTATTAATAATACTTTTTGCCGATCGATAGGAAACACCCCTTCTCAATTACTGTTTGGAATTAATCAAAAGAAATTGAATATTAATATGATTGAGAAAAGCATGAACGAGAACAAAGACATTGAAAGAGATTTGATCAAAGTAAGAGAAAAAGCTATTGCTATAAACAAGGCACTACAAATTTACAATAAGAAGAAATATGATTCTGAATGTAAAATTAACACACAGTATCAAGAAGGTGATCTAGTTTATATACCACATCATGCTTTGCCCGGGAGTTCATCTAAATTACAAGCACAGTTCAAAGGTCCTTATGTTGTTAAAAAATCGCTACCTAATAATCGTTATGTTGTGAGTGATATTGATGGTATTCAGCTAACGCGTTTACCCTTTACAGGAATTTTCGATCCTGTTAATATGAAGTTATGGGATATGAAAAATGAATTGAATGCACATCGGGGCGATGTGGATGTCAGGATGGCCGAGCTGTAGGAGATTGAAGTAGGCAATATAATCACTAGGGAGGTCATAGTAGGCTTTTAAGGATCATTTCGATGTATGACAATTATTAATCCTCGAGACGCCAAATAAATAAGATCGATTTATCAGAAGCTCTCTGTATTTTGTACTTCAATAAAAATAGTCATTCGAATCCGTCGAGCTAAAAGGGTAGGCTTAATCCGCGAGAGATATTTGGCAGGTATGTTTTAATTTCTTGTAAAACCTTTAAATTTGTTTGTTAATAAATTTCTGAATTAGTTTCTTGGTAATCTATTATAGGCATAATTTTCTTGATAGACTTGTTTTTAGCTTCCTTCAAAAGGTAGGTCAAAGATCCCCTTCAGGCTATTCTGCGCTGATTTCTTCAAACTCAGCAGGTCTGTTAGGAATTAAGCTGACATTTTAATTTCGAAAAATTGCCAGACCTTTATTACAAAATCCAATAAAATAATTTCAGATAGTCTGTAAGAAATGTTCATTATTCAATATTCATTAGAATTCTTCCAGAAAGTTAGCAAACAATCCTTTCCTTTGCAGACATTTTGATATGCAGATCGAAAAAAATGTTTGCATTAGAATTATGAAAACCAGTAAAACATTTATCATCTTCTTTCTGGCGTTACGTCCCCACTGGGACAGAGCCTGCTTCTCAGCTTAGTGTTCTTATGAGCACTTCCACAGTTATTCACTGAGAGCTTACTATGCCAATGACCATTTTTGCATGTGTATATCGTGTGGCAGGTACGAAGATACTCTATGCCCTGGGAAATCGAGAAAATTTCCTTTACGAAGAGATCCTCGACCGGTGGGATTCGAACCCACGACCCTCAGCATGGTCATGCTGAATAGCTGCGCGTTTACCGCTACGGCTATCTGGGCCCCAGTAAAACATTTATGTTCTTCTATAAAATTAGAAGCTGATCTAGATTATCATTGATTTATCATCAGATCAATAATAAAGTGAAATTGGTGATCATTTCTCTGTAAAATGTTACTTTAGTGACTTTTTGTTGCAAATAGTGTCGTTTTAGTGACCAGATCGAAACCAAGTCACTAAATGTGACTCGCTCGATTGTTGATGATATTTTGGAAAATATTATTTGGCAAAATTGAGACATGTTCCATAAATGATGTTCTGTCACTACTTTGTGTCTTTTCAACTTTCATTGCATTTTGCAAATCTTTATTGTCTTTCAAATAAGGAGTACCGTAAGAACGCCATTCACCGCTCATTTAACAGCATTTTAACATGTTAAATTCGTGCAAAAATCAGTCGCTCGATATTTTTTCGAAACTTTTTGCACTAGACGCAAGATAAAACATTTGTTTTTGTAGGAAAAACGTTAAAATGTGAAAAATGTGTAATGGTACCGAATGGTATGTATGCCAATGACACATGTTCAGGGCGCCATTCACCGCTCATCCTAAGTATGAGGCCCTATATGCAGCACTAGTTGGAAATAATTTACTTTCATTAGCTGGGTGTTATCTTTGTACTATAAACTTTGTACTATTAAACTCATGTTTATCGCTTAAAACAGCCTAAGATTATTTTTTATAAATAAAATATAATATCTAATCATACGTATTTCATTCTGCTACAATAAATTTTGGTATGCTAATACATGCTAATAACTTTTATAGCGAAATTTTTTCTAATTTTTCAAAATAATTCAATGAGCGGTGAATGGAGCATGAGCGGTGAATGGCGTCCTTACGGTACCTAGTCTAAATTTTATCGAATAAGAGGGATTTTCAAATAAATAGATATCACATCGACGAAAGGAACTTCCAGTTATGGAAATATCGATTTATGGAGAGCAAGATGTATGGGAATTTGAACGGACGGAGTTATAGAACATCGGGTTGTGGAGAGTCGACTGTAGTTTTCGTAAAATTCGTGTGCTACGCCTATCTGTCTATTTCATGGCCACCCGGCTAGGAGTAAAATAATGGCAATGTATTGTCCGATTTTATTTTGACATTCACGAGTTCTACGCGAATAACTTATGACAACGTGTGAATAAAAAAATATGTTGAGGATATCATGATGAGTTATTTTCTTAACATCGTATATTCAACTGAATGTCAAATTTTGATGACATAACTGGTTTTGTAACTCCTGAAATTATATCGGTTGTTTAGATCATAATGTTGAGATGATATTTTTATTTCATGAAATTTCTACCGAATATCACATTTTGTTACCCCAACAAGTTTTATTATTTATCAGATTAACAGATAACAAATTTTGTTATTGCTGAAATGTGGTCAAAGTTTTTGTTATTACAGGTCAGACTCTTTTTTCACTCCGGATAATAGAATCACTAACAAAAAAAATAAATAAAATATGCGATGATATCATTTTTTGTCGTCGTTTTATTTTTATGATGCAGTGGCGTAGCCAAAAGTTATTTAAGAAATATTAGGGGTGAAAGGAAAAAAATATTTGACCGACATACTCAATAACCCCCCTTTTCTTACCTACGTTCAAAACTGCTAAACCATTTATATTGTATATTAAAATACTAAATCATCTCAAATTTATGCATATAAACTTAAAAACAATAATATCAAAAAATATACTCCCGATAATCCAGTCTAAAGTTCCGGATAATCGAGTCCGACCTGTATTCTTCTTCTTTTCTGGCGTTACGTCCCCACTGGGACAGAGCCTGCTTCTCAGCTTAGTGTTCTTATGAGCACTTCCACAGTTATTCACTGAGAGCTTACTATGCCAATGACCATTTTTGTATGCGTATATCGTGTGGCGGGTACGAAGATACTCTATGCCCTGGGAAGTCGAGAAAATTTCCAACCCGAAAAGATCCTCGGCCTCAAACCCACGACCCTCAGCTTGGTCTTGCGTGCTCAAAAATTGCCTGGAGTAAGTGCTGAAGAAATTTCTTTATGTATCCTTTGAAAATCGCTGTAAGAATTTCTGGGACAATTGGTAGAGGATTATCTAGAAGAATTTGTGGAGAAATCTCCCTAGGAGTCCCCGATAGTGTTCCAGATGAAATCTCTGGAGACGCCACTAGGATAATCCATGAAGCGTTTTCTTCAGAAATCTGAGAAAAAGTTCTTGAATAATAATTTCAATAACAGCGTAATAGTTTCTGAAGGTTTCTCTGGAGCCGATTTATTACCACCAGCATGTAATAATTTGATAAAATTTTCAACGCGAACAGTTGTCAGGTTCTCTAGATTTGTGATCTTGAAAATTCAAGGTGTTGCTTTGTTTTATCATCACTTTAAAACAGAGATCAAATCTCTAGCAAGAAACCTGATACCAGCCATGGCATAAGGAATACCTGGACGATTTTATTAAGAAATCTTGGAGGAATTTCTCTGGGAACCCGTGAAAGATCTCCTGGCACAGTCCTGGTAATAATTAATGATAAAATTTCTGAAAGAATACTTGAAGGATTTTTCTGTATAACCGGTACACTAATTTCTGACATTATCCGTGCGAAATGTTTGAAGTAATCCCGGAGGTTATAGCTTCAATAAAATTACTGGAAGTGTAAAATAAGAGGCCTACCAATAGAAATACTTCTAGAGACTAGCATTAAAAAGATGACCAAGTCCCTTAAAATGAATCTGATCTCACTCACCTTATTATTTGCCATGTGCAGAATCTTCAGATTTGGCACCTTCTGCGCCAACGTCCGGAAATGGTCCAGTATGAGCAGCTTGTTGTCATTCAAATTGAGCGCCTCCAGGTCCGGAATGTTATCCTTAATCACATCAAACGCGGCCAGCATAATTTGTGGCCGGAACAGCGCACAGAATATATCGCTAAGATCCGGATCCGTGTGGAACTTCTCCAGATTAAGCGCCCGGGTGGCCGGATTGTACCGCTTCACCATGGCCAGCTTCATGCGCTCTTTCAGCTGGGCGTTCACCTGGTACTGTGGGTTGGAATTGCGCACAATAACGATCATCTTCCGCCCATCGGGCAGACCGATTGTTCGATCGATCTTTTGAAGCGCTTCCGCCGCTTGGAAGTCCTCAATGTAGAAACTGACTGCTGTATCCTCCACCTTCCAATACTGGGGGATAAATATCAGCGGGCTTATGGCATTAACCAGCGAGCGCAGAATGAACTCCTTCTCGTACTTGTGCCCATAGGGAATTTTCACCTCGTACCAACTGGTCGGACCGGCTATCAGCTTCTTCCGGAACACCTGTTGGCCAGTTCGCGGCACAGGTGATCCTCTTCGTCGTCCTCGGAATCCCTTCTTAAAACCCCTACGATCTCCATCGAAACCATCGCTTCCGCCTCCGGCACCACCTCCCATCGCTTCATCGTCTTCCAGGTGGGCCCGAATCTGCATATCCGTAATTTTCACTCCGCCCTTGTTCCGTCCTCCGCTGAACGGTTTGAAACTGACCCGCCGCTTCACATCGGTCACCTTCCGTTCGATCCGGTCGTCATGTTCCGAGTAGTTGTTGTTCCCGGGACCTGAAAAAGCGATTCCCAAGAAATGTAAACATCCCGTACAGGAATTCACACGATTCTTTTTATCTTTCTCTCGCACCCTCAAAATGGCGACGATGTGCTTTCGGAAATCTACCCCGCAGCGACTTACCGTCGTAGAATTTGCGGCCTCCGCCGTGGTTCCAGTTGTTGCGTCCACGGTTTTTGCCACCGCGGTTCGACATTGCAGTGTTTCTGATTATTTGTAACAAGCTCCAAGAAATTACCGAACGGGAAAATACTTCTTTCTTCGATTAAGACAGCAAACACACCACTTCCAGTCCACCACGCAAAAATCACGCACGAAAAACAACGAACGGGGAAAACTTTTGACAGTTTGAAGGGAGCGGAGCTTTGAAGAGGAGGTGGATTCTGCAGCAGACGTCAAAATGAAGCTTTTAATGAAAATGAACTCGCCGATAAAGAAGATTCAAATTTTTGTACACGGAAAAATAAATAATAAATTAATGGACGTTAAGGGGAAGGTAACGTGAAGAAAGGTACAGAGAGAAATTTTTACCTAAGTTTTTAGTTTAGCTCATTTACAAGTTCTATGGGCTCATTCACAAATTTGACAACGCTAAAGGGGGTGGGTGGGTGTCCTCGTGATGTTACAGCTCATACAAAAAATTTGTAAAATCTTCATACTAATAGCGTTACGAGTGGGTGGGTGGGTGTCAAAAAGTGCCATTTTTTTTTGTGAATAAGCCCTATAACGAGGAGTATCCTCCGCAACGTTACAAATCGTATAGCGAGTTTCAACAATTATATTATGGATCCGACAGAAATAAGGACAAACATTTTTTTATATATATATTTTTTTTTCTCAATCTCCAAGCGTCGCGACTAATATTTGAATAGTGCGCTGTGTTCATAAACATTGTAAGAATGCAGCGCCACACATGTCTTTATGACAGTTATGTCGGAAACGAGTCACGCGTCGCGTGTCCCACACGCGCGTTCCGATTTGGTGGGCGCGCGACAATAAAACTATTGAACATCCCGTTGGTTGAGTGTTGAAAAGCATTAGCGTTTGATGCCTGGCTTGGCTCGCGTTCTCGATCTGTGCCAGTGAAATAATTGTCACCTAACACACAGCAACAAAGACATTGTCATCTCCTATTCTTGTTGCAACAATATTATTCCGCAACATCACTTTATCATCAATTGAACAGAATACGACAATGATCGATCACCACGTGCGCAGTGATTTTCTGGGCTTCGCTTTGCAGTTTTCAAGAACTTTCTCCGTGTTGGAAAACATTGACACATTATCAAACAGCATCCATGAAACAATTTGGCTTTGTATTTAAAATAATTGATAAATCGCAAGTTGAAAAGGTTGCAACCATGTTACACCCTATAATTGTCATGACAATTTTGCTTTTGATTGTATCCCTATCCGCTAAACTTGAGACAAACGGTTATGAGCAAGCTTGCTTTGTTGTTTATTTTGTATCTGTTTGTTGTTGACAGCCTATTCACCCTGTTTCGAATATTAACTAAACAGCAGCTGAATATTATACACTGAGAAAAATCTACACGTCAAGGTCTAATTGGTTTGACCACATTTAACCTGAACACTTTTTAATATGTACCCCACTAATTTGCACATCGTTCAGATTAAAAATGGTTCAAACGTCATTTAGTTCATGGAACGGAGTGAAGTGAGATGAAACGCTGGGGAACGGAACGCAGAATCAAAACAAAACAGTGAAAGAGGTAACCAGAAACACGTTTCTAAGGTGACTAGATGTTCAAATTAAAAATGAACCCCGATGGTTTACTTCATTTTATTCGAAGCTGAAAGCTAGGAAAATCTGTTAGTGGAATTCGAGTTTTTTTCTAATACCATACATTATATCCAATGCTGAAATGCATTTTATTTATAGAAAATTAAAATGAACTCATCTTCACTAATAGCTATTAGAAAAACGAATCAGCACATTTTTCTCTAACACTTTCAGCACAGATTGTCTGTGCTTTCAGCTTTAAAATTTGCTTCTTCTCTTTGGAACATGATGATGACTTTCGTTCGACACGAGGTCCGACCGCAATTTAGTTCGCTATGGGTTGATCACTAACAATTTAGAAATTTGGAACACGGAAATCGACAGCAAGCTCATCGATTTCAAATCGGCCAACTTGAACATGATGATCAGGACCAGGCATTGCAGAATTCGCTCTCATTTGAGTATGAAGCACGATCAAAGCAAGCAAAGAAAAACATCCCATCTGTTGCGGTTCACGATCGTCGTTGTATCGCAAGGTGCAACAAGTCTGATAAATGGAAGCAGCGAGCGAGAGCCCCAAAAAGAGAGCGATGATAAAATCCGTTTTTCTCGCTTGTTTACCGTTGGGGATAGATGTTTTTCTTTACTGGCACGATAAACAATCCACGAACTTCCAATAGCAAAAGTGTCCCCCAGGCTTGGAGCATGTTTAAAGGGGTTTTATCATTCACTGCTATCCCCCCAATCTGATCAAAGTTGTAGCAGTATACGATAAACAGTCTCTCATAATGTGCAGCATGTTATGTTAGTTACAGAGAGCGATACGTGAGAGATTCTCTCAATTTTCTCAGGATTCAATCCCTGATCAGGAAACAAGATTACCATAAGTTAAACACACTGTACATGCTAAGAAAAATGAATACTAGTTGGTTTAAATACCATACTAAGGGTCTGTCTCATTTGCGTTGTTAAAACGAGTCCGAACTTATATTTGACAGTTCGGGAATTATTTCGCCTCTGATTTCGATCTGTCAAAAATAAGTCTGCTCCAGAGGAGACTTATTTTTGACAGATCGATAATTATTTCTCTAGTTCGTGTTTGTTGTTATGGATGTCGTCCACATTTTTCGTCCCGCTTCGATTGCCGATGTGGCTATCGGTCTGACCTCCCAGCTGCACCATGGAACTATTGTAAGTTAGAAAATGCAATTCGCCGGATTTATCTCGGTATCCATGCAAGATACCCTACTTCGGAAGCAGGGCGCATTAGAGCAAATCCGGATGCGAATCGAATGCTCCACTTCCGAAGTTAGGTATCTAGCATAGATTCCGAGAGAAATCCAACTTCGGAAAAAAAACCGTTTCTAACTTTTGCCGCGTCCAAAATATAAAGCTTCCGTGTGTGTTGTGTAGGTTGTTCAATCCGGATGGTCAATCAGAAAATTTCTGTGTTGGCCAAGAGGAATAGTTGCAGGGCTGTTAGCGAGTAACTTTTGACCTGGTAACTAAAAAGTCACTATTTGCAACTAAAATTGAAAGGCCTAGGCTTAGGTAGGGATTTTTGCCTCTTTCTGGAAAGTTTCAGGTGAATAGTCCTCAAACATTTTTGTCGAGAAGTCCGAATATTTGGTCGGGGCTCTTTGAGGAATTTTTTATGCCAATGCGGATAAATTCTTGAAAACAATTATAACATCCATTTTCGTTTTTAGGCATTCTTTTGAGTGAAAACTCGTAGTTTTGAAATCACTTATTAATATCTATCTTGATCATTTAAGTCCAGGTCTTTGCATACCCCTAACAAAATCTAGTTTATTTCAACCAAAATTCTACGTCGAATATTGCACAAACAAAAAAATAGTTTGCTTTCACAATGTTACTTGGTTGAAACAAACTAAAAAACTGTTTTGATAGTTTTGCGATAATCAAATTAAATTCAAAAATTTTTTGTTAGCAACAACCAATAATTTGGTTATTTCATTTGACAGTTCTCTATATTTTCATATTCTTTTTGTTTCATTGGAGAGGTGACAAATGTTTATCATTGTTCAAATATTGTATAATTACAGTGCATTTTTTGTCCAATAGAACTATATCGTTCAAAATGTGCTGCGATCTTTGTCATCAGCATCATGAGCTTGAAGCGCCATATTTTGGGTAGTATTTAGCAAGCGGAAATCATCAGAACCTGTGTGGGAGACAATTTTTGTTTGTTTTTGTATCGATTTATAACAGTTGTATTTTAATTACCTAATTAGTGGTATTATAACTACCTACGTTTCAAGCCTTAACCTTCCAGTCGTCGCGCGGTTTGCCACCGTCAGAACCACTTCGCTACTGTTGGGCACGAAAAGCGAGGTTTTTTCAACAGTATTGTACAAAATACAACAGCGCGACGACTGAAGTGTTAAGTTACATACATAGAACAGGCAATTCAGAGAGACATTCAATACCCTACACAAAACCATTGATGAGGCTCGCATCCATCGTTCATTGTCTGAAAAAAGATTATTTACCTTATTAAAGCTGGGTCACTCAATAAAAAAAAAATATGTGCATCACTTACCGTACAAAATCTTATGCATGAGGTTTCTAAGAAAAATGTAACAGTTTGTTTAGTTTGATATTCAAAATTGTTTGAATCTATTTAAAGCTTTGGTTTGAATCTCAAATATCCAAACAAAAATGAACAACCTAATAAATGATACCAATAAACCATAACTTAGTTGACATAAACTGACAAATTGGTTTAAAACTATCAGAATTATTGTTAGATTTTACTAAAACCAAAGATAGAAACAACAATGTTATTAGTTTATTTCAAATGCATTCATGAGTTTGAAACAATTAAATTAAAAAAATTGATATTTCACACTTTGCTTTTGTCAAGAGTTGTAGTGCTTCGTGGTTTTCTATAATGTTCTTCATCATAATACAGGTCGGACTCGATTATCCGGAGACTCGATTATCCGGGGACTCGATTATCCGGGATTCGATTATCAGGAATTTTAGACTCGATTATCCGGAATTTGTTTTTTTGATGTTCTTGTTTTTCAATTTTTATGCATAAATCTGAGATAATTTGGTATTGCAATATACAATATGAATGGTTTTGCAGTTTTGAACGTATTTAAGAAGAGGGGGGGTTGAAAAAGTGGTTTTTTGTGTATGCTGGTCAAAAAAAAATATTTTTCTCGTAAAGACCCCTACTGTTCCTAAAAATATTTTCTGGCTACGCCACCGCATTGTATAAACAAAACAACAAAAAGAGATAATATTTAAGTTCTTTTATCGAAGATTTTTTTCTTAATGATTCGATTATCCGGAGGATTCGATTATCCGGAGTGAAAAAAAAATCGATGCTCCGGATAATCGAGTCCGACCTGTACCGTTTTGATTCATATTATGGACAGCTTCAAATTCCGGACACTGTACTTTGTATGGGAAAAATTTCAAACGAAATGTTTCAATTTTTGCCGTTCAAAAGTTCTCACTTTCGAGGCTCGTTTTAGTCAACATTTTCCATAAATATCTATGAAAATTTATAATGTTCAGCTGCCTTAGACGCCTCTTTAGTGGTTTGCCGATCTCAATCAATGATTTGACATTTCTATCCATGAATTTCATAAGCTGTCCGGAATTCGAATCAAAATGTCTGGAATATGAGGCAAAAGTAAGGAAGCGCCCGGAATAAGAATCATGAAAAGTCCACACATTTCCATTTATTTAAACTTATTCATGTTGCGGAATCAAAATCTTCATCCACCATTCGAAAGTTAATTGTTTTGAAGGCTCGGTAACGCGGAGGAATCCTACAGAATGATTCATTTTATATGCTTTCTGATGAGTTATACTTCACTGAGTCCTTAAATGTCCGTAATATGAATCAAAACGTTATTACATATCGTGGTCTGCGTTCAAATTTTTTTTTTATAGTAGTCAATGAGCGTCCTCTGACGATTTTTATTTGCAAAAGTGGAATTAATGCGTTCGTATTGCGATAATCGTTCCACCTTTCATAAGGCAAAATGTATGAATTTCGATAGTCCAGTTCGCTGCGTGTAGTAAATCCCATTCAAACTTTTAACGGCTTGCGCTAAATTATAGTTTCACCGATCGAGATGAAATTTTACACAGTTGTTATAGGACCCAAACAGGACCTGAAAAGTGGGCTGGATTGAGAATCAGAATTTCATCCCACACTAATAATTCATTCGAAAAAATCGTAAGGCTTTTATGGGGAGAGGGTGTATCAAAATTCAAAATATTTCTTTCGAGGGAGGGAGGACATGAAATCTTACGTAAAACTCCCTAGAAAATTAAAAAAAGCAATAATTTTGTTCCTCAAATTGAAAAATCCTTTGTGAAAAACTTTTCACTGTATCCAGTAAGTGTCGTGCAGTGATAGATTTTCAAGATGTAAAACGTTGACGTTTGTTTTCCTCTTTAGGGTATTAAATATATTCGCTCTAATAAATGTTGCGCTCACGCTGGCTATGCAATAGTACAAACGTAGAAAACTTTATTTCACGGTCTCTTCTTCGGTATCTCACTAATGTCATTATGGTAAACCATTACGAAAAAACTCTCCTTCAAACGATTTTTTTTTTGATGATGTTGTGAATCCGGTATAAAGAAAGATAAACACGTTTTTTAATTGTTTAATTCTCATTGTCTGAGCGTCACACTAATATGTGATAAGTGCACTGTGTTCATAAAAAATCGTTAGAATGCAGCGCCACGCTTGAATCATTTGATTTCGAAGCGCGGCGAGTGTGAGTTGTGCGCTGTCCGGTTTAGTGTCGGTGCGACAATATTTTGTTTTGAAATTTCCTGAATCGACAACGATTGCGAATTGGACCAGAAAAAAATTAAATTTGACAGTCCATTGATTATTTGGAGGGGAACTAATTTCCGAACTGTCAAATTTAAGTTCGGACTCGTTTTAACAACGCAATTGAGACAGACCCTAAAACCATATTCGATCTATTCACTCATTGCCATGCATTTAGGTGCAATAAGCTTTGATAGTATAAACGGGTTTTATATTAGCCAATGCATATTTGGATTTCAAGTAATCAATGTATAAAGCTCTGTAATCCTTTAAATTGAATAAAATTAGCCATTTTAGTTCAGTCGATATAAACAAAAAGAAGCGGAAGCTGGTTCTTATTTTATTATCAACAAATCTATTCGTGATCAAACGTCAACATCCCACCGCAAAATCGCGAGTGTTTGGAGGGGATTTTAACCAAATTGCCAAATAACCTCCAAATCATCACCTCCAAGTTAGTTCTAATAACCTCCGTTATATGAAATATGGTGGCGCGTCGATCGTCGCAAGTTTATCGTTAAACAGTCAATTAGTTGTTTTTTTTTATTTATTTTGCTGCTTCTAACTGCAGCTTTGTCATATTTATTTTGTATCCCGACATTGACTAAACCGTGCATCTTCACGGTCGTATTTTGGACCCCCTAAGGAAGTGATTTCAGTTTTTTGTCCCAATTAATCAATTGCACAGCATAACCGAGTCAAAGAACATGTCAAAATGTAGAGAAAAACTTCCTCTACGAGATAAAAATGTCCATACGGTCATGTAGGATTCAAAAAACGTCGAAAATAATTGAATTGTGATGCACTGTTTTTCATTATTTTGGACACACCAACACATTTTGGACCCTCAAAATATATATTTTGGACCCCCGGCATTTTTTTTATCGTTTGGCGACAAAGTCCACGATTCTGGTTGTATAATATGCTTGCTCATAGTCTAATCAATCGGTTGACAATGGAAAACCGAAGAAATTAAACGCTTGTAGTTCATAAATTTGAAAAAAAAGTCTTGTTTACATTTAAAAAAATTCTGACGACTTCAATTTCTGTGTGTAACGTGTTGTAACGGTTGCATGGATGAACCGATTAAATTAAAATAATTTCAGATGAAATAAACACATTTTCTATGTACAAACTGCTGATGAAAAAACTCGAAAAACTCAGTTTCAGACACGCAGAGAATTAACAGCTGTTCAAAACAATAATTATTTTTGTTATTTTTGATAAACACTTTCAATTTGTTGTAACTAAACGAATTGCGTTGAAGCAGCAATGATTTTCATTAAAACAAAACAGAAATGTTTTCGAATTTTCTGACAGCATTTTGAATCAGATTTATTGTTGAAACAACGACAAAAACTTCATTTTTAAATTGTTGATTTGTTTGATTCAGTTCGTTTTATTGTTGATTCTGATCTGCCATTTTGTCTTACGCTCTTGTGTAAAAGTGAAAACGACCAACGCGGAGAAATTGCAATGTAGATTACGATTTTCATGCAATCAATCGATAAATTCAATAGGTCCAAAATATCGGAATCTATGAAAATTATGGTAAGTTATGACCATTATTTCCTATAGTTTTCAATTAAATTAGTCATTTTTAATGATGGCAGTTAACTCCTACATGAAACACTGGAGCTAACCCAGTGGTAAGAAATTGAGCTGATGAGTCCACCAGCAGTACATATGACCATTTTTAGGTTTGCTCATCATTATGAACTGAACTCATGAAAATGTAAATAAATTAATTAATTCTCGAAACTACAGTCGTTTGTCCTCATGTCAAAAAAGTAAAAATGGTGGTGAGGGGATAAACAGGTTTTATTATGTCAAATAAATTTATTATAGAATCAAAAAAGAACACGATTTTGCTTCAAAAAAGATTTTTTTTTATTTCTATGCGAAAATATTATTGTTTCAAAAAAATGTTGTTTTGAATTAAAAATTAATTTTGTTGAACCGTATTGAAGCCAGCTGTCAAAATCAAATATCAAAATTGTTAAACCAAATTGATAGTAGTTATTAAAATAATGAAACGCAATTATAAGCCGGTAGATAATACAGAAATATTGTTGGTATGACTCAGAATATATTTGATATCAAAATTGTTTTCTCTGCGTGGAGTAGTGAGATGCATTTTTTCCGGCTTTTTCACTTCTTCTTCTTTCTGGCGTTACGTCCCAACTGGGACAAAGCCTGCTTCTCAGCTTAGTGTTCTTATGAGCACTTCCACAGTTATTAACTGAGAGCTTTCTATGCCAATTGACCATTTTTGCATGTGTATATCGTGTGGCAGGTACGAAGATACTCTATGCCCTGGGAAGTCGAGAAAATGTCCAACCCGAAAAGATCCTCGACCGGTGGGATTCGAACCCACGACCCTCAGCTTGGTCTTGCTGAACAACTGCGCGTTTACCGCTACGGCTATCTGGCCCCCCCATGATAGATTTCTTCCACAGAAGCAACTGAAAAGGTTTCACATCACGATTACAAAAAGGGGTAAAAATAATAGCCAGCCAACTTACCTTTCAATTGCTGTTTCGGATGAAACTGGATAGTTCAAGCGGATACGCTGGAACTACAGAAGATTTCCGCACTTTGAGGTTCTGTTTTGAATTTTTCAGTTTTGTTTCCGGACGTTTTCTCTTGCTGCCGGACAGGAGGAAAATATATTAGAGTAGTATGGGTCACTACATATGCATGGTAAAAATATGAAAGTAAAATGCATGACGGAGTAAAAACTAAAATAATCCGGAGATTACTTTTTATGTTTTGCAGTGATAAAATGAGAAAAATGTACTGAAAATAATAAAACGCACACTAACTAGTATATTTGATTTTATCCAGGAATCCGCATTGGGTTATGTGTTTGTACTCAAATAGTTCCCAACCAGTTTTATAGATTCGCGCCGAACCCACCTGCTCTAGTACTGCAATTGAGTGCTAGACGATAGTAGTAATGCTAGAAATGAGTAGCATAGAATTTGATTTATCAGTTGTAGTAGCTAGCTAAGTTTCTTAAAGTTAAAATCGCAGAAATAAAATTATTCTAAATTGAGCTTCCAAAGCATAAAGTATTCCCCAATTGTATCCAATTAAGTTTGAGTGAATAAAGTGAAATTCCAAGTGCGAATAGTTTCCATTTGACTAGAAGAAGACTCCTGGCGGACGTTAGCGACAACTCCGTGAGCTTTTATGGTGAAGTAGCTGGTAGCGCCGCTCCCGCCGAGTATGGATCGATGCACGAGTTCACTAATTTGACGTTTGAGCGGTGCCGAATTCACTCGTTGCCATGGTCACGTAAATAACACGGCACCGCTCAAACGTCAACGGGTGAACTCGTGCACAGGTCCATTGTGACTACGCTACAGGAAGTGACCGTTTTAGCCACCGTTGCAATTCCAACGGAAACCGCGAACCTGCCCCAACATATTGGTGCCGTGACCAGGATACCGGTTTCCCTTTCGCCATTGTGTTCGTGATCCGAGTGACGCCAACCGCCATAGTGAAAAGCCGTCGCTATTGATATTCCACCATCCTAATTGATCGATTACCCGCCATCCCTCCGAAGAAGATTCCAGAGTGTTCCAGAATATTAATTCAAGGCCTGCTTGAACCAGGCACACGGTACGTGTGATTCCACCTTGCGCAGAAATTGTCCGCGGGTGCCTTGAGATATTTTTCCGATTTTCTTTTCACGTTACCACCCGTTCATCGAGAAGTTCCGCTAGTGCTTAGCAGTCCCGTTGCCCGTTTCCGCCCTCGAAAGTGCTAACGAGTGCCATTAGAACATTCCCGAAAGTTTCCGTCGCCATTCCCGCTCATCTGGCCACCCCAGCATCGTTTGAAGCCCGACAGTATCCGGCGGCATTTTATAAAAATACAAGGCTCAACACTTCAGTCGTCGCGCTGTTGTATTTTGTACAACAGTGGTGAAAAAACCTCGCTTATCGTACTCAGAATCAGCGTGGTGGTTCTGACGGTGGCAAACCGCGCGACGACTGAAGGGTTAATCCTAGCCTTGAAAAGAACCGCCATTTTGCCACGCCGTGTTCCGATCGCCCCACCATGGAGGAACAGCGCAAACTCCAGCTTACCAATCGCCGTACGACCCTCATGGCTTCGCTAGGGAGAGCTGAGCAGTTTGTATCCCGATACCAACCCGAACGTGACCAAGCCCAAGTGCCGCTACGCATCGAAAATATCGACCACGTGTGGATGGGACTGGAAGAAGTTCAGACCGAACTTGAAGAAGTGGAGACCACCGAAGAAGGTAGGGAACAGAACCTCCAAATCCGTTCCAAATTTGAGTCCGTTTATTTCAAAGTAAAGGCTGCTCTTAAATCCCTCTTACCCGCCAATGTAACCCCAACTCAAAGCGCAATCCCTAATCCTCCCGCCAATCTGCTCTCTGGCATCAAGCTTCCCACCATTTCGTTGCCAGAATTCGATGGCGACTATAATCAATGGTTGACCTTTCATGACACCTTTGTTGCCCTTATCCATTCAAACGCTGATGTTCCCGACGTGCAAAAGTTTCATTATCTTCGCGCCGCCTTGAAAGGGGAAGCGGCCCAGCTAATTGAATCGATTGCCATTAGTGCTGCCAATTATTCCGTTGCCTGGCAAACGCTGACGACACGCTACGCAAACGACTACTTGCTTAAGAAGCGTCATCTGCAAGCCCTTCTAGATTGCCCTCGCATGAAAAGAGAATCCGCCGAAGCTTTGCATAGTCTGGTTGATGAATACCAGCGCCATACGAAAATTCTCCGTCAACTGAATGAGCCCGTTGATCAGTGGAGTACGATGCTTGAGCATCTGCTTTGCATTCGCCTTGACGATGGAACCCTTAAGGCATGGGAAGATCACGCCACTACCGTCGCTGATCCGAATTTCAACTGCCTCGTAGATTTTCTACAACGTAGGATCCGGGTCCTTGAATCGATGTCCGTCAATCACCAATCGCACAATTCGCAAACGCCTGTTTATCAAACCCTCTCCAATCGAAAGCCATTGTTCCACAAAGTTGCCACCTACACCGTCGCAGAGGAACAGCAGCCCAAATGCTACGCCTGCAATCAGTACCATTTTCTCATAAAATGCCCCCGCTTTGAGAAGATGACCGTTTCTGACCGTATGAGATTAGTCGATGCCAATCGTCTATGCCAAAATTATTTCCGCCACGATCACTTTGCTCGAAATTGCCAATCCAAATATTCCTGCCGACACTGCCAAAGAAGACATCACACGTTGCTACACACTGTTAATAGCTTCAATGAATCCCCTCATCAATCATCTGCATCGCGTTTCTCCAATCAAGCCATTCATTCACCCAAGCCGTCGAATCGCAACAACAATGCTCCATCCACTACCTACACATGCGCAAGCAACACCTCGCAAGCAAACAATCCCGCACCTGCATCCAATTCGAACGTTTTGCTTTCTACCGTCATTCTATTGATCGTTGATTCAAACGGTCAAGCTCACCCCGCACGAGCATTGTTAGATAGCGGATCACAATCGAATATAATGAGCGAGCGATTGTGCCAGGTATTGAAATTGAAACGACGAGTCGTAAACATCCCCGTCCACGGTGTTGGAGAATCTGCTTCTAATGTGAAGCACAGCGTCCATTCCCTCATTCGATCTCGTAAAAGCAATTTCGAAATCGATCTTGACTTTTTAGTCCTTCCCCGAGTAACGATGGACCTGCCTGCAGTGACATTCCCCGCTAGCAACTGGCGTATCCCAGATGATTTGTTCCTAGCCGATCCAAATTTCAATAAAACTGGAACTATCGATTTGCTTCTCGGTGCAGAGCATTTTTATGCCTTCATTAACCCTGGTACCAAAATCGAGCAGGACCAGCAGCATATGCTAGTCGAAAGCGTTCCCCAAGCCATCGCATGTCACGTTTCCATATCAGATCCCCTCCATGACGCAGTTGAGCGTTTCTGGAAAGTGGAAGAAATTAGTAACGCAACCAACTATTCCATCGAAGAGCAACAATGTGAAGCTCATTTCGTCGAAAATGTTACCCGCACCCCCGAAGGCCGTTATATGGTTCGTCTACCCCGTCACCCTGATTTCGATCATCTTCATGGTGACACAAAAGCAGTTGCCATGCGCCAGTATCTTTCCCTTGAAAAGCGATTGGATCGAGAACAACATTTACAACAGGAGTACCAGAATTTCCTCTCTGAGTACCAATCCTTGGGCCACCTACGCATTGTTCCACCCAGTGAACCCGAGCCTCCACAGACTTCCTATATTCCTCACCACCCAGTTGTGAAGGAATCAAGTACCACCACAAAGGTACGAGTGGTATTCAACGGATCGGTACGTTCCACTACTGGCTTCTCCCTGAATGACGCCCTACAAGTGGGACCGGTAGTACAAGACGAGTTGCTCACCCTAGTTCTTCGATTCCGCAAGTATCCGATCGCACTGGTTGCCGACATTGAAAAAATGTATCGGCAGGTACTGGTGGACCCAAGAGACACTCCTCTTCAAAGAATTTTCTGGCGATTTCAACCCAATGGCCCCATCGAAACGTGCGAACTAATGACTGTGACGTATGGCTTGGCCTCATCATCATTCCTGGCAACCCGTACCCTCAAGCAATTGTACCAAGACGAAGGAGAAAATTACCCACTAGGAGGTCCAGCTCTAGTTAAAAGTTTTTACATTGATGATTATATAGGAGGTGCCCAATCTGTGAACGAAGCCATCCAAACAAGAGAGGAATTGGACGAATTGCTTACCAAAGATGGATTCGAGCTGCGAAAATGGTCATCGAACGATCCACGCGTACTAGCAGATCTCGACCCGCCTCAAGTTGAAACCCAATCGTTCCTAAAACTCGATACCGAAAAACCTATGAAAGCCCTTGGTGTAGGTTGGGAACCACTGACCTATAAACTGCGTTTTGATATCACTCTTATCGAAATTAATGGCCCACCAACTAAGCGATCGATTTTATCCGGCATTTCAAAGCTTTTCAATCCTCTCGGCATCACTGCTCCAGTCGTTATTCGTGCCAAAATGCTTCTACAAGAATTGTGGTTGCAGCCCTGCGGTTGGGATGACGAAGTTTCTGACACCATCAACGAGAAGTGGCAGTCCTATTGTTCCGACTTGGTCAAACTTTCCACCTACACGGTTAGTCGATATGCTTTTCTTCCAAATTCGACTGTCGAAATCCACACGTTTGCCGACGCTTCCGAACAAGCATATGGCGCTTGTAGCTACGCTAGATGCACCGATTCCAATGGCCAAATCCACGTTCAGTTGATTGCAGCTAAATCGAGAGTCGCTCCACTCAAGCGCCTATCGATTCCCCGCCTGGAACTATCGGCCGCCGTACTTGCTGCCCGATTACACGCAATTGAAGCACTCGACATGCCCATCAAATCGTCCCACTTTTGGTCAGACTCGTCGGTCACGCTCGAATGGTTGCGTTCCCCTCCACACGTTTGGAAAACATTCATCGCCAATCGGGTATCAGAAATCCAAACTACCACCCAAGGATCGCAATGGAACCACGTCGCAGGAACCCATAATCCAGCTGACCTGCTAACGAGAGAAATGAAGGTGAATGAGTTTCTGAGCAGTGATCTGTGGCATTACGGTCCATCCTGGCTGAGTCTGCAAGAAGAAAAGTGGCCAATATCATCCAAAGCGAACAACCTGTCCGACGAAATCCTTGAGAGGCGAGTCACGGTGGCGGCTGTTCAAACCAGGCCGACTGTGAATGAAATTTTCCAGCGAACATCATCCTACACACGACTGCTTCGAGTAACTGCCTATTGTCTACGATTCATCAACGCATGCCAGCGACAAAGGTCATCTGATCAACCAGAAGGAGGCATAACACTCACCGTGGAGGAATTGGCACAATCTCGTCTGAAACTTGTGAAGCTAGCCCAAAACGATTCATTTGCTGAGGAAATTAGGGATTTGAATAGAGGGAAGCCAGTTTCAAAACGATCAAATTTGCGCTCATTAAGTCCATTTCTCGATTCTGAAGGGATAATAAGAGTTGGCGGAAGACTAAACCTCTCAGAGCAGCCTTACCACACCAAGCACCCAATCCTACTCCCAAGTTCCCATCCTTTCACACGTTCTGTTGCCACCGATTATCACCTCAAACTATTGCACGGTGGCGGCCGTGTCACGTTGGCAGCGATGCGGCAAGAATACTGGCCGATTCATGGGCGACGATTAATCAATGGCATCATGCGCCGCTGTTTCCGATGCACACGCGCATCTCCTACACCATCAACACAACAAACGGGTCAACTACCACAGCGAAGAATAACACCAAGCAGACCATTCACCGTCACTGGCGTCGACTACGCTGGTCCACTGTACCTTAAACCACCACACAAACGGGCAGCCACGATCAAGGCATACATCAGCATATTTGTTTGCTTTGCGAAGAAAGCAGTTCACATCGAACTAGTCAGCAATCTTTCCACCGCTGCTTTCATTGCCGCTCTTCGTCGATTTGTATCTCGTCGTGGTCGGCCAGTGCACATGTACTCCGACAATGGCAAGAATTTTGAAGGCGCACGGAATGAACTTCAACAGCTACACCAAATGTTGCACAGCGAGCAATCTTCAGGAGATATTGCCACCTGAGACGAGACTCGCGAAGACGGTCTTCTTTTTCTGTGATTGCTGAGTTTTTTCTTATTCCACTTTGTGTTTATACCAATTATGCGCATGCTGTTCAAATCCTCACATGAACCTCTCAGCAAAAAATGATTGAGTTTGCATCACATCGAATCATAAATAGCCGTTTGAGTGAAATTTCATGCCAGCAAACGTAGCAGACATTAGAATTAATTAATCTTCTGCTTAGATTTATCAGCAACTTTGGAAAAACCTGCTCCACCGACTAAGGTGTTTAATAACAGCTCACTTTAAACACAATACTTTTCACTTTTTAGCCATAAAAACGGTGGGCTGCATTTGACGTTTCGTGAGAGGGGAATCTGGGCTGCATATGACGTTGATATTTTTCCTCTTCGCGAGTCTCTCTCAGATTGCCACCATCTGCACGACCGAGGGAATCCAGTGGCATATGATACCACCAAAAGCCCCTCACTTCGGAGGGCTATGGGAGGCAGCTGTTAAAACGGCGAAGAAGCATCTCTACAGACAACTCGGCAACATCACCCTATCCTACGAAGACATGACGACTATCCTGACACAAATTGAGGCCTGCATGAACTCGAGGCCTCTCACACCGATGACCGAAACCCCAGACGATTTGGCGATCCTTACACCAGCGCATTTCCTCGTCGGCACTTCACTCTCTGCTCTGCCAGAAGCTGACGTCACAGCAGTTCCACTCAACCGACTCGACCATTACCAGAAGCTTCAGGAGAGGGTCCAAAAGTTCTGGCATCTGTGGCGAACAGACTATCTGCAGGAATTACAGAAGGTGGCCAAACGAACAACACCAAACAACGCATTCCAACCGGGAAGGATGGTTATTCTGGTCGACGAATCTCATCCACCTGTAAGATGGCCGCTCGCGAGAATCATCGAAGCTCATCCTGGGACCGATGGATAAATTCGCGTCGTTACACTCCGAACCAGCAAGGGAAACATCCGAAGACCTATCACCAAAATCTGCCTACTACCTAACGATGTTTGTGAACCTGAAATCGAAAAAGTTTGTTAAAATTTCAACAAATGTTAGCAAAATTATGTCCAATTTCCGCATGCTTGCAGTCCATCAAAGTTGTAGACAATGAAATATTGTGACATTAGAAACGTCAGAATTGAAATTAGAAATTTCAGGTGGCGGCGATGTTTGTACTCAAATAGTTCCCAACCAGTTTTATAGATTCGCGCCGAACCCACCTGCTCTAGTACTGCAATTGAGTGCTAGACGATAGTAGTAATGCTAGAAATGAGAAGCATAGAATTTGATTTATCAGTTGTAGTAGCTAGCTAAGTTTCTTAAAGTTAAAATCGCAGAAATAAAATTATTCCAAATTGAGCTTCCAAAGCATAAAGTATTCCCCAATTGTATCCAATTAAGTCTGAAGTGAATAAAGTAAAATTCCAAGTGCGAATAGTTTCCATTCGACTAGAAGAAGACTCCTGGCGGAAGTTAGCGACAACTCCGTGAGCTTTTATGGTGAAGTAGCCGATAGCGCCGCTCATGCCGAGTATTGTGACTACGCTACAGGAAGTGACCGTTTTAGCCACCGTTGCAATTCCAACGGAAACCGCGAACCTGCCCCAACATTATGTTTTATGCACCCATAGTTTCACGCATACAAATTTGAAATGGAAAGCTTCAGTAACTTATGTGGAAAACTATGGAATTCATGTTGTCGGTTGCTTTTCTATTAATAAGTGGATAGAGACATTTTACATATTTGTTACATTTGGCTTGAATGCCCTCAATGTGATTTTTGAAAGTTAAATTCTTATCTAGCATTAGCCCTAGATACTTAACTTCATCTGACCAATTTATTGGAACCCCTCTCATCGTGACAGCATGTCTACTTGAAGGTTTCAAATGAAGAGCCTTTGGTTTATGTGGAAATATTATTAGTTGAGTTTTGGAAGCATTAGGAGAAATCTTCCATTTTTGCAATGAAAAAAGGAAAAATATACAAACTTTTTTGCAATCGACTACAGATGACACGCAGGCTTCGACCTTTGGCGGAGAGGCCTGTGTCACCCGCAAACAAGGATTTTTGACATCCCTGAGGTAACTCAGGTAAGTCAGATGTGAAAATATTGTATAATATTGGTCCCAAAATGCTGCCTTGAGGAACACCAGCTCTTACAGGAAGTCTTTCAGATCTGGAGTTCTGGTAATTAACCTGAAGTGTACGATTTAACAGATAACTTTGAATTATTCTAACAATGTATGTTGGAAAATTAAAGTTTTTAATTTTACAATCAAACCTTCATGCCAAATACTGTCGAATGCTTTTTCTATGTCTAGGCAAGACCAGTAGAATAGCCTTCAGATTTGTTGGAACGGATCAAATTTGTTACACGTAAAAGTTGATGAGTGGTCAAATGTCCATGGCGGAATCCGAACTGTTCATTGGCAAAAATTGAATTTTCGTTGATGTGGACCATCATTCTGTTCAAAATAACCTTTTCAAAAAGTTTACTGATGGAGGATAGCAAACTGATTGGACGATAGTTAGAAGCTTCTGTATTTTTGTCTGGTTTTAAAATTGGAACAACCTTAGCAAATGGAAAAATATTTGTCAGGAAAATATGCTAATTGAAAACATTTATTAAATATATCAACTAAAAATGATAAGCTACTTTCTGGAAGTTTCTTGATGTAGAAAATTCCATCATCGCCAGGAGCTTTCATATTTTTGAATTTTTTAATAATAGTTCTCACTTCTTCCAAATCAGTCTCCCAGGACGTTCTCTTGATTTAGAATATTTTCTAAGTCCTGAGTAACTTGATTTTCAATTGGACTAGTAAGTCCTAAATTAAAATTGTGCGCACTTTCAAACTGCATAGCAAGTTTTTGAGCTTTTTCGCAATTGATTAGTAATAATTTGTTTTCCTTTTTCAATCCCGGTATTGGCTTCTGAGGTTTTTTCAAGATTTTAGATAAAGGGCTTAGAGCCAGGGTCCAATTGAGAAATTTTATTTTCAAAATTTTTGTTTCTTAATTGTGCAAAACGTTTTTAGATTTATTTCTGCAAATCCTGCCATACAATTTTCATAGCAGGATCGCGAGTGCGTTGAAATTGCCTTCTCCTCACGTTTTTAAGACGGATCAAGAGTTTAAGATCATCGTCTATAATCACGAATTCAAATTTTACTTCACATGTTGGAATAGGGTCCTAAAGCCCTGCCCCAATTTTAGGGCAAACGCTTAAGTTTAGGCCAAAAACTCATGTTTACTCAATTTTTTGATGTTTTTCGTTTGTTTGACTCCACAAATTTGTTTTTGTGTTTTTTGAGATTTTGACACACCCCTTGGCTTAACCTTAAATTTTTGGGTGTATTTTGTTTTCCGTGTTCCTTTCGAAATGTCAGATAGGAACAACCCCAGTGTTAAAACTAAAACCCCTGTGGTGTTTTTGTCGACTAAGCGAACGTCAAACATGATCTTATGTGTCAAGGTTCATTTATGGACCCAATTTTTAAATTGAAGTTTAAATATGATATAGCCGTTATTTGAGCGGGAAAAATTGCTAAAGTAGTTGTAGTAACATGCTTTTCACGAGATTTCATTAAACATTTTAGGACCCTATTGCAATGCTCCTGGCTTCAACAATGGAATTTGTCAAAATTTCAAGAGCCTTGTCAATAACAAGTTTATTTTGTAATGAAATGTTAACATCCAAATTAGAGTTAATATACGTTTCATATAAATTCCAGTCGGCTCGTAAATAATTGAAAGTCGAGCTGATAGGATTAAGAATCGTTTCATGGGATATTTGAAATGTAACAGGGACATGATCAGAATCAAAATCAGCATGAACAACTAATTGGCTACAAAGATGACTAGAGTCGGTTAAGACCAAGACAATCGTAGATGGATTTCTAGAAGAAGAAAAACATGTAGGGCTATCTTCCAGATGGGTATGATTCCTGATCAAGCTATCGTTAACTGAAAAATGAGCATTGTTCGATACTCTACCAGGCAAATTCCGGAAACAACCGTTATCGTAACGGATATTATCTTTCATCTGCCTGGTACGAGCCTCAATGACTCTCTTGCGTGAAGGGCAATTCCAAAAATTGGACTTATGATTGGCCCTGCAATTGGAGCATACAAACTTGGTGGTATCTTCCTTCACTGGATAAACGTCCTTAGCGTGAGAAGAACCTCCGCAAATCATGCAAAATTTTTGTACCACGACCCCACTTTTGGCACTGAGTGGGATTCTGGTAATTTCCTCCAGGTTTCTGGAAATGTTCCCATGTCACACGGACATCGAACAAAAGTTTTGCTTTTTCTAAAGCTTTAATATTATTTAGTTCTTTTTTGTTAAAGTGAGCTAAATAATATTCTTGAGAAAGCCCTTTCCGAACAAAGCCAGATTGGGATCTCTTTTTCATAATGATTACTTGGACTGGGGAAATCCAAGTAAATCATTTATTCCATTTTTGATCTCTTCAGGTGCCTTATAGTCAGACCTTTCAAGACGACTTTGAACAAACGTTCAGTTTTGTCGTCATAAGTAAAAAAAAATGTGCTCCTCAAGATGTTAGAGAAGAAGTTCGCGATCTTTAAGAGTTTCCGGCAAAACGCGACAGTCTCCTTTCTCTGCGATTTGGAAGGAAACCTTGATTCCCCTAATGGAGTTCGAGATCTCCTGCCTAAATCCCCCAAATTCAAAACAACTGACCACGATAGGCGGCACTCTTTGCTTCCTCACTTGAATCAAAGAGCCTGGGCTCGAACTGATTGCTCAATTCGATACAATTATCAACACAATTGGAAAAAAGTTTGCATTCCGGAGGAACGTCTTTTCTTCCATTCTTGCCACGTTTAGTGACAGTTGTAAATCCCACTTTTTTGGAAGGAAGTTGTGAATTCAGTGATTCACCCTTCCTTTTATTTGTAGTTGCAACCATGTGAAGACGTGACCTCCTAAGAGTTTTTTTTTCCAAGACGGTGTTCAAGAAGAATTACCACCGCTAGCTTTCGCCAACGGGTCCAACGAAAAATCGAAGGCACGGGTCCAAACAAGGATCGTAAAGGGATCAATAGTAAAAAAATAGTACTGAAAAATACTGTTTTAGTAGCACTGAAAAGTACTGTTTTTATAGCACTGAAAAGTACTGTTTTATTGCTTTAGGTAGTTTTTAAAAAACTTCCAAGAGTAGAGAGAATTCGTGTACGCACAGCACGAAGGTACAATGCGCACTGAAGAACAAAATTAATACTTTTATTATTCCAAGGATGAAAGTGACTGAATACAGTTTATGCTTGCTGAACAATTAATGACATCTATTTCCTTCATTTTTGTGAACAACTACAAAGATAGATAGATAGTCCATTGAAAATGAAATAAAAGACATAAGAAACTGTAACATTTAACATACGATTTTCATAGAGAAAAATATTGAAAACAATAAAAAAAATCCCAAAAATAATATGAAATATTAGAGATAAGAACAATCGCAGAAACCTTCCGAATCCCTATCACCTGATGAATATACATATTTTCATCATCAATCGAGACGTTCCATTCCGACAAAATGCGTTGCAATAAGGGAGAACCATTGGCTATCTACGCCGAAGGGCTGGAAAAGTACCCGACCTTCCGGTTCTGTGTCGCAATCACCTTCAACGATAGCTATCTAAACTTTTAACACAATTTCGGAAAACGGTTTATGTTTGGTAAACACAAACCGCCCGAAACCGGTAGATACGAGACCACGTTGTGCGGATTCGGGCATATAAACACATAAATACTCGGCTATGTAGGCAAGAACCCTTCCCCCATTCGACTACTGATGGATGATGGGTGGCGCCTCCTAGCACGCAATCGGAACGCATTGCGCATCTGACATATATACGATTCGGGTGATTAGATGGTTTTACACACCGCCGCGCAGCGTATACGATTCGGCGTCGCGCGTCCTTGAGGGAATCCACCGCTAGATTCATGTAATGGGGGCAGGGGTGTCCAAATCCGACAAATGTAACTTCATCTTTTTAGTCGCAGCTGAAAATTGCTGTCAAATTTCCATACACTCTAAGCTTTACTGGAATTCGTGAATTGCACCGTAATCTCAAAATTATAAATTCCGGTGATTTTTACCGAAGGTTGTAAAAATTTACCGTTCGTTAATTTATTTTACCGAACTGTTAAGCTATTGAAATATTACCGTAATCCATAGAATAATTTGAGTTTGTACATAAGTCGATATTTACATAACTCGATATTTCATTTAATCGATTCACGTTTGACGTAAAATTTCATAACTCGATATTATAAATTGCATTGGAAACTGGTCATCCTATAAGTGCGGAATCGTGAACAAAAGTACGGGATGACGTCGGATCGGTTTAATGTCTTCGTCGCACTTATTCGTCATCTCATGCTGAATAAGTGCGATGAAGACTACAGATCGATTCGACGTAATCCCACACTTTTATTCGCAATCTCGCACTTCTAATCGTACTTATGATGTGCGCAATGCGCTATATCAATATAATAATCCGTTGTATTTGAAGAAACTTTTCTATTTTTTGTTTGGGACTCAATTAAGACTTACATATTGTAATGCGAGTTGAAAAACATTTAAATGCTCGTTAGAAGTGTGGAGGATGGAAATTTCAACAGTGTTATCATCATTTGTTCTAAGTAACACGTCTAATAGTCTGTGGTACTACTATATTGGTCGATACGTACGCACAGCTTTCCGTTTGAGAAACGCTGCCGCAACGACCGATCATCAGGGGTCTGTGTGAAAAATTCGTGCGTGCGTGGCTTTCTGCACGACCGCCACAATCGTTTGGCAGGTTCCTCTTTAAGTTGTCTTGTCCGGATTCGGCATTCGACGATGATTTAAATTTTGGACGGTGTCGTTTCGCGTCTACCAAAATAGAACATTTTCTTCACGAAATTATTGTGGGATTCCTACCGGCGAGATTTCCCGCCATCGGCCCACGTAGTGTAGAACGCGAATTTGTCGTTTTGAAATATATCATAGACAAACAGATATAATATGCACTATGATTGACGAACTAGTGCTTAATCCTAGAGATGAACTTCTTGATTAAGGAGTTCGTTTCTAGGGAAGAACACACATCTTTTACATACCAGCGTTGGAAAAAGCAAATTATCCTCCATTGCATGTGAAACTACGCCTTGAATTGGAACATTGTTCATCAATGGTCCCTATTTCGTGTTTTGATGTTCCCTGCCAAAGATCTACGATAACGGTTGGCCACGACATATGGTCTTCACCGGCTCTAACTAGTGCATAACGGCAAAGTTGAGCGTTGGGAATGCCACACTGAACTATAAGTCACGGATAAACGGATAAAAAACTTGAACGTTTAAACTAGTAAAAAAAAAATTCGAACACATGTTTACTCAATTTTCAAATGTTTTCTGTTTGCTTAATATTTTGGTTTAAACTTTAATTTTGGGTATATTTTTTCAGTGTCCTTTCCAAAATGTGAGATAAGAACAACCCCAGTGTTAAAAAATTAAACCCCTGTGACGTTTTTGTCGACACGAGGAATGTCGTACATGATCAAAATTATCAAAGTTCAAATTTAAATCCATTTTTTTGAAATTCAAGTTTGAATATGATTTAGCCGTTAGTTGAGGGGTAAAATTTACCAAAGTGTTAGCAAGAACACGCTTTATCGTGTTCTTTTATAAAAACAATATTTTATCAAAATATTTAGTACCCTATTTATGCGACATAATATTGATAAATTGCAAAATATAACAGAAAGTTCATTCAAGTTAGTTCAGACAACTTAGCGTTCATGGACCTTTGCACGAGTTCACTTTTTTATGTTTTAGCGGTGCCGTGTTATTTATGTGACCATGGAAACGAGTGAATCCGGCACCGCTCAAACGTCAAATTAGTGGACTCGTGCATCGGGCCATTCTCAAGCTACGAGCTCTCTTGGAATTATTAATAAATTTATGCACGGTAAGCAGAAACCATTCAAATTTGAATAAACAACTATCTGCTTTGCATCTTATCAGCAAAACTTATTATTGTGCAATACTGTTAGAAAAAAAAAATAAATAAAAACAATTCACTCACTTTTCTCGCAAGGTGGAAAGAAAAGTATTGAAAAAAAGATTGAATGAGAGAATTTCTCCAAAAGTAGGAAAATTTTGTTTCCACGTGGTACGTAATAATCAATAAGGTTTCTGAACAAAATACTTTATTTTTCCGATTTCAGCACCTCTATATAGCGAAAAATCAAAAAAGAAAGCAAAAATAAAACAACGCCCAATAAACGACGGATAACATAATGACAGCTCGCTTTTTACCACAAATTTGAGTGATTTTGGTTTATCATGTACAGTTTGTTTGGAAATGGCAAGTGAAAGCATGGTGCGAGAATGAACACTAAGTTGTCTGAGTGAATGGAGTTGAACTTTTCATTCAAATTTACAGTTCGTTAATGCTATGTCGAATGAATTTAATTTCAAAATTTTTAAAGATGTTAAAAAATAGGTTTTTGGCACAATTTTCAATGACGTGTCTAAAAATTGAAAAATCTCTAAATCTCTTAAAAACAAATATAACATTCGAAGCAATGGAGATTGGTTCAGAGAAAAAAAGATTTTGTGTTAGGTGCTCCGTCCGAATGTCTGCGCATTGGAATGTTCGTGAAAAACAAAACGAAATGTACGAAAACACAAAGACGGTAGAGTATTTTTAGCACATCAGTCGCATTACTCAACTCAATAACGAACGTGTAGATGAAACGATCTCATGAACGATTTTTCTCCCATAAATGGCACCCCCTTTGACAGTTATATACCACGTCACATGGTCAAAAATGCCACCGTTACAAACAGGTTAACAATGGGGGTATTAATGACATTTGGGCAGCTGAACTGAGCTATTTCTGGATACCAACGAACTGTTTCCGTCGTCTGCGCTTGCAGCAAAACTCGCAATCTTGGCAGTGAAATACCAAAACATTTGCGAAAATGCAGCCCATACCGAGAGCGAATGCCAAGATCGCGATGCGATCGGCGCCTGGCTGTCGCCATCTTTATGTCCCTTCAAATCGGTGCATAGTAGGCGTCGTCTTAGCATTCGGTATGATGTTCGACCGGGAGATGGCAGCAGTGAATTGCATCACGCTGCTCACTCATTGTTAGACGCTGACATGCGTAATGGCGTGACCTCCATCGGGAACATTATCCAGTGGTTGAACGCGAAACGGCCCTTTGTCGATGCAGTTTTGTGGTGACCTAGTAGCCGTCTGATCCTCTGATCTGACTGGTACGGCTGGTTACTGGTTTCGAAAGAAGCAAACGGCTTCAATCATGTAAACGAGGAAGCACCCCGAATGGCAGTGGTCGTTTTCCGTTTGGTCGGGAGAAATTTCTGAATGGTTCGCTAGAAACAACGAGTTCAATGAAACGTGAAGGTTCACACTTTCGGTTGAAGGCCGTACCGGAGCGATTAATTCGAACGTTTGTTTGGATCAAAGTAAATACCACCTCCTCTTCTAAAATTAAATCTATCGTTGTCGCCGGAAAGGAATTCCTTCAGGGTTACATATTCTTCGTTGTTTATGGGGGAAATACGATCGAGACAATTTATTGAGCAAACAGTAAAACAGTAAAACAGTAAAACAGTAAAACAGTAAAACAGTAAAACAGTAAAACAGTAAACAGTAAAACAGTAAAACAGTAAAACAGTAAAACAGTAAAACAGTAAAACAGTAAAACAGTAAAACAGTAAAACAGTAAACAGTAAAACAGTAAAACAGTAAAACAGTAAAACAGTAAAACAGTAAAACAGTAAAACAGTAAAACAGTAAAACAGTAAAACAGTAAAACAGTAAAACAGTAAAACAGTAAAACAGTAAAACAGTAAAACAGTAAAACAGTAAAACAGTAAAACAGTAAAACAGTAAAACAGTAAAACAGTAAAACAGTAAAACAGTAAAACAGTAAAACAGTAAAACAGTAAAACAGTAAAACAGTAAAACAGTAAAACAGTAAAACAGAAAACAGTAAAACAGTAAAACAGTAAAACAGTAAAACAGTAAAACAGTAAAACAGTAAAACAGTAAAACAGTAAAACAGTAAAACAGTAAAACAGTAAAACAGTAAAACAGTAAAACAGTAAAACAGTAAAACAGTAAAACAGTAAAACAGTAAAACAATAAAACAGTAAAACAGTAAAACAGTAAAACAGTAAAACAGTAAAACAGTAAAACAGTAAAACGGTAAAATAGTAAAACAGTAAAACAGTAAAACAGTAAAACAGTAAAACAGTAAAACAGTAAAACAGTAAAACAGTGAAACAGTAAAACAGTAAAACAGTAAAACAGTAAAACAGTAAAACAATAAAACAGTAAAACAGTAAAACAGTAAAACAGTAAAACAGTAAAACAGTAAAACGGTAAAATAGTAAAACAGTAAAACAGTAAAACAGTAAAACAGTAAAACAGTAAAACAGTGAAACAGTAAAACAGTAAAACAGTAAAACAGTAAAACAGTAAAAAAGTAAAACAGTAAAACAGTAAAACAGTAAAACAGTAAAACAATAAAGCAGTAAAACAGTAAAACAGTGAAACAGTAAAACAGTAAAACACTGTAACACAGTAAACTACTGAAAGCTGCCAAAACCATTAAATTGCTGAAAACAGAATAACTGTTAAATAATTGAAAAATTTAATAACTTGAAAAATGATTAAATTGAAATTACCAAAATAGGGTACTAAAGCCCTGTCCCAATTTCAGCGCCAAACGCTTAAGTTTAGGCCAAAAACTCATGTTTACTCAATTTTCAAATGTTTTCCGTTGGTTTAAGTCCAAAAAACTTTTTACAGTTAACTCTCCCTTACTCGATATTGAAGGGACCATCGAATTAGGGAGGTATCGAGATACAGAACACATATTTTTCAAATTTTAAACTTTCAATTATTTTGACAAAATACATTCAAAATAGTAATTTTAACGTGAAGAATAATATAATTTTATCACATTTACTTATGTGATACTTTTTTGACGGTCTGCAAAAATTGAAAATTTTATCATCGAGAAATGGGCAGTAAACCTTAATTTTACTATCAATTTAATCATAATATTGTAATTCATGAAATTTATTAACATTTGGAGCACATTTGGAACTTTTCAAGAAAATATCGAGTTAGAGAGGTAAACTTGCATGGAAAACTGAAACAGATAGCATCGAGTTAGGGAACATCGAGTTAGAGAGGTATCGACTTACAGAGGTATCAAAGCATGCTAGATTGATGGGACCGCGCTTTCCATCGAGTTACTGGAAATATCGAGATACAGAATATCGAGTAAGGGAGAGATGACTGTATTATGTTTTTTTAGATTTTGTCACACTTTTTGGCTTAAACTCAAATTTTGGGTGTATTTTGTTTTCTGTGTCCCTCCCGAAATGACAGATGGGAACAACCCCAGTAATAAAACTAAAACCCCTGTGGTGATTTTGTCGACTAAGCTAACGTCAAACTTGATCAAAAGTGTCAAGGTTTATTTACGGACACCATTTTTAAATTGAAGTTTAAACATGATATACCCGTTATTTGAGCGGGAAAAATTGCTGGTTGCAGTAACATGTTCTTTCATGTTATTAAACAAAAACATGATTTCATTGGAAATTTTAGGACCCAATTATTTGGGGGACCGACACGTAAATATTACAGGCAACAAATTTGTCTCATGCTTGGCTATTCGCTTTTCGCTACTTTACTTTGAGGAAAGTCTGTTGTGAAAAAAAACTAAACAAATTGGTGCAATCTTTTTTGAGTAATGAGCATTTATGTTTCTGGTGCTGCTCGGATCAAAAAAAATCTTGAAAACTTCAAAAAACGTCACAATGTAAGTTTTAGATTTCTTGAAGACTACTCAACCGATTTTTGACATTTTTTAATAAATGCGTCTTTTACCTGATATTTTATAGCACACTTTTTTTATATAAATTAATTACAAACAAAATGGCGGCCAAAGAAATTTTTATGGAAAGTGTCGGTCCTCCATGGAATATCGAAATACATTCAAAAGCATATGACTGAAGATCAATATTGATAGAAAATTTACAAATAGATGAGTTTTTGAGAACTTCTAAAAAAAATGGTGCAAAAATATTAAGAAACAAAAAAGTTATCGAGATTTCATGTTTTTAAGTAAAAACAAAAAGCTGCCGGTAGAGGGGTTAATAAAACAAAATTATATTTTAGAAACATTTATTCAACAAATCTGACTGAAAATTGTGGTCCGTTCTAAAGTTTATCATGTTTAAAATAGGTATTTTCATTCGCGAACACTATCAGGATGGAAATTTGCATATGAATAAAGATTGGACTCGGAAAAAATGCGACACTTTGCTTTGGGTGTAACTTTTTATCGTGCGGGTAAAAAATATTTTTGGGTAATACTAGTTTAAAGTGTTATGTTTATCGCGATCTGTCAAGTAGTTTTCAAGATGCATTCGAAACCAGAAGAGCTACACCAGCAAATCTTGGGCACGGCGATCGAATAATCCAGGTCAGTCGCACAGATGGATCGGAAAAAGGATTGGAATCCACCATTCCACCGTGTTCCGCGTTGTGATGATGTTCCAGTAGACGAAGACCATCGAGCGGCGCGCTGGAAGCAGCCGAAACCCGAAAACGGAATATCCAGAAAAGGCGCCGAAGATAAGGCAGTACTCTAAGAATAACCAGAACCTTTCCGTCCGAGACGTGGTCAAAGCGGTTAATTCGTCGAAGTGGTTCGTCCAGCAGACAATGAAGCGTGCTGGGCTACGTGTTTTAAGTTCAGGAAGGCGTCAAACCGGACTGACAAGCAAAAACGGTGGCCAAATTGTGCGCGCGGAAGCTGTACCGTGAGTGGCTGGTCAAGCCAGGTTGTTTCGTCATGGACGACGAGACATACATCAAGGCGGACACCAAACAAACAAAAGTTCCGGAAGAGAAAGATGGACAAATTCGCGAAGAAGTACCTGTTGTGGCAGGCGATCTGGGAGTGCGCCCTTCCTTCGCTCTCACCGTGGTTCCACGCTGTTCTGGCCGGATCTCGCTTCGTGCCATTACGCCAAGCCTGCAATGGATTCGTACGAAGCGAAGGGCGTTAATGTGGTCCCGAAGGAGGCGAAAACTTCATCCGATCGAAAAATGTTGGGATAATGAAGAGGAAGTTGAAGAAAAGCGGAAAAACATTCAATCCCGATGAAGCTTTGAAGAAAAACTGGTATAAATTATGTAAGAAAGATTGACAAAGCTTCGCCCTCAAGATTTCAGGAGCAGTGTTAAGAGAAATGTACGAGCATTCAGCTTGAGAAAAGAAATTCAATAAATAAATTAGTCCAAAACATAGTTAATATATACAGGTCGGACTCGAATATCATACCAATTTTCATACCAACGTCCAAAACTGCATAACCATTCGTATTGTATATTACAATAACAAATCATCTCAAATTCATGCATAAAAACTGAAAAAAAATTACATAAAAAAAACAAATTCCGGATAATTGAGTTTAAAATTCCGGATAATCGAATCCCAGATAATCGAGTCTCCGGATAATCGAGTCCGACCTGTAGTTATTAAATCTCTGTAAATTCGAGAAGTATTCGACTTAAATTGAATTTTTGGTGATCATATTTGTGTGTTTCATTTTCTTTCAAGTCCAGTCTTTAGAAATGACCGATCGATTTAAGTAAGTGATAAAATTGAATAACTGAATAGTTGAATAAATAAAAAAAAACTGAACAACTAAAATATAATAACCGAAAACTTTAAAAAAAAAAACAAATAAAACAAAACCAAAACATTTAAAACAATCTTTATAGAAAGGTGAATATTCAAGAGTGTACAGAACGTGAAGTAACGAAATGCAGTTGAAAGTTGAAAGCTCAACCGGAATGAATCAACGTTCTTAAACAACGTTTCGGCGCAATTACGAACTGTTTACATGTTTGCCGATTGCAAAATATTTCGGATGATGGGATGCACACGCACAGCTGTCATGCAGATATCCAATAATAGCACAGCCTACTGATATCCATACACACGATGTATGGTGGATGACAGTGATCTATTTTCAGGATGAATCTCGGGACAAACAAGTCGTTCAGTTGGCCATAAACATCAGCAATCAGTCCGATTGACGCACATGGCCCATGGGCGTTGAGAACAAGCCTCTGGTCTGGTCGGCTGGTGAACCGAATTGCCGTCACCGTGACCGTCACCGAGTAGTCTAAATGGTAACGACAATGTCCACGTCTATCTGCTGCTGCTGACTCTGGTGATACATACGACTTTTGTTTTGATAAATTCAACATGCGTCAATTGCTTCGGTGCTCGCGACCGTTGTAAATCAGCGTTTGGAAGAAATACTGCTCTAATAGATAGACCATTTCCGTCAAATCTAGCATCTTTAGCTTCATTTTGTAGTAATACAGAAATACTAGAATCATTTTCGTACAATAGATAAAATGAAGAAGCGATTACAAAATTATAAAAACAATTTTTGAAGTGTAAAATCATTTAAAAAATTCAAAAAAAAGTCATCTCAATTTTTATGAGATTGAAAATACATAATAAAACACCAATAAGATTTAAATAACTTCATAGCCATTCCATATGGTAGACTTAACAATGACGATAAACAGCAATTTGAAATTAGATATCTGTTTCATAACTTACAGACAGCCAGTGTTTTCGAACAAACCACACCCCCAAGACAGTAAGTGTTTTCTTGAGCAGATGATTTCAAAAAACAAACGTGCAGATGGATATAGCGAGATAATAATTTAAAATTTTCGCTTGACTTCCGATGACGCAGCACAGTAACCTCAAAATAGATAGTCGTCAGTAACCTGTTCATCAGGGTACACCTTACATTTTGGAAGTTTTCAAAACCTAAAGTTCGTGTGCCCTTCTGAATGCAAATCACATAGAAAGACAAACCTCGAAGTATGAGTATTAGGAATTCTAATTTAGGATTTAGATGGGACGCAAGCGACATGAAGATGAATTGTTATGAATCAACTTATAAAATATGGCCTCTATAATGATGTTCAAATAACTGAAAGTGAAATTTATGTCAAGTTTGTAGAATACCAAACTTTTCTAAAACTGTGACTAATATTAGTTAAAAGTAGTCCTAATTTTACTAAAATATGGATCTTTGTTTGTTTATAGTTACATAAAAACTCAAACTATAAATATATATTTACATATTTTCATAGTAAATTACAGTACAGTTACAGTAAATTACAGTACATAAAAACTCAAACTATAAATATATATTAACATACTTTCATAGTAAATTACAGTACAGTAAATTCTCCCTTACTCGATATTCTATAGATCTTTCGAAAAATAAGCCACACCCTACTGTGGCATATACCGGAAAATGCATGTAAAAACAATTTTCCAAACAGGCAACAACTTAAAAACGTGCCTGCGTTGAAATTGCAAATTCATTCGTTTTCCACATTACCTATACGCGACCCATTCAAAAGAGTCAGTTTTCTCTCACGCTTCAAGGTCAGATTGCAATTGCACCCGACTGACTTGCTGTTGGCCGATCGCGTAACAACCTGTCACTCCGTGTGTCGTATGTGGACACCGCTCATAAAAGCATAATTGACCCATATGGATTTTTGAACTCATACATTTTTAATCGCAATTCTAGAAATTCCAGAAAAATGGATTTTATAATTGCTCTCTCTTTAAGGCTCTAGTTCCCTGCTCTTATTTATCGAACTTGTAACAACTTGCGATACATTGCCGATCATGGACTGCTATAGATGGTATGATTTTCTTCGCTTGCTTTGATCGTGCTTCTAAATCAAATGAGACCGAATTCTGCAATGCCTGATGAGAAGTCACACTTCAAAGTTTGGGCGCTAATTTATCATACCCAACTATTTCTATATGGGGCACTTATGCTATTATGAACAGTGTACTACCTCAACACTTATTAGCTAGTAGACGACTGAGAATCAGCAATTCAAAAAGTGCACGTTTCACGTTGCAGCAGTTACCTATATATGTGATAGATACGTATTCACGTCAAGTATCTACGTAGGCATATAATTGATATACTGCCCATACTCAAATGCAATCGACTTCAGGCACACCAGAGCAGTATCCGAGTGGTATGGAAATTGATGGCGCCGAGTCAAGCCCTTCTGCTCTTTCTCCAGTAGCAATTGATTGGTTGAATTTAGAAAACCGAGTATGATTTGAATAATGTGGCAGTGAGTAACAAGGATATGGACAAGTCAGACTATTCATACTCAAAGTTCTACGTGTGGGAAAATGACTAAATTTATTTGAAAGTCATGAATCAATGAGCCGATTGTCCGATTGTCCGACATTTCCCCGAAAACCATTTCCCCGAATGAATTTTCCCCGAAGGATTTTCTCCTGAAAACCATTTCCCCGAATGAACTGTTTCCTCGAATGTACCATTTCCCCGAAAGTATTTTCCAAAGACATTTTTCATTTTTTTTATTATCGGTGTAATAGACTATATTCAGCAAGTTTGATAATCATTTCGAACGAATGATTCTCTTATGAATGATTTGAACCGAAAAAATGTGATATTTGGATTGGAAATCGATGACAGTTTTTACTGGCATGTCTGCTTTCAAAAATATGTTAGAAATGAAGTTCGGTGCTCAAACTTTATATATTATAAATCATAATAAAAATGCATAAAATGTAAAAGGTAGGTTTTAAAAGAATATTCAAGAGATGAACAAATCTGATGCTTAATGTCGTTTGTCCGAACATAATTCATCTGAATCACATCTGGCTGAACTGACAACGGCAGAGTCATAAAATAAAGTTTGACTGATTGAAAACAGTTTGCAGGATTCAATGACGAGATACAAATGAGATGTAGTTTCTGTTTCTTAAAACATTAGTAGATGTTTAATTTTTTTAATTACATTTTATAACGTAAAAATGGATTGTTTTCAATTTTATAAATATCCCTTCTTTATAACATAGGTTGTTCTCCATTATATTACTGGTCCAATAATTGTTGGCTTAAAAATAGTTGAAAATTTTAAAGCTGCTTTTGCCTTCTTATCATCGTAGGCAGTTTTTTGAAGCTGGTGTATTGATATTGTTCTGCTTGCATCTGCTACTCTGCCGTGAATCGCAAGTCTGTAAAAGTAGGCATTGAGAAAATAGGTTGTGAAGTATAAAGATTCAAAAAATTCCAGTGGATTGGAACATGTTCAAATCTCAATGAAACTTTCATAATTTGCTTTTCACTACAATATCTTTCCGAGAAAAATATGGAGATGATCAAATCACGGTTCTTTTTTGTGTTACACAGTGCGAAAATATGTAGTGGTACTGCTATGCGATTACTTTTCATTATGGGACAATCCAGCTTGGTGTTTTTTTTGCTAATTTTTTTCTTGTAAAGACCCCTACTGTTGCTAGAAAAAATTCTGGCTACGCCACCGCATCATATAAATAAAATAAAGAAAAAATATAATATTTAAGTTCTTTTGTCAAAGATATTAATTTTTTTTCTTAGTGATTCGATTATCCGGAGGATTCGATTATCCTAAATGAAAAAAAATCGATACTCCGGATAATCGAGTCCGACCTGTATTAGCATTTTAAGTTTTCATTACTAACATGTATTTGACGTTTTCGACTAGATGACCTATTTAGGAACATTTCGGAAAAAAAATACGTTCGGCTTCTATCCAAGACATAAACATTTTTTAATAAAATTTTTATCTGGAAAACAGATACTGATTGTCAGTAAATCAATAAAGAAGTGTGTTGTGTTTTAAAAATGTCTAGAAGGATGATTCGAGGTTTAATTATGTAGTGTAAGATATAATAGATTCTAAGAATCAATGGGCTCACTGTAGCTACTGTCACTAAGTATAATGAAATTAGGTTCAACGTAGTGGACATATGGCATGAGAACGTTTGGCGGAATCAGGCATCTTTGCGTAATCATGCGAAACAATGTGGAAGAACAGCCTATTATTAAAAGAAGGGAAAATTCAAATTGAAATATTATCAGCTAAGTGCCACTAAACATTGGAACAGTATAAATATAAAGAACAGCCTTTTATTCTAAGAAGGCAAAACTAAGCCGCTTCGAAAGAAACTGCCTATCATGTGCTCGCTTTTATCGTCAGGCTATCACCAAAAAAAAACATCTAAGTTGTGTTGACTCAAATGCACGTGGCACATTATTTTGAACATCTGTTACTTTAAACACATGGATTTTATAACAAATTAATCAATTTTCATCTAGTCTTACATCAGCTAGCACGTTAAATAATTTTTGTAAGCAGGATCATGAGTAGCTTTCAGTATGACAATTACACTACGATTTTTTCGGGGAAATGGTACATTCGGGAATATAATTTTCTGGGAAATAGTTCATTCGGGAAAACGTCATTCGAGGAAATTGCATTCGAGGAAATGGTTTTCGGGGTAATGTCGGACAATCCAATGAGCCATCAGCTAGGTATGCTTAAGTACCCACTTAAAAATATGCCTTATCTATACGTGTTACGTTTCTTCGAATAGCGTTTTAATAACTGTATTACCAACGTCACATTGACGTTGGGCACGACATATGTGTATCATTATTGCGGATCGTAATCCGAATGATGACAGTAAAATTTATTGCGACCGTTTGCTGTGATTTTAATTAACTGATACGGGGTAACTTAAATAGTTTTTTACAGGAAAATTTCAATATTTCTTTCGTATGAAACAATTGCTTAGATTTACGATTCTAAATCTTTGCCTTTTTAATGAGCTACATATAGTTCCGATTAGATGTTAATCACAGAAAGCTGTGTATGTATATAGAAAGCCACAGGGAACAAATTTCTATTGTACAGAGACAGTTTTTAAAACCACGTGTCTTCGACTTCTCGCTCACCACCCACTGAACAAAAATATTGAAACTCGATTGTGCCCAAATAAACGAACTAGTAAAAATATATTGAAACAATGACTTCAAAAATGATGCACACAATTGTGATACTTTCACGCCACTTTAGTATATATGCTAAAACTAAAGGGTGGTCCCCTTAATTTTTTTTCAATTTGGTGGCCCCTCGTCCGCCAGCTAGGTAAACAGTTTGTGAAAAAGCCCATTTTTAATCAATCTTAGGTATTTCTTTGCGTGATATGTCTTATATTTCTTTTGGAACACAAAGCAAACAGACCTTTGACATCGTATAGAGGAAGGATACAGCTTAAATCTGAGATTAAAAAAAATAACGGGCATTTTGAATTTGGCCGCCATTTTAAATTTTGTAAGAAAACCCGTTTTTTCACCATTTACCGCTCGTTTAGAATTCTGAGGTCACCATCTAAAAACTGAGAAAAAACTGAGTAAGATAGGCCAAGTAACGGATCTATGACATTTGGTCGAAAGACATTTGTTCGAATGACATTTAGTCGAATGGACATTTGGTCGAAAAGGTTTAGTTGCAACAGAAAGCATATGATATTTGGTCGAACCGACATTTCGTAAAAGGGATAGTGGTTGAATCTAAATAATATGAAAACAAAATTTTACGCTTAGTCTGACTAGGTATCCTCGAGAGTAGCATTTTGTTGCTAATACAAGATTGATTGAATAATTGAAAGATAGTCAGCCATTATACCAACAATCTATGCGCGACTACTAAAGTTTTATTATTCAATTTGATGGACTCTCTCGCAACATATTGATCAACCTCTTGCGTTTCTGACGTTTTATGCTGCTTTTTTCATTTAAGCATGTTCTGATGTTCTGCGAGTCGAGATAAGCTGATCTTAAATAAAGGCAACTTTTGTCGCCTCAGTCAACTCGTCTTCCCTTTCCTGATACATAGATTTAGCACAATTTGCACTTTAATTAATTCAAAGCTTCTACTGCAAACTCTGCTATTCACCCGAGGTCATCAACACTGTCAGCAAAGCCATATATTTGGTTGTATCGACCGCATAAAGCTATGGAAAATCATGGACGAGAACAGCTTTCCCGGGAAGCTCACAAGATTGATCAGAGCAACGATGGACGGTGTGCAAAACTGCGTGAAGATCTCGGGCGAACACTCCAGTTCGTTCGAGTCTCGGCGGGGACTACGACAGGGCGACGGACTTTCGTGCCTGTTGTTCAATATTGCGCTTCAAGGTGTCATGCGGAGAGCCGGACTTAACAGTCGAGGCACGATTGTTGCGAGATCCGGACAATTTGTTTGCTTCGCGGACGACATGGATATTATTGGGAGAAAATTTGAAACGGTGGCAGATTTGTTCACCCGCCTGAAACGCGAAGCAACAAGAGTCGGGCTAATGGTGAATGCGTCGAAAACAAAGTACATGCTGGTTGGCGGAACTGAGCGCGACAGGACCCGCCTAGGAAGCAGTGTTACGATAGACGGGGATACCTTCGAGGTGGTGGACGAGTTCGTCTACCTCGGATCCTTGTTGACGGCTGACAACAATGTTAGTCGGGAAATACGAAGGCGCATCATCAGCGGAAGTCGTGCCTACTATGGGCTCCAGAAGAAACTGCGGTCAAGAAAGATTCACCCCCGCACCAAATGCACGATGTACAAAACGCTCATAAGACCGGTAGTCCTCTATGGGCATGAGGCGTGGACTATGCTCGAGGAGGACTTGCAAGCTCTTGGGGTTTTCGAACGCCGAGTGCTAAGGACGATCTTCGGCGGCGTGCAGGAGAACGGCGTGTGGCGGCGAAGGATGAACCACGAGCTCGCTCAACTCTACGGCGAACCCAGTATCGTGAAGGTAGCTAAAGCTGGAAGGATACGCTGGGCAGGGCATGTTGCAAGAATGCCGGACAACAACCCTGTAAAGATGGTGTTCGCCACGAATCCGGTCGGAACAAGAAGGCGTGGGGCGCAGCGAGCTAGGTGGATGGACCAGGTACACCAGGACCTGGAGAGCGTGGGTCACAGTCGAGGATGGAGAGAAGCGGCCATGAACCGAGGGAATTGGCGAAATATTGTTGGCGAGGCTTTATCAAGATAATTGATGTAAAGCCAAATAAGTAAGTAATGCATTTGAAATGTTTGACGGTATAAAAGTTTATTTTTTGCTTCAATTGTTCTTCAAAATTTGACTTAAAATTTTTCTCAGTTTCAAATTGGCATATAAGCAAGACCGTGGAAGAATCTAATTTTTGAGCTAAGTAACGAACCCAGAAAGGTTCTTTTTAGCTATTATGATTGAGGGAGAGCCCTTTTGCATATCGGAATGATTGACAGTCATTGAATATATTGGAATAACTAAATTTCATGCAGGTGTTCATTTCGCCCCGATACCTTTTTACCAGCCTTGTTTTCGACCCAATTTTCTATCTCGCTTTTCTGACATATGATATGATTTTTATCACTATGAATGAATGTGGCACGTCGTACTAACATCAAACTTGAAAACTAGCCGGAGGTAAATTAAAAATATTGCCATTTTATGGTCTTAAAACGAACATTTGCTTAACGTGTCCATTATGCCCCTAATTCCCCTAAGTATATATTTGGTTGAGGAATGTTATTTAGCTGAAGGCACAATAGACCAATTGGTTATAAGTAGAGTTACCGACACCTAACATTCAGTGTTGACCAGACTCATTTCCCCGAAATTCGAATTGTGAAGCCATGAATAGGGTGGGGCTTATTTCCAAAAATCTTCCGTAGTCAGGATTTACAAAGTGGAAAATGATCATCGGTCCTAAAATAACATCCTGTGAAAAAATGAGAATTTTTGGTGAAGGTAAGTGCAGTTTTACCATTTTAGTGAACTCTGAAAAATTTTGGTATGCTTTTCAGCTTGTTTTGGTGATTTTAAGACCCTTATGGGCAAAAAATCACCTCAAAATTGCGATATCTCCACTCCTTTAGATGATATTTGACGAAATATATTTTATGCATGCGATTTTTGGCCCTTGAATAGGTTACGCTGGCTGATTAATATGAACCCGAATTAGCATATGAATAGCTGGGGAGAATTCCTATGCTAGTAGAATGGAACAAAGAGCAAAGAAGAATGAGAGAAAGAACAAAGAACACAGAAGAATGTAAGGTGGGTGGGTTAAACAGGTGGGTGGGTGAAACTAGTGATGTCTTGAGCGTAACTGAGGAATCTAGAAAACGATGATTATATTTATTGACTTAATTTCTTTCATTTTTTTTCTCGGGGATGGGATTCGATCCCAGATCCTCAGCGTGAAAGGTGTGTGTTCTAACCACTACACCAGGTCCGACCCCTTGACTTCGATTTAATATTACCTACTTCAGAAATATTTCGAGCAATTTTTCTTCAAGTAGGGGAAGAGCACCAATTTTTTAACCATCTCTAGTTTTAGACCCATGTATACGATTTAATTGGAACTTATTGCAACTTTATTGGACTTTATGGAAAAAATTCATAAGTTTCATCATTATTCTCCTGGTAGATATAGATAAATGCACGTCACTTTACTGCTTTAGTTCAATAATCGTTTGATTGTTTTTTTTTTAATGATGATAGCAATATATCGAAAGGGACCGTTGCAAAATTTACATCCTGGAAATTCAGCCTCACGCAGTATCTATTAAATTCATAACTAATTTATAGTACTATTTATATATACATAGGACATCCTGTGAAAATAACTTCATGTAGCTCTGTCCTAAAAAATATGTTTCACAACTGTAACGACTTAATTTTGGTTTTATTTGAGAAGTTTTCAACCTGAAGTGCTTTATCTCTTGCACCCTATAGAAGCTCGTGCACTAATTTGAATTTTGACTACCGATTTTTTTTCCTTCTGCTGTTGTTAATACACATCGATTTCAAATACAGATGTAGAACGATGTATTGAACTTCATCTGCATTTTCGTTTGTCCGAAGTTATGTTGAAAATGCCAAAAATCGCATGCATAAAATATATTTCGTCAAATATCATCTAAAGGAGTGGAGATATCGCAATTTTGAGGTGATTTTTTGCCCATAAGGGTCCTAAAATCACCAAAACAAGCTAAAAAGCAAATTTTTCAGAGCTCACTAAAATGGGAAAACTGCACTTACGCCCTTTGCGCCACCTCTAAACCTTCACCAAAAATTCTCATTTTTTCACAGGATGTTATTTTGGGACCGATGATCATTTTCCACTTTGTAAATCCTGACTACGAAAGATTTTTGGAAATAAGCCCCACCCTAAGCCATGAACTGTTATAACTGTGCGTTGTATTCCTGAGATGGAGGGGGCGGTGGTTGGGCTTGAGTGTTGCACACGGGATGCGACAGTTTCGATCTCGGTTGGCCGCAATTAAAGTTTCGGTGAAATGATTCGCACTCACTCACTCACTCATTTCATTTCACCGAAACTTGAATTGTGCCTCTCTGGGATCAAAATTGATCGATTTTGTGTGCAGTACTCAAGCTTAACCATCTGATTTTCTATATTAGGAGGATAAAGCATGGTTGTATTCGTGGCTTCGTAGTTCGGAAAATGTTATTTTCGGGGAAATGAGTCTGAACAACACTGCTAACATTCACTTCGCCTTAAAGGTTTTCCTGCTTTTTTAATTCTGATATCCGCATTTCAAAATATTAGCCACGTCCGTAAGCTGCAAGACCTGAAATTTAAAGAAATATCCCGACCACATTCTCCGAATGCTTCCAACAGATGAAGATCAGCAGTTCATTACGAAGAACGATGACATTTCAAAAGAATAACAAATAATAAAAACATTATGTTCACATCGTTGAGTAATAAAATAACTTGTTGAGCAGCTTTTCAAAGAATGATGATATTTTCAAAGAATAATAAATTCACTAGACCTAAATATTTCAGCCAATGTACAGAAAACTACTTCTTAAAAGTTCATTTGAACAATCACCAATATTCTAGATTATGACATTACTTCTAATCTATATAAATAAAAATGGAATGGTATTTGTATGTTACGAAATGGCTTACGAAAAGGGTCAGCGGATTTGGATAATTCTTTCTCCATTTTGTTCGTCAAGGGTTCCGACGTGTTTGTGTGTATAAAAGTGGCAGGTATTCACCGGGAAAGTCGGAATAACGAGAGTGAACGGAACTGTCATTTTGTATGGGACGATTCGTACTGGTTTTCAACAGCCTACTTGATGGCAAGACGAAGTTTGCCGGGACCACTAGTCTATATAAATAAAAATGGAATGGTGTTTGTATGTCACGAAATGGCTTACGAACTGGTCAACGGATTTGGATGATTCTTTCTCCGTTTTGTTCGTTAAGGGGTCCGACGTGTTTGTGTGTATAAAAATCCGGAGCTATTCAACGGGAAAGTTGGAAAAACGAGAGTGAACGAAACTGTTATTTTGTATGAGACGATCCATAACGTTTTTCAACAGCCTACTTGATTGGCAAGACGAAGTTTGCCGGGACCACTAGTTATAAATAAAAAGATGTTTGAAATTTAAAAATAAGACTACATAAATTTCCCATTTTTATTCAACAAAGCTAATGAATCAGATTATCAAGAAGAATACGTTATCTTATGAACTTTAAAAAACTTAGAAAATAATAATCAATTTTACCGAATGATCTTCAATAAACCAATTGAAAATGAGCTTTCAACCAAAATTCCGTGCAACTAAACGTAATTCTAGCAAAATAAATGTTCCAAATCAATTCGACCAAATGTCCATTCGTCCAAATGTCCTTTCGACCAAATGTACTTTCGACCAAATGTCATTCGAACAAACGTCATTCGACCAAATTGTAACTAATTAACTGAACCGGGCAATCTCTCAGTAACAAGAGACCCCTCGAGCTGGGTCTCAGGGTCGGCTTGCTACTGGGTAAGCTGAGGGGCTACGCAACCAAGGTGTGCAGCGTACCGTCACCTGACCAGGGCTATTGTAGTGTGTGGAATAAAAGAATTCTAACTTGGTGGGAATCTCTAGGATTTTATTGGGCAAACTGAAATATTGTGGGTTTTAGAATTATTGCTTAGTGGTTTATTGCAAGCTATTGTTCTTGTGGGGGTGTGGATGTTAATGGGTTTTCACGTACCGGTACGACTTGCTGCTTCTGGTTGCTGCCGACGACCTGCGAGCGCTCGCTGCTGCTGCTGACGGAGTTGTTGCTTGACGGACAGGTGGTAACGTGGATGGCACTGTAGACGTAGTGCCGTAAAGGGTTGGCTAAAGAAGGCGTCGTCCCTCTTTGACGGCAATCGACACGGCCCAGGACGGTACCGGAGAGACCGTGCCGAGAGGGGGAAACTCTTTTACGGTTAGGGGTTTGTACCCCGAGCTGTGGACCTCCTTAACGGTTATGACCGAAATGGTCAGAGGTCAGCGATGGTCCTTGACGGGTTAGGCTTAGCAGTCTTCCGTCTACTAGGCCGAAACGTGTGCTGACACGCCACACCAGCCAAGATGGCGAAATTTTAGCGGTAAGATGAAAAAGGTCCTGTGAGGATAATGGGAGGAATTATCTAGCCGTACTAACTTTCTAGCCATTAGTTATAGGCATTAGATTATGATAGATTTAAGGTCCAATCATACCTGACGAAATACACTTTCACTCCCAGTTTATACGGTTACCACTCACTCTTAAAACTTTGAGGACATTTTCAAAATTGATCTTAAGCACACGAACGCCTTTTACAAAGTGAAGCGATGGCGATTCTTAAATTTGGCCTAACCCTCTTGTCTAGTTTTTCCTCTCCTCCCCAATTTCCTCAATAATGGGTTGGGGGTTGTTACCACCTGTTGCGTGTAATACGCCTGCTGGCCCACTTATCGTTTATGTTGTACCCTCAGCTTGCATGCAATTTTCCATGTTTGTAATTCAAATTTAATTATTTTGCTAATCTACTAACAATCATATTTTATACATTTTGACAATCTACTAACATTGATAACATTTACTAACCCTTTATATACTTACCCTGTACTAATCCATCACCACTGAACACTAGAAACGTGACAATGTACAAATAAAAAAATAGCACGAATTAAAAAAGACTAACAATTTGTAACAAACGGTTACAAATGTCATTCGACGAAATGTCCTAATGCCCCAAGTAACAATTTCAGTGCTTTTTGATCTTAGATGTTATTTATGGAGGTTTTATTAGAGATGTATTCATTCCTAACAGATTTAATAAAGCATTGCAAAGTGCCAAACGTTCTTTTCGGTAAAACCCACTTTAAAATGCTCTGTAGATATCTACAAGAGCTCCCGTTAAAACTTATTTGCTGGCCACATTTTTTGGTAATAAATTGTATTTTGAAGGAGCTGTGTAGTGCCTATTAAAACCTATACTTAAAACCTCATCTTGCTTGTCATAAGGCATAAGTAAAACTTCTAAGACTACGCTAAGTCATGTTAAAGCCTTCTTAAATCTCAACTATCTGATGAATGCTATTGGAATGCAGTCTGCGTGTGGTTATCAATATCATTATGTTGATAATGATAATCACGTAGTGAATTATGGCTTTATCAGAAATCAAACATAGAAATGACTAATATTCCTCTCGAAGAATTAATAGACTATCGCATATTTTTGCCATACTTGCCTGAACTTCCCGTTCTAGTGGGACAACTATGATGGACACAACAGCTGAGCTACACGAAAAAAGCTTTCATTTTTCAGGCACTTATCACTTACCGTTTTCTGCAACAATACAACCAATCAAGCACGACGGGCTTTATTATAACAATTCATTCCAATAAAACAGTTAGATACATAACGACACAAATTAAAAAAAATGAATTGCATCACAAAATTGAATCTTCCGATATGTTTACCTTTTTGACAGCACTAGCTTTCCTGAGTGCATTAAGTTTAAGTCAAGGCTCCCAAAAAACCAATTTGTCTTAGTGCAGAACAAATATTCTGATATAGGGATATTTTAGCCAGTGAGGGGTTTGCGCACGGGTTCTTAAGATCAAAAGCGTTTATGAATGATTATATTGTTCGGAATAATCACCAATTGATTTTAAACCATTCCAGACAAGACCAGCAAGATTTAACTGGATGGAATCCATTTTTATTGTCGCCGTTTCAGATTGATACTTACAATATGCGTGGGAAATTTCAATTTATGATTGAGATGAGCATTAAATCATTCTGAAAATGGAATGGAGTAAAATATTGGATAGCCAATAATGATGTCGTAATTGTGGCGCATTGCTGTAAATCGAAAAATTTTATGTCATTCCACCAGTAAATTTTTATTGGCAGGAATTTCACGCGATCGTTAGGAAATTTTCTGCCACGCAAAAAATGATTATTTTAATTGATTATTATGAGTCGGCAGACATCATGATGGTTTCAATATCAAAAAAAGGTTATGGTTTATAAACAAATTATTGGTTGATGTTTGTTCAATCATAAACTATCGTAAAAGATTTAATACCGCTAGTTGAGCTCAATAAGGTTATACAATAGCTCTTATGAATGTTTTATAGCATACTACAAGGGTAGATGTATTCATACGATACAAAACTAAGAAGTTTAGAAACGGTTTTAAGGTATAGTCTTAACAACCTCATGTAGTGTGGGCCTTTTCGGGCTTAACGGAGTTTTTTCAAAGGTTTATTAAGGTTATTAAGACTAATAAGTTCTAAAATGAGTTTTAACGATATGGTGGTAACAACAGCTTGTAGCAGTGGCGCAACCAAGGGGGGTTTTGGGGGTTAAATCCCCCTCCAGAGCCAGAAAAAAATATAATAATTACCAAGTATATTTTTGAAATTCAACACTACACATCGTACAACTAAGAACAACGAAGTAGTAATTAAGTTTGGTTTGAAACAAAATTGTGAAATTCAATGGTTTTCACAGTTATATTCTCCTAAAGTGTTTTCTTTTTATTTGTTGACCCCTGTAGAATTTCAAAATTACATGCGAAATTAATGAAATTTTGTTGCCTTTTATGGAAAACAAACTAAGGGCTTGGCATGTGAGAAGTTTGTTAAACATTCTGATACATGGGGACCTTTTTAACAGAAAATTGACGCAGTTCCCGAAGCATAAAAAATCCTTTGTCAAATTTTACGACTTTCAGAGCATATGAATTCCCGAAGAAGCTATTCTTCGGTTTTTATAGATTGAAAATCTCAGAATGCATTAAGCATCTGGTGGAAGCATCTCTGCCGTATTGAGCGTTCTAACATTTTCGATATTTTGCAGGTGTTGATAATGAATTACATTGAATTTTTAGGAAAAAGGATGCATGAAAATTGAGTCTTTTTTAGTGAAATTGTTGGTAAAATGTGATTCCGACTTGTCCCATTTAGATAGGACGAATAAGCGTCCCACAATAGTAGTTGTTCAGTCTGGTTACAGAGTCATCCTAAAACAAAGTTGGTCGCATTGAAAATTTTGAAATATTACACATTTTTGTTCATAAAATCTTCACAATGAAAGCAAAACACCTTTCTGACCCTCAACTCAAATTCGTATCATGCAAATATATTGTTATATTGTTCAATCTATTTTTTGATATATGTGTTAAAAAATTACACCTTTTTTTTACATGAATTTCTCGACTAATTTTTGAACATAACAACGTTTTCAAAAATAAACCTTAAAGTTTACAGCGGTTGGTAGCGGTTGTTTCAACTGGCTAAGAATTAACACTACGGACTGCCTGTTCCGGTGGTAAAAGTCCACCTAACAGGTGACCCCTAATTCATGCGGCTTTAAGCTTACCGTGCCTAAGAATGAATGGTTAGGGGGGTTGGAATAAAACCTAACCGCAAACGGAGCCTGTGGAGTATTAGGGCGCTCTCTACAGTATTATGACCTTGTGTTTCTCCGAGATAATCGGCTTCCCTTCTTCAGTCTCAAGCCTGAGGCTTAATAAGGGTTGGATTATTAATACGTTGTAATTTAGTTTAAATTTTCACTTTAATGGTCTCGCATTATGCGTTTTACACAGTGTATTCTGTGCTTTTCGCCTTTGGCAACTTTTAAGAGATACCGATCTGGTTTTTTCGCTGCTGGTCTTTCGTGCTGAGATTGCGAAAAGCTTAATCCTGCCTAGTTTGGGTAGTGGCTACGGTTAGGATAGCTTAGTTAGACCAATCTTCAGCATAAAATATCGGCAACGATGATTCTTTGTAGACTCATGCAAATGGTACAGCTCAAGTGGCGCTAGTTCAAAAACCTTACTTTTGTGAATTTTTATCTAGATAACCTTGTGGACCCAGTTTTTGCTACTTTCAGAAACATGAAATGGTAAACTCACGTGACATGCCTCGTGCATGCGTGCTCGTAAATAGCGCAGACGTTGCTACACTCATTTCTGAGTTAACAACCAGAGATGTATGTGATGTCACAATTGATATTTCTGTTCATATATTATATATTCAATCAATGTTGCTGAACAGCGATCGGAAACACGAAGCACGATGAATTTTCGTAGACATCAAAACACGAATAAACGAACAACCGTTCGGGTGCTTCATTCGTTCGTGTTTCATTTTCGGATCGCTGTTTCTCCAGACGCTATCATCGGATGATTTTTCATCGCTTGGTAATGTGAGCGGTACGATCCACGCTGCCTGTTCTTCGCGAAGAGCAGGAAAATATTCACTTTGATCATCTTCATGCGGGCTCGCAACAAGCTGGTGCGCCGTGAAAGACGTGGTTGTCATGCGCGTCGTTAATTGATTTATTAATTTGAAAAAGAAAATTGATTTGCCTGTACCTACTGTAGTTTATATGAATGGTAGAAAACATGCAATCCAGACCTCTTATGTTTGTTCAACAACATTTAGGTAAATTAAATTTAACTGAACTACAAAATAACAAAAGCAATTTTTGTTTTTGTAGTGCGATGCTCACTCATAATAAGTGTCAAAATCGGTATATTTTGCGATTCGTATACATGCTATCGATATTATGTTGCAATTGTACTTAAACATTGCCAGAAAATTGTTGCATAATTAGCTCAAGAGCGTTCGCGCTGCAAGTCATAGCCAGCAGCACCCAGTCACGCTCGTGCTGTGTACTTCAAGCGTGCTCTTGTTTGGCTGCGTGGACTCAGTACACGACGCGACCAGCAGAGTGTTTGCTTGACTTTGCGAGAAGAAGCAACCTTGCAATGAATCGCAGGAATGAACAGCGCGTGGATAAATGAATCCTACGAGTGGAAGGGCTTCGCGAGCAACTTATCGGTGTGTTCATTTTGCTTCTTCGGCGTTGCATCCGTTCGCTTTTGGCGATGCTCTTCGTGACGCAAAAATGAAAAATGAATTTTGGTGAATGTTGGATCGCGAAGATGCGTAGATTATCGTTCGCGAAGAAGATCCATCGCAACACTGTATTCAATAGGAAATACTTCTTTCGTTTTGTGGTGTATTTATCAAATAATGGACCATCCTCAATGGATGATTTCAAACGAAGTGTCGTTCACTGCCTATGAAAAGGCCTTCTGCTGATTGTGGGCAGTGATGCTGATACTTATCACATCATCTGGAGCAGCTCGGATATCAATTTGAGAACCTCCAGTCTGATGGAATGCTTATGTAGTTAAAATCTTGGATTACTTATTGTAGGAACCTCCATGACATCTGCTAGAGAAGAAGTGTTAGACATAATGCTTCGCTCGAACAGAATCAGTCACGAGTTGACGAATTGACATGTATCAGATGATGAATCATTATCTGATCATCGCTACATCTCAATATGAACATATGAATGTAAATTTGCAGGCTTTGCATTTGTTATACTCTGCTTCCATTGGAAATCCTAGTAATTTGGATGTTTCCACTTCTGGTGAATTGGGACACAATTGTCCTTGATCTCACAATTGCTTGTCACTTTGCTTATAGGAAATGTTCCTCACAAGTCCCTCCGCAGGACGAGTGGACGTCTGGCTATTTGTAAAGGAATATGTCAGATAGTCAGACTGCCTTTAAAGCTCTTGCTTCGGCCAACTCAGGGTCTAAGCTTGTTATCGCACGTCGAACTCAATTTGAGGAACTGAATTCAGTGAACTCTGTAAACCATGTATGGGTCCTTGCTATTCTTCTATTGCTGGGAATGAATTGGCTTATGAATTAGCTCGCAATAAGGCATCGCATGACTTCATTGGCCCTCAGGCAGCTATTCTAATTTCAAAGTGCTATGTGAAGCTCCAGAAATTCTTGGGCGGCAACTCAGCACAAGCAATATTGGAATAATTTGGAGTCTTGTCGTCAAACAAAATTGTACATTACTGAGCCATCCCAAAAATGGCTAAGTATTTAACAAATCTGTCAAAGCAGAATTGCAGTCTATTGGTTACAACCTTGACTGGCCACTGCCGACTCAACTATCACATGGTAAATATTCAGCGTGCTGATACATTTGCGTGTGATAGTTGTGATTCCGATTATGGAACTTCTTATCACCTGATATGTAACTGTCCAATTTTCGCGTAATTGCGATTCCAATTACTTGGTAAACACTTATTAAGTGAAACTGATTTCAGAAACCTGAATCTTCAGGACATTCTGTCATTCTTAACCCGCTGTGGTAATGAGCTATAGGCTCTCTTTACGCTCTTGCGTTTTGCAGTGCCCTTTTTAGGGCGCTGTTCGAACCCATTGTGGTATGGAGCTACATGCTCTCAATTCACTTAAGCAATTTTCCCTCTTCAAGGGATCCCACTCCTATTTCCTCCCATCTTTCCCTTCCCCTTCCTCTCCCATCGGGTAGATGATGAAATAGGCTCAATTATGGCGATGGCACAAATCTCCCAAATGGCGTGGAACGTGCCTCTGGAGCCGGCCTTCTGATACCTGATACGTTTTCAAAAATAAACCTTAAAGTTTACAAACCCCCCCTAGAACCAAATCCTGGTTGCGCTACTGGCTTTTAGTAAATGAAAAAACTAAAATTGTTACTTGGGTAGTCATTGACTATTTTTTCCATTGTCTTTAATAAAACGGAGAAAATACTTATGGACCTAAAGGCTTTAGGAGTCGTTTTACCCTGTTATCGGATAATATTTTCAATAATTTTTATTATAGAGGAATTAAATCTGAAAAGTAATTGATCATTCTGTGCAAAATCAAGAAGCTGAAAAACACGATCTGTCCTAACGTCTGGAAATGAAGGAAGAGAAAGAACTATCCAACAATGACGTCGGTAGTTTGGACATGTACTAGCCGACACTTTTAGTTAATTAATATTAATCGCAAAGCGGAAACCGATGTGGCGTTTTGAATCGTTCAACATTTATTCATAAATGTTTCATATTCACATTCATAGGTATTTGCTTGCATGTAATACTCTACATGAGGAAGAACTGAATTGACAGTTTAATTTGTCGCCCAACTGGCTCCACGGAAAAGTCTGATGTCTGGCACGATTCCGAGGTATAGAGGCTGATAGATTTATTAGATCGTGAAGTGATTTCCGCATTTATCACGTTGGGCGTGTTATGCAACAATCTTACGTTTCTGGTGAAGGATGTTGGCACAATTATTAATTAAATAGAACAAATGAATCATGTGACTCGACTGAATATATCCCCTTTTTCTTTCCAATTGCATCAAAATGCTAACACTTCACTAATTGCGCATTTCCCTACTGAAACCCTCGAAATATAAGATAATGAATCACTCAAACCCCATACATCTTATCGCCCTCAAACTAACGCAAATGCGTTCCCTATTCTCCGTATTCCGGAATCGACGATTTCCCATTCCTCCACATCCGACCAAACCGTATCGTCACAATTGAGTCGCATTGAAACCACAGATAAGAAGACCTCGAATGTGCATACCGCTCATTTTTACGTGTCATTTAGCACGTTTCACGTCCCATTTGTTCCCGACGCTGCTAGTTGGTAGTAGGCGCGCGCCTTTCCTTCCTGCACTCCAATCACTGCCGCCATTGGCAAGCAGCTTGCACTGGTAATTCAACACACAGTTAATGCAGCTTGAATCCCCATGTAAGCCCCAGGGATCGAGGAATGTGTGGCTTTAGGGGGATTGTAAAATGCATACATTCCTCCAGCGCTTGGCTATCCCCTCTCCAGTCGGGGGGTCGGTTGGGAGGAAATGTTATCTGATGCTTCCTCCGCGCTCTGAGCTAGGTTCCCAAACTTTCCGAATGGACGACTCACCCAGCCATCAAATTCGTTTTTCGCAACTCCGACATCTATCACTTTCGACATTTGTTAGGGTGATGTGCTAGTATCCATCGTATTAAGCTTTGATCAGTGAGAACCTGCAGTATTGCAGGGAATGATGCTGATACAAACCGATGCCATACAATTCTTTCCCAAAACGGCTTTCGCATTGTAAAATTAGATTTTGATAAATCTCGATCGTCTTTTTAGAAAAAATGCAATGAAATTGCATCTTGCCGCATTCTCAATTCGTCGTATCGTTTTCCTTTCTGTCCCAAAAAGTTTTCAGATTCGTCTCACAACTTACGGCTCACTGTGATATAGTGAGTAGTCAAAATACATCTCCCTTCAGCATGATGAAATATATTAATTTAATATTAATGATGAAATATATTAATTTCCTTCAAAATTCATCGTTCACCATTAAAATTCAGCTCAACCATATAAGCACAATTCCTTTTGACCGAACAATCATGACATTTGCTTACAGTGCAGCGAAAAAAACACAATCAAAGGAATCGTTTTTTATGCCTAGCATCGCGCACACATTGAGCACAAGCATTCTTCTCAGTACGACGGATTGAACTTTGTTAACATTCTCAATTAAACGCGGTCGTTGAATAAATTTCATAAAATTTCGTGAATTATAGAACTTTCACGGCGTGTGATTGGAGTGAAATCCTTCAGTGAAGAAGTAGGAAGGTTCTCCATAGTGAAAATAAGTGCCCGACGAATTAAGTCACACAGGGGGTAGGAAGAAATGTGTATCATAGAGTGGTGTGACTGGTGTTGATCGCTAAGCAATTCTTTCAAATCGTGTTCGTCCATGCGATTTCGGTGAAAATGTGTAAAGTGGATCATTGAACTGAAGTTATTTATCGAAATACAGTAGTTTTATTGCATATTTTGTGTACAAGTGTACGAACCATAACAGTTTTCACAAAATAACAGTTGGAAAATGAATCAATGGTGCAGGTAAGCTGGAATATCTGCCGTAGTGGAACATTTTAAGTTTGATACGACGAATAAGCTTAGCGCTTACGACGAAGTAGAACGAAACTCTATAACAGTTGTGATGTTTTGTATAGCTTTACAATACTTGTTGCCATAGTAGATGCCGTTTATAAAAAACTTTTGGATACTCAATATCGCTGGATAAAATAATTTTATTTGTGACGTGACAAAAGTTTTTTTTTTTCAAGTTAAAAATCATCAAAATTATTCATGTGTAATGAACAGTATTTAAATTTTTTTTTCCATTATAATGCCCAAAAAAGTATTGAACTATAATCTTTCAGATAGTGTAGAACATTAGGGGTATATTACATTTTTAATTTCTGCCAACGACCTCCGAGGGGAATCGCGACCCACAGTTTGGGAAACTATATACCATAGAGAGGGCTTAGTCAATCGGGCAGTCGGCATATCCAGTTCCCGCCTCAGTGGATACACTCAACTGGATGTAACCAGTTTGTTACAGTGGGGAGACATTTCACTGTGTGGGCATTCGGACCGTACATACACGGAGGCTTGTGTGCCGTTTGCCAGTGTTTAACGCAATAATCGGTTTCAATGAGGGCGACGACAACGACGCCGCCGTCAACCGGTTTAGTTTTTCATTTATTTGTTGGCTTTTCAATTTCATTGCAACCTCTGTGCAGGGTAAAGTGTATGATTATGGATCAAAAAGTACTCTTTTGCAAAGCAAGCAAGCATGCTACACTTGAGCGGTTCCACGCCGTTTCGCTAACCCGATTATTTTTGTATTTTTTGAATCGCCTGAAAATTTGCATACAGATTCTTTATGACCAAAAATGCCATTATGCACTTTCAGATCGCCATTTTGAACCTCGCCTTATTTTTGAGAAGGGCGTATCGGAAAATGCATGGCAAATCTTTAAAAAACTGTAACTCGAAAACGGTTTGTCCGATCGATTTGAGATCTTCTACAAAGTTGTAGGTATTGCTTAGGACTATATGGAGAAAAATATGCACGGTAAAAAAAGTTACAGATTATTTTTTATTTCAAAAACAAAATTTTAAAATCGATTTTCTCCAGAAACTCAGTTTCGATTTTTTTTTATTTTTGGATATGTATTAGGGGACAACTTATGTGATTTATTGCACAATGTTTCAAAATGGAAGAATTGTGGACAAAAAAGTTATGATTTTTTAAAAAATTACAGATTTTGAAAAAAAATCGAAATAGAGGAAAACAATAATTTTTTATGTGATTATTTGAAAGTTCAGAAAAATTGCAATCGAAAAGTACTTGAGTAAATTTTTTCTAGGTTGCATCAATTTCGAGATATACTCATATTTATATAAAAATTTTTCAAACAAAAAAAAGAAAAATAGGCCCTTTTCAAGCATATTTCGTGTTTCTCCATTCCAGAAAAAAATATTTTGATTGAGCGAATCGTAGCTAAATCGTTTGATCAAAATATTTATGCTTAAGTATTGAAAAAAGAGTGCACGGTAAAAAATATAAACGATATTTTCAAATGAAAATTTTAAGGTAATAGTTCTTAAAAACCGCAACATTGATGTTTTTAATTTTTGGATATATTTTGCGGTTGTTGTAGGTATTGTTTAGGACTATTTGGAAAAAATATGCACGGTAAAAAATAATGACAGATTTTTTAATTAAAAAAAATTAAAATCGATTTTCTATGAAAATGCATTTGTGATTTTTATTATTTTTGGACATGTTTTAGGGGACAACTTATGTGATTTATTGCACAATGTTTCATAATGGAAGAATTATGGACAAAAAAGTTATAATTTAATAAAATATTACAAATTTTGAAAAAAATCGAAATAAAGGAAAACAATATTTTTTATGTGTTTATTTGATAGTACAGAAAATGCATTGGAAGAGTACTTAAGTTAAATTTTTCTAGGTTGCATCAATTTCGAGATATACTCATACTTATATAAAATTTTCAAATAAAAAAAGAAAAATAGGCCCTTTTCAAACATATTTCGTGTTTCTCCATTCAGGAAAATTTTATTTTGATTTCAACAACACAAACCAAGTCAAGTCAAGTACACAAAACTGAAGACGGCTGTACAGTTGAGGTTGAAATACGCGTATCTGTCGAAGGATACAATAGTAGAATTAAAAAGAACAATACTACTCATCTTTTTGTACATTTACAGGCATTCTACTATACACTGTAAACTCGTCATTACCCTTTAAAGAATAAAAATGCCCATTTTTTGCTGATATATGCAGCTGTCAAAATAATGGGTACCGTAATCCGGGGGCAAATTGATCACTGGGGTGTATTTGATCAGGACGGTACCAAAAAACATTTCCTTCCAAGGATGCTGAAGGTTACATGGCACAACAGACATTCCATGTTTTCTAGTTTATAGATGTCTTATGATGATTTTAAACTATTTTCTTTTTATTAGGGTCAGTTTTACATAGAAATATTCACCGTTTTTGAAGGTGTAAGCAATACAGTTGGAAATGTCTGTGCCAAACAATCCACTGGTGCAATGCCTATATGTTAAGTTTGAGTGTTTGAAATGATGTGTAAGCTTAAGTATGAACTACTGAACTTATTTTTGATATCATGCAGCATAGCAAATATAGTTTTTTGCTCATAAAACCGTTTAATCTCGAATAATATGCTAATTACAAGGGAAATTGCCTACATTTAGGCGTATTAGGCAGATTTTCAAAGTTTAATTTTGCAATAAACTAATCAAATACTCGAGTTATAAGAATTTTGACATCATTTCCAGATTCAGGAGACCCATATTTAGTAGACAGGGAAATTTTTAATTCTAAAATCTGCTTTGTGATATGGTGATCAATTTCGCCCCAATGTGTCATTTTAATTTTTTGATATTAAAACTATTTTCATGATATGTTAAATACTATTTCATTGAAAATCAATTTCATAAACTTATAAAGATCAATGGAGTACTGGTTTTGTCGAAATTTATTTGACAATATTCGAATTCTGAAGGATAACACAACAAAATGTTGTAAAATAGTTGTTAGATTATTTCTTACACTAATATGAATTTAGAATTACTTAAACTAAACATGCAAATTTGAACTTAAAATTGGCCACCCTGTTCGGATCAAGTTGACGGCACAAACAATTTCTGTAAATCAGCCCGTTTTATTTGAGGCAGATCAAACTGCAATTTTAAATAATAAATTTTCATTTTAGTATTTACACAAATTCACGACATAACATTTAGGATAAATAAGCCCACTTACAATTTTAGTTTGCCTTCATAATCAGGCTTCCTTTCTTCCTTTCCGAACAATGTCCTTCGCACAAATTCCTACCAAATTATAATTATGTAATATAGTATTTTCTGGTCCACCCTAATCACTAACCACTTACAGTTTTCCGGTGGTACTATCCACTTAACCGGCTGTCGTTTGTGGTCAACGTCTTTCGTCCTTTATCTGTTATAAAATTAACAATCTCACTAATTTTATTTATTTATTCCTAATCTATGTTTTACCTGTTTGTCCCGTGGTATGTAGGTTAACTCGTATCGTTCTTGTCTTTCTAACGTCCGAAAGTCTAACCCTCAAGTCGACGTCTCACTAAACGGGGGATATGCAAGTTTTGTTTCGTATGTTCTATTTCTATCCTGTCTATTACTTACAGTTGAAATCTATCCGTTTTGATTATTGTAGAAATCGTCTAACACTTCTCGGCGAACTATTTCGGTACAACTAGTCTTCAGGATACTTATTTCCAAAAGCAAATCTTCGCGCTCAAGAATTTTTCGCACCTTTAATTTCCTTTCACTACTTCTGATTTTTGTGTTATTTTTATTTACTTATGCTATCGATCCGATGACAGTCCTACCATCTGTCATCTCTCTTTCTCCTTCTATCTCACCTCTTACTGTCAACGGGCGCTCACATCTCACGTCTCATCGGGGCGGCAGGGCTGCCAGAACATTCCCCGGCCCGTAACTCTGTCCCGGAAGCCACATCCGGCTCAGGGTTACCATCCTCTATCTCCATTCTGGCCAGCTTCACTGTCGCTCGCTTGTACCGCCCGGTACTGGTACGTACCCACGCTTGACGGACCCTTCCGTCGCCAGACTTGATGGCTTCCTCCACTACTCCGCGGACCCAGCACTTCCGGTTGGCACCCTCGACTACGTATACCAAATCTCCTGCTCGTAACGGTCTTACTTCGCCGAACCATTTCGTCCTCTGGTTCAACGAAGGCACATACTCTTTTATCCACCTTTCCCACATCACGCTAGCCAACTGTTGCGAACGCTGGAACGCGTCCCGCAAGGCCACCGCTGGATGGGGAGGTGGTAGCGCCACGCATGGCTGGTTCGGTGTAACACCCCTCAGAAAGTGATTCGGAGTGAGTGCTTCAGCTTCGTCGGACTGCTGCGACACGTACGTCAGCGGACGGGAGTTGATGATGTCCTCCGCTTCAACGATGGCCGTCTGCAGAATCTCGTCTGTCAACCGTCTTCCATCGTCGAGCGCCCGAAGCGCTTCCTTCACTGAGCGGACCAACCGCTCCCAGACGCCTCCCATGTGCGGTGCGGCCGGAGGGTTGAACGTCCATTTCGTTCTCGCGTTCGTTAATAGGTCTGCGCAGTCATCTCTGATGCCCTGCGCAGCCTCCACTACTTCCTTGCTGGCTCCTCGCAGATTCGTCCCGTTGTCCGAGAAGAACTCGATCGGCCAGCCCCGACGGCCGATGAACCGGTGTATCGCCATCAAACACGACTGCGTAGTCAGCCCGTGCGCCACCTCCAAATGTACCGCGCGTGTCACCATGCAGGTAAACAGCGCGATCCACCTCTTTTCCGTCCTACGTCCTACTGTCACATCGTACGGTCCCAGGTAATCTACGCCAACGTAGCTGAATGCACGTAGATTTGGCGTTACTCGCTGCACTGGAAGCGGGGCCATCCTCGGAGCTTCAGGACGACAACGATGCACCTTGCACCACATGCAGGATGCCGACACCTTCCTTACCACCGCGTCTACATGGGGAATGTAGTACAGCTGTTGCAGCTCGTTCTTCACCGCCTGGCGGTATCCGTGGCCGCTCCTCTCGTGGTAATGCTGAACTATCAGCCTCGTGATCCGGTGGTCATCCGGAAGAATCACCGGAAACCGCAAGTCGAACGGTAGAAACTCCGCACGCTCCACTCGCCCTTCCATTCGAATCAGGCCATGCTCGTCAACTAGCGGAGTCAGCTTGTACAGCGGACTGGACTTCTCGATCGTCATCCACTGGCTCGCCGGTCGAATTTTGTTCCTCGACAACACCTTCAGTTCGTCGACGAAACTCTCCGACTGCGCAATCCTCAGCAAGCAGCGCTCCGCCTTCTCATACTCGTCTTGTTTCAGCGGCAGTCGAACTGACGCTCCCGCGTTCGGTATCAGCACCTTCAGCTGACTTCTCGTTGCTCGCAGCGTCTCTATCGGCAGCCTCTCCCTTTTCCGCCTGCAATTCGAAACGAATCGGATCACACACGCCATCGTTCGAACCAGGATCGTCCACTTCGAGAATCTGTTCGCGTCCACTAGTGCCGCTGGAACCTTCACATCATGCAGCAGTAGGTGAACCCGCAACTCCTCCATTGTGTTCGCCGGTGGCAAACTCTTCTTCGGCCATTCCTCCTCCCTCTCGTACAGGAACTGCTGTCCTCGTACCCACGCGCTGTTCGGGTCTATTTCCGGGTTCCTACCCCACTTCGTCAGCTGGTCCGCCACGTTCAACTTCGTCGGCACCCATCGCCAGTCTGCCAGCCTTGTTAGGCTCAGGATCTCTCCGATACGAAAACCGACGAACTGCTTGTAGCGGCGCTGATCGGACCGAATCCACGACAACACCACCTCTGCATCGATCCAAAAGACCACCTTCGTAATGTGGAAATTGTGGTTTTCGTACACCGTCTGTGACATCCGTGCGCCGAGCACGGCTGCCAGAAGTTCCAGGCGCGGAATCGATAGCTGCTTCAACGGTGCCACCTTCGCTCGGCTCATCACGAGCGCACACATCACCTCACCGCGTACTACGGCTCGAAAATACGCCACGCATCCATACGCCGTCTCGCTCGCATCCGCAAATATATGCAACTGCACATCCTGGACCTCTTCCGATCGCGCACTGCCGAAAGCTCGAACGTCTGCCAGAATGTCCGTCCACCGTTTCCACTTGCCGAACGATGCTTCATCCACAACTTCGTCCCATTGACACCCTGTCCGCCAGAGGTCCTGAATCAGCATCTTTCCTAGGATGGTGACTGGCGCTAGGTACCCCACCGGATCAAACTGCGCCATCACGATGCTAAGCACGATTCGCTTCGTCGGACGTTTATCACCGCTGAGGACTTCAGCGTACTCCGACTTCGATGCGCTGGCGAAGCAGAAAACATCTTCAACCGTATCCCATACGATCCCCAGCACACGCTCGTACTCGGTGCTCTTGTCCAGGCTGAAATGCACCGACGACTCGCTACTCAGCTCTCCAAGGTTCTCCAGGAACACGCCTGAATTGGACACCCAGTTCCTGATATGGAAACCTCCGCGGGAGTGGATATATTTCACCTCGTTCGCTCGCTGAACCGCTTCTTCCACTGTGTCCACGCTGTCATAGTAGTCATCGACGTAATGCCGCTTGACGATCGCTACCGTAGCCTCCGGGTACTGATCCGAAAATTGCTCGGCGTTTAAGTTCTTCACGAACTGTGCTGAACTGGGCGAGCACGTGGAGCCGAAAGTCGCTACGTCCATAACGTACACCTGTGGAGCATCGTCGCTGTTGCCTCGGAAAATAAATCGCTGCGCCTGCTTATCCTCCGTTCTGATGCGGATTTGGTGGTACATTTCCTGTATGTCCCCACCAAAGGCGACCGGACGCTCTCGGAAATTGCAAATTACCCGCGGAAGGGGAACTAGCATATCCGGACCCTTGAGCAACTCCGAATTTAGGGAGATACCATTCACCGACGCTGCACCATCCCAGACCAGGCGTACCTTGCCCGGTTTCCGTGGATTAACCACAACATTCAGCGGCAGATACCACACAGCAGCTTGTGGCGTCTCCGTTAACTCAGCGTCGGTTGCTTTGTGTGCGTACCCCTTCATCTGGTACTCCTCAATTTGCCGACACACGTTCTCCTTCAGCGCTGGACTGCGTTCCAATTTACGGTCGAGGGCTTTCATCCGTCGAACGGCCATTGGGTAGCTGTCGGGAAATCTTCTTTCATCCTGGCGCCACAGCAATCCCGTTTCAAAACGATCGCCTATCCGCTTTGTCGTCGTCTCAAGGATTTCTCGAGCCCGCTTCTCTTCCGCCGGTTCTGGAACGGCGAACGACGAACATGCTGTTTCGTCCAACACGTACTGGTGCCGCATCAGGTCGTGAAGCTCCTGGTTGCTCACCGGTGCGACGGAGTGCAGATTCAAATACGTCTGCACCGTGGGCTTTCGCTTCTCGGAGCCGTAGATCGTCCAGCCCATCTTCGATCGTACAGCGATTGGTTCGTTCGGTTTCCCGACACGCGATTCCAACGGAGCGAACAAATGAAGGTTGTCCAAACCGATGAGAATCGTTGGTACCCCGTACGGAAAGTCCTTTGTCGGCACCCCTGCGAGATGTTTGTATCGCTGCACCACTTCTGCGTACCGAACATTCTGCTTCGGAAGCTGCAGCTCAGACACCGTTCGTGTGTTGAACAGCGGAAACTTCTCCCTCGAACCCTTCGCCGACATCATCATTTCGACACTCCGAGACTCGTTCTCAAACCGGTTGATGTTGCCGGTCCACGTGACGATCAACGGCTCGAGTGTCCCTTCTGCCTTCAGCCGTTTTGCGACCACGTCGTCCACCAAAGTCGCCGACGATCCTTCGTCCAGGAATGCGACGGTATCGTACTGTCGCTTGCCGACGTAGAGCGTCACCGGCATCATCCGGAAAATCACCGTGCAGTCCGATTTCGCTTTCTGCAGCTGCACTGATTCTTCTACCCGGTGCAGCAGAGGATGATGAGCTCCCTGACAATTCCGCATCACACACCGAATTTTGGATGGACAGCGATTTCCATTGTGCTTGTTGAGGCAGACTCCACAGAGTTTCTGCCTCTCGACTTCTCGTAGCCGCTCTGCGATATTCATTCGCCTGAATTCCTCGCAGTTCCTAATCAGATGATCCGTTCGCCTGCAAATCCAGCAAGGTCGGCTGGCCACCTCGCTACGATTGACTTCGCTTCGCTTCGGCTCGGACTCGTGCACATGCACGAACTCCTTCTTCCGACTGTTCTCCTTCCCAGGCCGCACCCGGTCGTTCATCGACAATGTGGTGAATTCCGCCACTTCGGAGACGTCGGACACAATGTCGGTCGCGAAGTTCGTGAACATCCTCAGCGGACTGTCCACTCTGCCCCGCTTGTACCGGACCCAGTCCAGCTTGTAGCTTGGCGGCAGCTTGTCGACTAACTCCTGCACCAGCATCGGGTTACTGAGGTGGTCGGTCAGTCGTGCAGCTTCTAAATGGTCGCACAGTTGCTTCACCGTGATACCAAAATTTATAAACGTCTCCAGCCGATCAGCTCTCGGCGCTGGAGCGCTCCTCACCTTCGTCAGCAGCGTCTTCAATAGCTTCTCGGGCTTCCCGAACAGGCTTCGAAGGTCCCGAATAACATCCGGAACTGAATCGGGCAGAACTAATCGGCTCCTAACTGCCTCGAGCGCGTCTCCTTGCAGACAGTCCTGTAGCCGCTTCAGATTCTCCAAATTTGTGAATCCACACGCCGCTGTGGTGTGTTCGAAGCTGCTGATGAATAGCGGCCAAACTTCCGCTTCTCCACGAAACTTCGGAAGGTGCTGCGACACCGCTTTTCGAGCGGCCAGCTGCTCTCTCGTAATTCGGCCGACGGCTCGCTCCGACCTATCGCCAACTTCGCTACATCTCGAGCTTCGACCAACGCTTCGCCCCGGCCCGTTGCCGGCTTTGTTGCTATGACGGCTACTTTTCACTCGATCCTCCGACGAATCGCTGCTTTCTTCTTCGTCGCTTGATTCCGAATCGGTCTCGACCACTTCCCGCACCTTCTTCATCAGTTTCGGCTTCTCGACTTTCTTTGACTCCGCTCGCAGCGGATCGCCTTTGGCATACGCTCCCCGAAAATCAGCGGCCGACGGCAATTTGCTAATCTCCGTCTGCTCATCCAGCCACTCGTGCACTTTCTGCTTCGGATTGTCTGCCGAAGCTCCACCAACAGCGCCTTCTTGGTCCTTCAACGCGTTGACCCTATTAACGCTGCTAGCAAACTGCTTCCGGATCGCATCCCGCTTCCTCACAAAATCCCTCTCCGCAGCCAGTTGAGCATCTAGCATCTCTTGCTCGTGCTGCAACTGTTGCTCCTCCATCTCGCGTTGAACCTGGAGTTCCAGCTCACGCATCTCCCGTTCTTGCTTCAGCTGCTCTTCCTTCCACGCCTTCTGCCGAGCGAGTAACTTCTTCCGCGCCGCCATCTGCTTCGCGAAGGCCTTCTCCTTGGCTAGTTGTTCCTCTTCCAACTGCTTCTCAACTGGATCAACGTCGGAACCAACTCCCTGATCGGAGCCTCCATCGCTTTTCTTGCCGGACTTCTTACTCCTCTTCTTGTCGGTCGCATCAGGAACTCTCAGCTGCTGAACACTACTAGGGACACACTGTGGGCAAAGCCAATGACTATTGACAATCCCTTGGTCAACACCAGCGCACGAAAAATGGGCCCAGTGTTTACACTTCCCACATTGGACCCAGTCAACGTCCTCAGACATTGACTCCGACATCGAGCAGAACAAACATAGCTCGTTCTTGGAAGGTGAGGAAGCCATCTCGAAGAATCCGATTTAAAATTTTTGATTTTGTTCGGATCAAGTTGACGGCACAAACAATTTCTGTAAATCAGCCCGTTTTATTTGAGGCAGATCAAACTGCAATTTTAAATAATAAATTTTCATTTTAGTATTTACACAAATTCACGACATAACATTTAGGATAAATAAGCCCACTTACAATTTTAGTTTGCCTTCATAATCAGGCTTCCTTTCTTCCTTTCCGAACAATGTCCTTCGCACAAATTCCTACCAAATTATAATTATGTAATATAGTATTTTCTGGTCCACCCTAATCACTAACCACTTACAGTTTTCCGGTGGTACTATCCACTTAACCGGCTGTCGTTTGTGGTCAACGTCTTTCGTCCTTTATCTGTTATAAAATTAACAATCTCACTAATTTTATTTATTTATTCCTAATCTATGTTTTACCTGTTTGTCCCGTGGTATGTAGGTTAACTCGTATCGTTCTTGTCTTTCTAACGTCCGAAAGTCTAACCCTCAAGTCGACGTCTCACTAAACGGGGGATATGCAAGTTTTGTTTCGTATGTTCTATTTCTATCCTGTCTATTACTTACAGTTGAAATCTATCCGTTTTGATTATTGTAGAAATCGTCTAACACTTCTCGGCGAACTATTTCGGTACAACTAATCTTCAGGATACTTATTTCCAAAAGCAAATCTTCGCGCTCAAGAATTTTTCGCACCTTTAATTTCCTTTCACTACTTCTGATTTTTGTGTTATTTTTATTTACTTATGCTATCGATCCGATGACAGTCCTACCATCTGTCATCTCTCTTTCTCCTTCTATCTCACCTCTTACTGTCAACGGGCGCTCACATCTCACGTCTCATCGGGGCGGCAGGGCTGCCAGAACACACCCTAAAAACTATAACTGTTATAAAATACCCATACACAACTTATACACCCGATTGTAAAACGAACTGAACACAACACATGCAGCACAGGTCAGTAAGAACCTCCAGATCGACTACATAGTCAGTAGCAAACCGATAGCCAACCAATAAAGGCGGTCAACTATACGCGCGCGTTTCTTTGAATCAATAAATAAAGTTGTAATTCAATTACGGAATAAAGTGGCAAAGTTTTTGAACAGTTACTGAAGTGGAGTTGATTTGTAGAAGGGAAGAAAGGGTACTAAGTGCAAGGATTGGAAGGTGATTGATATTGTGTCGGGAAGGATTGAGAATTTAAGGAATCGGAGTCAGAACGGGAAAGAAATTGGAATTACGGATTACACAACGTAGGAAACTTCTTGGAGGTAATTAACTCGACCCCAAACCTACCAACCCCAACATTTTGGTGCCGTGACCAGGATCGGCGGTTGAGTTAAGAAGATCTGTGGCTCAGAGGACAATTGGGCTATTGTCGTATTGTTTCTGGAAAACGCGGACTTTGGACGGTGTTGGATCCATATTGCTGGCAGTTTACCGCGGCGAAATATTTCAACGGTTTGCTTATCAGTCTCATCACCCGGAGAGATTCACAACAACATCTACACAACGGTCGCACTTGGATGTGGTAACCACTATACCACCCAACGGAGTCTGCTGCGATATCACTACGGAGAGCTGCAACACTTTCGAGTCGCGCGGCTGGCAATCTTCTAAGTATCGCATCTTAGCTGTTGGATAATAAAATACAAGGCCTAATTGAATTAGGCCACAGGTGAGTGGTGGTCCTAATTTCTTAAATTGTTTTGTACGGTGCTACTTGGATCTATTTTCTCCTTTTCTGTGGCGCGCGCAATCATTTGTGGTGACTACGTGACTACAATCGTCGCAATCACATTTGCGAGGAGGCCAATCTAACCGTCGGCGTGCTACTGGTGATCGACATTCTTCGACTACACGTGACTACTCGGTTTTTGATCGAGTTACCGACCGTGTGAATCGGATAGTTGTTTGGTGGAACCAAGCAGACGAGGATACTCATCTCTATC